>NC_134838.1:52028891-53358097 GCF_965363235.1 Mytilus galloprovincialis | reverse complement strand
CATTGATTTTTTCGTGAAAAATCAATATGAGTACAACTTGTGACGTCATAAAGAAACGCAGAAAAGTAAAATTTTAAACAAAATGGCTTATATCCTATCTAGTCAATGTATTAGCTATAATTTATCGTGATATTGGTCAATAAATCCGAATTTGAAATTTACGCTAAAAAAGTGGGCCATTTTAGGACCTTATCGAACATACTCCTTTCTGCATCTTCAAACATTTCTGGGGAGAACACTGCAGATACACCAATATTGTATACACTGTACATTTTGTACATGCCTGATGCATGATTTTTTATTATCAATTGTTTTTGGCTTTTAATAATTAGCTTTCAGTAAACATGAGTACTCTTAAATCACACTTTCTTGTTAATTTGAATGTTGATACAATTTGTAATGCTTTTTTGATATTCAATGTTTACTTAATATCTTGTCTCTCTATTTTTAATATATACAAGCTTTGATTTATAAGTGTTTGGTTTGACCATAAATTTTCACTTCTGTTCTATTTACTACAATGTATGAACAAAAAACATATTTTTAGTTTGTAAAAAATATTTCTATTTTCCATTTATTTTGTATAACTTACATGTACAACAAAATTATTTTATTTATCTGTGTACATTATTCTATTTGGCTGCATTTTGTTCAATTTTGTTTTCCTGAAATTGTTAACATGTAACCCCTTATTTTAATGATTTTCCATTGTGTCATAAGGGCAAAGGTTGGTACCTATTAAAACATTTTAACCTGCTGCGTTTTCCTGTTAGGAATCTGATGTTCAGTAGTTGTCATTGTTAATGTGGTTCATACATTTATAAGTGTTTCTTGTTTTTTATATTGATTATATATAAGCATGACAAGATTTCAAGAAAAGGCATTGATTTTAAATAATTAGAGGTGTGTAGCCTTTAATGTGTAATGCAAACTTTTTCTACCACTCCTTTTTAAACAACATTCCTTCATTGTAATTTTACCATTTGAACATAAAATCATACAGTATATCTATACAGAGACCCAGAATGACCTATCACCTAACATTAATCATGTTTACTGATTTTGAATATCTCTATTATATATGTGTTATCTTTTATGGTGATCAATAATACTATCAAAATGAAAACATACTTCTCTCATTGCTTCACACTGCTTTCAGTTTCAAGTCGTTCCGAAATCACTGTTGTACATCTTTTCTGTTTGTGTGACAGCTAGTGAGAGTTATTGTATAGTTCAAAGGACACTGTTATAGGGGGTTTCACTTCTCTCTCACCTAAAATATTGACAAATATAAATCACAATGGTCAAAACAAAAAAAAACAAAATACAATCCTTATCAAACCGGAAGTGAGGAAAGGAGAGCACGTAAGTTTAATTTTTCCTGAAATTAAAAATATTGTCAACATCTACATTATTTTATGACAAATATACACAAATAACAAACAGTTTGTGATTTGAAAATACTTTTCTGAAAGTTTAACCTATTCAATCATTTGATTTATGTGATTTACAAACTGACATACTTTTTTAATGGCACGGTTTCTATTTCAGTCAAACTACCAACCAATCAGACAAAGAACACGCTTGCAATGATGATTCACAACGAATACTTCCGGTTGGAGTGTTTTTAACTTAGTTTTAATAATAATCAACTTCTTTTACATATGTACATTGAACGATGGTGAATAAAGAAACAAAATAAATCAAAATCAAGTAAAAGTCAAATACTAACGAGGACAGAGGAGGTATTCCTTGATCAAATAACAACTTCCGGTTTGCGACTTTCGGAACCTTTTTTAAATGTTCGTCTCATATTGAGAAAAGTCCAAAGACGTCACAAAGCTACGAACAAAAGGTAGTGGCTATTACGTTCAAATTACAGGGGAAAAGGGGTGACTTAGACCTGGGATTCTGGATCTCTGTTCGAAACAAATTATAATAAAACAATATGATATATCAGTAAACGCTTTGGATATTAAATTTTAAATTGATAATAAATAACAAATTCAAGTTCTTTGTTGTATATTTACTACATCTTAAATTGCTAAAGAATTTAAAACTCGAAATATTATTGAAGTAATTAGAAATAGCAATCATATTTTTCAGTAATACATAAATTTCTCTAGTTAAAATCTAAAACATTGTTACATACTATAAATCTACAAAGCGTTGCATGGTATAGATGACATCGACTGGATGAGACTATTTACTTTAGCACCATCTAATAATACTAGAGGTCACTCATTTAAAAAAAAAAAAAAAAAAAACAGTGTAAGATCACACATAGACTAGATACTTTTTCAATTAGAGTAGTGGATCAGTGGAATAACCTGTCAGATTTAACGGTGACGGCAAAGACTCTGAATAATTTTAAGTCTGCATGAAATGGCGAAAATTGGAACCTATATAAATTCATATGTTCGTGTTAAGTGTTTCAGCTGCGCACACCTAAATAAGTATTTTTTGATAAGTTTAATATATTATATATAAATATATTATATTATGAGATGAGAAATCATATACGACAATCCAAGATGAGGGGTCAGTAGAAGCCTTTGGCTTATGTATCGACCCGAAGATAAAGGTATAAAGGTATAAAGGTATATACGGACCCTCAGAGTTGTTGCAAGGTTTTTTAATGCACAGAGAGCGTGGCACCCTCTCTTGACGCCGGGGGCATCAGATTAACGTTCCCATTCCGACCGAACGTGATGATACGTATACTTGTACCTCCCGCTTTTGCAAGGGGGAAGCAGACCATATATATACTATTCACTAGTTCCACTTTGGGGATTGGCAGATGCAAGCCGGGAAGAAGGACAGGAATTTTGGACTGCAATTACATGGTTCAAGTGGATAACGTTGGAAAAGGGGATTGCTATGGCCGTACAACAGATTGCTTTGAGACGTCTCACACACAGTTTTGATTTTTTAAGGGGTCTTATCGTACCAAAACGCCATGGCACTGCAGATGTGTTCCCCTAAAACCCTCAGCATGGGTTCGACGGTGGGAGTATAGATAAATTGTCGTATCCTTATTACCCTTGGTCTCAATTCGTATAAACATCTCTCAAAACATCTATTGTTGAGTAAATGTGCTGTTCTATTGATGCTAAAAAATCTTTGTTTTTTATAGCTACACTGGCTCTGTTTTTTTTTTCATTTTATTTCCTCCAAACGTTTACTTTTCTACCAAAAAGTACTTCTGAGTCTTAATTACTACTTACTAAGCAGCATTGATCGTATGTTGACAAGACAAGAAAACATTTATATCGATTACAACAAAGAAAAGCCATTCATCAAAAGTATGAGTAAGTTGAGGGAATTGTATTTTTTTAACTGAAACATAGGTGCAGATCTATGTTACATCTTTGCAACAATACGTGTACTACATAGAAGCATATATGAGGAAACAGAATGGATTGTATAAAATTCGGTTAATGGACTATACAGCAGCCACAACAAAAGCAACATATGTTTCTAAGGTATATATATAGAATTAAATTAGTTCAGGGTGTGTTATGATAAAGCGAATATGATTATAAGAATAAAGAAAAAGTACTGCAAACTTTTTCACGAACATTTTTGAAATAATTCAAAACGATTTATGGTAGTATTGATGATTTTTATAGTATTTATGTGTCATTGTTGTTATAATATTAATAATGCATAAAAAAATACATTTATATATGTTTGTAATGATCAAGAGACAAATTATATATCAGGATTGTGTCGTAAGCTAAAAATACAGAGATAGAAGGGATATAAAAAGTCATACGATTGAAGATAGTTTTATGCTGATTAATATTTCGTGTTTATATCGCTTGGTTTTTTGTTTGTTTGTATGCTTGTTTTGTTCTTTAAGAGTTTGTGAAAATGTCAAACCTATGGTAACTCGATTCAGAACTCGGCATTGTTGCATGGACACTTGCCTATTATACATTGTATACGATACGATGTCTTTTTTAGCTCACCTGGCCCAAAGGGCCAAGTGAGCTTTTCTCATCACTTGGCGTCCGTCGTCGTTAACTTTTACAAAATTCTTCTCCTCTGAAACTATTGCGCTAAACTTAACCAAACTTGGCCACAATCATCATTGGTTTATTTAGTTTTAAAAAATGTGTCCGGTGACCCGGCCATCCAACCAAGATGGCCGCCATGGCTTAAAATAGAACATAGGGTTAAAATGTAGCTTTTGGCTTATATCTCTGAAACCAAAGCATTTAGAGAAAATCTGACATCGGGTAAATTGTTTCATCAGGTCATGATCTATCTGCCCTGAAATTTTCAGATGAATCAGACAAACCCGTTGTTAGGTTGCTGCCCCTAAATTTGTAATTTTAAGGAAATTTTGCAGTTTTTGGTTAGTATCTTGAATATTATTATAGATAGAGATAACTTGTAAACTTCAATAATGTTCAGCAAAAAAAAATCTACGAATAAGTCAACATGACCAAAATGGTCAGTTGATTCCTTAAGGAGTTATTGCTCTTGATAGTAAATTTTTGTAATCTTTTACAAAAATCTTCTGTGAAACTACTAAGACAAATTTAACCAGACCTGTCCACAATCATCATTATGGTATCTAGTTTAAAAATTGTGTCTGATGACCCCAGTCGCGCAAACCAAGATGGCCCACATGGCTAAAAATAGTACATAGGGTAAAATACCGTTTTTGGCTCATATCGCTGAAATCTAAGCATTAAGAACAAATCTGACAGAATAAATTTGTTCATTAGGTCAAGATCTAAATGCCCTGAAATTTTCAGACCATTCAGGCAACCACGTTTTGGGTTGCTGCCCTTGAATTGGTAATTTTAAGAATTTTTTTCAGCTTTGGGTTATTATCTGGAATATTATTATAGATAGAGATAAACTATAAACAGCATAATGTACAGAAAAGTAAGACCTAGAAATAAGTCAGCATGACCAAAATGGTCAATTGACCTCTTAAGAAGTTATTGCCCTTTATAGTCATTTTTTAACAATTTTCATAAATTTTGTAATTTTTTACAAAATATTTTCCACTGTAACTACTATGTCAAGTTCATTAAAGATAGAGATAATTGTCAGCAGTGAGAATGTTCAATAAAGTAAGATCTACAAACACATTACTATCACCAAAACACAATTTTGTCATGAATCCATCTGTGTCCTTTGTTAGATAAGCACATAGACCAAGGTGAGCGACACAGGCTCTTTAGAGCCTCTAGTTTGGTTTTGTCGGGGTCTTTGGTCGATATACCCGCATCTGTTTTTATTCATAGCATTAAAGCCAATAGCTGAATTATAAATATACATACCTCCTTATATGTCTGTAGTCTTATACCTTGCTGTCACTCTTCGTATTTTTTATATGGCATACTGTTGCGTTATATGTACATCTTATTTGTAGTTATTTTTATTTTTGACTTCATGAATTTATAATTGATTGAAATAAAAAGGGTTCAGTATTTGAAAAGTTATATATATATATAAGCCATGTATATATATATATACATGGCTTTATATATATACATGGCTTGAATCGTGTAAATGTACATGGTATCAATTCAGGAACATTATGAAGTTCATATATATCAATACTGTATTTCAAATCCAAGCGTTTAGTTTTCATTGGGGAATTTTGTCTTGACAGATTTATTCAATTGAATTTATAATCTAATAATTAAATTTTGCATGGTTGCAACGCGTCTTATGATTGGCTGACAGTGTTTTGTCTATCAGCTCAAAGATACAATTTTGTCATGTGAACGAAATGTCATCAACGTTTTTTTCATGATTTACTCCGGCTTAAAACGAATATTAGAATTAAATTATAGGGAATGACTGTGATTTTTTTTTTTCGTTCTATTTGTTATAACATAAAAAATGTGGTGCACACTTTAAAATAACCTGATACGCGGGTCATTTAGTGTGCAACACGTTTTTTATGTTATATGTTTAATTGATCCAACATATTGTGTACTATACATATATGGATATCTATTTTTCTTTTTGGGCTGCTTGTTTGTTATCTATATCAACCACACTTGCATTAAAGTGCATTAGTATTTAAAAAAAAACACATATTATAGATTCTTTATCTACATATTCTTTAAGAACTTAAATAGTATTAATCATTTTTTTTTAATATATATCATTGGTTTTATTGTAATATGAAAGTTTATTGTTTACTCTTTATAGCAAAAGTGAAATCAATTGTCGTTTAGGGTGTACATAACGTAAAATCTGAAAATATTCTGAATTATATGCTCTAATAGGAACAAAATAACAACGGTGTTCGATTTAAATTTATTTAATCACATGTAAATACGCAAAAAATATAATTTCTTTTATTTAACCTCACTTTATGCTCATATTGAACAATGACCTATACGACAACACATACAACAAGTAAACAATATATAGATATAAGAAGATGTAATAAAAGGGCCAATGAGACAACTTTCCATCCAAGTCACAATTTATAAAAGTATACCATTAAAGGTCAAAGTACGGTCTACTACACGGAGTCTTGACTCACACCGAACAGCAAGCTGTTCTATACATTATAAAGCACTCATGAAATATAGCTATAGCATCTTAATTTGATTTCATAACGTTCCATACACCCATACACGAGTATCTATACTTTGAAATAGTACTCTAGATCGAATAGGATAGTACACATGTATATATCCAATAAAACTGTTAGACTAAACCCGTAAGTTACCGTAAGTTTTAAAGAAAGGCGACACATATACCAAAGGGACATTCAAACAGTTTAAAACATAAACACATTCAAAACATAACATTCGTATGCAAATCTAGATACTGTTTTGTATTAACAGATGCATGTATATACATATGCACGTACTGAGGTACATAATAATTAAAGCACCTTTGATTAAAAATCAAGAGACAATAAATGAAAATGTTATGAAAATGTTAAAAAAAAGTCATTTATAGTGCATATCATAATAAGATACCAAAGTTTAGCACAACATTTTCTACGAGAGACAGATATACTTATATTCACTAAACACAGAAAAAAACCTACAGTATATATTAACAACATCAATAAAAGGAAATATAATTTAATAGATCACCAGCATTTCTCATTCATATTTTACATATTTTTGTATATCACCTATAAATTACATTGAAGTCAGTGTATTCAAGACAGGACCAGAATAACATAAAAAGTTATAACAACTTTTAGGGATTTATATTTAAATAAAATGCTTCGCTGAGCACAGTCTAATACGACCACAGAGGTCAAACCTTTAACAGTTGGGGCAAATTTGGACACAATAGTCATGCTTGATACTGTCTGAATTTGGATTGTGATAAAACTTTTGACATATTATAAGTTTCTGACACACAATAAATGTGGTCAAAGATCTTAAAAATCTATTCCCCAATACTATTATGCAATTGAAGATTTCTTCTTGAAATTTTTCAAAAATTCGAAATTTGAAAAATTTTGAAATAAATATGAATCCCTTAAAAATTGGACCCCCTATAAAAAAACTTTTTGAAACCCCCTTGGAGCAATAACCCCAAAATTCAATCCCAGCCTTTCCTTCGTAGTGTGGAACCTTGTAGTACAATCATACACTTACACTGTTATTATCTGGAAACTAGAAAAATATTTGTTTTTGTACCTTTTTTTAGCCCCTAATTCCAACATTATTGGGACATTTAACCCTTTCCTTTGTAAAATAGAACATTGTGGTACAATGTCAGAGAGATCCATACACTTACACACAAGTTAGTGTCTGGAAACTATAAAAAAAACCCTTGTTTTTGGCCCTTAATTCCTAAACTGTTTGCAACCCCTAAAATAAGGCCCAACCTTCTACTTGTGACCCTAAATTTTGTAGTACAATTTCAGAGCCATCGAAATACTTATACACAAGTTTATATCCTGAAACTAGAAAAATGCTTGTCTTGGGCCCCTTTTTGGGCCCATTATTCGTAAACGGTTGGGACCATCATCCTCAAACGACGACGACGACATCATACCATAATAACGTAAACGATCCCAAATTTTTTTTGCGGTCGTATAAAAATAGCACATGTCATTTCTATGTCTAATAGAAATTTAAAGAATATTGGTATTATAAAAAAAAATCAACGAAAGTTAAGGAACAGCGCTTGTATTGCTGTCCATCATCTCAACGTCACTGAGTCATTCTTCTTTTGATATTGAGATCAATAAATGCTGTTCCTTGGATAATCCTTCATTTTCCTTTTGGTTTATCATTCCATTCCCATTTCATTAAATCAAAATATCTGAAAAGAACAAGACATGATCCAATTACTTTTTTTTACATATAACCAAGGGAAGTTGTCTTAAATTGCATTTTTTTTTTTTATTATTGTACAATTTAACCAATGTCTGATTTTTGTTGTGTCTTTATATTTTATTTGTCGGTTTACATTTTGCTCCAAATTTTTCAAGTTCTGTCGGATGAAAATACTTGCAATATCAACTTTTTTTTTTTCTACTTAGTAGTAACACTAACTAATTACGAGGAAGTTAAATTAAGAGAATCTCAAATGAATGTTAATGTATTATTTGTTCTAACGAATACACAATCAGATAGAACAAACTATTATCATCATTATTATGCCAATACTATTGCTTCTCACACATGAAGAAATCTTAGGATCAAACCTTTTCTAAATGGTCAGTGATTTAAGTATATACATAATTACGCACTGTTCAGTAGACATTCAAAGCAACTCAAAAGTAATACTTTGAAATTAATTGAGGTATCATGACTTTCCAAACATACCTTTTAAATTCATTGTCTAACCACTCCTTATGTAAAAGTTTTGTTACCCATGATTCTGGTAAGGCTGACATTCCAAGTTTACATCCCAGTAGCCCGCCTCCAACACAGGCATTGGTATCTGCATCGCCACCCTAGAAACAATTTAAGGTATTAGTATAAAAGATACACAAAAAGTGAATATATTCATGTTCTTTACTGTTTACTACAAATATAAAGTTGTTATCAAATCTATAATTTACACGTGTTTCATGTTCGATTAAAAATCTAGCAATGCAGTTTTATAATGTAAGCCAAATATTGAAAAACCATGCATTGGTGGCCTTCGGCTATTTTTTATGCTCTTCGGTCGGGTTGTTGTCTCTTTGACACATTCATTATTTCCATTCTCAATTTTATACTGTATAATTGAATAGTTTACCCCACTTTCGACATATATTGTAAATATATCCTCTTTAATTGATGGAAATTCACGTTTTACCTGAAGCATGACTTTTGTGATTGCCTTCCGAAAATCGCTCTGCTTTAATGCCCAAAATCCTGCTCCCATAGTTTTGTACGTGTAACCAATTTTCTTGGATTCATCTAGATTTAATTCCTTAATCTTTTCACATTCCAAATAAAACAATAAGTCTTTCTTTTCTTCGTCAGTTTCTAAGCATTTGGATGCATGCTCATAAGCTTCGTTTATTACGTCTTTGACTTTGAAATGACCTTTTTTGTCTTTGTGATTTCCTTGCAACATTGTAGCTATGGCAACAGATACTGCCACTGATGATGCTTGACATCTAGAAAGAAAACATAATAAAGGGAATGATGTTCTTTACATCAGATATTTTTTCTTTACTATGAATAATCTTAAGCAATGTATGGATCAGTACAAAGAAAACTTAAATGCAAATTAAATAACTTACAGAAATAATTGTTCCAGCTAAAAGATAATGCCACACCACACTCATATCAGTACTGATTCGCAAAACTTTGAAAACTTTATTAGATATTTTCCTAATCTAACAATGACTTGAGTTACTAAATCATTGACTGTATGTACGTACAGAATTCATACTAACAACAAAATTTCCTCACTTTCTGCACACGTAATGTTTAGCGTTGTTCTTCAATTCGTGGTCTTTAATTTTTCAATATCTGTGTAATTCATACCGGTAATGTTCTTCTATCCTTTTATAAACACTATATGCAAATAAAAGCAAAAGTCTTATTGTTTTCGTTTCTATCTTAATAAAAGCAACTTCACCTTGGATCATAATGCGTAGTTTTTGTAATTTCTATTGCATTCTTGACAACCTCATCCGTATTCCAGTAGTTATGTACACCAACAATTGAGGTCCTCATCACAGCACCATTAGATGCAACCTGTTTACCTTGGTGTTCCCAAATTGCACGAGCAGCCTAAAATGTATAAAAGGAAGAAGGTGTGGTATGATTGCCAATGAGACAATTGTCCATCAGAAATCATATGACGAAATAAAGTTATTTCATCGACATATACTACTTCGGTGACCTCTTCATAGTTTCTATTTCCTAGACTTTTAAGCATGATCATAGTTGTTCATTTTGTTTTTGATTTTATTGTCCGCTCTCATGAAGTTTAAAAAAAGATTTGAAAGTTGATAAGTCTTGTTTTATTAACCAAACTGCATAATCAGTACATGGGAATAAGAGCTTGGAAAGAGATACAATGAGACATTGAAAGAAAGAACTTGTACACTGGAAGAAAATGAGTGGAATAAAAGGGAAAGGAAATAAGTGCGAAATACCGATAGAAATGAAGTTAACAAGTTAAATGGACATTCGCTTCTCAAAATGGGATTTATTTATTTATTTTCAAATACCTAAAACGTGACATTTTCCTATACATTCAAGAGAACTGACTTAATTTGTGCACGTTACCTCTTCTGGATCTTTTAGATAATCAGGATATGCTGTTACTTTTGCTGTTAAAGTACCTATACCCAATCCACACCAATCCTTCAGTTCTTTATATCCATGCTTTACCCAATTTGTTAATTTGACTGTAAAGTCACTTAGGTCCACCTAGAAACAAATATTGGCGTATGTATATACTTTTCATTCATGAATATTTAATCAGTATATTATTTTTATTATGCTTTCTTATTAATTTATTTATACATGGCCGCCAGGCTTCATAAGCTACATTGGTGCATGGTATTCGGCTGTTATTTGCTTTATGGTCGGGTAGTTGTGTCTTTAAAACATTCCCCATTTCCATTCTCAATTTTACAATTCTTAACGTGGAGAGCTAACTGCGACTTGGGCGGAGGGTTGTCTCCTTGGCACTCATACCTAATCTTCTTAGTATATATATATTGAGCTTTTATTTTTGCCATTTGATAAGGGACTTTTCGTTTTGAATTTTTCTTGGAGCTCGGTAATTTTTGTTATTTAAATTTTTCCTGTTACAGTATTTTGCAGTGTTGCTCCTTTGTTTTCCTCTAAAAGTTGATGTGTTTCCCTGTTTTGGTTTGTAACTCGGATTTGTTTTTTTTCACAATCGATATATGACTTTTGAAAGCCGGTTTACTACTGAACATTGCCTTTATTTCAATACAGTACCGAGGTACAGTATTCATCTTATATATATATATATATATATATATATATATATATATATATATATATATATATATAGGAAGGTTCTAGGAAGATGTGGTACGAGTGCCAATGAGACAACTCTCCATCCTATTCGCAATTTATAAAGGCACTGGCTACGGTTACATGGAAATGTAACAATAATAAAAATATTATTGTTACATTGGAGACTAAATGCCGGAATGCAAAGTCGGATAAGGAACCGATTAATTACGAATGTAACAATAATTATTGAGGCTACGGTTACATTGCGTTATTGTTACATGAAAAACAGCAATGTACGCTCGATTTATTAAACTTAAATCTTCTATAGTTTAACGGTTGCCTTAATCTTGCATATGTACGAAATAATACTTGTAATAATGATAAGTAATAAATATTATCGATTAACAAATGGTGTTTAAATTGGTTTTTTTAACGTATAAATGGTCACGTTTGGTGTTTTAAAGATACTACTTTAGATAAGTAGTGCCAAAGGCGAAAATATAGTCCAATGGTTTGTTGTTGAGAACTCGGGCTGAGAAAAGTGTTCACTTTAGTTTAAGTATTTAACTGCACACCTACTCGTATAACTGTCATTTTACTTTACACAATGGATGAAGAGATTCCTGTGACCAATTTTGTTTTGGGTGAACAATTTAAAACTTGGGATTCGTTTGAAACAAAACTGAAACAATATCAAGACACAAATTTCATTCAGCTATACAAACGCAGTTCTAAAAAAAATGATTCATCTATAGCAAAGTTTGCTAACTGTGAAGTAAAATACTGTGAACTTCTGTATACATGTATCCACGGAGGACGTAATGTCGTTTCAAAATCAGATGGAGCTCGTCCAAACCAAAGGTAAGTTAAGTTTAACCTATAAACGAATATCAATGGGTCATTATATTCATGCGAGATTGCGTCGTTGGATTGCCCAAAAAGTACGAAGAGAGTCATGCCGTTTCTTAAAAGACGACCAAAGGAAAAAGAAGAAGGTAAATAACTTTAAAAAAAAAATGGACAGTTGATGTACCCCCAGTTTTTGATAGGGTTCGTGTTTCTTAGTCTGTAGTTTTCCATGTTGTGTTTTTTGTACTTTTATTTGTATGTTTGCCTTTTTACTTTTTAGCCATGGCGATGTCAGTTTGAATAATGGAAAATAATTCACTATTTATTAGTATTTGATGAACTTTTGACTTTTGACTTGCATTTTTATAATTTATTGTTTTTTTCAGCTATGCTAAGTTGGATACTGAAATCCGAGGTAAACCTTACATCCGTAATGGACGGCAATGTGACCATACTGAAAGATGACATAAAACTACATCACATGCTTCCAACCAAAATATTAGATGAGAATATAAACATTGCTAGAGTGAAAAAGTATTTCTCACCGGAAGCAAGGCAAACATTAAAGGTTGCCTTATCATCAAAACGGGATATCGCAGAATGGAACTGTACAGTGTGTGATACGGACGTTCACAGTGCGGCATCACTGGTGTGTGATGGCTGCTTGGAGTGGTTTCACCAAAAATGTGTCGGACTTAGAAATGCTCCAAAAACCACTTACTGGATATGTAGAAAATGTCATTGCAAATAAATAATTAAAGAATTTATATTTAATAATTGTATGTATTGTAAATATAAAATAAATGTCTTTTTTATTATCTTGTACATTTTAATAGACCCATCGTATATTGCTGTTTTTCATGTAACAATAACGCAATGTAACCGTAGCCTCAGTAATTATTGTTACATTCGTAATTAATCGGTTCCTTACCCGACTTTGCGTTCCGCCATTTAGTCTCCAATGTAACAATAATATTTTTATTATTGTTACATTTCCATGTAACCGTAGCCAGTGCCATTTATATAAGTAAACCGTTATAGGTCAAGATACGGTCTTCAATACGGGGCCTTGGCTCACATAGAACAACAAGTAATAAAGGCCCCCAAACAATTACTAGTGTAAAACCATTCAAACGGATATACTAACGGTCTAATCTATATAAAAATGAGAAACGGATAACACTTGTGAACCACATCAACAAACGACAACTACTGAACATCAGATTCCTGACTTAGGACAGGTGCAAACAATTGCAAAGGGATTAAACGTTTTAATGGTACCAAACCTTCTCCCTTATCTGAAACTATAATGTATCATCACAACATAGCTTACTTACCTTTCCATCACAGTCCACCAATGATCTCATGATCAGTACCATTTGGTCACTGTCATCTGTCCAATCTCCTTCTTCCCATCTAATCCTGTGGTCATCGTCAACCAGGCTCTTATGACTGTATTCAAGTTTTTTAGCTACTGGTCCATAATGCTTGATTTAAAGAATAGAAAATAGTTTAATATTTTCTATATAAAGAATTAAAATTTGAAAATGTTATGCGTAGGCGCGGACAGACGTGCAGAGACAATAACATTAAGGAAGCTCGCTTGTCATGTTTTGGAATTTTGGTCAGATTTTTAACAAAATTTGCCCGGTGACCCCCATTTTTCTTTTTATAATTCTTTTAAATGTATTATGATAAGCTGTCTGTTAAAGTCTTATAAAATTTTAATTACTTTTTAATAGTTTTTGAGGACTTAAACTAGTCAATGATAAAGCTATGAAAAGTCAAGAGAGAACATTTTCCCGCCAAAAATTCAATGGCTAATATCTCGAAAACAAGCACGGTGACCTATATATTTTTTTTGCTCTTTTAATTCCTTTATTAATCCCCTATTAATATATGCTAGTGTTTTGAAAAGTTAATTACTTTGAAACTGAGAAGCCAGCTCCCTTAAGCGATCCCCAGTATACAGAACCAGATCAGTGATGTGCGATGCCAACAGTTTTGAAAAAAAAAATACAAATAATTAGTGTTAGCGCAGATGTTACTAAAAGGACCAAAGAGAGAAGCAACTGCCGGAAAATGAACCAGAAATACGCAAAGATACGCATGTCAAACCATGTATGGAACTTTTACGGAATCGAAACATTTCTATAAATGGAAATATTTTCAAAGCACAGCAGAGATTTTAACACCAGTGGAAGATGTCTATATGAGGTAGCAAGAATGCTTTCTTTACGTTACAGCAGAATTAATTATAGTGTGTAGGTAAAGGTGGAATCTTTAGTTAGCTTGCTTGTTAGCTTAACCTTTAAGTTATTAAGGTTAGGTATACTTCCCTCCTTTCGGAATACTAGTAGTCTAGTCCTACAGACAGATTGATTGGTTATCTGTTCGACTAGTCTACTTATAAAGGAGGGTAGATTATCTTAACTAATAATGAATTCACGGTTCAGCCAGAAAGCAAGCTAACTAAAGATACTATCTTTATCTACATACTCAATGCATTCTGCTGTAATGCAACTGCTACAACTATTCTATGGATCTGTTTTCTTTTTCTCGTGTCTGCATTTATAGAAAACTTGCCAGCACCCAGCAGCATGTAAAGCATAATTGTACAGTTTCTGCTCAATTAGTTGCAACCGGTTTTTTTTTCTCATTAAAGGTTTTAAATTGGACGTAAAGCCGCATTTATTGCGAGATAATGCAATCTAATTAAAAACCGATCTCTCATCGCTCCTGTTTCTGATATGTCGCGTGGGAGATCTAACGAAACCGGCTTTGAGGTCACATGTGAGTGAACTAAAAGTTATGAATTTATAAAGATATGCAAATGAGTTGACGACCTATTAATAAGCCAATCAAAAAAGTTTATGAATTATTTTGACTGACGATTTCGTCGTAAATAAAATGAGTTACATCCCTTTGCCTTACGTTAAACTTCCAAGATCGTGGAAGACTCAATTTCATTGGTCGAAAAAGACACACCTACGAGGTCACTCACATGTGACCTCAAAGCGGGTTTCGTTAGATCTCCCACGCGACATATCAGAAACAGGAGCGATGAGAGATCGGTTTTTAATTAGATTGGAGATAATGGATACTACAAGTGGGAAATAGCCGTGGAACACAGATATTCCATAACGTTCAAACAAATCCTGATGGCATCCGTACAACGCTAAAAAAAATTTAAATAACTTAAACTTTATTGAAAGCACTTTACGCCCATGTGGGCCAATGGCTTAAAACATGATACCAAAAATACCGAACTCCAAGGAAAATTCAGAACGAAAAGTCCTTTATCAAAGGGCAAAATCCAACACATCTATTAAACGAATGGAAAACAACTGTGTTATTCCTCTATTGGTAAAGTGGAAGTGACGTTTTTACCATCACCAGTACAGCCACGGTTCCATCTTCGCTAGCCAAGGGTTACGATCCACTCCCGCTCTCTTCAAAGAAGACAAGGGTTACGATCCACTCCAGAGAGCGGGAGTGGATCGTTACCCTTTGCTAGCGAAGATTCCACGGTTCATGCATGGACAGGTAGTACATGTCAATAATAATTATATACCTTCATGAATATTGCAATTAGTCAACTTCGCACCTAACTGTTACATACCTCTTTTGCTTCCTCCTTTGTTAAAAATTCGGATAGTATACCTATAGCATCTCCAATACACCCGCCATATAAAGTACCCAATATTCTATCCATAACTTCGGGTGAAGGCTGTTCATGCTAGAAACAAGGGTTCAAAAAAATTGAATTAATTGAATCATAAATAAACTATGATAACAAAATACTACGTTTATTTTTTTCTATTGTGTGTAGGATTTCTCTTGCAAGATTTAACAGAACATTGGCGGATCCAAAGGGGGGGGGTCCGGGTGTTGGAACACCCCTTTTTGTGGCCGATCAATGCATTTGAATGGGGACATATAGCTGGAACCCCCCCCCCCCCCCTTTTATCCTGGGTTGGGAACCCCCCCTTTTTTTAAATGGCTGGATCCGCCACTGCAGAATTGAATTCATCTAGTGATTGTTATTGAAGCGAGTTTATCAGGAAAGATATCTGCGGAAAATGAACTATACTTTCTTACTTGTACTATGATATTAACATTAATGTATTAACTGGGAAAGATCGATGTTGGGGTTGTAACTTATTTTTAATTTGGAATTCAGATATCAACGATAATTGAGTGAAACCTCACTTTTTCAAGAGTGAAGCATAAACACTGTACTCGATGAAAGTCCGCTTATGGGATGAAACGAGAAACATATGTAGATTGTGAACCCGAGTTCGAGAAATCAGATAATAGTGTATAGGTCTGTATATATTGTACAAATTGGCATTGTACTCATACACTGACTTCGAGAGATACACCATTGTTTATAACGTAAACTTACATGTTTATTATCGTCGGTAGCCATTCTGAATTAATGTGCGGAATATATGAAGAACGATGAACAATATCTATAAATACACTATTGGCTTTAAGTGTGCTGACTAACAGATCAATACGTTTGACGGCATCAATTTGAATCTGATTTACACTTGTGAGCATATATTATAGATTTATACAGATTGCAGTTGATTAACATTTCTTCATTATCGTCATCAACTTTTTATCATATGATTAATTTTATTGCATGTAACGTCATTCATGAAACTCATACATATCCAGTAGGGACTTAGTTTTGTCCATGATTTCTCTTATGGTAATATACTTCAATTTATATCCCTCATGCAAAACACTGATTCTTAGCCGGCATTTGATATACTTTTGTGCTATTTGGTTTATAAGCTGTTATTTTTTTTTTTTTATTAATTTTTGGATTTTCAAATACTTTGACCTGAAGCTTCACAGAAGAAATACGCAACTGAATCAGGGAAAAAAATGGTACCATTGGTTTTGTCCTAAACATTTATGATTATAAAAGAGACAAATAAATATTAAAAGATTGCTGTCTACTGGGATTATACTTTTCAAATGAAGAAAAAGAAGCATTAAATAAATGAAACATGCTCGTTTGGGAGTTATCTAAGACGATCTTCTGAGAAGATATCTAAAACATTTTTTTTATATATAAGTGTACGCAATTACGTAAAACACAAAAACTTATTGAAGGAAGATTGCATGAAGATGAAAGCAACAATTTGTCAAATAGTTAATTTGAAATATTAAACTACAATATAATAAACATGCAATGATACCACATCTTAATTTTACATATCCCAGTAATACCTTTTAACTATAAAAAAAAAAAACCACTGACAATTAGTAAAGATAAATGATTTTGTTATTCTGATTAAGGACGCACTTATTAGTTAGTAATTATTACCCGGTCATAAATTTAGACATTCATTTAAGGTTCCTTTTTATCCAATCGTAGACATAAGGCGCGTACGGCAAACACAATTATAAGCCTTTTTATCTATAATGACTCGGAGTTTGATTTTCTATTTCTATTTCGGCAGAGCCTCGCATTTCCACGTTTCTAAGCCTCATCCTTATATCGTTGATATGTCCTGTCAATGCACTATTATTGTCTATATAGCTGTTCCTTGTAATTATACCTCTTCGGTTTAAAATGTTTGGGTTTGAGCGTTTCTCATGAAGGTATTTCCTGCCCTTTTATAAAGTGTTATTTTTAATATTGTTCCCGCGATTGTGTCTGTTACACCGCACCTTTGGTATAATAAAACCATCCTTTCTTATCATTTTTAATTTAAGATATAGAAAATTGATATGAGACCTTCATTGGGAATAAAGCCCCCTTTTTTTTTTATCCTTTTTAAGATACAGAAATCATGCTTTTGACGATTACTTTGAATGCTTTTGTGAGTTTGCTTTGAAGTGAACGATTCAACGATTACAAATATTGTATTTAATTATTAACAAACATTTCAGTTTAAGTCAACATTTGAGATTTCAACATGTTTTATTAGATAAAAATATTTGACACATTTGATTAAGATGATGCTTTAAGGGCATACGATACAGTTTTGAACCTGTATTTACAAGTTGATGAAAATTTGCATATAGGCTATTTTTTACCTGATTAAATCAAATATGTCATAAAAAATATACCTTCATGTGCTACTTTTTGAGTAAAATGAGGTCGAAATTTTGTATATTTGCTCAAAATTCAGATTTGTGTCCATATTTTCTTTTTCGAAAGAACGACGTAACTTTTTTGCTTTAAAAGATAAACACAAATTGTTTTTTGTTAAATAATCGGTAATTTCTGTATTTTATAACTATCATTAAAAATTATGCAATTTTTATTCCGAAATAACTCTATATTTATCAAATGTTCATGAATAGAGGAAAAAACGTCATTTTTTGCTGAATGTTTATTAAAATTAAAAAAATTGCGCTATTTACAGTTTTATAAAATTTGGGTCACATAATCTCCTTGCAAAATGAAACAAATTGCTATTTTAAAAAATAGGGGTCCATGCACTCGTTTTCAAATTAAATCAGTTTGAATGATAAAAATCAGTCGAAAAATGCATCTTTTCCCGATATGTCATAGTTTGACGTCGCAAAAATAACATTTTACGTTAGCAACGTCATTACCTTCCCTGTAACTGTATCGTATGCCCTTAAGGATGCCCGACAAGCAAAAGCGGCACAATATGTCAAACAAATATATATTATTGGATTTTTTATTATCTAAACAGATAAAACTGAAAATATGTTAATGTAAAATTATTAACAACGATCGGCGAAAAACTAGTTGAGAAATTATCAATTTAATTCCACATAAAATTTGTTCTTACGTTAAAAATCAGTTTTCATTTGCAAGATTGCTTTTCTGGTGCTTGATGAAATGCAGCCTTGTTCCTTTCTTACAAATGGACACATTTTTTTAATATAGATATTCCTGCCCAGCACGTGAAAGTCAGGCTGCAGGAATGACATCAGGACGAGCCAACGGGAAATGTTGTAAGGGACGGTGAAGAACATCTACTAGTATTTCTTTTTTAAATCATTGCGAGAGGAAGCATCCTTCATGCTGTCAGTAAATATTTGATAACTTCAAGGTAGTTTATTCTAATCTTTGATTGTTTGTCAAATAATGAAAAATTGAAACTGTCTTTATTGCATTGACGTTGTCTGTATGTTTTAGGATTGGTTGGTCTTGTTTAGAATTGGCCTTCAGAAAGTATTTATGCGACGGTATGGTATGGCAATAATATGGTGTATAACTATTTTGAACATCCGGATTATCGTTTTTAAACTGCATTTTTGTCATTTATCAGTTGAGAACAGTTGCATTTCTGATGGTGTTTTGATACCTAATGCAGACATATCTGCAGCTGTTTTTGCATTTGTTCCAATTATGGAAGTTGTTGTGTATATTTTCTGATTATTTTCTTGTTATTAATTTGTTCATGTTGTTTGTTTTTATATCATCCAATTATTACTCCAAATAATAGATCTTAAATAGAAACATGACTGGCTTGCACAGTAATATATAGTTTGTATTTCTATATTGTAATGAAACACCAGTATTTCAGGTTGGGGTTATGGTTTGTGCCTGCTAAAACTTTTGAACCCCCTGCATTTGTTTGCACCTGTCCTTTATCAGGAACCTGATGTTCATTGGTTGTCGTTTGTAGGTGTGGTGAATAAGTGTTTCTCGTTTCTCGTTTTTTTATAGATTAAACTGTTGGTTTTCCTGTTTGAATGGTTTTACACTAGTAACTTTTTGGGCCCTTTATATCTTGCTGTTCTGTGTGAGTAAAGGTTCCGTGTTGAAGTCCATACTTTTACCTATACTGGATTACTCTTTAATAGTGATTATGACTTGGATGGAGATTTGTCTCATTGGCACTCATACCACATCATCGTACATCCAAGTAGTGTGCACGATAGGGTAAGAAAATAACAACAAATCTTTGTTTTTCATGTATATTATTTCCTAAATAATGAATTGCAATTCATCTTCAATCAGATTTAGATAATATGTTGACAAACACATAGTTAACACGGTCTCCCTTTGTCTATCTCCATATAATTCATGGGTACTATTTGTCATTTTACACATGACACTTCCCTCTATATGCTGACTATTTGTGGCGCATTACTGGCTTATTATAGTCAAATTATGACTATGATCTAATGATACTATTTTAAAGTTCATTTTTTTTTCTTGTTCTGTCAATTCTTGTCACGAGTTTTATATTCATTTGTCTTTAGGTTGGAAATTCCATTCCCATTTCATCATTTCAAAATATCTAAAATTGAAAGAGAATAAAAAAAAATTAAAAAATAATAGCTGAAATAAAAACATAATTATTTGAGAAAGATTTTTGTATGTACATAATGAATACTACAGTTTACATGCAATGCATTTGCAAAGCGTTGTGACATCATACACCGTTTACAAGTTTTTAACATCGCTTATCAAAACTATGATTTATTTGTAACTTATACTTATAATCTTTTTTAAGTCAAGAAATACAATTTTGGATATTACAATGTTTAAATTAAATTAATTCTAAAACAAGACTAAACTCTATATTAGAACTGCAGGTAAAAGCATAATAACAAATGTACCACACAAAAATCCCAAAACAAGCCCAATAACTCTGGAATGTGCAGTCATATTTGTTGAGGCAGTGCAAGACATGGAAAATTTAAACATACTTTTTTATTTCATTATCCAACCAGTCTTTATGTAAAAGTTTCGTCAGCCACGAGTCTGGTAAAGCAGACATACCTAGTTTACATCCCAGTAAAGCACCTCCAACACAGGCATTCGAATCGGCATCTCCTCCCTATAGTGAAATGATATATAATTAATAAAAACGTGGTAACATGTAGTTTTACACAATGACATAGAACTGTATCATTGAGTTTATAACTAATTAAAGCACCTCCGACACAGGCATTAATACTAGCATCTGCATCACCACCCTATAGTGTAATGATATAGCAAGTAAAAACGTTGTAACATGTTGTTGTACACAATGAACGCATCTGTATCTGCATCCCAACCCTATAGTGTAATGATATAATAAGTAAAAACGTTATAACACGTAGCTACCATAGAACTGTATTATCAGTGAGTTTATAACTAAATCGTTTTTTTTTACACAATACGAAGTTACAGATTGTACAATTACTCCTAAAATGAAATTTAACCTTGATTTTATACAGTATAAGTGTTCTGTCATTCATTCATTTGTCTTGTTTGAGTTTACAAATATTGATCTATAGATTGGGTGAGTTTTTCCAGAAGTAAATTTGAGTTATCTTTCTGAATCGTTTACCATTTTGTTTATTGAAATCCTGCCCTGTTATTTGTGCTGTTTTCCACCACCTATTTCATATATTGAACGGTATATAAGCGTATGGAATCCAAATATAAATCTTGAATCTGTTATTAGGTACCTTTTAATTTTTTAGTTCAAGGCAATGTCTTACAAGGTCTGTACCTCAAATAAAAACTATGAATTTAATAAACAAAACATGTTTACCTGCAGCATGACTTTAGTAATAGCTTTCCTGAAATTGTCTTGTTTCAAAGCCCAAAATCCAGTGCCCATGGATTTGTATGTGTAGCCAATTTTCAAAGGTTCATCTAATTTTAAAGTTTTAATCTTTTTACATTTCAAATAAAACACGAGTTCTTTCTTTTCTTCATCTGTTTCTAAACATGCTGATGCATAATCATAAGCTTCACGTATTATGTCGTTCACTTTAAAATGGCCACTCCGGTCTTTATGCTTCCCTTGCATCATTGATGCTATGGCAACAGATACAGCAACTGTCGATGCCTGACACCTGAAAATTACCTAATTTATTTATGATTGTGTTATACACTATAGTATCATTCAGTATCAGTGATCTTCTTTTTTTTATATAGTATGTGTTATTTGAATGAATGCTTTTGCTTGTTCGTATGTATGCAAGTCAGGAATATAGCAGTTGTTATCAAATAGTTCGTTTGTATGCGTATTGGCGTTTGTTTTTGTTGCACTTCGGTGTTCCTGTTGTACCTTTTCCCTCTCAAAATTGATGTGTTTCCCTCGGTTTTGGTTTGTAACCCAGATTTGTATTCTCTTAATCGATTTATGACTTATAAACACCAGAATACTACTGTTGCCTATATCAATGTCTGTTTTTTTGTTTCAAGCTAAAATACGTATATTTTACCTTGGATCATAATGTGTTGTTTTGGCAATCTCTCTTGCGTTCTTGGCAACGTCATCTAAACTCCAGTACATGTGAACACCAATTATTGAAGTTCTCATTACAGCACCATTAGGAGCAACTTTTTTCCCATTGCGCTCCCAAACTAAACGAGCCCTCTAAAATGTACATAATCGTTTTTTTCACTACCTGTTCACATTGTGCTCCCAAACTAAATTGTAAAATGTGCATAATTTGCATTGCATATTCATTAAATCTTGAAATATTTGTATAAACATGTTTTGCAGGTTGGCTCCAACCGTTAAAGTATATAGTGTTTCCTTCTTAAATGTGTTACTTGTTATGGCCATTGCATTGCTTCAGAAATTTGTTTTTTAAAATGACATTAAAATCCGACTTGCAGACGATTGTTACTTACAGCCAAATGCCTTTAAAAGTGTATGCAAACCATTAAGACGTTGTTAGAAATACAATTACAAATATATTAAGAAGTACGTGTACAAAAACTTGTAAAATGAACATTTTACAGCCCGAATAAACTTATCATATTGAATGACAACAATTAAAAGTCAATTCATTTTACTGAGAAGTGAATGGCCTCGTCAGTATAAATGAGAGGTTTAGTGCTTTTAAACCAGGTTCAATCCACCATTTTCTACATTTGAAAATACCTGTACCAAGTCAGGAATATGACAGTTGTTGTCCATTCTTTTGATGTGTTTTATCATTTGATGTTGCCATTTGATTAGGGATTTTCCGTTTTAAATTTTCCTCGGAGTTCAGTATTTTTGTGATTTTATTTTTTGTCTTTGTCAATTCTAAAAAAAACTTTGCGGGTGCGAGTGCTGCCTTGTAGCGGCATTTGTCTGTTCTTTTTCGAAATCTACAAGGATGTCTTTTACGTGCAAGAGATATGGCTCTCTCTTAACACGTGTCAGCCATTTATCGTTCCCTTCCAACGGACTATCATCGTTTCCTCAAGATCATACTCGCAAATGGTGTCAAGGGAGAACCGAAAATTCCGTCCCTGAAATTTTCATCCCGGAACGGGAATCGAACCAGGAACCTTTCAACTAATTGTACCCTTCAGAATAAGTTGTATGTTACCTCATGTGGATCTTTAAGGTATTCATAATTTGACGTCACTTTTGCTGTAGTAGTACCTAAGCCTAATCCAGCATGGTCTCCTAATTCCTTGTACCCATGCTTTATCCATTCAGAAAGTTTTGTAGCAAAGTCGATAGGAGTCACCTGAAATCGATATATTTCCACTGTATAACAAGATAACTCTATTTTATATATTATTATAATTTAATTTTGGATGTAACGCGTCTTCTGATTGGATGACGTTATTTTGTTATCAGACCATAGACATAATTTAGTCATGTGACCGTGACGTCATCAACGTTTTTTCAAGGTTTTCTACGGTTTAAAATGGAATTTAGAATTACATTATAAGAAATGACTGTAATATTTTTTCTGTCTATTCGAAATAACATAAAAAATGTGGTGCACACTGTTAAATAACTCGCTACGCGCGTTATTCAGTGTGCACCACATTTTTTATGTTATTTCTTCATAGACAGAAAAAATATTACAGTCATTCCTTATAATGTAATTCTAAATTCCATTTTAAACCGTAGAAAACCTTGAAAAAACGTTGATGACGTCACGGTCACATGACTAAATCGAATCAGTTTTCAGGCATTTCAGTTAGCATTGTTCTCATAGATAGTTATCAAATGTACCAGGATTATAATTTAGTACGCCAAACGCGCGTTTCGTCTACATAAGACTCATCAGTGTCTTATCAAAAACGTAATAAAGCCAAACAAGTACAAAATTGAAGAGCATTGAATACGGGGCGCCGAATGGGACTCTAATGATTTTGTACTCGAAATTCAATTTTGTACGGACAAAAGTGAGTTTTGTTCAACAAAAATGAGTTCAGTTTAACAAAATTTGTAGCATACTACAAAGGAGAAGGTTCACGAAGGGTTAAAATTGGCCCTGATTTTTTTATGTTTTTTAAATTGGGGCAAAAAATTACAAATGTCACATAGACATACTGGTGATAATACTACTAAGACAAAAATATTTTTTTCTGGCACTTTTCTTTACTATTTATGGAGCAATGGCCCCTTCAATGAGTACAATTTGTATTAAAAGGTCAATTTTGGTACTTTTCGTCCATAATTTTAATTGTTTTTGGCATAATTAACCTTGGCCTCCATCTACGATCCAAAAAGTGTTTATATTGATGAAATCTATATCAAGATTGGAATCTTTTGGTTACAACACATTCTGTATCGTAGGTGGCGGCCAATGTGTTTCAAAAGCTTTTAGGTCTGAAAAATGCACAAAATCATCATATTTTGACAAAATGTCCAAAATGACCTTACTTTGGCGAATATCTTGTAGTCTTATGAAAAGAACTGATATATTTAGCATTTATACTTTTGAAATAGACCCATTTACGAACCAAATTGAGACCTTTTTGGTGTTTTATGATAAAGTTGATATTTTAGGCCATTTTGTGCCATTAGTGAACCTTGTCCTTTAAAATTTTGTCATACAAAATTATCTTCCAGTGGACAAAAGTTACTTTTGTCTTGACAAAATTCATTTTTGTAACACAGACTTTACTTTTGTTACCTAATTTGAAAATTGGGCGACAAAAGTCAGTTTTGTATGCAAATTAGTTAAGTTTGGATTCTGTGCACTAATTTGCATACAAAATCGACTTTTGTGAGACAAAATTGACAAAATGAATTTTGTTTCACAAAAATTGACTTTTGTGAGACAAAATTGACAAAATTGAATTTTGTCTCACAAAAGTCAATTTTGTGTCACAAGAGTAAATTTTTACCAATTTTTTGTTTACAAAATTGAATTTTGTCGTCACAAAATTGACAAAATTTAATTTTGTCGTCACAAAATTGAATTTTGTCTCACAAAAGTCAATTTTGTCCCACTAATAAAAGTCAATTTTGTCTCATAAAAGTCAATTTTGTGTTCACCAAAGTTGTGTTCACAAAATTGAATTTTGTCGTCACAAAATTGACTTTTGTGAGACAAATTGACAAAATTGAATTTGGTCTCACAAAAGTCAATTTTGTCTCACTAAAGTCAATTATGTCTCACAAAATTGAATCTGGTCTTACACAATTGACTTATGTGTTTTAATTTCCATATCAGGTAACAAAAGTCAATTTTGTATGCAAATAAGTTTATATTTGCATACCTTTTTGACAAAATTGACTTTTGTCATTACAAAAATGAATTTTGTCATCACAGAATTGAAGTTCTCATAAAACAAGTCTGTATCACATAGTTTGTAAGACAAAAATGATTTTGTTGTGACAGAATTGAATTTTGTACAAAACCACAAGAGTCCCATTCGGCGCCCCGTATTGAGGACCAAAAATTCCAAAAAAAAGTGCCAAATACGGCTAAGGTAATCTATTCCTGGGATAAGCAAATCCTTAGTTTTTCGAAAAAGTTTTGTTAACAGGAAATTTATAAAAATGACCACATAATTGATATTTATGTCAACACCGAAGTGCTGACTACTGGGCTGGTGATACCATCGGGGACGAAACGTCCACCAGCAGTGGCATAGATACCAGACTTGCACTTTTGGTAGGCCAGACATCAACATAGCACTCTTTAGTGGTGTTCGATTTCAAAAACTGTTGTAAAGCCAAATAAAATATTACGAACCAAGTAAAATTGATACATGTAGGTAAAGGATTCATTGAGATTAGGAAATCAATATATGTTATCTTCTTTTTTAACCGAAAGATTGTTTTATGTCATATTTAAAATATCATCAAAATCAAATTAAGAAGTAAACCAAACATGGCAAAAAATATTTTAATAACTTTTTGCCAATGTCTATCAAACCCTTGTCATTTATGTATAATCTTACCTTCCCTTCACAGTCAACTAAAGATCTCATGATTAGTATCATCTGGTCACTGTCGTCCGTCCAGTCGCCTTCTTTCCAACTCAATCTATGTGCATCTTTGCAGAGGTCTTTATGTTTGTATTCAAGAACTTTAGCAACAGGTCCATATTGCTGGAAATGATTGTAATAAATAATAATTGTAAAATCTTTTTTTTAGCCACATTATCATACATTTTGACAAATAAACGAAAACTGCTGTCACTATAGTGGAACATGCACTGCAAATTCGTATGGAGTATCCGGGTTCATCCAATTGGTTGGTTGGCTCCATTTTTATTTTTGCAAAGAGTTTTGTGACTGATGTTTGTTTGTTCTTGACAGGGCGTTTTCAAAACTTTGAAATTTTAAAAAAACTAAGGCTTTTCTACCTCATGAATAGATTACCTTAGCTGTATTTGGCAAAATATTAGAAATTTTTGGTCCTCAATGCTCTTCAACTTTATACTCTATTTGGCCTTTTAAACATTTTTTTATTCAAGCGTCACTGATGAGTCTTCTTTTAGACGAAACGCGCGTCTGCCGTCACTATAAATTTTTGATCCTGGTATCTATGATGAGTTTATTCTATCTTTCTTGTATTGCCCTCTTAGTATCCTCTTTCTCTTTAGCAACAAGACGGATGTCACATATGAGGAAAGATCGACGTACTCTTTCAGAGCACCTGATATCACCAATATTTTTTTATTTGGGGTTTGTGTTGCGTAAAGTTATTAGTTTTCAATGTGGTGTGTGTTTTTTTTTTAATTTTGTTTGTCTTTCTTTTTTAGACATGGCGTTGTCAGTTTATTTTCAACTGATGAGTTTGAGTACCCTTTGGTATTGTATGTCTCTCTTTTCATTCTTTTTAATACAATAAATGTCCAAACCCGAACAGAATGCATTTCTATACACAAGGCTTACAGTTACGTTCGATGCAACCATTTTTTAGTACAAATATTTGTATAATTCTATTTTTTGTGTGTGCGTATATGTGTGTCGAAGTGTCAAAGTGGCGTAGTGACTACCGTAAAACTGTGTGATGTTTTTATTTTTTTCAGTAGATAATAGTTGTTTAGTAGACCTTATCTTTTATCGTCAAATTGATTTGAAACAATTATGTTAGATACGTCTCCGTTGATAAATCAAGAAATAACTAGTCACAAGGGTTCCAAATCCGTTGCGCAAATTTATGTGTCTTATAAAAAATTGCCTGTTAATTTAGGTCCTTTCTGATCGATTTTTATTAATCTCTGACTTTTAAACATTTTGGTGTGTGTATATCTTATAAACTAATAGAGATATCTTATAAACTTTTAGAGATATCTTATTAACTTATAGAGATATCTTATTTAATTGGTTATAAAGATATCTTATTCAATATATAAGATATCTCCATAAGTTAATAAGATATCTCTATTAGTTTATAAGATATCTCTATTAATTAATAAGATATCTTATAAAGTATGTATTTAAAAGATATCTTTATAAAGAAGTAAGATATCTTATATATTAATTAATAGAGATATCTTATTTACTTTCAAATTATATAATGTTATAAAAATTAAAGATATCTTAATACTTAATAAGATATCTTGTTAAATAAATAAGATATCTTCAAATTTGAATAAATATAAAAACGGCGTGCCATAGGTGATACCCTCGTGAACGAAACGTCAACCAGCAGAGGCATGTACCCAGTAATGTAAATAGTTGTCAAAGCTATATAATTTAATACACCAGACGCACGTTTCGTCTACATAAGACTAATCAATCGAAATGTACAAATTGCTATTTTCGTTTAATGATATTGTTTATATGTTTACATATTCCGTAATCTATTCAAGTATTATCAGTAAGCACTGGTATTAAAGAGATAATCGTAACTGCAATTACGATTATCCCAATATGGCGACGGTAGATATAGGTAAAATCTTTACACTCATTTTTCTTAAATGTAGCATGTTTTTGTCAATAGTTACTCAGCTGCAAGGTTTATCTATACCATTTCATCATATTTGAATCGTAACGGTGCACTGGAATTGTCTAAGCGCTTTGAAAATAGCCGTTGGAAAATTCGGGATGATAATCGTAACTCGGAAAAAAGATAATCGTAATTATGGTATTTAAAAATAAAAAAGATAATCGTAACTGGAAACTGTTTTATTGATATTGACACTAAAAACGTATATCTGATAGCATATTATGAAATTATGGCGATGAATTATTTACGAAACGTCCCAACATCTTATGACATTTCTTTTTATGCATATATAATTAATTGTTCTTATGAAAACAGCTACATACTAGTATATTATAAAATTGGAAGGGTGAACAAGCTTCAAGAAATTTGGAAATGGGAAAACACGAACTTTGTTAATATACAGAAATTTATTGAACTAGGTATGCCACAAAATATGTGAATGAGCGATGGAAATTATGATACATGACAATAATTGTCAGGCGACACGCATGTGTCACCTTACATCAGATTTCTGATTAAGACAGTAAACAAAAAATAATTTATCCTGAAGTAAATAGTAAATATAGTTAATATTGTTTAAATTATTTTATTGTAGGTGGTTATATGTGCTATTTCTGCCCCCCGGGAAGCCACTGCTGATTTAATTCTAGAACATACCCTATTATGCCATAACGAAGTAGGAAAGACATTTAGTATTCGTCAAAAACCGTTTGACGAGAAATTAGTGGCTACAGTTTTCATGTCACTTCGATCATTTTTCATGGATGATATCACAACTTAAAAGTTATGATGAACAAGAGATAACTTTGAAAAGTGTTTTACAGTATCATTTCTTTTATAGCTGACTATGCGGTATGGGCTTTGTTCATTGTTGAAGACCGTACGGTGACCTATATTTGTTAATTTCTGAGTCATGTTGGTCTCTTGTGGAAAGTTGTCTCATTGGCAAACATACCACATCTTCTTATTCATATTAGCTACTTCATGACTGTCACTGAAATTTCAGTATCTCAGATATAAACTATAAACAACACAAATTCAATTTTGAATTATGATAATATGACATCCTTAAAACATTTAATGCTATATAAGACTAGAGAATGTTTGGCCCTAAATGGGATTCTTTGTGTATTATGAAATTAAGTAACGTGGAGTTCATTGACAAACATGGATTTGTGTTCTTTTATAGTTTGGCCAAAAGCCCGAAAATCAAAAAATAAAATTGATGTAGCTTTAAATTTTCTTACAAGAAATACTTATTCAAAGAATGACTGCAAAGATGAGAATAAAATAACGCATATTCCGCAAAATTAGAAACAAACTTATTAAAAATTCATAAATACTCGGTTTATGAAAAGTATGCTGCATACATATGCATGGGAGATATTGTAGAGAAAAATATTGAAGGTACTAAACAAGGAACATTTTTGTATTTGCATACTTGCCATATAATTAGTACTTTTCTATTAAATGAAAACATAAATTAGCCTTTCCTAATTTTCATGCATTTTTCTGTAGCACAAAATATTTGTTTTAAAATCTATAAAAATCTTTGTAATTAAACCAGTTCCGTTTGTTATAATCTACATGTTTGGCCCTTTGATGTAATTTATCAATATACATATTTGTGTTTTTTTTCGTCTGTCAAATGCTTCGTAAGACTATAGGTAAGGCTAATAAAAACAAAAAATAAAAGTAACAATAAACAAAAGTAACAATAAACAAAAGTAACAAAAAACAAAAGTGACAATAAACAATAGTAACAATAAACTGGTAACTATTCTAGGACCTTTACCATCCACACTGTTTAAAGAAACGTCCTAAAATACATGGGAATTTGATCAAAACATTGGAATTTAATTTTTAAAATCATATATCAGTATAAAATAGAAAAAAGTGAATCCAAAGGAAAAATATGGACGGCTGAATTTATTGATAAGAACTAAATCATCAGCGTATAACAGATATGATATATCATTATCATTTAACTTGGGTGGTTCACATGTTGAGTCAAAAATAGATGGTAAATCATTAATATATAAAGAAAATAATGTAGGGCTTAAAATACACCCTTGTTTTACCCCAACTGAGGAATTAAAAAAATCAGTGATACCTTCCGAGATCTTTACCAAGTACAAAACCTCTTTATACATATCTTTCATTATACTAAAAAAAGGGACCATCTATGTTGTAATAAGACAATTTGTAAAAGAGGGCATCTCTATTAATAGTATCAAATGCCTTCCTGAAATCAATGAAACAGGCATATATCTTTTTTGACATATGAAAATGTGGTATACGTGACTTTCATTTTGAGCAATGAATTGAAAGGATTGCACTTTTGGAATATGGGATATAGCTAATCCATCCCTTTTCTCATCAATTAGAGATATATAGGTAAATTTATCCTAGATATTAACCTGTAAGTTTCTTCATTTATTTTTATATACGTTAATGTCATCGTTTAACTGGGCATTTACATTTTTAACACACAAAATACCATTGAAATGCTGAAAGACACATTTATTATGTTTCAGTTACTATTATCATATAAAGAAATTTACGATTATCAAAGAAGAAAAATACCATAGAGTTACGATTATCATCCCGAATTTTTCAACGGCTATTTTCACAGCTCTTAGACAATTCCAGTGCACCGTTACGATTCAAATATGATGTAATGGTATAGATAAACCTTGCAGCTGAGTAACTATTGACAAAAACATGCTACACTTAAGAAAAACGAGTGTAAAGATTTTACCTATATCTACCGTCGCCATATTGGGATAATCGTAATTGCAGTTACTATTATCTCTTTAATACCAGTGAGTAAGGTAACCGTTCGAATTATATTTTAACCAATACCTCTTTTGTCTCTTGCTTTGATAAGAATTCTGAGAGAAGTCCTATTGCATCTCCAATACACTGTCCATATATAGTTGCCAATATTCTGTTTATTGTGTCTGTAGATGGATGTTCATGCTAAATATAAAACCAGATGAAATACATAAATTTTAAAACTAATTTTCATAAAAAGTAAAATAACATAGATACCAAACTCGGGGTCAAATTCAAAATGCAAAAAAAAAAAAGAAAAGAAAGGAATGTCCGTAATCAAATGGCAAAATAAAAAACTCAAACATCAAACAAATAAATAACAAGTTTTACTGACTTGGTACAGGCATTTAGTGGATTGCGATCTTGAAATGAATTTGATCCAGGGTTAAATATCGTTGTTTTGCAAAACAAGATTAGTTCATTGTCTGAAACATGAGTGAATATCAAAGAAGAGCTTTTATGATTTCTATTTAGGTATCATAACAAATTGTGTTTGGGAAAGCAAAGATTTAAGACTTTGAGACAAAAAGCTTTTTAAAAAATTCTCTGAAGCAATGTACGTTTGTGTACTTAACAATTTTGCCAGTTCACAAATTTAAACTTGAAATATTTTTATTTTTCTAGAACAAGAGTTATAAAATAATGTATTATACAAAATGTTATGTAATACATTAATACATCAATAATACAAAACAAAATTCTGTTGTAGTTGATTTAATTGGTTTTAGTCATTCTCGACGTTTTGAAATTTGAAAATAGCTATTCATATCAGATGCAAATATATTAAAAAGTAGATCATCGATGCTCAAATACATTAAGAATAAACAAAACAAACTACCACCTCATCACCTGAGGAAATGACGTAACCTGCAGAGGGAGCGAAACTTAAAAGAATTGACAGGGTGATCGTATCCTTCTATGCATGGATCACCCTCGGTGCGCAAACACACACATTGAGTTTTTTATTTTTTTTTTTTTTTTATCGAAATGCAAGTACCATTTGTTATCTTACTTTGCTGCAGTTTCTTATTGTGGCATGTTTTTATATGTAGTATTAAATATTTTAAACATGGCGCCATTCCCTTGAAAATACACAGTACTTACATGTGCAGTTACAGGCTTGTCGTCACAGGAAGCCATTCATAACCATCTCATTCTAATCTATAGAATAAACTGTTAATTACAAATTTACTGTTTTTCTCACAAATCAATATACACTATATTACACATATTATTGCGAATATATGCCTAAGGGAAACAATCCAAGGAAAATATTGACCTTGTACAGAATATCATATATACTTACTAAATATAGATCATCTGTTTAGGTTTTAAATTTATAGGTCAAATGAATGGATTAAACTCCATGCTTTAATATGTTTAAAAATTTGTTTGAAAATCCATGCTTAATAATAAATGTCTGGCATACAATAAGGTTAATATAAAATTCCGTAAAAGTTAATAAAAAAAGATTTTAAGATTAACTCGGTCTCCATAAAAACAATGTATACTAAGGGCACATGACAACAGACTTAATAGACATGTTCATTCAATAAAATTCAAATATCAGTTACTAATATTGTAATCAAATGAACAATTATTTTTCTGCTTTTCATATTAAGGGAAAATAAAATCTTATACTGTTAAAAATGTGCTGTAAAAAAAATAGGATTAGTAAGAAGTAAGAATAGATACTGGACGACCATTTTTTTTTTACCTTTTTGATATTAACAGTTTTGAACGCAAGTATATTTTTCTTTCTTAACGTTTTTTAGTTCATCCATTTATTTTGAAAAAAAAAAGACGAACATACGAGACCGATAAAGGCTTTAGGTATACTAAATAAGAATGCCATAAAACATACACAGTCTCAAAAAGTAAAATCACACACAAACAAAACGAACTCAAAAGAAAATAAAAAAAAATGTCGCTAATCAAATGTCAAAATAGAAAGATCGAACACAACAAACGAAAGGATAATAACTGTATCGACATTTTCGTATATAGAAGTTGGTGGATTAAACCTAGCCAGCTAAACCTCTCACTTGAATGACAGTCGCGTAAAATTCGACATGCACTATACCTGAAGGTGGCGACAATAATCTAATATACTGATCAAACAAGAATGCGCCTGCGTTATATGAATATGAGAACATATACTAAGAATCCAACTTTATATTAATGTTCTCGATTATCCAACACAGAGAAGTGAAATGATATTATTAAAGTTTCTTGACTAGTTTGTTTTTTGTAATTGGAACATGAAAAGATTTATGTCTTGAATAGAATATTCCTGACCCACTAATATTTCAATAGTAGATATGTTTTTGATTGTGAAAACCAACTCCAACAGTCTTGGTTATTTCATGGCGACAAGTTGCAAGAGGAAAGGAACTCGAAGTGCCTAGAGAACTGCATAGATTTTTAACAAATATACCCGTCAACCATGGTAAATATGGTAAATTAAGATCGGAACCTAATACAGCTTGCACCGAGGGAGTTCGAACTCACAACGTTGGTGTTTACAGGATAGAGGATTTTAACATCAAAGATGAACCAGATCTGGACACCTAGTTTGAATGGATAAGCGTTATCCTATCATGCATTCATAAACTACAATGTCCTATGAACAAGAGGTTTTCTAACCCATTCAAGAACCCGAAAAATGTGGATGCTTTATCATCTTTGCATTACAAGTCTGTCGTTGTTCCAGTAGATAAAGCCTCCAATAATATTTTTGTATGTAAAAACGATTTTAGCTCACAAAAGAGCTTTAAAGATGCTTAAAAAAAAACCAGCACAACTGGTATTCTACATATTCTTTAACACCATGCACAAAGGATGAATTTTCACAAAATCACAAATCTGTTCTTATTTTATTTTGGTATTAACATCAAATAAAACGAAGCAAATCTTCCATTATTAAACAGGATACCAAAACTTCACAAAACTCCGTATATTAAACGATAAATCATTGGATCATCTAGATATTCGACTAAACAGTTTTCTTAAGTGTTGACTACTATTCTTTCTACATTAAAAGATGGCTTCAAAAAAACTGTGATGAGATATAATCAGTGGTGTCAATCAGATGTTGATTCTAAAAAAAATATAAAGATCTACTGCTAAATCGCAGATCACAATCTCTGCAATTTGCAGCAAAATTAAGACCTTTGATTTTTTTATTCTTTACAATACTATTTCCCATGCTATATTGAAAGGTTGATGCCTGGCGCAAATACAAACTTTCAATCCTGATATCTATAATGATTTCATTCACCATCTCATTTTACTCTATCTCAACCTCTTTATATGTGTTATGTATTTGCCGCTGTACATTTACTAAGAACAAAAATACTGAACTCCGAGGAAAATTCAATCGGAAAGTCCCTTATCATATGGCAAAATCAAATGGCAAAACACATCAAACGAATGGACAACAACTGTCATATTCCTGACTTGGTACAGACATTTTCAAATGTAGAAAATGGTGGATTGAACCTGGTTTTATAGCACTAAACCTCTCATTTGTACGACAGTCTCATCAAATTCCGTTATATTAACAACGATGCGTGAACGAAACATGCATAGTAAATAAAATAGTCAAAATATGGGCACTGCAGTCATTACTGTGTTACAATCTAAAAAAAATTACAAAAAAGCACAAAAGCATCTATCAAATTAAAAACACATGCATTGCTTCGCGTGTCTGACGTCAGGAAATGTATACATCACATAGGAAGAAATTATAGGAAATTGTCTGTTATTTTTTCTTCTTTTTTTTCACAGATAAGCAAAGATTATATATACTATATCTGTGTTAGAACGTATCTGTAAATTGTGTGGTACTGAGGTTGAGGATAAAATTCATTTTCTTCTTCAGTGCCACAAACTTTCAATTATTCGTTTCAACTTTTTAAATGAAATAAAACAACGGTTTAAAAATTTTAGTGGTTTAGATATTAAATCAGAATTTATTTGGCTAATGTCTTCTGAAGATATTTTCATACTCCAGAAACTCGGAGAATTATTGGAAAATTTATCCTCATATAGGAAAGTTTCCTTAAATAATATATAATTGTAGTAATGCCCAGTGACCCCCTTTTCTTAACCTAATTATATTATTAAACACTGTGCTTGTTGTATAATTTTTAAGCTTTATATTACATTGTATACGTCAATTTTAATCATAGTCAAGAAATTATTATATATTCAGATTTTAAATTTGTTTTTAAAAACTTTGATATAAGAAAATTTTACAAGTATAAGAACTACGACACAGGAAAATTTTATAAGTATAAGAAACAATTTTAATGAATAATGTTTAGTTGTTTTAACTATTGATCATTAATTGTATAAAGTTTTATACTGTAAGTATCTCATAAGTCAGTATTTATGGCTGGATATTGATTGTTTTATGTGTCAATATTATAATTGTTGTATATGTTTTATGACAATCAATATGTGACACTTTAATAAACAAATTTACTATTATTATTATTATGTATTCTTCTACTTGTCTTAATAAATATATCTTTTTTTGTAACATTGTGTCTTAATCATATTGAATCACTTGTAATCATTTAAGAAATAATTCCTTCATGTCATGCTCTACGCTCATTTTAACATGGGTAGGCATTATATTTGTTGATATTTTACACTGAGCGTTAGCGAGGTGTAAAATGTGGTCAAATATAATGCCTACCCATCTTAAAATGAGCATAGAGCATGACATGAAGGAATTATTTCGATTCTAATAGGACAAATACAGTACTTTTATAGGTCGAAGCGTACGAAATTACCGTAAAAATGTTTGGCTGTTCCCGTTTCCTCCTGGAGGAGTCTGTGCATTGCATTTCATATTTGATGAGTTTAAAAGCTACGAGCAGGGTAAATATATGTTGTTTCATAACAAAATATAATAAAAGTTTATGTTAGCTGCTTAAATGTATATATTTTAAAGGATAACGATGGAAATAACGTTATTATAAACAGGCAATTGTGGTTCATTTTTTTCTAATTGTTATAGTCTTATTTTGATTGCATTTTTCAGCAGCTTCTATGATGATTTTGGTTATTTCGTTTATGATTTCTTTTACGTTATCCGAGAGTCAATATATCATCCAAATGTCTAAAAGTATTAGTCAGACTACTTCCAAACTGTCAATTTCGAGGTCAGTTCGGCTTTTGACATGTATATTATTTCTAACATAGACTATTACTTCCCCTGTCTTATTTGGACCTCTGTCGCGAAGATTTGGGTCATGTTAATTAAGAAGCTTGATTGCCTCGTCTTCGTGATTGACGTTTAACAATGTTTAAGTAAAAACTAAAATATCAATTTCATAGTATTCGGCTTGTATAAGGTCAATTTTCGGATATATACTTTGTACATTCAAGTAAAAAATTGAAAAGCTCGCTAAATTTGATATACTAGACCAGTTTATGGAAGTCCTAGAGGAATATATTTCGTCAATCGCATCGGGATTTAATACAAAAATTGTGCAACAATTAGCAAAAGAGAGATACACACATTTTTTTTTTTAATTCATATGTACCGTTATATTTCTCTGTACATTTGTATTTGTATTCTTAATCTCGCTAAGGTTGTGATTTTTGCAATGGTGGGTTAAAACTAACAATGATAATGATATTGCCTTTGAAGCATTTTAACAATTTACAAATAGGCTGATACAGATAATATTGGTATAGTTTATGGACATCATCACGAATTGGTTGATCTATTCGATGTGTCTGTGTCTAAACTAGCTAATGACATTTTACCACGTCTTAGATTGTGGTTTAACATCTATGACGTCTGTCTTATAATTGCCGAGCGTGACCTATTCCCGAATTTGACGGTTATACCGAGATTGAATTTACATTGCTGTACGATGTATCTCGTTATTGTTTCCATCGAATATTCATGTATTAACTGTTAATGTTTTCGTTATTGTTTCGCTTGAATAATGTGTTATGTCGTATCGTTTGATGCACATATAATTATTAAATATTCCTGAATATAACTGTTATACTGAATGTTAACTTGCTTTGATGTGCAGCGTGTGTCAGTGTTTCATTCATCCGACATTCATGGATTTATTTTTTATGTTTCTGATATGGTTTCGGTTGGATAATCGTTTACGTCTTATCGTTTGTACTTCAAAAATTATATTATTGCCTTTCCATACAATTATTGTCATGCCAATTGCTTGGACGAATATTGTAAAATAATTGTATACAGATCAAGAATGCATGTTAGTTACATAAGAGAATCACTGACTTTAGTATCCTCTGCAGGTGTTTGTTTTTGATGGAATATTTGATTGTTGTTCTGCAGTTTGCATGTTATGTCGACTATTTTATTATTTGTTTTTTGTGTATCCCTATTATAAGTGTTATCAATAGAGTTATGGCTTTTCAACATTAAACCAAGAGTTCCAAATGGTGAAGTTGAAATCATCTCTTCGTAAATTTTACGGACGCCATCACGAGTTTGTTGACCGTTATGGAATAACCGTTTCACAAATGCTATCGGATATGTTCCGTACGTCGTAACTACAATCCCCTTCCCTTTCATGAATGTGACCTACCGAATAAGACTATTTACCGGATTTATAATCAGATAAGCAACACGACGGGTGCCACATGTGGAGCACGATCTGCTTACCTTTCCGGAGTACCTGAGATCACCCCTAGTTTTTGGTCGGGTTCGTGTTGTTTATTCTTTAGTTTTCTATGTTGTGTCATGTGTACTTGTTACGGCCAGAAATTACCTTTAAATTATAGCCAACAAAAGACACAAATCAACAAAAAAATTTAACAATATTTATTATACAAAAGTTTACAAGAAGTATTACACAAATATTACTGTCAATTTAACTGTCAAAATATGAGTCCAATCTTTTATCTTTATCTGTATCCGGATATCTTTCGGAATCCAATCTGAATATTACGTTCACTACTACGGTCAAATTCCAGTATGATGTTGTTTGTAGAATATAAGTGTCAATCCAAATGCTATGAATATTAATGTCTATCGATGTCTAAGTCTAAGTGTGAGAGTTTAACTTTAATGTCTGTATATATATAGTTGTCACGGAAAATTCTAGAACACTCTAGAATGCATATCCAACTATATCGGTCATCACGTGACTTTTACACTTAAGTTGTATATCATTAATGGCCTATTGATTGTCAATGAACGTGAACGGGGTACATAGATAAAACGGTCATAACTTTTTTGTTATAATGTATATTTTCCCTCCCAACCCCGCCTTTTACAGTTAATAATTTTTTACAATTAAATATGTTTTAAGTTTCAGTTCAGAAATATGATTTCGTGCTTCGAAGTAAGTTTGAAAATTGAGGTGACATAGCCACACAGCCTCCGTTGACATCTTCGTTAATTCTCGATAAAATTGTAATGGGACCTTTTTGTAAAATCAATTTTCTCAACTTATTTATGTTACTTATATCCTCCCAACCCCTAAAAAGATCGAAAACATATTCATTTAAATGAAATCGCAAACCATATCAGTTCAGGTATTAAAATTTTTGCTTCGAAATTTGGTTGAAAAGTTCTTATTTTTGCAGTCTTCAGCAATATTTTCAAAATGGCGGCCACTGTTGGAGGTTCACAACGACACGACATGCCGGTATTCATTTAGTTATAAATCAAAAAGTAATATTTCAAATATTTATCAAAGTGTGTCTTTTTGTACTTAAGAAATTTCTTTTTTCACATGTTCTTCAATATATTTATTAGAAACAGTATCTCACACTAAAAAAAGATGTGCATGCACCAACCATGCAGTTTACATGTACATTGATAGCGTGGGGCGACATGGGAATATATATTTTTGAAGATTTAAACGATGAAAATCGAAAAATTGTTAGATGCATGTCTTTTCAATTATTGTCTTACCTTAATGCAGCATAGAATTAAACATTGTTTCCCTCTGTTAAAGTGGATACATGCTATTTGTTTTGATAAAAATTAATTTCAAAGTTACATAAAACAAAATGGCGACCAAATAATTTTCAAACGTAGACGATGTTCGACACTTATTTTGCACATGCAAATATTTCAATTAGATTTAACTGTTTGTATTGCAATTAAATATGACACGTTTATTGTAACTCGTATGATAATTTAGATTGTGGAGATATTAATTAAGTCATCAACGTGATCAAAGAAAACAAACATGGCAACGTGGCCTAATCACGATGTAAGTTTTGACAAGACCTAATATATATATTAGTATTATACGATTGTTTATGAAATCATTTCAATGATAATATTTTATATTAACAAAAGGAAACCACGGATGGATGGTAACAAAGATGAAATATCTATATATATATATATTTTTTAAATCATTACACGGGTAACCAGTACATTTTACATAATTCTAATTAAACCAGTCACATACAGAGTTATCGAACCTAATTATGACTGGAATAGTTGCATATGGAACGTCCTAGAAAGTTACAACGGAAGTTTCTAGTAAAATGTAGAAGTTTATATAACGCATCTTGTATTAGTATCATTCTGGAATCATTATGTAAGTCAAATGGAAAGTTCCAATCATTCTGTGATTGTTCCACTGATTTCTAAACTGCACAGTTCTAAAATTATTCTGTAAACAACAGGCCACACAACACAAATCAGGCCAACATAAATAAATTCAATAATTACAATATCATAACATACTATTGTTTGTCTGTTTGTCTTTTTCATTTTTAGCCATGGCGTTGTCAGTTTGTTTTTGATTTATGAGTTTGACTGTCCCTCTGGTATCTTTCGTCCCTCTTTTACTACTGATGACTTTATTAAGACAGTACTTGATGTTTGTTCGTGGTAAGTATAGGCCAATTCTCTTACGGTTTATTACAACTCGTACACCAATGAGTTATGTTACATTTGACTAATAATGGTTAGACAGAGAATGACGAAAAAAACTAGCATTTTATTCGTGAAATGAGAAGAGTACATACAACACATTAAAACGAAATTTGAACAAGTTGCTTTCTTTAAAAAAAGAAAAACAATACATGAACCTAAAACCGCTGACTTCCGGGACACCAAAAGATTGTTGTTGAATTTGTGTTTGCTTTTGTATTGAAATAATTGACTGTGAATAGAAGAAGCCAGATGAAAGTATATATTTACAGCTTCTATTTGAATGGGCCGATTTAAATATATAGTCATTTTAAAGCTCGACTATTCTATTTATTAGGCAGCAACCATTTGATTTTCTGGGGGGGGCTATGGTTTTTTTTGGAAAAAAAAGTTTGTTTCCAGTTTTTTGAGAAAAAAATAATTTGTTTTTGATCCTGAGAAAAAAAAATTGTTTGTTTCACCCTCAGCTGCCACTATATGTAATGATAAAATTGAAAGAAAAAAATTGTTTTCGACTTGTCGCAAAAAAAATAGATTGTTTTTCGCCGCAGGCGAAAAAAAAAGTTTGCACAGAAAAAAAAACCATAGCCCCCCCCAGAAAATCAAATGGTTGCTGCCTTACTTGGGAATGTACATAATTTTTCCAATTATAACCGTTTGGCAAATTCTCATTTCTTCTAACCGGATGTCTTATGCAAATTACACAAACCTATCGCAATATAAATTTATGCACTCAGTTTGCTTTATAATCTGGAATTCTGGATGCATTTATTTTATCTATCATATCTTTATATTTTGTTTCCTACATACCCAACTCGTATTTGAAGCTGTCTTTACTCATGGTAGATGTTTTATCGGGTGAAACCTGTGGCATGCAATTGATTCGGATCTCTTATGAAGAGACTTATTTTGGTTTCATAAAACATCTCAAATTTTAAGGATTTCCTGATTTTACTTAAATCAATTCAAACATTATACAGGGAAACTTAGTTTTGCCGAAGAATTTTTTAATTCAGAAGTTTATGAATACCTGTATACACTTTCAAAATAACCAATTTATATAAAAAAGGTATGTAGATATAAAAAGATACCAGAATTAAAATGATGTACGCAAGACACGAGTTAATAAGTCTACAAAAAAAGTATCTATGACGCTCGAATGAAAAAAGTTAAAAGGCTAAATACATAACAAAGTTAAGGTATCTATAATTCCTTGGGTAGACAATCCTTATAGCTTTTCGAAAATGTCAAAGTTTATAATAGGACAGTGACTCAAAAAAGTAACAAAAGAGAAACAACTCGAGGTCAGAATACCGTTAGTAATGATGACCATGCTTGAAAGTCACATGTAAATCTCTTTCTGCCGTATCCTGAATTTAGATAACAAAAACGAAAATAAGCTTTCACCAGTGAATTTAATAGTTTTGCATGCAAGTAGTATTTTAGCGCACAAAATAGTAAATAGAAAGCATCTCGCTGATACTCAGGTAAAGAATACGCATTTGCATCATTACATATCTTAATATAATAGTTAAATTCGAATTGACATTAAAAATTTATCCGGAATTTTTGAGAACGCAAAACGATAGTGTGCTTTTGAAATGTGATCTCATGATAATGTGAATGAAACAAGACGTGTAGGATAGTTGGTCAACACATTGAATACAATTTTCAAAACCGTACCATAGTAAAAAATATGTAGATGCTATAAGGTTAAACTATTTAAACAAACAAACAAAAATTGAATCAAAATTTTATAATAAACTAATGTTCCTGTTAGTATTTCTTTTTCAAATTCTTTTGAATATATATATAATATCAATAAACACGAACGTCAAGTATTTACGGATGGACATTGTATTTATCGAATGAATCTATTTCTAAATTATTACATTCCACTATGTGAATATATTATACAAACTATAAGCAAAGACTTCTAAATCCATACTAAAACAGTATAAAATAATCAACATTATGGTTGTAATTAAATTTTGTTGTGAATATTGTAAATTATTTTTACGGTTGTTGTGAGCTGCAAGGATTTGAAATAGAATGAAATTCAAAACAGTGTGGCTGTGGCCATTGATTGACACATTAAATTCATTCATTGACTGGGACAATTTACGTGAAGGTTTGTCTGTAACGACCACTGTTCACGACGTACCTACGATAGACATTTAAACTGTGGGGTCACCAAAGGTTTCTTAACGCTTTTAATTATAAAATAATTCGAAAAATTAATCAGGAATAACCTTTATGTTTTGATTTATATTATTGATATAAATCAAAACAGCGTGTTATTTCTGATTAATTTTTCGAATTACTTTATTAAGGTGTTGAGAACCTTTGGTGACCCCATAGTTCAAGTGTCTTTAAAAAGTACATAGTGAGCAGTGGTCGTTACATACAAACGTTCACCTAAATCGTCCCAGTCAATGGATGGATTAAATGTGTCAATCAATGGCCACAGCCACACTGTTTTGAATTTCATTCTAATGCTTTATGAATTGAGAACACACAAGTTTAAAATCTATATATTTGATAACTTCATCTTACTTTCCGTTTTATGAATATATTACAATACAAAAAAATAAAAATTATTACTAATCAAACCTAAATACTAAAACGTAGAAATATAATAATTATTGTTTGTAAACCTTTTTTTTTGTAGGATGCAAGAATTTATTTAGATTTCATTTTTATTTTAATTTTTATGTTTCCTTTACAAATGAATATTAAAAAATACCAAAGCAGAGTATCTAATTGTCATATATATAAAATACTTATTCCTTAATTGCAGCTCTGAAAATATTCTGATTTCAATCATTGTTAGTTTCTTCAGAAACATAAATACAGTATATATTTGGTATATATTTCTTTCATTCCGATTGAATTAAATACGTTTGATAAGAATACTATCTTTCTGTTTTCCGATCTGATATTAATAGTTTAACCAGAATGTTCTCCATGTAAGTCTATAATGAAATACACAGTCAGTATCCTGTGGTTAAATCTTCAAACATAATTAGTTTACATGTTATCGAGGCAACGTTATAATTGACCCAGATACACATATCAACTTAATTTACAGTGAAATGCAGTGAAGTTTAGCATTTGATAGTTCATTGATAACATTCTGGCGTATCATAAACAAACAACTTATAACGTCTCATTTCATTGGCCGAAAGATTCAAATACAAAAACAATGTAGTCAGTGTGCACGTGAATTGACACAGGTGACCGACAATGGAATGTACTATGTTACTACGAACGTAAAAACAAGGATTTGTTTAATTTACAAACCTTTGGTCAAAAGAATTAAATAAATCTTTTGTTAACTTCAAATAGTGGGGTCGAAATATTATACTGATAATTTGTATTCAGTAATATTCTAAGTTCTTTATGCATGCAGCAACTCAATTATCGTGTACCGCATAATGAGAAATATATTGATAAAATAAAATGCATGTGCCGCTTTTATACAAATGAATATATGAACCACTTTTAATTTCTTTCATACTGACGATAGGTTATAATCCTAACAATGTCGTAGTCACTTATAATAAGTATCTCATAATACTGATCCATTACAATAATTAATGATGGGTTCACTGACATTCCTCTTTTATTATTTTCATGCTATAAAACATACACACAGTAGCTAAGCGTACCATAAACGGAGGAACTTGTCCCCCAAAATAGAAACAAAATAACTTTAAGCGTATCATTTGTGCACCTGAATGAATTCAGTGAAGGCATGTTGTTGTAATAAATTGAAAAGTTACATCGGCGAAGATTATTCAGTTCTTTTGCATGTGTTGAACAAAATAATAAATTAATACTTGTGAGAAATGTCGTAGTTTACAAGGAACAATTCTCGTTTGAATTATTTTACATTGTCATTTCGGGGCCTTTTATGGCTGACTTTGCGGTATGGACTTTGCTCATTATTGAAAGCCGTACGGTGATCTATTATAGTTGTTAATTTCTGTGTTATTTTGTTCTCTTGTGGAGAGTTGTCTCATTGGCAATCATACCACATCTTCTTTTATATATGTATTTATAGTATACAAGGTATTATCCCGCAGTTAAGATTTGTCCACTTTTTAAGAACACATCTGTAAAAAACGGACGCCCACCGGACAGAAGGGGTCAGAAGGGCAATCATACCACATCTTCTTTTTTAAATATAAATGTACTGTTTTCGATTTTAAATGGATGAACATTTATTTTTTAATTTTATGCTGTCAGAATAGAGCTGCATAACATTGTTGAACTATTCGCTAAAGTACATGTAGTATGTATTCGTATTTAAAATGAAATACAAAACGAAACATGTATGATAAACTGATAAACAAAATATCAAGAAATTAAGGATGACTAAATGCATGTACAAGAAGAAACTCACCTTTTTATCAAAACATTTTATGAATAAACACTTTTTTTAAAAAACTGATTGTTTCTATTTACATGTAAATATTTACAATTATTATATACAATTTACGTTCGTTTTTCAACCGAGAATAGCAAAACCTCATGCATGAAGTATATCGTTGGAGTTTATAAACTACATTTAATTCCCCTGTGCCATAGTTTGCCATCTGCGTTTTTTTTTAACAAAGCATGGTTGGTTACATATTATGAATTTACTTAGAATTTTGGAATTTTTTTTCTCAAGTAAACGGAATCAGAAAAAAAAAATCACTATCCTGTGTCGAATACCTAAAACTTGTCAAAGAATATGAAAAGTGTTTGTAGAAAAGTACGGTTTCATTTTTCAAGTACAACGCTAATTCATCGTGTCCATTGAGTGAAAGAAAAGGCAGGATGAGCAACTTGTGGGGGGGGGGGGGGGTGGGGGGTAGGGGGATGGGGGAGTCAATGAAAAAAATATGTGGATTGAGTTTTTTTTAGTTTTTCATTGAATTTTTGATGTCGTCCCTTGATCCAGAGGACAGATTTGAATTAAATATTTCGATGTGAAAACTGTTAAAATTTTAAAGTTTAAAATTTTACTATCAATTGCAGAAAATTATAAAACCAATGAATTTCACATGCACATTTATAAAAGCTAGAATTGTCATTGCTTAATCAAGAACACAATCATGTACGCAAATACGACGATGGAAGCTTTAAACGACCTTGACCAGCTACGTGAATATTGACCAGTCCATTCAACGTTATAACACGTGTGTTCTATTTTCGCAGGTTTGAGGTCGAAGGTTTGAATTGACCAATGAAAACGATCGTTCCGTAAAGAGTTAATCTAATAAAGTTTGTTTGACTGATTACGTCGCAATACCTTTCGCTAAGCTTTACCGCATATGAGTATAAACTTTGGTTCTTATAACGTGACTCTGCACGTTAAAAGATCCCGTCAGTATGATATTGTTCTATATTATTGTGCCTTTTCACCACTTCGTATGTGACGTCATTGTTATGACTTTTTGCGTTCAGGCCTGGACTGAGTCAGGTGTGTCTATTTTCTGTGTTGGCCTTCAATGTATTATGTATTCGGGTTTTGTTTTCTGTAATTAGTTAAGACGTCAGTTTTATCATGTAAATCTTTTATATTCATTTGATAAAATTTACTGTTTGCAATAGCATAAATTGTTCTATATTATAAGGATGTTCTTATCACAAGCAGAAAACCATAGCCGTATTTGGCACAACCTTTTTCAACTTTTGATCCTCAGAGCTGTACAACTGTGTACCCCTTTTTTTGACTTTCGAACTTTTATATCTGGGCGTCACTGTTAAGTCTTGTTTGGACGAGGCGCGTTTTTGACGTAATGAATTTTAAACCTGATGCCTTTTGTTATCTATTATTCATGTGTTTCTTTGCCTAATACGTTCTCCTATTTATTTGTATTGTAGTCCTGTATTATTATGTTATCATTTTAATGTTATATTTAACAATGCCATCAAAGTGCAAGGTTTGGCATGCTACAAAACCAGATTCAACCCACCATTTTTTTCTTTAAAAATGTCCTGTACCAAGTCAGGAAAATAGCCATTGTTATATCATAGTTCGTTTCTGTGTGTGTAATATTTTTACGTTGTGTTTCCGTTGTGTCGTTTGTTTTCTCCTATATTTGAGTGTGAATTCACATTACTATAAGACATGTCACGGTACTTTTCTATCCCGAATTCATGTATTTGGTTTTGATGTTATATTGGTTATTCTCATCGGATTTTGTCTAATGCTTAGTCCGTTGCTGTGTGTGTTACATTTTAATGTTGTGTCGTTGTTCTCCTCTAATATTTAATGCATTTCCCTCAGTTTTAGTTTGTTACCCCGATTTTGTTTTTGTCCATATATTTACGAGTTTTGAACAGCGGTATACTACTGTTGCCTTTATTTATGTCATTATGGTATATTTCTATTATGAATTACAAAATACGTTGAACCACAAACGTCAAAATCATTCAATCGCGTAGTGGAATTAACTATATTTGTATTTGTGGATTCTTATAAATTCTATATAACTTATGGATTATTTTAAATCTCGGTCTATTTCTGAAATTCATTCTTGCATACTTTGCATGATTTTTTAACCCTGTATGCTAACATTGCCCATGTAAAATTTTTAAATTATTTGTATGTACATTGAACGACAAATATATGTGACGTATAAAATTTTCTGACGTTAGACACGCAAATCATTGAATGTGTTTGTAGATAGATGTTTTTGTGTTCTGTTTAATTGTTCCTTTTAAAATTGTTACACGATGATGACTGCTGTGCCCATATTTTGACTATTTTATTAATTGTGTCTGTTTAGGTCACGCATCATTGTAAATATAACAGAATTTGATGAGACTGTCATCAAAGTTAGAGGGTTAGCGCTATAAAACCAGGTTTAATCCACCATTTTCTACATTCGAAAATGCCTGTACCAAGTCAGGAATATGACTTTTCTTGTCGATTCGTTTTTGATGTGTTTTGTTATATGATTTTGCCATGTGATTATAGACTTTCCGAATTGATTTTCCTTTAAGTTCAGTATTTTTGTGATTTTACTTTTTGATAACGATTTATATTCACACCTCGATTGGATACTCTGTAAAAAATATTTAAAGGTGATCTTTGATGGTTTTTACAATATTTTGTTTTAGGGACCGGTCAAAATTTATCTACACATAGGACCAGTGCAAAGTGCAGTAGGACTGATACTTTTTTTCCGGAATCGCTTTTGTTGGGACATCACTTTTTCACAGATAATATCCATAGGACACAAGTTTTTTTTTCAAACGATTACTTTGAAATAATTTTCATTACAGCTTTTACATTAATGCTAGCAAGACAAATCTTTGTTTGGCTTGCTTGCTTTGTTTGTATCAATGTTTGCTCAAGCATGGCAATTAAGATAGGCGGGGCTTCAGCTTGTATACTTAAATTATCACATGACAAGTATTCTCACATGTTTCCTCACCTGTAAAAATACAATAATTTGTCAATGAAAGAAAAATATAAACTTTTTTCTTGTATGAGGCTGAGAAACTGGCCTTGGCTTCAACATTGACCTAATATTGTTTTTATAACATATCAATCAATTTGTTCAGTTAGTTATTTCCATGTCTGCCCTTTCATTATGTAACTCAAGAAAATATTCCAAAAAAAGGAAACAATTGTATCGAACCTTTTTTATGTTAGGGTGTGTTTGAGATGAATATTTTGTCTTGAAAACGTACAAAGCAAGAGTATTTAATACACCATTCTATCATTTTATAAAGCAAAGCTACAGGTTGACTTTATAACATAAAAAAATCAAATAACTAAAAGATGAAATATAGGGGTCAAGTAAAATACCTATCCAATGGATCACAAAATCAGAGTAGGTGTGTTCGAATAGCTATTTTACTGAAAGTGCTTGACGACAGTCTTTAAGTAGGATCTTTGAAAAAAAAATGTCTTCCATTTCTGCGATCATTGTGAAAATGAACTGGCGTAATGGAGAGATAATTTCGACGAAGTAGAATCCTGTCTGTATTGTATATTTACAGGTAAATAAACATGTGAGAATATGTGTCATGTGATGTTTTAAAATTTAGTGTCCTTAACCTGAAACATAACGTCCAATAAAATGTAAGTATGATGTATACAAGCTGAAGCCCCGCCTGTCTTAATTGCCATGCTTGAGCAAACACTGATACAAACAAAGCAAGCAAGTCAAAGAAAGATTTGTCTTGCTAGCATTAATGTAAAGCTGTAATATTATAACAAAACTTGAAATAACAGTCAGACATTGCAGTAAAGACATCTAAAAAGTCATGCTGGAATATCTCCTTTTGTTTATTCAGTCTTTCATTATACATGATTTACCTCCCTTATTACAGAGTTACATGTACCTACATGTACATGTAATTATCAAATTCAGTAATAAGAAGGTATATGGTGAAGTGCAACAAACATACATCATGTACATTACATAAACCAACAAAGTAGCAAAAATCATTCGGGGGTCACATCAGGTACATTTTCTGTAAACTGGAAAATGTTAAAGCAATTATTACCATTCCTAATAAAAAATACATTCCAAGGCAACCTATGGGTCTTCAGGTTCAAATATATATAGAGAGTTAAACCAAATGCTATTGAGTTTCATGTTTCTCCTGGAGCTTATTTTTATAATTAATATTTAAAGGTTTTAATAAAATTTCTATATAAGATACATGCAGCTTCATTAATTTTTCAGTTTAACAAACACCTATTTGTGGTTTGATTGCATTATGCAATGTCTTTGATTTTTTCAATGCTATATTCATAGTATAATTCATGATAATACCATGCCTGTAATTGTATGTTAATCAACAAAATAAAACATGAAACTGTTGCTTTTGGTCATATTATAAAGACAACATATGTTAAATGCCTCTATTAAGTATACTTTTATTTACAATACTGCTTCCTATGATCCAAGGTGCCTCGATGGCCGAGTGGTCTTAGTAGTTACTACTGTAATCACTAGCCAGTCAACATTGAGGTTGTGAGTTCGAACCATGCTCTTGTGGGTGCAATAGACTCCAATGTTAATTGACTAGGATTGTCAGTTTTCCTATCGGAGGTCGGTGGTTTTCTTCCGGCACTCCGGTTTCCTCCACCAATAAAAACTGGCCGCCACGAAATAGTCTAAATGCAGTGCTCAAAAAATGGCGTTTAAACACCAAAAATCAAAATCAAAACCTATGAACCATCCATCTTTGGGTTAACACATGTCGACTTTTAAATTTTCAGTACAGGTTGTATAAAGTTATGCTTGAATTCGATTTACATTTTTAAGCGTAATGAAAAAGTAGAACACATAGAATATTGAACTCCACGGAAAATTCAAAACGAAAAATCTGTCAACAAATGGCAAAACCAAAGACTCAAACACATCAAACAAATGGATAACAACTGTCATAATCCTGACTTGGTCATGTAGAAAATTGTAGATTAAACCTGGTTTTTTAGCTTGCTAAACCGCTCAATTGTAAGACAGTTGCATCTTAGCACTGACAAAAATACTAATTAAACGTAATAACCATGAAATAAGGACCAAAAAAAATAGATTTATTACATCAAATATATCTTTGTTGTCTTACAGAAACAGCATGTTGTTTTGTCTAAAAGTAAGTAATTGTGATATTTTATGTTTGCAGTGCATGTTTACAAATGCAAATCACATGATAAACAGTTCAGTGTACCTATTTTTGTACGTTATCAACAAATGTATAAATATATATAAAAAAAACATTTTGTATTTCAATACAGGTTTTTGGTAATCAAAATATTTTCTTTATCATATATCAGAATCATATTCCAAATCAGAAAATTCGTTTGAGTAATAATTAAATGAAATAATTACTTTTATGATTATGAGCTACATGCAGTCAGATAAAAATGCTTGTTTGAAACGATGAGAATTTAAATAAGGGTAAATATTTTAGCAGGTTTGTGATTTTTTCCATGATTACGAGTTCTTGTTAAAATACCATATAAATAGCTCATATTACAGCATGTGACAGAATATTAGACTAGAAGATGTCATACAATGTCTCATAAAATACTACAAGATCCAGATTTTTTCTTGTCATGATTTAGTTGACTTCTTCTATAGTCTTCTAAAAGTTTCATCATATCCAAATTATCATTATCTTCAGCAATATCATTTGGCATTTTTCCTTCCTACAAAAAAACAAAAAAATATTTTGAACACACCAAGCTACTAAATTAAATCGTTTAAACAGATAAAGAATGTTTGAAGGGAAAACAACTAAAAGGAAAAAAGAAAATTAAAAAAAACAAAACAAATGAAATAAATATTCTCAAAGTTTTTGTCTTCACTGTAGATGTTGAGATCAGAAACATGTAGTTGGAGTGAAAAACATTATAAGTTATGTCCAACTGACAAGTAAAAAGATATCCAATCATAATAGGCAGCAATGAAATTGTTTTAAACTTAGATAAAAAGAACACTGTATGCAGAACATATTCAAATATTTCAAAAAAGTCATAAACATGCATTTTTTTCCACAGAAAGCAACACCTACACATATGTATTTTAAAATAAAGACAAATTAAATACAAACAAAACTGTTAAAATATATGGTTAGTGACTGTAAAATATGACACTGCACGACATACATAATAAAGGATTAATATAATAAGGGACAAAATATAATCAATCTGAGAAAGTTTACATTACAATGGCCAAAATAAAAAATAAGATATTTCGAATGACCAATGACCTTTTGGATTAAAGATTCATTACTCTTATGTATGACTGGGCTAGTATTTTTAATGTAAGATGAATATTATTACAAAAATTCTAAAATGCAAATCATGCGGCCAATGTTTACCAATTCAAATTTTTTTTAAATTGTTCCAAAAGCTTAATCAAAACTGTATTGAAATATTAATTTTTGAGTTTATTCAGTTTTTTCTCTGAAATTAGACTCTTTGTGCGTATCGAATGGTCATCTTAAACCCTGCGACAAACTACTTTCACGTAAATATATCACATGAACGCAACATGTCTCAAAGGAAACATCTAATCAGAAGTAACATACTTCATGTCAAAATGCAAGCTTTTAATTGGTTAAAACGAGGGGGATGATTTACTCTATCACATGTCAAATACTTTATTAAACTTCGTGGAGACGCTTGGTTGTTTGAATAGATTCTGTACCTTAGCATATACGGCTTGTTGTATATAGTAATAGTCATAGTTAATTTCTTTGAATTTGAAAATTATTAGACAGTAGTAACAGAACATTCATTTTAGATTGAACCCAATTGTGACGCCACAGTTCATAATGTTTAACGGAATAACAATCTGCTCTATCACATTCTAGCTATGTGCTATTTATATAATACCAGTTTTCAAAAGAGTAGTTACAAGTAGTTAAACAAATTTGTCGAAGGATAAAAATTTTATCGTTTCCTCGAGATATTTGTAATATTTGACAATTGAAGTGAAAACACTTGAGAATGAAAATTGGGAATATGTTAAAGAGACAACTTCCGATCAAAGAGCAGAAAGTTTTTCGTCTACAGCTTAGTCACAGCTTTTACACCTATGACCAATATATTAGGTTTAAGAAAATCATTAATTTATGGGTATTTATAGAAAATACTTGTATCTTTCATAATAAGAGTTGAAACAAAAGCATATTGTTACCTTTCTTATATTACGTGTCGTATAAAGGGGTCAACTGTTTTTTGTATCTACTTTAGATGTTATTATAATTCAGGCTTTACTTTTAAGAGCAAAAGAAAATCTTATGAATAGATGTGTTGAAAAAAAAACCTAACTCGTGTGAATGGCATCATAATATTTATTCTAAATGTATGTTTGTTTATGTACTCAATTTATCTTGTGCCCTGCAACGTTTTCGAGAGTTTACAAAAAGAACATAAATATTACTTTTATTTGGGTAAGGATTAATATTTGCAGTACACACTACCATATGCCAGTTCACAGAATATCAACATTTCACATTTACAGTTAAAACAACATTTCGCATGAAAATAAATTTACATTTGAAAAAACACTTAACACATAAAGCATTCCAAAAACAATATTTAAGAAAATAAAAATTTCAACTGCAATTTATTAGTTTAAATCATTCGTTTCAAGCGATTTACTATTGTATGGCACAAGATTTATCTTCTGTTTTTTCTTTAGGTTTGAGAGAAGTTTTAGTTTTGTCTGGCGGCAACGTCTTCGAGTAGTCTCTAAGAACTTCAATCATTTCACTGTTTTCACGCTTTTCTGCAATTTGCAATTCAGTTTGACCTTCCTATTCATAAAGATATTTTCATATTGACAGCATAAAAACAGTATCATACAATAGAATATATGAACTAATATATATAATATAACAGGGAAATGAAAGTAAATATACTTGTTATACATTTATCTACTAAAGTTTCACTTCTTCAGGTGGTACCTAACACTACAGGGAGATAACTCAGTAAAGTCAGCTAAACGTTTTAATTACATTGTGTTGTAAAAGGAATATTAAGCTTCTCAATGATCAAAATTGGTGTTTGTCAAACTGCTATATAACCAGTGTATTTTTTCTGACAAAACGGTTGGTTCAAAATTTTTGAAATTTTCATATTTTTGTTAAAGGGTCAAAGTAAGTACTTTGACAACATTTTATGAAAATTAAACGAGCCAAACTAATTTTAGTGCAAGTGTTGGGTACCACCTTAAGTATCATAACAAAAGGTTGGTCGTTTAGATTTTTTTTTACAAACAAACAAACTAGGAGTCAACGTTAATTTTTGATCAATTCAAAAACCACGATTTCCTTTACATACAAAACAAAAACCTCTGAAACGAGGACAAGATTTTTAGAAGGCATTAAATAGACATGTTGTCAAAATCAATTTTTAGGGAAAAAAATTAACCCAGGAATATATTGTCACTTATGTTCTATGTGTATATTTGTTAACCTAAAGTTGAAATGTTCCCAAATTAAACAGCCATTCGACTGTTATTCATTAATATGGAATAACTTATAGAAAGGAAGGTGATTTTTAACGATCAAGTCGATCTTGGTAAGTGACTGGATGACCGGGTTCCTCAAAGTTTGGTTGTAGTGAAAGAATCGCACTAAAACACTCTTGATATTTAACAATACCCGTATCGATAGTTAGTCATTCACATATATACTTTTTTCTACAAAAGTAACGTTAAAATTAAACTAAGGAATGCCAGGTAACAAAATTGGAGTATCATGGACAGTTACGGTGTAAACTAAAGATACACGTTAAAGGTCATGCAGCGTATCATTTTAACATGCAAATGCTAACTAAGTTAAAAATGTATTTTTTAAATGATTTATCATTAGATCTATCATTCAATTAAAAACATGCTTGATGTAAAAAAAAAAAAAGACATTGAAAAAATTTACTATGAGATGAGACAATTTTTGTCTTTTCCCTTTCCTTTTCCTTTTAAATCAGTTTTTGTTTTCTCCGGCGGTGGAATTGTCTTTTCGTAATCCTTTAAGACTTCAATCATTTCTTCGTTTTCGTTAGTTTCTGCGATTTGTAAAATGGTTTGATCTTCCTGTCCATAGAATGAATTCCAATATATCGTTAAGTTGCACAGTTGGTAAAAACAAATTTTAGATCTAGAATATAACTAATTTATTTAGACCTATACATGTTGGATTCAATATTGTTGAATGTTGTTTGTTTATAGCCCAAATCACCTGAATCTCTACAGCACTGTTTGAAATGTGAAGTAGAGTTTATTAATGAGTATTTACAGCGTGTTGGTGCATTTTTAACTTTTATTTCCCATGATCAGAGTTTCTTTTGTCTCTGACTTATTGACAGGAAAATACCGGTATTTTTAGAATCTAGCATTGCCAAAATATATTGTTCGATGTTCGTATGAGTCTGTTTTTATTGGACTATTGGACAGTACTTCTGTCTTGTGACTTTGTGTATTGTTGTCTGGATTTCGATTATGAACTACCCATTGAACATGGTTACCCATTGAACATGGTAAGGAATAATCTCCCTGCTATGTTATATTGAGCACCATTTAACTTGGCATTTAGAATACTAGTCAATTAATTACTGACACAGAGACCCATTGAAATTAGCAGAGAGGGTAAATTGTTTGGTGTTCAATCGAGTTTTGGTTTATCTTATCTCCCTGAATATTCAAACGTATTTAAAAACACATGTTGCAATTATCAATAAATTGAAGACAGAAGATATAGAACATTCGCTATGATACTTCTGAACCTTGTAGTATCTATTGTTAAAAGTTAAACACAAGGTATCACAAGCCCAGGAGTCAGCACAAAAAAATTGTCATTGATATGGTTATATTTATAAATTAACTGTTTACAAATTTTTGATTTTTTTTTTAATACTAAGGCTTTTCTACCTCAGGCATAGTTTACCTTAGCTGTATTTGGCAATACTTTTAGGAATTTTGGTCCTCAATGCTCTTCAACTTCGTACTTTATTTGGCCTTTTTAACTTTTTTGGATTCGAGCGTTACTGATGAGTCTATTGTAGACGAAACGCGCGTCTGGCGTATACTAAATTTAGTCCTGGTTTCTATGATGAGTTTATTTACAACCACTGGGTCGATGCCACTGCTGGTGGAGATTTATTTCCCCGAGGGTATCACAAGCCAAGTAGTCAGCACTTTTTGTGCTGACATGAATTGTCATTGATATTGTTATATTTATAAATTTACTGTTTACAAATTTTTGAATTTTTTTAAAAACTAAGGCTTTTCTACCTCAGGCATAGTTTACCTTAGCTGTATTTGGCAATACTTTTAGGAATTTTGGTCCTCAATGCTCTTCAACTTCGTACTTTATTTGGCCTTTTTAACTTTTTTGGATTCGAGCGTCACTAATGAGTCTTTTGTAGACGAAACGGGCGTCTGGCGTATACTAAACTTAGTCCTGGTATCTATGATGAGTTTATCTACTATTTAAAAGAAAGTAATTAATTGGGTACCTCCAAGCAGTTCAATTAAACCGTCTGTCACTATACTCACATTATTAGGAACTGCATATAATGGTTTGTAGCCTAAAATTATTTTTACGGTTCCTATCTGGTCTCTAGCTACTGCCATGTGAAGTGCTGTATTGCCACCCTGAAATACAATCAAAGGTACAAATTATTATTTTTCTTTAATATTTTTATTTCTTGTAAAACGGGAAAAAAATGTTTACATATTATGTGATCTTTAAAGACCATAATTTACGACAGCACAGTGAACAAAAGAAGTTTCAATTTATTTCAAATCAAAATCAAACAAAACAAAAAGGAGTTCTCCTTTTATAAACAAATGTTTTTTTTTTTTTAACTTTTAACTTAGCGAAACAACAACAGCTAATAGATGTAATATGACTTTAAATGAATAACATATTGTAAAATACATCACAATATGTTCAGTCTGTTTATAATCAATAAATGAAATTGAAATTCAGCAATTATGTTTTTGACATGTTATATTTCATGTTTAAGTTGTCCTCTTTAAACTAACTACATCTATCAACATTCACCCCTAAAATCTAAGTGATAAAATACAAAACAATGAACAAATCAAAAGGCATTAAAATAAAAAGAGTAAATATTTTATATGTGACTATACTACTAAGCCAAAATCACGTCATCATTTTGCAGATGCGTTAAATTTGTCAAAAATAAAAAGAAAACTAAAAGGCTAAAATTAAAAAAAAAACCGGATTTTCTTTTCCTCTGCGTTGAAGACCCATTGATTGCCTTCGACTGTATCTACTCTTTGGTCCAGGTATTGTCTCTTTTGGCATTTTCTCTATGTCCGTTCTCAATTTTATTATTAGACAAACAATAGTACAGAAAAACACTAAATAGAAAACTAAAGACTGAGCGACACGAATCCCACTTGGAGTGATCTCAGGTACCAACAAATACAGGGTGCTTAACAACAGTCATTTACTTTTACTTCGCTGCCATTAATTACGCATGCATCTTTAAGTTAACGTCCTTTTAATAATATAAAGCTTTGTTGTTTATTATTTTTTTAAAGTGGTTAACAAAACATTGAGATTTGATAAGAATGTCCTTTACAACAGATATTCAACCAATGATGTGACGTTATTTTCATTTTAGATACGAACAAGAAAAGTACCCACAGTCCGTAAAATACTGAAATGACATAAGACTGTGTATTTATATATATTTACTGCTCGATCAATGGTCATCAATAGTACAATTTAAAACTGAAAACCCAGCATTGAACCGGAAAAGCAACTTCGTCCAAATTGTAAAGAAAATTCTTTAAGATAGATATTTATAGAATATACCACAAGCATGAGCATAGAAACAGCAGTTTGATTTACACAATCTAAGCTAGACATTAAATGCAATAAATATAAGACCAAAACCAACGTCATATATGTATTCTCACCTCATCATGTTCCTCACTCTATATAATGAATGTAATTATAAATACAAGTAAGGAAAATATAAGTATCTGTTAGAATTTAAGCTGTTTCAACAATTATTAAGTCAAATATACAATACAACAAAATTTACAATCTGATGGATTCTTACAAAATAAGGAATAACTTCGGCCTTAATATCTTTAAAATACATTCAACTATTCAATACGGAGATGGTAATATGAAATGGATATTAATTAACACTTTTTTATATCCGAATACGAACCTAATGGGTCAAATCTAAACATTTGAATTTTTCAACAAGTGATATAAATCCAAAACACATCTCCTTTAGATATCTTTTTCGTTTTTCGTGTATAGTATTTAAATCTGCCTACTTAAAATTGATATGATAATGTTAAGACATAATGTACTACATTTCTAGTATAACTGCTGATTAATCTGTATGGATGAAGGAACATGAAGATATGTCACATAAACCAAAAAACAAACCCGACTGGAGGTTTATATACTTAACTTAAAAAAAATGTATATATACTATGTCAAGCTCTATATGCTCGCAAGTTGAAAAATTATGATTCCAAAAAATCACTGAAAGAACGCAAATATTTGTTCTTCGAAAAAGGCATACTCTCTTTCTACACTTAATTTCCTAAAGATAATGAGTTGCATGCTTACTTCCAAAGCTCTTGCGCTGACATCAGCTCCGCGGTTCAAAATGTTAGAAACGAGTCTATTTCTTGTTGTTGGATCTGTGCGTAGTATGGCCTGGTGTAATGGGTAAAGTCCAAGCTAAACCAGAAAGGAAAGAAAAAAAACACATATATATCACTGTTATAACAAAAACACTTTATGAAGAAAAATACAGAATGCATGCATTTAACATACATGTAGGGCTCAAACATGCATTGGTGAATAATTTTTATACTTTTCTTGCACCGATATCTTTTTTAAGATCGATCTTCGTCAGGGACGGACTTAATAAAAAAAAATGAGAGCCAAGAGATCCAACAAATAGCCCAAACAATCTTGGGTCAACTTTCCCTACGAGAATTGGAATGGTAGTTTTCTTATCAACTGAACACTTGTGCAGTTAGATTTTTATCCATACCAGCGGGCATCCATTGACTACTTGAGTAATGATACTCCTTGATGCTAACAGTTCAATAGCACCAGCATCGACCCAGCGTTTCTAATTATATATAACACAATGACAATATAACAAATATGTCTTCTATTCGAGAAACTATGTAGCTGCTTAACCTTAATTGCAATAGAATGGTTTTGAACAAAATATATATTTACCTCGTTTGGCTTATTTACATCCAAATCAGGATCATCCAATATATCATCCTCTTCATCATCTTCGTCGTCTTCATCTTCTTTCAAAGTAGTAACCGTAGGCTGTTTTTTAATTGGCTATAATTTTAGAAAGAAAAACAAAAGTAAAGTCAACTTTTCGATCAATCGATAAAGCAGATGTTTACCCGCTCTGTCTTATTCTCTTGTCTGCTGTTTCATTTGCAATCATGCCATTTCTGATAGTTTTTATTATTCGTGCAATGTTTAAAACATTTGTTTTCATATTTAGTCTAAACAACGAATTTAAAACGAAATGATCTCCAATAAAATCAAACTTTTTGAAACTCTTTTTTTACGCTGATTAAACGAGACATGATTTTTAAAACAAGGTTCATGTCAACCAGTCATACCGTGGCCACATTTAACTCATTAAATCGTTCCATTGGAAAATCCATTTTTCCTGGTCAAATACTTAGTAAATAATTTTACATTGTTCTTTTATACACAGTCCTTTCTGTCAAGAGAACAAATCTATTTGGTTTCTTATATATATTTTTCTGCCAAATATTTAAAATAAAGGGGAAAGTTACTAAAGGGACATTCAAAATCATGTCAAAAATAAACAAACAAATGTAACGCAATAGCAAAACACTAAAAAAGATTAAGATAAAAGGTTTAAGGACAAACAACAATGAACAAAAAAAAAAAAAAAAAAAAAAAACCAAAAAATAAACCTTACCTAAAAACCGGGAACACCACAAAAAGTATTATAATATAATAAATGATTTTACATGACAACAGTCAACCACAAGCAGTAAAAACCCAATGCACAACAAAACAGATCAGTGAATACTAAGATTGTGCAAAACCAACATGGTTGAGACTGTGATTAGTTACGTAGAATAAACAGTGCCTCATAATACATGTTGATGTGGATTAAAATTGATCCAAGTCCTAGCTAACCAAAATGCTATGCGCAGATTTCGATCATCATACCTTCTATTCATAAGATAACAACAATTAGCCATCTTTTTTCATATATAAAACTTTATACAAATTTTAGCAAATAAACAGTTGAACCCACACAAAAAAGGTATGACCGATAGTGAATTAATACAATACCAATATATAATACATGTAATATAAGGCATTAGAATAAAATTTGTATGATAATGCTTGTGTAAAGGTGTTTCCATTTCATATTCAATACGCATCACTATCACTGTTTTAATTCTCCGTAAATCTTGGTTAAGCTGAAATAAATATTACATGTACTAGTACTAGAAAGTTGTTTATTGAAATGGAAATCTATAGTGTTGTTGATAATATTCAATATTAATAAACAACAATAACTGTAATTTACGTCATAACATTTTTCCTTAATTTCAATGAACAAACTAATCTCTGAAAATTAGTTTGACTAAAAACGGTCAAATGTTACGAAACTTATGACTATTTCATTTCCTACAACTCTATTTTACCTCACAAGCAAAGTGGCGAATAATTAATTATTTTTTTTATTTTTTTTATCTTGACAGTAAGGTGGTATATGACGACATGAAAGAGCATATGTTAGTTTAGATTAGTCTTTGTAACTACTACTGCAAACCCAAGTATAAGAGTTATGTCAAATATACAGTTTGACAAGGTTGCTTTTTATGAGGCAAAGAAAATATGTCAACACTTTCTTATTGCAAAGGTTTCATCTTTTTGACAAAGTTAACTAAAAAAATGAACAAATACAAATTAGGACCACATATCTGTATAATGGTTATATATCAATTTGATGTAAGAATAAGTAAATTGTGAAAAACATTGAGTTAGTCAACTCGAAAAAATAAACAAATACAAATTAGGACCACGTATCTGTATAATGGTTATATCAATTTGATATAACAATTAGTAAATTGTGAACAACATTGAGCCACACAAAAATACACCGACAAGGCCTCACCTGGTGCATCAGTTGAGTTTTCTGTGATAAACAAGAGGAAAAAATAAGTTTTAGTATATAATATTGTAAATTTGCAAATATGCATAATATGTAAAAGAGTATAGACAAAAGCGCTAAACAGTATCATGCAAATATACGATTAACCGATTGGGTAATCTATGGTCAACAATGCTTCAATGATATGACCTACATTTTCAGTATTAAAATAAAAAAAAAATTCAGACAAATCGTAATATCAAACCATTATGCCCGCGTCACACTGTCCCGATTTTTACACCGATGGCAACACGATTATGGAAATTTTCAAAATCGGGACTGATCGTATTTAGATCGGACTATTCGTAGTGCCATCTTTAACCATCGTAGAACCATCGGCCACTTTTTCTAGCCTTCGGGGACAACTTCGGGAAGGGTTCTAAATTTTTTAACATGTTAAAAAATCCCCGAAGGTGCGTCCGATGTTGAGGGTTCGTATTGAGTTCGTATCACCATCCTCACCATCGTAATGTCACCGGGAATGCATCTTTGAACATCGTATTGCATTCGTGTTTCCATCGTTTCCATCGGGCAGTTTTGACATTACGATGTCTACACGAATGAATCACGAAGCTACCCGAAGGTCTTACGATGGCAACACGACTTCGTGAAGACCTCGTAATCCCGTCGTGATGCCATCGAATAAAAGTACGAAGGTGACAAGATGGAACTACGACAGCAATTAATCCAGCTTAATGCAAGTTAATTTTCGCGCTTAAATACATTTAAAGTGCTATGCGCGATATGCACTGGTCAGTCTAATACGACAGTTAAGAAAGACGTTCACAAAACATGGAGCTCATATCATATGATTCTATGAGAACAAGAAAGGCGACAGCGTTGTTTCTATTAATTCAAATGGAACAAGAAGAGCAGGTATTACAGGCTCAGGATTTACTTTTACAAATAAAATATTATTTTTTGTCAATTTTTCATATCAAATAACATAATGAAAATCATCAACACTGCAGGTACACGTATATAGGGAAACCAACTTTTTCTTCATTATTCTGATTTTTATGTATCGTCTGAGTTGTTGTCACACGAATGTTTACTCCATAAACATTTTGTTTTCTATATGTCATATTTTGCCGTATTTGTTGCTTTCCCCACATCCTTCCTTTAGTCTATATTATTATGATATTCTCCTGGAAAGAGCTCTTTTTGAATAAAAGGGATCAACGAACCCATTACCGTACCTTTAAGATAGATCAGTAAACATGGGCATAATTATGGGTGATTATTCAGACTAGTGCAAACATTTAACAGTTCAAACAAGGCAATGCCGAACGTGGCATCCCCTCGTGGACAAATATGGACACTGTATTTGTATATGACACATGCAGAAAATGGTGAATACGCATATTTGATACATAAACTATTTTTTTAGAAATCAACCAAAGGAGTAGGTTCAGTAAGACCCCTTTTTGGCCCCAAAATATAGCAGTTTTACAAAATTGTTAAAATGTAAACCTTTAGTTATTCATTGGACAGTAGAATGCTTCTGCTACACAAATATGGGCTGTTTTTGACAATACAATGCACATATATCCGGTACTAGCACCATTAAGTCATACTAAATTACTGAAATCCTCATAATTCTAGCATTTTAGTTAAATTTCAGACGGTTTTCGTGTAAAACTAAAGTGGCAGCATTCGTGTTCATCCTTAATATTGAAATGTAAGTTGTATTTTATGATATAACATAACATATATAAAGGTTGAGAATGAACACGGATGCGGCCACTTTCATTTTTACCAAAAACCATATGAAAAGTGACATTTTTCGGCATATTAGGTAGATTTTTCATATTTAAGCTTGAATCGGATCGTTTTTAATGACTAAATCTGTTAAAATCTTTCACATAAACTAATTAATTCAAATAAAATAGACACTTAAGTGTTTAAAAAGTGGTCAAAATCTTTCGTCAGATGAACCTGAAATTTGAGGCCAAAATCCGTCCTTACCGGACCTACTCCTTAGTCAGTAACTGGAAATACCCACGGTCTTCCGTCTTATGATTAAACCAAAAATTAAATGTACAATATAATGTATATTCAATATTGATCAAACAATTTAAAACGCGTGATGCCTTCGGCATATAATTTAAATGCATCGTAAGCTGTACACGACGTCTTTTAGACATCGTATGGACATCGCGCCATCATCGTAAACCATCGTGTAGCCTTCGTGATCCATCTTGTAGGCATCGGCTGAGATATGAAGCTTAGATACCGTCTTCGGTTAACCTTCGTATGTCCATCTTTTGCTATCGTATATACTTTCGGCACCCTCGTATAGACTTCGTTATTCATCGTACTTGCTTCGGTCACTTTTGGGTATTTTAACGAGATCGGGACCAACTTCGTACGAACTTACAATTTTCGCATTCGGGTGTCCATCGTATATAAAAATCGGGACAGTGTGACACGGGCATTAATGAATTTTTAAAGATACTTTAGAGACCTATAGATAAAAGCTGTTTTATAAATTTACAGTCCTTTTAAACAAGAATGTCATTATTTCAGTAAGAAAAATATGTGTTTCTGAAATAACTTTCAACAGGTATGCTTTAGTTCGAAACACTGGAAAGAACAAAATATCAAACATTTAAGAGCAAAACATGACTTAAATTGACTTAAAATTGACTTCAGAAAATTGCAATATTAAATCAAGAACAGTTTAAACAATTAATGAGCTTGAAATATATAGAAATAATAGATCCTTTGAATAATTTCAATATCGAAGTATTAAAAAGATAGAAGTCGTATAACAAACAGTCCACCAACATTACTACCAACTCAATAGTAGTAAAAACGTAGACGATGTGTATGCGCAAGACACGAATTCCTGAAATTAAATTTTGTTTGCAATCGTAATGTTTTGATGTCGTTATATTTCATATTTATTGCGAATGTGCTAATTTTAAGTTTGGTCAAATTAGAGAATATTGTGCATAGAAAACTTTCCAAACACCGCTGTGAGTTAACATAATTGCTACCTAGAAACCCCATGTGCAGAACTGAGACAAAATTGTTGTTTATATAATATTGAGAAGAAAAAAATTGGATATAAATGTGCTAAAAGCAAGACATGTTAGATAATAGAAGACCGTTACAAGAAGGCTGTGTTTCATTTTACCTCTTTAACAGGTTCTACAACTGGAGCAGGAGGTTCGTCCTGAATAAAAATGAAATGTTGTAGATTGTTCGGATATTTTGTTGTTGTGAATTTATCATAACTCACTTTAAATAGTGTTGATACATACAAGTAAAGCATTAGACCATTCTTATAAGTAATATATACACACATTAGTACACAATGACAATATTGATATTTTTGATAAAAAAAAAAGCAACAAATCGTTAAAAAAAAACCAAATAAACTTCAATCCTTACTTTTACGATGATAATAGAATAAATTAAAGGCAAAATTTAATAGATTTAAAAACATAGATAAATCAGGAATGAGGAATCAAATACAAGTAATGATCACAAGAATACATTCTTCATATAAATGAATGAGTATAAAAAAGATCATATATTTCTTCTTAGCTATCATTTTGATTTATTCCGGTAACGGCTCATATGATTTACTAGATTGGTAGATTTCAGATTCATTTGATTTTTTTTATTGATTTTTTTTTTATTTGATTTCATATTTTTTTTTTTCTCTCTTGTTGAAACATTTCTTACAGTAATGCTCTTCTTGTTGTCCTTTAAAAAAAAACCGAACCAAAGATTCTTTAAATTGTTTTTGCAAACATTTTTACAAAATATTAAGGTTAGAGAATGCTGATGCAGTTACCATTAATACATAAATACAGCAAAAATCAACAACCAATACGAGACATGCAAACCAAACCCAACTTACACGGACAGCACGCTTAAGTGCCTCCTAAAAATATAGTATTAAAAACTAAATATACTTAAATGATCAAAACAACTGGAAATATCAACACTGACTTATTTTACCACTCAAACGTATGAAGAAGACAATTGATGCAAATTAAAATAGCTTATAATCCGTTCAATAAAAAATATACAAAATTGAATTGAACATATTCTTTTCAAAACAAGGTTAAATATTTTCAGTAATTTCAAACTATTATCATATATATTATTTATTTGATATTCCAATTCTTAACACAAGAGCTTAACGCCTAATTATTATCTTGACAGTATCATTTGTTGGCAAAAACTCATATTGGAATAAATAAAACTGAGACATAAATGATTCTATGAATTAAGCAGTATTAATTATCAAAATCAGACTTGTAATTATATTAAATTATACTACAAAAATAATATCAGGATGTCAAATATTGGTGCGATTAATGAAAAGGTAATATAATGATGGCAGATCCGGACCATAATGATAAAAAATTATTTGAATTTGACTGCAGATTTGAAATTTAAAGTTGGTAACTGATTTCCTTGGGACGAAATCTGAATTCAAGTTTTGATGAAGGGAATAACACATTTTCGACTGGAAAATAAACAAACAAGAACAAAATAAACGTTGCAAATGAGTAAAAGAGGGACGAAAGATACCAGAGGGACAGTAAAACTCATAAAACATATACGATTAAATACAAGAAATCATGAGATTAAGAGGAATTATTTATTCTAAGTTATGACAATAATGCGATTTGAAATGATTGTAAATGGGACGACTATTCATCAAAGTTCAAAGGAAGTTAATGTCATAAATTACATGCATCCGTACGGCCTTCGTCAATGAGAAAACCCAATACCGTATAGTCCGCAAAAAAGGCAACATCATGACACTAGAATTCATATCGATATCATTAACTTTTTAATACTAGTGTTTAGTTGCATGCTTGTGGATCAATTTACACTGATTTCAGAAAACAATGTCCTCGTAGATTAAAGAGATGTTTTAACCAATATTTACAACGATGGAATACGAAAATATATGAAAGGTATATCTCAAGATTTACAAAAGGTTCAAATGTGATAAAAATGCTATCAAACATGGATTATAGTGATTTCTGAAACCGAGGAGTGAATGTTAACTGTCACATTTCTTACCAATGTCCTGGGTGAGATATTAACCTCTGGTTTGTTCTAAAAGTTTATATAAATGTATTTTTATTTAGCAGATGCATGTTTTATAATTTTGTGTAACTGGGGTTTAAGATAAAATAACGAAACTGGGGTTTAAAATAAAATAACAAAAATATCGAACACCTAGAAAAATTCATAACTGAAAGTCCTATATCAAAATTAATGGCAAAATAAAAAGCTCATACACATTAAACGAATGGATACCAATTGTCATATTCCTGACAGAAAATGGTGGATTACACCTGGTATATAGCTAGGTAAACCTCTTACTTGTATGACAATCATTAATGCGTGTTTATCACATTTTCTTCAAAAACTGGGCTAAATGTTTGATTTTCTACTGAACATATAGTTTAATATGTTTGCAAAAGAGCACCTCAATTAAATTTTACAAAATACTGTAAACATGTTCTGGATATTTAAGTGCAAAAATATAATTACATGAAATAATACAATTTCAAACGATGCAAGTCATGACACCTGTAGATAAAAAAAATGTAAAAATCCTGAAATCAAAGATTATGTATTGCAAACTTCAATGAAACACTATATTAACAGATTTTAGGTGATCTTAAGTTACACTCTAGATCATATCGATATATAGCAATGAAATGTTCAATCTCAAACAATACTAACAGATGTTATCTTTAGTGATCTTCAGTGATTTAGTGTATGGCCAACGATACAGCAGTCATGAATCATAATTCAAAGCACTGCTGTTACAAACCCCAAAAAGTTGTATTTCATTGTGCTAGGGTATTTCCCAATCAGTGTTGTTGAACTAAAAGTGTTGGTTTTTGATACATTTTGTTTGCTTGTTTTCCGTGTGTATTCGTATCTTATTCAAAATAAATAGGTCTTATAAACTAATTGAAACTCGCCTCGTGGGTAATTTTTTTATAAAAACATCATTCTCTAATATTGGTTTTGATTGGCACTAACAATTAAACATAAAGTGCATTTAACATTTAAAGGAACAACTAAAACAAACGTCTTAGCTCAAATTAAACACTGTGATTGAATTCATAAAATTAATTGCCTTTAACATTTTTAAAGGAACAATTGGAGTATAAAACAAACATTTGAATTTTAACTAAACACTGTGATTGAATTCGTAATGTGATAGGTGCAAGTAGGTATATGTCTTACCACTGAAGCTTTCCGTGGTGTATCGTGATTCTTTACTTTCTACAACATCATTTTATTTCATTTCCAACAACACAAATATGTTCAGTAAATTTTAGAAAATACGTTAATTTGTATATAAAATAAATTTTAGTTAACAAAGCTTAAAAATCATCTTTGCATTATATTATAGTTAAGCGGTATATGATACTTAAGTAAAAAAGCCAATAAGTTAAAAAGCAATCTATAATATCACAAACCTAAGACGTTAAAGCAGTATATTCAATGCATTACGTTTACTTACATAAGGCTTCAGTTTTAATGTAATTGCTTGGTATTGATAGATTAAGATAAACATAATATCATATGTACAAATACTTCTTTCTTTTTAGTAAATAATTTTCATGCATGTTAGTGGACAAAAAAAACTACATTTGCCTTACCGTTGGCACGATATGTTCCTTTTTCTCCTACAAAATTATATAATACTTTTACCTTATATATATAGTAGATTTTCAACATATATAATTTTCGCAGTAACTACCGAGTATATGACCTCAATTTGGATTTAAATCAGGATCGAACTGTGGAAAAAATCTCATATTATATAACCTGTGAGCATAGAGTGCGGGATTGGTCATACATGTTTAGGACAAAAATCACGGCGATAAACATAAACTGAAGGAATCACATGAAATCCAAAAGGAGCCAGACTGAGAAGTCGGCAGAGTAATTGTCTACTTCTATGCTTGTTAACAAGAGTTGAAATGTACTAAACATGCTAATGGCATTAGGTCAATACATATATGTCAGTCATATTGTCTTTTTGGAAGTTTTGAACATATATATCATGCAATTCTGTTGTCTGATACAGTAAAAAAATAATCTAATGAAAATATGAAGAGCCCCTTCTTTCATCTCTAATGTTAAAGTGAACTTGTAAAACAAACAAATAAACATAGTGAATTTTAGTGAACATCCATTCTTACCGGTGTAGTGTGCGATTTCTTATTCGTCTACAATATTGTAAGTTATATATAAACAAAGTGAAACAATATCTTGATCTATTTAATCGGGCTGTTTCTGGTTAAAACAGCTGTCAACGATTCAACTGTTGATTACAATTACATAATCATATGACGATAACACGTATACTTTGAAATCATGTTCTGCTATTTGTTACACCGGTTGAAGGAAGTATATACAGGCTAATCAGCTGTAACAACTATTTTAAATTTATAATAATAATGCATTATACTTTGTCCTGATGTCATTTTCTAGTATTCTGGTACCGTGAATACGTACTTCAGCAAATTGAAGAGATGGTAAATTTTAGCAATGCTACCTTACGATATGAGGACATGGGTTCTGAGTCAAATCTTAACTGAAAGTTTTGATAATATCAAAAAAAGAATAAACAACATCAAAATGTTCAGGCGTTAGTTAACCTACAAATATATATTTTTTCAATGCATTTGTAGATAATTATGAATGTCTGAATTGGTGCCATATTATTTAAACTAAAACAATAACTTATAAATTTGCCCGGATGATAATTCCCCGGAGTATAACAGTCTACCATCAAGGGTTTTACCACTGGGTCGATCTGAGCGTCACTGACGAGTCTTATATACACGAAACGTGCGTCTGGCGTATCAAATTATAGCCCTTGTACCTTTGATAACTATTTTATTTAACAGCACCGAGTCGACGCCACTGCTGGTGGAAGTTTCGTTGCCCAGGGTTTCACCAGGCTAGTAGTCAGCACTTATTGATAAATTTCCTCTTTACAAAACTTTGAATTTTTAGAAAGGCTAAGGATTTTGTTATCCCAGGCATAGATTATCTTAGCCGTATTTGGTACAACATTTTGGAATTTTGGGTCCTCAATGCTTTTCAACTTTTAATTATTTGGCTTTATTAATTAAATTATAACCCTGGTACCGTTGATAACTATTGACTAAGTCTTGAAAAATATGTCATCATATAAAAATACTGCTTAATGACTTTGATTCCTTGGTAGCGCTTTTATGTATAAATGTTGGTCAGGAACACTCAACCAAATCAATTTGAAAACCGAGGATGTGTTAGAATTTGAGAGCATGGGGAGCCATATGACAAAAGGAGATATACGCAGAATACCAAATATCAATCAATGATCGTTCAATTTTACAACAATATGTCAACAATTTCGGTCCGCACTATAAATATCTATATTAAAGTCTGTTCAGTACTAGAAGACTATGAATAGGAAGCCAAATACAAGTATGTATAACGTCTTAAACATTACAAACAAAGGGACAAAAACAGAACAAAACTAAACCGATGAAGTCGAATTTCATGACATTGCTGAAATAAAGGCATTAAAAAGATATGAGTAAAAAATCAACCATTAAAACATGCAACAATTTATGCTGTAAATAAAGGTATCAACCAAATATTTGACAAGAAATTAAAAAAATTATTGTCGTTTTAAAAGTAAAATAAGCACTGTATATAGAAAATTTGTGCATAGATTTTGCATGATCTGAGTATATAATCAGCAAAAGAAGACAGTGCTTGCAGGAGGCAATATATATATAATTACATGCGGGAAAGTGTGAAAATGAAGCTTAGATGGTTCCAGAAGATTGAAAACAATGTTATACATCCATGCAACGTCTTTCATAACATAACCCAAATAAACCAGTACATGCTGAATCAAAAATATATAAAATATATTTCGTAAAGGAAAATTGTACGTGGGTTTCTATATCATGCATGTGCGACGTCTTACCTTTGGTGAAATATTAAAGGGTTCTTCGTCGTCCTATAAATATTCTAATTTATCAGGATTTTTTCACTAAACATACTTGCAAATGTATAAATGGAAAGTTGTACATGTTTAATAAAGTAACTTGCATATCATATGTGATTCTTTTTTTTCTTTTCGAACGTCATATTTTGCATTATGAAACTTGTTTATGATACAATATCAATTCTTATCTCCATATTAGCTGGGATTATGAGCTGAAATTCAGGTCAGAATTTTATTGAAAATTCATACAGTCAAGTTTGTGGAAATAAGGACTTAACTATTTACTTAGTAAGAAAATAAGAAACTGGCAAAGAAAACAAAAATAGCAGACTGAAAATATACGTCTGAAAATATAGTAAGATCAATAACACACAAGATGACTTTTTACATCAAAGTCTACAGATAAAGGCTTTGAAATAGAGCAAATAATCTTACCGTTTCGTCCTATTTAAAAATTAAAAATACACAAATTGGAATACTTACACCATAAAATATATTATATTCCTAGCTACCAGTATTTTTCATAACGAAAAAAAAGACAATTGGGTGTCAGTTCATCTTTATAGTAATTCGGGCTTTCGATGTTTTTCTTTCGAATATAACAGTTTCATCTAATTCTACATACATTAGATTCGTTTGCAAAATAAAGTTAAAGGATAGATATAGGATACTCTTTTAAGGGTGGATTTTCCCCCAAAATTAAGATTTTAAGGAAGAAAACATGTTGTACAAGGCAGAAAAAATAGCTCATACTGCATCAACAAATAAACCGATAGGTAACGAAAAAAACTAGAGGCTCTAAAGAGCCTATGTTGCTCACCTTGGTCTATGTATATTAACAAAGGACACAGATGGATTCATGACAAAATTGTGTTATGTTGATGGTGATGTGTTTGTAGATCTTCCTTAAATGAATTTTTTGCTGCTCACAATTATCTCTATTTATAATGAACTTGGCCTGTAGTTACAGTTGAAACTTTTTTGTAAAAAATTACAAAATTTGTGAAAATTGTTTAAAATTGACTAAAAAGGGCAATACCTCCTTATGGGGTCAATTGACCATTTTGTTCATGTTGACTTATTTTTAGGTCTGACTTTGCTGTACTTATTTCTGTTTACAGTTTATCTCTATATATCATAATATTCAAGATGATAACCAAAAGCTGCAAAATTTTCTTAAAAATACCTCTTTAGGGGCAGCAACGGAACATCGGGTTGCCTTAATGGTCGGAAAATTACAGGGCAGATAGACATTGACCTAATGAACAATTTTATACTGACAGACTTGCTCTAAATGCTTTCATTTCAGAGATATTAGCCAAAATCTACATTTGACTCCTGTGTTCTACTTTTAGCCATGTCGGCCATCTTGGTTCAATGGTGGGGTCAAAGGACACAATTTTAAAACTTGATGCCCAATGATGATTTTGGATACGTTTGGTTAAATTTGTCTCAATAGTGTCAGAGGAACAGATTTTTGTAAACGTTAACGACGACAGACGACGGACGAGGACGGACGACGGACGCCAAGTAATGAGAAAAGCTCACTTGGACCTTCCTTTGGGACAGCTGAGCTAAAATGAGGAACGAAGAGCTTACAGAACAAGAGGTTAGTCAAATATATAACATATGGTGTAATGGTTTACTTTATGATACAAATTTGAACTAGAAACTGGCTTCAAACACTAGCTGTAGATCAAAATAAGAATAACTGTCTTAAACTCAAACTGTTCTTTCAAAAAAAAAATGTTTGATTCGAATCTTCTTTGAACTTACCGATAAATGGCCAGCTCTGAACTTTCGAATCAGTTTAACTATGTCTTTGTAATCTCTTAATGTAGCTATAGCAAAAGCATCATGTCCATCCTATTAAAAAAAGAAAAAATAACAAGATGTGAAAATGGATGTCTTTTTGGTTTCATAGTATTTTGGAACGTATTCTCAAAGACGTATATAAGACATATTCTTGCAAATGGCTGTACGAAACGGAAATTTATTGACACCAATGTTTTGTAAATGTGCAATGTTTGCAATAGACTAAAGTAGATTATGTGTATATTTTTTCATAATTTTCTTAAATTCTCCGTTCATAATTAGATACCATTAAGAAACTAGGGTTACTCCTGCCTAATGCAGGTAGGTATGACGTGTGGTGGATTGTGAAAATCTCTTTAGTTTCGTTTTGGTCATAAGGCTTCTGACGTATTGAAGTATTTATACATGCATGTATCAACTTTTTCGGTGTGAGTGTTCTTGTGAAGATTTATACTACAAAATAGAGCTTCGGACAAATAAAATTATAAAATGTTACTTTTGGTATCTGTTTTTTTTTTCTCTTTAACATTCATCTCCTTTTAAAATATCCGTTTTAATACAAGAGTTTGGCCGACAAATTATACATTTGTCACTAGATTTCAAATAGGGATTTTAGCAAATATACTCTGTTGGTTACTAAGTTGCCTTTTAAACTTTCAGTTTAAAATGGAATTCATCTATTATTTTCGTTATTCATTATGTAATTATTAAACATTTTAAGAAATTGGTATTATGTCGGATTTTTTCTTCAAATTTAAGATCTTTATTTCTAGTTGTTTTTTTTTTATTATTAAACTCCTTTCAAGAGTGTACGTACCAAATCCTTGACGGTGGAAAGTGCACCTTTCTCTAATAATTGGTTTACAATTTTGTACATGTTTCCACTTTCTCTAAGACGTTGACTTTTGATTGCTAAGTTTAAGCAGTTATCACCTTCCTGTAAATTACAAAAAATATTTTATCTTCACTGCTGTTGAGTATTTTGTATCTTTATATAAATTCTATCATGAAATAATTTCTAATGACATTTCCGTGTTTGCAATTATATCAACTAAAAGCGAGGCGAAAGATACCAGCGAGACATTCAAACTCATAATCCGATAAAAAGTTGACAACGCAATGTCTAAAAAAAGATAAAAACAAACAGACAAACAATAGTACACAAAACAAAACATAGAAAACTAAAGACGTCCATTACAAGCCATATACCTTTATGGAGTTATTTCTTTTCCGAATGATAGGTGTCTCTTTGAACAAACGATATGGACGATATGATTTCAATGTGCTTCTATCAACAAGGATGTGTGTTTGTTTTGCAAAACAGAAGTTCCCCAAAAACTTTATTTTTTATAATCCTATAATATCTTTTCTTGTTGGATATGCTATACATTATATACCCATTATTTTATTCCACTAGGAACCTATACTGCAACATTTGTTCCAGTAGTCTAGAATTTTAATATTTCTTCAACTTGGAACTAATATAATGAAGATACTTCTATTTCAAAATACTTCAAGTCATATACAAGTACACCCTTTATCGTAGAAACATGAACAAAAAGTACAAGGCCTTGGTGACCAAATGGTCACTTAAAATTTAAGGTGAAACCAAAGGGCAAGTATTTGAAATCGCATTTAAAGTCACACATATTTAAAGAAACTTGTTATTGACCCTTGCATATATAAACGGAATACCAAATCAGTTGCATACATTTCTACATAAGAAAATGCCTGTACCAAGTCAGAAAAATTACAGTTGTTATTCATTCGTTTAGTGTGTCTGAGCTTCTGATTTTGTTTAGGGGCTTTCCGTTTGGAATTTTCCTCGGAATTTGGTATTATTGTTATTTTCCTTTTTGCAAATAAAGATGAAATGCCCATTACATCTAAAAGCTGTTAATATCTTATTTGTTACTTTTCGAGGCAGATTACATTCATACCATATATTGATTAGTTAAGAAGGGTATGAGCCTATGAGGCGTTTGGAACTATTCAAATTCATACATTATCTAAACTTACATAATCTCTGAGATTCGGATCAGCTTTTGAGGTTAACAATAATGGAAGAATATTTTCTGGCGGAAGATTATAATGCGTAAACAGGTAGTGTATTGCACCAGCCCCATGCTGAAAAAACAAGAAACTATAAATATATATGCACGTAATATCAAACTTTTCAACAATTTTTGTTGCAGAAAAAATGTCAAGTAAATCATTAAAATCTGTGTATAATAATTCTTGTTTATGCTCAGATAAAGATATGTAGTGTTGAAATGAAGGATAAAATCAAACAGTTGAAATGAAGGATAAATCAACATTGTAAAATATATTTTCGCTGCATCTTACAAATAAAACGATACTGCCTTTAACCTTTCAAGTGTTCAACATTTCCCAATGTATAAAGTTTTTGATAAAGCCTTAATTATGGACTTCACAAGAAATTTTATGAATAACTTGACTTATTTTGTACCATAACTACTAACCTCATTTACATAATTAACATTAGCACCATTCTTTATGCAGTCTTTTGCAACATCTTCTTTGCTATTCATAACAGCCTCCACTAGTTTTGCCTAATATTAAACAAAGCAAACGTATACAACATCTACAAGTTATCTAATATCATTGCTTTGCTATCTACAAAGCAAGGTTTGTTCGGTGGAAGCAAAGGCTCCGTGTTATAGAGGCCGTACTTTGACCTATAATTGTTAACTTTTTATGCAGTGTGATTTAGATGTTTAGTTGTCTCCCTGGCACTCATACCACATCTTTTATTTATATTAACCAATCATTTTCTACGAAAAATGCCTGTACTAAGTCAGGAATGTGACAGTTATTTTCTATACATTAGACTTTTTGTGACAAAAGTCTTACGTTCTATGGACTCGCCCCTCATTACCATGGAGTTCGGTTTTGAAAAGAAAAAAATAATTTCTGATTGAATTATTGGATATACAATAATTAAATTATAGTTTGCCATTTGCCATTTATTATACTTCACGTTAAAATGCCAGATTTTGATATGTTAATTTACTCTATCACATGGCTGAGCGGGTGACAATTTTTTTTAATGTTACCCTCTCGTGCAGACCAATCAAAAATAGATAATTAAAAGTACAATGAATTGAAATCACATCAAGTAATTAAATAAAATGCTTGAGTTCTACGCTTTGGCTCAGATTTTATCATTTGACTGTCAAAATAAAAATAATAAAAACCTTGCCTAACTTTTTTTTTCTAATACCCGTAACGTTGTTATGTATGTAGTACGCGACGTCATAGAAAATACTTTTAGAAGTATTTTTACAATAAAAGTAATCTGTAAAAGACAATACTAGGACATTCAGTATAATAAATTATATAACACATATATATAGCAGAGAGGGTGATAGAGCAGATTGATACCCCTCGAAAAAGCATTGTCAACCTTGGCTTCGCCGCGGTTGACAATGTTTTGTCGGGGTACCAATCTGCTATATCACCCTCTCAGCTATGTGTTATTTATATAGTGGTATATCTACAACAAACTTTATGCATACATGGGGACAGTATGTCAACATATACGTTCCTGTGCATATAAACCTGTTCCATGACGAAATAAAAACTCTTTAAATATACCAGGCTTTGTGATTGTTACTCATAGTTGTTATCCTATCGTATTGTTTGATTGTTAAAATAAAATGACTAAATGATGAATTTAACCTATAGATATAGTAAGTTCACTTACACCATACATAGCGCCAATGCCTTGCTCGTAATATTTTCTTGCATCTTGCGCACTTCTACTACCATCTAAAACATTGGCCAGCTCAAAGTATCCTAGAGCTATTGCCTCGTCATAGGGTGAACGTAAATGCTGAAATATAAAATTTAACTATAAGTGTAATTGGTCTGAGGAAATGGTACATTGAAGCATGAAAATTTAACTATAAGTGTAATTGGTCTGAGGAAATGGTACATTAAAGCATGAAGTATAATCTTATGAAAACGCGCGAATCAATGGAGACATAACAAAGCTTTATGGTGATATCATTTTTATTTCATGAAATAGTTCCACAGGCACTTGTCTCAGAAAAAAATCCTATATACCTTAAGGTATTATTTTTTTAGACAAGTGCCTGTGAAAAATCCGTCTTTAAATGTACGTAATTGCGAATCTAGTTATAAAATTACTGGTATATATATCGGAAAGACAGAAATAATAAGGTATAAGAAAAAGCTAAATGATATAAAAATTACATCATATATGATATAATTTTTAAAACTTAAAAGGATAATATAATTTTTCCTTACCCTATTTCTAATGAACACATCTGGTTTATATTCCAGTATTTTAAGAATTGTCGGGAAAGCTATCCGAATAATATTATGTCTTGGAATCAGGTGGAGAATTGTGTCTTCGTCTGATTTAGTTTGTCCATCAACGTCACTTCCGCTTTGTAACAAGAAGCTTATAATTTCTTCAACATCCTCCCGTCCGCTGCATGCTACAATATGCATCGGCATCATGCCGTCCTGAAACAAAATCAGATTCAAAACAGATTAATATGAATTGAAAAGAAAACTGTAATTAACTTCATTCACGAATAAAGCTAACGATTTCGTAACAGTTTTTTTTAAGGAAGGCCAAGTACATAAATGCAACATTTAACAAATATCATATTGCTGATGCCCCTGAAAAACAACGACAACTGGAGAGATTCTAAAAGTGTGATTTTTTTTAACTAGGTTCAAATTAAAAATAATTTTTGATAAAATGTCTTTGCACTCATTCTTGATGAAGGGGAGAAGAGGACTCTCTTCAATCCACAACTGCTGAGCCCGTTAAGATGCACAGACAAACATCCAAAATTTCGTTAACACAAATACAATGTACTTTATCTTTTATCTCAATTTAAAAAAAAATAAAAAGTTCTCTGGAAAAAGAATTGCCGCCGTTGCCTGATTAAAACTCCCACATTTAGCATTCAACAATGTTCGTCTCAGTCGAGACAAAAACAATGTGTACACTATATACTATAATTATATGAAAAAAAGATCAGCAACACCAGTTTGACTGAAAATATTATTTTTAAATTTCAAAGATATGAGCACCATATTATCCTATTTAAAGTGCTGTAAATCTTTCTTACAGTTGTATGTGAATCAATGATTGCAACGATTGCAAATCAGGAATCTTAATTTCATGTTTATCGTTACACTCATCATGTATACTACTACTAACACCTCATTAAAAGTTTTATTGTTTTAACAAACCGGTGACATACCTTTACATATTGGGAAACTCCGTCCTGTCCAAGACATTCTTTAATATCTTTCAAACTTCCTTCCAGACAAGCATCATTGATTTTTCTCTGTAATGTAATGATCAGAATTGAAAATCAAGCAATAAGAATATATTGCATTTTGTTTATAAAAAATAGGAAACTGTCAATATCGTAAACATGGGAAGCATCATCTTTCTGCTGCTTTTTTTCTTTTGGGAAAAAAATTATACTATCTATATACTATCTACATATTTTCTCTTAGATTCAAACTTAAAGAGTTGTCTGATTGGCAATCATATCACATCTTCTTATTTTTTTATAACAACTCTTTTTCACAGTAATTAAGATAATTTGTATACCATAATTTGCTGTTTTAATGACTTAAGTTGTTTGGTTATATTTTTAAAATCATAAAACATAAGCTTAGTTGTCGATTCAACACGTTCTCTACAATGAATATTTAGCCAAAGGTATAATGTTTTCGCTATTTTAATTACAAACAATGGAATTCGTCATATTTCGCAAAGATTCTAAAAAACCGAAATGCCACGGTATTCTTCACTGCTCTAATGACTGACTTTAAGGAAACTTAAGGGTATATGGCAATGGGACAGAAGATCAATGCGCAAAAATTGATCAAGACACAGCAGTCGTCAAAAATAGACCGGTGTCAAAACAATATATCAGACTTTTTGAAAATCGTCCAAAGTATATTAAAGTTAAAACAAATTTATCAGAAACATTCAATTAATAACCTGCCATCAACACATAACGAAAAAACATTGGATTACAACAACTGACGACGTTCCCAACTTTGGACATACGTGTTTTAAAACTCACATTCAGCATGAGAAACCGACTTCAGCGCAACTCACAAACACCACGAGGAACGGACGTCAGTGCACAAGTGTATAATTATAAGATCAGCATCAATGTAAGCATCATGTTGACTAAAGTTTGATTTTGTGTAAGTTATATGTCTAGGTCCTTATACATACTCATGAAGTATAGGGATGTTCTGTGTTTAGATTGAATCATTCTTTCACCATCATTAAGTTTGTTCTCTTATCAAATAAAATGTGTTTTTTGTTTTGGTTTTTGCTATAATCTTCTGTTGACTTTTTATTACAGAATATCCTTGATTTAATGAATCGTGTAAAATTAATTGATACATTTATAAGCCATTTAGGCGTCATATTGTCTGAAATCAATTGATGGATGAATGATAAACGGCCAGCGCCAAGTATTAGATCCATCTTCATGACGAGACGGTTTTTTCAACATGTGAACTACCTATGAATATAGCCGTTTTTCTCATTTGAATTGATTTACATTTGTCATTTCGAGGCATTAGTAATGTTTTACGTCATGGTTTTGCTCATTGTTGAAGTCCTACGGTGACCTAATGTTGATATCTTCTACGTCGTGTGGTCTCTGCCGGGTAAAGACAGTGGCGGATCCAGGGGGGGGGGGGGGTTACGGGGGGTTGGAACCCCCCTTTTTTTGGCCGATCAATTCATTTGAATGGGGACATATAGTTGGAACCCCCCTTTGTCCTTTTTTAAATGGCTGGACCGCCCATGAAAGAGTTGTCTCATTTGCAATCATACCACATTTTCGTAATAATTACATTCTACTTAGTTACTTTTATATACCCTGCTGGGAACTAGACCAACACAAGGGTAAGAGATTCACCACACTAGCTTACAAGTGACGTTTTCTACCCTGCTGGGTACTAGACCAACACAAGGGTAAGAGATTCACCACACTAGCTTACAAGTGACGACTTCTGACGGAAAGCGTATCGCTTTGTCCAAACACATCCTACGTCTTTGCTCTAACTTTTTAATATACCCAAATTCGGCAATGATAAATGAAGAAAAATATTGAACTCGTTTGGTACGCCATCATGACAGGGGGGTAAAGGGGTAACAGATAATATTAAACTTTGACCTTCTCTCTCACCGATATCTTACAAATGTACATTCTACATAGATTTTGCATGCAATGGAAAATCAACACGAACTAATTCTTACTATATAACAATTTAAATATTGATATTTTCATTATCACATTACACTTCATGCAATTAAGGCTGTGTTTTAATTACTTAAAGTACATAACAAAAGGGACGTTCCTTAGAGATAAAGTGGATATTGATCGTTGTTATACAGAACCTTGACTTAAGTAGCAATTGTCTGGGCAAACACTTTCGTAGTGATTTTTATACTTATGATTAGGTACATCTAGATAATGCAACTTCTCTGAAACATGACCTCATAATAATTTGAAATGTCATCATTCAATATTCCTGAATGATTCTGCTTTATCAAAGGGTTCATAAATAAGTTAACTACCTTTTCTCCATTACACTTTATACACCTTTTGTATTATGTCCTATTCACGTTGACCATAACATAATTCATTAACTTTTACTTATAGCTATTTCACAGCTTCCTAAGCCCAATGTATTAAAAGTCATTCATATATCAATCAAACATTTCAAATTTGAAGCAATGGTCAAAACTAAAAAATAGACTGGGTAGCTTAATTTTTCATGTTTTTGTTTACATTTCTCTATATTTATACAAAGATTCATGTTTGTGTCGCGTTCAATTTGATAATGTGTTACAATCATCAACGTGTTTAAGTGTCAAATAATTATATTTAATTTTATATCTATTTTGTGGTCACTATACAGCACGAGATTGTTTTTAATATTTGTTTTCATTTTGAACAAAATGTGCCAAAAACAAAAGCAAAGTTCGTTCTAAACGTCGCCCAAGGAAACGTATACCCCTATACATGTGTTTTTAAATAAATAAAGGATGTGGAGTATACTTCAAATTGACAGCTACTAAGCAATACAAAAACAATGGAAAAAATGTTACTTTCCCCTGTATCACTTGATTACTTTGCTCGTCTCTTATTTACTCGTAGTTTGGTTACTTAGTTGCTATTTAAAATTGGGATTTGATATTCAATTCTGGCTGAAGCACTTGAACAATATCTGGTAAATTAACAATATTTAGAGGATACACACTATAGAAGATCACTCCTTTAAGGAAAAAATCAAAGCCTTATGTCGGGCCTTATGGTACTCCTTTTCCCGTTACATGGTGGATACAATTTTGGATGATGATATTCCGTCAACAGGATTGAACATAGGAGGAAGCAAGGGGACGAACTTCCACCTCATCCAACCAACCCCCTAATCCCAAAATGTAAATCCTAAAGTTTGTACTGGACTACTCTGTGGTAACCAGTATGTGTTTTTACATATATATATATATATATACCAGTATCCACATAGTTTTTACAGTTATACATTACAATAAATCAACCACTTATGTTCAATAGACTCGCATGTTAAAACCGGACCATACTTTAAGAGTATTCAACAAATTAAATGAGTTGTGTAATTCCTTCACCTAGAATTCAAATCAATATTTTAACGTTAAAATATAACATGTATTAAAAAGGTAATTTCTTTCCTTACCTGTTCAGGTGAGATGCCATCATCTCCCATATAAGCAGGCATAGTTTTCTAAATCCAACTGTCAATAAAACGTCCATCTATAAAATTCACTTTCCATTTTTAAAATTCTTTAATCTATGAGTATTTCCCACTTTAGCCGAAGATATTAATAAAATAGTGAGGTGTTTTAATATGTAGGGTTCGTATGTGTACATATGTATATATTAAAGTTTACAATTTTCTTACGCTGGTAAAGTTTTAAAGCCTCATTAACGAGGTGCCGAGAGGGGTTTTCGATGGTATCGCCGTGATTTAAATTGGATGATCGGTTTATTTTTAGATTTAAACACATTAATTATTAAAACAGATCAATAAAGTAAAAGATATGTTTATTGTTTAAATGACTAGAATTTTAATGATAAAAAATGAAGTTTTAAAGTTTGTTATTTTGAGTTATTTCATATCCAATGTCCTTCCTAATTAGTACCGATATCCAATTTCACGACTGGTTGAAATCGTTCAAAAAAACCAAAACAAAAAAAACAGTTTTAATAGATCTTTTTATTTTCATTGGAACTTCAGTGGTTAAATGGTGTCCGAATATTAAATCTACCATACATATAAATTGACTGAAAAGTCTATATTTTTACAATAAACTATGATAAAGTAGTGAATTAACTTAATTAATAATATTATTACAAGTCATAATTTAGATCAACGTGACTATAGATTTGATAAAAGGTAATTATAGAGTTTCAATCGGAAGACATACTCAGCCGACGAATAAATATTTGTATGGTAACTGTTGCCATTTAAATGAAATTGAACAGAGGAATGTGTATTGAAGGCATTTAAAGATTTAAACATTTAGATTTGATCAAATGTCAAAAGGTATTATTAAACTTAGATAAGAATATAATATGCATGGTATAATATCGGATGCAATATTGATAACAATATAAAATAAAGGTCTTAAGTCATTCATGGTTTGTCAATGGTAAATACAAGCGGAAATCAAACTTGTAGAGTATGAAATACTTTTTCAATGTAAACAAAAATTACACTCTTTAAACATTTATTAACAAAAATGTTTTACAGCGTGATCTTATTTGATAAGATCGTGCGATTGTCCGAATTTACATACGTCCGCTTGTCCGAAGGTCCATTGGTCTGGAGATCCGATGTTCTGCTGGCCTGACAGTTCTGTTGTACGGTACTTATACTAATTTATTCCAATCTTGACGACTTTAACCTTTGAACCATCGCAATATCAAAATTGATAATGATGGCTGATGTAATTTTTCCATGCACGGGTGTCCAAAATGTGTTATTGACGGATATACATACAATAGAACATAGCATAAACTGGAGCCCCCGAAGAGACTATAGTTCACATATTAGTGATATTACATTCATACCTAAATATACTACGAAAAAAAAAAACACAATCTTGTGATATCCGTGGTTTTTTTTTAATGTTTGCATCGCTTCTGCATTTTATGACAGAAGTTGTAAGAATCTTTTCCAGAAATAATTTATAATTTGATGATATTACCACACAGCCCGGTTTTCTTCAATGCACTGATGTAGAGAAACTCAATACAAAGCAAAGGATTCAGCTCAATCCGGTACCAGGTCTGAAGGCCATTCTCTGACTTTGAGGACTTTGAGCAACAGCAATTTTAGCAGTTATAAACATTATGGATTATATGGTCAGTGGGCGTTTGGATCAAATATATCCAATATGTTAAAGTTTGCAAAAAACAACGTTTTTTTTACTTTTCTGCATGCAATAAACTGGTGCCACATGTGTTTGTCTAAAAATTAATTATGTTAGGCAGTATTTTTTGCTTTTTTTTATTCTATACGACTCGTTTTCGACGATTTCGACTGTAGTTCAATACTAGAACTTGAAGTAGTCACAGCATATGTAAGAGAATACCCCCTCTAATCATGCTTCGATAATTCCCTAAATAATAAACCATTTTTCCCCCCAAAATGGGGGTCCGGGGGTCCAGACACCCTTCCCCTCCCCCTCATAAATTCGCCTCTGACATTTACATTTTTCAATCTAATTTTTAGATCTAAAATATTAGCATTAAAATATTGCAATAACTTTATTTAAATGAAATCTTCATAACAATACAGTATCAATCATAACAAAACTTTTAAAACTTTAACATCTAACATTGAATAAACATCATATATTATATATTAATAAAATTATGCAGGTACTGGAAACATAGACTATAAGTTTATATTTATTAGACTTCTATAACAATACAGCATAAAACAAACGTTTGATCATTGAAGTATTTCGTCAATATATTACTTTTATGGTTTGATATATCAAAAAAACTTTAACGTTTAAGCTAAATGTTCGTTAATATATGAATCAATGAAACAAATATTATGCAACTATTAAAAAAGTTCAAGACATACGCTCTAGTGGAACATCACATGTCCACCTCTGTCAGAAAAAAGACGTATTGGATTTGAATATGAATTGTGTAACCTCTCCGTATAGATTGGATGGTGAAATAAATGTTTATTATGGAGACATTATGGGCTGATTTTGAAAAACAAAACAACCAAGAAACCCTTCTGAAAAAAATTGTCAAAAAAAAAAAATGACAAAACATCGAATTCATAAAACAATAAGAGAAATATTAACATACCATACATACCATAATGTTAACGTTCAATTTACCCCTATGGACATTTATGGCACTAAATTTGTGTATAATACAGCAAATATCAATACAATACGAATAGATGGAAAGAAAGTTAGATGCTTAATGAAAGTTTTAAACAATTAAAGTATGCATATTAAAATATTGCATGTATATAATTATTCTAATTCACCACCATTATATGTTTTCAGATATTGCACAAATATATCTTTACCAATACATATATTCCATGTTCTACAATAAAAAAAAAAGCTAAAACAAAGTAGTTTATTCTCATATAGAGCGTTTACAACCTTTAAACTGTGTTATTAGCATCAAATCATTGAAGTTGTGTCTACCTCAAATGTCAAATGGTTTGTTCATGTATGTATCGTTTAGTTGCTGTATCATGAACATCATATATACCTAACACCTCCTTGTATTAATATTCGTTTGACAAATGTATTTTCCTTGTAATTCAGTTCATAATGGTACAAAACAAATTATTTTCAAATCATATATCATCCATATTGACAAACTTTCTTAGGATCATATACTTCCATATCTCTTCGAGAACCGTAGCATTTTGTCACCATTGCTTCGGAGTTCGTCATATTGATATACAATAGAAATGACTGCGCTCGGCAATATTTGATAAAGTAAAAAAAAAATATTTGAATGATCTTGAAGCTTGTTTGCATAAAACGCATTCGTATCACAAACCAACAAAAAACAAGAACACGAATTTACTTTCCTTCAAATCTAAAACAGGACATTGATGTGCCAGATACGCTTATTATTTTCAAGAATAGAGCAATGTAAATATGGATAGTTATTAACGTTGATTAACACATTTGGAATATTTTAAAGAGATAAAGAGCGAGGCATGAAACACAGAAATAAATGTACTGTCTATGATATGCAGAATTATTATTTACAATTTATACACTAAAGGTTAATGACAGAAAAATTTGGTAAATCACATTTTTTCCCTGTCAGATTTACTTGCCATAACTCTTTTCATTTTGAATCTTCTCGAACTAAAAAGTATAGCAGCATCGATAACAAAAAACACGACAAGTTCACGTCTATAGAAATTTAACAAACGTAAACTTGGGAAAATTCCAGTAGAGGAGAATCCTGGGTTGAGTTCAATATTGTAGCAACTACGTAGTGCTACGTAGATTTTGACTATTGAACGTGTAGCTATAGACTAGTTGCTACATAGATATTGATAGCAGCTACGTAGCAGCTACGATATTGAACTCAACCCTGATAATAACTTGCAGCATTTTAACTGTAAGAGGAAGGATGCAAACATACAACTGAGCATACATATAGACGCGTCTCCATCAAACACACCTTCGCAAGATCAAACAGTTTATACATGCATTTGTTTAATGAGTTTAAAATCAAAATAAAGGGTGACAATAATGTATCATGGTCCAATAAGTTACTCGAGTTACAATATTGAAACAAACTTTGCATAATCTGAAAAAAAACCCATCTAAATTGACAAGGTTAATGCCAGAAAAAAGTTCTTAAATATATTTTTTCTTCTCAGATTAACTTGCTATAACTCTTTTCATTTTAATTCTTCTCGAACTACCAAGTAAAGCTGCCTCTATCAAAAGAACGACAACTTCACGTTTAATGTCAGAGATCTCAAATGTTCTTTCCATGCCAACTATCATCACTGTCATTAGATACGGAGACAGTGTTAGAAGCAATGGGGGAAGCTGGTTAAGTCAAAGCAAATAGTAAAGTAATTTCGCGATTATCTGATATTCTCCAACTAATTAATTAGCGTTCCTCTCTGTCCTTTTCAATATCTACACATTTATCCTCTTCGATCATGTTTAGGTTTTTCTTTTTACTTTTGATTTATCCATCCTTTCCCATTTCATCATTTCAAAATATCTGCAATACATCAAATCAATTTTAATGAGACTGATGTATAACCATATATTAGAGGTGCACATAGGTATGGGATCGGGAAACGTGAGTCAGTGGACAGGAACAGAGGGAAGAGGGGGAGTAAATAGAAGGATATGGTGAAAAAAAATGTCAAATTTTCATCTGAGTAAAGAGATACGGAAGTATGAGTTATGGGAATGGCCGGGTGGTTGGGGGGTAGTGGGAATCAGGGCCTCCTTTTACACCTTCTATATAAAATACGAAGTGAAAGATTTAATAAATGAAGTATTTTGCTTAATAAAATTTAGAATGGAAAAAGTATAGATACATGAAATACCACATCAATATATGTAGTGTATATTAAAAACTGGGGGAAATTTAGACACACAGTATCCGGGTAAAGTGTTCGTACTTATATAACAATAGATAATAAAAAAAAGTACACGGATAAAGTAAATTCATATAAAACATAGAACCATGATATACCTAGTTTTTGCGTGGGTGCATAAAATACCAGTTACAAAGTATCAAACCAAAATATGATTAAGTATAGGTATACTACCCATACATAAACGAGCAGACTAAAATAAGAAGTACAAGATATACATGATAAAGTGGCAAGTTAAAATATGATGCATGGACATGAAGTACCGGGTTGGATATACATGTATGATATATATAAATAAAAAGTTGAAATATAATAGATAATGTGAACATGAATAACTAGGATGCATCAAAGATACGACATTTCAAGGTTGTATTTGTAAATGAAAAAAGTACAAGACTATAAATGGTTTTACACTAGTAATTTTGGGACCCTTTTTAGCTTCTTGTTCGTTGTGCTCCAAGGCTCCGGTGTTGAAGGCCGTTCATTGACTTTTAATGGTTTACTTTTATAAATTGTTATTTGGGTGAAGAGTTGTGTCATTGGCACTCACATCATATCTTCCTATAACTACATAACTTTCCTACAAGTGAATACGATTATTCAGTGTATTTTGTGAACCTATACGCTATAAAGTATGAGGACAGTTAATGGATATAGGTACAGAATGAATCCGACTTAAAAAAAAAAAAGATAAAAGAACATCAGATAAAAGTATACGTGTTTGACTGCAAGTGAAGTACCAAGCTTTATATTAGCTTCACAATTAGCCAGGTTTATAATGATATTTATTAAAAAAAGTAAAATTTGAAAGTATAGACGACAAATATGAAAACAAAAACTTGCAAGCGAGCACCGAAGCTCGAAAACTCGTCAAAAAACGGATGTAAAGCTTTCAGTTTTTACAGATCATGGTATTTTCGAGTAGGTTTGAAAACAAAAGCATTCAAAAATACTAACGTCTTTCTTTCCCAAGACGTACTTGGCCGTAAACAGATATGATACAACTTTTTGGAAGTTTTCGTTTTAAATGCTCATCATTTCGTTCATTTTGACTTCATTATAGCAATAAAGCAGAACTGAATAGTCGACAAAACGCACGAATGACGTTCTTAATTTCAAGGCTTGGTAATTTTCTGTACGTCAACTGTTCATAACATGTTATATCCATTCGATATACAGTTAACTTACTTTTTGATTTCATTATCCAACCAATCCTTATGTAAAAGTTTCGTCACCCACGACTTTGGTAAAGCAGACATACCTAGTTTACATCCCAGTAAAGCACCTCCGACACATGCATTTGTATCGGCATCTCCTCCCTAGTAGAAAATAAGTTAGATAATTAATAAAAATATACACATAGGATACATAGGAAACCTACAAAACAGAATGAGCTAATACAAAATTTAAAAAACATATAAAAAAAAACACGAGACACTTGCCGTTACCCTCTTAAAATCCAATAAACCTCTTAAAATCTAAGAGGAGGTAAACCAAATGTAGCGCTTCATGTAAAGCACGCATAAAGAACAACCCCGGGTTTTTAAGTGCTGAACCACACTATGCAATCCAAAGTGTGATAGTAAGTGGGGTTCGTCTTGTGCAGTCTTGAGTTTTCTTTGCTGTGCTTTGTGCACTAGTATTTGTATTTGCTCGTTTTACATTTCTTTTTTTTCCCTTGTAATTGTCAGTTTGTTTTCGACTAATAAGTTTGATTATTCCTTTGGTATCTTTTAAAAAAAATGCTTTCATAAATAAGAGTATTAATTCATTTTTTTTTAAATTTGATGTTAAAGTTCTTATTTGCCCTTTTGTCTATATTCACCGCAATTCATCACATTTTCTTTAAACCCTTGATGCTGAAATGTTGATATTGAAAATGAGGGTAATATTTGCGTCACAAGTAAGAATTTCAAAAGTGATCACTGGATTTGCAAAAACAACTGTAATTAAATTTGTACCTGCATCACAATATTTGTGATTGTCTTCCGGAAATCATCTTGCTTTAATGCCCAAAATCCGGTACCCATAGATTTATATGTGTAGCCAATTTTTTTGGCTTCATCTAATTTCAAATCTTCGATATTTTCACATGTCAAATAAAACATAAGGTCTTTCTTTTCTGTGTCTGTTTCTAAACACGTTGATGCATATTTGTAGGCGTCTTGTATTATATCTTTGACTATGAAATTGCCTTTTTTGTCCATGTGCTTTCCTTGTAACATGGTCGCTATGGCAACAGACACAGCTACTGTTGAAGCCTGGCACCTAGTAGATAAACACACAGAATGAGTAAAAGTCAGTTTCAAGGTCAGTTTTGTTCGCAATAGTCAATTGCATTTTAAGTGTCATCCTTATCCAGTCACGGAGGAATCGCATTTCATGTTAAATGTTTTCTATTCCACTTCCTTTTCATTTCTGTTTGAAATTTTGTTAAGTATTCAATTGCTTTGGATTGGATATTTCAAAACATCTTTATGTAACATTTCTGAAATCATTTGAGATTTCTCAGTTTCATTAAAGGAACAATCTCGTTTCGATTATTTCACCCAGACTTTCGTTTACATATTTCTGTTACCTCTATTTTACATGCCATGATGATGGTTTTGAATAACGGATGTTTTGATTGATATGATTCCACAATCGGTTTAAAGGTAAAAAAAAAATAGTATATAATTAACTTACTCGCTGATACACACGATATAAAAGACATTAGCGGAAAATAAGAGAATTATAAGGAAACGATTGTCAATGAAGAGAAGCGAACAATTCTGTTGTATCTGATTCAAGGGCAAGGTATCCCATTTCTGATATCTTCCAATCATTAAAAAAGGTCTCGGTGGCCGTAGACAAAGTAGTAAAACAACTACAACACAAGCCTGTCAACACTAACGGTTGTGATATTTAACACCACACATGGTACATGTGTTCGGCATATCTTAATTGAATTGACTACAATTGTAACTTTTTCTGCTGCACGTCGATTGGTCACTTCGGTTTAAAAAGATTTTGCGACTAGGGAAAATGGTGTTAAACACATGCAATCAATCAATTTCTTAGACAATAAACATCAGATGATTTGTTTACCAGCAAGTGGAGGCCAATAGTTTTGATAAGATGGAGCCTTGAACACATTCTTCAAAGCCCGAGCCTGTCGGCCTCACCTTTGCACAAAATATAAAGTTCTACAATTTAAAAGATCGAGATTTATCTGGATCTATAAGATGTTTTGTTTTTTGTTTTTTTTTAGGGGGAGATTACTTATAATTTAAAAAATATCGTATGTGTTTTTATTGATGTTGAGTGTGCATTTAACTATACTAAATAAATTAACCTTGGATCGTGATGTGTTGTTTTTGCAAAATCCCTTGCATTTTTTGTCACATCATCTAAACTCCAGTACATGTGAATACCAACAATAGAGGTCCTCATTACAGCACCATTGGGAGCAATAGTTCTATCATGTTCCTCCCAAACAAATCGAGCTACCTAAAATGTTGTGTTAAAACGTTTTAAGTGTAATGGTTGTGATATGAAAGATTCAGCACCATTTTGATCTTAAAACCAAAAATAAAACTATGCATAATCTTTTTCTATCATAAAAAGTAAAACCACAAAAAAATAGACTCCGAGGAATATTCAAAACGGAAAGTCCCTAGTCAAATGGCTAAAATAAGTTATTCTAAAATTATATTTGTTTTTATTTAGTCTAAAGGTGTATTTTTTTCTTTACATCTAGAAGGGCCATGAGTCGGTTTCACAAAAACACTAACGACTAAGATTGATCTAAGTAATGAACAATTCTGTATACTTACGACCGATCTTAGTCTTAAGTTCTTCATTGAAGTCGGCTCCAGGAAATACACAGTACTAAATTTACACAGCATATATACCATGATTAAAAGTTTGCATGTTAGACGTACGTTTTGTCTACAAAAGACTCTAAATTAGTGACACTCAAATAACAAATATCAAAAGGGCCTAATCAAAAATTAAGTTGAAGCTGCATTTGAAACAATTACGAAGATAAAGAGAGTTGAAATCAAGTACGAAGTTGAAGAGAATTGAAACAATTACGAAGATGAAGAGAATTAAAATCAAGTACGAAGTTGAAGAGAATTGAAACAATTACGAAGATGAAGAGAATTGAAATGAAGTACGAAGTTTAAGAGAATTGAAATCAATAACGAAGTTGAAGAGAATTAAAATGAAGTACGAAGTTGAAGTGAAGTACGAAGTTGTAGAGAATTGAAATGAAGTACGAAGTTGAAGAGAATTGAAATCAAGAAGAAGTTGAAGAGATTTGAAATCAAGTACGAATTTGAAGAGGATTGAAATCAAGTACGAAGTTGAAGAGAATTGAAATCAAGTACGAATTTGAAGAGGATTGAAATCAAGTACTAAGTTGAAAAGAATTGAAATCGAGTACGAATTTAAGAGGATTGAAATCAAGCACTGATTTGAAGAGAATATGAATCGGGTACGAATTTGAAGAGAATTGAATCAAGTACGAGTTTGAAGAGGATTGAAATAAAGTACGAAGTTGAAGAGAATTGAAATCAAGTACGAATTTGAAGAGGATTGAAATGAAGAACGAAGTTGAGGAGCATTGAAATAAAGTACGAAGTTGAATAGAATTGAAATCAATAACGAATTGGAAAAGATTTGAAATCAAGTGCGAAGTTGAAAAAGATAAAAATCAAGAACGAATTGAAAGAGAATTGAAATCATGTGCGAAGTTGAAGAGAATTAGAAACAATTACGACGTTAACTAGCATTGAAAATAAGTACAAAGTTGGAGTTTCTTGACCACTTACCATTAAACTGATAACTCCTAAAATTGGCAGATTATACTTGGTCTTATTGGTAATATAGTATTTGCTAATTATATTTAAGATGCTAAAATATAATATGAGTTGTCTCTTTTATAATGAAAAGTTTTGGAAATACAAGACTTTATATTTGCTCGTACTTTTGTTTGTTCAGTGTACCCAGTTTAGGGTAAGTATCACGTGGAGCGAGTCTTACCTCATGTGGGTCTACCATGAAGTCCGGGCGTGACGTTACATTCATTGTTGTAAGACCTATACCCAATCCACCCAAATCACCCAACTCACTAAAACCACTCTTAATCCAGGTTTTAAACTTTTTAGCAAAGTCTACTGGGTCTACCTAAAATAAAATATTTTTTTAATATTATAGTAATATTTTCAGACGTCATTTTAATGTGTTTTGTGTATGCCTCTAGACCCTTTTTTGAATGGTAAAATTTCATTTTGATGTGCATAGGAAAAATCTGCAGTTAAACACTGCCAAATACGGTTATATGATCGATACCAATTTTACTGCACTACATGCGATTTTGGACAATTAATGAACGTCTCTTCGATCTCGTTATTGATGACCAAGAACTAATACCGTACAGTGTGCTATTTTCGCGGGTCGTAAATTTTCGCTTATTTTCGCGGATAAAACACAATCGCCAGGATAAATGCCGCTAATTTGAAAGCGTACATGCAAAAGTATTGATAAAAGTTTTGAATCGGCCAAAATTATAACCGCCAAAATATGTTGTATACCTTATTCAATGAAAATCGCGAAATTTTACACCCGCAAAAATAATCCGCTATACGGTTTTTGAAAACAGATTAACAAAATGTACATAAAATATTTTGATATCTAACAATAAAGTAATAATGGAAATCCCACATATACGTTTTTATTTTCTATCCAGCACATAAATCGGACTATCAAATGAAAATAACATTAAAGAATAACTTAATAGTTACCAAAAGTGCTAGGATTATAATTTAGTACGCCAGACGCGCGTTTAAGACTCATCAGTGACGCTCATATCAAAATAGTTATAAAGCCAAACAATACAAAGTTGAAGAGCATAGAGGATCCAAAATTCCAAAAAGTTGTACCAAATACGGCTAAGGTAGTCTATTCCAAGGACAAGGAAATCCTTAGTTTTTCGAAAAATTAAAAGTTTTGTATCAGGAAATTTATAAAAATTATCACATAATTGATATTCATGTCAACACCGAAGTGCTGACTACTGGGCTGGTGAAACCCTCGGGGAAGAAACTACCATAATGATATTTGAAGAAATATTCCTTTCGTTTCGATTTACTTTGTTTTAGTCATTTCTAAATTTACTGGATAGACAATCAGTTCTTCTACCCGCATTTTTATGAAGTGAATGTTTTAAAGTTGTCGAGAGCGCTTGATGTCGACTGGACATTCTGAGACATACCTTACCACCACAGTCGACTAACGATCTCATAATTAGAATCATTTGGTCACTGTCATCTGTCCAATCGCCTTCTTGCCATCTTGATCTGTGAAAATCATCAACGATCTTTTTATGTCGATATTCTATTTTTTTGGCTTTTTTTCCATAATGCTGAAGAGAAATTTAAAATGAATAAATTAAATGGGAAGTAAGTACACAACTAATGTACCACTTCCAATGATTTATATTCTTTGCAATAACTTTAACAGTATCAATTTTAGGCACCAGATGCACGTTTCGACTGTTCAGTCAGGCTCGAGGCCAAAATATTTTAAAACTCAAAGCTTATTAATAAGACGAAGAGCTATATTCTAAAAAGGTACAGAAATAATTATGCATCCTTGCCAGATCAATTTTGTTGAAGAGTTTTCTTTGTGCTGAATTGTTGTGGTGTAATTAACGTTTTCCTCTATCATCTCCTTTCATTCAGATTTTCATCTTTTCAGACTTCTCAAATAATATGTCAAATAAAACATCGCATATGTATTGCTGACTTCTAGTTAATCAGGCTATTGATAACTTTTGATTAACTTTTAAACGTCTATGGATTTTAGTATCTTTAAAATAATTAGAAGGCTAAAACAATATTCACCATCTTTGCTTCATCCTTTGATAAGAATTCAGTGAGTAGTCCGATTGCATCCCCAATACATTGTCCATATATAGTAGCTTGGATTCTATCCATGGTTTCGGGGGATGGTTGGTTATGCTAAAAAAAAACCACCAACAACATTTTAGTACATAATCATATATTTTTGAGTATATGTATGCATGTGTGATTGATGGTTCTTTATATGCAGGACTTGGAAGCCTCATAAAATTCACTGTTTTAGTACAGTTTTCTGACTATTATTCCTCACTTGAATTAACCTTCAAATTTACAAAAAAATAGAGATATAGGTTTTCTTTTTATCTCTGATTACTTTTTACAACAACTGGATCGATTTCAATACTGGGGGACATTTCCTTCACGACTTGAAAGCCTTATAAAATCCACTTTTTTCTGTGAGATACTTTCTGCTGTTTTATTGTCTATGTAGTGTTTGTGAATTTGTTTAATATTCCTTGGTCTTTGGTTTTATTCATTGCGTTGTTAGTAATTTTTGACTGTCCAGTTTAAGTGTATCTTTGGCATTGCCCAACTCTGAATTCTCTCTAACACTTTTATATTTGGCCGGTTCTCTCGAAGAGTTTTTGAAGAAAAAGATATTGGATAAAAACGTGTATTTGCGATCGGTTCAGTGCATTTATTATCAAATCAGGTATATGGCAATTGAAAAAATTTCGTTACGTGTAACGTTCAGTTTGGTTTATGTATTTGACACATTTGTGTTTAGTTTCATCTTTTTAAAACGACTTTTATTTTTGTGTACCAGATATGAACCTTCTTTCTTAGTCAAACCTAGAGTAGAGGAGGTATTGGTATCGATTCTTAGCTTGGCAATATGGAAAGCCAACGGGGTCAAAATTCTAAATTCGTAACTTGTCAATTCGTAACTTGTAACTGTGTAATTTCTAAATTGTTAATTCGTAAATTGTTAATTTGTAACTTGTTACTGTGAAATTCATAATGCTTAATTCGTAAATTGTCAATTTGTTACTTGTACCTTTGTAGTTTCAACATTCTTAATCGGTAAATTGTTAGTTTGTTACTTGTAACTGTGCAATTTCATAATGCTTCATTCGTAAATTGTCAATTTGTAACTGTGTATCTTTGTATCAAAATTCAACATTTTTCATTTGTTAAAAAATTATTGTCAATTTGTAACTTGTAGATTTCAAATTCTTTATTGGTAAATTGTCTTTTTGTATATTGATGTTTTGTAACTTGTAACATGTGACTTGTCGATTTGTGAATTGTCGATGCGTGAAATGTCGAAGTGTTAAATGTCATCGTTGTATTATGCTAACGATCATTATGACGACAGATGGCGCTCGGCTTCTTCTTCTGTGTATAAGCCTCCTGTAAGTAGGTGCACCGCCATATGGAATATATACCAAATATGTACAGCGCATACTACGTTTTATATTGAGGTAACCTCGTATAAATATGTTTGTTTACTGTACTGGTCACCAAACCTGCAATGAGGTGTGTCACTTCCTTTATTAAGGTATATAGATGTCTCGCTGGAACGGGCTCCCTTATCAACTTCGCAAATATATAACTGTCACCGGCAAGAAATTTCTACTTGATATTTAACCGGGTCAATACAAGACTAAAAACGTGAAATATAAGACGGTGCTGGAAAAATACTAATATTGTCCTGGGCCCGCAAATTTTGGACTCAATGTATAATGGCAGAAATGGTTTGACAACCATCATTCATTAATATTATAATCTCAATATTAAAATTTCAGAAAAGAATGTAATTATCTAATGATATGTTTTAATACAAGAAACAAATGGACGAACAGTCTTTATTTATTTGGCTCCTGAGTAATGAATATAAATCCGGAATTTAAGGCTCCGTGTTGAAGGCCGTATCTTGACCTATAATAGGTTCCTTTTATAAATTGTTATTTGGATGGAGAGTTGTCTCATTGGCGCTCATACCACATCTTCCTATATCTATAAAAAATGTTTAATGATATCATATATAAGTACTTTGCAAAACAAACTGAATGAAAAATTATTTTAAATGAGTCACTTAGTTAATGTATACTACGTATATATCAAAACTGTGTTGAATATGCACTATTTTGTAATAAAATCTAAAGGAACCAGAAAACTAATCGAGGTCCTAAAATTTGAGATATTGTCAACCAGAATGCGAGAAAACCGCATGTATTCTAATGGTCAGGTCAATAATGGGATATCATATCGTCAATAGTATGGGACCAGTTCACATCTACAATCATCAATAACCTTGAAAGAATACAGCGATTACCTGTGAGATTTATAACAGGAGAGTACAAATCAAGAGAAGTTGGTTGCGTCTCAAACACGCTCACCAAACTGAAACAACAAGACGCACAGACAAGACGCTCAAGTCAGATGCTCATATTTCTGTACGAGGTGGTCGCAGTGCTATAGAACCAGACAATTAAAAAAAAAACTCGTCCAAAAAGAACAATTTAACAATGATCAGTCAAGAAATGTTGTGAACAAACATGTAGATAAAAAACTACACGAGGTGTTTTGAGATCTCAACGAGTAAAGTACAACAATATTCTAACTTATTTTTCGTAAAAACAGTATTCGAATAGAACCACATAGAAGAAGCGTAGTGCGTACACCGAGCGTTGACAGCCGTTCAGAAACTACTCTCGTGCATCGTCAATACATCGACGGCGCGCTCTCTACCGTTGTATTAAAGCCGGTATTTGTATCCACAACGTTCTCCTCCAGATACAGATCTAAAATGATCATGGTACAAGATCGAAATATACTAGGAGGTGTCCCCTCTATATATTTTTTAATGACCATAATCGTTAAACTATGAAACTGTTTATTTTTTACTACACGCGTCACCTACATAAATTTGAGAATGGAGATGGGGAATGTATCAAAGAGACAACAACCCGACCATAGAGCAGACAACAACCGAAGGCCACCAATTGGTCTTCAATGCAACGAGAAACTCCCGCACCCGGAGGAGTCCTTCAGCTGGCCCCTAAACAAATATGTATACAAGTTCAGTGATACCGGACGTCATACTGAACTCCGAATTATACACAAGAAACAAAAATTAAAAATCATACAAGACTAACAAAGGCCAGTGTTTTTTCGAAATCTCCAACCCCCCTTCCTAATACTCCCACTTTTAAACAAATTGACGCCCTCTCCCTCTGACTTGTCAGAGAAAAGATCTTGCCATATCGCCATTTGCATGAAAGAGGCAATTATCTCTTATATGCTTACACTAATTATACCCCACGCAACGAAGTTGCGGGGGGTGTAATGTTTTGACCCGTCCGTCTGTCTGTCTGCGTATCCGTCCGTACGTCAGTCCATCGGTCCTGTTTCTTGTCATCGCAACTCCTCGCAAACCACACAACAGAATTTCATGATAATAAGGACATACTAAGTAGATTTGCATATCGACAAGAAATTACAATTCAATTTTTTTTTCTAGAAGTTACGCCACTTTGAACTTATGTGCTTCGATAAACCTCTGCAACAGTTTATCGTCGCAACTCCTCTGAAACCACACCACAGAATTTCATGAAACCTTGTAGATAATAAGGACATACTATGTAAATGTACATATCGACAGGAAATTATGATTCATTTTTTTTTTCTTATCCAACTTTTTTTTCTTAGTTATTTTATTTCTCCAGTGACAATGTGGGGACGTGGGTCATGTGAGCGCGCTCACTAAGGTTCTTTAATTTTATTTCTCCACGAAAATATTTGCACATTATTTGGGGTTTGGCCAAAGGAGTATGTATTTGGTCATTTTTAGAGTAAAATGATAGCCTGGGATCCTGGCTGACTGCTCGATAGAAGATGCAGGCGGAATACAACCTGGTTTGTCAATAGGATATTAGGATTATATTGTTACGAATTCATTGCAAATGATTTTTTATTTTATGTTTGACATGCAAAGGAGTTGGTTCAGTAAGACCCCTTTTTGGCCCCAAAATATAACAGTTTTAGAAAATTGTGAATATGTAATCGTTAAGATATTCATTACAAAGTAGAATGCTTCTGCTACATAAATATGGGTTGTTTTTGACAATACAATGCACATATATCGAGTACTAGCATCATTAAGTCGTGCTAAGTTACTGAAATCTTCACAATTTGATCATTTTAGTTAAATTTTAGACGGTTTCCGTCTTAAATGAAAGTGGCCGCATTCGTGTTCATCCATAATATTGAAATGTAAGTTGTATTTGATGATAATACATGATATATATATAAAGGTCGAGGATGAACACGGATGCGGCCACTTTCATTTTTGACAAAAACCATCTGAAAAGTGACGATTTTTGGCATATTTGATAGATTTTTCATATTTAAGCCTGAATCGGAGCGTTTTTAATGACGTAATCAGTTAAAATCTTTCCCATAAACTAATTGAATCAATTGAAATAGACACTTAAGTGTTTAAAAAGTGTCTAAAATCTTTCGTTAGATGAACTTGAAAATTGAGGCCGAAACCAGGCCTTACCGGACCTACTCCTTTAAAAAAAAATAGGTATCTTGATTAACATCGTGAATCATTTCAGTTAATTAACGATTGACAACATGTTAGATTTAGTAAGGTTGCCGGGCTATAAGGAGGTGTGGCACCAGGTGGGGTTCATATCGGGAGTACGGGGCATTAAGCAGCTTTTGAGATCGAGGGACTCGTGAATATTTTGGTCTTTTTGTTTGTACATTTTTATTGTAGGAAATCTGGTAGCGGCAATTTTTAAGCTTCTTGACCCGAAAAATTCAGTAGGCATATATATTAATACATAAAATTGAGAATGGAAATGGGGAATGTGTCAAAGAGACAATAACCCGACCATATAACCGACAACAGCAGAATAGAATATATACACGGCCGACACTCGGCTAACCGATAGATTGGTCGGTTAATCTATATTGAGTATGCGGCTATATCGGCGGTTGGTCTGTTAATCGGGTTGGCTAAAGTCTGTTAATCAGGTGTTATCGAGAAAATCATTGAAAGTTCAGCATGTTTCATTGTATAACTTTCTAAATATATTTTCATCATAAAAAGTATTCATGACTAACAAAACAATTCAATGTACTGAATTCAGTGGTGTAATTATTATTTTTCTAGCTTCAATGTACGATCTATAAAATGAAAAGGCGGATTACTCATTAATAAATTTATACACATTTTACACACATAAAATGTACACAAAATGACACATTGGTTAAATTTACTTGCATTCAATATTTTGAACATCGAAAAAAGAAAGGCATTATGTTTGTTAACCATATTGATATCATTGTGTGAAAAATCTACACGAAAATCTGTATTTTGGTGACATAAACCAATCTTTATTTAAAACCTGGTCTGTTAATGGGTCGGATGTATAAAACCCGGTCTGTTAATTGGTCTGTTAAGAGTTATGAATGGCAATAAAAGTATAATTTTATTGCTATATGGGGTGTTATCGGATCAAATGAGTAGGCTCAAGACGAGCGGCTAAAATATACGAAAACAACACATGAGCAATGAAACATAACATATACGGAAACAACACATGAAATTGAAAATTGATAAAAATGGTTTCAAAAAGTGTAATATTAAAGTAATATTAATTTCTTCCAAGAATGATCGCATATATCATGTTGATTCTGTTTAATTGTCACGAATGACACACATTTGTCATCTACATTGGTAACCAGTATAGAAATCAGAAATAAACGTCGTAATGTAACTAAACATCAGTAAGTAAAATATATTGGGATGACAAAATATGAAAAATAAAGAAAGAATAATGAGTAAGATAAATAAAATGTAGACTTGAAAAAATTACATAACCATTTAAGGAATACAGAAATAAACAATACCCCCAATCCGGACCCTCATGGTTTACACGAGAATCTGGATGGAAACGCAGAATATAGAATAATATATAAGGACAGTAGAGAGTGATACATTGCTAAAAAACAAATTCTAGAAGTTTACATGCAGACAAGTAGTTCTCCTCCTCTGCACTTATGTAAAAAGGAACTAAACTGAATAAAATTAATTGAAACTTAAAATAACCAAATGTAGCTGCATTCGCTTCTTTCCGTTTACCTTTTTAGAGTGATTTGTAAACAACATATGATTAAGTAATAGAAGAAAAGAACCAATTGGATGATGCTGACGAATTAGGGTTTAACGCCCAGTGACAAAAATCATGTTCATATGTCAACGAGAACACGTTATATGTACCCTGTGTTGTATTAGAAAGACACTTTCAGTCGGAATTGAGAACGTGCTACTTCGAACAGACACAAAAATTAAGGCTGATTGAAATCGTCAATAAAAAATTCATGCATATTCCAGAGGCCAATCCATATCACGCTATGTTGAAGTGACACACCCTTCAATAAAATACAAAGAAAGTCAAAATAAAAATGCTCTTTCTAGGATACTGTGGCACCGTATTGTCATGCTTGTTTACTCAGGAACATCTCATTCTTCAATTTTTTAAGGGGAAAATATAAAGGTAGCAAAATTATTGTAGTGGCTAAATAACTCTTAACTGACACAATTTCAATTGTACAACCCATTAACAGACTTTATTCCCATACTTTTCAATAAAACGTTGTATTATTCACGTTATTTTACAATTATGAAATATTTACTAATGTCAATTTATTTTTTAGAACCACAGTACCATTTTTGGTCCTTTAAATGATATCTAAATTTGTTTTTTTCGCCTTGTATTAAAAAAATTGCTATGCGTATAAGCATAAATACTACATACTTGCGCGACGCCTTTTAGTTTTACTGAAAACTGCGCAGACTAAGAAATGTTTTTACAAGTGCAAAATGTTCTATGATAGCTATCATTTTGTCAGACACTTTTTTTTTTTTTGATTTGGTTCTTATAACATGCCAAAAATCTGTATATTTAATAGAGTTTAACATTAAATTAAGCGTTTTACTCTTAACAGACGTATAAAAACCCGATTAACAGACCAATCGCCCATATAGCCGAATACTCAATATAGATTAACCGACCAATCTCTCGGTTAGCCGAGTGTCGGCCGTGATATATGTCAGCCCTTTCCTGTCAGAATAAAATGGTCCGATAATAGCATCTTATGACTAATAGAAATCGTTTATTACTAGTACCTGAGGTTTTCAGTAATGATGTAGCCTTTTAAAAGCCGACTATATGGTATTAGGTTTTGTCATTGATAAAGGCCGTAGCCGGGTTGCCTATAGTTGCTTACATCGATTTTATTTGTACTACGCGTTAGTGGATAGTTGTCTCATTGGCAATCATACGGTTTATTACCACATCTCCTCATTGCAGTATATTCCTGAATAATCCAGTCGTAATATTCCGATGACCAACGACTATTTCATTAACCCCGTAATTAGGAGAGCCTCAATTACGTTGAGGGACTGAACTACTCGGTATATTTTTTTTATATATAGTTTCCGTTCTCAAACGAAAGTCCGTCCACGTCAGTAAACAAAATAAAACTGGGATCCTGTAAACATGCAATTTTTGTTTTGCTTTTTTTAGACGCATTTTCTGTAATTAATGGATTAGAATTACTCAGGTATATATTCCACATGGAGGTACTCCGACTTACAGGAGGATTATACACCGAAGAAGAACCCGAGCGCCATCTGTCGTCATAATGATCGTTAGCATAATACAACGATGACATTTAACACTTCGACATTTCACACATCGACAATTCACGAATCGACAAGTCACATGTTACAAGTTACAAAACATCAATATACAAAAAGACAATTTACCAATAAAGAATTTTGAAATCTACAAGTTACAAATTGACAATTAACAAATGAAGAATGTTGAATTTTGATACAAAGATACAAGTTACAAATCGACAATTTACGAATGAAGCATTATGAAATTGCACAGTTACAAGTAACAAACTGACAATTTACCGATTTAGAATGTTGAAACTACAAAGGTGCAAGTTACAAATTGACAATTTACGAATTAAGCTTTATGAATTTCACAGTAACAAGTTACAAATTAACAATTTACGAATTGACAATTTAGAAATAACACAGTTACAAGTTACGAATTGACAAGTAACGAATTAAGAATTTTGACCCCGTTGGCTTTCCATATGGCAAAAAGAAAGACTTTTATAAAAAGGTGGTGGCTACTTTCCACTGATTAAAAATTTTGAAATATGAGCGTAGATTTGTCGACTCTGTCTGACTAGATTGGTATGTCTTCCGCGGACTGTTATCTTGTGATGTACCACGTCAAAACCCTACTGAGCATATGTCATTTTAGTATACGGCAGAGTACATGGAGTATATTCATATGTTTTTCATTAACATGATTAAGTTGAATATACACAAGTTTCTATTTATGTACACAAACACACTTGAGTGTGTGATTTTATAGTGGTCATCTATTAGTGTTTGTATTAAATAAACAGGTTTGTGTTTGAATAATTAATATTTCGGATTTGCCAATATTTGTCGAAAAGCGTAAATATATTGATAAATATAAATAGCACAGGATTTTTAATGCGCGTTTAATTTTCTTGTTTAAAGTAACTTAATGAATATTGTTATTTGAATCCTGTACAGCTAAATCATGATGAAGGGTTCCCACACTCTCCTTCCTTTCCAATGAATGTTTGTATCTTTATAAGCTTTTATATATATATATATATATATATATATATATATATATATATATATACAACTCGTCTAAACATCAACCCAACAATATATATATATATATATATATATATATATATATATATATATATATATATATATATAGAGTCTATAAGAATCTACCAACCAGTAAACTTAATAGGTATTGGATCATCAAAATTGACAATACTACACAAACAGGAAAAATTATATGAGTCTGAAAGATTGTGTAACAATACCGATAAATAGATGGAAAATAAAACACTAAAAAGTGTTGAATATCATTGCACAAAGATGGAAAAACTGAACAGATGATATAAATTATACAATAATTGCAAATATTTCGGCTCAACAAATGGCCTTCTTCGGTGACAAAAGTTTTAACAATAATGAGATATAATGTATAAGGTGTAAACATAGATCACTAATAATACAGGTAAGTTTTTTGTCGATTGATTTTAATCCAAAATCCTGAATATAATAATATTAACACTAGACTGTAAATTTAATTATTTCTTTCTATTGATTCCATCTGGATGGAGGACACCCAGTGTTTTTATCCAAAACCTCTCCCGATTTTCTCTTTACCTATTTTGCCATGTACAATCCTGTTCGATCACAAGGATCTTCATGTGATCAAAATCTTTCAGGTTGTGATCTGGTAACCTGAAATGTTGGCTGACAGGAATGTACGTTTTTTTTGTGAGGTCACTCCTGTGGCCATTGAGGCGTTTGTGAAATGGCTGCATAGATTCACCAACATATTGGAGACCACATCTAGGACACTCAAGAACGTAAATCACGTTTGAGCTTTTGCAGTTGACATTGCAAAATATCTTGTATGTCTTTTCTGTGGTCTTACTGTGAAATGTTGATGAATGCTGCAATTGGTTGCAACATTTGCAGCGCTTGTCCCCACATGCGGATGGTATTGAAGCATGTAGAGAAGTTTGGGACTCTCGATCTCCTAAAATTCCACCTACTGATTGCTTAGTTGAAATGCTTACTATGGTCTTGAAAAAGAACAACTTCACATTCCAAGGAGAACACTATTTACAGACAAATGGCACTGCTATGGGTACAAAAATGGCTCCATCTTATGCCAATATATTCATGGGTAAATTTGAAAAGCAACTGCTGGAGTGCTCCATCGAAAAACCGCTTTCCTGGTATCGATTTATTGATGACGTTGACATGAAATGGGACAAGGGAGACCAAAAATTAGAAACTTTTATAACAAATGCTAACAATCAACACCCTACCATCAAATTCACCCATGAAACATCTAATTCCACCATAAACTTCCTTGATACATCTAGCACCCTCTCTGTAGGTATAATAAACACAGATATATACTCTAAACCTACAGATACTCATCAATACTTGTCGCCTGAAAGTTGCCATCCTCCACACTGCACGAAGAGCATTCCATACAGCCAAGCTCTCAGAATAAGGCGAATCTGCTCCTCTGAAGACACTGCAAAACAACGTCTGGGGCAGCTTAAAGGACATTTAAAAAGAAGGGGATATAAACACAAAAACATCAAAAATAGTTTTCGAAAAGCGGAATCCATCCCCAGAAGCAGTCTGCTAACTTACAAAAATAAACAGAAAAGTAAAAGAATCCCATGTGTGCTCACCTACCATCCATGCCTGAGAAATAGTTTCAAGACCATTCGTGATCATTGGACAGCAATCGAGAAACATTCGAAGTTATCCAAAATCTTTCCTGAGCCTCCCATGATTGCCTTCAAACAACCTAACAGCCTGAGAAATATACTTGTCCGTGCTGACCTTTCCAAACCTAACCATACTGTAGGTAATTGTCAGCCTTGTGGGGACAAGCGCTGCAAATGTTGCAACCAATTGCAGCATTCATCAACATTTCACAGTAAGACCACAGAAAAGACATACAAGATATTTTGCAATGTCAACTGCAAAAGCTCAAACGTGATTTACGTTCTTGAGTGTCCTAGATGTGGTCTCCAATATGTTGGTGAATCTATGCAGCCATTTCACAAACGCCTCAATGGCCACAGGAGTGACCTCACAAAAAAACCGTACATTCCTGTCAGCCAACATTTCAGGTTACCAGATCACAACCTGAAAGATTTTGATCACATGAAGATCCTTGTGATCGAACAGGATTGTACATGGCAAAATAGGCAAAGAGAAAATCGGGAGAGGTTTTGGATAAAAACACTGGGTGTCCTCCATCCAGATGGAATCAATAGAAAGAAATAATTAAATTTACAGTCTAGTGTTAATATTATTATATTCAGGATTTTGGATTAAAATCAATCAACAAAAAACTTACCTGTATTATTAGTGATCTATGTTTACACCTTATACATTATATCTCATTATTGTTAAAACTTTTGTCACCGAAGAAGGCCATTTGTTGAGCCGAAATATTTGCAATTATTGTATAATTTATATCATCTGTTCAGTTTTTCCATCTTTGTGCAATGATATTCAACACTTTTTAGTGTTTTATTTTCCATCTATTTATCGGTATTGTTACACAATCTTTCAGACTCATATATATATATATATATATATATAAGTACGTATGTTTAGACGAGTTGTATATATATATATATATATCATTGATGGCGATCCGATGGATACATCTGTTGTAGGGTTGTCACTGACTCAGACGTACTTATGAATATAATTATTTTCTGTGACTGTATCTTACATTAATTTGTAGGATCCTTTACTATAGATAATTTAGCTGATCTGTAACAATAACATCTTCATGCCTTATATATCATGTACTGTAGTACGCCGCTAGATTAAAACTGACGTGGAAAGGTAACACATGCCCACCGAAAGCTCTTTTTTTGAGAGCCCAGGTGGTCGTGTGGTCTAGCGGGACGGCTGTAGTGCAGGCGATTTGGTGTCACGATATCACAGTAGCATGGGTTCGAATCCCGGCGAGGGAAGAACCAAAAATTTGCGAAAGCAAATTTACAGATCTAACATTGTTGGGTTGATGTTTAGACGAGTTGTATATATATATATATATATATATATATACATGTATATACATATTATGGCGCGGAATCAGGGTAAAAAAATACTTATTTACGTATATACATAATTATTCTGTATATACGGAATTCGATTCACGTATATACGTAAATCGAATTCCGTATATACGTAAATCAAATTCCGTATATACGTAAATCGAATTCTGTAAATACGTAAATCGAATTTCGTATATACGTTAATCGAATTCTGTATTTCTGTATATACGTAAATCGAATTCTGTATTTCTGTATATACGTAAATCGAATTCTGTATTTCTGTATATACGTAAATCGAATTCTGTATATACAGAAATAATTACGTATATACGTAAATCGAATTCCGTATCTACAGAAATAATTATGTATATACGTAAGTATATACAGAAATAATTATGTATATACGGAATTCGATTTACGTATATACAAAATTCTATTTACGTATATACGAAATTATATTTACGTATAAACAGAATGGAATTCTTTGAGTATATACGTTAATAGTTTTGTATACTAGACATTAATACAACCTGGCAATGAAATTCATTGTTATACCATATTTCTGTATATACGTAATTATTTCTTTATATACGTAATTATTTCTGTATATACGTAATTCGATTTCTGTGTACACGGAATTATTTCTGTATATACGTTATTCGATTTTTGTGTATACGGAATTAATTCTGTATATACGTAATTCGATTTACGAATATACGTAATTATTTTTGTATATACGTAAAACGAATTATGTACATACGTAAATAAGTATTTTTGACCCTGATTCCGCGCCATAATAACACATGCTGGTTTTATATTCTTTTGAAACAAGTGTTTCAATTTATAAATAATTTATGTATGCTCGTTTGAGGTAGCGAATTAGAATATATTAAACATAATAATCACGTCCACATCCTGGATATGAATATAACATTTGCCTGGACATAAAGCAGGCATCAAGCACACAATGCCTTTTGAAATATTTTAACAATATGTTTCATAATTTTGAAACTAAGGGTGCATTTCTTTCTAATACAAACGATGGAAACGGCGAAGCGCGCACATGTTTCGATCATTTCTTTCAAACATACGTTTGTAAAGTTTACATAAAATTTGACAAACTATGCAAACGCAAAACATGCGTCTGCAGTTTGTCGTTTGTCGCTTGTTAGTACAAACGCTGCATTTGTTTCTAGCTTCAACCTGATTAAACGAAGTATTTGCTTCTACGTTTGTAAAAAAGTCTGTTTACCAACAGCATGTGCATGCTTTATTGAAAGTTCAAACAGGGTCATCAAAGACTTATTAAACGATGTATTTGTTTCTTCTTATGTAGCATTTAGAAAACAGCAACAAACGCGACACAACGTTTGCAAAATTTTGGTTAGAAAGAAATGCGGGCTAAGTAATCAACATCTCAGGACACGCTAAATGCATCACGGCAGCTTTATCTCCAGAGTATAGCCACAGGTTAAAACGCAAAGGATGATTTAAAGGCTATTCATTATACTTATTGTTGAAATCAGAAGGTAAACAAAATTTATATCTTTACTTATATTAACTGACGACTGTAAAAACTTGGAGACAAAAAGAAAACCAGATGCTCCGCAGGGCGCAGCTTTATACGACCGCAGAGGTCGAACCCTGAACAGTTTGGGCAAGTATGGACACAACATTTAAGCTTGATACAGCTCTGAATTTTGATTGTGATTAAATAGTTGACAAAACACTGACACAGAATGAATGTGGTTTAAAAACTTAATTTTTTTTTAAATTGGACATTTACCTATTATGTTCCAATATCCAAAATCTAAATAAATGGTTAGATTCAGCATATCATAGAACCCCAAGAATTAAATTTTTGATGAAATCAAATAATGTTAAATTTTAGACCCTTTAGACCTCAATGTGGACCAATTTGATAATCGGGCCCAAATATCAAAAATCTCAATACATGGATTCAGCATATTGAAGAACCCCATATATTCAATTTTTGTTCAAATCAAACAAAGTTTAATTTTGGACCCCGATTTGGACCAACTTGAAAACTGGGCCCATAATCAAAAATCTAAGTACATGTTTAGATTCAGCATATCAAAGAACCCCAAGAATTAATTTTTTGTTAAAATCAAACTAAGTTTAATTTTGGACCCTTTGGACCTTAATATAGACCAATTTGAAAACAGGACCAAAAATTAAGAATCTAAAAATACGGTTAGATTCAGCATATCAAAAAACCCTAATAATTCATTTTTTGATAAAATCAAACCCTTTTGGCCCCTAATTCCTAAACTGTTGGGACCAAAACTCCCAAAATCAATACCAACCTTCCTTTTGTGGTCATAAACCTTGTCTTGAAATTTCACAGATTTCTATTTACTTATACTTAAGTTATTGTGCAAAAAACAAGAAAAATGCTTATTTGGGACCTTTTTTGGCCCCTAATTCCTAAACTGTTGGGACCAAAACTCCCAAAATCAATCCCAACCTTCCTTTTATGGTCATAAACCTTGTGTTAAAATTTCATAGATTTCTATTCACTTATACTAAAGTTTTAGTGCGAAAACCAAATGACTTCGGACGAAGACGACGACGACGACGACGACGACGCCAACGTAATAACACTATACGACCAAAAAATTTTCAATTTTTGCGGTCGTATAAAAATTGTATTTACAAAATTCTTCTTAAATTGAAACACATGACTATTTAGGTTGCGAGGTAATAACTGGTATTCGTTGAGTAAAATTTATACGTCTTTAAACAAAACTTCGAACTATTTCAATGATTTTGTGATATACTGATTGTTTCCCTGATGTACTTACATTACGACCATGTGATTAAAAGATTATTTAAGTATACAGAACGGGGACCGAATTCTTTCCCCAATTACTTCTATGCAATTTTATAAAAAACCAAGGGGCCGAATTTTTATTCTCTATATTTTACTGCAAAATTTCAATTACTACCTCATACTAGTAGCCCCCTCCTGGTCTCTTGGAGAATTTATTAAACGTCATGACCGGCATTTAAGAGAGTAATTATGTATTAATATAGACATTTTTTTTAACTTCCTGGTTAAAATCGAAAATAAAATTTGGACCATTTATTCAGACAATCATCTACCCTATACATTTCCGAATCACTACACATTCTGTTTAAATTTCAATGAATACCCTTTAAATATACCACCATTTAAAAGATGGTAGATTTATTAAGGGACTGTATTCTTTAAATTTAAGGCAATTTTTCTCTATTCTGTATACTTTTTGCCATTTACTCTGTATTCTCTATATTTAAGAACCTTATTATATCCTCACTATTATTTATTAGGGTTTTTTCCTTCTATTCTTTATATTTTTCTATATTCTGTGAACTCCCATCCACACCCTCATATATTCACAAGATTAAGGAAGTGATCATGTGAATTAATGTATCCGTCTACAATTGAATTCACAAGAAAGCTGAATTGTAATGATAAAATACATTTGATTTCAGGGAGTTATCGTGCTCAGACATTTATTTATCAATATGTGTATTTAAAAACACATTTTACCGTGATGTTTATTAGTAGTACTTACAGAAGTCGTTTCGCCATCTCCGCTGCTCGCCATTGTCCACTGGTGGTAAGCGGATGGTCGTAACTTAAGTTACGACCATCCGAAGATGGGAGACAACTCTAGGGATACATTTTTCTTTTCCGATTTTCGTGCAGTAAAAAAATGTTTCAGTAAAACCGCTTGTCTCATACATACTAATCGTCAGTGCATTGATATTGAAACAAAATTTGATACATAAAAACATTCCAATTTTCGTAAAATGATCATTCAATAATTCGAGCATGATGGTCGTAACTAAAAAAACAAAATTGTTCAGGATGGTCGTAACTTAAAATTGTGATGGTCGTAACTCTTTATTAAATAGGACCTAATAATACAAGTCAATAGTTTTAAACGTGTCTTTTGTTATATGAATATATTATATGATATATTTGTGAAGTTGATTTCACTAAATGATAAAAACTAAAAGAGGTGAAGAGAGGGATACCTGTAAAGTGTGAAAGGAAAGAAAATTGGAACGAATCGAAAAAAAAAAAAACCTATACAAAATGAAATGACCAGTCACTGTTACTTAACATATGTATAAAATCAACCAAGAGGAAACTAGTTATAAGCTGTTAAGTTTAATAACAATATAAATTCTCAAAAGTGGAGAATTCATTTTAACACACAGCTCTGGTTATGATCATTCTTAGTTACGAATTAAGAAAAGGCGATTTTAACAAATTTGACATCACATGAAATAACAGTATCCTGATTTATTTTCTTTATATTTTGCATGTATTGAAAAGATAAACTTTTTAAAAACTAGTATGTACCTACTAGGTGGAATTTAAAAGAAAAATCTACAATTTAAAATTGATACTTTAAGTCGAAAGAGCATAAGTAAGGAGTCAAAATAATGTTATGGGGATCGTTATCGAGACAAGACCATATCCGCGAATTCGCAGGTCCGTAATCGAATTAAACAACATACATCTTATTCTTTGTCTGGATTTTGAGAAGTCGTATTGTCATTTGGTATATAGTCAAGCTGATTATAAGGTGCAAATTCGAAGTTCATGTATAATTATTACCCGTGGTTTTACAAAATTCTGAATACGCCTATTAGTACCATGTTATCCGTTATACATCTTTGTCTTTCTTATGGAAAATACCATGAACCCTGGACCACACGTTTTTTATTCCAATTTATAAAGGGAATGATGCATCCGATCTTAATAACTATCGAGGAATTACAATTACTGATTCATTGGGGAAGCCTTTTTAATAAGATACTTGATACACGTCTTTGTAAATCCTTAGATAAATATCATATCATTGATGAGAGCCAAATTGGGTTTACCAAAAAAACAACAAAAAAAAAAAAAAAAAAAAAACACGACCATCTGACCATATGTTCATTCTAAAAACTATTATAAATAAGTATTGTAATACAAAAGAAGGTAGAATGTTTGCCTGCTTTGTTGATTTCCAGAAGGCTTTTGATACTGTCATTCTCCCAGGGATAAAACTTAAGCTATTAAATATAGTTAGAGAGTATGATAAGAGATCTCTTTAGAACTAAAGTTGGAGTAATACAGGGAGACAATTCGAGTTCAAATTTGTTTGCATATATGTATGTAATATTTGCCGCAGTACATTAAGTTCTACCTTGTAATATTATCCTGGCTACAAGCCTGTCTACAAACTATTGATATTTGATCTTACTCTTAAATTCAACGCGTGTAGCACTGTAAACTATCTCAACCTTATTCATACTTTCTAGGTTAACACAATGTTCATTTCGACACCATGGATGAAGTTTTTATTCTGAACCAAGACTTAGAACAATTATCAATGATATACCGCAAGATCGTCATGCAATCGATAAAAAATAAAGACAACACAATAAAAACACCAGGCATTTGTGGATTTTCATTAATCATGATTCACCAAAAGCCGAATATTTGAAAGCCAATGGTTTATAAAAACTGCAATAGCTGATTAAAAATTAAAGAAGATTGTTCAAAATTGTACTTTCAATAATTTCATCTGCCGACATGATTGCAGGAAATAAAAAGTCGTAAATAAAAAAAATCTGAAAGCAAATATTCAACAATTTCATGCCTTAACGTACAGTAAAAATATATTAATACTCAACCCTAACATACTATTTGGCTTAATGCGAGTTGATTAGTTTTCACTGTTTCTCCTAAATGATGGTCGTTTGGAACATATCAAAAATGTATGATTGATAATTCTTTAACTTTATTTCTGCGTACCATTATCAGAGTAACAAATGAAATAATATTTTTTGTAGTAAACTTTATATAACAACTGAGTTTATTAACATGCATGGTTATGCATGTGCACAGTACTTTTAAAATAGCTTGATAAAAATTCGTCTAAAAACTTGAGTTACGGTCATCTTTCAAAGTTACGACCATCTTGTGTCGATTACGACCATCTTCCAAAATACTATAGTTGACATTACGACCATCACAAGTTAAAGTTACGACCATCATGCTCGAATTTTTGAATGACTATTTTACGAAAATTGGAATGATTTTTTGTGTCAAATTTGGTTTCAATAAGAATGCACTCACGATATGTGTATATGAGACAAGCGGTTTGACTCAAATGAACCTTTTACTGCACGAAAATCGGAAAAGAAAAACTTATCCCTAGAGTTGTCTCCCATATTCAGATGGTTGTAACTTATAGTTACGACCATCCGCTTACCACCAGTGATTGTCGTAGAATGAATTTCGATGAAAAATGTCGTGTTTAAATGCTTCATTTATATAGGAAATAAGCCATACCTATAAACAGAATCTAACGCATTAATAATTCAAATGTCAGGGCCGTAACTAGCCTCTTTTAAAAGTGAGGCAAAATCTATTTTCGCCGAGCGTAGCGAGGCGAAAAATTTTTGGGGAGGGGTCTTGGGGCCGCTCAAAGCCCCAAGAAGCTCTGAGAAAAATAACACAAAATCGTTCGTTCTGGACGTTTCCCGGACTTTCTCTTCTAATTTGTACTTTATTTGGCCTTTTTTACTTTTTTGGATTCGAGCTTCACTGATGAATCTTTTTGTAGACGAAAACGCGCGTCTATACAAAATTTAGTCCTTGTATCTATGGCATGATGAGTTTATTTACATTGAAACGCAATTAATTTTTAGCAATTTTTTTTGGACAATATTCTGTCTTTAAGCAAACACATAGATTCATTGTAATTTTAGACTTTTAGGTTTTAGAGAAAACATTAAAAGACCGATATGTAGGATAAGGCAAAAATCGTAATTCTCACTCATAATCATTAATACCGGACTGTTCTTGTCTTGTATTGTGCCTCGACTTTTTTTGGTGATTTTTTTTTACTAGATTTAAATATAGTGACAGTGCAGTATTATACTTTAAGTACTAGCACTGTTTAAGTCGACACTAGGGACCATCTTGACCTTGTTTTACGGTATTTATGATTTTTTTTTACTGTTGAAGACCCTCGAGCAACTATCAAGATGAAGAACAGGAAGAAATACTTTGACCATTGATCATTTGTATTTTTTCTATGTATTGGCTTTGTGTGCAATTAGGTCCAGTGCACGTTTACTCCATATTCCTTTATTTTCTGTTTAAGAGTCTGAACACGTCGTGATACCAGGAAATTGGATACCTAGCTTACTTTAATGTGAATCATTTCAGCTATTTAGTTTTATCTACCCAAAAAAGCCAGTTTTGGATTCCTTAATATCAAGTTCAATTCTCCATGCAGAAACTCCTTTTTTTCTGTGTCCAGTAGCATCGTATATTCTTAAAATTTTCTCGAGCAACATTGCAAAACCACACGTTTACAAATGAAAATCAACACTCAGACTATAGTCATAAAGTTGGATAATAAATGAACAAAAGACAAACCGGGACACAAAAGTACAAACAATAGACCATCAACTCTGAAAACTAAAAGTAGAATAGAAACATAATCACGCAAAACATGCAGGGGCGACACCAGAGAGTGAAGAGAACTTGCCTCTTGCAAGACACTTTCCGTGAAAACAATTTGATATGAAGTCAATCTTTTGTTTCATTTTTTTTTTATTTCTAACATGAGGCATTTGCCTCATTTGCCTCAATGTAGTTACGGCCCTGAATGTATTTTCTATTCATATTCGTAATGAAAAATGGAGACTTGATGGGTATAAAAAAGAAGACGTGGTATGATTGCCCATGAGACAACTCTCCACAAGTGTAACTATAGAAAATCATTCCGCATAACAAGCAAGTGTACAAAAAGTGAAAACATGTATGACCTAGTTTCGCGGAAAATATACGCCGGGAAATACGAATGAATGAACGTTATTATTAAAATAAACTGCAAATAATCGTGGCACAACACTGCTCCTCTTAAAGAAAAAGAATTCTGTCCCTAGAATTGATATAAAATGAATGAATATTCAAATTTCAACATAAGAAGCATACATACAATGTATATAAACAGTAAAACAATAAGTATTATATATAAATCTCATAAAATTAAAGTTCAATATGAATACAAAGTTCTTTTCTATTTTCTTGAATTCACAACACAAACGGAACTTCTGATCTTCTTAATACCAAAATGACCAGAATATGCAGTATCGCGACAGCTGATTAATATATTGGTATCAGGTCCGTTCGCACCCAAAACACTTTCTTTATAACAGCTGATACCAGAAGTTGTAAATGATCTAGTTCACTTTTAACTTCTTTCCATTTTTGGTATATTACTCCACCAATACGGACAAGATTACTCCAATTCAGCCAATAATGTCTTACTGCTGGGCTGAAACTGGCACATTTATCTCTATCTGGTGTTTCTCCTGCATTCATCCATTTATGTAAAAAGCTATAATCTGGGTCTTCTTTCTGGAATGTACTCATCTCTTTTTCTGTGTATTTAGTTAACCAACTGGAACAATTACCATCACTTGACTGTGAGTGTGTTACATTCCTTATCATAGGTTTATCAGTTAAATTCTTTACATTATCAACCTTTTTTCTAAATTCTGACCATTCTTGTTTCCATTCAATGCATTCAGCGCAACTGGAATCAAGATTTCCCTCTTTCAAATGTATACAAAGATCATTTTCATTAGAATTTCTAGACATTGCATCAGCATTAGAATGTTTTGTTCCTGGACGATGTTGAATGTCAAAATTGTATTGACTAAGACTTTCAATCCATCGTGATAACTGTCCCTGAGGGTCTTTAAATGCAAATATCCATCGTAATGATTCATGGTCTGTTCTCAGCAAAAACTTGCTTCCAAGCAAATAGTGTCGAAATTGCTGTATAAATGTGACAACTGCAATTAATTCTCGTCTTGTGACACTATACCTCTGTTGTACCCTGTCTAGTTTCAATAAATCCTTTAGATGATCTGGTAATGCAGGAATTTCGGCCTCATTTCTGCATTTATCATTCATCTCCCAGGAATTTTCTGCTTTACAGTTCCGAATGGTACTATTCCATTCATCAGGAATACGTACTGGTTCATCTGTAAGGTTTATATTCATCTTCAAATTTAACTGTACAGGGTGGTCCTCCATATTCACCCGTCTAAAGGGAATGACTTTCTCAAAAGGGCCAACAAGGATTTGTGTAACCATAATTTTCCGATTATCTTCAACTACTGATTTTAGCATGGTATATCTGGTATCTATAACATCAGTATTATAACTCCCACCAAATAATATCTTCTCAGAATTGGCTGGAACGGTTACATTTTCAGTTAAAACCACTCTTGCTATCTTGTCATCCACCTTCCTCTCAGTGTAACACTCTATCCACTTGCCGTCCACATGTATTCCCTTCTTAGAGTTTATTGTAATGTCAAGTTCATCTACAATATCACATCCAAGAAGAATACTATCACCAATAGGGGCAATATACATATCCCAAGAAAATTCATGGTTCCCAAGTTTAACATTCATCATAGCTATTCCATGGGTCTCCATACTTTCCCCTACCTCAGCTACTACTAAATTTCTGGTTGCTTTCTTTAATATTGGTCTCTTTTCCTCCGGAATCCCAAAATACAGACTGCTATTAAGAACCGTCACTTCCGCTCCTGTATCCAAAACAGCTTTGGTCACCTGCCCATTAATACTTATGGGAACTTTAATTGTTGCTGACCTCACTCTGTCTATCCGGATAACACAACTAGATTGCCGTCTACTGTCCATCTTCTCCGTTTTCATCATAGGAGTCATTACAGCTGTCGAGGTACTTTGTTCTGACGTCAACTCAGACATTACCTCTACAATCTTTGTTTCTCTCACAGGTGACAAAGGACTTAAATCCTTTTCTTGTTCTTTATTTCCCTTCTGCATCTTGGATTCTTTGAAAAGTATATCAATATCAAAATCTGCTGACTCAGCATCTTCATTTCCCATCTCTAAGGAAACTGCTGACTCAGCATCTTCATTTTTCATCTCTAAGGCTGACACTTGACCGACAGTCCCAGCCTCTACTTGTTTAAAGAATTCTCTTCAGTGCTATTCTTATACTGTTGTTTATCATTTTTCTTATTTGGGCAGTCCCTGCTGTAATGCCCTGCTTGATTGCATGAATAGCATTTGGAGTTGGGTTTCTGTTGTTTTTCACTAACTGCTCTCTTCTCTGTGGTTAGATTCATCAGCTTTTCCTCCACTATTTCTCCAACTGCCTTTATTATATCTCTGGTCATAGACTCTCTCATGTCCCTACCAAACTGATTCAGTCTCTCCTCAGTTATGAATCTCTGGGGACCTGCTTTTCTGCAGTTGAGGTCTTCATAGTCATATTCTTCTTCTTCTTCCATTGTCTCCACTTGACGGATCTGAGTTTTGCCTTTCATACCATTCTTACATGTTAGATGCCAAGTCACCAGGTTTATCGTTTCTTCCATGGTTTTTGGTCGCTTGGTCAGCACATCATATGCCAGACTCTGATCAGGTAATCCAGACAACATATATTCAATACTGATATTATTGAACAGCTGTTTGTCCATTCCAGGGTAAGCTTTTCTAACCATGCCTTCTATCCTAGCAGCATATTCATGGATGCTTTCTTTATATTGTTTCTTGATGGTCTGTAATTCACGTCTGTAGGTCTCTGGAAAATTGTTGTTTCCAAAACGTCTTTCCATTTCTGAGTTAAACAGCATAAAGGAAGTGCGAACTTCTGGAGCTAACTCTGTGGCAAAAGTAAGGGCCTCATCTTTAAGGACTAGAAGGATTTCTTCTGTTTGCTGTCGTGGACTCCAGTTATTACGTTCTGCAATTATCTGGAACTGTACCATAAAAGTTTTCCAGTCTCCTTTACCATTAAAAAATGGAAGTCTTGACTTATAGGAATCTTGACTTGCAAATGATTCTGTTCGATTTCGCATTGGATAGGCCGTCTCACTAAATCTTGTGTCAGGGTAGTATGTGGAATTTTGTTGATTCCATCTATATGGTTGTTGTTCACCGTTACCATGGTTACCATAATTTCTATATTGTGACTGCATACTATGTGCTGAAGGTTGGGACTCAGTAGTCATTGTTTGCCTTGTATTAAATTCTTTCTCTCTTTCAAGTTCTTGTATCCTTTGTCTAAGTTCCATCACCTCATCTGGTTGATGATTCACATATGTTGATCTGTTCAGATTGCTGTCACTCAAAGAAGATGTTCTGGGCCTTGATAGGTTTGTCATGGTATTTGTCTGATTTGCTGTCATTGGTTGGGTCAAATTAGTAGTACTATTCATTGGATTTGAATAAGAACTTACATTGATACTATTAGTACTAATATTTGTATGTAACCCCCAAGCAGGATATGACTGACTGTTTAACCTAGTACTAGGTGAACTTATAGTATTAAAGTTTGAAATGCTGGGACCAGCCATTGAACTATTAAAATTATTAACACTTGTAATTGAAGGGTAAGTATCAGAAATAATACCACTAGCCCCTGGTGCACTATTCGAAACAATTTGTGTCTCATTTTCTCTTGTTAAACCCGAAAAATTGGAATTAACACTACCGGTACATAAGGGAGCTCTTGGGGACCCTCCCCCTCCATTATTTATAAACATAGGAGGTGGTAGTTGTCTGTGTCTTAAATTCATATCTTAATATACCAGACTGAATTAATACTTAATTTCAGTTACCCTTATTTTATTAAAATATTATAAGGAAAAAATACACCTTGAGTTTCAATAACTCCTAGTGTTCAATTATTTTAAATGGAAAACTACACCTTGAGTTTCAATAACTCTTGGTGTTCATTGATTTATTTATAGAAAATACACCTTGAATTTCAATAACTCTTGGTGTTCAATAATTTATTTATGGAAACATACACCTTGAGTTTCAATAACTCTTGGTGCTCAATAAGTTATTTATGGAAAATACACCTTGAATTTCAATAACTCTTGGTGTTCAATAATTTATTTATGGAAAATACACCTTGAATTTCAATAACTCTTGGTGCTCAATAATTTATATGGAAAAATACACCTTGAATTTCAATAACTCTTGGTGTTCATTGATTTATTTATAGAAAATACACCTTGAATTTCAATAACTCTTGGTGTTCAATAATTTATTTATGGAAACATAACGACACAGAAATTAGAAGATAGTTTACAAATAATCCAAAAATACTTCGTGATTGCTCATTTTCTTATTCTTTTTAAACTTAAATGTTCAATACGCTCAATTATTGATGTTTCATTACATGAAAAATTCTTTAAATTGCTTCCTTTTTTCTAGCATTCATATATTTATGAAAATAAATCAAGAAAAGTGGTTCGAACAACAATTATAAAGTGTTATACATGTATATATTTCATTTCTAGCACCGAGTCAATACAACTGCTGGTCACAGGCGCCTTTGACATGGAACCCCTTTTTTCCTTTCATTCTTGTTGTTGGGTGTTTTAGATTTTTGTTAAATTGTCTAAAAACAATTCAAACATTTTTTCCCTTGTTTTAAAGACTTTAATTTTATATCTATCAACTCAATATCACGAAAGAGTAGAGGGACAAGAAGCAGGGACTATTGCAAGTGTGTATGTATACGATCAAACACAGGGAAAATAAATGGAGTTGAAATATTGAATAACATTTCTCACTTTTTTCCTAACGAAACAAATGGCAGATATAGGATATTTGTTCCGACAGATATTATGACATTGTTTATTAGCTTCCTTATGCTTATGCCAATTAGACCAACGGATTTTCTGTTCTTATTAGTCCAGTCAGCTGTTGATTTTCGACCCAATGCAACAACCATATAGATAACAGACCAAAGGATCTGTATTTCTTGAAATCGTCTCCAAAGATTAAACTCATATATTCAAAAACTTGTTCATTTTGTTTTTTCTGTTATGAAAAATATGCAATGATAACTTTGATTATGTCTATAAAAAATCTAATGTTACTTTGTTTTTGAATGTAACGACCTTTAGATTTTTAAACCAAGAGTTCCAAATGGTGAAGTTGAAATCATCACTTCGTAAATTTTACGGACGCCATCACGAGTTGGTTGACCGTTATGGAATATCCGTTTTACATATGATATCGGATATATATTCCTTATGTCGTAACTACAATCCCGTTCCCCTTTCACGAATGTGACCTACCGAATTAGATTATTTACCGGCTTTGTAATAACATGAGCAACACGACGGGTGCCAAATGTGGAGCAAGATCTGCTTACCCTTCGGGAGCACCTGAGATCACCCCCAGTTTTTGGTGGGGTTCTATTTCTGTTGTTCCCCTATTTGTGACATTTTTACCTATTGTTTTAGTTTTGTTCATACATCGTTGTCAATATAATGGAATTTGATGCGACTGTCATACAAGCGAGAGGTTTAGCTAGCTTTAAAACCAGGTTCAATCCACCATTATCTACATCAGAAAATGCTTGTACCAAGTTAAGAATATGACAGTTGTTATCCATTCGTTTGATGTGTTTGAACTTTTGATTTTGCCATTGGATTAGGGACTTTCCGTTTTGAATTTTCCTCAGAGTTAAGTATTTTTGTGATTTTAATTTTTTTTCATAAATACAGGCGATGCACCAATTTATTTATTATATTCTCACTACAAGTGTGTGTATGTGTGTGTTTGGTGGGTGGGGAGGGCATATTGCATTCATCTGTCCGTTCGCTCGTTCGTCCTTCTTTAAGTCTCTTACTTGTACTTTCGTTACAATTTTCAGGTACTACTGATTATTTGGATTTCACTTATAGGTCAGCAGCTTATCATGATCAGTGATGGGTTGTTACGCATGACCTTTTTTGCCATATGTCGGACACATAAAACTTTGAATTACGACCGGGGGTAAGCTTTGCTATGCAACATTCTGCCCCTACCTTATATACAATGATATTTTTCAGTGGCAATTAAATTCTCTAGCCCTTCATCCCGGTCGACACCGCTCGCAGAACTAACTTGTTTGATGTTTTAATTTGTTCACATCCGGATTTCTTGCAATATACACTGGACGGTTAGTAAATTTATCAATCACTCAGACTGCTTAGATGTATGACGAATACAATGTCGTTTTACTACGGCAACAAAATAATGTGTTGCATGGCAATATCGGGTCAGAATACTGCGGCATCGGATAATACCACAAACCTTTTCTTTGGTACTATTTTTATGTAATCATACCAATCGTTTTTCAATACTAATTTTGGATCTAGTTTAGCATTAGAATTTTTTTTTGTAGCTGTTGTAAAATCCTCTGTTTGTTATAGGGAAAACGGTACTATTACATTTTCCCAGCATAAGGTACACAAGGCAGGTGAAGGAAGTCAACTTAGGAGCGCTGTGATTAGATGTAAGGGTGCAATATAATTTTTTTTATTTATCTATGAATAACTACAGTGTGTATATTTACAATATACATTTTGAATCCTATGGAAATATTTTCTGGAGAATTATTCGAAAAGACTTTCCAAATTTCATAAATTTTGTGTAAAATGACGATGGGCATGGATAACATAAATAAGCTCCGTTGGAAGTTGGTCATGATACTATTTGGCTTCAATTTTTAAAACAGAATAATAAAGTACTAACTGTTTTATCCAGGTTTTTATTATAAAAAGTGGTAAATTTTAGAAAATGTTAGTATTGTCGCCTATGGCAGAATAAATTGTACTGTTTTCCCTATAACTAAGATGAATGGGGTGAAGCAATATCTTTTGCCGGACATATCCCGTACAACAGTTATATAAATAAATAAATGGAGCATGTGTACATGTGACACAGATGATTCCCCCGCTTGCATATAAAGTTATTTATATGGACATAACTAAAGAGCGGATAACGGTACTCTACTGATATTACTTCATCTGAGTTTTGTGGTAATGTAAATTGTGCATAAGTATCATTGCATTTGGTTGATGAAAACTTTAGTAAGAGAACGAAAACGGGAAAAAAATCCATTTGCAAAGGGCATAACTCTCGAAAATTATAAGTGACGACGTCCATATTCAAACTTGATCTGTGTCTTGTGGTAATAAGAATTGTGTAGAAGATTTGTAGCATTTGATTGAGGCAAAATTATGTAAAAGAACGGAAACAAAAATTCAAATATTTTAGCATTTGAAATAGGGCATAACTCTTGAAAGGTCAAATAGACGCCTCTCAAATTCAATCTCGATCTGAGTTGTATGATAAAAAGCATTTTTTATCAGATTCATAACATTTGGTTGAGGAAAACTTAAGTTCGAGAATAGAAGCCAATTTATGATATTTTATAAGTATATTCAAGACAAAAAGAGAAGCAAAATGCAGAAAAAATAAGTACATTATATGCATACTTTTAAGAGGAGTAATGCTAGCATACATATAGATTAAACGACTTGTCTCTCTCAAACTTATCGTCTCAGGACACATAATGTATACATGAACTTGAATGCAGGGTTTCATTGGCACCAGTAACATCAATAACATTGTGGTTCAATTTGTACTCTAGTTAAATTATCAAAGGTTGTAAATCACATTTTTTCATTCAGATTCAGTTGTCGTGATTCATTCATAATCTCCTCTTACTAGAAAGTACTATAAAAAGCGAAAACGTCATAAGTATAGTTTACTCCTGTTTATGCAGTATAAATCAATAATCTATTTTCCTTTTTCACTCGTTTTCATACAATATAGAATCAATCATATATTTTTATATTTCATTGATGTACTTACAGTATATAATCAATAATCAATTTTTATATTTCTCTCGTGTTCATACAATATAGAATCAATCATATATTTTATATTTCATTGATGTTCGTACAGTATAGAATCAATAATCTATTTTTATATTTCACTCTTATTTCATACAGTATAAAATCAATCATATATTTTTTATATTTCATTGATGTTCTTACAGTATAAAATCAATAATTTTTTTCTATATTTCACTCGTGTTCATACAGTATAAAATCAATCATATATTTTTTTTTATATTTCATTGATGTTCTTACAGTATAGAATCAATAATCTATTTCTATATTTTACTCGTGTTCATACAGTATAAAATCAATCTTATATGTTTATATTTCATATATCTTCTTACAGTCACGGTATAGAATCGATAATCTATTTTCATATTTCACTATTGTTAATACAGTAAACAATCAATCATATATTTTATATTTTACTCGTGTTCATACAGTATAAAATCAATCATATATTGTTGTATTTCATTGATGTGCATACAGTATAAAATCAATCATATATTTTTGTATTTCATTCATGTTCATACAGTATAAAATCAATCATATATTTTTGTATTTCATTCATGTTCATACAGTATAAAATCAATCATATATTTTGGTATTTCATTCATGTTCATACAGTATAAAATCAATCATATATTTTTGTATTTCATTGATGTGCATACAGTATAAAATCAATCATATATTTTTGTATTTCATTGATGTGCATACAGTATAAAATTAATCATATATTTTTGTATTTCATTGATGTGCATACAGTATAAAATCAATCATATATTTTTGTATTTCATTCATGTTCATACAGTATAAAATCAATCATATATTTTTGTATTTCATTCATGTTCATACAGCATAAAATCAATCATATATTTTTGTATTTCATTCATGTTCATACAGTATAAAATCAATCATATATTTTTGTATTTCATTGATGTGCATACAGTATAAAATCAATCATATATTTTTGTATTTCATTGATGTTCATACAGTATAAAATCAATCATATATTTTTGTATTTTATTCATGTTCATACAGTATAAAATCAATCATATTTTTTTGTATTTCATTGCTGTTCATACAGTATAAATCAATCATATATTTTTATACATTACTCGTGTTCATACAGTAAAAAATCAATCATATATTTTATATTTAATTGATGTTCTTACAGTATAGAAACAATTATCTTTTTTTTATATTTCACTCGTGTTCATACAGTATAATTCAAGCAATACGACATATATGTTTATATTTCATTGATGTTCTTACAGTACAGAATCCATAATCTATTTTTTTTTTATTTCACTCGTGTTCATACAGTATAAAATCAATCATATAGTTTCATATATTTCATTGATGTTATTTCATATTAGAATCAATAATCTATTTTATATATCACTCGTGTTCATACTGTATAATCATATATTTGTATTTTATACTCATGTTCATAGATTTTAAAATATATAATCATCATAGTTATTAGATGGTGAGACTGAGTTACATTAGCATTTGAAAAAGAAGTTGATAAAAGCAATGAGTGAAGTTTTCTAGAGATTAACTGACATTTTCCAACTTGTAAATTGTTGGCCAGTGCTCCTCTCTGTCCTATTTTGAAAATACTAGATTGGCATCATATCCACACAATTTATCTTCTTTTCTCTTGTAGATTATTTTTCATTTTTCTTGTGATTTTTCATTTCTTTCCCATTTCATCATTTCAAAATATCTAAAATACATAACAAAAATTTAAAATCATGAAGAACCAGTCTGATGTATCAATATATGAACAGATGAAGTACCGTGTGAGTTTTTAAATAAATGAAATATTTTGCTAATAAATAAGCTCGTCATAGATAACTAGGATCGAAATTGTGTACGCAAGACGCACATTTCGTCTAAAGAAGACTCACCAGTGACGCTCGAATCGAAACAGCATAAAAGGTCAAATGAAAAGTTGAAGAGCCAATGCCCAAAATTCAGTTCTGCCAAATGCAGGTAAGATAATCTATTCATGTGATAGACATTTCTTAGTTTTTCGATAAGTTCAAAGTTAACTTATAACTTTGATCACACTAATGATAATTTATGTCAACACAGATATGCTGACTATGAGCCTCGTAATACCCTCGAGGAGGAAACCTCCACCAGCAGTCGCATCGACCCGGTTGTTGTAAATAAACTCATCATAGACACCAGGATTGACATTTTGTATGGCAGACGCGCATTCCGCGTGTTAGATGTTATGTATATTAAAACAGAGAAAAGTAAGGCACACACTGGAACAGGGTAAGTTATTGCTAATAATGCTCATACAAATTATGCACAGGTAAAGTAAAGTCAAATAAAACATAAGGATGAACATAGAACCATCAAGTACCTGGCTTAAGTATGTGTGAATTAAATGCCAGTTAAAGTTCGAATACGTGTACATAAAGAACAAAGTCTTACAGCTACAGTCTGAGTACATGGTTTAACAGGTAATGAATAAATATTAGAATTTCCAAGCTAAAGTAATCATACACATATAAGCTGAAGAACCAAACCGAAATATAAATGCATTTACATGTGGTATTAACAATAACATAATACAATGGCAAATTAAAATATAGATCTATAATACTAAAATTACGAGGTCCAATTTGTCAGCCGTCATCACGTAAAAAGGATGAATCAAAAAATTCAAGTTTATATATAAGTAATATAGTACAATGGTGTTGATTAAAAATTACACCACTCCAGGCCCATTTGTTTTCCACGTAATTTTAATATTGCCAATAATTAAGAAGTTCCGGGTCGAGTCCGATACCGATACCAATAGTATATTCACCTGTTACCTTTACCTTATCTGTACGTTCCGCATCTGACAGGCGCACCACAAAACCGGGTGTATTTAGGATTTTGCTATAATACACGGGTCATAATCAGAGAGTTGACACTACTAAATTCAATCATTGTCACATTGTTTCCTATTGTAGTATTTTATTTAGTTTGACTTTCTAAGATGTCAATACGAATACTAAAAATCTGGACTTAAAATAAGGCGTGTAGTTACAGTTTTCAATTTGTTAGCCGGCATGACGTAAAACAGCGGTTATTTATAACTAATATGGGACAATGCTGCTAATAAAAAAAAATACTCCATTCCAGGCCCTTTTGTTTTCCAAATAATTAATATCACCAAAAAGTTCCAGGTCGACGGGTTCAAACAAAAAGTGTTTGAAAGCAGAGAAAACTGTGCATCTTATAATCGGCATGACTTTATCAGATGACAATACCAATACTAAAATAAGGCTTACGCATAGTTCTAGTAGGACATAAATAAATAGCAAGTTGATCAAAAATACGTTAGATGCATTTAAGGTACAATACATTCAAGGCTTTGTAGTAGATAAATAAAGTATAAGGCTATATATATATTAGACTTACCATAAATAAATAAAATCCCAACAAGAGAAGTCAAATCTTATTAAGTATAGTTTGTGTACATGTACAGACACAAAGATGTGTTGATTGATTAATAGTTGTTTAACGCCACTTTCGTGGCACTTAGTTTTTATTGGTGGAGGAAACGCTTCAATGAGATCCCTAAATGGTCAACTAAATGATTGGGAGGGGGTCCGGACAACCCCCTCCCCCCTCATAAATTCGCCTCTGACATTTACATTTTTCAATCTAATTTATAGATCTAAAATAATAGCATTAAAGTATGGCAATAACTTTATTTCAACGAATCCTTCATAACAATACAGTATCAATCATAACAACAACAAAAAAGTTTAACATCTAACATTGAATAAAAATCATATAGAATATATCACTAAAATATGCAGGTACTTGAAACATAGACTATAAGTTTATATTTATTAGACTTCTATAACACTACAGCAGAAAACATACGTTTGATCATGGAATAATTATGTCAATTTAATACTTCAATGGTTTGATATATTAAAAAAAACACTTCAACATTTGAGCTAAATGTTCGATAAGATTTGAATCAATAAAACAAATATTATGCAACTATTCAAAACTTAAAAACATGCGCTCTAGTGGTTCATCACCTGTCCTTCAACTCTGTCAGAAAAAAAGACGTCTTGGATTTAAATAATGAATTGTGTATCTTTCTCTGTATTGATTGGATGGTGAATACAGACATTTAATATGAGCTGCTTTTGAATAACAAAACAAGCAAGAAATCCTTCTGACAAATACTTGTCAAAAAATTGAAATAAATTTGAGTTCATATAACAAAAAGAAAAATATTATATACTAATTCTGATACATATCATACTATGACTGTTTAATACATCACTTGAACATTTACAGAACTCAAATTTAGTATAATAGAATAAATATCAATGCAATAATAATAAATGAGGAGAAAGTTTGATGCTGAATAAAAAGTTTTTAACAATTAAAGTTGTAAATATTAGCATCAAGTCATTGAAGTTGTTTCGACCTTACATATATCTTTGGTTTGGTTGTGTCGATTAGTTGCTGTTTCATAAACATAATAATTTTATACCTCCTTATATTAATGTCTGTTTGACACATGTATCTTCCTTGCAATACAGTTTATAATGGTACAAAAAAAATCAAATCTGACATATATCACCCATATTGATAAACTTTTTTCGGGTTACACTGCCGTTTCTCATCGAGGACCTTAGCACCTTAGATTAAGTAAAAATATGCTTACTTTCAATAATTGACCAATGTTATTCAAAATCTGTATAATCTTTTGATGAACAACGCATTAAAATTAACACTTTTTGGGATATTTTAAAGTAGTTACAAGATAAAGAGTGAATAGTGAAACAAAACGCAGAAATAAAGGTACTATTATATGCAGAGTTTTATAAAAAAAAAAATGAACAATTCTTAACTTTGAAAAAAATCAAATAAAGGAGAATCATGATAATATACACATTTTTTGTAGCTTACAGCATTATAACTGTAAAAGAGGGGCAAAACATAATAAAGGGACAGTCAAACTCATAAATCGAAAATAAACTGATAACGCCATGGCTAAAAAAGAGAAAGACAAGCAGACAAATATTAGTAAACAAGACACAACATAGAAAACTAAAGCCTAAGAAAAACGAACCCCACCAAAATATGGGGGTGATCTCAGGTGCTCCGGAAGGGTAAGCAGATCCTGCTCCACATGTAAGAGAATGGATGCAAACATACAAGCATACATATAGACGTGTCTCTCTCTAACACACCTTTGTAAGATCAAACAGTTATACATGTACTTGCGTAATGAGTTTCAAATGAAACTGAAGGGTGACAATAATATATCATGGTCAAATTAGTAACTCGAGTTACAATATTGAAACAAGTTCTGCATTATCTGGAACAAAAACATCTACAATCTATATACTATATGCGGTTAAGGCCAGAAAAAAATGTAAATCTCATTTCTTCCTGTCAGATTAATTCCAATAATTCATTTCGTTTTAAATCTTCTCAAACTACAAAGTAAAGCTGCATCTATTCAAAGAACGACAACTTCACGTTTATTGCCAGAGATCTTAAATTTTCTTTCCATTCCAACTGTCATCATTGTCATTATTATTTATAGTGCGACGGTGTAAGAAGCAATGGAGGAAAGCTGTGTAAGTCAAAGCAAATAGTATATATATAGTAATCTCGCAATTATCATATATTTTCCAACTTATAAATGGTTTGTAAGCGTTCCTCTCTGTCCTTTTCCCTATCTACACATATATCTTTTTCGATAATGTTGAGTTTTATCATTTTACTTTTGATTTATCACTCCTTTCCCATTTCATCATTTCAAAATATCTGAAAGATATAAATCAATTTTTATGAAACTGATGTAAAAACAATAAAAGAGCGCATGAGTGAGGAAATTAGGGGGAAAGAGATGGGAAGCGTGAGTCAGTGGACAAGAACACCGATAGATTCGGGATATGCAGAAAAAAATGACAAATTTTCGTCTGAGTAAAGGGATAGGGAAGTGGGAGGTATGGGAGGTAGTGTTGTGGGAATCAGGGACCCCTTTCTACCCCTCCTATGTGAAATATCAAATTAAAGATTTAATAAATGAAGTATTTTGGTTAAGTATAGATATATAAAATACCACATCAATATATGTAATGTATATTAAAAACCAGGAGAAATTCAGGAACACACAGTATCCGGGTAAAGTGTTTGTACTTATATAGCAATAATAATAAAAGGATACACGGGGAAAGTAAATTCGACTAAAACAGAGCCATTATGTACCTGGCATTAGTATAGGTGCACAGAATGCCAGTTACAGTACAAATACGTGTACAGATAGAACAAAGCTACAGTCTTAGTACATAAAATACCAGGCTTAATAATGAATAGATAATTAAATTTCAAAGCTACAGTAATGATAAATGAAGTCAAGTGCATAATAAAAATGTAATTAAGTATAGATTTACTAGACATACATAAAGTAGCAAGCTAAAATAGGAAGTACAAGATATACATAAATTGGCAAGTTAAAATATGCACGGTCATGATTTACCGGATTGATAAAAATTGAAAATGTTACAGTTAATTTTATACAAATAACTAGGATGCATCAAAGGTACAATAAATATTAGTCTGCATTGTAGATAACGGGAGTATAAGACTTTTAAAAGATGAGTACACACAGTTCTTACAAGAAAATACGATTCTCGAATATATTGTGTGTACCTGTACAATATAGGGTATGAGAACGGTAGTGCCATTGATGAATATAGGTAAAGAATTAATCTGAGTTTAAGAAAGATACAAACACATCAGATCAAAGTATAATAGTTATTTGTTCATAAATGATTAAAATCATTTTCGGAAGTTTTCGTTTTCAATGCTCATCATTTCATTCGATATGACTTCATTTTAGCAATCAAGAGAAACTGAATGATCGACGAAGCGCAGGAGTGACGTTCTTTATTTTAAAGCTTGGTTATACTTTCTGTAAGTTAACTGTTCATAACATCTTATATTACATATGGTTAGATTTTTCTTGTTTCTCATTGGTTTATTTGGTCACGTGTTTTCAAATATACATTTTGTATTTTTTCACTATTTTGCCATATTGACTCGACGGCACTATATTTTGAAAAGATATTGACGCCATGTTACTAATATAGTAACATTGAATACTTATTGACTTGGTATGAGTGGAATAGTAAGTTTATTGGCCCCCGAGGTGTAACTATTGTCCTGAGGCGTAGCCAAGGGCAAAAGTTGTATCCGAGGGGACAATAAACTAACTATTCCACGAATATCCAGTCAGTAAGTGTTTTATTATATCGAAAAAGACTACATACAATAACTGGCGGTGATAAATCATCTATCGTAATATGAAAAGCAGAAACCACTGACGTCAATCTTACAGTATGTAAAACGCGACGTCGTCACTCTGGCGGTATTTTCAAACTATGATCCTCCAATCCCGTAGCTGCATTGGAAATTCCGCGAAATATAAAGACGCTTGCGGTCAAATACTTTCATCGATGTCCAATAGTTGGACCGGTCCAATAGTTTAATGCTTGCAATTTGAAAAAAATAGTCAAAATATTGTACTTAATTTATATAGAAAATGATAACTGAGGTATAATAAAGCGTCAATATCATTTCCAAGAATAGTAACATAGCGTCAATATCATTTCCAAAAAATAGCAACATCGAGTCAATATCGTTTTCAAACTTACGCTATGATCTACATATATACATTATATATGGACCTGTTAGATTTTATTCCACTGCATGTTGATTTTGATAGCGAAATCAACATTTGATTGGTTGAAACGTTCACACGTGACGTGGAACAAAACTTCTTATCACATATTTGTTACGAATACGTTGGGTTTTGCATATGCAATAACCTCAAAATTGCCCGGGGCAAAAAGGACGATATTGATATTGTGCCCTGATTCCAAATGACGACACTTTTGTGATACAAAATTTAAAATTTTGCCTGTTATGTTTTATTAAATTCTAATAATTAAACTTTGTGTCTCTATTCTGCAGAACTTAGATATGTGATAAATAGATTATAACATGTCTTTTCCATATTGACTAAAGCCTCGAGGCCGATATGGGAGTCTTTGGATGATACCAGGGCCAATATGGAAAAGGCCATGTTATAATCTATACATATTCACCTCTGAGTATCACATTCCCCTCTGACATGTCGGGACTAAATCGTGCGACGTAAAGTCTGATCAAGATCCTGTGAATCGTGGATGGAAATTCGATTTGTATCTTTCGCCAGTTACAATTCGACCGAGTCTGTCACGACTGCGTCCCGATTCTACCGAATGTAATTCGACAGAGATCAGATAGTGACAAGACAGTGAACCGACGCTGACGGAAGTTATCCGTTCGAAAACTGTCGGGATGATCAGGTACTGTCGGGACGTAATCCTATCACGGTCCGCTCTATCGCATTGCAAACGGCTTTGTCTGGTCTCAGTCGTATTGTATTCTGTTATTGTCGGGACTTCTCCAGATCATTTCCGTTCCACAGGACACCGTCCCGAATACACAGAACATTGTTAGGAATTCGATCCGATACAGCAGAATCTGTCACGACATAGGCACGATTGCAATCCGACTAGAAAAAATCGGTTGAGTTTCCACGAATGTAACGGGACGCACCTAACTGTCGGGGTGCTTTGCCGAACTATTCGGACTAGAAGGAATCTGTTACGAACTAAAACTACTGCGTTCAGACAATAATAGGACATTCCAGATAATTGAGGATACTAATCCGACTTTTTCACTTTTCGTGTCGTATCGCTGTCTGATCTCAAACGGGAGCAATAATCGGCAATGTGTGAACCCCGCATTACGCGCGGTTTATGTACATAACGTGTTGAACCTCTTATTTTCTAAATAGCTTTGGCAAATATCATTATCGTGTTCACAAATTAATTACAGAAGTTAAAACAAAAGGACTAATTAAATAATTAATGTTTATCCATACTGTTTATCAATATGTGTGTCGTGTTTAGTAATAAAAATAAGCGGATAAGTCGGAAAAAATGCCGGTATGCAAACTAATACTTGAAGTTCAGATAGTATTCAAAGCTTATGCAGTGGAAAAAACATTCATTTCCCTTGGCTTCGGAAGATATGAAGATTTGTTCACCCTCGAAAAATCATATTTCCCTCGTGAAATATGAATATTTTTGGGTGAACAAATCTTCATATTTCCCTCAGGCAGGGGAAATAAATGCATAATATTGACTTCGACCTCGGTCAATATAACCTGAACAGGTCAATATAGAACGAAATTCATAACAGTGTGGTCGACAGTAAAACGTTTATTAGTAATTGTACTAAAAAGTTTACCTTTAACTTGTTTGTCGTGGGCGATGATTTTATGCTCAATCAGTCTATCGGAGGCCTTCAAGTGGGGATTTAAATAATCATTTGTTACACATTTTGATACATAAAATGAAACTTTCTTTTCACAAATCATTTAAGGAATTTATTTTAAATAATTGTTATACCATCACTTACAACAGTTTCACTTTTAAGAATATTAATGTCCACAGCTGATATCAATAAATAATAATAATTAAAAAAAAAGTTTATTCATGGTAAAAAAAAAAACAAAAAAAAACTTTTAAGTTAATAGGGACCCGCGTTATTTCAGAAAATATCTTATTGATTAAGAGAACAAAAACTTCTACGTTGTGATCATTTAAGAGTGGCCTTCTATTTATTCAATGCTAACCATGTGGGCTTTGTTTTTTTTTTATATATACCATAAATCGATTCGTTCATTCAGATATTTGTTAGTTTGCCTTGGCTCTTCAAGTCCAACACACAACTTCTCACGAAATTGGTATTTTTCTTACAAAAATTACATCCATGTGATGTATTCATTTCATGGAGAATGAATGTTGCACCTTATTTTATTTGTTATCGTTTTTTTTGTGTGTATCATTGACGTATAAGACAACCTGAATCTTCTTTATTCAAATTTAAAACATACGAGATGGCAATTATGACACAAAATAACTAAATTAAACTTACAGCAGAAGAAAGATAATGAACATCGCTTTTATAGTCTTCTAAATATCGAAGACGCGTGGTCTTTTTAAAAATGATGTAAATTTATCAAGGAAACAACAAACAAAATAGTTCGAATATTTATATTGGAAAAAGTAACGGTGTGTAAATCAGAACAATTATTTTATTTCAATGAAAATCAAACTGTTGATTTTTTTCCGCTGCGAGCAAATTTTTAATTTTGGTCGCATTTTGAAAATCAATAAATCTTGTATTCTTGTTGGAAGCTGCACTGTATAGTTTATACCCGGTTTTTTTCAATGCCACACAAATCCAACACAGACAAAAAAAAAATGGTAGGTTCAAGAAATAATTGATGCAAACTATACTTCATTGTAGTTTTAACATGGGTAGGCATTATATTCGTGATTATTTTTGCCCGAGCGATATCGAAAAACTATTATAAAAAGTGTCCTAGTTCAGTGAAAATGTACGTCATACTTATTTCCTAAACAAATAAATAAACAAACATTAATTAACATACAACACTACCAAAGGCCAGAAACTCCTTACTTGTATGATTTTGTAAAAAAATGCATCTTTTTAAAACAGTCGAAAACAAAATTGTCTGTCCAATGGAAAAGTCGAAGCCCAAAAAAGATGAACAGTGCATTATAGAAACATAGAAGCTGGTTGCAAAAGTTGACGACAAGATCTATTTTATAACTTGAGTATGGCCTAATACTATTAACCTGAAATAACTATATTTATAGCAATTCCCTTGATACGAAAGATCTACATGTTGCCTTGGGCTTTTTTTTTCTTTTTTTTTTGCTCTTTGGTTGGGTTTTTGTCTCAATGACAATTCAATTTTCATTCTTATCATAGAATAGATATAACTGCATGTTAAAATAAGAATATGAAGTGTGATAGACAATCAGACACATTCTGTCCAGGGACCAACAGGCGTTATCAAGCTATAGGTCCCCGTATGGCCTTCGACCATTACTAGCAAAATACACACTTTATAGAATGAAAGCTCAAGAGGTCTTGGGATGAAAAAAACAAACATAAAAGATGAGCGAGAAAAAAAATAGGGATACTGCATGGAAATTGGAAAATGGTCCGCAACATTAATTTAGTCAACTCACTTAGTTGAAATTAAAGACCTGGCGAATTTTAGCCTTTTGCAATGGATGTGATGTATGTTTAAAAAAAATCATGGTTTGTTTGGACATTTTTATAAATCAAGTCTTGTTTTTAAATTATTTGCAAGTAAGTTTTAAGTCATGAACAAATAATCACTCACAGAAAGACGTCAAATCCATCAACAAAAGAAAAAATTTGATAGACGACCGACAACGCACAGAATATCATGTATGTGTTCCGGACCATATGATTATTTGGACCATACGCATATATCATGACCATAAGGGTATACTAATATGGTCCAACCATACACGTATGGTCCAAATACTCATAAGGTCCGGAACATATTTTATTTGCGATCACAAATGCACGAAGACGTCCATTTCTATGTAAATTGGGTCGATTTTTTTATATAGATAAGATGAATGCGTTTCTGTTGCCAAGTGGTTTTTTTTTCACAAGTATAGTAGCAGTATAGCAGAACGGTTTAAGTTTCCGATATACATCAAATGATACATTTTGCCAATACAATAACGTAAATGCATGCAAATTTCACAAGGTTTAATCCAAATAGTTCTTACTATCCAATAACTTTTAAGTACGAAAAAGACAGGGCAGAAGTATATTTTGTCTTTATGTTTCGTATTTGCACAACTTTGAAAGTGGATTATGCATTCGTTCTAAAATAAAATTAGACCAGATAAAAGTTAAAAGATTACATAACTCGACAATCGCAATTGTTAAAACCGAAAAAGATAATCAATACATGCATTCAGTAAGTCATTCTTTTTTCTGAAAGAACATGGCTTTGCGATATCTTATTATGAAAATTGATTGTCGAAACATAACAAAAACACAAGTAAAGGACGTTTAATTAATCAATATAAATCAAAACACAAATTCCTGATTAGTATTTCGAATTATTTTATATAGGCGTTGAGAACCTTTGGTGACCCCACGGTTTAAATGTTTATATTAAGGACGTCGTGAGCAATGGGCGTTATAGACGAACGTTCACCTAATCTGTCCCAGTCAATGGGATATTAAAGTGCGCCAATCAATGTCCATATCCACACTGTGATGAATTCGATACTATAACGTATTGACCTCGTCAAAAGTCTATAATTGATAAATATTCATTTGAAAATACAGAAAACTTACTTTTTGATTTCATTATCCAACCAGTCCTTGTGTAAAAGTTTAGTCAACCATGATTTCGGTAAAGTAGACGTTCCAAGTTTACATCCCAGTAAAGCACCTCCAACACAGGCATTTGTATCGGCATCTCCTCCCTACGTAGAAAATAAGTTAAACAATTAATAAAAATACACACATATCATTCAATTGGAAATATAGGATATTTGGAAACCGGCAAGACAGAATGAGCTCATAGAAAGAAAAAAAATAATAAAAAATACGAGACACTTGCCTCTACCCTCTTAAAATCAAATTAACCTTTTTAATCCAAGAGCAGGATAATAGACAAAATGTAGAGCTACATGTAAAGCAAGATTCATTTTTAAATTTGATGTTAAAGTTCAGATTTACCCTTTTATCTATATTTACCGCATTATATCACATTTTCTTTAAATCCTTGATGCTGAAATGGTGATAATGAAAATTAGAGTAATATTTGCGTCACAAGTAAGAAATTCAAAAGTGATCACTAAATTTGAAAAAAAAACCAACGATAATCAAATTTGTACCTGCATCACAATTTTTGTGATTGTTTTCCGGAAATCATCTTGCTTCAATGCCCAGAATCCTGTACCCATAGATTTGTATGTGTAGCCAATTTTTTTGGCTTCGTCTAATTTCAAATCTTCAATATCATCACATGTCAAATAAAACATAAGGTCTTTCTTTTCTGTATCCGTTTCTAAACACGTTGATGCATATTCATAGGCGTCTTGTGTTATGTCTTTCACTATGAATTTGCCGTGTTTGTCCATGTGCTTTCCTTGTAACATGGTCGCTATGGCAACAGACACAGCTACTGTTGAAGCCTGGCATCTACAAGACAAAATAAATCAAAACCCGAATATGTAAAAATTCATTGTTGTACACACTACTCCTCTATAGTGAGTGGCGTTTTAAGTGTCATCCATATCCAGTGATGTTTGGACGCGTTTTGTGTTAAATTTGTTCTATTCCACTTCCTATATAATTGTAATGTCGAAATATGTACTAGTGTACTACAATTGGTAACGTTCATATTACTGTATTTTGAAGTGTTCAACATCAAACATCAAAATTAAATCTGACCTAGCCAAAACGAAGTCCAGAGGCATGCAGTACACAAAACTGAAATTACATTTAAATGACGTCTGAAAATATATCTATAATATTAAAAAGTATTTTATTTTAGGTAGACTCTGTTGACTTTGCTAAAAAGTTTAAAACCTGGATTATGTGTTTTTGCTAATGTTGAGTGTACATTAAACTTCTCTAAATAAATTAACCTTGGATCGTGATGTGTTGTTTTTGCAAAGTCCCTTGCATTTTTTGTTACATCATCTAAACTCCAGAACATGTGAATACCAACGATGGAGGTCCTCATTACAGCACCATTGGATGCAATATTTCTGTCTTGTTCATCCCAAACATACCGGGCTACCTAAAATGTAGTGTTAAAAAGTTTACAGTGACATGAAAGATTCAGAACCAATATAATCTTAAAATCAGGAATAAAATTATACATAATCTTTTTCTATCATAAAAAGTAAAACCACAAAAATACTGAACTCCGAGGAAAATTCAAAACGGAAAGTCCATAATCAAATGGCAAATATAAGTTATTTCAAAATTATGTTTTTTTTTATTAAGTCTAAAGGTGTATTTTTTTCTTTACATCTAGAAGGACTAGGAGTCGGTTTAACTAAAAAAAAAACTTACGACTAAAATTGATCTTAAGTCATGAACAATTCAGTATACTTACGACCGATCTTAGTCCTAAGTTTTTTCTATGAAACCGACTCCAGGAAATACACAGTATTGAATAAACACAGCATATAATACCAGGATTATGCGTTTCGTCTACAAAAGACTCTTTAGTGACACTCAAATAACAAATATCAAAAGGACCAAATCAAGTACGAAGTTGAAGGTGCATCTCAAACAATTACGAAGTTGAAGGTGCATTTGAAACAATTACGAAGTTGAAGCTGCATTTGAAACAGATACGAAGTTGAAGCTGCATTTGAAACAATTACGAAGTTGAAGAGAATAGAAATCAAGTAATGAAGTTGAAGAGAATTGAAATCAATTACGAAGTTGAAGATAATTGAAATCAAGTACGAAGTTGAAGAGGATTGAAATCAATTACGAAGTTGAAGAGAATTGAAATCAAGTACAAAGTTGAAGAGGATTGAAATCAAGTACGAAGTTGAAAAGGATTGAAATCAAGAACGAAGTTGAAGCTGATTGGAAACAATTATGACGTCAATTAGCATTGACAATAAGTACAAAGTTGAAGAGCATTGGCATCGAGTTCGAAGCTGTAGTGCATTGTAATCAAGTACAAAGTTGAAAAGCATTAAATCCAGGTAGAGATACATACACTAATTCACAAAATGCTTGTTTTTGACCGCTAACCATTAAGCTGATAACTCCCAAAATCAATCCTAACAATTCCTAAAATTGGCAGGTTATAAGGTCTTATTGGTAAATAACCTCATCATAGATACCAGGATTCAAATTTTGTATTTACGCCAGACGCGCGTTTCGTCTTTAAAAGACTCATCAGTGACGCTCGAATACAAAAAGTTAACAACGCCAAATAAAAACGAAGTTGAAGAGCATTGAGGACCAAAAATTCCTAAAAAGTAATATAGTATTTGTTAATTATATTAAAGGTGCTAAATTATAATATGAGTTGACTATTTTGTTATGAAGAGCTTTTGAAATATAACAAGACTTTGTTTGAACTTACTTAAGTTTGTTCAGTGTAACCAGTTTATGGTAGGTATCACGTGAAATGCGTCTTACCTCATGTGGGTCTATCAGGAAGTCTGGACGTGACGTTACATTCATTGTTGTAAGACCTATACCCAATCCAGATAAATCACCCACCTCACTAAAACCACTCTTAATCCAGGTTTTAAACTTTTTAGCAAAGTCAACAGGGTCTACCTAAAATAAAATACTTTTTAAAATTATAGTAATATTTTCAGACGTCATTTAAATGTAATTTAAGTTTTGTGTACTGTATGCCTCTGGACTTCGTTTTGGCTAGGTCAGATTTAATTTTGATGTTGAACACTTCAAAATACGGTAATATGAACGTTACCAATTGTACTTCACTAGTACGTATTTCGACATTACACGAACGTCTCATTATTGATGATCAAGGCCAAATATATGAAAATAAACTACTTATCAAAAAATGTAAATAAAATATTTTGATACATAAAAAAAAGGTAATTATGGACAACCCCAAACATAAGTACTTATTTTCTATTCAGCACGATTATCAGAGAATCAAACGAAAATAAGAATAAAAAATAATTTAACAACCATAATAATATTTGAAGAAATGTATATTTTATTTCTTTTGACATTGGTTTAGTCATTTTCAATATCAGATTATTCTACTCTCATTTTTAAAAGTAAATAGGGTTAAATTGCCTAGAGCGCTGGATGTCGACTTTGAAACTGGACATTCCGTAACATACCTTACCACCACAGTCGACAAGAGATCTCATAATTAGTATCATTTGGTCACTGTCATCTGTCCAGTCGCCTTCTCGCCATCTTGATCTGTGAAAATCATCAACGATCTTTTTATGTCGATATTCTAATTTTTTGGCTTTTTTCCCATAATGCTGAAGAGATATTTAATATGAATAAATTAAATGGGAAAGTAAGTACACAAATAATTTACCACTGCCAATGATCTATATTCATACAAAAATTATGCGTTCTTGTCAAATTAAATGTGTTAAATATTTATATTAACCTATAGTTTTTGTTTTGTATTAGCTTGTGCTGTTTTGTTATGGTTTCATCTCCTTTCGTTCAGACTTAATTCTTTTTGGGACTTCTCAAATAAGATGTAATGTAAAAAAATCACTGATCTTAATACCAGCATCCATAACCATAAGACCCCTATTTCAGCACCAATTTAATTGTGCAATTCACTTCCTTTAAATGATTCTCAAACGCAATACGTTTTTGTTTGTGGGGATTATTTTTTGTAAGAGTTTTTATATGAGATATTATTTTTGCTTGATTTTTCCCAAAAGGACATACGTTCACTTAGTTTTAGTTTTATAGTCTTTCTGCAGTGCAAATTTAAAACTCAAACTGACCGATAGCGGGTATAAAATAGAATAAGACACAGAGGCGGATTTAGGGGGGGCAGGGGGCCCGGGCCCTACCCTTTTTTTGGAAAAAATTTGGTTACTTATATAGGGAATCACTGAAGCGTGACTGGAGCGGGCCCCCTCTTAGGTCAGTCAGTGGGCCCCCACTTATGAAAATTTCTGGATCCGCCACTGAGACAGACGTGTCTACTCTGTGTTAAACTATAAATGCGTTGATTTTCTTCATTTATATTATTTTAATATCTGTTGATGAACTTTTAACTGTCGACAGCTTTTAGTAACCTTATAATAACTGGAAGTCTAAAACAATATTCACCTTCTTTGCCTCATCCTTTGATAAAAATTCTGTGAGAAGTCCAATTGCATCACCAATACACTGTCCATATATAGTTGCTAGAATTCTGTCAATTGTTTCTGGTGATGGTTGCTTATGCTTAAAAAGAACATCAACAACGTAATACTTAATCATGCGTCTGTGCGTATATTTCGGCATGTTTGATTGTTAGGTTTTAATATGCAGGTCTTGAAAGTCTCATACAATCCGTAGTATGTTGTGGGTACGTATTGATGCCCTTAACCTGTTCTGATCTGTTTTGTTTTGTGAATATGTTAATAATTTCTTGGTCTTCCGCATTGTAAGTATTTCTCGACTTGCTAAATTTATGAATATCTGTGGGATCGTCCGACTATTATCTCTCTAAAACTCTTATAGTAAGTTTAGGGAAAATTAGGCGAAATTAAAGCGTGAATCAACGCATTTATTGTTAAATGGCAATTCAATAATATTGTTACGAGTAACGTTCATTTTTGTTATATTTTTGACACATTTGAGTTTATATAGCCATATCATTTTTGTAACACATTTTATCTATGAATACCAGGTATGCACCTTATTTCTTAGTCAGAACTCGAGTACAGAAGCTGTTGATATATATTCTTAGCTTGGCAAAAAACAACTATAAGACCTGTGGGGGCTGCTTTTCCACCAATTAAACATTCTGAAATGTGAGCGTAGATTGGTCAATTGTTTCTGACTAGATTGACATGTCTTTCTGTCTAAGTTCATCTTGTGATGTTAAAGTCAAAACCGACTATTCATAGGTATTTATATTAAAATTGAACATACACAATTTTCTATTTATGTAAACAAACACACGTGAGTGTGTGTTTTTATAGTGACCATCTATTAGTGTTTGTATTAAATAAACAAGTTTTGTTTAAATATACGGTTTTTTTTAGATTTGTAAATATTTGTAAATAAAATAAAGTATTGAGTATGATATTTGATATGTAAATAGCACAGAATTTTAACACGCGAATGGTTTTCTTTAGTTACTTTAGGAAATTTGTCAAAAGAAGCTCGTATACAGTGCAGTTACGTAAAGATGAATGGTTTCGCCCCAATGAGTATTTGTATTTTTATAATGTTTTTATGCATTGATAAATTATATGATTTCTCACTTTGATCTTCTATTTTTTAGACTGTCGTGTACCACACAAAGGTGTTTCCGTTCCATCGGGACTTATATTATTCCATTTTGTTTATAATATTAAAAAAATCAAGTAAGCTACACATGCTGTCGACCAGTTCCTTTGAAACAAGTTTTTGTTTCTATTTTGTGAATAATTTGAATTAACAAAATGCTACTTAAATTGTAACAAATGACAATTTAAGTTGCAAGTTAAGGATTTGTATTTTTTTTAGTAACATTTAAACGTCTTTTAAAAGAACTTCAAACTATTACAATGATTTTGTAGTACTGGTTGTTTTCCTGATGTACTTACATTACGTTGTATTATTCAAAGATTATTTAAGTATATTATTAATTCGTATATTTTAACAAATTTGATTCGTTTAGGGATAGTCACATGTTAAACTATATTTTCGAAGGTAGAGAGAAAACGGCGGATAGCAAAACGCATATTGACCTGCAAAAAAGCATATTGCACGGTTATTTTTAGAATATCTAAAAACCAATATACTTTGTGACGTCATGTAATGAATTTCAGGATATTGTTAACGTTTTGAAACACATGATATCTGTGATCGATTATTTGACGGAAAAAATCTTCAAATACATAAGATGTCCAAAAAAAATGTAAATGAAATAATAACTAATATGTTGTTATTGTCAAGGAGACAATGTAATATCTATAAAATTCCAACAAACCTATATGACGATTTTGATACAAATATGGTCAGAAATTAATAATATAACAAATATAGCCTTTGTATGAGGTCAATACAGGATATATCGACCCAAAGAAGTATATCGACCTCGGACTTCTTCCTCAGTCAATATACTTCTTTCAGGTCAGTATATCCTTGTATCGACCTCATACAAAGGCTTTATTTGTATAAAATAGAACGGGTACCTTATTAGTTCTCCTATTACTTCTATGAAAAAACCGGGGGCAGAATTTTTATTCCCTATGTTATACTACAAAATTTCAATTACTTCCTCATTCTAGTCAATTCATGGTCTCTTGTATAATTCTTCAATGGTCATGACCGGCATTTAATAGAGCAATACTGTTTAATTATTAATCATTATCATTTGATCAGCTTCCTGGATGAAATCGAAAATAAAATTTGGACCATTTATTCAGACAGTCATCTACCCTAAACATTTCCGAATCACTAAAAATTCTACAATAGTTAAAATTTGATATATGTACTATAAATTTTAGCATCTTTACATAATTTGCAACTTAGTAAAATCTCATTTAAAAGATGGTAGATTTATTAAGGGACTGTGTATTATTTAAATTATTAGGCTATATATTACTCTTTTCTCTATGTTTTTTGTCAAGTATTCTGATCTATTCTCTGTTCGACATATTTAGGGATCTCATTATTACCTTGTCATTATTTATTTTAGTTTGTTTTTCTCTATTCTTAATGTTTTGTCCATTATTCTCTATTCTGTAAACCCCCATTTTACACCCTCATATATTCACGTTTAAGGAAGTGATTATGTTTGATTAACAAATGTGTAAAGAAATGAATCCTCAAGAAAGCGTATATGTAATATTAAATACATTTAATTTGGTCACACATTTCATGGAGTGATCGTGTTCAGTAATTTATTGGTTAATTCGAATATTCAAAAACACATTTTTCCATGCTGTTTATTAGGTATACATCTACTTACAGAAGCTGTTTCGCCATCTTCGCTGCTCGCCATTGTCAGATCGTAGAATCAATTTTAATGACAAATGTCGTGTTTAAATCCTTCATTCATATAGAGAATAAGCAATTTCTATAAATAGGATCGGACACGCTACTGTGGTTCATATATATTTTACATTCTATTTATACATGTTATATTCGTAATCAAAAATGGGGATCCTTCGTGTTTACTCTTTTTCTTATTCTTTTTGAAATTGTTTGTTCGATTTTATTGAATAATCAAGAAAAGTGGTTTGAACGACAATTATAAAGAAATATATGTACACATATTTCATTTCTAGCACTGAATCGATACTGCTGCTGGCATAGAACCGTTTCTTCGTTTCATTTTTGGTGTTTTAAATTTTTGTTATGTTGTCTAAATAAGGGTTCAAAAGTCATTAATCAATTGAGAGAAGAAAACACGAGGGTAACTCATCAATTATAAGTGGAAAACAAAAGAAACATCAGGAACACTGAAGTGAAACATACATAGAAACATTCTATTTGTTAACAACTGTGATAGAGGGACAGCATTTAGGAAATATTACAAGGTTGTATGAATATGATCAAACATAGGGTAAATAAAAGTTGAAATAGTGAAAAAAATATAAACAAAATAAACAAAACGCAAAAGGGGTACATCCTGGTTGCTGGTTGACCGCTAGTGATTCTGTATCGGCATTATTTATAACTTTTCATTCTTAAATCTTGCTTTGATTTATTTTGAAATTATCAACAAATTAAGTTATAGTGGATTTTGATATTCTTGTTGTGCCCCATTTTGGGTATACAACATCTCAGTTTAAATGTTTAAACTCGAATTAAATAAAAAAAAAAAGCTTCCGTAACTCACTATAATTTTAAACTTTTATTTTTTTTCAGCCAATTTGGATCATTGACTTTGAACAACCACATTGAAAAATGTTCATAAAATAAAACATTACTACGTGTCATGTTACCATGGGTTCATATGATATTTAAATATTTTCCAGACTTCCTTGTTCTCTGTCTGGGTGACTTATTTAAAAAAAAAATTGAAGCCATTTTTGTAGGAATCTTGTATTGTGCACATGAATTAGCTTCAATATGAATGTTTGTATTCTATTAAATTAAACAAACAGCAACTCATTTTTAAATTTTGCAACGTATATTTGGCCCTCCGTACAGACGTGAAAATTACTACAATACAAGATTAAATCTATATCTTCAAGCATGAAGAAAAAAGTATTGAAAACTGATTTGCCGGACTGACGGATGAAAGACAAACAGACAGACGAACGGATGGGGTTCAAACTTACAGTCCTATTCGACGTCGTCAGTAAGGGACCAAACGAATGGAGCATGTGTCAATGGGACAAAGATGATGACCCCACACGCATATAAATTTATAACTGATCAGCGGGAAAAGCTACTTTACTACCGATATTACTTCATCTGAGTTTTGTGGTTATAAGCATTGTGCATACGTTTCTTTGCATTCTTTTGATGAAAACTTAAGTAAAAGAACAGAAACGAAAAATTCAGCAATATTTTTTCCATTTGAAAAAGGGCATAACTCTAGAAAGGCATAGGTGACGACGTCCAAATTCAAACTTGTTATGTGTCTTATAGTAATAAGCCATCTGTAGAAGATTTGTAACATTTGGTTGAGGCAAACTTATGTTAGAGACGGGAAACGAAAAATTCAATACTTTTGCATTTGTAAAAGGCATAACTCTTCAAAGGTCAAAGTGACGCCTTTCAAATTCGATCTAAGTTTACTGGTAATTACACTGTAGCATTTTTTATCAGATTAATACAATAATGTAGTTGAGGAACGGAAGCCAATTTGTGATATTTTTAAGTATCTGCAAGACTAAAAGTGAATTAAAACGCTGAAAAATATGTACCTTATATGCAGAATTTAAGAAAAATTGAATAATCTTAAACTTAAGAAAAATGAAGTAAATGAAAATCCTAATAATATGCACATATAACAGATTTGATACTATAAGAGGAGAAGTGCTTACATACAAACATACAAATACTAAAGCTTGTCTACCTCAGGAATAGATTACCTTAGCAGTATTTGGGAAAACTTTTAGGAATTTCGGTCCTCAGTGCTCTACAACTTCGTACTTTATTTGCCCTTTTTAACATTTTTGGATTCGAGAGTTACTGATGAGTCTTTTGTAGACGAAACGCGCGTCTGGCGTAAATACAAAATTCAATCCTGGTATCTATGATCAGTTTATTTACAACCACTGGTTCGATGCTACTGCTGGTCGAGTTTTAATTTACCGAGGGTATCACCAGGCAAGTAGTCAGCACTTCTGTGCTGACATGAATTATCATTGATATGGTCATAGTTATGTATACATTAATTGTTCACAAAACTTTTGAATTTTTGAAATACTATGGCTTTTCTACCTCAGGAAAAGATTACCTTAGCTGCATTTGATAAAACTTTTAGGAGTTTAGCCCTCAGTGCTCTACAACTTCGTACTTTATTTGGCCTTTTTAACTTTTTTGGATTCGAGCGTCAGTAGTCAGTCTTTTGTAGACGAAACGTACGTCTGGCGTAAATACAAAATTTAATCCTGGTTTCTATGATGAGTTTATTTAAAAGACTTGTCTCCCTCAAACTCATCGTCTCAGAACAATGTAATGTATAATGTATCTGAATGGTGAGTTTTATTGACATCAACAAATCATGGTTCAATAAGTACTCTAGTTAAAATAGTAAAGATTGTAAATCTTATTATTCCGCTCACATTCAGTTGCCGAGATTCTTTTATAATCTCATTGAACTAGAAAGAAAATCTATATCTAAAAAAATACGAAAATCTCACACTTATAGTTTACTCCTGTGTATGCAGTATAAAATCAATAATCTTTTTTCATATTTCACTTGTGTCCATAAACTATAAAATCAATCATATGCTTTTATAATTCATTGATGATCTTACAGTATAGTCTAAGAGTCAATAATCTATTTCTATATTTCACTCGTGATCATATTTAAAAAATCAATCATATATTTTATATTTCATTGATGTTCTTACAGTATAGAATCAATAATCTATTTTCATATTTCACTCTTGTTCATATAGTATAAAATCAATCATCTATTTTTATATTTCATTGAATTTCTTACAGTATAAAATCAAAAATTTGTTTATATATTTCATTCGTGTTCATACAGTATAAAATCAATCATATATGTTTATATTTCATTGATATTCTTACAGTATAGAATCAATAATCTATTTCTATATTTTACTCGTGTTCATACAGTATAAAATCAATCTTATATGTTTATATTTCATATATCTTCTTACAGTCACGGTATAGAATCGATAATCTATTTTCATATTTCACTATTGTTAATACAGTAAACAATCAATCATATATTTTATATTTTACTCGTGTTCATATTGTATTAAATCAATCATATATTTTTTATTTTACTCGTGTTCATATTGTATTAAATCAATCATATATTTTTGTATTTCATTGATGTTCATACAGTATAAAATCAATCATATATTTTTATACATTACTCGTGTTCATACAGTATAAAATCAATCATATATTTTCATATTGTCTTGATGTTCTTACAGTATAAAATCAATAATCTATTTTTATATTTCACTCGTTTTCATACAGTATAAAATCAATCATATAGTTTTATATTTCATTGATGTTATTTCATATTAGAATCAATAGTCTATTTCATATATCACTCGTGTTCATACTGTATAATCATAAAATTATATTTGTATTTTATACTCATGTTCATAGATTATAAAATATATAATCATCATAGTCATTAGATGGTGAGACTGAGTTACATTAGCATTTGAAAAAGAAGTTGATAAAAGCGATGAGTGAAGTTATCTAGAGATTAACTGACATTTTCCAACTTGTAAATTGTTGGCCAGCGCTCCTCTCTGTCCTATTTTGAAAATACTAGATTGGCATCATATCCACACAATTTATCTTCTTTTCTCTTGTAGATTATTTTTCATTTTTCTTATGATTTTTCATTCCTTTTCCATTTCATCATTTCAAAGATCTCAAATACATAACAAAAATTTAAAATCATGAAGAACCAGTCTGATGTATCAATATATGAACAGATGAAGTACCGTGTGAGTTTTTAAATAAATGAAATATTTTACTAATAAATAAGCTCGTCATAGATAACTAGGATCGAAATTGTGTACGCAAGACGCACATTTCGTCTAAAGAAGACTCATCAGTGACGCTCGAATCGAAACAGCATAAAAGGTCAAATAAAAAGTTGAAGAGCCAAAGCCCAAAATTCAGTTCTGCCAAATGCAGGTAAGATAATCTATTCATGTGATAGACATTTCTTAGTTTTTCGATAAGTTCAAAGTTAACTTATAACTTTGATCATACTTAAATGATAATTCATGTCAACACAGATATGCTGACTATTGGCCTCGTAATACCCTCGAGGAGGAAACCTCCACCAGCAGTCGCATCGACCCAGTTGTTGTAAATAAACTCATCATAGACACCAGGATTGACATTTTATATAGCAGACGCGCATTCCGCGTGTTAGATGTAATGTTAACCACAGAGAAAAGTAAGGCACACACTGAAACAGGGTAAGTCATTGCTATTAATGTTCACACAAATTATGCACAGGTAAAGTAAAGTCAAATAAAACATAAGGATGAACATAAAAACAACTAAGTATGTGTGCATTAAATGCCAGTTATAGTTCGAATACGTGTACATAAAGAACAAAGTCTTACAGCTACAGTCTAAGTACATAGTTTAACAGGTAATGAATATAAATACTAGAATTTCCAAGCTAAAGTAATCATACACGAAGCTGAAGAAGCAAACCAAAATATAAATGCATTTACATATGGTATTAACAATAACATAATACAATGGCAAATTAAAATAAAGATAGTACATAAATAAATAGCAAGTTGAAAAAAAAAAAATACATTAGATGCATTTAATGTACAATACATTCAAGGTTTTATAGTAGATATATATTAGACTAACCATAAATAAAATAAAATCCCAACAAGAGAAGTCAAATCTTAAGTATAGATTGTGTACTTGTACAGACACAAAGATGTATTGATTGATTAATAGTCGTTTAACGCCACTTTCGTGGCACTCAGTTTTTATTGGTGGAGGAAACCGGAGAGAACCCTTTGGTAGGAAAACTGACAATCCTACAGACACTTAGAGTACCAGACTATAAAGTATAAGAACTTGACATATGCGGTCATCTCAATACCAGAATCTATGACAAACGAGACGATTTTAATTTTGAAATTATCAATTTCCCCTACCTTATTAGCAATATACCAACTTCACCTGCATATGGGATATATATCTCCCAACTTATTCGGTATTCAAGAGCATGCAGCTGCTACTCAGGCTTTGTAAAACGTCACCAGTGTCTGAGTAGAAAGTTGATGAGCCAGGGGTATGTCAAAGAACGTCTCGTCCTTTTTTAAAAGTTATCGGAAGATACCAAGACCTTGTTGATAAATATTCTGTATCAACTTCACAAATAATACACGATGGTCTTGAAGTATAGATTCTGGGTACTGACATTGTTTGTCATCTTAATAACGTGTTTTAGTATTCTTTTAATAGTCTTAGTGGCTTTGAACTAGCTGTCAGATAACTGCGAGTACTCTCAGATCTGTTCATTGTGTCTTTTTGTGTCGGGATGTATAAGTACCCGGCCACGTCCACTTGTATTTTTGTTCATCTGATGAGTTAAGCCTTTTTCAACTGATTTTTATTGTTCGTTCTTATGTTGTACTGTTATACCACTGTCCAAGGTTATGGGGAGGGTTGGGATCCCGCTTACATGTTTAACACCAAGTCAGGAGCCTGTAATTCAGTGGTTATCGTTTGTTTATGTGTTACATATTTGTTTTTCGTTCATTTTTTTTTTATATAAATAAGGCCGTTAGTTTTCTCGTTTGAATTGTTTTACATTATCTTATCGGGGCCTTTTATAGCTGACTATTCGGTATGGGCTTTGCTCATTGTTGAAGGCCGTACGGTGACCTATAGTTGTTAATGTCTGTGTCATTTTGGTCTCTTGTGGACAATTGTCTCATTGGCAATCATACCACATCTTCTTTTTTATATTTATTAATATTACTTGAACAGTTTAGTCTATTTTTGGTGATATCCATTTGACGTGGTTCTGTACATCCCGTCAAAGTGTTATTGTGCTTGTGTATTTTTTGTATTCTGTATTCTTGTCTTTCATTTTTGCTAATATGCCTTTTTGTGTTTCTTTGTAACATATGGCGTGGCTCTGTCCTTATACATCCCATCATTGTGTTATTGTGCTATGGTAAATTCTTGTGTTTTTTTTCTTTCATTTTTGTTAATGTGCTTTGTCTATATGCGTTTTTGTGTTTCTTTGTTACATTTGACGTGGCTCTATACTTATACATCCCGTTATCATGTTATTGTGCTATGGTAAATTTGTGTATTCTTGTCGTTCATTTTTGCTAATGTGCTTTGTCTATATGCCTTTTTGTGTTTCTTTGTTTCATATGTGTTTGTACCCCTATTTTTGACATTTTTACCTATTATGTCTGTTTGTTTTGTTCATACATCGTTGTCAATATAATGGAATTAAATGCGACTGTCATACAAGTGAGAGGTTTAGCTAGCTATAAAACCAGGTTCAATTCACCATTTTCTGCAAAAGAAAATGCCTGTACCAAGTCAGGAATATGACAGTTGTTATCCATTTGTTTGATGTGTTTGAAAGAGTGATTTTGCCATTTGATTACGGAATTTCCGTTTTGAATTTTCCTTGGAGTTCGGTATTTTTGTTATTTTGCTTTTTACTTGACTGTACATGAAGTACCCAGCTTATGTGTAGCTGCTCCAATTGCCAGTTTACAAGGCTATATAGTACAACACTGCAGTTTAAAAGTATAGACATACATGAAACGCATACTTCAAAGCAAGCACCGAAGCTCATAATCAACTTTGCTCATATATAGACCGTAAAAATCAGAAATGCGATCCTTTTCTGTAAATTTACTGTTTACAAATTATTAAAATCAATGGAAATACTGTTTATTCTACCCCTAGACATAGATGGCCTTCCAAATAAAACATTTGGGAAGTTTTCGATTTAATCTCTTCAACTCCTTCGATTTGGCTTCATTTTAGCTATTAATGTCGTATGCTTAGTATACTTGATGTGTTTTTACAACCACTGCGCGATGCAGCTGCTCGTCGACGCTTTGATCTCAATCGTATCACCAGCGCTGTAGCGCTAATATGAATTGTATAAGACATAAAAAGAAGAATGTGTCCATGGGACACAGATGCGCTCCCTTATTTAAATGCAAGATTCAATGTACATCAAATTTGGCAATTTTCCTTTTATGAAGGGACGTAACACAAGAACAGTGAATGTGAAGCCACTCAAATTCAAACTTGATCAGTGATTGGTTGTAAAAAGTATTGTGTATTATTGAAGTTTCATAACGTCTAATGATGCAAACTTAGGTAAGGGACCCAAAACCAATTTTGGAATGTATAGACAAATCTACAGACGGACAAGGGTAAACGTTTTAAATGCCTCCTATGCCAAGCAGCCAGGCCAAAATAAAGAAAAGAGAAAAATGCACAAAAAATAAAGATTATAGATAATAATGGGGTGCTTTAATAAAATAATAGAAAATAGTTGGACAAAAAACATAGAGAAAAGAGAAATATGGCCTTAAAAATTAAAGAATACACCAATGAAGAAACCCCGTATCCAGACCTTCATTAAGGATGTTTGGTTCCCAAATTTTCGAATTTTCTTTATAATTACATCTTATATTGTATAATAAAAGACCTTCATTAAGGGTGTTTATTTCCCACATTTTCAATTTTTCTTTATAATTACATCTTATATTGTATAATAAAAGACCTTCATTAAGGGTGTTTATTTCCCACATTTTCAATTTTTCTTTATAATTTCATCTTATATTATATAATAATAAGTATTCGAAAAAGAGCAGGCTAATGCCGCTACAAGGCAGCACTCGCACCCGCAAAGTGGAAAGGGATTAATATAAGTTGCAAAACTTGTTTCCCAATCCACTATAAACAAATATGTTTAAACTTATAATAAGTATTCTACATTTTGATAGGTTGATGAGTCATTGTTGAGAAATTTTCCAGTTTTTTTTTCTTTTATTAGACGAAATTCTTTATATTTCATCACCACTGGGTCATATGCACAAGGATATCTTTTATATACAGACCTTACAATTGGTGCTAGCAAAAATGTATATACCTTCTTTACCATTCTGAGAAAAGCTTGAGCATTTGTTCACTTTATTATATTGCATCTGTTTTCTAACGTCTTGATAAGGAAAGAATAATGAAATTAAATTTTATAATACTGTAAATTCCTTATTTTTCGTTGGATACCAATTTTCGTGGTTTTCATGGGTACAAGTGAACCACAAATTTAAAAGTTCAATGAATTACAAATTTTCTATACAGTTGTATACAGACTTTGGTAAAACCACGAAGTCACATATCCACGAAAAGGCAAATTTTCTGAAATCCATGAAAAATTGGTATCCACGAAAATAAATGAATCCAATATTAAACTAACCCATCTCAATTGATATTTGATGTAATTCCACGACCACAGATATATCATGTTTAGGAGGTATAATTGTGAAAAGCACAAGTCTTAATTGAGGAGAATTGCTTTTGCCTAGCAGCTCTGTCGGAACATTTTCCTACTCTAGACGGTATCTTTAAAAAATGCCCCTCATCAACATGATATATCGGTTCAATATTTGTAAATCCTATGACCCTTACCTAGGCAATGCAATTCAAATTTTGCAACCCCTTCCCCCCTTATCATATTTTCAAAATCCATTTTTTAAGCATAATTTACAATTTCTTCTGCTTTCTTCCAAATATGAAAAATAAATGTGGAACGTGTCCATGGGACACAGATGAAGCCCCGGCTTGTTATAAAGGGACATAACTCAAGAACTGTAAAAGTGACGCTACCCAAATTTATACTTGATCTGATGTGGTAATAAGCATTGTTTATAAATTTCTTAACGGATACGAAAAATTTAGCAATTTTTCCATTTGTAAAGGGTCATAACTCTAGAACGGTAAAAATGACGCCACAAAAAAATCAAACTTGATCTGTTTTTTGTGGTAATAAGCATTGTGCATAAGTTTCATAACATTTGGTTGAGGCAAACTTAAGTAAGAGAATGGAAACCATAAATTTAGCAATTTTTCCATTTGTAAGAGGCATTACTCTAGAACGATAAAAGTGACGCCACCACAATTCAAACCTGATCTGTGTTTTGTGGTAATAAGTATTGTGTATAAGTTTCAGCACATTTGGTTGAAGCGAACTAAAGTTAGAGAACGGAAACGAAAAATTCATCATTTTTTCCATTTGTAAAGGGGCATAACTCTAGAATGGTATAAGTGACTCCACCATTTTCAAACTTGATCTGTGTTTTGTGATAATAAGTTTCAAAACATTTGGTGGAGGCAAACTAAAGTCAGAGAACGGAAACCAATTTTGGGACGTACGTACGTACAGACGGACAAAGGTAAAACTTAATGTAAAGGGTTCCACAGAACTCAGTGTATCCCCTTCAATTGCTGCTAGTTTTAAAGTGTAAAGTTGACTGTAAAAAGTGAGTCCATTTATCAGTAAAATACAGAATGGAAAAAAAAAATAACTTTAGATGCTATTTCTTGGTGTTGAACATTAGCTTCTGTCCAAGTTTCATTAACAACCCATGAAGGTTTACAAATTTATTTTGGTAAAAAAAATGTAATCCAAGACTGTCTGTAAATTTTAAGTGCCAAAAAACAAAGCCCATCTGTGGCACCGTTAAAGTCCACAATTCCTCTAAAGTCCACAACACAGCTAAAGTCCACAACAATTTTCCGCTAAAGCCCAGAACGCGGCTAAAGTCCACAAACTTTCCGCTAAAGTCCACAAAATGACCTCCGCTAAAGTCCACAAGAAAACGCCGTTAAAGTCCACAATAACAAGTTCTGCTAAAGTCCACCAAAAAAGCACCGCTAAAGTCCACACATTTTTTTTATTTTTTAAAAACGTCAATTAGGTTTTTTTTTATATCCCGTTAGTACTATACAAAGCATGGCCCTTTCTTCTCTGTAGTTATTTGTTTATCAGTTTGATAATTGAAAAAAGTACAGTAAATTTATATGATTTTGTTCCATTAATTATGATGATGATGATGCCCAATTTGGACATCATTTCTAAAAAGTACGTAAATTCGTTGGTTATTTTAACTTCTTACTGTTTTTTCTTCTTATTATTCTTTGCATATAACTAAATTGTACAACGCATACGTGCCTTAGTATATGAATCCCCAAAGGTGTCCTGTCACAAAACTATTAACCTACGTTTTACGTTAGTAATTTCGGTGTTGGTTACAGAAAACAACGAAAAATAATGTGTTATGATTTCCCGAACGGAAAAATGAAGCCATTATGATAAATTCAAAAGAAAAAAAAAATAATCTATACTTTGAATTATATTTTTATGCCCCACCGACGATAGTAGAGGGGAATTATGTTTTCTGGTCTGTGGGTCCGTTCGTCCGTCCCTCCGTACGTCCTTCCGTACGGCTCTCCATCCGTCCGTACGGCCCAAAGTTGGTTCCCGTTTTCTAACTTGAGTTTGCCTCAACCAAATGTTATGAAACTTATACACAATGCTTATTACCACAAAAGACAGATTACGTTTGAATTTTGGTGGCGTATCTTTTATCGTTCTAGAGTTATGCCTCTTTATAAATGGAAAAATTGCTGAATTTTTCATGTCCGTTCTCTAACTTTATTTTGCCTCACCCAAATGTTATAAAACTTATACAGAATGCTTCTTTTCAGAAAGTACAGATCAAGTTTGAATTATGGTTGTGTCACTTGTGTCACTTTTACTGTTCTAGAGTTATGCCCCTTTATAAATTGAAAAATTGCTGAACTTTTGTTTCAGTTTTCTAACTTAAGTTTGCCTCAACCAAATGTTATGAAACTTATACAAAATGCTTATCACCACAAAACTCCGATCAAGTACAAATTTGTGTAGCGTCAATTTTACCGTTCTAGAGTTATGCCCTTTAAAAATGGAAAAATGGTTGATTGTTTTTGTTTCCGTTCTCTAACTTAAGTTTGCCTCAAGCAAATGATATTAAACTTATACACAATTTTTATTACCACAAAACTCAGATCAAGTACACATTTGGGTAGCGTCATTTATACCGTTATTCAATTATGTCCCTTTATAACTTTTTATGATATACAAGCGGGATCATCATCTGTGTCCCAATAATACATTCCCCATTTATTTAATATGTTTAATCAGCTAAAAGTTTTCGTCACAATTTTTTCTAGTTCAATTGAACAGAAAGACTGTATATGGACAGCAGCTTGAAAGTGTTGAGCTGTGAAGTGTGAGCACTTTTGGGATTTGTCAGTCAGCAACTTCCTATTTGCTGGTACTTTTAAATTTTGAGTATGTTGAATGAACCAAACATTTCCCTCAAACTTTTCTCAAGTACTAGTGAATAGAATGATTGAGAATTTGGTCAGCAGCCTAACAGTGATGAGCTGTAATGTGTGAGTGCCTTTTTTATTCTGTTGGACACATACTTTCTGTTTTCAAATACTTTCACTTGCAAGTAGGGGTGGCCTAAGCACGACATGTGACACATGCATTCTTGTTTTTCATGTTATAATTGTTTGACCCATATCAATTCGCAGAGACAACTAGGTCATTTATGATAACTGGTAGAATAAAATATTTCTTGCAGGATAATTACAGCTGGCTGCAATAATTGTTCTTGTGTTCTTAACTAGTTATATCATTGACATTTATATTTACATAGCATCCTTTTGTGTTGAATAACTTATTATTGTTCAATGGACACATGTTATGATATTGACTTCTAGCAAATAGTCATATCAAACCAGTGCTAGGGACCATTATGAACTTGCAGTGAAGTTTTAGCTTTTGATCCTTGTAGTATGCTGCTCTGTGACTTCGAGATGACGAACAGCTATAAAAGTGTTCCATTTCTTTGGGTTTTGTCAAGCGTGTAGGTATTTTAAGTCATGCATTAATAAACCATATCCCTTTGTTTCCAATATGTTAATAACTTATAACTTATAACCCTTAAAGCTGAACACTAGTACATAAATGTATTTTTATATAATTTTAACTCGCTTAGAAAAAGATTTAGTCGTTTTGTTTCATTAAAAACAAACAAATGATTCCAGAATACTTCTATTTGTTTTGGAATTTTGGAATTTCCCTCGTCATTAGAGAGAACTCTTTATAAACTATTGAGTTAAAAAAATCCGCAAGGATTAAAAACTATTATCTATGTGTATTTACAGAATTTTCTAATATGAATAATTGCAGTTGTTTATATTTCTACGTCATTGATCAACATGGTATTGTATGGATAGATTACTGGTAATATAAAAATAAAATATGATTACGACAAACTTTACTTTAATAATTTACAAAAAAATCCATAACATTTAAACATGGTGACATTCATACAATGCTTTGTTAATACTTTAATGAATATACAAAAATATATCAAGCAAATATTCAGTTATGTAGACATTAATTGACATTAAGAAGACAACAGTTAATACAATATAGATACCATACCTATAGGAATACAGCAAACATCATTTCATCAATGCAGACACCTATTGAAATACAGCAAACACCAATTTAACAATGCAGATACCTATTGGAATACGACAAACACCTATTTAACTATCCAGATACATATTGGAATACTGTAAGCACCAATTTAACAATGCAGATACCTATTGAAATAATGTAAACACAAAATCAATAATGTAGATACCTATTGAAATACAGCAAACACCAAATCAACAATGCAGAAACTTAGTGGAATACAACAAACTTTAATATAACAATGCAGATATCTATTGGAATACTGCAAACAACAATTTAACAATGCAGACACCTATTGAAATATTGTAAACAACAAGTTAACAATGCAGACACCTATACAAAAACAACAAACACAATATCAACAATGCAGATACCTATTGGAATACTGTAAACAACAATTTAACAATGCAGAGACCTATTAAAATACAGCAAACACCAAATCAACAATGCAGATACTTAGTGCAATACAGTAAACACCAATTCAACATTTCAGACACCTATTAAAATACAGCAAACACCAATTCAACAATGCAGACACCTATTGAAATACAGCAAACACCAAATCAACAATGCAGATACCTAGTTGAATACCACACACACCAAATCAACAATGCAGATACCTATTGGAATACTGTAAACAACAATTTAACAATGCAGACTCCTATTGAAATACAGCAAACACCAAATCAACAATGCAGATACATAGTGCAATACAGTAAACACCAATTCAACAATGCAGATACCTAGTGCAATACAGAAAACACAAATATATCAATACAGATACCTTTTGGAATACTTTCCTAACATGTATTATATAGCCAAATGTTGATGACACAATCAGAATATCATTAAAGTGAGATCAAATGTGATATTAACCAGTAAATAAATGTATGAATATATACTGATAATTTTAGGAGAAAATGAATTAGGTCACAGAGGTTGCCTTAGTACTGAAAGATTTTTTGCTGAATGTGCCTTTTACATTACCATACATATGTTTTGTTGTCATGTTAGCAACACAAACAATTAAACCTTGTAGACCACACGATAATATGAATATGTATTCCAGCCATTCTGATTGCAAAATACCTGATAAAAAACCTGTAACCCAAAAGATACCAGATAATAGGAGAAGGCGAAAAAAAAGTTTTGCATCTTGGAAGGATGAAGATTTGACAAGATGTCTCATTTCCACGCGTAGACGGCAAATCTGTACTATAACTCGTAACAGAACAACAAAATTGATCACTGTAGAAAAGACAACTGGTCCACTAAAGAAAATAAGATTTGCTGGATACCTGCTTGGAAAGCAAACTGAATTTCCATATCCTGCAGATAAATTAGCAACGTCAAATTGATCTAGGATGACAGCTGGACCAACAAATAAAACTGGAATCAACAAGCCAGTTATGGTAAAAACATGCTTAGTGAAATTTCCTGTTCGTTTTATTGTTTTGTTACCAGACTTCATTGAGGTCAGATTCTTAGCTATATAAAGAACTGATATCAACATGAAAGAAAACACAGTCAGCCATAAATAATGAAGAAACACTCCAATTGTGTAACATAGGAATGCTATTTTAGAGGCATAACTACCAATCATGAACAAAATATTTGAAGCAATGAGTGAAATGGATATGTTTTCCATATTTGAACCTGCAATACTTGAAGATAGGTTAAACTTTCTGTTCATTATTATGGAGAAAACTAAAGCCACAACAGACACTGAAAAGCATAAATATGTCAGGATTGCTTTTATAGAGTAGGACAGTTTTGGGCTATCCATGAAATCTTGGTTTATATAATATTCGTGGCAGACTACATTTGTTACTTGTATCTTGAACAATCCATTCTGATCAGCAAAAATTGTCATCTTCTTACAGCCACGATACTCAGATCTAGAAATATTTGCACTACTTCTGTCAAGATCTTTAATCACATCAGAAAATATAGAAACTTCTATGCTAGAGAGCGATTCATTTTGCAGTGTAAGGGGTACATTTTGTTCTTTGCTAACTTTAATAGTGTTGTTTTCATCAGACCAAAACATATTCCACATTAAGTTGTTTATGTAATGTTCGTTTTGTTTTATTTCATGGAGGAAAGATGGTTTGGTGAAAACAATCCTCAAGTTTATTTTGGCAGCTTTGTTTTTTTCTCCATTTGGGAGAAGAATTTTCTTAAAGGATACTTCTTCTGTGTCAATGACCTTGGACAAAGTCAAGCAATAGGCAGAAGCAACTGCAAAAATCTGTAGTCTTGTCAGAGACACACTGGATACAAGGTAAAAAGGTTCTGGATAGCTGATCAAATTTGTGTAAATTTCTAAATCACATTGGTTACTCCCATTTATCTGAAAGTAAAATATTGAGTACCTTTAATGTATTTACAAACCTATCACTTATTTTCTTTCACTTGTTCATTTCAAATGGGATTTTACCTGAACTGTCCAAAAATGCATAGGTATACGTTAACTGTAACATTGTTCAGGTAGAAATGCTTGTTTATTTTAATAAGTTCTGCTCATGTCTCAAGGCAGTGATAAGAGAATTACCCAGGGACTGAGGAGGGTGATATATATATATAGGCAAATGGGAGGATGACATACAATACCTGTCCCTTCATTTAAAACAACAGCCATCAATGAAATAATCAATAGATTTGGTTTCAGCACCATTGTTAAATGGTCTGTTTCTCAGATACTATAAGCAAAAGGTCCACTATATTTGAATTATGTAATGATTGTAATGTATACATATAAATCTGTCTGAAAAGGTTCGTCTGACTTTTACCGCATTTTCATGGTTCATTGGTAAACATTCACTTTCCATGGTAAGGTCTGTAACAGTTTCTTAGATACGCTATAAGCAATAGGTCAACTATATTTTGTGTATTGAAGAATTTTAATTGTTTATGTCTGTTTGGGATTGTTTATTTTACATTGCTTATGTTGTCTTCGTTTACATGGGGTATTGGTAATGTGAAGATTAAGTGATACTAGTTGTAAAACCTGCATTGAAGACTTTCAACGAAAATTTAATCAGGATCAGAAGAGCAGGGAAGACATTAATTTTCTGTGTGTGCTCTCTTGTTATAAAGTATTAAGAAAAATGAAGTTTGAATTGTTTTCCGAATTGCTATATATGTTAACATCAGGTATAACCACATAAACTTGTTCAAGGGTTTAGAGCTACCTATAGACCAAAATGAGATAGCTGCAAGTAACTATAGGTCCCCGTACGACCTACACGAATTAGCAAAACCCATACTGTATTGTCAGGTGAAAGGTCCTGACATATATTGTTTTTAAGACAATACTACTAGAATATAGATTCCTAATACTGTGAATTCATTTTTATACGCCCGTTTACGAGACGTATTTTGGTATACCGTCAACATGTCGGACAATAACCCAATAACGCTAAAATTAATTTGCATGAAACTTTGGTAAATTGTTTATGTCTATTGACGTGAGCTGCCTTACGATTTTATAAATTTTAGATTTTATGTTTCCGAGTTATGGGATTTTATTCATTAAAAAATGATGAATTTTCCTGTTTTCAGACAATATTTAACTCAAAAACCCTTTCACCAATTTGCAAGAAACTTTGGTGAATTGGTTATATCTATTGAATGACGTGAGCTCCCTTTCGATGTCTATAAATTTTAGATTTTATGTTTCCGATGGGGTTTTATTCATAAAAAAAATGATCATTTTCCAGTTTTCGGACAATAACTCAGAAGTGCTTTGAGCAGTTTTCATGAAACTTTGGTGACTGGTTTATATCTAAAATATATTAAATTAACCTCCCTTTACTTTTTTTATAAATTTCTGATATGACATTGAGACGTTATCGATTTTTATCTCTTTGAAAAAGTGACTGGCGTATCATGCGCTCATGGCGCAGCTGTTTATTATTTGTGGGATACCAATTTTCGCGGATTTTGTTTGTAAAGGTCAGGGATTGGATTACGTTACAATTACTTTGCTAATTTGATGTAATCGATTACATAACAATTACACCTAAATTCAAATGTAATTGATTACATTAGATTATTTTTCTTTAAAGTAATCATGATTACTTTAGATTACGTATGATTACATTGTATATTGTGGTATTGAAAAAAACTTTTTTTTAACATTTGATCCTCACATTAAAAGCTACCTTGAGTGAATAATTGTGTTTTTTTTATATTTTAAATATAAATATGTTATTTAAAAGAACTTAGAAAAGGAGTAGTGTAATATTTGTATTTTTTTATGATATAATTTTATTTGACAAATTTACTTTGAATGTAAATGTCACTGTGTTTTATTTGTTAAAAGAATAAATTTGTTTTTTTTTTTTTAATGTTTTAGCCTAAAAGAAGTAAGAAAAAGAAATTAACAAATAGCGATTATTTAACATGTTTAATGATCAAACAGCCTTTTTGTCTGTGTGGACATAATTGACACTTTAATGTGCTTTTACAGGTGTAAAATTATTACCTCAAATTTTATATAACAAACAGTAGGTGAGTTTGGGTAATTAAAATGAATTATTTTGATGAGAATAATCAATAAAACTGTATGCTGTTTATTTTTTATTATATACACGATTGTAAAATTTATATTTCTATTCAATAGATATACGAAGATGTGGTATGAGTGCCAATGCGACAACTCTCCATCCAATTCACATTTTGTAAAAGTTAACCATTATAGATCAAAGTACTGTCTTCAACACGGAGCCTTGGCTCAAACCGAACAGCAAGCTATATAGGGCCCAATTAATGACTAGTGTAAAACCATTCAAACGGGAAAACCAACGGTCTAATCTATATAATAAACGAAAATCGAGAAACACTTATGAACCACATCAACAAACGACAACCACTGGAGAGGGGGAGGACAGGGGGGTCCCTTCTCCCTTCTCCCACCCCTCTTCTCCTTTCTCCTACCCCCGTTCTCCTTTCTCCCATTACAATAAAACATCCTTTTTGAGATATTTTTTCTTAAAATATTAGAAAATTTTTTAAAAGGAGAGATATTTTATTTTTTTCTCCTTTCTCCAACTTTTCCTCCTTTCTCCCAGGCTTCCTCTCCTTTCTCCTACCCATTTCTCCCTGTCTCCCTTACCCCTGTCCTCCCCCTCACTGGACATCAGGTTCCTGACTTAGGACAGGTGCAACCAAATGCAGCGGGTTTAAACATTTTAATAGGTATCAACCTTCACCCTTACCTGAAACAATAGTGTAACATCGCAACATAGAAAGACACACTATGAAATATCAATTGAAATGGCTTAACTCAATTTAAGACACATATTAACACAAGCAAGTGACAAGGAACGAATAAATTTGATTTATGACACAGTGTAAATTAAATACAAAATCAATAAAATAAGGGGTGAGATGTTAAACAACCATAACATATTAAGGATGTACACCTCTGAGAGCCAAACATTTCTAGAATTAAACATTTTTTCTTGACCTGATTTTTGGGTTTATAAGACTGTAACAAAATAATTGGTGAAGAAAAAATCATATGGTGGTGCACTTCTTTTTTTGCTACGGCCCTTTGAAAATGCCCAATTTTGATGATTTTCCCATTTTTCATCGATTTCTACCTATTTTTGGGCTATTATCGTGAAAAATATCACAGTTCCACAATTAAACTTTTTTTAAAACTTTCTATAAAGATGACGTGGACCAATCTAAATGAATTTTACTTAAAAAAAACTATAGGTAGGTGTTAATATAAGAAAGTTTTATCATATTTTGACGCTTTTTTGTGTAAAACTTAACATGCTGTCAATTTTGTATTTTGGTGATTTTTCTCAGTTTTAAGAACAAAATGCATATTATTTCAACTTTTTTGTTACAAATGATTGAAAAAATACATATCTAAGAAATTTGAAAAGACCGATATGATATGGGATGTACATGAATCTTGTAAAATCATTTTTTGTATCCCTCACCCATTTTCTCAAAATTTTGGCTAAAAATACTGACTTGATTAGTCGTAAAATTTGAAAACTGGATTAGTCAAAAACCATTCATTGTAAATACACAATTTTTTCACAGAGTTATGTTTGATTATAATATTTTTAAAATTCATTGATATTTTCCACTTGTATCACATGTTTTGGAAATAATTCAAGAACGAGATTTCAACGAGACTGAACGAGACTGAAAAATCAGAGGAATACACCCTTAAGAAAACACATGATAAAACATTTTGAAACTTTTGTTATAAAATGTGAAATAAAACCAATTGTTTTAAATTTCAAACATCAAAGTAAATATAAAGAGTCAAATTTGCACATTACTTAAACAGTCTGAATTTTCTTTGAAATCCAAGGGAGCAACACCATATTATATCACAACATGCACAAGGACTCACTGTTTAAAAAAAATCCATTCATTTACACCCTACATTCCGTTCAGCATGAGTATACTGAAACTGAAATTATCAAATAGTTAGTAGGATCAATCATATTGAACCATGATCAATCATACTGAACATTAGTATGAGGATTTTTCATTTATGTTTGTACATAAAAAAAAATAGTTTTTAGATATAAAATTTGTAATCAGCAAGTAATCATTTAAATTGTAGTCTAAAAGTAATTTCAAAGTTTTCATGATTACACTCGTTTTTTTGCTTTGTGATCGATTACATTACGATTACTTGACTTGTAATCAGAAAATGCATGTTTACTGATTACATGTGATTACACTGCTAAATGTAATCGATTACAGCTTTCTACGATTACCCTATGCCTGGTAAAGGTGAACCATGAATTTAAATATTCAGCGAAGAACAAAGTAGGTCCAGTAAGACCCCTTTTTGGCCCCAAAATATAGCAGTTTTACAAAATTGTTACAATGTAAACTTTTAGTTATTTATTGGACAGTAGAATGCTTCTGCTACATAAATATGGGCTGTTTTTGACAATACAATGCACATATATCGGGTACTAGCACCATTTAGTCATGCTAAATTACTGAAATCTTCACAATTTTAGCATTTTAGTTAAATGTTAGACAGTTTTCGTGTGAAACGAAAGTGGCCGCATTCGTGTTCATCCTTAATATTGAAATGTAAGTTGTATTTTATGATAATACATAACATATATAAAGGTTGAGGATGAACACGGATGCGGCCACTTTCATTTTTGACAAAAATCATCTGAAAAGTGACATTTTTTGGCATCTTTGGTATATTTTTCATATTTGAGCTTGAATCGGGTTGTTTTTAATAACTAAATCAGTTAAAATCTTTCACATAAATTAATTGATTCAAATGAAATAGACACTTAAGTGTTTAAAAAGTGGTCAAAATCTTTCGTAAGATGAACCTGAAATTTGAGGCCAAAATACTCCTTTGCTACAGGCATGTATGCAGACTTTTGCAAAACCGAGAATTTTTCCTCAAGCCATAAAAATTTGTACCCATAAAAAAAAAAGTAATTGTTGTTTACCTGGTAAGGCATCTTGGTGCAATCTTCTTTCTTTGTTTCCTTTTCTGTGAAAGAAAATAGGATAGTTATTGGGTAAATTGTATCTCGACCTAATCTATCATATAGTCTACCCGTGCATTTTAATAAGTGACGATTAGAGCCAGGACCACAGAAATAGTTTCTGTAAAAATATGCCATTCTCTTCTCAAATAGATACACTGGATTGATGAATTTTTGACATAGTGTATCATTATTTCCAGCTAGTTGTAGCATACATGGACGAACTACTGTACCTTTTGGAGGTATAAGTTGATAGCCTTTGCTCATGTGAAAAATATGATTCATTCTGTCTGAGTTCGACATGTTTTCATAGATAATTGATGTGACTACTCCACTAAGTTTTAATGTCAGATCAAATGTTTTATACAAAGTGATATTATGACAAAATGCACAGTACTTATTTTTGAATATAATGTCATCACTAACAACGCACGGTCCCACACGCAGAAAATCATCACTTTGACAAAGATGTAGAATAGTTGTATTATCTTCCATGGGTGGACATTCAGCCACTGCAAACAACCCTTTGTATATGTTATTGGATGATTTGTAGCATTGATAATATGGCGTGTATACTGAGTTTAACTCCTCATTGTATTTGATGTCGTGGCAACAATCTTTGAATTGATGACATTGTTTATCACAATTACAATACTGTTCTTCCATTGTAGTTTGTGTAAACTCACAAGTCCCATACTGAGAGCATGTATCTGTTAAGACTAAAGCTTTGTACGGTGAAATACTTGTCGAGTAGATAAACTGCTGATTGTCTGAAATCTTTGTTTGGTCAGTCAAAGAACTTTTTTCCACATGTGTTAGTTCAGTACTACTGGTATATTCACTTGCATTATTTTCAAGGCCCACACCATTGGGTTCCGTAGATCTCAATCCAATGTCCACTCCGAGAACAAACCAGTGTTGAAAGAAATAGTATAGTAAAAATATTATTACAGTGTAATAAGTCATGATTGATGAGCTTTGGTGAGTTTAAGTTAGAGGATTTATTGTGTATTGTTTATCAGCCAGTATATATATAGGCATGTGACCGACAATTTCCAAAAGGTAAAAAAGCAGTTAAAATTTGATATAACCACGATAACAGGATGGTATATAAATTATATACCGGTTCAATTTGATATGTTGGAATAAACATTAAATAATTTCTTTTCCAGTTCTTTCGTTATGGCTTTATTTCTGGTGGTAATTAAAATTAATTCAAAAGAATGAATGTCTTAATCTGTTGAAAATGTTTTGATGTAAATATGCAATCATCGTTTAGTTCTTAGGCATTTTAGAGCATAAACAGAAAGAATTTCATTATTAAAAAAAAAAATGTTATACAATTATATGGCCTTCATGAAAAGTTCATATTTAAAATTATTTAATTGAGGAAAGGATATTTTCCCTGTGGTCCATAGGACAGAGGGAAAATATCCCTTTCAAATTTTAATAATTTTGGATATGAATTATTCATGATATAATGATATAATTATTGTTTTTAATCTAAAGCCAAATCTTGTTATGTTCCCAAATGTATTTACATGTATAGTGGAAATTTAGAACATCGCAAAAACATCATTTAAAGAATTGTTTTCAAAGGTTAAGTTCTAAGTTGTTTTCCAGATGGAAGTTCTTACTGAGAATCCAAAATATTTAATCATTCTTGATTAATTACAATTAATAATTCATAATTAATAAGTGTTTTCAACAAACGCGCAGATTTTGATTACATTTGCGCGCATTTGTTTTACAGGTAACACAGGTAAATATAAAGATAAAGACTCTAATAAAATATTGAATCTGAATCTTTATGATAAATATGTAAATTAATTTAGAACATATTTATAATTTTAAATTATATATTTTTCATAATTCTAAACAAATATATATATATATATATATATTAAGTGATTTTCCATGTATTTTTGTGTTTCTTGACATTTTTTTATAATTTTGAAACCATCACAAATATAAAACAAGGAAACATCAGCAGTTGTACGTAGATGCGAGAAAGAAAACACCTGAGTATCTAATCATGCTAATGGAGCAATTCCGATAAGACTTGAATAGACTCTGAGAATGTGAATGCATTTATTTTCTTAAGCAAGTTGTCTGCAAATATTCAGCACGTACGTACAGGGATAATAGGCACTTTTACTCTTCGGATTTGCTATGGTTTTACAATTGTATCTGTATAAATTTGGCCTTTTTAACTTTTTTGGATTCGAGCGTCACTGATGAGGGTTTTGGAGACGAAACGCGCGTCTGGCGTATACTAAATCTAATCTATGATTAGTTTATTTTCAAGGACTTGGTGCTTGTGCATAATAAAACCAACCTTTCCTGATCGAAACCCCTCTTCCTTCTCCTCGTCGTAAATCTATTGCAATCAAAAGCTGCAAGCAAACGTAAAAAAATTGGCAAAATGGGCACAAATGTTATGTCTGAAGCAAATCTTAACAAATATTTTTCTTTCATTTTTCAGTATTTTACTCATAGATGGGTGTGGCACCGTTAAAGTCCACAATTCCTCTAAAGTCCACAACACCGCTAAAGTCCACAACAAATTTCCGCTAAAGTCCACAACGCCGCTAAAGTCCACAAAATGACCTCCGCTAAAGTCCACAAAAAAACACCGTTAAAGTCCACAATAACAAGTTCCGCTAAAGTCCACAAAAATGCACCGTTAAAGTCCAAACAATTTTTTGTTTATAGTCGAAAGATCAATTCGCTGTTTTTTTACTCCCGATAGTATAGATCTTATAAAAAGTATGGACTTTTGTTTTTTGAAAGTATCTCTTATCAGCTTAAATCATATTTTTGATAAATGAAAAGATTATAGTATCTGCTTTTGAGTTTGATCTTTGTATTGCAATCTTCTATCAATCAAACAGACAACATTTCCGAAAAGCTATCTAGCTATAGTGCTTTTTATTCTTTAGTAAACATTAGTCCATCTACAAAAACTCCTATATAGCGTTCTCTTTGTGTATCTTTCGGACCATATGAGTATTTGGACCATAAGCGTTGGTCATGACCATATGCGTATATACTCAACTAGATGGGTCATACCCTATAAAGAGTTTTAGTATTAACTGTAAACTTATTAATCAACCTGACCATATGAGTATATACCCATATGGTCATGACCATACGCGTATGGTCCAAATACTCGTATAGTCCGGAACATTTATATGCTGGAGACATAATTTGGAGCCTATATTTGACATTTAAATTTCATTTGCAAATATCTAAGACATAAGAAAGATGTCAATTCAGTGTCTGTGAGGCTCCACAGCAGCCAAAACGGTCCGTAAATCTCAAAATTAGACTTTAAACCATTATGTTTTTTATGATAAAGAATTCCACACATTCATGCATTTTGTGGTGCTCAGCAGATTTCCATCATTCATCGGTTTGCATGTTTGTTTTGTTTTCAAATGTATTTGTGAAAGATGAATAGCATAGATTATACGCGGATGCGGTTCTGCGTTTTGTATTACCCATGATGACTACAAATATAAAAGATTTGATCTCACCAATGCTACATGAATTCATGTTCCAGACAGTATGAGTATTTGGACCGTATGTGTACGGTCTGTACCGTATAAGTATGTTCGAATGTATGCTCGTATATAGTACGAGCTCGACCATACACGTGTATTTGCCAAATTTATCAAGAGTAAAAATTGAAATATAAACTTAACTAAATATAAAAGTGACGCCAAATTGTAACTTTATGAGTTAATCTCTTGTATTTAGTATGAAATTGAGTTCAAGTGATTATTGAAATTGAAGTTATTGGAAGTACATACATGTATATTTTGGAAGATAAGATTTTAGAACATTAGGAACGTTACTTCAAAACCGTCAAACCAGTAAAATTTAATGGTCAGAAGGATTTGTCACCTACAAATTGTTGTAATATAAGTTTATCGTGAAAATTTACGTTTTTTTTTCATAAAAAATATTTAGGAAATATTTCATGTAAAATTTTAATTAAAATTGGTACCAATAGAAGGCTATTAGAAGCAGAGCTCTCTTAAGTTCATTTGCTTATTTGGCAATATATTTATTTTGAAGCGTTAATTATTAATTTCTGATGATAAACGCAAAGTTTATATTTATCCAAAAATTTGATTTGCATCAGGAGAAAAACAAAAATAACCGAAGAAAATTATGACCAAATAAACAAATATATTCAGACAATTCTGCGTCTTTCAAAAATTGGTTTGGGAAAATCCAACAGTAGTTTTGTATTTCTTTTTTATATGATTTTTACGTTTACTTGCCGATTTATTTGTGTGTTGAGAAATCCAGAACTAATAAAGATATATGTATATGAGCATTGGAGGGTGTGGATATAGGATAAAGGCAAAAGGAACGTTCGTCTTGCCCTGAGCCCGAACACCAAACTTTGTGGAACTATCCTATAGTCATAATGATTTATAAAATGTATTCCATTATGTTTTCTGGTCTGTGCATCCGTTTGTTCGTACGTCGTTGTCCGTCCGTTGTCCTTTCGTTCCTTCGTCCGTCCGTCTGTCCCGCTTCGGTATAAAGTTTTTGGTCGAGGAAGTTTTTGATGAAATTGAAGTGTTATCAACTTGAAACTTAGTACACATTAGCCCTGTGATATGATCTTTCTAATAGTAAGGCAACATTAGATTTTCTACCCCATTTTCACGGTCCACTGAACATAGCAAATGATAGTGCGGATGGGCATCCGTGTACTATGGACACATTCTTATTTGTATATGTATGTTATAGTTATTGACAAAGCAAGTCAGTATATATGATTTATTCTGCACGACTCGAGTGACCCTAATTAACCAGAACGACGCAGGAGTTCGGGTTAAAGAATCATACCGAGCCGCGCAGATCAAACCATGTATACCGATTTGATTGGCTAATAACTGTTTTAACACATTACGTCATCAATGTACGTGAACATTTTGGAAATATGCGGACGATATTTAGTGGACCGTGAAATTGGGGTAAAAACTCTAATTTGGTATTAAATTTGAAAGATCCTATCATAGGGAAACATGTATACTAAGTCTCAAGTTGATTGAACTTCAACTTCATCAAAAACTACCTTGACCAAAAACTTTAACTTGAAGCGGGACAGACGGACGGAAGGAAGGACGGACGTACAGACGGACAAGGGTGAAACTTAATGCCCCCTCCGCTACGATGGGGTCATAAAAATTTGCATAAGGCGTGCACAATGTAAAACTTGGTATCTTGGTTAGCTTTAACAACCAATACTAATACAATTGTTACCACTGCTGGTTCAACCTGATTGACGGTTCGTTTCAGAGGGAATCACCAACCTTATAGTAAGCGTACAAATAAATGCTTACAGGAAATGTCATTGTTATGGTCATTTTTCTGTAAATTTTGTTCATAAAATGTTATATTAATTTGAATATTAAGATTGTTCTACCCCTAGCACATATGGTCTAAACTTAATTTTGCACTTACTTTCGGATTTGGGATTTTAATCTTGTATTTGATACTTTGTTATCGATTTTGCTGCAATAGTTAGATTCAAACACTATAGAAGACATGCTGGATATCTTGTGAAAAAATATTACATGATAAAGCGACTATAATTTTTTTTAATATAAACTTTGGATTTTTTTGCAATGATACGTGTTATATTCTTAAGATTTTAAACAGGTTCAGTATAACGAATGTATTGAAATTTAAACGATAAAAAATATATATATAAAGTGAAGATACAGTACACTTACTTTTTAATCTCATTATCCAACCAGTCCTTGTGTAAAAGTTTCGTCAACCATGATTCTGGTAAAGCAGACATACCTAGTTTACATCCCAGTAAAGCACCTCCAACACAGGCATTCGAATCGGCTTCTCCTCCCTAAGTAGAAGATTAATAAAGGTAAACAATTGACCAAAATTGTGCACATATTACTTTTTTTTGAAAATACGGGATAAATAGACAACCAACAAAAAAGAGCAAAACAAACTATCATTCTAATACCATAGAAAATCAAAGAGGAGACTAAAAAGCATTATAAAGGTCTTCAATTATGAAAATACAACACTGCACAGCTAAAGCAAAATCGAAATAGCCAAGGACTTTGATGCTTAAAACATCACTATGGCATTGGCTATCTTAGTTGCTGAAATCTCTACAACATACATCAATCTTTCAATTTCTTAGCACAAATAAACAAAGACGTCAAGTGCAGATTTGAAAAGTTTACATCTAAAAAAAGGAATTTTGTTTTTATTTGCCCCATATCTTTATTTTGGACAGACCTTAAAGGGAAATTTGCCAATACGGTAACTATATCATTCGTTTAAATGTCTTATAATTTTTAAACCTTCACTAAAAGTTACTTCTTATGAAATAAATAAGAATTGAAAACGTTATAAACTTAAGGCCCGAAAATCTGTAACGTTAAATTAGAATATAAAAGACTATTTGTGTGATAGACAGTTCACTTTAAACCAATTCATGATATCAACTACTGTTGGCAAAATGGTTACATTTGCGTCCCCATGAAAGAGAAGCAAATGTACTGGGTTTCCAAGCGCAAATATAACTGAATTCGTACCTGCATCATAATTTTGGTGATTGTCTTCCGGAAATTATCTTGCTTTAATGCCCACAAACCGGTACCCAGGGATTTATATATGTAGCCAATTTTATCGGCTTCATCTTATTTCAAATCTTTAATATTTTCACATTTCAAATAAAATAAAAGGGTTTTCTTTTCTTAATCTGTTTCTACACACGTTGATGCATATTCGTATGCATCTTGTATTATTTCGTTCACTTTGAATTTCCATTTCTGGTCCTTGTGCTTTCCTTGTAACATGGTTGCGGTGTTGCAGACGAACGTTCACTTAATCTGACCCAGTCAATTGATAACCTGAAACCCTCAAAGAAATGGTCTTGTCCACGCTGTTATGGAAATGATTCTATTTCATTCGATATCAAAATCATCTTGAAATTATTCCAAAAAAATATAGGTTTTGATATGTTCCCGCATGACGAAACTTAAATTCTATGAATGAAATATATAATTCAGAATCTTTCCCGTACAGAAAACATGTTAAATTACAGTTTGGATCAACAATCTTTGCTTTCTGTTGTTGTAATTTATGATACTGCGAAGTAAAATGATTACACATGATCATGATGATATTTTTGCTTTACATATATTTTGAAATGATTTAATGATCATTTTGTAGTAAAAACAATCGTTGATAAAGACGACATGTAAAAACCCATTTTAATCGGACAAATTGAAAAAATATATTGTGTAACCTGCCTTATCCAACATCCTGCTTTAACCGACACATTTTCATGGTCTAAAAATATGCCTATCCTTTCTAAAAAAAACCTGAGTATTCCAACACCCTGCTTAATCTGACATTATTTTCTGGTCCCCAAGTGTGTTGGATTGAGGTTTGAAAGATTAAATATCAAGTAGTTCATACCTTACAGTGCTGTTTGTTATACAGGTGTAACGTGTTTGGCTTATGAACTATATGTTCGTATCCGTTTTCACAGAATCTGAGATACTCCAATATCAATCTTTTAATTAACTCAAAAACCTAACTACAACTTGGAGGCTTTACTTAAAACTACAAGACCAACTTTGAAAATTAATAAAGAAATAACACTATTTACACAAATAACTTTTTATCAAAAAGTAGTCTGAAAACTAGAACCTCAATTTATCCTTGATCTTTTCACTGACTCCGAGATCCCAACTGATTTGACAAACAATTACATTAAACTTAAGAACAAGCTTCAAAAATCCTAGGTTCCTGAAACACCTAGTTCTGAGACACCCAGTCTCTGAGACAACTAGTCTCTGAAGCACCTAGTTCCTGAGACAACTAGTTTTGAAGCACCTAGTCTCCGGAGAACATAAGTCACCAGATTATTACAAGCTATCTGTTCGAGGGACTGCGACCATTCCCGAGAGAAATTACAGTTTCGGAACAACGCGGTAGCTTGAAATAATTGTAATACTTAGTCTCCGAAGCACCAAAGTCACCACACTTTTACAAACCACCTGTTCGAGGGACTGCGACCATTCCCGGGAGAAATTACAGTATCGGAACAACCCGGTAGCTTGCAACAATCGTAAAGACTTCAAAAACCGCTTGCTTCAAAACCACAAGCTTTCAACTCAAACTAGGTTTACAAACTTTCATTTTAAACGACTTTATTGGCTGGTGTTCACTTTCCGATGTTCATCCGTCGTTGGCCAATTAATAAATGAGCAAACTCGCACTATAAATCAGTGTCTTTATATACCAAGAGCGCGGACCTCGAAGAGAGCACCCTAGCAACAATTAACGCGTCTCGTAACAACCGAGGATAAAAGGATGATTGTATATGTAGTTTTCGTTAACGTATTGTTCAAATGGGTAATTAATCATGGATTACAATTCAACGATAAATTACAAATATTGTCTTATGCCTAAACTGCATTTTTGTCACATTACCCACGCCTTCGATTTCATGCGTCCTCGCATGACCAACATACATTTTTTTCCTAGTTGTATTAACACAAAGCAACTACCAAAGAATACGTTTAAAAGGTCTCTAACAAATTTTGCCTCTGCAGCGACCCCAAGGAGCCTACTCTTAACGAAATCTGCAGAAGGGGTCTTTTACATGCACAAGGCGTGACATGTCCCTGTACATGGGGCCTCGGATTTAACGTCCCCATCCGACGGACTCACATTGATATATTTTTTTCTGTGTTGAGTGTATTTCAATACACCTCAACACTTACAATAAAAATTACATTAATATTTTATAAAAAAGAAACAATTGCTATCCACAATAACCGATTAAATTTCAACCAGAGATTGAAATTCTTTCCGAATTTTCTTTTCAACCTCATTTCTATTTAACATACTTCTAATAGACTTTATATATTTTCTGTACTTCAATAACTCTTTCTGCTTTGGAGACACAGTTTTCTCTTGTCGTGTTGTCTGTCTTTTGCTAAGTCCTTCCAGACACACTTTATCGGAAATCTTAACATTTGTGTCAGGCTCTTTGATAACAATATCTTCGTTTTCGGAGCTGTCATTTTCTGAGACTTTTTCTCAGTTCACATCTCCGTCTTTAGAGTAAACGTCATGTTCCCTTGGTAGCTCAATAATATTAACGTCATTATTCCTGTGTAACCTTCTCATATGACGTCTGCGATAAGACGACTTCTTAAAGACTTTGCTACACTGGTAGCAATGTGATAAGTTCTTCTTCTGATTCGTAACCAATATTCCTTTATGTTTATCTACAATACTAACTTTTTCTTTGAATAGTAGAACAGGCTCTGTGATGGTTTTCGACACCAGTACTTCCCACCGAGGAGTCAGTTGTACAGCCGATGTTACATATGCCCCGTAGCAGCCTATCTGACCTTCAAAATGTAAACGGGTCTCTTTTCCATTTACCCAAATATTACCTTTAGTAATATTAATTACACAACTGTGGCTCCTTTGGAAGTCTATTCCCAGTATAACATCTACGTTCAGATCTACTATCACAGCTATGTTGGAACAGACATCACGATTTATTTCAATATCAATGATGGTTTTCCCAAATACAATTAATGGAGAACCGTTGGTAGTCAATATCTCTCTGTCCATTGGTGACAGAACATGGGAACCCATACGGTAAAATAATTTCTTTGAAATTAGAGATACTGTCGCTCATGTGTCTATAAGCATCTTGGCTTTACAACCATTTACTTTAGCTTCTATAAACATACCGGCCTCATTTGCTAATTTGTTAACTCCTATCACACCGTTCTGTTTTTCCCGTGAAAATTCGGGTAGGTTTTGGGAGTTTGAATGTCCTCTTTTCACACTACTATCGGGACAATCTTTCTTGAAGTGTCCAAATTTTCCACAATTGAAACATCCTCGATTCTTGTGATTCTGGTATATTGCACCCAAGTCTGCTTTAAAGCTCTAACTTCTTGCTGCAGATCAGTCAAAGCTGTCTGCATGTTTTTAAGTAGCTCTACTGTTTTGTCGCTAGCGTCACTGTTGGTCCCGTCTCTAGTTATAGCCCTTGAAAAGCCCTTCCCATTATCTTGCTTAATTTCGGCCTTATTAAAAGCTTCAGGTTCAACAGCGTGTCGAATCGCGTCGTTCAAGTCAGCAGGTCTAGCTTGTTTTATCCTTAGCCTCATGTCTACACTCATGAGTCCGTCTATAAACTGCTCTTTAGCAAGTGTTTCCCTAACGTCATTTGGGGCTGTTGAATATGAAAGGTTCGCTAAGCGTCTTATTTCCTGACCTAATTGCGGAAGGCTTTCGGAAGCCTTTTGACGACGCTCCCGTAATTGTGTTCGGTACAATTCCGTTTGATTGGCAGGCGAAAATCTCTCTTCAAGAGACCTGACAAGCTCTTTAAAATCTTGTCTTTTATCTGTGGGTAGATTTCCTAGTACCCCCTGGGCCTGTCCTCTCAATGAGACTGCCAAATATAAACCCTTTTATGACTCTGTCCAGCCATTTATACGCGAACAGGCATCAAAATGAGACTTGTCATCTATCAATGATCCTTGACCGTCAAACGTAGCGGGCTTTATGACATTTTTGCTTTTGTTGTCTCCCCTATATGCACCTAATTTATCTTGTGGTTTTGGCAAATTTTTCTTTAACCTTTCAGTAACAAAATTTGTCTCGAAAACAGAGTCTGAATAATTTTTCATCTCTGGAGCTAACTTTATCGAAGCTGGGATATGTTTATCAGGTATTGCAGGCCGTGGCATAACTTTTGACTTAGCCGCCCCTTTCCCAACATTTGAACTTTGGAGTATATTGCTGCCTGTACCAAAGTCGGGGTCTGGAACAATGGAAGTACGAAATCCAGAGTCAGATTGTCTTGGCCATGTTGATTGATTGATAGAAGTTGACTGAGAAAAGTCTGGGGCATTCTCAAAACTCTTAGATCTTAAGCACTCTATTTCCTTGTTTAATCTATCTAACTCCCTGGTCAAATTTCTTGTTTCGACCCTGTAAGGGTCATACAACATTTTATCTTCTTTGTATGTTCGGGACTCGATTCGACACGCTGTTGAACCTGAAGCTTTTAATAAGGCCGAAATTAAGCAAGATAATGGGAAGGGCTTTTCAAGGGCTATAACTAGAGACGGGACCAACAGTGACGCTAGCGACAAAACAGTAGAGCTACTTAAAAACATGCAGTTGAAGAATAAATTAAACAATTTTCCAAATATATTTTATTAAACAAATGTATTTACAAAACAGTCTGTTGCTTCTTGCAATTAAGGACAAATAGGAAATAATGACAATTAAACAATGTGATTATTTACATATAATACTGAAGTTTCTCAGATCCCACCGCTGCTAACCAATTTTGTAACGTGTTTGGCTTATGAACTATATGTTCGTATCCGTTTTCACAGAATCTGAGATACTCCAATATCAATCTTTTAATTAACTCAAAAACCTAACTACAACTTGGAGGCTTTACTTAAAACTACAAGACCAACTTTGAAACTTAATAAAGAAATAACACTATTTACACAAATAACTTTTTATCAAAAAGTAGTCTGAAAACTAGAACCTCAATTTATCCTTGATCCTTTCACTGATTCCGAGGTCCCAACTGATTTGACAAACAATTATATTAAACTTAAGAACAAGCTTCAAAAATCCTAGGTTCCTGAAACACCTAGTTCTGAGACACCCAGTCTTTGAGACGACTAGTATCTGAAGCACATAGTTCCTGAGACAACTAGTTTTGAAGCACCTAGTCTCCGGAGCACATAAGTAGTAACCAGATTATTACAAGCTATCTGTTCGAGGGACTGCGACCATTCCCGAGAGAAATTACAGTTTCGGAACAACGCGGTAGCTTGCAATAATTGTAATACTTAAGTCTCCGAAGCACTAAAGTCACCAGAATTTTACAATCCACCTGTTCGAGGGACTGCGACCATTCCCGGGGGAAATTACAGTATCGGAACAACCCGGTAGCTTGCAACAATCGTAAAGACATCAAAAACCGCTTGCTTCAAAACCACAAGCTTTCAACTCAAACTAGGTTTACAAACTTTCCTTTTAAACTACTTTATTGGCTGGTATTCACTTTCCGATGTTCATCCGTCGTTGGCCAATTAATAAATGAGCAAACTCGCACTATAAATCAGTGTCTTTATATACCAAGAGCGCGGACCTCGAAGAGAGCACCCTAGCAACAATTAACGCGTCTCGTAACAACCGAGGATAAAAGGATGATTGTATATGTAGTTTTCGTTAACGTATTGTTCAAATGGGTAATTAATCATGGATTACAATTCAACGATATATTACAAATATTGTCTTATGCCTAATCTGCATTTTTGTCACACAGGTAGTTATTTAAGAATTGAATGCTTATTTTTGTAAATTTATTGGGGTGTAAAAGCGTTGACCGAAGTACATTTTGTATGAAGCGCGGAAGCGCTTCATTCTAAAAATGTACGCACGGTCAACGCTTTTACAACCCTATAAAGTTACAAAAAGAAGCATTCAATACTTATAATTACATTTTTTAAGCTAGGATCATGAAAACACGATTTTTATCAAGTTTTATTTATTTCACCTGTGCACTTTATTGTGGGACCTCGTGTCATCATGAATGATAAATTTTATTGTCTGATGCATTTGCTTACGGAATAACATGTGATGTGCAGTTAGCCAATCAGAATAACGTATAATAATGAAACATACATCTAATGTAATTATAATTTAATAATACAATTATTCACATCCGCTTGTTGATTTCTTAAAAAAAAATCCAAGATTAATTTATTGATTAGTTTAAAAGAGTATTTTATTCATTGCGAATTCATGTAAAAGGGCCAAGAAATATACAATAATGAATTAAGTCTTCAAAGTTCAAACCAGGATTAAAATTCTGTACGCCAGACGTGCGTTAAGTCCACAAAAGACTCATTAGTGACGCTTGAATAAAAAAAAAGTAAAAAAAGTCCAAATCAAGTACAAAGTTGAAGAACATTGGAATCAAGTACGAAGTTGAAGAGCATTGTAATTAAGTACGAAGTTGAAGAGCATTGTAATTAAGTACGAAGTTGAAGAGCATTGTAATCAAGTACGAAGTTGAAGAGCAATGTAATCAAGTACCAAGTTGAAGAGCATTGTAATCAAGTACTAAGTTGAAGAGCATTGTAATCAAGTACCAAGTTGAAGAGCATTGTAATCAAGTACGAAGTTGAAGAGCATTGTAATCAAGTACAAAGTTGAAGGGAATTTCGTTAGGTACGAAGTTGAAGAGCTATGGAATCAAGTACGAAGTTAGGGAGCAATGGAATCAAGTACGAAGCTAGGGAACATACAAATCAAGTACGGAGTTAAGGAGCATTGGAATAAAGTACGATATTGAAGAGCATTGGAATAAAGTATGAAGTTGAAGAACATTGGAATGGAAAGCAAATATGAAATTGAAGACCACTTGAATCAAGTACGATGTTGCAGAGCATATTGTAATCAAGTAAATTTTGTAAAGCATACTGGAATGAATTGAGTACGAAGTTGAAGAGCATTAAGGAGGAAATGGTTTTGCATAATGGAGAGTCTTTGAGAGTGACTACTTTTTGTCTTTTTCTAAGATTGTTTTATATATGTAAAAATATATGATAGGAGATAGCATATAATATTTGAAGCAATGCATACTAATATTTTGTTTCTATTTTTTTTAGTAAATTTACAGGTAACACAATCGACAAATTAGCCTCATTTTTATAAAGTGAATATGGTTAATTTGTTGTCAAGAGTGCGAAATGTCGACTTCGAAACTGGAAATTCTGAAAGAGGGGCGAAAAATACCAGAGGGACAGTAAAACTCATAAATCGAAAATAAACTGACAATGCCATGGATAAAAAAAGAAAACGACAGACAAACAATAGTACACAAAATACAACATAGAAAAATAAAGACTAAACAACACGACCGCACCAAAAACTTGGGGTGATCTCAGGTGCTCCGGAAGGGTAACCAGATCCTGCTCCACATCATCGTGTTGCTCATGTTAATACAAACCCGGTAATAAGTCTTATTCGATGGGTCAAATTCGTGAAAAAGGAACGGGATTGTAGTTAACAGGTAAGGAACATATCCACTATCATATGTGAAACGGATATTCAATAACGGTCAATTGCAACCAAATCGTGATGGCATCCGTTAAATTTACGAAGGGATGATTTCAATTTCACCATTTTGGAACTCTTAATAGATTCCTTGTGAGCAGCAACTCCCTATCAAGGAAATTGTGATAGGAAATACAACCCCAGAAATATCGTATAAATAACGTAACAAATAAAACAAGAGTGCACACGCTGAAATGTCTCGCCTTCTTTACTAATGATTGATATTATGTTGATAGTCCTAAGTATAAAGCTTTATTAAAAACTGTCACATAAACTTAGCATTAACCAAGATAACTAAACAAAGACCAATGAACCATGAAAATGAGGTCAAGGTCAGATGAACCATGCCAGGCAGACATGTACAGCTAACAATGCTTCCATACAACAAATATAGTTGACCTATTACTTATAGTTTAAGAAAAATAGACCAAAACACAAAAACTTAATACTGAGCAATGAACCGTGAAAATGAGGTCGAGGTCAAATAAAACCTGCAAGACTGACATATAGATCATAAAATATTTCCATACACCAAATATAGTTGACCTATGGCATATAGTATTAGATAAAAAGACCAAAACTCAAAAACTTAACTTTGACCACTCAACCATGAAAATGAGGTCAAGGTCAGATGACATCTGCCCGCTAGACATGTACATCTTACAATCATTCCATACAACAAATATAGTAGATCTATTGCATAAAGTATGAGAAAAACAGACCAAAACACAAAAACTTAACTATAACCACTGAACCATGAAAATGAGGTCAAGGTCAGATGACACCTGCCAGTTGGACATGTACACCTTACAGTCCTTCCATACACCGAATATACTAGACCTATTGCTTATAGTATCTGAGATATGGACTTGACCACCAAAACTTAACCTTGTTCACTGATCCATGAAATGAGGTCGAGGTCAAGTGAAAACTGTCTGACGGGCATGAGGACCTTGAAAGGTACGCACATACCAAATATAATTATCCTATTACTTATAATAAGAGAGAATTCAACATTACAAAAAATCTGAACTTTTTTTTCAAGTGGTCACTGAACCATGAAAATGAGGTCAAGGACATTTGACATGTGACTGACGGAAACTTCGTAACATGAGGCATCTATATACAAAGTATGAAGCATCCAGGTCTTCCACCCTCTAAAATATAAAGCTTTTAAAAAGTTAGCTAACGCCGCCGCCGGATCACTATCCCTATGTCGAGCTTTCTGCAACAAAAGTTGCAGGCTCGACAAAAAATCAAGCATCTTGATATAGTCAGTTTTAAAGTTTTTGGGAATAAATCAGAGTGATTTTTTACCAAGTAGGATTTATCCCTCCCTAACATACCTTACCACCACAGTTTTTTTTACATGCAATTAGTACAAAAAATAAACACTTCCGGTTTACCCAAGGTAACTTCCGGTTTGCTTTTTCAAGGTCACATGGCTTGTTACATAATGCACAACAGGGGCGTAGCTGAGTTGAAATAAAGTGCAAGCATATATCGCCGAGCGGAGCGAGGCGAAAATTTGTTTGGACCATTTTATGATGAAAATGATAAATACCCTATTTGTTTCTTACTATACCATATTTCAAGAAACGATAGTAACATCCTAGTGGGTTTCGTAATTTGGAAACCCGGGAACAGATAAGACACAAAATGACAAGCAAAAACTTTCAACATTGAAAACTAACTACAGATGAAAAACACGGACCCCGAAAAAATGTGGCGACCTCCGGTGCTCCGAAGGTAAGCAGGTCCTGCTTCTTGCAAGACACCCGTGGTGTTTCTCACGAGGGTCATTTTAAAATCAAATGAGAGGTTTCTACGACAACGGTAGAAGGTCATTTGTAACACAGATACCCTAGGTGAATCAATAGTCTTTTGGACGAAATGACAATGGGAATACGAAATCGAACGGCTACTTTTAAGTCTTGACTTATAAGTAAGGGAAATAAATCTAAGAAGTTCTTGCTAAAATAAAAATCTAGCTTCTTCATTTTTATTTTGATTTCTACCGGGGTTAAACTTTGTGTCGTGATTGTAGTTGCAAGTACAGACACCGCCAGACACGATAATCCGGAAAGACTAAAGACTATCCGAAATTCAATTTCAGGGTTTTTTTTTTTTTTTTTTTTTTTTTTGTGAAAAACATGTGCAAGCAAATGATTTTTTGCGTAAAGGCAGATACGCGCCTGCACAAAGTCCTTTTACTTTATTATATATAAATATGAATTTAGTCTCTCAATTTCAAGGTCATAAAGCAAGGACCTCAAATCAAAAGACCCGAGGTCTTTAATATGCATAGTTAATGAGTTATATCACTTTACGCAAAAACTCCCATTTAATATCTACGCACCTTTTCAACCAAAATTTTGAAGTTAACACGTGTTGCAAATGACAAATTAATAAAAACATATAGTCAATATCTTGTACGGTTTATGAAAAAAGGTGAGAATAAGCCAAAATCAAAATTTAGAATTCAGAATTTGACCTTGACCTAATTTTCTTTCTTTTTTTGGACCAAGGACATCAAATCTAATGACCCTAGGTCCCTAACATTTTTGGAATTCCATTTACAAATGCAAATTACTTATATCAAAAGCATAAGGGGAAATAACTCTCATATGGAGTCTCCGGATAGCTTCGGTTCAAATAATACCCTTAATCCTGAAGATATAACTTGCAATATGGTAAAATAAATTTGTCGTAATCTTTAACGGTTGTGAGGGAGTAGTGGACACAAGAAACAGTGTTTGGGGAGATAACTCTTACAACGTAAAGTCTTCGGTTCAACGGTGTCAGTTTTAAAAGCGTATAAACTGTTCAATATCATATACCAAATATCTAAGAGACATCTTGCGAAACAACAATAAGCACAAGAACAATTAGAATAAGAAAAATTAGGCTGAAGAAAAAAAATAATAATCAGAACAAAAGCAATAGGTCTTTCCACGGAAAAGTGGAAAGACCTAATAAATTAGATGGGAAAGTAAGTACACAAATAATTTACCACTGCCAATGATCTATATTCCTAGAAATAAATATGCATCCTTGTCAAATTATTTTTTTGGAAAATTTATATTAACCTATAGTTGTTTTTGCATTATTTTGTGCTGCTTTGTGGCGGTTTCATTAACGATGGTGCGATTCATTTCCTTGAACTGGTTCCGTAAGCATAAAACCACTTAAGTTACAATATAAATTCGTAGTACATTGTACTAATTTATCGTAGGACATGTTAAAAAAATCCATCCGTTCGGAAAAAAAATCTTAACTTTAAAAGTAGTTTTATGCACACTCAATATGTTTCTGTTTGTGGGAAATATTTTTTCTATAAGATTTCTGGGTTTCAATTTTCTATTTGTATCCTTTACAAACGATACACTTATTATAGAATGGGACATCAGTATGTACCCATTTATATTATAAGGACGAACGTATATGCGTTAAAGAGGTTGTTTATATATGATCAGCCTGCCATCAATTCGTTTTATTACAGTTTTCTTGCTAAAAACATTGTAATATCCTTACTTGAATTAACCTCCAAACTCACAAAATAAAAGCGATATCAGTTTCTTGTACTTCTGATTATTTTTTACAACCAATGGTTCGATGTTAATGCTGGTTGATATTTCTTTCATGATGGTTTCACCTGCCCAGTAGTCTTGTGCTGACATGAAATATCAGCTATATAGTCCTTTTTTTGTAAATTTACTGTTCATATTTTATGATCTGTCGAATCACTAGGATTCTGATCTGAGGCATAGATTGCATTTATCAGGGTTAGCACAACGTTTTTAACTTTTTTGTTTTCAATTTTCCTTAACATCGTTGTTGATTTAACTGTCCTAATAATTTAATTCGAGCGCCACTGGTGAGTACTGTGAAGAGGAAATCTGCCTATGGCGTTATAAAGTATGAATCTCATTTACCTTTTCATTAAAAACTTTCCTGATTCTCACTTTTTTCAATCTCATATAATAAAATATCCAGCAAAAATGGCATACCAACATCTCTATTACCGAAACACTCTTTTTACAGTGCAAAGTAAAAACTCAATACTGATCGGGACCGGGTATAACACAGGATAAGACTTAGAATATCATGACCTATTAATTCGTTCATTTTCTTTATTTATACTATCAATAACTGTTTGTGACCAACGGGCGTATTTTGATATCCATAGAGTAACTAGAAAGCTAAAACAATATTCACCATCTTTGCTTCATCCTTTGATAAAAATTCAGAAAAGAAGTCCTATTGCATCCCCAATACATTGTCCATATATAGTTGCTAGAATTCTGTCCATCGTTTCTGGTGATGGTTGGGTATGCTTAAAAAGAACAGCGCAGACATTTGAATACATCGTCATGCATGTGTACGTATATTTCTGCACGTGTGCTTGCTGGTTCTGAATATGGAGGTTGGAAGCCTCATACAATCCAGTTTGCTGTGGGGAACGAGTTGCTGTTTAAATGTGTATACATGTAGTGTTTTATGAATTTGCTCATCATTTTTTTGTCTTTCGTTTTCATCATTGCGTTGTAATTTGTTTTTCACTTGTCAGTTTTGAGTGTAACCTAGCCTGTAATTCAGTGGTTGTCGTTTGTTTATGTGTTACATATTTGTTTTTCGTTCATTTTTTTACATAAATAAGGCCGTTAGTTTTCTCGTTTGAATTGTTTTACATTGTCTTATCGGGGCCTATTATAGCTGACTATGCGGTATGGGCTTTGCTCATTGTTGAAGGCCGTACGGTGACCTATAGTTGTTTTAAAATGTCTGTGTCATTTTGGTCTTTTGTGGATAGTTGTCTCATTGGCAATCATACCACATCTTCTTTTTTATATTGGTATCGTTCGGCTCTATTCTCTCTCTCTAACACTCTTATATTTTGCCGGTTTTCTCGAAAATAAGAGTTTTGAAAGAAAAGCGGATTAAAACGTGTATGTACGATCTGTTCTTTGCATTTATTGTTAAATCATGTAAATGGCAATTGAATGATATCGTTCCATGTAACATTAAGTTTATTTTTATATTTTTGACACATTTGTATTCATAATTTTATCTTTTTTGTAACGACTTTTATTTTTGAATACCAGGTATGAATCTTCTTTCTTAGTCAGACCTAGAGTACAGGAGGTATTAGTATCGGTTATAAGCTTTATGAAAAGGCAGACTTTAAAACAGGTGTTGGCTGTTTTCCCGCCGATTAGACATTAAGAAATATGAGTGTAGATTGGTCAACTGTGGTTGACTAGATTGATAGGTCTTCCTTTTACGAGTCCTGTTATCGTGTGATGAAGCACGTCAAAATCCTACTGAGCATATGTCGATCTAGTGTAAGGCAGTATATATTCATATGTAGTTATTAAAGTTGAGCATATACATGTATCTATGTACGTGAGTATGTGTCTTTAAAGTATTCATCTATAATTGTGGGGATTAAATAAACAGGTTTGTGATTAAATATATGATATACGAGTCAATATTGTCGCAAAGCGTAAATATTCTATTCTAAGTATGCTACTTGTAAATGACAAGGGATTTCTTAAGTGCTAATTGTTTTCTATTTTGAAGTATTTTAATAGTGGTTGGATGGAAAACGGTTAACCCTTCGTTTTATCTTTATTGTACTATTAACATGGTATACGAGCTTCAAATGATAATATTTCTTAAGTTAGTCCAAACAAGGAAACTATATTATCATTCTGTATTACGATCACATAATCAAAAGAGTATTTTGTAAGTATATGGAACAGGAACCAAATTAATTCCCCAATTTCTTTACTGCAACTTTATCAAAAATGAGGGGCATATTTTGTATTTCTAGACTGCAAAATTCAATTACTTTCTCATCTCCTTTACCTTTAAATAGAATGTATAGCTATATGATTAATGTCAATTAATAGTAATTTTGACCATTACAACAAATTGGGACAGTTGTTTGATCTTTCACAATAATATTTAGTACCTAAATGTATGTTTTAGATTGGTAACACCATTGACACAACTCTATCAGAGGATGACCTAAAATTGTTAAAATTGAAGGAACTCTCCACTTTTTCCATTGCATATTTCTGCATATCGTTGCTACCATACTATAGAATAGAGGGACACATTTAAATGTTTTAGACAATGACATCATTTTTCAAATATTACCTCGATGAAATTTGCACTTTTTTTATAATGACCTATAAACCGGAGGGAAAATATGATACAAGCCCAAACAAAAAAATATAAACAAGTCTAATTTGAAAACTACGTTTAAACGTATGATTGCGTTGGATAAAAACTGTAATTTCCAAACGTGTGCATGTAAACGAATATCGTTGTAGAAGGGTCTAAATACAGCACAGACAACATTGTCCGAAAGACCAAAAAAGTGAAAAAAAGTATATTTTAACAAAACGCATTTGACTAACAGGTCGAACAACTGATGTTCTTGAAGTCTGCTGACTGCCATTGGCGATTGCCAAATAAATTGGTCACAAGATGTAACAAAATGAATCTTTATATTATTTCAATACTGAACAGAAAACAATCAACTTGCGGCCAAAATGTTATACCACAAACAAGAGGTGTCAATTTGTTTTGTACACCAGATCCGGATTTCGACAATTAATGTCTCTTCAGTGATGTAAGGGATCGAAATGGTATTTGTGCCAATGAAACAACGAAGCGTAAAAGTCAAAATACGGCCTTCAACACGAAGCCTTGGCTCAAACATCTTTAAAACCACACATAACTTTTCTCTTCGGATTTTTTTTTTATAAAACTTCTAGTTTATAAATGAATAACAATTTCTTGTATATGATGCATGTAGATATACAGTGGTAAATTTATACAGTGTAAAGATGAACTATACAAGAAGCCTATGAAAGCTTGTTTTGGATTACAACATTGTCTTGCATCATCAAATCCTAGTGTCTCAATTTAATGCACCATTATGAACATACAATTAAACCAATTTTCACGAATGTGACCTACCGAATTAGACTATTTACCGGATTTGTAATAACATAAGCAACACGACGGGTGCCACATGTGGAGCAGGGTATGCTTACCGTTCCGGGGCACCTGAGATCACCCCCAGTTTTTGGTGGGGTTCGTGTTGCTTAGATTTTAGTTTTCTATGTTGTGTCTTGTGTACTATTATTTGTCTGTTTGTCTTTTTATTTTTAGCTAATGTGTTGTCAGTTTATTTTCAATCTATGTGTTTTACTGTCCCTCTTGTATCTTTCGTCCCTCTTTTAATGTATGACATTGGAATATGGGGAATGTTTTAACCACTTCAGTTGCATGGAAGAAGTAGAACGATTAAATTTTAGAAAAAGGTTTATTCAAAAGACTTGAAAAATCACACACAGAATTTATGAAATATATTCTTGGGATTAACAGCAAAGCAAGTAACTTGGATTCTATGTATTAATTATGAAGATTTCCTATATATTTTTCAATTTTATTGGCAATATCAAATTATGTTCATAGGTTACACTACAAACCATTAAAAGTCTGAAATGGCCTATATCTGTACTCGACTGTACTGAGTTTTACTCGACCAGTCTGAATTCGTCTGAGATTTACTTGATAATACTCGACTGAATTCTGAACCATACTTAACAGTCTGAATGTGTACTTGACCAGTACTTAACCGTTTTATACGAGTCTAAACTGTACTCGACCAAGTCTGAACCGTATTCGACCTAGTCTGAACCATACTCGACCTAGTCTCAACCGTACTTGACCTAGTCTCAACCATACTCGACCAAGTCTTAACCAAACGACCTATTCTTTGTATCTATTAACTGAATTTTATCAATTTAGGATTTTTTTTTAAAAAAATGAAATTTAAACAACAACTTGAAATTTAAAATGTATTCAATACAGTATTGAAATTAAAATTTCACAATAATCAATTATAATATAACTTCAACTCAATATTAATCAACACTTACATAATAATATATATCAACTTTTAAAATATAAATGAAACAAGCTGATCAAATAATCTAAAAAAATGAATTGTGACTAATATTTTCAATATTATTCTAATCTTATGAATATTTCGGAAGTATTTTATGGTAATTGGACTATTTTCACCATTAACTTAAGCCTAGTATAGATTTATGTTGTCTGTTGACTTAATGCAGTGAATGTTTTTTTATTAAGATATATATAAAATAGTATATAAAACAACTTAATAAATTTTAAAAAAATGAGAGCTTAATTGTTTTGTTTTATTAAACCAAGAATTTAATATAATCCTTATAGTAGAATTTCCCTAGCAATCCTTGATAACCTTTTTAAAAAAGGAAATGTATTCCAAAGTAACAATAAAAAATTGTTTAAATTAATTTAAGTATTTTTTGTCAAATTAACATGGCATACATAAAACACTTTAATATGTTCTAATTAACTCAGTACATGTGTGTTTTACAGGTAAAAAGAAAGCCCTATTTTCTTAAATTCGTGTATTACTTATCTAGTACATACATGTATATTCGAAAGGCCTTGTTATTTAATTTAAACAGGATGTTGCAATTTTGAATCAATGTTATTTAGAATTTAATACCTCTAACCAGGTGTGATCTTATTTATGAGTTTGCCCCAAGCAGAGGTTATACTTTATATTTCACCACTAATCAGAAAAATAATTTTATTTATTTATTCAATTTTATCCCTTTTTTGATATAAGTTATATATAATATATTTTTTTTAACCTAAATATAATCAGAGATATATTTCTTATATAAGGTTAAAATCTTTTATAAATTTTGTTGGCTGTTGTTATATATATGTCAGTTAAAAAAAGATTTATTTAAACAGTTAAAAAAGTAGAGGGTTTTTGGTCTAGTATGGTTCAGACTGGTCGATTATTGTTCAGACCTTTGGTTAAGTATGGTTTAGACTGGAAAAATAGGTCGAGTACATGTCAAGAATGGGTTAAGACTGGTTCAGACTGGTCGAGTAATAGTTCAGACTATTTTCAACAGCAAAGATAAGGGTCAAGTTTGATTCAGTACAGTCAAATATGGTTCAGACTGGGGTCGAGTAATGTCAAGTAAAAGTCAGACCAATTCAGACTGGTCGAGTAAAAATCAGTACAGTCGAGTACAGATATAGGCCATTTCAGACTTTAATGGTTTGTAGTGTTAGTGAACACAAAGGATGGTTTATTATATGATGCGTACATTTGTAATAAAGATTCACATGTAAAATAATTACTACATGGTTTTCTAATATTGATTTTTTTATCAAAGAACAAGACTGATCAAACTTTAAAAAACTGTAGGTGTTGGCCGATTATGTACTATAATAGTTAAGTATAAATTATGTAAAACTTTTCTGAATTATTAGAGAGATTTCAGAGAAAAGTACTTAACGACAGTCTTTTAAGTTGGATCTTAAAAATGCATATCTTTGAGAAAAAAAATTGTGTGTGGTAATTAGGGTTTATAGTCTTCAACTACTGATTTTTTTAGTCTGCCCTTCCACGAAATAATTATTTTTTTCAAATGATCAGACAATAGTTTTAAGTTGACTCAATGCAGACAAGAACATTAACTGATGATCATTAGCTAAAAGATACATTTGTCTTTTAAAATACAACTGACATATGCTATGTGGATAAAATTATCGGTTTTCAAGAGCTTAAGTAGCAGCGTTATCCCTACAATAGCTTCAATTTCTACGATTGTAAAAATGAACTGGCGTAACGGGGAGGTAATTTTGACGTAGTAGAATCCTGGGTGCATATTATCACAATCATTTTGAATTGTCTATCATGTTGTAGTATCGCAATTATATTGCCAAGTTGCAACTGATAAGATCAGTCGGACGATCTCTAAATTGTTGTGTTCTTTTCCGCTGTTTATCCTAACTTATATCTCAAGTATTTTATGTGAAGCCAGTTCAACGAGAAATTTCTGAAGCTTCTTCGTATATACCACGATCAAATGGACCTAGTTTTACATTGTTTTATATTATAAAACATATTACACGTAACTATAATCAAATAACCATAATAAGTCTTAATATTCATTAGATAAGACGCTTCTGTTAAAATACTTAAAAATCATTTTTTTAAAGAAAAACGTCGTACAAACACAGACTGGATGTGGCCGGCTATTTATACATTCCCACAACAAGAAAGACAATAACCATGATAACAAATGCCGTTTATAAAAATAATGTTTTGGAAGAAAAAAACTAACTTGCCATTTAGAGGCATGATAAATAAATATTGCATCTACTAAAAAATCTAAATGTTGCACTCGCATAATTCAAGTGCTTGCAATTATATCATTTGTTACATATATTGATGAAATGGTATACAATGATTATGGATGAAACAGGTAAAACTCATGTAACTAATCAACATTTTACGCTTCGTATTTAATTCATGACACTGATACAGGAAATACATATAATAAAAGCAACCATATTAAGGTGGCTCGTGGGTACAAAAATTTCAGCAAACAATTAAACCTTTATTTTTTCATTACAAATTTTATTTTTTGCACTATTAGTTATTACTTTATGATATGGTACAAAAATCAACCCAAAAAATCGATTCGGTCCAGATGACTTTTAAAATGTTTATATCATTGAAAAAGCTCCAAATTATCTCCCTTTGGTGCAAAAATGCAATTTTTTGGCATTAAATTTGAAATATCTTTTTTAACTCATCGGTGACCTATATTTTTTATTATTGTTTTCAAATAAGCTGTACATAAACTAAATAATTGTAAAATTTAAGCGATTTCTGTAATTAGGTTATTTTTTTATTTCGAAATTTACCTCTATTTCTCTTATTAGTTCAACAGAAAAAAAGGACATTAAAAAATGTATGCTTCTTCTGGAGGCAGATTGTGAGCTTAAATGAACGGTGACCCCATTTTTTTATTTCATTTTTCTTTTAAGTATATGATAAAGTTCATTTATAAAAAAATATAGCGAAATCATATATTAGGAAAAAAAATTAGATTTATACCCAGGAGCCCCTTAAATGTTTTTCCAATAGTTCCGTTGATGATTTCCAACATAATATTACAATACGTTGCACAAAAAATAAACAAAAATGTATTATTTGACAAAATATTTGGTCAAGATACTTAAGCTGAATCAGTTGGCGTCTTCTATTATAAGGTATATGGTTCGCTACTGACCCCATACGGATCCATAGAGGGTTAGTAAAATTCATAGGGGGTGAGGCCGGAGGCCGAATCCCCTATGGATTTTAGTCACCCTCTATGGTACGTAGGGGGTCAGTAGTTAACCGTATAACGAATTTATCGCACGCTGGACTTTTTCTGCTGCGTTATGTTGAAAAATAAACAATGAAACACAACAACATCGATAGATGACGTCACCATTAACGCGTCATGAACCCCCTATGAAATCTACTAACCCCATACGGTCTCATAGGGGATCACCACGTGACGGCGTTAAACCAATCACAACGTGGTATGTTACCCGCGGTGCGATAATATAAGTTATATGGTTCGCTACTGACCCCTACGGATCCATAGAGGGTTAGTAAAATCCATAGGGGGTGAGGCCGGAGGCCGAGTCCCCTATGAATTTTATTCACCCTCTATGGATCCGTAGGGGGTCAGTAGTTAACCGTATAACGAATTTATCGGACGCTGGTCTTTTTGTGCGGCGTTTTCATCAACAACATTAATAGATGACGTCACCAATCACAACGTGATAATTCATCTGTGGTCCGATAAAGATTATTAGTATGTTTGTTTGTATATTTTAAGTCAGTTGTGTTGTATGTATGTGAAGTAAGTGTACACAGTTATGACGACTGGATTCCAAGTATTGTCACATTGACCTATTACGTTTGTTTGGGTTGTTCTTCCAATTTAGTTAATATAATGGTACTATAAACTATAAACAATTGTCATAAAGTTGGAGGTTTATCTAACTAAACAACCGGATCTAACCCGCCGTTTTCTTCGGAAAATGTCTATACCAACTTCACTACCAATTCAGGAATAGACAGTTGTTACAAGAACTTAAATTAAAATTCTACCATGTAGAATTACAAATACAAATTTGAAGTTTTTTAACTTCTCAATATATTTAATTTTTTTTCAAAAATTCACGTGGAATAATAAAACATTTTAATTTATGTTTTATAAACGGCAAAAAAATCGTTAACATGCTTGCAACTGTAATTATATGTCACAAGGTACAACACTATGTACGGATTGACAAATACATTTATAACACCTGTTCTCGCATGATTGTGACATGATTGAGTCTACCGTCATACAATTTATCTATGATGATGTGCAAACATGATAGTACAAGTATTATGATAAAGTACATATTTGCAAATGAGGAAATGACACGTAGCCTTCTCTAAGTCAGTTTGAACTTGCTCTGGTTCGGAAAGTACATAGTTCGAAACCAGCACAACTTTGGATCCCTTATGTACTAAAGAGGGTTGGTCTGATTGGTTTGAATGTATATAGCTAAGTCAAATGAATGCATGATGGACTGGATAAGATTTGCATAATAAGCTAATCAAGTTTACATACTTACAAGGGCTTTGTAGTAGGAACGGAGAGCAACAGTGTTTCCGATTTGAAATCGGTGCAGCATGAACGCATACCATGTTGAATTACAAATGCTTTTTTTTTTAACTTCTCAATACATTTCATTTTTTTTTCATTGATTCAGGTGAAATTTAACAGGCAATTTCTTTAATGAAATATTATTTTCAGAACGGCAAAACAAATCGTTACCATGCCCTGAAACTGTAAATATATGTCACAAGGGACAACACTATATGTACGGATTGACAAAACACATTTATAATATCTAAATTCACATATTGTTGTGACATGATCTAGTTTTCCGTCATACAATTTAGCTATGATAATGTGCGAACATGATAGTGCATATGATATATATAGTTCAGTCAATCTAACATAAATTTGACCCTAACCTTAAAGTAATTGCAACAGAAGATTTTTAAGTTTTAATCTTTAGCATTATACCCAAAATATACACAGAAAAAAGTCCCATAAAATTCTACTAAAGGAAGACTAAAAAATCACGATTTAAAATTCCTATGGAGATTTGAATTGAAAAGGGAGATAACTCTGCAAAAAAAGGCAGAACTATCAATAAAAATTGATACAAAATTCTAACTTTGCCGCTTCTATTAAATAGAATGTATTGATTCTTGATATTTTAGCCGCCTGTAGCGTATAACAAACAACTCTAAATGTTCATATCTTTTATCAAGCTACAATCTAGATTTCATAATTCATTAGTTGACCATTTATTGAATTTTTCAACATGTCAAGGTAAAGAATCTCAAATTTAATAAAAAATATTTAAGCATATATTCTTCTTTTTGTTGTTTAAATTTTCATTTAATAACAAGGTAGATGCTGAACAAATATAATATACAGATATAAAAAATACCAAATTTTCACATTATTTTTTCAAAATGGTCACAAAGCCACAAATTTTCAATTTCTTCTATGAAGAATGCACACAAAAAAATATACCCATAATACTTCGGATTTGTACATATCATGAGCAGGAGATTATATAATATAGTCAAATATGAACTTATAACCCCATCAAAGTATCATCCTTTACATAAATTTTTAAAAAAATCAACCAAAAACTGACAAAAGAAGACTCATTTATGCGGAGTTATCTCCCATTCCAATTTTAATTTCCATAGGAAATATAAAATGCTGATTTTGAGTTTTCCTCAAGTTAGATTTTATGGGACTTTTGTTCTGTAGATATATATTTAGGGCTTCATGCCATAGATTAGAACTAAAACATTTTCTGTTGCAATTAGTTTGAGGTTAAAACTTAGTTTGACTGGACAAATAGCTTGTGGTTCGGTGTGAGCCAAGGCTCCGTGTTGAAGGCCGTACATTGACCTGTAATGGTTTACTTTTTTAAAATGTTATTTGGATGGAGAGTTGTCTCATTGGCACTCACACAACATATTCCTATATCTTTATAATAGTACATATTTGCAAATGAAGAAGTAACACGTATAACTCTTCTAAAGTCAGTTTGAACAAGTTTGCTCTGGTTCGGAAAGTACATATAGTTCGAAAACCAGATCGGATTACTTTTATCATTTTTATTTATTTATGATAAGTGATAAACATTTTAGTCACTATATATGTCTAGATCGAACGATCAAACTAATAGTATATATAACATAATAAATTCACAACTGTGTTTGTTTTTCTTCTATGTTAAAATTTAGTGCAAGAAATTATTAAACAGAAAAACTAACAGTTTATATAAAAGAACCAATTTTACATTTCATAATTCTTTTAAATTAGTATTCTCTCACTAAAACAGTAACACTAATTTATATGTCTTTTTGTCCCTTACCATAATATTTTTCTTTCACATTTTCAAAGTCTGGCAGAACTTTGTATTCAAAATATTTGCGGACATACTTGACCATATTGACCATGTAATGTCCATACTTTTCAGGAATATGTTCCGGTCCGCCTTTTATGTACTGTGACATGTAGTTCACACCGATGTCACTTTCATATGCAGGTTCAAGAAAGAACGGAACAGAATATCGATCGATTCCGATGTCTAACACACGATGTCGCGTGGCTTTGAATCGACCATTCATCATCCGAGAAAATAGGTCACCGATGTTCATAACGAAACTATTTTCACGCGGTGCTACGGGTATCCAATTTCCATCTGGACCAACAACTTCTAGTCCTTCATAATTGAATAGACAAAGAAGTGTTAGAAAATTACTGTCAGAATGATCCGGTGTTGTCAGAATCTTACCATCTTCGATGCGCGCGTTTGGTGGCGGTGGTCCATCCCATGGCGGGTAGTGCATCATGCGGAAAGTGCTGCAAGGATTTTCTTTAAAAAGATGAATAAAAGCTGTTTCTTCCACGCCAAGTGCGTTTGCAGTGAGACGCAAAATTTCCATGGCCGCTGAATGAACAACTTCGTATTGAGCCTGCATAAATTCCTTGAATGGAAATGTTCCATCTTCTTCCGGCCATGGAGTGCGTTCATAGAACCAGTTTTCCGGATCGATGGATTTGTTTTCTAAAGAAACATCACGTCCAAATTCAAAGCCTTCCTTTCTACTTGGTTCACCTTCGACAACCGGAAAGTATCCTCTATAAATATTTTTACTGTCTGGATTCCAGAAGTTTCGCATGATTTTCCTTTTCTTTTCTATTGGCTGGTTGAAAAACCACTTACAACACTGAAACATCTTTTCGAAATCGATCCCTTCTACATTGTCGATATAAAGGAAACCGACGTTTTCAAGTGCTTCAATTATCTGTTTCGATAGTTCATCTCGATTTGTTTTGGATTTAGATAAATCGATAATTGGTAGCTGAAAAGTTGACATCTTTGATGTTAATCTGTAATAAGAAAGAAAAAAAAAGCTGAAGTAACTTAATTACCATTTCCGAAAATATTTTAGGAGCTCCTTAAAAACGACAATTTTGAATAAATCTGCTCCTCGTACAGACATTGACTTTTGGGCTCGTTACCACTGCCCTTCTTCTTTGTTGTCAATTGCAACTGAATTGAGAAAAGCTTATAAATGTAACAAGTATAAGCAGATTTAAGTTTGTTTATGTGTGTTTCTCGTTTCTCGTTTTTTATATAGATTAGACCGTTGGTTTTCCCGTTTGAATGGTTTTACACTAGTAATTTTGGGCCCTTTATAGCTTTTTGTTCTGTGTGAGCCAAGGCTCCGTGTTGAAGGCCGTACAATGGTTTACTTTTATAAATTTTTATTTGGATGGAGAGTTGTCTCATTGACACTCACACTCCATCTACCTATATCTATTAAATAAGCAAGTTGTCAATATGTGCAATTAATTTCAGGTAGGCGGTTATGGTATCAATTTATTATGTATCTTATGATCAGTCCATATCCTAAACTTGGATTTGTATGATAACTCATTTTGAGGACAGGCTGAGACACTTGCACAGATATGGTTCAATTTTCGGGGCGAAAAGTGTTATTCGTATTCCCATAAAGTGCTCTTTTTCGAAAGGTAGAGAAAAAATTCACTCTCTTCGTGAAGTAATCCAAACATTCTGAGTACGGGTATTGTATATATATATATAAGAAGATGTGGTATGAGTGACAACTCAAAGTCACAATTTGTATAAGTAAACCGTTATAGGTCAAAGTACGGTCTTCAACACGGAGCCTTTGCTCACACTGAACATCAAGCTTTAAAGGGCCCCAAAAAATTGACTAGTGTAAAACCATTTAAACAGGACTAACAGGTCTATTCTATATAACACTTATGAACCACACCAACAAAGGACAGCCGCTTAACATCAGGTTCCTGACTTAGGACAGGTGAAACAAAGGCAGTTTATGTATACATTGAACAGGAAATTAGATAATACACCACGTTTAAGACGTTCATGAAACTGGGTTGTTTTTGGTTGTGGAAATACTTTTATTCGTGGGGTACCAATTTTCGCGGTTTTCGAGGATGACTTCATCCACTAATATGAGTGTCCAACGAAATGTAACAACAGTTGTCGAAATCAGATATGGAAAGATCCACAATTAGGTTTGACAACATGGATACAGGCAGATAATTTATATTATACATCGAACTATTATAAATGAAAGTACTTTTATACGTAGGTATTAATTTCCGTGGTTTCAACAAAAGTTAAAAATCTTCGTGGGTTCTTGAATTCGTAGATTTCTGTTTTCTGACAAAAATTGAGTGAAGAATTTATAGCCATTTCGAGAAGCATTAATTCTTGAAAATGATCAAATGTTGTTTTATTATGATTTGTGGTAAATTATTTACTTAAATTCTTATCGAATACTATTTTGGCGGAGAAATACACCTTGTGATGAATCTCACTGTTTGCTTGCATTAGCAATACCACTAATAAAATAGGATCTGTCTTTTCATATTTATTATTAAAAATTTCACACCATATATAATGAAGTTCACTTTAAAATGTGTACTACATGTAGTAGTACACAGAAAAACCAATGAATGACATTGAATTTAAATCTAAAAACTTACCTATAGTCACTGTGACTTGTATGTCCGTGGCCTCACACTACTACTGTATAACAAAGTTATCAGTTATTTGGTTATACAATTTGTTTATGTACATGGCCTCCTTTGTATATACACTAGTATACTCAGCAACAGAAGTTACACAACACTCGAGTGGTTACATGTATTAAAGGTTAGGGATCAAAAGTTGGAATTATAGGTTAGAAAGGGGTTGTTGGGCTTGTGTGACAGGCTTTTTGGGCAATTCTAATATACTGTTACCTGAGATTTTTCACGCTGGGTATTGTGATGTTCCCACGCCAAAAGGAACTTACCTTCAATTTCTTCTTGAAATTGATTGACACATATAACTGAAAGGAAGCTCAGTATAATATAGTATACAGGGGCGGATCCAGTCATCTTAAAAAAAGAGGTCCTAACCCATGACAAAGGGGGGTTCCAACTACATGTCTCCATTTAAATGCATTGATCGTCCGAAAAAAGAGCTTGACAAACTCATTTTTTCTACCTAAATTTTGTTTAAAATTTATGTAATCATTCGTAGAAAAGAGAAAAATAGCTGAAAATAAAGGAGGCCAATGTAAAGGAACTTTATTTTAGTCTTGTTTGCAGATATGGTGCTTACTTTATACTGTTAAGTATATTTGTTTACTTTCGTATATTAATGAAATCAAGATCTGTTCAGGATTGAAAAAGCGGATACGGATTATTAATCGTGTACTGAAAGATCATATATAGATATTTCGGCTTATTTCTGACTATGAATAAATTAACACAAAAAATGCAAACGTAATTTAAAAAATCAGCTTTTATAACGGGCCTCATGGTTATTTTTATTTTCGACTCCGACAATTATTAGATAAACGAAACATGTTTTTGTTTAGTTAAAAACACTTTTCAACCATCATTTAATTAAGTAACCTAAATAAATCACTAGCTTAATAGTCAAAAATTATTTTTCTAACCGGACCATACGAAAATGTAATATATATACGAGTCGTCTGAAAATTGAGCTAGAATCGTGTGTCAGCAAAACTTCCCCAACTATTCGATGTGAAATGATTAGAAATAAAACAGCTGACTAACCGAAAGAAACTGAAATGACAAAATGTAAAACTAGATCAGAGACCAACGACAATCACCGTATTGCAGGCTCCTGACTTGGAACAGGTACATACAAAATGGAAAGGGATCCAGCGTGTTTGTGGGCACTGAAATCATCATCCTACCTTGGACAGTGAAATGATGCCCGATTTTTATTACTTTTATAAAAGCTTAGGAATTCTTTGATAAAATTTACTGAAACTTGTATAAAATATTTGATTCGTTTAAAGAAGATTCTCTTTCGATTTTAAAATTATTTCGGACCGTGTCCTTCCAGAATCAATGAGTGGACTTTATCCTTCACGAGAAAGGCATTTTTTTACACATCAAGTTTGGTTGGATCGATTTACTTCAGACTTTAGATTGTTGTTGGAATTGGTAACAGTACTTATGTTGAGTTTTATAAAACTGTCTGGTTTGTCTTGCCAGAGTTTTGTGTCCTTAACTGTCAGATTTAGATTGAATTTTTATCACATTACGTGCACTAAATAATACTTAGGACAACTTATTGTAATCTTTCCACTGTATTAGGCATTCGGAAAAAGGAAGAAAAGTGATCATTGAATAAAAGAAATAAACTAAAGGCTCTAAAGAGCCTGTGTCGCTCACCTTGGTATATATGTGAATATTAAACAAAAGAAACAGATGGATTCATGACAAAATTGTGTTTTGGTGATGGTGATGTGTTTGTACATCTTACTTTACTGAACATTCTTGCTGCTTACAATTATCTCTATCTATAATGAACTTGGCCCAATGAAAATTGTTATAAATTGACTATAAAGGACATTAACACCTTAGGGGGTCAATTGACCATTTCAGTCATGTTGACTTATTTGTAAATCTTACTTTGCTGAACATTATTGCTTTTTACAGGTTATCTCTATCTACTGATCTATAAAAGTATTCAAGATAATAACCAAAAACAGCAAAATTTCCTTAAAATTACCAATTTAGGGGCAGCAACCCAACAATGGGTTATCCAATTCATCTGAAAATTTAAGGCCAGATAGATCTTGACCTAATAAACAATTTTACCCCGTCAGATTTGCTCTTAATGCTTTGGTTTTTGAGTTATAAGCCAAAAACTGCATTTTACCCCTATGTTCTATTTTTAGCACTGGCGGCCATCTTGGTTGGTTGGCCAGGTCATCGGACACATTTTTAAAACTAAATACCCCAATGATGATTGTGGACAAGTTTGGATTAATTTGGCCCAGTAGTTTCAGAGGAGAAGATTTTTGTAAAAGATTACTAAGATTTACGAAAAATGGTTAAAAATTGACTATAAAGGGCAATAACTCCTAAAGGGGTCAACTGACCATTTCGGTCATGTTGACTTATTTGTAAATCTTATTAAGCTGAACATTATTGCTGTTTACAGTTTATCTCTATCCATAATAATATTCAAGATAATAACCAAAAACAGTAAAATTTCCATAAAATTACCAATTCAGGGGCAGCAACCCAACAACGGGTTGTCTGATTCATCTGAAAATTTCAGGGCAGATAGATCTTCACCTGATGAACGGTTGAACCCATGTTAGATTTGCTCTAAATGCTTTGGTTTTTGAGTTAAAAGCCAAAAACTGCATTTTACCCCTATGTTCTATTTTTAGCCCTGGCGGCCATCTTGGTTGGTTGGTTGACCAGGTCATCGGACACATTTTTAAAACTAGATACTCCAATGATGATTGTGGACAAGTTTGGATTAATTTGGCCCAGTAGTTTCAGAGGAGAAGATTTTTGTAAAAGATTACTAAGATTTACGAAAAATGGTTAAAAATTGACTATAAAGGGCAATAACTCCTAAAGGGGTCAACTGACCATTTCGGTCATGTTGACTTATTTGTAAATCTTATTTAGCTGAACATTATTGATGTTACAGTTTATCTCTATCCATAATAATACTCAAGATAATAACCAAAAACAGTAAAATTTCCATAAAATTACCAATTCAGGGGCAGCAACCCAACAACGGGTTGTCTGATTTATCTGAAAATTTCAGGGCAGATAGATCTTCACCTGATGAACGATTGAACCCATGTCAGATTTGCTCTAAATGCTTTGATTATTGAGTTAAAAGCCAAAAACTGCATTTTACCCCTATGTTCTATTTTTAGCCCTGGCGGCCATCTTGGTTGGTTGGCCAGGTCATCGGACACATTTTTAAAACTAAATACCCCAATGATGATTGTGGACAAGTTTGGACTAATTTGGCCCAGTAGTTTCAGAGGAGAAGATTTTTGTAAAAGATTACTAAGATTTACGAAAAATGGTAAAAAATTGACTATAAAGGGCAATTACTCCTAAAGGGGTCAACTGACCATTTCGGTCCTGTTGACTTATTTGTAAATCTTATTTAGCTGAACAGTATTGCTTTTTACAGTTTATCTCTATCCATAATAATATTCATGGTAATAACCAAAAACAGTAAAATTTCCATAAAATTACCAATTCAGGGGCAGCAACCCAACAACGGAATGTCCGATTCATCTGAAAATTTCAGGACAGATAGATCTTGACCTGATGAACAATTTTACCCCAGCCAGATTTGCTCTAAATGCATTGGTTTTTGAGTTATAAGCCAAAAACTGCATTTTACCCCTATGTTCTATTTTTAGCCATGGTGGCCATCTTGGTTAGTTGGCCGGGTCACCGGACACATTTTTTAAACTAGATACCTCAATGATGATTATGGCCATTATGGTTATAGGCATAAAACTCAAAACAATTGTTGTCAAGCTGTCCTTAAACTCTGGTATTCATGTCTTACCTAATCCAAAAGTTTGGGTGTACATTTATCAGAATTAAAGTACTTTTGAACACAGAGTGTGTACAGATTGTTTTTATTTACATTTTTTAAAGATTTTATTATTCCAATAAGCAAAGGAACAGGTAAAGGAAATATTGAGTTATTTCTCTTTGTTCATAAAAATGTGAAATTTAGAATGGAAATGTAACATATAGACTGATATACCATGGTCTACTACTATCTACACATAGTGTAATTTTAAATAAACAATTTGTTGTTTTTTTTAAATTTCCCTACTTTTTCAGAGTTCAAGGTTTACCCATGATCCAGAAAACCTCCTTCTGAAACTCTAACCCGTAACCCTTACGAAATTGGCTAACTTTTGTGTATTATCAAATGTATCTGTTGATAAACTATTATTTCATGTTGGTTATAACATCCATGTCAGACGCAACCTTTTGAGTACTCTAATTTTTAAAAAATACTAAAATTCAAAACAATTAGACAATCTGCACAGGGAAACTGATATTTAGGGAAATATTTTCTTAATGAGTTTGATGAAGAAGTCTTAACTTCATTTTTATACATCTGAGTTTGTCCACCAGTTTTCCAGCACACATATGAGACAAGGCAACCTTCAGAGAGAATACTTTTATCTTTCCTCTTCTAACACTGAAATATAAAATAAACACATGTTAATACATAAAGACTATGTTCTCAACCTCTTGTTCCTTTGCTTTTTCTTTTTATCATCCATTTATGTTCATTAATGTTATCAGAATTCAATACAGTACCAAATGAAAATATCAATATCAAACTTGACTTCAATTTAGAGATTAGTAACAACATTAAAAAAGTGTTAAGGAATGACTGTAATATTTTTTCTGTCTATGGAAATAACATAAAAAATTTGGTGCACACTGAATAGCGGGTTATTTAACAGTGTGCACCACATTTTTTATGTTATTTCGAATAGACAGAAAATATATTACAGTCATTTCTTATAATTTAATTCTAAATTCCATTTTAAACCGTAAAAAACTTTGAAAAAACGTTGATGACGTCACGGTCACATGACTAAATTATGTCTATGGTCTGAGATAACAAAATAACGTCAGCCAATCAGAAGATGCGTTACATCCAAAATTAAATTATATTAAAATGTGAAAAGCATTCGGTTGAAGGGTTAAGATGTTGCACCAATAAACGCAAAGTGGGAGTCTCCAATCAATTAAGGCTTTTTTGTTATTTAATGTTTACTTATTCAGGGTTATATCTGTATGTTTGGTATCACTATAAATTTTCCCTTTTTTGTACATTGTATTATGAAAATAAAATATTTCCATTCTTGATTTAAACTGTATACCTTTACCACAAAATTATTTTCATTTACCTGTGTATATAATTATATATGGCAGCTTTTCATTCAAGGTTATTTTTGGTTTTTTTTAGACTGTTAACATCTCATAGCAGAATACTACTGTTGCCTTTATCTATTCACCCCTTATTTTATTGATTTTATATTTGCATTGTATGATAGATCAAATTTATTAGTTCAGTGTATGTCATGTATATTCACTACTGTTAATATGTCTTTTAATTGAGTTAGAGCATTTCAATTGATATCTTATAGCATGTCTTTCTATGTTGTGATGTTACAATATTGTTTCAGATAAGGGTGAAGGTTGGTACCTATTTACACTTTTAAACCCATGGCATTTGTTTTAACTTGTCCTATGTCAGGAATCTAATGTTCAGTAGTTTCTCGTTTCTCATATTTTTATAAAGATTAGACCATTAGTTTTTCGCATTTGAATGATTTTACACTAGTCATTTGTGTGGCCCTTTATAGCAGGCTTGATGTTTGGTGTGAGCAAAGGCTCTGTGTTGAAGACCATACCTTGACCTATAATTGTTACTTTTACAAATTATGACTTGAACAGAGAGTTGTCTCATTGGCACTCATCGTTTTATATCTATCATAACTCTGGAATCATGAGTGACAAAAGTGAACATCTTAAATATCTAACTTTTCCACAATTTTTAATCAGTAAGAACATATGAAATTAGAAAAGCACAGATAGAATGGTTCATAATTAATGAATGAATATAGCTGAAGCAGACAACCTGTCTGCCATGTATGACCCCAAATCAAAAATTATTCCATCGGAAAATCAGAACAGGGTATTTCATTGTTCATTTCTTATTCATTATCATAGACTATCTAACAATACTATTATTATAGGATAGAACTAAATGTATCAACAATGTATATTTAAGTGTTATTTTACAAAAAGGAGATATTATCTTGATGCATGTGTATTTGTCCAAAGGAGATCTAGGGGTATGATTCAATATGTTATATTCTCTTGTAAAATTCAGGTCATTTAAATGTTTAGGTATGCGATATCTTTTGATGTCTTTTAAATGTTAATCGATTGTGTTGTTCAGGTATAAATATGGCTGTGTGGAAAACCAACAATTTGGAAAAAGTTAGACACCCATACACAGATATGAAGTGATTTGTAGCATATCAAAGGTATATATTATATAGTTCAAAACTAATTCCACTTTCAAATTTCAAAAAATATATATTCAAGACAGACTTGGGGTCAATTACATTGGAATGTAATTAATTAAATTACACATTACATTGTAAAAATGGTCAATTACACTAATTACACATTACACAGTTTTTGAAATGTAATTAATTAAATTACAATTACTTTACTAAAGTAATTAATTAAATTACACATTACATTTCATCATAATATTTGTTAACCAATATTATACATGTATGTATAATGTATGTGTAAAATACTCGTGTAAACATAGTTTAAGCGTTGCATTTGATAATCATGAGTAATTTCAATGTTTTGTCATTTAGTCTGCATCTCTCTGGTCTGTACACTTTGACAGCCATTCTCAAAAGTATTTCTATAGGAGCTAATGTGGCATATATCGCTTGATTAGAACATGGAGGTATTATACTTTCATAATCAGTAGATGTGTTGATAGAGAAGGAAATTAGTTCCTATTAACTTGCCAATACATTAAGGGGTATTTTGACATCTCAGAAGTGAAGTTATTTAAATCAAACATGGCATGAATAAAGAAATTATAAATAAATAAAAAAAAAAATCACTTAATAGTTATTAAAAGGTATGCTTGTCACAACATTGAAAATAATTTTTAGTACAAACAATGTATATCATGTCTATTTCTTAGCAATATTTTGCTAATTAGATAAAATACATGTAATAGTGGCATTGCCCCATGGACATTTTAATCTGATTAATTGCTGTTTGTTTTTACAGCTGTTAATTTTTATCTCTATAATCCTTTTGTGTATACTAATTTGACAAAATGATTGTGTGCAGTAAATTTAAATTCAAAATGAACTCTCATAAAGATTTTTCAGACATTTTTTTGTTTTTGTTTAACATGGTGATTTAATACTTTTCAATCTATTTAGTTAAAGATCTTTCTTTAAAACATATGTATTAAGACTATTCAGAAAAAATTCTGTTGGTCAAATAAGTAATATAAAAACTTTAGAATAAATTACAGAAAGTATGTGATATCAATATTTGAAAAATAAATATAATTTTACAATTTATATTATTAAACATAAATCCTTATCATTAACACCATAAAAGTACATGTAATTGAAATGTAATTCAAAAGTAATTGAGCATTACATGCTTTTTTCAATGTAATTAATTAAATTACCATTACAAGTAATTAAAAAAATGCTCAATTACACATTACATTCAATTACATGGAAAATTGTAATGCATTACACTTAATTACCATTACATTTTTAATTACCCCATCCCTGATTCAAGACCTATATAAGGCATCTTGGTTTAATAAATTTTGTTTACTGATAGTTTACATAAATTTTCATGTCATTAAAATACTTATATATATATATACAAACTTGCTTGTGTGAAAGATTAGAATAAAGATTTTTTTATGAATAATGAAACTGCAGGACATAATGAAGTACAAAATGTATAACGTGGGTTTCAAGTTCAAAGGATTTCATAATCAATTATCATACATGAACCCTCTAGTGAAAACAATAAATGTACTTTGAGTTTTTTGTGGAGTTATTTGATTGGCAATCATACCACATTTTCTTTTTTTTATATTGAAGACCTTAAAAGTATTCTATAGACCATCAAACTGGTGACCTATAGTTGCCAAAATCAAAGTCTTCTGACCTCCCGTAGATAATTATCTTGAAATTCTACATCTTCTATATGTCAACCAATCCTCCTATTCTGACATGAGTCCAGTTTTTGCTGTTACTCCTAAATACCAAATGCTAAGCAGAGAAACGGTTTTTATGATTTTGGCTTTACTGGCAGATGATCCAACCCACATGGTCCAGTAAGAAATCCAATATTTTTCTATGTCTGTGTAAAGTTTAATAAGCATTCATTCAACATGTTCAGAAGAGGTGTACATTATGTATTACAAAGTTTATGAATAAACATACAGCAAACAGACCAGATTCCCATAAAACTTATTTTCTGGTGAAAAAAATACAAAACCAGTGGCAGATCCAGAAATTTTCATAAGTGAGGGCCCATTGACTGCCTAAGAGGTGGCCCGCTCTGGTCATGCTTCAGTGATTCCCAATATAAGCAGTCAAATTTTTCTGAGAAAAAGGGGGGCCTTTCCCCCCACCCCCACCCCCTAAATCCGCCTCTTAAAACTTTGAAATCAATTGCAAAACTTATCTAATTTATATGTCATTGATTTTAATTTCTCAATCCAGGTCAGGCAGTCTAGTGGACTGCAGGTGTTATTATATAACATGTATAACCAACAATTTTTTCGATAAAGTGCTTGGTTCAATTTTTTTTGAAATTTTTATATTTTGTCAAAGGGTCAAAGATAACTTTTTGTCAAAATTTTATGAACATTAAACGAGCCAAATTAATATTAGTCAAGGTGTTGTGTATCACGTTAAGGAGGCTTCAGCAAAAAAATTAAACACTTGTTTTTTCATTAAAAATTTTATTTATTACACTATTAGTTATTACTTTATGATATGGTACAACCAGATGCTCCGCAGGGCACAGCTTTATACGACCACAGAGGTTGAACCCTGAACGGTTGGGGCAAGTATGGACACAACTTTCAAGCTGGATTCAGCTCTAAATTTGGACTGTGATTAAATAGTTGACACAGCATAAGTTTCTGACACAGAATGAATGTGGTCTAATGAACTTAAAATGTTTGTTTTGCCTTTGAGCAATTCACTATGCTGTTGAATATTAATCCTCTCAAAAAAAATGAAGAAATAGCAATAACTACTCATTTAAATACATCATAAAATATTAAAATGTAAAGAAAGTGCTTGTTATCACTGAATGGTAAAGATTGTTTTAATTTATCAATTGGTAGTAAAAGTAAAAATACACATTGTATATTGTATAAAACAATGACTTAAGTTGATTCAACTACTATTCTGGACAAAGAAAGATAACTCCAATCAATTGAAAATTTCTTGCTATTGCACAATATTGTGCAATTAGATATTTCTTGCTATTGCGCAATACTGTGCAATTGAAAATATTTGCTATTGCACAATACTGTGCAATTGAAGATTTCTTGCTATTGCTCAATACTGTGTAATTGAAAATTTCTTGCTATTGCACAATACTGTGCAATTAAAGATTTCTTGCTATTGCTGAATACTCTGCAATTGAAAATTTCTTGCTATTGCACAATACTTAATATAATAATTTTGGATCCTGATTTGGACCAACTTGAAAACTGGGCCCATAATAAAAAATCTTAAGTACATGTTAAGATTCAGCATATCAAAGAAGCCCAAGAATTCAATTTTTGTTAAAATCAAGCTAAGTTTAATTTTGGACATTTTGGACCTTTATGTTGACCACTTTGAAAACGAGACAAAAAAAATAGAATCTACATACACAGGTAGAATCGGTATATCAAAGAAACCCAATTATTCAATTTTTGATAAAATCAAACAAAGTTTAATTTTGGACCCCGATTTGGACCAACTTGAAAACTGGGCCAATAATCAAAATTCTAAGTACATTTTTAGATTCAGCATATCAAAGAACCATCAGGATTCAATTTTTGTTCATATACCTCGTATCAAAGAACCCCAATTATTCAATTTTTGATGAAATCAAACAAAGTTCAATTTTGGACCCTTTGGGCCCCTTATTCCTAAACTGTTGGGACCAAAACTCCCAAAATCAAACCCAACCTTCCTTTAGTGATCATAATAGTTATCAAAGGTACCAGGATTATAATTTAGTACGCCAGACGCGCGTTTCGTCTACATAAGACTCATCAGTGACACTCATATCAAAATATTTATTAAGCCAAACAAGTAAAAAGTTGAAGGCCATTGAGGATCCAAAATTCCAAAAACTTGTGCCAAATACGGCTAAGGTAATCTATGCCTGGGATAAGAAAATCCTTAGCTTTCAAAAAATTCAAAGTTTTGTTAACAGGAAATTTGTGAAAATGACATAAACCTTGTGTTTAAATTTCATAGATTTCTATTTACTTATACTAAAGTTATGGTGCGAAAACCAAGAATAATGCTTACTTGGGCCCCTTTTTGGACCTTAATTCCTAAACTGTTCAGACCTCAACTCCTAAAATCAATCCCAACCTTCCTTTTGTGGTCATAAACCTTGTGTTTAAATTTCATTGATTTCTATTTACTTAAACTAAAGTTATAGTGCGAAAACCAAGAAAATGCTCATTTGGGCCCTTTTTGGCCCCTAATTCCTAAAATGTTGGGACCAAAACTCCCAAAATCAATCCCAACCTTCCTTTTGTGGTCATAAACCTTGTGTAAAAATTTCATAGATTTTTATTCACTTTTAATAAAGTTAGAGTGCGAAAACTAAAAGGATTCGGACGACGACAACGACGACGACGCAGACGACGACGCCAACGTGATACCAATATACGACCAAAATTTTTTTAATTTTTGCGGTCGTATAAAAAGGGGGGGGGGGTCATTGATAGTTGGTGTTGAAGGACTTTCACAGATTAATTGAGATAAGAGGATTGTATACATTATGACAGCTGCATAGTTTGAAGCTGTAATTTATTTATTTTTTAATTTCTATTTCAGTGGCATTGAACCCCTGAGAAAATGACACCATTTCGACAAAAACTTTTCAGTTATATCATGTCATGACTAACAATTTGTATACATTATGACAGCTGCAAATTTACTGGTTTAATTGTTTTTGTTATATATCTATAGCTCTTTCTGTGTAGAAGTGATATGAGGTAAATGTCAAAATTTAGAACATGACCTTGAACTTTCACCTTGACCTCATTTTTTTAGTTAAGACCCTAGGGCAGCAAATAAAAGGTCTCTAGGTCTATACAGCTTACGGTTTATTACTTACAAAACATATTTACAACTTTAACTGGTAAAGGTAGATTACTCCTAGAAGATGTCACTGGATTGCACAATAAGGCTAAATTATTTTCATTTTATATATGGTTAGGTTATGGCATCCAGTAAATCTATACCATGTGGACCTTGTGAAGAAAAAAAAGTAAAGACTACAGCTGACATCTGGTGTTACAACTGTGATGAAGGATTATGTTTAACATGTTCTGGTCATCATAAAAGATCTAAAGCATCACATGATCATAAAACTATTGATATAAAAAGCTATGAACCCTCCGTCCAATCCATCAATACAGAATGTGACAAACACGGTCAACAGCTTAACTTGTATTGTCCTAGTCATTTAAAACCTTGCTGTGATACATGTATTTCCAAGAACCATTCAAAATGTACTGGAATAAAAAGTCTAGAAAGTGTGGTAGAGAAAACAAAGATTGAAAAATCCAAAGAATCTGTAGAGAAAGATATCAAATCCACCTTACATCTCTTGGATAAAATGGTAAACAATAAATCAACAAACATTAAAACTGGAGAACAACAATGTGAATACATAAAGAAATCTATTGTTAAAATAAGGAAGAAAATGAATAAACATTTAGACCACCTGGAGGAAAAGTTATGCAAAGAAACTGACAACATCAGGGATCAAGAGATATCAACAGCTAGAGACTTCATTTCTGAAGCTGAAGGAAAGAAAACAAAATTGAAGGAAATGAAAGAACATTTACAAACAGTAACAACAAAAACTTCTAAACTACAATCATTTCTAGGTGTACATCAAATTGAACAACAAGTACATCAATGTAAGCAATATGTAGAAGATCTGGAAAACAATGACAGGGCTAAAGAATTTGAAATCAAAATGAATCAAAATGATGAAATAGAAAACATACTAAAGAAGTTAGGATCACTAGAATCCCTGGGAGAGGTGTTGGTTGTTAAAACAGAAACAGACTTGAATAGAGAAACAAGTGTAAAGAAGAAGGCACAAGTAGAATCACGATCCAACATAAACAACATTGCCATGAATATAGAGACAGAGATAGAGATCAGCCCAGAGAACTGTATCAGTGACATGATTTGTCTGATGGATGGACGAGTTATAGTAGTGGAACAGTTTGTTACAGTTTACCTACTTACTTCTGATGGCAAACTCCAGAAACAGTTACCTATACCTGGTAAAGCCTTCAATGTTACACAGATCAATCAGAACACTATAACCATAACTTATCCTGAGGAGAAAGCCATTAAGATCTTCAATATGGAGAATGAAACAGTTACCAAAGTTATCAAACTAGACAAAGTATGCGGGGGATTATCATTCTCCAATAATTCTCTGGCTGTAGGTTTAAGTAGTGATGAAATCCGTATTATAGACTTGAAAGGAAATACACTGAAGTCAATACAAGTTGAGAGTGAATCACCCCTGTATAACATTGTTTACTGTAATGACAGAGTAATCTATAGTGACTGTGAGGGTAATGCAGTAAACTGTTATGATGGATCTGGTAAACAGATCTGGCAATATACACAGGATTTAACAGGACCAAGTGGACTTTGTATAGATACTTATGGTAACATTATTGTAGTAGCAGGTTACCCTAATAGAATAGTAGTAATATCAAAAGATGGACAGGATAGTAAAGTACTGATTAGTGAAGAGGATGGACTGGATGAGCCTCAGTATATTTGTTTTAAACATAAGGAGTCTTCAGGTTTTATTTGTGATTATATAGGCACATACTTGGCAACATTCAATTTATCTTATAAATAGAATATGAACAACATATACATGATATATTTCATGTAGTGCACAGTTAGTCTACAGTTCACTAAACCATGGTGTAGGCAGAATAATATTTATCTAATAATGAATTCTACTATAGACAACTCAAATAAATCACAATCCGAAACAGTATAAGAAAATCAGGTCATTCCATACACCAAATATAATTAACCAATTGCTTACAGTATAAGCTCTGAGATCCCTCCCACTGTATATCTTACTGTCAACAAACATAGAAATTAGAAGACATCTTTCTATAATCATACCTGTCAAAAGCTCCCACCAGCCAGTTTAATAACATCTGTACACATTGATGAGAGTCGACCTGTTGTGATAATGGCAATCTGTTGTTTAGGTGGACATATATACTGTTTAACACGGACTCTACCCGGGAGGAATTTAGTTCTGATTCTGGTTCGAAAGTGTTGAGTCCATTCTCTCTGAAAGCTTCTATAATGTTCAATATATCTACTACTGATACTGAAATGACACAATTATTAACTTCATTTTTTAGCTCACCTGGCCCACAGGGCCAAGTGAGCTTTTCTCATCACTTGGCGTCCGTCGTCCGTCGTCCGTCGTCGTCCGTCGTTAGCTTTTACAAAAATCTTCTCCTCTGAAACTACTGGGCCAATTTTTACCAAACTTGGCCACAATCATTATTAGGGTATCTAGTTTAAAAATTGTGTACGGTGACCCGGCCAACCAACCAAGATGGCCGCCATGGCTAAAAATAGAACATAGGGGTAAAATGCACTTTTTGGCTTATAACTCAAAAACCAAAGCATTTAGAGCAAATCTGACATGGGGAAAATTGTTAATCAGGTCAAGATCTATCTGCCCTGAAATTTTCAGATGAATCGGACAACCCGTTGATAGGTTGCTGCCCCTGAATTGGTAATTTTAAGGAAATTTTGCTGTTTTTGGTTATTATCTTGAATATTATTATAGATAGAGATAAACTGTAAACAGCAAAAATGTTCAGCAAAGTAAGATCTACAAATAAGTCAACATGACCGAAATGGTCTGTTGATTACTTTAGGAGTTATCGCCCTTTATAATCAATTTTTAACCATTTTTCGTAAATCTTAGTTATCTTTTACAAAAATCTTCTCCTCTGAAACTACTGGGCCAAATTAAACCACACTTGGCCACAATCATCATTGGGGTATATAGTTTAAAAATTGTGTCCCATGACTTGGCCAACCAACCAAGATGGCCGCCATGGCTAGAAATAGAACATAGGGGTGAAATGTAGATTTTGGCTTATAACTCTGAAACCGCAGCATTTAGAGCAAATCTGACATGGGTAAAATTGTTTATCAGGTCAAGATCTATCTGCCCTGAAATTTTCAGATGAATCTGACAACCTGTTGTTGGGTTGCTGCCCCTGAATTGGTAATTTTAAGGAAATTTTGCTGTTTTTGGTTATTATCTTGAATATTATTATAGATAGAGATAAACTGTAAACATCAATAATGTTAAGCAAAGTAAGATTTACAAATAAGTCAACATGACGGAAATGGTCAATTGACCCCTAAGGAGTTATTGTCCTTTATAGTCAATTTTTAACAATTTTCATAAAATTTGTAAATTTTAACTAACATTTTCCACTGAAACTACTGGGCCAAGTTCATTATAGATAGAGATAATTGTAAGTAGCAAGAATGTTCAGTAAAGTAAGATGTACAAACAGATCACCATCACCAAAACACAATTTTGTCATGAATCCATCTGCTTCCTTTGTTTAATATTCACATAGACCAAGGTGAGCGACACAGGCTCTTTAGAGCCTCTAGTTTAGTTTACTGATTCAATTTTCTAATCATTATGAATATATTATATTCACTTCATCACAATCACATTATACCAACAATTTTGCTAACAATACAAAAAAGGTCCGGATTTCTGTATATATATAATAACACAAAAACCTCTTTCAACAATGGTTTCCTCACCTAAACAGAGTTTATTTATATATGGCTGTAAAATATATCTTTTTATTTGGTCAGACAGATTTTGTTTAAAAAATTAAAGATCTCTTTATTAGATTGTGATTTTGAGTTTTTATATGTACATGTATGTCATTGATTCAAGAAATATTAAGTTATGGTTTTGGATTACAATACATTCCAACATTTTTTACTTTTAGTTTTATTTCATTGGATTTCAACAAAGTTTTTTCAGAAACTATTTTCTTTTTTATACTTTACTAATTTTCCAAATGATTCATGTAAAAGTATGCAACACAACATTTAATTATTAATTATTTTTTAGTTTTCTTTTGTCACATAACGTAACGGTACCCAAATTGCAACGAGTACCCAAATTGCACCTATTTAGCAAGAAATAGCAGTGGAAGTCTTACAAGATTTCCTAGAGACTAAACAAGTTGTATTTTTATTATCCGATAGTATGCAAGTCTTTCAACATTGGTAAATATATTTAGATATACACAAAACGTTTACAGTATTTATCAACAGATGAAGTGTTTCCTGAAAAAGCAAAATGTACTGAAACGTCGCCATGCGACATCATCAAAACGTCATCTTTTTAAAATTAGCAAATACAATATGTTTCAAGTATCCATTTCTCAAAAAAAGAAAAGTAATCATGGACAAATATCCAATTGTTCAAAATATTTGAAAAAAAAATAAACAAACGCTCTGTTATTCAACTTTTGACGATGCAAATTTAAGCATGGATGCAATTTGGGTACTCCTCATTACAGAATCAGTGATGGTTTGGAGGTTAGTTCAGACCAATTTTTCTATGATTCCATATGAATGGAAAATCAAATTAGTGTACATAATAAAGAAGGATACTGCTACAAAATAAAAACAAAATGTAAATTTTTGTCTTGATCATAAAACTAGAGGCTCTAAAGAGCCTGTGTCGCTCACCTTGGTCTATGTGAATATTAAAGGAAGCAGATGGATTCATGACAAAATTGTGTTTTGGTGATGGTGATGTGTTTGTACATCTTACTTTACTGAACATTCTTGCTGCTTAAAATTATCTCTATCTATAATGAACTTGGCCCATTAGTTTCAGTGGAAAATGTTAGTAAAAATTTACAAATTTTATGAAAATTGTTAAAAATTGACTATAAAAAACAATAACTCCTAAGGGGGTCAATTGACCATTTCGGTCATGTGACTTATTTGTTAATCTTACTTTGCTGAACATTATTGTTGTTAACAGTTTATCTCTATCAATAATAATATTCAAGATAATGACCAAAAACAGCAAAATTTCCTTAAAACTATCAATTCAGGGTCAGCAACCCAACAACGGGTTGTCCGATTCATCTAAAAATTTCAGAGCAGATAGATTTTGACCTGATACACAATTTTACCCGATGACAGATTTGCTCTAAATGCTTTGGTTTCAAAGTTATAAGCCAAAATCTACATTTCACCCCTATGTTCTATTTTTAGCCATGGCGGCCATCTTGGTTGGTTGGCCGGGTCACGCCACACACTTTCTACACTAGATACCCCAAAGATGATTGTGGCCAAGTTTGGATCAATATGGCCATGTAGTTTCAGAGGAGAAGATTTTTGTAATAGATTACTAAGATTTACGAAAAATGGTTAAAAATTGACTATAAAGGGCAATAACTCCTAAAGGGGTCAACTGACCATTTCGGTCATGTTGACTTATTTGTAATTCTTACTTTGCTGAACATTATTGCTGTTTACAGTTTATCTTTATCTATAATAATATTCAAGATAATAACCAAAAACAGCAAAATTTCCTTAAAATTACATATTCAGGGGCAGCAACCCAACAATGGGTTGTCTGATTCATCTGAAAATTTCAGGGCAGATAGATCTTGACCTGATAAACAGATTTGCTCTAAATGCTTTGGTTTTTGAGTTATAAGCCAAAAACTGCATTTTACCCCTATGTTCTATTTTTAGCCATGGCGGCCATCTTGGTTGGTTGGCGGGGTCACGCCACACATTTTTTAAACTAGATACCCCAATGATGATTGTGGCCAAGTTTGGTTTAATTTGGCCCAGCAGTTTCAGAGAAGATTTTTGTAAAAGTTAACGACGACGGACGACGGACGACGACGACGCCGGACGCCGGACGGAAAGTGATGGGAAAAGCTCACTTGGCCCTTTGTGCCAGGTGAGCTAAAAATACAGAGCAAAACTGGATCGTGGTTGACTTTTAAATTCTTCTGCATTTCTTAATTCTTAAAAGTCATATGAAACGAGTGACAGGTGAAAAATAATGTTTATTCAATTTTTGAACCAATGCATGTATATATCATAAACTTAGTCTTCTGTTTATGATTTTATCATTTTTTACTCAAAAATATCGTATAATCATTTTTTTTTCTCTATGTCTGTTATGAAGTGAAAATATGACAGCTCATTAATTGTCGTGTTTTGAAGCCGTAGTTTACTGATTGTCACCTTATAGTTAACAATCAACAAAGAAGCATGGATACTGAGAACGTGTATAACATGTTCAATCAGATAATAGTTTATTTCAGTGACAAATCCATGCGTTTTGGGATCAGCAGATTTTTACAAGAATGATCATGCTAAGGTCACTTTGAATACGAAAAATGTGTCGGCGAATTGCTTCGTGGAATCAAGCAATGAAAAAAGGTTAAACTTCTTCTAAATGTGGACAAATTAACGATTTGTTTTCAGAAAAAAGTATATGTACAGAAGTTTAATAATGAAAAGATGTGTGCATACACATGAGTTTTTGTGTGTAAATGAAATGGAATGCACCATTTGACATCTGCTGGCAAATATGAAGAGTATAAAATAAAAATAGACTATGGATAAATGAGGGTTTCCCGCATTTGTTCTGTGGACTATGGTGGAGACTTCCAGGTTCACTTTTGGTCAAACATGACCTTAAATTGTAAAAGATGAACAAGAGCCGGAGTAGCTCACCTGGTAATAAATTAAGCAATTTTAATATACATATTTTCCTTCAATTTGGGTAAACCATCTTTCAAGGGTAACTCCTATGGGTGGTCTATTGTCCATTGACAATCTAGGCCAAGTTTATTGTTTTTTAGATCATAATTTGCTGAACACCTTTGCTCTACAACTATATCTATTAAACATTTTGCAAAAAAAACCACCAGGGGGGTATAAAGAGCCGGTGTTGCTCTCCTAGGTTTTGTTTTGTCCGTTTTGTTTCTCTCTATCATCTTTACTTTTTGCTCAAATCAGAAAAGGTTAAAAAAATCTTATTTAAGGACAATCACTTCTATAAAGATTATACTAACTATATCAGCAAAATTTGACTTATTTGCTGATAAAGTTTGCTAATTAAAGTTTCTATTATTATTTGTTAGATATAAAGGAAAAACAAATCATAATCATAATCAAAGGGCAAACTACTCTTATAAGCAGTCTTCTGACAACTTCAACCATAAGACTTGTTTGGAGATCTTGTCTTGCTGATCATTTTTGCAAATTAAAGTTTCACTGTATCTATTTTAGTTCTCTTGATAGAACGCAAAAATGATATAGATTGTAGAATTTGTCATTTAAGGACAATTTCTCCTATAAGAAGACCAAAAACAGTTTTGAGTTAAGGATATTTGGTAGAGCTAAACATTTTGAACATTTCTTTCCAAGTCAGATTTTTTACCAGTCACTGGTGGGTCCTCCTACAGCTTGTGCTAGCTTAAAGGTTAAAGCAATCAAGATTTTTTTGTCACCCTTACAAGATATATTTTTTCTGACAGTCAGCTATTACTCCTTAATGTTGCATGCTTTATAGTGCAGAAGCATAACATATCAATTGTAAAGCTTAGTAGGATCAAGCTACGGATTAAACCAACAATATACAAAAATTGCCAGCATGGACACAAGACCAGTATAGTAGTAAGCAACACACCTATGGACAAATTCACTAGTATTTCTTACTTTGGTACATATCTCAAGTTATATTTCACTCATCTGAAAATGTTTTCCAAAACTATTTAAAAGAAAACTAGTTTAATTTATAGAATATGTTTATTATTATCATTCAAACCAAAGCAAATAAAATGATCAAACTTATTATTTATAACTATTAAAATCTTTATATCAAATACTTCCAACAAAAAATGCTCAAAACACAAGCCAAATTATGTTTCATAATCATTTATCGAAAAAGGACAAATGATTGATGCAGAAAATAATATTTTAAAAGTTTAAAATAGAAATGCATTATAAGCAGTCAGCAGTACAAAAACTTGGTAGAACAGTACATTTTTCTTGCTGAAAGAGGCAAACCTTCCTGGCTGCCTCCAATAAGCAAAATCCCACGAAAACAAAAGACCTTAACTTAAGTAAAAGAAAAAACAATGTAATTTGTTTTGTATAAGAATGTGTATAATTTCCATTTATATCTACAATTTGTGTATTTAAAATACTATCTACTACTTAACATGTGGAAAGTATAATATAAAAAAGAAGATGTGGTATGATTGCCAATGAGACAACTATCCACAAAAGACCAAAATGACACAGACATTAACAACTATAAGCCACCGTACGGAAATATGCATATTACATGTATATGAAACATCATGCATTATTATATTATGCATTGACAGCATTGAACAAATAACAGAAAGCCAATTGGCCGTTTCAGAATCTAAAGCATCATGGGTAATTTCATTGTTCGTACCCCAAAGTGAAAATAACGTTACGTCATTGGTTGAATTTCCATTGTTTATAACGTTTTAAACCAATTAAAATGCTTTGGTGTACGCTTTTGAAAATATTACCCAGGATGCATTAGATTCTGAAACGGCGAATTGGTTATCTGTCAGACAATTCTATTGGCATTCGAAGTGCAGTCTCTTTAGAGTACATAAATATATATATAGCAATGTGGAATATATAAAAGGAAATCATTTTACGGTTATGATTTATAAAATGAATCAACGGCAAAATCATAGAAAATAAAAGCTAGCATACCTCCTTGTTTCTACTGCTTGTTTAAATAATTTTTCATATTTCTCCTAGCACAAAAAAAAGTGTAGGTATACAATACTAATGGTCATTCATATTAATGAAAAAATGAAAACAGAGGAACAAAAACGGAAAAATAAAAACAATGAATAAAGTTCTTTTTATTTGATGTAAATAAAACATTTCTGGATTTATCTTAAACAGTATCATCAATCTCATGTGTGCCTGCACACAAGTCAATCTGCTTAATAACACAGAATAAGAAATGATTCTATAACTTGACCTAGAATCCATTGAAGAAAATTATCTTTATTATTATATATAATTATATTGATTACAAATACACTTGACTTAAATATACATAAAAATCTGTACCTATAGAAAATGATGATCCCAAATTGGAAAAAAAGTCCTCTGACATAATTGCACTCCCAGATTTTAAGTGTTAACAATAAATTTTATACATTAGGAAAATAATGTTAGTTCAAGCCATTTTAAGTATGTTATGGCACATATTTTAAACTTTACTTAATATTTTTTAACCCCTCAGTCTTTACAATGTAAAATGCTTCGACAATTTTTGCCAAGTAAGCATTATATTTCTAAATAAATAAAAAAAAGATGTCTCAAATGTACTTCTGACTTCTTTTATATTTCTCCGACAGACAAATGCAGAAATATTCCACATATTCAAAAAGGAATCTAGACATATATTTTTAGTAAAAAAAATATAAGATGTGGTATGATTCCCATGAGACAACCCTCAACCAGAGTCCAAACGGTGTGGAAGTAAACCTATTAAGATGTATAATATTACACTTTTTCTATGGAAAAACATAGATAGCTGAAAATGACGTGATTTTCATCTTCAGCAGTTAACATCCTTACGGTTAAGAAAGGAATGCAAATTTTGTTCCCTAAAAGGTTTGATGCCATTAGTTAGTGTATTTTTTAAGTTGTAACATCTTCCTTCTTAAGGTTGTACATAACACTACAGGGAGATAACTCTTTATTTGTTAAGGAAAAGTTAAGCTTATCGGTGATCAAAATTGTTTGTCAAACTGCTATATATCCAATGAATTTTTCTGATAAGATTGTGGTTCAATTTTTTTGAAGTATTCATATTTTTGTTTGAAGGGTGAAAGTAAATATTTAGACAAAATTTTGTGAAAATTAAAGGACCCAAATTAATTTAAGTCATGGTGTTTGGTAACCTAGTTAAATCTTTCCAATTTTCAAGTATCAAATGAATAATATCTAATCCCAAAGCAATTGTTTAATTGGATGTGCAAAATTCTAAATAGGTTACTGCTTCTCATTTCAATAAGACCATGAAATTAAATAAATCAATAAATAAAAAATTCATATAACTTTTTACACCCATACATATTCAAATTTTTACCTCAAATAATTACAAATGACAAATACTTGTATCATCAAAAATATGGAAATCTGGTTAAATATATATATATATATATATATATGAATACGGTAATTAACTCAATACACTGTACAATACAACTAATAATAAACAATGAAAATATCAAACAGTATTTGTTATGAAAAACAAAGCATAAATATCTGAGGCCCATTGCCATGCATTATAAAGAAAGTCATCGTTTCTTGAAGCTTATTCTGAAAATAATTAAAATAATTTTTTCTCCAGTTTTTGGTTATGATACTAGTGCCCTAATTATTTCAACGGTTAACTCTTAAAACTGGAAAATCACCGCATTTTTCACATAGTGCTTCCTTTTGCTTTCGTCTTGTTCTAAAACTTTTTCAAAATGTGATTGTCAATTATAAAATAACTTGATAATGCTGTTTTTAGCACACTAATACATTGATTGAAAGATGCAGGATATTAAAACACGCAGATTTTAAGTGTTTCTTTACAAGCAAACACTCAAGTCAGCAGATTTATTTTCCACATAAAGCATATAAGTTGACGGAGGAAAAATAAAAATTCCATGGTTAATTATGTGGGATATCGACAGAAATGGTTTACCTTGTGTCCCCAAATCAATAACCGATATTTTAGTTGAAAATCCGGTTAAAAAAACACAATATCACTTGAATAAATTAAAATGATCCAAATTAGTTATACATAAGCAAAAAAAAGCAAAAATCTAAACCTATTGATGATAAGCATAGAAACCTAAATGGTTTGACGTATTATCATGTGACTACTATAAAACCAACTTATGGCACAATATGTTAAATATCATGAAATATGAAACATTTGCATAAACTACCAAATTCTATTGTACACTTTCTTAATTCAAAAACCTGAATAAATACAGATATATGAGCAAACATTTATGAAAAAACATACTACAAATATAAGAAAAAGTCTTATGGCCTTAACCAACAGAAAAGCTTTTGCAGCAAATTTGTAATGTAATCTATAGCAATAACAATCAGTAAAAAAATCATCACATGCAAGAAGCAGAATGAAATATTGGTTACAAATACTTTTCTTTATTCATTCATTTATAAGGCATGTATGGAATGAAGAAATTCATAAATAAAGTTTTCAAACTTCAACAAAATAAATTTACACATTGAAAAAAAAAGGCATTATTAGTAAAAAAAAAATCAAAAAATCTTGCAACTTAAATTAACAAATTTTCTTTGTGTTCCTTCTTGTGTCTTTTGCCCCAATCTTTAACTGCAAGAAATAAAAAGGTTATTATTATTCTAATGTCTGAATACATGGTATTGTGACCTATAGTTGCTACCTGCTAAGCTATTTGGTCTTTGATGGAAAGTGGTCTCATACCACATCTTCTTATTTTTATACAATAAACAGTAAGTCATTGTATAAAAACAAATAACTGAGAATAAGGAGATGTTAGTAAGACAGTGACCCAACAAATAAGTTTCAAAATACATATAAAGCTAGACTATATAAGTTTAATCTAGCATTGGAAAAAAAAACCAACTGAATAAAATACTGTTAATTCAGAAATAAGTTTGATATATTTTTGCAATTTTAAAAAAATTTAAAATGAAGAACTTTGATTATGGACTTGCCATGTGATTATGGACTTTCGGAATTGATTTTCCTCTAAGTTCAGTATTTTTGTGATTTTACTTTTGAGAATTGATCTAGTAATTCTATATATCAAAGAAAAAACAATGTATTTAATGAATAATGTGCCTTACAGAAACAGTACATAATGTTTATTTAGATTTTGTACTTGTACTTTTCTGATTGATCAGCTTTATCAGCTGAAGCAAATTTGAGCAAAATGAAATATTTCATATATTGCAAAGCAATTGAAAAATTTGCTTACTAATTCAACCAGATGCTCCGCAGGACACAGCTTTATACGACCGCAGAGTTTGAACCCTGAACAGTTGGGGCAAGTATGGACACAACATTCAAGCTTAATACAGCTCTGAATTTGGATTGTGATTAAATAGTTGTCACAACATATAGGTTTCTGACACAGAATGAATGTGGTCTAAGAACTTAAACTTAAAAACTTAAAATTTTTAAATTGGACATTTACCTATTATGGTCCAATATCCAAAATTCAAATACATGGTTAGATTTAGCATATCAAAGAATTTCAAAGAATATAATTTTTGATGAAATCAAATAAAGTTAAATTTTGGACCCTTTAGACCTCAATGTGGACCAATTTGATAACCGGGCCCAAATATCAACCAGATCTCCGCAGGGGGCAGCTTTATAAGACCGCAGAGTTCGAACCCTGAACATTGGGGCAAGTGTGGACACAATATTCAAGCTTGATACGGCTCTGAATTTGGATTGTGATTAAATAGTTGACACAACACAGGTTTCTGACACATAATGAATGTGGTCTAAGAACTTAAACTTTAAAACTTTAAATTTTAAATCGGACATTACCTATTATGGTCCAATATCCAAAATCTAAATACATGGTTAGATTCAGCATATCAAAGAACCCCAAGAATTCAATTTTTGATGAAATCAAATAAAGTTCAATTTTGGACCCTTTAGACCTAAATGTGGACCAATCTGATAACAGGGCCCAAACATCAAAAATCTAAATACATGGTTAGATTAAGCATATATCAAAGAACCCCATATATACAATTTTTGTTGAAATCAAAAAAAGTTTAATTTTGGACCACAATTTGGACCAACTTGAAAACTGGGCCTATAATCAAAAATTTAAATACAGGTTTAGATTCAGCATATCAAAGAACCCCAAGAATTCAATTTTTGTTGATAAAACAAAGTTTAATTTTGGACCCCAATTTGGACCAACTTGAAAACTGTGCCCAAAACAAAAATTATAAGTACATGTTTAGATTCAGCATATCAAAGAACCCCAAGGATTCAATTTTTGTTGAAATCAAACAAAGTTTAATTTTGGACCCCGATTTGGACAGATTCTATTGTTGCATCATCAAGTACTAAAAAAATATGATGTTTCTTAAATGAAACATTCATTGTAACAAAAGGCTGTCACAACGACAGTAAACCGGATTTATTAACATTAATCTGTGTCCTGCCAATATCACAAGAACCATAATTGATGAATGGTGAAAGTGAAAATTGTCAATATCAAATTTGACCTCCATTTTGTCATCAGTATCAACATATTAAAATTTGAAAAGCTAAAGTTGGATGGTTCATGAGTAAATGCAACAACATGAATGGAAAAGCCATTTTTCGATCTTTCAAGAACCAGGACTCCTGAACGGTAAAAGTCAAAATGAACATTATTGTACTTGACCTCCATTTTGTCATCAGTAACAACATATTAAAATTTGAAAAGCTTTGGATGAACAGTTCATGAGTAGATGCACAGACACGACTGGAAAAGCCATTTTTCAATCTTTCAAGAACCATAACTCCTGAACGGTAAAAGTCAAAATAGTCATTATTGAACTTGACCTCCATTTTGTCATCAGTAACAACACAATAAAATTTGGGAAGTTTTGGTTGAACAGTTCATGTGTGAATGCACAGACACGACAGGAAATACCATTTTTCAATCTTTCAAGAACCATAACTCCTAAACGGTAAAAGTCAAAATTGTCATTATTGAACTTGACCTTCATTTTGTTGTTAGTAACAACAGATTAAAATTTTAAAAGCTTTGGTTGAACGATTCATGAGTAAATGCAAGGACAACATTTGGTTGCTGCCAGACCAACCGCCCTGCCGCCAGCTGTACATCCCCAAATCAATAACCGACATTTCTGTCTCAAAAATCCGGTTAAAAGTAAGATTGCACGATGTGTTGTGAAAATATAGGATAAATACCTTGGCATTCTCTTCCACAGTAATATCTGGCATTAGCAATACCTTCCAACTTGCATCTGTGAAAAGATATAAAGAAATAAAATATCAAAACTACAACTCAGTAAAATCTATTGATAATTTATCAGCTTTTTTTTAATCTTAAACTTCTATTAATTTGATTTCTGATAAATTTAGACACAACTTGAAAAAAAAATACTATTTTTAAAACTTAACTGTGCAATTTAGCAAAAATTATTTTCTTCCATGATACATATATATCACTGACATACAAAAAATCATAGCATTTTTATATTTCAATGTTGTAAGTAATTCATACTTTGTTGTTGAAATCATTAAGTTTAAACTATTTATCTACTATCAATTTGAAAAGAAGAAAAAAAACATTCTCTCTTGATCATATTTCCACATTTGAAAACAAGACAACCACCAAACAAAAACTAACACATATGCCTACTTGTATTTCAAAGTATCTGTAAACAGTCATAAGTGTCAAACAAATCTTAAAAGTCCTTACATGTTGCAGAAGAGATAATTTTTCAAAAAATTACACACCAAAATCATTTTTTTATGCTTTTTAAAATACTTTCTATAAACTTTTCATCTCTTAAATCAACTACTTACTTTTGACATTTCATATATGCTTTAGGAGCAGGTTCAGTGATGTCACAGTTAGCACATTTTCTAATACCATTTTTCTCCGGAGACCCTGCTCTCTGAATTGTTTCGCTATCACCAGCATCCAACGTCACAGATTTCTGATCTTTCTCCATCATTTTTCCATCCTTTGCTGCTTTTTCCTCATTCTTTTCTTCTTTCAATCCCTCACCAGCCTGGACACCCATTTCAGTTCCTTTCTGTTGTTTATATTGCATAAATTTTAAATACCGCTGAAAATCAGATTCTTCTTTCACGACACATTTACTTCTATCTTCCGTCCATGGTTTTGGAGTGATTGTTTTCTCTTTGAATCCTAAAGGTTTCACTCCATCACTGTCTGAATTTGTCTGAGTTACGGCATTTTGTGATATTTTCATACCAACTTTGACTAATCTTTTTATGTTGAACGAATCAATGAGCTGCTCTTCTATAATTTCGTTGATATCAACTGTAGGATCATTGGCCAAACATGGAGGTCTTGCAGCCGTCAGAGATGGTTTTTCCTCCCTCACTGACAGCTGCTCTGGACAATGCAATCTATGGCTCAGTTCTTTCTTCAGCGTTGTTGTTGGTTCTTTTGGCATCTGATTTCTCTTCTTCAACTTAGCTTTCATCAATTCCTTGGCCTTGACCTGACAAGGACACTGGGGTTCCCCTGTCAGTATGATATCAGCTCTCATGCCATCATATTTTTCAAAGACGATTTTCTCCTCTGCTTCTTCAATGATTTGAGCTATAAGGTTAGGTTTTTCACCTGCTGTTTTAGATGTCTGTTTAATAATATTAAATGTTTTTTCAGTCTCTTTCATATTTGATGAAAAAGACTTATCAGTTTCTGCAACTGTCAGATCATTTTTAGTCTGCGTTATACCTGGTTTTGATTTGTATTCATTTTGTGAATCAGTAGATTTAGTATCCTTCTCTTTTATGTTCGATGATGCAACCTGGCCTGTTTTTTGAGATATAAAAAGCTTCCCATTCTCTTTACTTATATTTACTGGTAATGCTTTAGTTTCATTCTTTCTTTGAGTTCCTGAAGAAGGATTATAATTTTTCTTGGTGGCAGTTAAATTATGCTGTTCTATGGTTGACTTTTTGTTTCCCTTCCTGATAATTGCTTTTACTTCTTCATCTTTTTCCTTTTCTGTATCCTTAGGAGGAATGTCATGCTCACATGTTCGACAAAGATGGCGGTGGTCACAAGACTTGACCTTTTTTTTCTCTTTTGGTTTATCGGGAATTATCGGCCCATGTTCAATGACCCCATGACCCATTATGGCTCCTGCCTGGATTAGTTTTTCTCCAATGTTACTATGGCTTCGAAGACTTCCAACACAAACTTTTGCATCATCAGTTAACATATTAATCGCATGTATATTTTCTGCATTATCAAGTGCTTCTAGTATGCGCCTCAACAAATCTGGGTTTTCTTTAACAAATTTTTCATTCAATTCGAAACTGTTTTGAAAAGGCAATTCAGAATCTTTAAGCGGAATTTTTATTTCTATTTCAATCTTCTGCTTCTCTGATTTAGGATCAGTCTTAGGTTTATCCATCTCTAATTTCTTACTTTCATCAGATTTTTTGACAAGTTCATTTTTCATACTAAGATTATCTCCCTTTGCATTAATATCTTTCTTCTTAGGACTTTTGTCCTCCGCATCTTTTATGGCTAGCTTTTCTATGTTTGATTCAATTTCCTTCCTTCGTTTGTCTTTTGAAGCTCTCTTTTCAGCTTCTTCTTTCTCTTTTTCATCCAAGACCATTTTTCGCAGAGCAGCCCGTTCCATTTCTAATTCTTTGATTCTATCACGTCTAATTTCGTACACTACATCACTATCCTCCTTTACCGGAGACTTATTTTTTTTATTTTCTGCTATCCTCTTTTTATTTAAAAAGGACCGTTGGACCTCAATATTTGGCCTATTACCTCCTTTTTCTGAATGGTTTGATGATTGGTTTCTAAAAATAGTAGTCTGAATTTTAATTTCCTCTATTGTCTGTTCAATACTTGCACTTTTGTCAATTTTAATGACTTTTGGTTGAGGAATAGACTGAGCAACTTTCTTCGTGATTACTCTATCAGCGCCGTCTGCTTGTTGCTTAATGACAGCCCGTTTTTCAAAATTGCCAAGAACTTTCTCAACATTTTTTCTCTCATTCTGTAGATCAGCTTCTATTTGCTCGGGTGTTTTAGCTACATATTTTCCATTTTCTTTAATGATGCCATCTTTAGCAAGAATGTGATCAAAATCTCCCGCCAAGGCACCTACGCATATTTCTTTGAGACAGTTGACACAGTTACATTCTGGTAGTTGTTTCTTTTTCCCTGTGTGATCCACACACATGCATGCTTGTGAAGCTTGGCCACAATCTTCACAAAAATCGCCAAGGTTTTCTTCATCAATATCGACATCTACAGCCATCATACCAATGGCTTCTAATTCGTCAACTGAAATTAATAATAATAGAATTAATCAAACATTCATAATGTTTGCACCTGTCCTTAGGTAGCAATCTGATGTTCAGTAGTTGTTGTCTGTTTATGAGGTTCATAAGTGTGTCTCATTGTTCGTTTTTTATATAGATAAGACTGTTGGTTTTTCCATTTGAATGGTTTTACACTAGTATTTTTGGGGCCCTTTATACCTTGCTGGTCAGTGTGAGCCAAGGCTCAGTGTTGAAGGCTGTACCTTGACCTATAATGGTTTACTTTTATAAATTGTTACTTAGATGGAGAGTTGTCTCATTGGCACTCCTATATCTATGGGGGTGTTTGGATATACGCCTGAGGCGGCCTATAGTTACCCATAGGTACCTATGGTTTGATATTTTATACACAAAATATCAAACCATAGGTACCTATGGGTAACCATAGGATGCCTCAGGCGTATATCCAAACACACCCCCAATAACAAAATATGAAAACAAAAAATAATCATAGTGACAGATAATGATAGATGAGCCACTAAGACACCCAAATGAAAAGGATATCTTATGCAAGTTTTAATGTTTTACACATGAGTAAATGCTCTCTTGGAACTGTTCCAAGACCTTGCTGATATCAGACATCTATAAAATCTATGTGAAATACAACATGAAATGGAAGTTTGAACATTGAACAGTGAAGGCTCTTACACTGAACTTTCAATGTGAATAACATTTTAAAGAAACATTACTTCTGCAGAGCTCCAGATAAGAATTCACAAATTGGGTTTTTAACCCACCATTTTCAAATATAATTGGGTGAAATAGTTTTTTAATTGCATGATCAATTCCAATTCACCCCTCATGTTAATATCAAATTGGGTTTTTCACCACCAAGCCCCTTAATGTATTGGGTTTCTCATCAACACAATATTGAATATTTAGGCAATAGCAACCCCAGATTTTTTCCATCTTAAATATGTTTCTTTCTTTGTTTAGCTGTTTTATTTGGTTTAGGGGTAGGGTTATTTGATAGCTGTTTTATTTGGTTTATTCACTGAGGAGCAATTGTAGGTTTAATTTGTGTTCCGTTTCAAACCTTCTGCCAATTTTTTATTTTCTCATATAAACTGTAAAAAAACGGATATGTGTATTCACAGGCACTCGTCTTATACCTTTATATAATAAATTCTGCATGTGTGTGTATTCATCAATTAACAGTAAAATGAAAAAAAAATAGTATATAAACTCTAATTATACTTGAACGGTTTTGTTTTATTCCAATTTTCATAAATCTTGGTTTTGTTGTCTTTTATTAGAACTTTTGGTTTCTGATGCTTTATCATGTCATAATTGATTTGGCTTTTCACTTTTTCCATCTGATTTCGTTTTTGAGGAAACCCTGCCTGTTTTTATTAGCAATGTTCTCGTTAAGGTACGCACACACGCCTGTGTGTTCGATGGACACTTCCTAAAAACACTGGCTGAGTCTTGTTATCATCATAACTTTCCCTCAGCTTTTCAAAAGAAGCAGAAAACATGCTTCTATTCAATATTTTTACCGGACATTCACTTTCGTTTTAATTCAATGTATGTTATGATAAATCCCGAGCAATGCGAAAAAAATATGACTACATGACACACGCTAATTGGATAAACGCCTAGAAGATCGAAATGTTTAAAAAAAAAACACCATGTGTACCCTTTGAGCAACGGAAAACTCTAACAGGGACCCATTTCAGCTACTTGATGCAGGGATCTATTTTTAGAACGAAAGGAAATTTCCAATTATAAATATTATAAAAATAGTTTACGCGATGACTGTAAACAGATAAGGGTAAATAACGCAAATGGTAGCCAATAAAAGGGTTGAGAACTCATGGTTTTGGCATATTATTGGGTTTTCCTTTGAATTAATTGGGTTATTGAACCCTGCAATGGGCAATTGCATTGGGTTTTTTATTATTTGTATTGCGTGATCACGCAAATACGCAGCTTATCTGGAGCTCTGCTTCTGTAAATATAACAGATCAGTGCTGATATTTTTTTTTAACTCAACCAAGATATTGCAGATATTATCTTAAGATATGAACTTCACATGACAATCAGACTAAAAATGTAGATGTGAGAGTGTTTACAATACAATTTTTGAATAAATTAAAATATCCATATTAAATATATTTTTATCAAAACATTTTTTTTTACTTCTCAGAGACATTGCCGACATAAACCTTTAAAATAAATTTCAGAAACATCTTGCAAGAACTGTATATTTGAGAGCACTTACAATGCAATTATATATAAAATGTGCAACTGTGGATTCATTTAGTTTTATGGGCATCTACTTTTATTGGATTAAGGAAAACTTGCATTTTGTGGCTATTTAATTTCATTGTTTTGCTGATTTCTAAAATTGAAAATTTATATAAATTTGTAATTCGTTGAACATTTGAATTTGTGTTTCATCTTTACCCAAGAAAATAAGGTATCCAAAGAATAACAATGAATCCACAGTAGTAGATTGCTAAGGGACATAAATCACCCAAAAAATTCAAAATATCCTACCTCTATCACCATCAGACATAATAAATAATTCAAACGTATCTGGATTTTGTTTCATCTGTTTATACATAGGTCCTTCATCTATCTTTTTCTGTAATAGAATTTATCAGATATTGCAATTCATCTTTATATTATAAACATAAAATGTTACATAAAAAAGATAATAACAAAATCAATGAAATTCAAACAGTACATTTAATAATAATTAAATCTTTAACATATGATTTAATCTTTTGTGAATTATTGATATTGGTAAAAAGATACTTAAAATTCTTTTAATTCCAAAAAAAATATCCATATTTAAAAACAATATTTCAACCATCTCAATCACCTATACAACTTAAATATATATAAATTAATTATGTCTTTAATGTTAAACTTTTTTTTGGTTATGTTTCTGTATAGCATAATTATGGACATGTTTTTTTTAGAATATTCTATATACATTCAATAATCTCAATATATACAGGATTGTTCTCTTGAAATCATCTGGTTCATTAGTGCTGAAATTGTTACCTCTTTTTTGTGTGTTGGAAGTTGATGATGTAAAATTTGCCTAATCATTAAAAAAAAAAACCAATTGAGGTTAATTCACTATTAAATATATTGTATCTGAAATAATTGACAATACAATAACTGTCATCCAACAATAAATATTACTCACTGGTGGTCTAGCTTTAAGAACTGTCATTTGTTTTTGTATTTTTAATTCAAGTTGACGTCTCCTGTTAAAAAAAAGTAAGCTAAATAAAAGATGCATTTTGATTCAATTAAAAAAGTTATAAAATCCACATTTTGTCATTTTTCTTGGTATACCTTTTCACAAGCTTTCAAATCAAGTAAACAACGAAAGCAATTTTAATTTCATTTAGATTGTTCAGATGGTGCACTCTTGTTTTTTTTTTGTTTTCTTTTAACTTTTTCTAAGCAAAACTTAAAATAGGAGTGTACCATCTGAACAGTCCCACCTGCTTTAGTGATTGTGTCTGAATTAAATGCTGAAAGTCTTTGAAAAGATAAATGAAAATGAGGTCCAACCATTCTTTACATCAAATATTAAGAATGACCCATCATTAAAATAATAATCAGAAAATTCATGAAAAAGAATTCATATGCTTTTTATTCATGCAGTGACAAAACCATAGAATGAGGCCAAGGATAGCAGACATCTGCCAGATATATATTTCAGACCATAAGGAATCATATACAACATATAGATTATCCAGCTCTTCTACTGTCTTGAATATGAAACTTTATACACGTTTCAACACTGCCTCTACTTCTAGGTATGCGTTGGTGACATTCTGTTGTTTTTTTCTATGGTCGGGTTGTTGTCTCTTTGGCACATTCCCCATTTCCATTCTCAATTTTATCCATGTTTCCTGTTCTTAGATATTCTTTAGAGGAATCAACCAAACAAAAACTTACCTTCAACTAATTTTTATGCTTTAAGTATGGGCTTTAACTTTAAGTTTATTATCTGGCAAACATTACATTTTTTTTACTATTATTAAGGGAAATAACTCTTGTCAGACAGAAAATATCAAATTCTTGTGTGATTTTTAAAAAGTCACAAAGTATACTTTTTTTACTACTTACTTTTGAGGAGAACAATCATCAGGAATCTCATCAACTCTCTGAAAAAGACAAAACAAGTCTTTCTTTGTTGTGGAAATATTTTTAATAACTTATAAAAAAAAATTGTTGGTGGAATATTAATACCCTCTATAGTAAATATGGCCAACTGGAATCAGTTTAATAGTTTGTTAATCAACATTGGATATATTGCAGCTAGAACATAAACAAATAATCAAATTTTCAACAAATCTTCTAAGAGATTTAACCTATAATAGGTTGTAAACAAAAAGAGAAAACTGATTGTATGGTCCACTTATGTAATAGTAATACCATCTTGATATAACCTCATTGTCTTGAGATTATTCAAATATATATGTTTGATGTAAAATGAATGAAGACATTACTCTGCTATCCTTACAAAATTTTAATAAAACATGTATATACTAACCAGGATGAACCACATAAACCACAAACCTAATTTACAAAGAAAAGCCTGATCCACGGACATTTTATTATCAAAGTTAATTTTTATGAACATATCTACCAAGATTTACAATTCCCAAAATTGCGGCAATCATACACTTCACCCTTTACTACCTCAATGGAAGCAGTACCTCCCTCGGAGCGAAGCCAGTTGAATTGGTACGGAATGGCCAATGGGGTGTAGTCCTATTTGGAAATGAACTGACATTTTATAAACCACTATGAGGACCTCTACACAGACGTGCAAGAATAGCAGCTAACCACATCGTTAATAACTTTATTGACTAACTTTCACTTTTAACTATACTAGATTCTTATTTTAATTTCACTTTCACTTTCTATTTATATATGAACCTCAATCACAGTGACTACGGAACATACCAGTCAAGATAAACATTTGTTTTTATTACTATTTTTAACTTTTATTCTTGCTACATTATGAACACTATTTTACATTTTCACTTTCACTTTTATTCTTTTACGTCATAATTAATACAACCGCATTATATACACTTTATGAACATGTAAACTCTGTAATATTGTCCTGATGATGCCGCATTAGCGGCGAAACATGTCGACTCAATAAAACTATCACCTTGCGGTAACCCAGATGTTGTTGTCTCTACATATTATATTATGTATATACTATGTTAAAAACTTACATTTACTATAGATCCAACGTTTAATAAAAGTTCTTTCAATTCAGCCCTGCCTTTTGATGCTGTTGCCTGCAATTTATGAATTATCAAAAATATAAACTTCAAATTTCTTGGAGTAAAAACAAACTAAATACACACTCATTTTTAAATCACATTTCCACAAAAACACATTTTTTACTCAAAACACAAAATTTGGTACATTGTATTAGCAAAAATAAACTGATCCACATTAATTTTGGTTTGCTTTCGTCTTTTGAATTTTAAGTTGCCGTCTTATTGATGTTTAATTTAATCTCTGACTTTTTATCATTTTATGAAAACAAAATTTGAGTACATCAAATCATCCTTTTCTCTGTTAGAATGGAATTTGGCATTAAAAATCCTTTTTCTCCCCTTTTTACAACACTCTTTGCAGTTGTATTTTTTGTATCATATATTTTAAATGTTTTCAATTTTCTCTCTTTTGATTAAATATAAAGAAATGCAATTTTCAGATAATACAGCTAAAAAGTCATGTTTTTTTTTATAATGTTCTTGTCCTTTCACATACCTTTAATATGGATTTAGCTTTTGATGGCTGCCAGGTCATCATTACTTTTTTAGGTTTAGCAATGCATTCTTCTGGAGGCTGGAATAGATAACAAAGCAAATTTTAATCAAAATGTAAAAATATTGAACAATTATATGTATGATCTTTAAATAATTTTCACAAGATGTGACACACAATGAACGTCTTAATTATCATTAATTGAGTTCTGTGTCTGGCATTTATTAATCAATACTTGAAGCAATGTGGCTGAAAAATATAAGTTGCATAATTTCTTTGATAGTAAATTTTTCATGTCAAAGTTGTTTGATATGCAACTCGTCTATTTTAAATTCAGAATTTTCTTTGTGAAAGCTTAAGGATAAAACAATCTAGAAATCCTATGTTAAAATAGTCAAATTTTTGATTCTGTGTGCAATATGTCTTTAACTATGTGTCTATGCTGTTGAACATAAGTACCAGTACATGTAGTAATATGCGAGAATGACAAAAATACAATATTTCAATGGAAATTTAAATGCATTAACATACTGATTGCATAGTGGCTTTTTCTTCATCAGTTAATCTCTCTTCAAATCTAAATCCTCTAATAATACATATAGTTATTCCCTCAAATTCAGTAGATTCATCGGGCAGGATACAGGCCACAATATCGTCATCTTCCATGTTCCACCCAGGACAAGGGCGACACTTACGTTGAATTACATAAAATAACACTGAAAAAGCAAAAGAAATAACATTTTACATAAAATAACACTGCAAAAGCAAAAGAACTAACATTGAAGTACCTAAAATAACACTGCAAAAGCAAAAGAAATAACATTGAATTTCATAAATAACACTGCAAAACCAAAAGAAGAAAAGCTGAACTATATAAAATTACATGACAAAAGTCAAATAACTCTTTTTAATATTTCTTTATAGATTATAAAGCACCTTTTTTAAAAGTATGCAAAAATATGTTTTTCAATGTTTAAGATAATAAAATCCTAAATCTTGCATGATCTCTTGTAATAAAATTTCATTTGTTTATGAGAATTCATCTGTATTAAACTATAGTTCCAAGTTACAAATACATCTATTTATAACCAATATACATGTATCATACACATTTTATTCATATTTTTGAATACTCTATTAATGAATTTGAAAATAAAATTAGGTGTGGAACTTGAATCAAGATAACAAGGAAATTAAGGGAGTAGACCTTGCTTCAGGGAGATAACTCTTTAAATCAGTTATGTGTTTGTAAAAGTCAAGTTTTATCTATGTATTTTAAGCATTTACCTGAAACAGATTGGAAATAATCCAAGTAACATAGAAGCTTATAATATATTTATGAAAATGGTTGACAAAAACGTACTGATGATTTTAAGAGTTATTCCCTTAGCCAAGGTCTACCTCCTTAAATACAGATAATAATTTTACACAGGAAATCTGTAAACCACAGAACACCAGAAACAGGACACATTTAAAAGAGGACATCCTTTATACAATACAAATGGTTCTTTGTCCACAAATATTTCCTTCATCTATATGTATTGACTTGATTGTTATTTTAAAACCTGATAATCTAATTCACTGACGAAATTGTTTACAAATGTATATTCATAATAAGAAAATCTAGTAAAAAGAGAAGTTTTATTCTCAATGCACATGACGTGATAAAAGGGTCAGGGCTATTCCAGAAAAAAATGTATGGGGGGGGGGGAGGTTGGAAGGCACATTGTATTAATAATACATAGGTGATGGGTATCAGAGCAAATTTTCACACTATAATGATCTATAATTCTCAATTACAATTGTCTGGGTGGCTGGTGCTGACAAAAACTGCCTTCCAACCCCCCATACATTTTTTTCTGGAATAGCCCTCAGGCCTATGGTAATCAAGCAAACATTGAAGGACCCCTTACATTTTTCTTGTTTACATTAACATACCACTTTTTGGTGGAGTTGGTATTGCTCTGTCTCTGGTTTTCTATTTTGTGTTTAATATACTATTGTTTTGTCTTATATTGGTTTCGGATTTTTTGCCCTGGCATTGTCATTTTATTTAGCATGTTTAGAGTCTGAATGTTCCTTTGGTATCTTTTGCGTCTCTTTATAAGATGATTATTAATGTGTAAGAGATGAAAAGAAACTTCCTATACCTAACCCTCAATTTTCTCTGTATCTTTTTTTCACAATCTTCCAATGTAACTACATGTACATCAGCACATTATAATCAATTCCGTGATAATATTACAGCTAATTTCCTAATGCATGTAGAACAAAACTTTGGTTAGCTTGCTTGCTTGGTTTTTATATTGTACAATCCATAGGATAACACCCAATTAAATTCAAATATAATATATTCAGGTTAAACAATGCCTATATATAGTGTTTAAAGATGTCAATCTTATTTACAAAGCTTGTATTAACAATTCTACAAACAAAGCAAGCAAGACAAACACAGTTTTACTTTGCAAGCATTAGGAAATCAGCTGTAAGGTGATAATACATATACCACTTGATGGACTTGGGAGTATATATCTATACCTACATTTAAACATAGTTCTTTTAACACATTCTTCTTCTCTCCCAGTGACTTTTATTGTAAAATTGGTTGGTTTTGCACATAGGTCTCTCTCTTCGGCTTCAAAGTTTAAAACACTAGCGCACCAATTCCAACCTTCATACCATTCCATCTTCTTTGGGAGATCAACCATCTTTGTTCGTAGCAGATCTGCTGTTAAAGGAAATCGGTTTATTCTTCTTGGATCTTCATTTTTCTCCAGACCAGGTAGTTTTGGTGTACGATCTTTAGCATTTTCACCCTGCAATTTATTACATTGAACATATATAGTTATCTTGCTTTATATTTAATCTGTTCAATTTTCAAAGTTATAAATATATACATGTTGTCTCCTTGACACATTTACAATTACATTCTCAATTTTATGTATATATTTTAAATTATCAAATTCAGTCTGTTCAAAGTGCTACTGATGAGTCTTTTGTAGATGAAACCTGTGCATGCTGTGTCTGGCTTACAAAATTTAAAGTCTGGTAATTATGATGACTTCATTTCCAAATCATATCATCTTATTTGGACAAGATTTTTTTTTTAAACTTTTGACCATGCAGTGTCACATTAGAGATTATATGTGTACAACTGTGTAAAGATAAATTTAAAAATATTTTTTTATTGCTAAAGTGTTTAAAAACACAGAGAATTCCAAACAAAATATCATAGTTGTAATACTAAAATGTCAGCATTCAGTTTGGTTAAAATTTGAACTGGTAATTATATATACCTTTATGGTTGTTATGGTAACTGTAATTTCACAAGCCCCTGTTCTTTCGTCTTCAATTCTTTTGACTTTAAATCCCCCAATTACGCTACGTTTTAAATCAGCACCAGATTTGTCCTGATACGGCATTATTCCATACTTGAAATCATCAGAAACCTTTGCCTTTTTTGTAAATATTTCCCGCTTAGCTAATTGCTGTTCTGCTTTCATATCATCCGTTTTATCTTCTACTGGGGGCGAGTTTTCTTTAGTTGGGCTTTTATCTTTTGCCCCAGCAATAGTATTTTCCGGCATAACTTTCAAAGGAGCAGTACCTTCAATATGATTAACCAACTTTTCTATCTCATCCTCAGTTTTGGCATTTGTTTCCTTTTCCTTTTCTTTCTTCTTTTTCTTACGCTTTTTTTTCTTCTTCTCTGGACTATCAGGGGTATTTTCCGAGTTCATGATGGCATTATGTAAAGGGCAAACCGAAAGTGCTATACAATCACTACATTTTTCCCCAAAAGAGTTATTTGAATAGTAAACAAAATCACGGAAATCCTCCACAGAAAGGCTTAATCTCCAATCAGTTTCTGGATCAGCTATTTTGTTGTACAAAGGATTTTTCTTGTCATTAAAACGAGGATCACCCTTTGTCCAACTTTCAATAAATTTTGGTCCTTCATTTTTTCCACAAAGTTTTTCTTGAAAATAAAGTGTCCCACATTCATCTAAACAGCTACTACACATTATAACTTTACTTTCCTTTTTCTTGATATCAGAATCCGGAGCAGGAGGAGTCCAATAACTTTCATCGTTATATTCTATAGGTGCTGCTTCCATCCAACGTTTTAAACAGCGACAGACAGAACCACCAAACCGAAGGTAAACTGGACTCAGAATATAAACCTACATAAATATTGAAGAGCATTAAGGGTTATACAATTATGTTAATAAAAATGCATACTAAACAGATTTCCATACAAGCCATCATACATCATGTACTGTGTTTCAAACCCTTAGTTTAGCCGACTAGGAATAGTCCAATGACCTAACTAAAGAAAATTTCATTTTTTTTAAAGTCAAGTGGAGAATGGCCAAGGGCACTGGACACACTGCAAACACTGCTGCCATCAATATCTCAACAGGTTGAGCTTGAATTCCAGAGGGTGCTATGGATTTTTAAATGCAGAACTGCATGAACGTTTTTCACCTAAACACATGTGGTATCAAGTAAATAAAATTTAAAAAGTATGGCTTCAAGTGAAGAAAATATAAATGAGAAATCTCGCAAGTCTCTTTTACTAATTATATCAGCACTTTGTTTGATTGGTTGATTATTTCAAAATACAATGTAGTGGAACTAAAACTGAAATATCAGCGTGTAAATGCTTGTAGCTTCAGTTTTTCTTCTTTTTCATGTTTCTATATAACAAATGTAATCAAGTATACACATGAAATGTTATAAGGTTGTCATTTTTTAAATGTACGATGTAAATGTTTCTACAAAAATTCCTTATCTTGAATAAACCAATCATATACATTATATGGCAATTATTCTAGTGAAGATACAATGAAAATCAGTTTTCAGACTTACCTTTAGATATGATGCTTTCTGATCAGGACTGCCAAAAAATTGTCTAAACAACTCCCTGAAAGAAAAAAAAATGTTTGTCTGTAAATTTTGAGTTCAATTAATTTTGTAATTGTGACAAAACTAAGATGGCAATTCCCTCAGCTAAAGTTGTCACAGGATCATTTTACCTCTCCCTGTAGTGCCCTCAAGGATTTCATGCTGTCAAATGATATTATTGCTAAAATTTTCACTCTCAAAACTTTTGTAACGTGCACAGCTGATAAATATTTATTTGAGAAAGACCTGTTGTGAGTACAGAGATCATTAACCTCAGATATTAATGCAAATCTTTAGTTCGGTGTACAAATATTGAAAAAGGCTTTAATATTTTAATGCATTATTCATTTCAGTAGTAGTAATGGTGTCATTTTTTTTTACATAAATAAGGCCGTTAGTTTTCTCGTTTGAATTGTTTTACATTGTCTTATCGGGGCCTTTTATAGCTGACTATGAGGTATGGGCTTTGCTCATTGTTGAAGGCCGTACGGTGACCTATAGTTGTTAATGTCTGTGTCATTTTGGTCTTTTGTGGATAGTTGTCAAATTGGAAATCATACCACATCTTCTTTTTTTATAATATAGTGTTCTTTTACAGCACAAATGTATCTGTAGTGGCTTTCCTGCTTGAAGTGAAAGAAGTGAAACACTGCTTTTCTAAACCTTTATGCTAAATCATGATGCTTAACGAATTACATGAATTAAGGAAGCAGATTTTCAATAACTATTGTCACCCAACAATCAAGCTAAAAATAAATCTAGCAAGTAGATTTGCAATAACCATTTTCACACATCAAAGTTTAATTCAAGAGCCGTCTATAGATACTCCTCCTCAATAAAGTATTGTAAGAAAAGCCCTTACCTGGTATCTCGACAGTAAAAAGGGTCTTTTGCTGAAAGAAAAAGGAAAACAGAATTTGCAAAAATCATAACTTCATTACAAATGTTATACAAAAATATTTTGTTTTCACAAATGTGTCTGTACATTTTTTCAATATTTTTTAATATTTAACAAATCTTTAAAAGCCTTAACCAACAGACCTAGTTTTAATGCACTTAAAACATTTTTTAATGTGTTAACTTTTTATTTTCAGTATATTTCAATTTGACATGTCTGTAGCTCACAGCTGTTCATCAGGAAAAGATGTTGCATAAATAGGAACTATTTATAAATAATATCATTTTTAAATAAACAAAATTAAATTTGAATAATTATTGACCACTTTCACATGCTTGTTTAGAAGCTACCAAGTTAAATGATTGTTTCGTTTAATTTCACTATATGCATTATGCCAAAAACTACAATTGTAAGTTAGCTGTGCAACCATGATTGGATCAAGACTTTGTACTTCCACTGAACACATACTAGATACTATAAAAACAACCCTTAGCCAGCTTGTGCTCCCCTGAGGTTTAGGATTTGGACCCATTTAAATTAATAGAGCAACCCAGTCATTCACACTAAGTAGGTTTAATTTTCCTTTTCATGTTAGTGGTTTGAAAAATTCAAGGAATGGAAGATAATAACATTCTTGTTAAAAGACGTGGGTTTTTCTCATTGTCAAAGGCTGCACAATGAATTATAACTGCTAATTACTACTTCATTTTAATTCTGGTGGATTATTATTTTATTGCCATTTTAAGAACATCCAGTAAAAATATAAGCTGTAGATAAACTAGCTGTTGTAGCAAAAGATTTCCATATAAAATGTACAAAAATGTATTCTAAGGAAAGTATCCACCTGGTGGACAAGAAACAATTTCAATATGAATTTGATGGTGAAGGAAGAAAGAGGTATTGTAACACTTATTTTGTATTACAGCTAATTTCCTACTGCATGTAAAGCAATACTTTGATAAGCTTGCTTACTTTGTTTGTATATTGTACAATTGTAATAAGGATAATATTCAATCAAATTTACAGGTTAAAATATGCCTATATATTGTTTGAAGATGTCAATGTTAATTACAAAGCTTGAATTAACCTTTATACAAACAGACCAAGCAAGCCTACCAAAGTTTTACTCTACAAGCATTAGGAAATGAGCTGTAACATTACATTATTGTAGGTAATTGTAGATAATAAACAAATATGCAAAAAGAAAGTTGAAATAATCAGAAAATGAGTTTTTAAATTTGCTCCATTACATTTAAACAGGACCAAACTGTAACACTCACCAGAGCACAATCATACTTTGGGTTACAATATTGTATTAACACACATACATTTATTTGTTTAACAATAGAGTTCTTAACCCTTTGGAATTCTTACCCATATTCTTGGAATCTGAATTAAGAAATTTTACAATGTAAACTTAAATACCTTTTAAAAAAGCACTGTATAAAAATTGCACAAAACAGCCATATCCATCACTGTTTGTAGAAAATGTTATATATTGGCTATAACTTACCAAAAATGTTCATTCCCAAAGATAAATTTCTATGCAATGTATTTCCTTGAAATATTAATTCATGAAAACTGAACTGTTTGCATTGACATACCACTAAAAATCTAGTACATTTTTACAAATGTCTAGAGTGCTCTCTTACTACCAGTTTATGGTAAATATATATTTCTTTCATAAATGTTGACCAATTCCAAGTTTTCAGACTCTTAAAACTTGAGTTTAGAGAAAGAACTGTTGATTTTTACATTTGTATGTTAAAAAGCAACAGTGAAACAAAATAATGATACAAAGTGGATAACTTTCTTTAATGTTATATGTTCTTATATTTGTTTACATGCCACAAATAAATTCATACAATAAGATAACAAGAATGTGTCCCAAGTACACGGATGCCCCACTCGCACTATCATTTTCTATGTTCAGTGGACCGTGAAATTGGGATCAAAACTTTATTTTGGAATTAAAATTAGAAAGATCATATCATAGGGAACAAGTGTACTAAGTTTCAAGTTGATTAGACTTCAAATTCTTCAAAAACTACCTTGACCATAAACTTTAACCTGAAGCGAACGGACGCACAGACAGACGAACGGATGCAGATGGACTGACGAATGGACGAACGGAAGCACAGACCAGAAAACATAATGCCCCTCTACTATCATAGGTGGGGCATAAAAAATAATAAATCAATAAATCAATAAAATAGAAAAAATATATATATCATCTAATACTTTGTGGTCTTACCAAAATTCTTCGAATCAAGATTAGGAAACTTGTCATGATTCTGAGCTAGCCTTGCTATGTCATCTACAAAACTTCTAGCTGATGTTGCAGATCCTGAAAAAAAAGAGTAAGAAAAGATCAAAGATTATAAAACTATAAGCCTTCATGTCAGTGTTTGTAAAGTTTAATTTATAGTTTACTAGGGATTCATTATTATTCGTTGAATACCAATTTTTCGTGGTTTTCATGGGTACAGGTATTGAAATGTTCAACAAATTACACATTTTCCATAGGCTTTGTATGCAGAAATTGACAAAACCACGAAATCAAACATCCATGAAAATGCTGGTTTTCCTCAATCCACCAAAAATTGATACCCATAAAAATAATGAATCCACAGTACCTTGTTCCAATTCATATAGAATCATATTCAAAACAGTGTGGTTGTGGCCATTGATTGACGACCTAAATTATCTGATTGACTCGGACAGATTATGTGAATTTTGTCTGTAACGACCACTGCTCACTATGTACTTGTTAAAGACACTTCTACTGTGGGGTCACCAAAGGTTCTCAACACCTAAATAAAGTAATTAAAAAAAACTAATCAGAAATAACACAATGTTTTGATTTATTTCAATAATATAAATCAAAACATAAAGGTTATTCCTGATTAATTTTTTGAATTATTTTATTATTAAAGGCGTTAAGAACCTTTGGTGACCCCACAGTTTAAGTTTCTTTAACAAGTACATAGTGACCAGTGGTCGTTACAGACAAACGTTCACATAATCTGATTGATGGCTGATTTATTTTGAAGGGGGCCAAAATTTATATGAGAATTGCTCTGAGACCTTGAGAGGTGATAACCTTAAGTGTGATAACCTTGAGAGGTGATAACCTTGAGAGGTGATATCTTACATGTCTTAATGACCCTATCAAAAATTACTTGTCATTGAAAATGATGAACTGCATTTATGAATTCTTAGATGCCTATTTATTGAACATCATACCTTCAAGAAATTGTTCATGCATATTTATAAATCCTTGGTCCAGTAGATCATTTAACTTTGGAGAGTCAAATGACATTTGCTTTATTACTCCATGTTTGACCGTATAACTTCTAAAGGATATAATAAATCTCGTCCAAAATGGTTTGCCCTGAAAATTCAATTAAAGATACATTATGATTGCACAACATATATTAAACACTAATCACTTTTGGTGAGTTCAAAATAGTTTGCCCTGAAAATTTAATTAAAGATACATTATGATTGCACAACATATGGACACTTATAACTTTTGATGTTAACGTTTTGATTTAAATGAAACACAAATTTTCATATCTTATTCATTTCTACTCATTATAACTTTTTATTTGATTGAATACATTTTTGTGGATATATATATATATATGCTTATTTAGTCTTGTGTGGAAGAGATATTGCAGTTTATCTGACCAAATGACTGACAGTCCTTAATGAATTTGGTGACAGCAAAGCATAAATTTGCATATATACAGTGAAACCTTTTTAAACTGAACCTCAGGACTTAAGATTTCGGTCTTGGCCGATGTTCGGTTTTATCAGGTTCACAACGCATATAATTTGATGTGACGGTGCTTACGAACATTTTTGGTTTATACAGGTGTTTGGCTTATACAGGTTTTCGGTTCATACAGGATTTGGTATAGTCAGGTTTCACTGTACAAAACAAACGATTTTTTACCTGTTCTTTCCACATACACCTGAAGGCATCTTTATGTTTTGTGAAAAACAAAAATTCCGTAGGAGAGACCTCCATGTCAAAGAACTCAATATCTGTATCTGATAAACGTATCTTCCTCATCTTGACGAGACTCCTTGCTTCGTCTTTTTTCTGCTTTCCTGTATTCTTCTTTCTGATCTACTATTTTCCTGTTTTCTTCTTTCACAGGATTTTGAATATTTACTTTTTATATTTTCCTTTAAATCTGTTCTGTTCACAAATCTGAAAAAGATTATTCAATAAATACAATTTGCATGTACAAAATGAATATTGATGACAAAGAACACACATAAGGGGATTCTGATAAAAGTCACTCTTGTTGGTGTCTAACAGTGAAAGTGTGGGCCCACTGACTGTTTAAGAGGTGGACCTGCTCCAGTTATGCTTCAGTGATTTCCTATATAATCAACCAAATTTTTTTCCCACAAAAGGGGGAGGGGGCTGAAAAACCCTCTAAATCCAGTTGGTTGGGGAAAAAAAATAAAAAAAAATTCTTTCACCAGAGAAGAATATGCAAAAAAAATATATTTCACCTTTCTAACAATATGTTTGGTATGCTCTCTTGTAATCATTTTTTAAATTTTAGTTTGATGAAATATTATTGCTCAGCTACATGTATCATAAACATCGCATGACATGTCTAAAAATTTCCCAAAAGGGGGGTTGTGTCCATGGACAAAGACGAAATTAAATTGTTATTTCACAAACAAGAAAAAAAACTGATCCATGTAGCTCTTTATCAATTTCAGGAAACATAGGGAATAATGATCTTCAAGCATGAAAAAGAAAACATTGCAAACACATTGTACGAAAATAAGTGTCAAAAACGTAATCATGGTAATTTAGACTCGTCCAATGGAAAAAGGAGCATATCAGTATAAATGATTTGTTTATATTTAGTACTTTAATTTGACGTCTTCCACATTTGGACAAGTTCATTTTCCATTTTTTTATGAGATGATGCATCTTACAGAGTGACAAATACGGAATCGAACTTATTGTGTATAAATTGGTTTTAAGCACAGGTTTCCTATCTCAAATTTATTTGCGCAAATAATTACAATAACATATTTAGATAGGTTGGATGAATTTAAATGATAATTGTTGTATTTATATGTCTTATATGTATACAAACAAGAGTGCACACGCTGAAATGTCTCGCCTTCTTAACTAATCATTGATGTTATGTTGATAGTCCTAAATATAAAGCTTTTTATTACAACTGTCACATAAACTTTACCAAGAAAACTAAACATTGACCAATGAACCAGGAAAATGAGGTCAAGGTCAGATGAACCATGCCAGGCATGCATGTACAGCTAACAATTCTTCCATACAACAAATATAGTTGACCTATTGCTTATAGTTTAAGAACAGACCAAAACACAAAAACTTAACACTGAGCAATGAACCCTGAAAATGATGTCAAGGTCAAATGAAACCTGCGCATCTGACATGTATATCCTAAAATATTTCCATACACCAAATATAGTTGACCTATTGCAATTAGTATTAGAAAAAAAGACCAAAACTCAAAAACTTAACTTTGACCACCTGACCACTGAACCATGAAAACGAGGTCAATGTCAAATGACACCTGCCAGCTAGACATTTACACCTTTCAATCATTCCATATACCAAATATAGTAGACCTATTGCATACAGTATAAGAAAAACAGACAAAAACACAAAAACTTAACTATAACCACTGAACGATGAAAATGAGGTTAAGGTCAGATGATACCTGCCAGTTGGACATGTACACCTTACAGTCCTTCCATACACCAATATACTAGAACTATTGCTTATAGTATCTGAGATATGGACTTGACCACCAAAATTTAACCTTGTTCCCTTATCCATGAAATGAGGTCGAGGTCAAGTGAAAACTGTCCGACAGCCATGAGGACCTTGCAACATATAGGCACATACCAAATATAGTTATCCTATTACTTGTAAGAAGAGAGAATTTAACATTACAAAAAATCTTAACTTTTTTTTCAAGTAGTCATGATCACTGAACCATGAAAATGAGGTCAAGGACATTGGACATGTGACTGACGGAAACTTCGTAACATGAGGCATCCATATAATCGACACTGACTAGGGTTACAACTGTTACATGGAAATGTAACAATAATAAACAAATTATTGTTACATTGGAGACTAAATGCCGGAATGCATGGTCAGGTTAGGACCTGATTAATTACGAATGTAACAATAATTATTGAGGCTACGGTTACATAGTGTTATTGTTACATGAAAAACAGCAATGTACGATGGGACTTGTAATATGTACTAAATAATAAAAGTTGAAGACATTTATTTCATATTTATATTCTATTAAAATACATACAATTATTACATACAATGTCTTTAATTTTTATTTACAACGACAGCTTCTACATATCCAGTTAGTGGTTTTTGGAGCTTGTATTAGTCCAACACATTTTTGATGAATCCACTCCAAGCAGCCATCATACACCAATGATGACGCATAGTGAGCGTCTGTATCGCATACCATGCAATTCTATTCTGCGATATTCCTCAGTTTGAGAAGATAAGCCGAACAACCTTTATAAATATTTGCCATGCTTCTGGTGAGAAAAGCTTTTTTACTCTAGCAATGTAGGGCTCACGCTACCAGGCGACATGGGCGAAGAAGTTGCTTTCCCGACTGTCACTTCGCTTTTCCCGACACCCAAAAGCGAAAACAAGTCGCCCTATTCTTGACGATACTTGCTTTCAGTCGCTTCCTTCATCGGACATTTTCAATTTTTACCAAGTTGATGAAACATCAATTTTTTATTGATAATTAAAGAAATTTAGACATAAACGATTCATTATCTTAAGAAAAGAGGTTGAAGCATTGTCTTTGCAGTGTGTAGCACATTATTTGATAAAATACAACTTTTTATCACTTCGTGCATTTCCGCAAGTTCCGGTGCTTGTTACTCGAAAACCTAAATTTCGGCGGCAAAATAAGTTTGTTACTTCATTTAAACGTGATAAAAGTTGCCTCTAGTAAATGTATAATCCATTTATTGCATTAAAAACGTCATGTTCCTTTCCAAATAACTTGACAAACATCGTTTATTTTTGTAAATTTTCTTGCATTTGTCCGTCATGTATTGACCGATTTCTAAACTACGGATCTGAACCGGACCAGCTATGACCGAAATCCGTACATTTACAATAATTACTATGGACGCACGGATGGAACAGCTGACAGAAGAATATTGATCCCAAAGGGGAAAATTACGTTTTCCACACGCATTAATTATAAGATACTTTTGATTACATCTAATTGATGGGTGTATATAATTCCCTATATTTTTTATGGATTGTTTCAAAGTTGCTTAACTCTGAGACTATTAATTATATTATGGCCCAGCTTAATAACTTTTTTTTTATGAGAAACACTGAATTTCATACACAAGATAGATTTGAATTGAATTGTAATTGATATATTAATTATAATTTCTTTACATTTTTTAAAATAAAAAAATATTTTTTTTTAGTGCTAGATATTAAATACTTAGTTGGTAGTTTCTCACAAGAACCTTAGTAAAACTTAAACAACTTTTAATTTGAAATGTTACTTTAATTGATATGAATTGAATAATATAAAAAGAACATTATTTACATACATGTATGACCCTTTATACATTGTACTATGGTAAAATCCAAACATTGTAGCACACCGCACGAATGAGCACTTCTCTTTCAAATCTCACCACTTCTCCCTATCAGTTTCAAAAAGAGAAGTCAATTCTCCCTATAATTCTGAAGTAGTGTGAGCCCTGCAATGTTGATATTCTCATCAAATATTTTGGTTGGAAGCATGTGGTGTAGTTTCATGTCGTCTTTCAATATGATCGCATTGCCGTCCATTACGGATTTTAGGTTTACCTCAGATTTCAGCATGTTCAGTATCCAACTTAGCAGTTAGCAAACTATTGAACTATATTTTTTGCCTTTGGCACTACTAATCTGAAGTAGAACCTTTAAGAACATCAAAACCATAAATATGTAAAACTATTTAAACACAATTTTGTTGAATAATAATATTTATTATTTATCATTATTACAAGTATTATTTAGTACATATGAAAAAATTACATTTGAAAGCAACACAACTATAGAAGATTTAAATCTAATAAATCTAACGTTCATTGCTGTTTTTCATGTAACAATTTAACACAATGTAACTGTAGCCTCAACAATTATTGTTACATTCATAATTAATCGGTTCCTTACCCAAATTTGCACTCTGGCAATTAGTCTCCGATGTAACAATAATATTTTTTTTATTGTTACATTTCAATGTAACCGTAGCTAGTGCCTACAAAGTATGAAGCATCAAGGTCTTTGACCTTCTTAAATATAAAGCTTTAAAGAAGTTAGCTAATGCTGCCGCCGCCAAATCACTATCCCTATGTCAAGTTTTCTGAAACAAAAGTTGCAGGCTCAACAAAAATGGCTTATATAACACATTTTAGAATGATTTGTTACATTTCCTTGTACCTGTATGTAACCTGGCGAATTTTATTTATTTAGACAAACTTAATCGTATATCTTATGCTTTTGCAGCGAGAACTTATGTTGTATCGCGTTATCGCCAAAACCATGCTACCCCGAAATTACGTGACAACTGAAAAACCATGTCGATCCTGTGGTCAGTATCATACTGACCACAGGATCGACATGGGTTTTCAGTTGTGACACGTAACTTCGCAAGAAATTATTTAATACATTATTGCAGCATTATATAATCGTTCAGTTTGTAACCTAGTGCATACTTTTGTATATTCTCTACTTTGCTTAGCTAACAGGGTTCAAATCCAACGTGTAACTGGAGTAAAAAAGAAATAATAGTAAAGGGTATTTCCCATGTTGTTACTAGCCTCGATTTGGACGTGGCATGTAATGTAAAAACCGAAATAGGGATAGATATGATCAAAATACGAACGATAATTACGAAAAGCATGTTAGAGTATGATATGTCTATTTTTAAAAATATTGGACACTTTTAACACTACAATTATATTTTTATTCATTTTGAATAAAAATTTTCAAGTTTATGTCTGTCTATTATGCACAATGTAAATACAGGAATGTAAATTTGAAGACGCTACTACTAAGTACTAATTAAGTAGCCATTTATAAGTGATTCTCGTATGTGTTAGTTATACGTCCTTGATTTAATCTAGATGGTAATATTATACATTGTGAAAAAGAAGTGAAATTACTTGGTGTAACAATTGACTATCAGCTTAAGTTTGATGCCCATATTTCTAACGTTTGTAAAAATGCAAAAAATAAAGGAAGAAATGCCATTGGGTCAGTTTAAAGGTTTGGTTGGTAATTGAGAGGGCAGTTCGTGTCAGTGTTCCTCCTGCAGACCTCAGTGAGCTGTAGATCAGTATATGTGTTTACCTTGTATACTCTGGCGTTTAAATTTTGAGGCATATTTTTTTATTTGTATTCTAAATGCTTGGATTACTTTTTAATTAGTGCTTTATAATAGCTATTGCATGAATGTTAGTTGACCTTCATTTTATGTTTGCTTTATATGCTTTAATTGTGCTTATTAATTGCTGTGCTTGATATTATTATTTATCATATACTTAGACTAAATAACATATGATTTTTACCGTATGATAATAGCATTAAATTAAAGTATTTTCCATATTTTCCGAATTGGTGCTTAGCGGGCTGATATGAAAAGTTTATCACATGCTTCGATTGTTATCACATGCCTTTCCGTAACGTTATCACATGGCATTCCGGTGATACTCGGCAAATTCCGGAAAAATACACCTCAATGCTACGTTTTCAGTGAAAAACATTACAAAGTAGTGTACAAAACAATTATTTGAATAGTGGAAAATATATTGTGTAAAATGATTAAATTAAATTAAAAAAAAAAAAAAATTAAATAAATAAATGCAGTTTTTAAGTTTTTCTGAAACATAATTTAGAAAGTTACTTTAAAAAAGGTGACTTTTCCAAACAATGTTCATTATGTATGTTGTTGAATTATTTTTTGTCGATTCGTCAATATTTAAATGATTTTTTTCCTCAGTTGAGGCATATGATAGAAAGATTTCATATTGAATGTATCAAATTTTGGGTCCAACGTCCGTTAACTTTTTACTCTTTCAACTTCTTTTCAGGAACCACGTAGAAGGATCAATATATGAATCTGTTATTTTTCTCTACTGTTGAAGCATATGATAAAAAGATCATAACATGTCATTTTTCATTTCGCATGTATTATCAGCCCTCGGTCAATATCAGCCCTCGAGCCATGCGGCTCTTGGGCTGATATTGAACCTAGGGCTGATAATACATGCGATATGAACAATGCCATGTAATAATCTGATATTATTTCAATTTGCATGATGTGCTTTATGTTTTATATGTTTTATGTATTGTGCTTGTCATATATATGTATGTCGGATAAAAGCTCTACAGAGCTTATGTTGTATTGTTATATATGTATAACCGACTTTAAATAAATCTTTTATTATGTTTCAATTGCATTAACATTTTGATGTTAAAGTTTAGATATATAGTGTGACTTACACTTACACTAGATATATAAACGTTAAGTTAAAGTTAATAACGTCATACAATTATGAACGCAACAATGCAGTCTCCAACGTCAACCGTTGTTCACGTTTCTATAGATTGTCTTTGTCAACACAACAAGATGGCGTGTTGTCAAAAGTACAAGAAGTGGAAATCAATGAAACATAATATTGTTAGTGAAATAAACCACAATTTAGGAGTTGTTCATGGAACTCTTGAAGGTAAATGTGAAACAATTGGATTCAAAATATGTGAAAAGATAAACACAAAAGAATGCACTTTAGACCAAGCATTGGACGCTATCGTTGAGTTTTCACGAGATTGTGCGACACGAGAAAATGAAATTCAGATGGCATGGCTTTCCATTCACTTAGCACTTGGGCTTTGTTTTGAATACAAAGTAAGTAATAAAGCTACAATCCGACGATTTCTTAAAGAAGTTTTATTGTATAGCAGAGGAATAGATATGGGCCTGTTCATGCGGGATATTCTACATTACGATGATCTCAGTTCAACCAACGAAGCAGCGGCTAAATCCCTTTACTGCCTTTCATTTACAGCCGGATTCATGGTGGATATGGTTGAAGATGGATTAGGCGATAAGATTTTTGTTGGACCTGCCAGAGTGGTATACAGTCACCTTGCTCGTGCTCAAAAAGTAAATTACTTAGATCTTCCAATCGGACACCCAACTTTGACCATGACTACAAAAGCAGCAATTTCTTCGTATGTTCCGTCAACCCCACTTGGATTAGCATGTGAAAGTTTAAAACCCAACGTTGTATTGACTCTGTTACGCTACGGTTGTAGTCCTATTGGTAAACCGATTGACTTTCTAATTTTAACGCTTGGTTCTCAGAAAGTCGTAGAACAAGCAACCGGCCTTAAAAAAATGGACACTCCTTTGGAGAATGTTAAACTTTGTTTCGAATATTGTTTGCGAGCTGTTCGTAGTATAAAGGTCCGTATCGGAGAAGAAACAACTGCTGATACTATAAACGACAGAGGCCAGGAACACGTACATTTCGTCAGAGAAACGGCGGCAGACTTTATACCAGACGATTGTTACAAAACTCCCGCAAAGCTGAAGCATCTGGCTAGATGTGAAATTCGAGATATCATGTTTGCTGCTGACAGAGAGCCTGTAGTGATTTACCAACTACCAATAGTTGACAGTTATTGTAAAAAGTACATCGATCTTATGCTTTAACCTTTATACAAATTCAGTTTAAGCACCGACAAAAAAGGGAGACATGAAGAAGTTGATTTTTTAAATTACCACTTTTTATTAGATATCTCTCTTCAATTACCAAAGTTTTTAATGATTGTGAAATGTACGTTGACTATTATTTTTTGCTATATGTACTTTACTTATGGCAATGTTATACGATCATGTTGTCTGTCAACAGAAAGAGAGATAAAAGTATTTTCCGTTTCTATCTCAATCTTTATCTCATCTCAATTCAGTTATTTTCTGTTGTATTTTTACTATTAAATATAAAGATCACAGCCGCTCTTCATTTCTTTTTAGCTCACCTGGCCCAAAGGGCCAAGTGAGTTTTTTTCATCACTTGGCGTCCGTCGTCCGTCGTCCGTCGTCCGTCGTCCGTTGTCGTCTGTTAAATTTTACAAAAATCTTCTCCTCTAAAACTACTGGGCCAAATTTAACCAAACTTGGACATAATCATCATTGGGGTATCTAGTTTAAAAAATGTGTCCGGTGACCCAGCCAACCAATCAAGATGACCACCATGGCTAAAAATACAACATAGGGGTAAAATGTAGATTTTGGCTTATAACTCTGAAACCAAAGCATTTAGAGCAAATCTGAATGGGATTAGATTGTTGATCAGGTCAAGATCTATTTCAGATGAATCGGACAACCCGTTGTTGGGTTGCTGCCTCTGAATTGGTAATTTTAAGGAAATTTTGCCGTCTTTTGTTATTATCTTGAATACTATTATAGATAGAGATAAACTGTAAACAGAAATAATGTTCAGCAAAGAAAGATCTACAAATAAGTTTTCATGACCAAAATGGTCAGTTGATCCCTTAAGGAGTAATTGCCCTTTATAGTCAATTTTTACCAACTTTTCGTAAATTTTTGTAATGTTTTACAAAAATCTTCTCCTCTGAAACTACTGGGCCAAATTTAACTAAACTTAGCCACAATCATTATTATGGTATCTAGTTTAAAAAATGTGTGCGGTGACCCAGCCAACCAACCAAGATGGCCACCATGGCTAAAAATACAACATAGGGGGGAAATGTAGATTTTGGCTTATAACTCTGAAATCATAGCATTTAGAGCAAATCTCACATAGGTAAAATTGTTGATCAGGTCAACATCTAGCTACCCTGAAATTTTCAGATGAATCAGACAACCCGTTGTTGGGTTACTGCCCCTGAATTGGTAATTTTAAGGACATTTTTTGGTTATTTTCTTGAATACTATTATAGATGGAGATGAACTGTAAACAGCAATAATGTTCAGCAAAGTAAGATCTACAAATAAGTTTCCATGACCAAAATGGTTAGTTGACCCCTTAAGGAGTTATTGCCCTTTATAGTCAATTTTTTTTTTTATTTTCATTAATTTGGTAAATTTTTACAAAATATTTTCCTCTGTAACTAAAGGGCCAAATTTATTATAGATAGAGAAAATTGTAAGTAGCAAGTATGTTCAGAAAAGTAAGATCTACAAACACATCATCATCACCAAAACACAATTTTGTCATGAATCCATCTGTGTCCTTTGTTTAATATGCACATAGACCAAGGTGAGCGACACAGGCTCTTAAGAGACTCTAGTTTATAAATCCTAACGCCCTCCAACACCCCTCACTGACGATAGCCGGTTTGAGAGAGAAAGAAAGGGATGTATGGGTACCAAATGAAATGTCTGATTATCAATAAAATTGAGAATGGAAATGGGGAATGTGTCAAAGAGACAACAACCCGACCAAATAAAAAACAACAGCAGAAGGTCACCAACAGGTCTTCAATGTAGCGAGAAATTCCCGCACCCGGAGGCGTCCTTCAGCTGGCCCCTAAACAAATATATACTAGTCCAGTGATAATGAACGCCATACTAATTTCCAAATTGTACACAAGAAACTAAAATTAAAATAATACAAGACTAACAAAGGCCAGAGGCTCCTGACTTGGGACAGGCGCAAAAATGCGGCGGGGTTAAACATGTTTGTGAGATCTCAACCCTCCCCCTATACCTCTAACCAATGTAGAAAAGTAAACGCATAACAATACGCACATTAAAATTCAGTTCAAGAGAAGTCCGAGTCTGATGTCAGAAGATGTAACCAAAGAAAATAAACAAAATGACAATAATACATAAATAACAACAGACTACTAGCAGTTAACTGACATGCCAGCTCCAGACTTCAATTAAACTGACTGAAAGATTATGATTTCATCATATGAACATCAGGCACAATCCTTCCCGTTAGGGGTTTAGTATCATACCATCATAACATATATGAGAAGAACATAACCCGTGTCATGCCAACAACTGTATTTAGAATAAATGTGTTTAGTTCCGATGCAAAGACCTTATCAGTGACTCAATATTAACGCCAAAATATGCAATCTTTAATGACTTGACAACAGTATCGTAATTATATCCCTTCTTAATAAGTCTATTCAAAGGTTTTGTAAGTTTCTGAGGTGAATACTGACACCTTTGTGCTTTATAAAGAATATTTCCATAAAAAATTGGATGTGAAATACCTGAACGTATTAGAAGTCTGCATGTTGAGCTATATTTACGAATGATGTCTTTATACCGATGATAAAATTTAGTAAATGTTTTGACTAGTTTGTGATATCGAAAACCCTGGTGTAATAATTTTTCAGTAATACATAAATTTCTCTCGTTAAAATCTAAAACATTGTTACATACACGAGCGAATCGTACAAGTTGAGATATATAAACACCGTAAGATGGTGACAAGGGAACGTCACCATCTAAAAACGGATAATTAACGATAGGAAATGAAAAATCATCCCTTTTATCATAAATTTTAGTATTCAGCTTTCCATTAGTGATATAGATATCAAGATCGAGAAAAGGGCAGTGGTCATTGTTAGTATTAGCTTTATTTAAAGTAAGTTCAACAGGATAAATTTCATTAATATGCATACTGAAGTCGTCATTATGGAGAGCCAAAATATCATCCAAATATCTAAAAGTATTATTAAATTTGTTTATCAGATGTTGTTTCGATGGGTCTTTGCTTATTTTTGTCATAAATTGTAACTCATAACAATACAAAAACAGGTCCGCAATAAGTGGTGCACAGTTATTCCCCATTGGAATACCGATAATCTGACGATATACGGAATCCCCAAAGCGAACAAAAATGTTATCTAGTAAAAATTCAAGGGCATATATAGTATCAAAGCATGTCCAATTGACATAGTTTTTTTGTTTATTGCTACTAAAAAATGACCTAAAAGAGTTTGAACATATATATTCACATTCTGATTTTTTGAATGCCCATTTAATTAGGTGTGTGAATTTTTTCTTAATGAGAATGTGAGGCAATGTGGTATACAGTGTAGAAAAATCAAAACTTTGAACAGATTCAAAATCACCAATATAAGCATGCAATTTATCAAGTACTTCCAACGAGTTCTTGACACTCCAAAAGTAATTTATTCCACTATTTTCGAAGGCCTTATTTGAACAATTTATTATCAGGTTTTTAATTGTACCAAGTGTGCTGGTAAGAAGAATAGACAATTTAGTAGTTGAACAATGGCTTGAAGACGAAATAAATCTATATTTGTAGGGGGTTTTGTGTAGCTTCGGAAGCCAATACATAGTTGGGACTTTCATTGTATTTGGCTCTGCTTGTAAAGCGGTGGCAAAAAGTTTATGTTTGTTACAGACTTCGTTTTCTGAAAATGGAGTCAGTTGGAATGTTGGTGAATTTTCAGAACCTCAATGTAAAATTTACGTCAAACAATAATAATATTATTAGCAGCTTTATCGGCCGGGACAAAAACAAATTCCTTGGCTAGTTCTTTTAGTTTATGTTTGATACGAGAAATAGGTTTATTGTGGTTATTGTTAATAGTAAAATGTTCTTTAAAATGTTGAATACGTATATCAACTATCTTCATTACTGAATTAAAAAAAGAGTCCAAAGATTTTTTGTCAGCTTTTTCCCGTTTTATCCATTTCATACAGTAAGTATGGAGTGAATCGTGGATGATATTACGACACTCATTCCAATTAATAATTGACTGGGGACGATATTTAGGTCCTTTACTGAGGAATGATTTTAACTCTCGGTCTTGAACGATGTTAAGATCTCCTGTTATAACATGGGAAATGGGTCCATAAATATATTCGGAATTACTGCAATTACATGTAGTAGGTGTATTTTCACTGATATTAACATCTTTACACAATTGACTATAATTAAACACAAATTTCCGGGTAGATTTCTTGTAAATATAACAAATAAGAGGTAGCTCAGTATTGTCAAAATATCCAGGAATTTGTTCTTTAACAGAATGGTCGTTAAATATACCGGCAATATTTACAAAATCAAAGCCTTTATTGACATACTTAATTTTAATAAAATGTTTTTTGTGATCTTCAGGGCGATCAATTTTGGGAAATAATTTAGAATAACAATATGCCATAATAATTTGAACAATTTCATACTTAGGACTGCTATATGAAATTGTGTTGCAATCCTCCAAAATTTTATTTAACTTATTAACCGGTAACGAACTGAGTTTTGTTAACAGATAATGTCTGCCGTTGTTTTTTGAAATAGAAATTAGGTCCGAAATATTGGTATGATTGTTTATTTTCCGTTTTCGTTTCATTGAACGCGACGTCGGACTATATGTGATCCAAAGATACAAATTCCATGACCCGAGTTATTGTCCGTATTTCAACTGAAAAGCTGCATACTGATATGCAAATAATGAGATGTGGTATGATTGCAAATAAGTCCAAATGACGTGCATGTTAGCTATTAACTATATAGGTCACTCTACGACCTTCAATAATGAGCAAGTTGTAACACCCGTATCGTAAAGGCAGCTACCTGACATACTTCTCTCTTCCCCTATTTTTCTTTCCCTTACATATCATTTAATCCAGATTGATTAATTGTTTGTTGCTTAACGCCTAGTGGCAAATATTTCATATAAAATTGAGAATGGAAATGGGGAATGTGTCAAAGAGACAACAACCCGACCAAATAAAAAACAACAGCAGAGGGTCACCAACAGGTCTTCAATGTAGCAAGAATTTCCCGCACCCGGAGGCGTCCTTCAGCTGGCCCCTAAACAAATATATACTAGTCCAGTGATAATGAACGCCATACTAATTTCCAAATTGTACACAAGAAACTAAAATTAAAATAATACAAGACTAACAAAGGCCAGAGGCTCCTGACTTGGGACAGGCGCAAAAATGCGGCGGGGTTAAACATGTTTGTGAGATCTCAACCCTCCCCCTATACCTCTAACCAATGTAGTAAAGTAAACGCATAACAATACGCATGCATGTTTAGGACGATATGAAATCTCGAACTATTCAAATAACAAATACACATTCGTTCAGAATGTTTAAATTGTATTCATATTTTGTTGTAAACGTTAAAATGTCTTGTGCAAGTTTGTACTTCACTTCATTTAGTCTTAGATGCATGATTTTGTTTATTAGTTGTTAGTGGCTTTGAACTAGCTGTCAGTTACTGCGAGTACTCTCAGATCTGTACTTAGTGTCTTTTTGTTGTTGTGATGTACAAGTACCTGGCCATGTCCACTTGTATTTGTAGTATTTGTATTTTTATCCATCTGATGAGTTAAGCCCTTTTCAACTGATTTTTATAGTTCGTTCTTATGTTGTACTGTTACACCACTGTCCCAGGTTAAGGGGAGGGTTGGGATCCCGCTTACATTTTAAACCCGCCAACACTCTGTATGTATGTGCCTGTCCTAAGTCAGGGGCCTGTAGTTCAGTGGTTGTCGTTTGTTTATGTGTTACATATTTGTTTTTCGTTCATTTTTTTGTACATAGATTATAATATGCCGTTAGTTTTCCAGTTTGAATTGTTATACATTGTCATTTCGGGGCCTTTATAGATGACTATGCGATATGGGCTTTGCTCATTGTTGAATGCCGTACGGTGACCTATAGTTGTTAATTTCTGTTTTATTTGGTTTCTTGTGGAGAGTTGTCTCATTGGCAATCATACCACATCTTCTTTTTTATATTCACGATACTATTTTTGATTGTTGCAAAATCATAACGTCAAACAATTAGCAACGCAACAATGCAGTTGCCAACAGCAACCGTTGTTCAGTTTCTATGATAGATTCTCTTGGTCAACATAAGAAAATGGTGTGCTGTGAAAAGTACAAGAAGTGGAAATCAATGAAACATAACATTGTAAGTGAAATAAACCACAAGTTAGGAGTTGTTCATGGAACTCTTGAAGGTAAATGTGAAACAATTGGATTCAAAATATGCGAAAAGATCGACAAAAAAGAATGCACTTTAGACCAAGCATTGGACGATATCGTTGAATTTTCAAGAGATTGTGCATCAAGAGAAAATAAAATTCAGATGGCATGGTTGGCACTGCACTTAGCACTTGGGCTTTGCTTTGAATACAAAGTAAGTAATAAAGCTACAATCAGACGATTTCTAAAAGAAGTTTTAATATATAGCAGAGGAATAGATATGGGTCTATTCATGCGGGATATTCTTCATTACGATGATTTGAGTCCAACAAACGATGCAGTAGCTAAATCCTTTTACTGCCTTTCCTTTGCAGCCGGTTATATGGTAGATTTAGTTGAAGATGGTTTAGGCGATAAGATTTTTTTGGGTCCTGCCAGAGTGGTATATCGTCACCTTGCTCGTGCTAAAAAAGTAAACTATTTAGAACTTCCAATTGGACACCCGACTCTAACGATGTCTACAAAAACAGCAATTTCTTCATATGTTCCGTCAACCCCACTTGGATTAGCATGTGAAAGTCTAAAACCCAACGTTGTGTTGACTCTGTTACGCTATGGCTGTAGTCCTATTGGTAAACCGATTGATAATATCCTTTTAACGCTTGGTTCTCAGAAAGTCGTAGAACAAGCAACTGGTCTTATGATAGGCGATACACCTTTGGAGCACGTTAGACGATGTTTGGAATATTGTTTGCGAGCTGTTCGTAGAATCAAGGTCCGTATCGGAGAAGAAACAACTGCCGATACTATAAAAGACAGAGATCAGGAACACGTACATTTTGTCAAAGAAACAGCGACAGAATTTTTACCAGACGATTGTTACAAAACTCCCGCTAAGCTGAAGCATCTCGCGAGATGTGAAATCCGCGACATCATGTTTGCTGCTGACAGAGAGCCTGCAATGATTTACAATCTGCCAAAAATTGATAGTGATTGTAAAAAGTACATTGATCTTATGGTTTAACTTTAACAAATTCATAAAAAAATGAAGACCTGTAGATGTCAAATTTTAAATACACATTCTTATTACTTACAAACAATCAAACACTAATTATGTCAAACAAATTACTAAAGTTTTCTATGATTGTGAAAAGTAAATAATGATTTATGGCAATATTATGTGATCATGATTTCGCAAAAAGAATGAGAGCTAAAATGATAATATTCCATTTCAAACACTATCTTTATTGTCTCAATTCAGTTATTTTCTTATTGTTTTTACCTTTAAATATAAAAACAACTGTCTCTCTTCATATTCTGTTTTTATACGCCGAAGCCCAATAAAAACCCTCCCTTCCCTGACGATAGTCGCTCTGGGATGGAAAGAAAGGAATGCATGGTTATCAGATGAAATGTTGATGATTAACATTGCTTATTTTCCGTTTTCTTTTCACTGCACTACTTCGGAACATTTGTGAAGATAAAAACTCCATAATTCGAATTTTTATTCGTATTTCAACTAAAACATTTTATATACATACAGATATACAATTCAAGAGATCTGGTATGATTGGAAATGAGTCCAAATGGGCCACGGCATAATGCTGTGCATGTTAACACTTTAAAACTATATAGTTCACCGTACGTCCTTCAAAAGTGAATAACACACATATCGTAGTGTCAGCTACATGAGAGGGCAAAATGTGAAACAATTAAAAAGAAATATATAAAATACGTTCCAACTATGACACAAAAGAAAACAGTTCTAACTCTGATACAAAAAAAAACACCAAAAAAAAACAGACATGACAGACGCCAACCAACGAAAACCATCGTGTACAGGTGCCTTTTTAAGTTTGAATTTCTTGAAAAGCTTGAAAGACTATATTGGAAATGTAGTTGAAATTTGTCAAAAACATTTATAAGGAGTCAATTGATATCATTCAAATTGGCATTTCGGGACCTTTTATATAGCCAATTACACGGTATAGATTTTCCTCATGGTTGAATTAATATTATTAGTTACATAGTGTGCTAGTGACGTAATACGGTATATATGGGGTCAGTAAATTCCATATGGGGATTCGAGCGAACGAATCCCCATATGGAATTTACTGACCCCATATATACCGTATTACGTCACTAGCACACTATGTAACGAATTTATCTTACCGACTATCTTAACGTGTGAAATTAAGACTAGTGATTCTCAAAGCGAGCAAGTCTTCAATACTGTTAGCGCTAGGAAAATACTTCCATTAATCCTACAAAAACAGATGCCAACAATAACGACTTGTAAGGTTTAAATGTGTTTTATGAATTTGTTTCAATCTGAATCATCAATTTCTTCGTCTGTTGGAACTTTAACTGATTTTTTCTCAGTACCGTTTTGTTTTTTACAAAGGGACATAACACCATTACTAACCGTGTATTAAATAAGCCCCGCCCCCTTCTTACCTAATAAGGAATATAAAGGGACGTAACTCCACTACTAACCGTGTATGAGATAAACCCCGCCTCCCTACTAACCTAATATCAAATATACACGGTTTGCACGCGGACGCTTTTAACCAATCATATTCCTGGAAATGTATAGGAGGTAAGATAAAATTTCTTACACGGACTTCTTTGGTGGATAGTTGTTTCATTGACAATCAAAACACATAGATATAGGAAGATGTGGTGTGAGTGCCAATGAGACAACTCTCCATCCAAATAACAATTTAAAAAAAGTAAACCATTAAATTTCAATGTACGGTCTTCAACACGGAGCCTTGGCTCACACCGAACAACAAGCTATAAAGGGCCCAAAATTACTAGTGTAAAACCATTTAAACGGGAAAACATACATATATTTTTATTCGTCAGATTTGCATCGCTTATTATCTTTGGTTAAACGTTTTCTGTTTTCTTCAATTCAAAGTCCATTTGATTTAAGTTTTCAAACATAAGGGAAAGAAAGTTAGAAAGGAGATCTTATATATCGTTATATTTGCACTAATTTAATTGATATTTCTTATCACATTATGAGTAAATTGAGTCTATTTTATTTCCTTTTTTATCTGTATTGGTATATTGGAAGTCTTAATATGGTCGCTGTCATTAAATGCAAACTGTAGTTCTAAGAGTAGTGCCTGCTGTACATATTCGCTATCCATATAACAACCTGTTGGCTGAAGGACGCCTCCGGGTGCGGGAATTTCTCGCTACATTGAAGACCTGTTGGTGACCCTCTGCTGTTGTTTTTTATTTGGTCGGGTTGTTGTCTCTTTGACACATTCCCCATTTCCATTCTCAATTTTATTGTATTTGTAGTAAGGGAACGACCATTAAATTTCAAGGGATGTATGGTTTTTTTTTAAATGATCTGATCCCCAATTTGATTGAAAAAATAATCTGGTCAAACAGATAAAAAAAAAATTAATCCACATTTTCTCAATTGTGTAATATTTTGAAAAACATAATTTGATTGATAGCGTCGAAAAACTGACTGGGAAAAAAACTATTACCCTCCAACCTTGAAGTAAATGGATGCTCCCATTGGCAAATTTGTTTTTTGTATCAAAATTGGTGAAATTTTGTGTGAATAGATTTTTTTATATTAGACAAACTTGCGCTTACAAGTGAAACACAAGCTTGCACTTGCAAGTGAAATAAATATTCATAACTAGTCGTGCAATAAGGGGACGACGCGTAGCGGAGGCAGGAGGATTTGTCTTGCGGAATAAGTTTTCATTTTTGCTTGATTTTTTGTACGATTGTTTTCTGCATTTTGTATTAGAATTTTGATTTTTCATCCGGTCTCATACCAGTTTATTAATTGTTCGCGCTTACCAGGTCCGAATATTCATTTTCCAAATCCCCTCTCTCTTAAAAAAAGAAATAATATGGTTGACCGCCATCGTTTTATTGTATATAAAAGCTTGCTCGCATACTTTCTTTTGGTATGATATCTATATATATATATGTGTTGTTGCCTTACAAGGAACTCAAGTATTGCCATAAGGTCGCTTTGTCAAAGACGAAATTTACAAGAAATGCCTAAAAATATCGACGAGCAGAACATTTACATATGTTATTTTTTTCAAGATTGCAACGAAAATTCCCTACCTGCGGATGTTGGGTCCGCCTCGTCATAGGAACTGGTAGACATAAACTTTAATTATTATATAAGCATCTAGAACAATCTATTCTTAACCACTGTATAGGTAAATAGCTGTATGTAAGCAGGAAGTTTATTCTATTTAGAAAACGTAGGGACTTTCCATATGAGATAATTCTATTTTTAAATCTTTGTAATTGGACACATTCAATGTATACAGATTTACTAGAATAATATGACAATTGGTAAATTTGTCAGATACAAATATTAAAATGTAAGCATTCTATGAACATTCTATGTATGTGTAGACCACCAATTCTACAACATGACGTTTTGATGATGTATCATTTCGATATATATACTAATAATGTTTATCCTTATGGATTACCCACCCAAAAAAAAAAAACTTAAAAAGGAAAAAGAAAATTATGCGCCAGTGGACCTTTAATCGAGAAGACATATGAAAGGTCAATAAATATTCTAATTTAATTAATTACACAGACAAATTAACGACAAAGTAAAACTGTCTGTCAAAATGGTTCAACATTATGATCAGTATGTGAGAATATCCAGTTTTAAAAGTACATAGTTATTACAAAACAACAAAAGGCAGATTGCTTCTTGACATTTCAATGACATAAAAAATGTAAACAAACATGATTTTTTTCACAAATTCGACTAGAAAAACTACTTTTATCCGAATAAGGGCATTCTATTTGAATTAATCAAATGGTTCTTATAGTTATTTTGTATATAATCTGAAACTTGGTAAATAAAAAATTATTTACACAAAAATTGATTTTTCGGATCGTGAAAGATCACGTACCGCATTTTTGAAGATCGTGAAAAGGATCGTGAAAAATCTGATGCTACGAAGATGTTCCAATTATTCTTCAATTATATCATAGTTAATATTTGTTATTGGTATTGAGAAAAGCTAAATAGGTCAACATCCTCAATAGGTGTAAGTATTTCAAAGTATTAGTATTTTCAGAAAATGAAATGTAAAATAGTTGGATGATTGTAGGATGAAGCTTTTTATTGTCATGTGAAGTACTCACTTATCACGAGTTATAGGATACCCACATTTTGTATATTGGATCCTTTAAACTACATGTCCGTCAGACAGTATTCACCTGACCCCGAATTTGCCTCATTTCATGGATGAAGATTCATTTTGTGGTCAAGTCCGTATCGCGGATTCGTTAAGCTATAGTATGTAGTATATAGTTAAATCAATCCACATCTGTATTGATTAGAAAAAAATAATAGTTTTAATGTTCATCCTTATCAAAATAGTTACAGGCTTCAACCAGTTGCAGGTTTATCAAATGGTAAAAGAAATACAGATTTCTGATTACTAGTATTAAGTCTGGTCACGCATTATCTTTCACGATCAAAATAATGCGTTGCCTGATCTTTCACGATCAAGTTTGATGGAAATTCAACAAATTCAAGGTTTTCATATACAAATTAATGCTTTTAAGGGAAGAACATACTTTAATTTTACTGTACAATTAGATACACCAAAGATTAAATTTCAAATATATCATAATAAACTAAAATATGACCATTATAGGTACATTAAGCGTGTTATTTGTAATTAATTTCATAGACATGCATTGCGCCTTTTGTGTTTTTTCATAAAGTACTGCATATTTTCTTTACCTAATTTCCCAGTTATGATGAGGAAGTTAAACCATTTTGACAGGCATAATTTTTTGTTCGGATTTGTTCCGCGTTTTGAAAATTAAGCAATTTTTTCAAAGATTCTGAACTAGAATTTACATGAAATGTCTTTCACGATCCGTTACCAGAGCTTTCACGATCGTCTCTCAATACTTGGCCGCCGTTAGATATTCCTTCACGATCATTCTCTCGTTAAACCGTGATCAACGTCGGGCGTCACCGACAAGTGGATTTGAAATAGAAGAATCTGCACTTTCGTCCGCCAAGTATTAGATAAAAAACAAAAGTAACAAAAGAAACAGGACGATAACAACCAGCCGAATAGTTTTTCTGCACGAGTAGTCAGGTCAAGGTCCAAGGCTAGGCTATCGCCTCGGACCTTGACCTGACTACTCGTGCAGAAAAACTATCCGGCAACGGTTGTTACCAGCCTGTTTCTTTGTATAGTAACTTATACTTACACAATTGCCCCAGGGGAATTAAAATCATGTGACTAAAGTCCAAGGCATAGAACGTTAATAGTCGTCCATAGTACACGGATGCCCCACTCCGGCACTGACTATCATTTTCTATGTGTAATGGACCGTGTACTAAGTTTTAATTTGATTGGACTTCAACTTCATCAAATACTACCTTGACCAAAATCTATAACCTGAAGCGGGACAGACGGACGGACGAACGGACGCACAGACCGAAAAACACAATACCCTTTGCTGGTATTATCCTTTTACAGCCGATTTCATTGAGTGTGAAGATACAGGTATATCTTTGGTTGGCTTGCTTGCTAGCTGAACCATAAAGTCATTATAAGGTTAGGCACTACCATCCTTTAAGAGTAGACTAGTTGACAGATAACCAATACATCGGTCTTTAGAACTAGGCTACTTCGAAAGGAGGGTAGTATACCTTACCCAATTATGACTTCAAGGTTCAGCTAACAAGCAAGCTAACCAAAGATATCAAGTTTGCCTGCACACACTCAATGCAATCGGCTATAAACTGCAGGATAGATTACTAATTTAGTAATTAGGATCTTTAGTAATTAGGATCAATAATCCGGTTTTTACATATTGTAACTGCAAATCACAATACGCAGCTTTGTGTTCTAGTGAGCACAGAGAACGAGTTCAACAACTTTACATTGGGTCAAACAAGATATATTTTACATATTATAAAACTGTTATCACAGGTATATGTCTCGCCTTTTTGTAATTTTGATAATGCAAATGTTTAAAACATGTTACATAAGTTATGCAAATATTCAAAATAAATGAACCATGACTTAGGTACATGGCTAAACAATCTTCATGTAAATGAGGTGTGCCAATGCTAATGATTACCGCATACCGCAAACCAATGACTTAATATTATAAGTCGTTCCCTTTAAACAACCTAAACACAAACATAAACTTGTAAACTTTGTAATAGTTTCAAAGTCAATGAACCACGAAGAGGGGGATGGGGTTATAATTTCCATGGACACGATACTTGCAAATGCCAATAAATTTGCATACTAAATACCATTGACTTTACATTAGCAGTTCATCTTAAACTGATATAATAACTAATACATGTAAACTAAGCAAAACTTTCAAAATCGATAGACCATGACTGAGGGTGCGGGGCTAAATATTCTCTATGGAAATGATATGTGCTAATGGTTATACAACTGAGTACCAATTAACATTTGCCTACCACTAATGGTATCCCATTTAAACTGACCTTATCACAAACTGATACATGTAAAATAAGCAAAAGTTTAAAAGTCAATAGACCATGACTGAGGGGACAGGACTTATTAATCTCCATGGAAATAAGATGTGCCAATGCTAATACAACTGCATACAAAATATGATTGACCTACCACTTGTGGTTCACAATAAACTAGACTAAGACTTCATCACAAACTTATACAGTGTTGACGACGCCAACGCCAGAAACAGCATACCAATGTCTCGCTTTTTGACTCCGTCAAGGCGAGACATAAATTGATATGATGAAATCGATAATAATCATTTTTTTGGTTTTTGTGATTTTCTAAATAATAAAACAAGCACACAATTATTTTTCCCAAAAGGATAATCTATTTATCGAAGCATTCATACCAATCGAAAAAAAAAAACATATAATCATTTTATGATCTTTAGTTTTTTTCATTGAACATATTTTGTACTAATCCTCTTTCTTGCAAACTTTCTTATTTGTGTTCTTGCTAGTATTGTAAATATTGCACTTTTCTAATGTCCGACGCAGAGATCATATTGGTTTAGAAACATTTTCTATGTACAATGCTTGGTCCACTTTCATCGTATTCTTGTTTTGAAATCCACATCTGTCCGAAAGTTGATAGAGAACCAAGTATGGATCCTCCAATCCAAACAGAATATTTTCTTTCTGGAGGTGCAATAATCTTAGTTTTCATTGCACTAGGAGATAGGGCTTCCATTTCTTTCTTCAGACGATCAGCAATACCTAAAAGGATAAATATTGAGGAATCAATGTATAATTTTGCATCGATATGTATTCCATTTATTCTATTAAAGCTTTTTTTTCTATGATATTCCGTTTAATATGAATTATCTTTGTGTTTAATTTTCCCATATAAAAAGGATGTTTTAAGACTGTCAATGAGACAACTATCCACAAGAAACAAAATGACGTGGGTTTTGAATTGATTTGTGTATTTTGCTTTGTTGAAATATCGGGAACAGGACGTTTGTGCTTTTTTAACTGTAAAACTATAGGACATTTGCGCTTTAAATTTTGATTCACATGTTTTAAATTGAACGGACATGAAATGACTTAAACTTTTAGGGGGGCAATAGGGTGGCTGTTAACATGTTAACAACACCTCGATTTTGGCAACCACAGTTAACAACAAATGCAAAAATGCTGATAACAGTTAACATTGTTGGCTGAAAAAAAGTGAACAGTTTAAATTTATCTCAGATAACAGTTAACAACACCCTAAAAAAGTGCAAAACAGTTTAACATAGAAAGGTTTTGCCCGCCCCCTTTTAACTACAAAGGCAATTATGACTTTGACTATGGCAAATCATAAGCCTGGATAAAAGAAAGAGGGGAGTCATAAAAGCGCAACAGTCCTACTAGTATATAAAAAGCGCAAATGTCCTATAGATTGAAGCGCAACTTTCATATGAAAAAGCGCAAACATCCCGCGCCGGAAATATCATAGGATGTCTGTAGAGATATAGACATTATTCAGGTATGTATCAAAACAATTTACAAAGAAATATACCAAATTGTGGGGAGGGGGGAATAACAAATCCAATAAAAACAACTTAAACATGACAGAAAACCAAAAAGACGAATATGCAAAGCACCACACAACAAGATAAAGATCGAACAATTGGTTAACCTCAAGAAACCAAACTGAACTCATTAGCAACGGAAGTATTTCCTGCTTCACAAGTGGCAACGGTCGTTTGCGTCATTGCAAACTGTACTAAAAATAAACATTAAAATGCGTGCGGTAGATTTGTAAAGCTAAGCGAAAGAAAAAGACAATCTTTTTACTTTTGTAGTTCCAATTATTTTGTTCATCCATTATAGGTAGGGGATCTTATATTACTTACCAGGAAACATTGTGGAACCTCCTGATAACACAATATTACTGTACAGATCTTTTCTAATATCAATGTCTGACATCATAATGGAATTGTGAATCATTTCATGTATTCCACTTGGTTCCATTCCTGAAATTAATTATCAACATTTAAAATAGTTATTATTTATTAAATTGACTCTTATGAAAAACAGTAAGCCATAAAGGACTTATGTTGTAAAAACCTGAGACTACTATAACTATATGTGTTATAGCATCTTCGCTAGCCAAGGGTTACGATCCAATCCCGTTCTGAAGATCTTCGCTAACCAAGGGTCACGATCCACTCCCGTTCTGAAGAGAACGGGAGTGGATCGTAACCCTTGGCTAGCGAAGATGGTGTTATATTAGTATCAGAAAAACTAAGTATATTCTTGATATTTTGTATTATAATATTTTAATTCCTTTTGTTGTAGGAAATCTAGTACAACTTGAAAAATTGTTTCCACAAAATACAAACTTTACTTTTTGTAAGGTTATTGTAATTTCAGAATAATTAAATGAAATGGCATTACTTTTTTTTTAAATAAATTTATACTCAACACACCTAGAAACGATGGCTGAAACAGTGCTTCTGCGCACCGGAAGCGTTCATTTCCGATGGTAATGACAGCGCCATCTGGTAATTCATATGATTGTTCCAAAGATGATGACTTGACTGATGTGTCCATTTCTTGTTCAAAGTCAAGGCCAACGTAGCACATTTTCTCCTTGATATCTCTCACTATTTCTGCTTCAGCTGTGGAGACAAAGTTGTAACCCCTCTCGTGTAAGATTCTTTGGAGATATGCAGTAAGATCTCGTCCTGCGAGATCTAACCGTTTAATGGCGTGAGGTAAATCATACCCTGAAAAATATTGAATAAGTTACACCGATTGTTTTTGAATGAGTCTGCAGTATTGAGCAAGAAGTGTATGCATAGATTATATACGCGGATTATTTGTGCGCGCCGCTTTTCTTATGTTATTTTTTCATAGACAAAAAATATAGTCATTCCTTTAATAAACGTTACAAAAGTAGAAACAAATGCATCGTTTAATCGGTGTTTACTGACCCTGTTTGACTGTTGATCAAACTTTATATTGCGCCGGGAAATGACTTCTTTAGAAGATTGTTATGACACAGAGTTCATCGCTCTCTTCTATGTTTATATAATTTTGTTGTCAGTTCATCGTTTTCATCAGATAAATGTATGGAGATAGTGATTTATAAGGCCTTTTTATTGAAAATAGCAGCAGTGAAAAAAGGAGGGCAATACCTAAATTTAAATAATTTGTGAAATTGTTTTGAGTTATGGCAATCAAAACCTCTTTTTTTTTGGCAGATTATTTTTTTTAATGGAAAAAATATGACTTTTGTGAAGATAGTTAAATCTATGTCCAAGTTAGAAAAAATGTACTTACAAACGACGAACGACAAACATTAGACGCATTTTCAACGAGTGTATAGTTTGTCAAAGTTTGTGCAAACTTTGCAAACGTATGTTAAAAACAAATGATCGAAACGTGTGCTCGCCAAACCTTTGTGTCGTTTGCGTTTAATTTATAGAAAGAAATGCACCCTTAACTTTAAAGTCTGCATAATGCATTAAAAGTATAATCTATTATTCGTTGTATTTGTTTACCTTCGTAAATTGGTACAACATGGGAAACTCCATCTCCAGAATCGAATACTATTCCCGTTGTTCTTCCGGACGCATACAGAGATAAGACGGCTTGTATAGCCACGTAGAAAGCAGGAGCATTAAATGTTTCAAACATCAACTACAAATATAAATAGATGAATAATTAAATGGTCGTCATTGATTGATTATTTGTTTAATGTTTAACACCCCTTTGAAAAAAAAGAGTAAAAATAGAGTATGATATTTTTGTTGTTGTTCAAATTAAACTTTGATTGCAGATCGAATTTGAGGAATCGAAATAAAATTGAATAGATAGAGAATAAATTTATTAGAAAGTAGTCATTCTATGAAGGAAAGCCAATATAATTGTTGTCAATATATGAAATCAGGACCATATTTTATCATGCGTTTATTGTATATAATTGATTTTTGTGATTAACACCACATTCATCCCACTTCACTATTATAATAACGGCCAGTTTTGATTGGTGGAAAATTTCATATACTTGTACACATGTATGTAATTTTAAAAGTACATGACTGTACAAAATAGAATAGAATAGAATATTTTTATTTCCCAAATTACAGGCCACACAAAGGGCATAAAATAAGATACAATTGATTTACATAATTGGTAACAACAACAATAATGAAGCCGACCGTATAAGGCTGCAGAGTCAGTCAAGGTCGTTAAAAACTTCCATCATCAAGTACATGTATGTAACGTACCAAATAAAATAAAAAAATGTTAATCTAATGAATGGTATTGATAATGTTTATAACATCAATAATTTATAATATTACCAAATAGATTCGTTTAGTAAAAACAATTTAAAGACTACTAACTTGTGTCATTTTTTCTCTGTTATTTTTTGGGTTCATCGGTGCTTCTGTTAACATTACCGGATGTTCTTCTGGGGCCACTCGGAGTTCATTATAGAATGTATGATGCCACAGTTTTTCCATATCATCCCAATTTGTAACTATTCCGTGTTCAATGGGATATTTTAATGTCAGGACACCACGTTTACTCTGTGCTTCGTCTCCAACAAAGCAGTCCTTCCCTCCCATACCTTGCATAACTATCTGTTATCAGAAAGAATAAAAGTAATCAATAATAACAAAAGTGATACAAAAAATGTATAAAATTCAAATTGAAATGATGAAACTAATATATTGTTATCCTCAAATTCTGACTGGTTTGAAATGAATTGTTCTGAGTAGCTAATAAAGGCATTTTTTTTTTAATCGAATGGTTCCTGATTTTATTTTATATTTATGGTATCCATTAAAGGAATATTATTGTTCATTCTAAATAATACCTGATGTCTAGGGCGTCCAGTTATTGCAGGAAAAACAGCCCTCGGTGCATCATCGCCTGCAAATCCTGCTTTGACCATTCCGGAACCATTGTCTATAACCACTGCAGCAATATCATCGTCATAACCGGGAGCAGACATGTTTTAACTGTATTTCAAATCTGAAATTATTTATGATAGTTACACTGTAGATGCACAAATAAATAACGTTGAAAAGTAGGCAGAATAAGCTATAATTGTTGGTGTTATATTGATTCCTTAAACTTTATGAATATTTAATATAAGTGTATGCAAAAGGCAATATACAATAATAAAATATTATAATATTTTTTTTGTTATAAAAAATAAATTTAAAATATACTCACTTTTGCCTTTAAAATTAATTCCCTTTTTTGCGATCCCTCCTTTAAATTCGTATGATTGATCATGTTAAAATTGTTCTAATTTATATGATGAAAACAGTTTTTCCGCGAAATCAAACTGTATTCTACTGAATTCTTTAGATTTCTCTTTATAATGACCATATATGGAAGGCAATATATACCGCTCCGCGTACATAAAAGGGTAAATACAAACTTTATTAATTACAAGTACTATATTTAAACATGAGTTATGTCCCATTGATTTTTACCTGACAGAATGTTTATTAATAGTATTGAGTATATATCTTCAACTCTTGTGGTAAACATAAGTTTAGCAAGAAACACCATATAAGGAATAGAATTATAATAAAAATCATATCTATATTTAAAAGAGATATTGGCAATCGCATCTTTAATTGATATATATTCACCGTGATTAATAAGAGATAAAAAATATTAACTCCATCACACAACTTACGTATTGACAATAATTTTTGTTTGCGTATGTATACTAATAAACATGTACTCGAAGCTGTTAAATCAGGGTTTTGATAGTAAAATACTTATTAGCTAACCTGACCCGAAGTGTCAAGTGAGCCTTTTCCATCACATGACGTCTGTCGTCCGTTCTCGTCCGTGAACTTTTACAAAACCTACTCCTATGAACTACTTGGACAATTAAATCCAAATTTAGCCACTATTATTATAATGGGATAACAAGTTTTAAAAAATGTTTCTGATTACCCCGCCTACCAACATGCATATGGCTGACCAGAGGCGGATGAAGCCATTTATAAAAGGGAGGGTTCCTAACCTAGGATAAAAGGGGGGTTCAACTACATGTCCCCATTCAAATGCATTGATCGTCAGAAAAAAAGAGGGGTTCCAACGCCCGGAACCCCCCCCCCCCTGGATCCGCAACTGCTGACATTGCTAAAAAAAGGAGCATAGCGGTCACATGCAAGTTTTGTCTATTTTCTTGAAAACCGCTACAAATAGAAAAATCGAACAGGACCAAATATTGAGGTCATACCGTCAATTTACATCAAAATTTTAAGAAGGAATCTTTAGGAGCTATTGACCTTAAATGACGGATTTTCAACCATTTTTTTCATTTTGCCTATCATCATGAAAAGTGAAATAGATACAGAGAAACTTAAAACAGCAAAAATGATTTGCAAGATTAGATCGCCGCCGCCATAGGATTTGTATTCTCTTAGTCTATGTCTCGCATTCTGAGACTTACGTCGCAGGCGAGACAAAAAAAATGCCATGTGGTTTCTGATCTAGACGTGGTTGATGGGCTTCTATACCAACAGGAGTCAATGAAACTTAATAACTTCTTCTAGATTCGACTATTTTCTATGTTCTTCACAAATATTAAAAAAAATCCTTCGAGAATACACAGAAACCTTTTCCTGCAGATCTACATGACAATTTCAACTGAATAAGTAATATGTATATAGGATAATAAATAAATTTTACTTATTTTTTCTAATCATTATTAAACTGCTATTCGTTTGGGAGGCTTAAATATGCAGTTTCTGTTGCAATTGCCCTGCCGTTGTCAAGTTTGAAATATTGCACCAACTTAATCGGTTACGGCATTTTTCTTTTTTTTCTATTTGGGGACTTCTATCCATGCAGTTATAACATCTAACTGTCACCACCTTTGGAAATTTAGAATAGTGCCAGTTCACATCGCAAATAACTATTTTTATTCTGGTATATCTTTGAAGTCTTTGCGCCGTGTTTGAAAATTCAAAAATTGTACTAAAGTCTGTGATGTTCGCTTAAATTGTATAATTTTCAAGATTTTGATAGTGTTGTAATTTGAATGGATTGACGTGATTCATTTTAAACCGTGCGATAACCGAAGAAGGATATCGGTTATCCGAAATATCTAATATTTGTTCATTTTATAGTTATTTTATGGTGGTGTTGTACCCTTTTTGACTTGTTATAGTATATAGGATAAAGTGATATATACCTAAATGACATTTCGTTTTTTATCTCTTTACCCCCCCCCCCCCCCCCTCGCCCCTTATTTACTATTCCTATTATACACACATATACATGAAGCTGCTGATTCAATTTATCAGCGTTGATATTACACAATTTTTTCAAGCCGGTACTGATGTATGCGCTTGGGAAACATATCAAAAGAAAAAACCCTAGATATTTACACAGAAATTTACGAGATTCTATCAAAAGACTTAATCGTAACAACTTTATTCTTGGAACAACTCATGTATACCTTTAAAAAAAGACAACTCTAGATTTCACTTTAATCGAATCCAATTCCAAATTCCAAATTTTAAAATTTATGGGTCATGTAAACACTGTAAAGGACACCATTATTTCGATGATATGTAAAAACATACAGCCGTGTGCTGCTCAGGCAACCAAAATCAATCAAATTCGTTGAGCAACATACTATAAAGTGAATCAAAATTAAATAGACTTAGAATTAAGCCAAAATCAAAAGTAGTTCAGTATCGGACTGATTCAAACTATCAGAAGAGAAGAAAAATTTTAAAAATTGCATTTAACATTAGACCAAATTTATAAAAATCATTTTCATTTTCTACGACACATGCAAAGCCAGTTAATGTACATGGGCAGATGTGCACTTCGCCAAAATTCAGTTATATACTGCATGTACTTGCAATGAAAACATTACTTTCTAATATCAAACTACTTTGAATTAAAAAGACCTGCCGAAAAGAGGCGACCAGTTTGTCTGATTCTTGCCAATGTTCTCAAGGTCAACCGTTGTAGAGGTTTGAACAAAAACAATCATATATATTTACATGTAACATAATATAAGCTTCGTTACAAGAAGCAGAAATGTTTTGTTTTTAAATTATTAAAAATTACAAATAGTTTACTTTCCGCCCCTGTGTCTTATGCATTATAATTCTTCAAGTTTTAAGCAATCGCCGAGGTAATCAGAGGCGGATTAAGGGGGGCAGCCCCCCCTTTTTTGTAAGAAAAATTTGGTTGATTATATAGGGAATCACTGGAGCATGACTGGAGCGGGTTCCCTCTGAGGCAGTCAGTCTTATGAAAATTTCTGGATCCGCCACTGGTAATATATGTTGTAATATTCTGCATTTGCTATATTAAAATTAATGTCTTTTAACAATTAAGTGTGACCGCCTGGATAAAGTTATTTTTTCGAATGAACACTAAACATTTTTCTTTTCTGGATATTCAATCATCGTAACTGCTCAAACCCAAACACTCTGGAAAGCCAATGGTGTATATAAAAATTTATAACAAAAATATCGAACTCCAAGGCAAAAATTAAAAAAGGAGGAGTCCATACAAAATGACCTATCAATCAACTTTATACAGGCATTTCCTTAAGAAAACGGTGGATTAAATCCGTTTATGTCATAGCTAGCTTAGTCTGTAGAGTTATGCGTATGTCAAAATACTCATATGGTCGAAACATATGATACATACTTTGTTTGTTATCAAATTTTGATGCTGTAATCTTTCAGCGACAATTACGACGACGACATGTAAAACAAAAAGAGAAGTCATTCTGATCCTTGTCAAACGTTTAGTAGTTACAAAAACAGATAAATGTTGGGTTTTTTTGGCAGTTCAAAATGATTGAACGTTTATTAACAAAGCACGGGGAAAAAAATCGAAAGATACACAATTACAGTCAATATATTATTTCTTGCCTGCTTATCTGTTTAGTGTTTGGTTCGTGATTTCAAGAACAGGTCACCTATAGGAGAGATAAATCTGGAAAAAAATACACCGACATTTTATTTTATATGACACAGATCAGTGTGGAAAGTACATTTGGATGTTTGATAGTGTTTTCTGACATGTATAAAGAGTTTTCTGTTTTTTTTTGCCACACGGGTTTCAATGTTTATATGTGGTGCGTTTGACTTATGAACCAGGAGCGGATCCACCAATTTTTTAAAAAGTGGAGATCTTACCCATTGCACCACCATGAAACGTTCACATCTGATTGTTGTGAAGAAAGATACAAAAATAGAAAAATGGAAAATAGAACAAACTTTTTTTCAGCATCTTTACTATTCATAACAATTTTATAAATTATATAATTACATACAATTGATCCCCTCAATAAGCATTTGGACGGTTAATTGTTAATGTAAGCTATCTCGGTCAACGGACGTTTCCAAAAAAAAACGAAATATGTCCTGCCTCGTTTGAACACGGACCATCTTCCTTTTATCACAGATACTTATACGATAATCTCAGTTCAAATTTTAAACACAAAAGAATAAATAGTGCATTTAGGAAAACAATTGTTTCTCGTGGTTGCCTTTATTTTTTGAATGCGTGGAAGAGTGAGCCACAAGCCTCGCAACATGGAACAATACAGCAGTTGATAATTGTAGCATATATTCTCTGGCAAATTCCGCAGTTGATTTCGATGATTTTCATGCATGGAGAAATTATCCAAATATGGTAGAAAGCGATAATTGCAAATTCACATCCCCATTCAGCAGCAATACAGATACCATAGAGAATGGTCATGATGTTGTAACAAAGCAGCTTCCAGCAGTCGAAACATTTGGCTGATATTTTCCATACGCAATCGATACTGTGTACCCCATCAGGCTCTCCAAAAACGTCATTGAAATGCAAAGTCTGGAATGAAATAAAAAATAATAATAATTATTATATACATTTTTTTTATTTAACGAGGGTAACTCAATTATAACTAGTCTAATTTTAAATGAGGTCCTTAAACAAAATGCATATCTACAGTGTACATTCACTTATCAAACACAAAGTTTATTCTCAATTACGACATTTTTGTTTTAATAATGAATGGTAAATCATTCCATACCTTAGTTGTAGAATAATGCAAATAGATTTTTTTTTATATAAAAGTTAGTATTTGGTCTTTGGACAAATAGATCATTATTAGAGACAGATCTAGTTGTAGTTTTGAATATCATTGTTAAAAAGCGAATGATCATCATCGATAAAAAATCCGGTTTTATAGTCAATTTACAATTTTATTCATTCGATTTGATTGTTGGTATTGTAACTTGTTGTAACTTGTAAAAAAATAATTCAAAGACAGGTTTTGTTAGTAAATTTTGACCACGTGTTCAAGTCAGTTTTGTTGAAATACAATTTGTTTCTAAGCAGGATTGGAATAAGATTTTACGGACACTTAAAATTAAACTGCAGTTTTACAAACTCATTCTCGATGGACATTTAAAACAAAAACTAATAAAATAAAAATATAAAAAAAAACGTAATAAGAAAGAAAAAAGTCGGTAATAATTCTTTTAAGTATGCGTGTTTCAATAAATCTGATCTTCAAAGATCTTCAAATTGTGATTTTCAACTTGGGACAATAGATTCTAAATCAAATACACAATACAATAAATGTTAATTAATTACGATTATAAGTTATTGTTATAAACTGACTTTTCATTAATTATTTAAATGGAACTCCGATTAAACATGTTAAATACATGTACATGTCGCTTAGTAACAAGAAAAACAAACAAGTCAACATAAGTGGACGTTTCTTCTTTTTATTTGGGTAAAAAATTAAAATAAGAAATCAAATGTTTTAATAATCTCAATAGTTTTTAAATAGAGGTCAAGTTAGGCGACTTTTGATGTTGTCTGCTCTTTGCATTGGTCGGGTTGTTGTCTCTTTGACACATTCCCCATTTCCATTCTCTATTTTATTTGTTTAGTATTGCACATTATTTCCAACCTTAACTTCCCAACCAGCGCTATATCCATTTTCTACAGCACTTGGGCAAGTAATTTAGATGTTAGTAACTGAAGGCAACCGTACCCAGGCCTCTAACTTCAACTATGAGCAAAAGCCATACCACATATAGCATGCTATAAACGACCAAGACAATAAAATTTGAACAATTTAAATTAGAAAACCAATGGGCCTAAGTTATGATTCAAACAACAAACAAAACAATTTAGATTGACATTACCAATCGATACAAACTGAATTTCAGGTTCCAGAATTGGGACAGGCACGTTCAGAATATATTTTATGAGTTACATGTAGCCGATATTTAATTCAATTTGACAAAATATCAAAAAAAAAGTATCGTAAAAAGGGCTAAATCTTGTACAATAAAAATTCTACAGTATTTTTTTTAAATATTATTTTTGTATATATTCCGTTGGTTTTTTTTTCCAGTAAAAAGCTGTTTGAAGAGTGACCCTTAGAGAGATCCATGTTGCATTTCCGTTTTAAAGTGACCCCAGAGAGATTCATGTTGTATTCCAATCTTTTTTACAGTATTTTATAAATATAAAATGACAAAATTAAAACTTACCCCTAAATGAGAATTAACTCCATTGGGATCCCTGTTAACCAAATCGATATCACTGCCAGACATTTTGTTTAAAGAAATGCGAGATTAAAAACGTCCAAAAACTGTAAGTGCTTTGTAATATTTCTCTACGATTTTGTACTTTTATGGTCAGATTTTGTTTGTCATGTTATGACTTGCATGACAACAACCATGACCAGTGGTCAATAACAATTACGGTAAATTGATTAATTTAATAATTTAACTAGACTGTATATTACGTAATAAACTGCATGGGGCGGGTTTTATTAATTTTTTTTCACTAATTAGAGGTTTGAAAGCTTTCAATCAAATATGACAAATATTCAATGGATTTAAATTAAACCTTGTTGTTTGATGACACGAAAAACAGCGAAAATTTTTTGTTTGATTCTTTCGCTACTGATTTCATTAAAGTGATAACGAATAATACATATAAAACAAGTTATAACAAATCATAAATACATCACTTGTCCAAAAAAAAAACCCACAAAAAAATATACTCTCAAATTCCTTTGCAAAATAAACACTTCAATATACATATAAAATATATATGAAGTAAAGAGTAAAGTAAAAACAATGTCATCAAAATAAACTACAAATTTATGCCACACGTGTCAGCATCGCTTTTTTAACGCTGACTTCCAATATATAACATCAGGGGCGGATCCAGCCATTTTAAAAAGGGGGGTTCATAACCCAGGACAAAGAGGGGGGGATTCCAACTATATGTCCCCATTTAAATGCATTGATCGTCAAAAAAAAGGGGGGTTTATCTCTTATCATAATGCACCCAATAAATAGAAAAGCCGCACATAGTCAGCTATAAAAGAGGGACGAAAGATACCAGAGGGAGAGTCCCCGAAATGCTGTGTGGCAGACAGTGTTATTTATAAATTTTTAGCTCCCTTGGAAAAACTCCAAATTTCATATTTAATGTATTTCATTGTTAAATAATTTACATAGAGCTTTTAAAATAAGTATATATTTGTTAATTGCATAGCTTTTGCTATTTGAATCCATTGGTTTAAGATATTTATTTATATTGTAAAGTTTAATATTTGCATCGTCGCAAAATCTTTGGTTACCTTACCTTCTGTGAGAAACTTATATATTTTATAGATCCCATTAGACATTCTAACATATCGTCATAATGTGGATGGGTTACAAGGCCAAATATACAAAAAAACGGTTTTATAGCCTGTCATGAAAAACGACAAAAACTTCATTTAAATATTATTGGAAGAATAATATGTGGACTGACATGCAGTTCTACCAAGGCAAGCTAAGGTTTCCACCTACCATCAAATAAGCGCAAACTACATGGCTTCTTGTAATAAGGGTGAATTGAAGTATTGATTGCTCTATTTCTACTTTCAAACGTTGGGCACGATGGTCCTACAACACCACGTTACACTTACAATGCGGCGTCGAAGAAGGTGATTGACTTCGATTAATTTTTGCAAGTTTTATTCGTTTTTTTATATGTTGGTTGATTCTGGTTCTGTTCGTTTTGTGATGTCATTTTATCATAAGTTACCTCAAGGTGTGGAAATCGATTTAATAATGTTTACCCTTCAGTTATTTCAACTAAAAATACAGAACTGTCGCAAGTAATGTAGGAAGGAAAGATGGGACGGAAGTACATGTATACGGTTTTCCATAAAATTTTTTTTTTTAGATGTACAAAACTTTGATCATAGGATGTTTAACTTTCAAGGTGCATCTCATCTGTCATTGTAAAATTTCTATATCTTAATTCGACCCCAATACAAATATATCTGACACTGCAAGTAAATCGAACATTTTTACCCTTCAAGTTGGTTAAATTTGAATAGAACTGTATTTTTTCCTGGCACACAAGTTGTCGAAATACACCCCTTCAATTACTTGAACCTTGGCTTGAGAATTATTTCCCAAGTCATCTATAGTGTTCAACTTCTTTAAAATATAGTAATCTACTCCTGGATCGTCCATGAAAACGGCTAATATAATCCCGAGTTTTTATTAATTCGATGAAACGGTTTTCGTCGTTGTTTGGGATTCGTCTTTCAATTACCTCCATTTCATGCACAAGTTTATATTGACGAAAAGTTCCGGCTTCGCTAGTACAGGAATTACTTTCATCACGACAGTTATAACATGCATAGCAGGATAAATCGCGAAGTAAAACATTCCCTGAACTGGTATTAAGTCTTTTAATATTGGTGATTGCACCTTACTGAAGTGACGACTTTAAATGGTCTATTTCGGAAGTACTCCGCAACATCAATTTTAATTCGCATTTTACATTTAGAGGACTGTCTTGGTGTCTCCAATTTGTCTTTGCAAAAGTTGGACGAAGTTCATGTAATGAGATTTCCCCCCATTTCCCCATTCTTTTAAATAAATCGTTAAAAGTTATAAACGATTAATAATCAAAGTACTAAAGTACTGAACATCGGATGACCGCATGTTCTTGTGGATGGTCAAAAGCACATGTCACAGAAACAGATCACATCTTTATACCTGAAACTGGGGTTAATTTACAGAGATATTTTTTTCTGATACAAGTTCGTGCTTGGATGATGAATAACTGACAGGAAATTCAACCTCACCATAATAACTATTATATTGTAGTTCAAGAAATCAGTATACCTTGGACTATTATACTTATATAATAATAGTCGTAGAGAATACACTGGTTTGTTGTTATATATATTATTAATATTACGAATGCATGTATATATAATTTTCATCTTTTTGTATATGAGCATTCTATTCAACTATTATTATAGTGCAGTGCAAGTGCATGGTGGACACTCTTCTGTAAAAAAAAAATCAAAGCCTTAAAGGCTGTAAAAGCAATTGCTGCCTTATTAATGTTTTGGGGACTTTTATTTTTCATCTACATATATAAGAATTAAACCTGACATGACATGGTTGTCTAGTGAAAAGCAAGAAGGTTTTGACTTTTTATCAATAAAAGACTTAAGCAGGAAATCATTTTTAATATGTTTTATATTTCACAAGGAGACAACACGTTTACAAGGCTAAAGTTGGGGATAATTATGGATTATCCCCTGGTAGTGTTTGTAACTGGGCAATAATTACTTTTATTGATTTAATTTTAACAATTTTCATAATTAATTTAAATTAACCATTCAGTTAAAACATTTCACCTTTCGAGACGCTAATGTTGAAAAATGGGACAGAAATAAAATATCTTACAAGACATAAACATGTAAAAAATAAATATATATTTCAGCTTACTAAAAATATTTTCATAGTGTTAATTTGACATCATTTCTTAAAACTAAGTCCCATACATAATTGTTCATTTGATAGGTGTCATCCTCATGCGATACGAGAAGTTTTCATGTCGCTTAATAGTCTTCTTGTCGCTAAATTTATTCTTCTTGTCCGTTCTTGACGCTTCTTGTCGTTATTAGTGAGACTATTTTTAGATTACAGGTGGTCATCGTTGACAATGTAATGGAATTTGATGCGACTGTCATACAAGTGAGAGGTTTAGCTAGCTATAAAACCAGGTTCAATCCACCATTTTCTACATTAGAAAATGCCTGTACCAAGTCAGGAATATGACAGTTGTTATCCATTCGTTTGATGTGTTTGGACTTTTGATTTTGCCTTTTGATTTTTGATTTTCCTTTTTGAATTTTCCTCGGAGTTCAGTATTTTTGTGTTTTTACTTTTTACACTACACGTATAACCTGTGTAGTGATTTTTATTTTACGATAAATTTATGAATGAACAATAATTTTATGAATGAACAAGAGCACCTGACCTCTTTCTTAAACACCAATTAAACATATAAAACCGTATTTATTAAGATGTAATTCAGTCACATTTTCACCACTAAATCAACAACTGAAATGATTCCATATTTTGTTGAAAGATCGTACAACCGGAGAACAGAAATCTCAGGTATGAAAATGCACTTTTTTCTCTGGTGTTGAAAACCCAAAACTAATTTGACTAATTTATGCATGACGGAAATTTAAGCGATAACAATACATCGGAGTGACCTCTAGGTCATCCTCTGTAAAAATTGCTAAATTTAACCTGAATCGAACCTATGTCCCCGGGCGGAGTCTATAGCATTTTCTTTTTTTTTTCCTAAGCAATCATCAACCTCTTTTTCCAAATTTCATAACACGATTTGTTGTTAATTATCATGAACATTTTAATTGAAACTTTAGCACATGTAACGTCGGAAATTAGCGTCTTTCGGATTTTAGACGTTTTCAGACGTTTGGACAAATTGGCTACCGTTTTGTAATGAGTGGAATCACTTATTCCTTCTAGACCCAAATATGTAGTTAATAAGAAAAGAATCTTGGCATTTTTTAATCTTCGTGTATCTAACTTTTGTTTATAACAATTATAAAAAATACGCGTTCACTGCTTTGAAAAATGAAATATCAACTTGGACAAAATGGCTACCGTTTGAAAAACGACTGTGTAGAGAAGATTTTATTGAATCAGCAATATTTGAACTCACGAACAATGAGGCAAATATTTGTACTTTTGTTAGATATTATTATTGTCTACTCTTTTTATTCATTTTCTGCTATATCTTCTTATAAAATTCACTTTCAGTCGTTAAGTTAACGAAATATGCCGTTGGACATTTTTGTTATTCCAGATTAATATGCAGCCACCGAATCAAATGAAATTTGGCAAAATAACGGCTTTAAACTAGTAATTACTTACTATATGATCAAGAGCTTTAAAAACATAATTTAAAACATATATTGATTTTGTTTTAATATTGGTTCGCGTTTTCTAACATTTTCATTTTGTTTTGCGGATGAAATTTCGAAGATTCTGTTTTAAATCCTATGGGTTGTAGGAACATCGTGCCCACCGTTTGAAAGTAGACATACAGCAATTAATACTTCAGTTCACCCTTATTACAGGACGCCATGTAGTTTGCGCTTATGTAACAGTAGGTGGACAGCTTGGCTTTCCTTGGTAGGACTGAATGTCAGTCCTCATATAGTACCACTTACTATTCTTCCAAATAATAGTAATTTCATTGGCTTAAACAGCATATAATTTTCTTCTACGGTCGATACTTTATTAACCTTCAGTGGGATCTATGAAATATATAAGTTTCTCACAGAAGGTAACCAAAGAAGGTAACCAAAGATTTTGCGACGATGCAAATATTAAACTTTACAATGTAAATAAATATCTTTAACCAATGAATTCAAATAGCAAAAGCTATGTAATTAACAAATATATACTTATTAAGCTTCATGTATATTATTTAACAATGAAAAACATTAAATATGAAACTTGGAGTTTTACCAAGGGAGCTAATAATTAATTAATAACACTGTCTGCCACACAGCATTTCGAGGACTCTCCCTCTGGTATCTTTCGTCCCTCCTTTATAGTTGACTATGCGGGGGCTTTTCTAATTATTGGGGGCAATATGATGACCTATAGTTGTTAATGTCTGTGTCATTTAGTCTCTTGGCAATAAATATACATAAAAATATTCTTTTAAATATATAGCGATGTCGTTATTACGACATAGTTATGTCGTTATAACGACATGTGATGTCGTAGTAACGACATGTTATGTCGAAATAACGATATAGCGATGTCGTAATAACGACATGTTATAAATGTCGAAATTACGACATGATATGTCGTAATTACGACATAGCGATGTCGTTATAACGACATGTTATGTCGAATTAACGGCATAGCGATGTCGTAATAACGACACGTTATGTCGAAATTACGACATGCTATGTCGTAATAACGACATAATTTATTTTTTTTGAATGGCCCTTATCGGCTTCCGTATCAATCAATTTTCCCCAAGTTAAGTTAAGAGGGGGTTGGGGGTCAGTGAAAAAACTAAGTGAATTAAGTTTTTTATCCTTCATTGAACTTTTGATGTCGTCTCTAACAGATATAACAGGTAAAATAGTCACAATATGGGTACAGCAATCATCACTGTGTCACAATCTCAAACCAACAAATACTTAACAAAAAAGAACAAAAACCATCTATCAAATTAAAAAAAAAAAAATCCAAAATAAGGTCTTCTCATTTAATAGTATAGAGGGGCCAGCTGAAGGACGCCTCCGGGTGCGGGAATTTTTCGCTACATTGAAGGCCTGTTGGTGACCTTCTGCTGTTGTTTTTTTCTATGGTCGGGTTGTTGTCTCTTTGGCACATTCCCCATTTCCATTCTCAATTGTATAACCATTTTTAGAAATACACATGCAGTGTCTTACCAAATTGTAATCCTAACTTCTTGTTATACTTTATTTACATATCGAACTTACTAAAATACGAGTGATGAATTTATGATTCAGGACGAACAGTTTTTAAAGTTGACTTCCTTAAACAAATTAGATGCATTGAGTTCGGGTTTGTTAACTGATACCAAGATACCAAGGGGAAATTTAAAACTCATGAGTCGGAGAGAAACTGGCAATGTCTGCCATAGTAATATACAAAAACGCCAAAAAGACTAACAAGATCACATAACACTAACTGGAGCGCTAGAACATGTGCACATGAAACCCAGCAAAAAAATTCGTGACCTCAAGTGCTTCCGGAGGTTAATATAAGCTGCACATTTGGCATCCGTCATCTCGTTAATGGTAAATACAATAAATATAATTCGGTCGTGTAAAATCCGAGGAACAGAATACGGGGTTGTGGTAATGGCGATTAGAACATATCCGTTAGCATCTAGGATTAAATATTCAAAAATTTCAAGACTATTTATATGCATGCATTGATTTGCTCAAAGTCAGTTGTTTATATCAAACATAATCATTTGCAACAGTTGCACTACATCTTGGTGATTAGTTGCTTGATGTACAGTCGCAAATATTTCATGCATATCTAGAGCAAATATAGATTGCAATCAGTTAAATTTATTGTTTACAAAGTTAATTATTCTGTTGCACTAATATACTGCAGTGATGACTATTTATCCTAATAATGTATCAGGGATTCAGGGTATTGCATGCACGGCTTCGTGCAAAAGTGGTTTCAGAGCTTACAGAGAAGTATACTGTTTCATTTTTACAACAAAACAAAAGGACGGTTTCAATTGAATTTATATTTAAATAACATGTGATTAATTTTCTAGTCACTATTTAATACAGTGGACACGACTTATCGTTCAAATATAAGCGAGACGTGTTAATTTAACATGAAGTATATAGTTCCCGGGGGTTGGAATCCCCCCCCTTTTTTTTTTAAAAGATAACTGCATTTGAATGGGACATATGATTAGAACCGGTGTCTCTCAGTGAAGTTTAAAGGAATCTGAGTTATATGCCGACCACTGGGAAATACCCCCTTTCTATGCCGGAATAAAATCCAATAAGAATAATCGAAGTTTATAAAAATTGGAAGGGAGCTTACACCAATAGATTTAAACTATTAATTAAAGTTTCCTAGACATTTGTGAAATGTTGAGCTATAGTCTGAAAACTGCAAACACCCTTCTTTTGGATCCCAAACATTAAATCTAAAAAAATTAAAATCCACAGGGAGCTTACATCAATAGATATAAGCAATTCACCACAGTTTCATAGGAAAAGGTGATAGCAGGTTGTAGTTATAATTTTGTACGACCTGTTGACGACAGACAGACGGTAAGACACCGGTATACCATCATTCCTCCGATCTTAAAACCGGCGATGGACATTTCTGCTTTTCCACAGGACATTTGCGCTTTTTTAAATTGATATTTGCGCAGAAATTCATAGGGACATTTGCGCTTTTTAAATATGGATATTTGTGCTTTTTGTATAAGACATTTGCGTTTTTACAATTTTCTTAATGGTTAAAAGTTAAATAGTCATTCCATAGGTTAGCACATTTGTGTTTAAGAGTAGTTCCATTGCACATTGCTATAGTTACATGTACCTATTAAAGTAAGCATTATGAAGACATCAAAGTTACCTGAGATGCCTGTTAATCAATATAACGAATTTCAATGTATTCAACCGACTGTTTTTCAATGATACATGTAAAAAACCATCGTGACATATACATTTTCCCCTGTACCTGTCTCTACAGGTGTATCAAAATTTAAAGCGCAAATTTCGATAATGTTTGGAACACAAATGTCCTATCATGTTACAGGTTAAAAAGCGCAAATGTCATGTGCCCCTTAAATACGGGGGTATAAAAATAGATAAGACTGAAATCGTCAATCAATTTACTGATTTAATTTTTTGTAGTTTGTCTGATGTTTGGTTGAGAGTTAAAAAGTACTACTATCAATTAAACCGTTAAACTGAGTAAGTTATTGTAAGAAACCTAAAAAAAAAAATGATTTTTTCTATTCCATCTCCCTTACTATTTTATTGTGTGTGAAGCATAAAACTTCTCTATTTTACTACACTCGTCACCTGGTTCCCACACTCCTTCCTATTGCCTCAACATAACTCCTAAGTAATGGAAAAATTATAAGAACAGTCATCATTTGCATGGAAACACTTTATTTTACTCAAATAACATTTAAAAACACCTGTAGAGTTAGTCCTCTGTCGATTTATACAACTTATCTGGGCTTTAAATGAAAGAGCACAGACAAAACAACAAACATAAACAAAACTTTTGAGCAAGTTAAGTAAAATATCAGATATTCTCGAAGGCGATGCAGTATTGAGCATAAAACCAATAATGTCATTGGAAATGCTATGGTTACTGTGCATCCTATAACACGATGGCGTTTGTACACTAATCTCTTCTTTTCTTTTAAAGTATGTACTTATTAACCATCAACTATCTCGATACACCTGCAAAAAATCATAAATCATGAGGCGTCCTTAAATCTTATACAAAAACCCTTAAGTTATGCTTTATGTAAAACAAACAAAACAACAATTTTGGTCATAGCTATACAGAAACAGACTGACAAACATAAGAAAAACTCAGAATTAGTCAGTTACATTTTTTAACAAGAATGTGTCCATAGTACACGGATGCCCCACTCGCACTATTATTTTCTATGTTCAGTGGATCGTGAAATTGGGGTCAAACTTATAATTTGGAATTATAATTACAAAGATCATATCATAGGGAACATGTGTACTAAGTTTCAAGTTGATTGGACTTCAACTTCTTCAAAAACTACCTTGACCAAAAACTTTAACCTGAAGCGAACGGACGCACAGACGGACGCACAGACGGACGAACGAACGGAGGCACAGACCAGAAAACATAATGCCCCTCTACTATCGTAGGGGGCATAAAAATATACTGTTTAGTGTTTTTAAATACCATATGTATTTGTACTCGGCTCGAAACAGGAATAATAGCTCGTACTGTAGAAGTTTCTTAGTCTGTCACTTGGGGCCTTTAATATTTGACTATGCGGTATGTGTTTTGCCTATTGCCGTAGGGTTACCTAGAGTTGAAAACTTATATGTGATTTGGTCTCTGTTGGAGAGTTGTCTCCCTTGCAATCTTACCACATCTTCAAATTTTTATATAAGCATTTATAAGTCATGTACACGTTACATGTTCTAGTGGGGGTACGACTAAGGTTTTGTAAATAAATTATATCAGAAAGGATTATCGTAGAAAGTTTCTGTATTGTTTATTTTCATTGCATGTTCTACTTTTTATCATATATATTTATCATATATTTAGTAGTAAATAGAGTAGTTTTGAATATTTGATAAATAGCTTGCTGTTTAATCCATTTCGCGCAACTTTGATGCGCACCTTTTATCATACCCTTTACCACACCCCTACTCCTTTTTTATTCATTTTTAAATAAAGTCTGTCTCAAGAAATATTTTCCGCAAAATGGGTCCCAAATGAATGGTCATTCGGGCGTGACGCAATTTTTTGAATTACCTCATTGTTAGAAATGTGACGTGATAAACGTAGAATTTTCATATTTTCTGGCACACGAAATGAAACTATAAAAATAAATACCATTCAAAACACACACACATAAAAAAAACAATTAACAAAACATTTTTTAAAACAACAGCACGCAAATTATAAGGTAACCCAGGAGCTTCCGATGAGTAATTGAGCAGTTCTTTTAAAGCTTTTAAAACAAGACAAAAGTAGAACTGGAGGTAACACAGGTGCTACTCTCCTGTTGAAATATATGATAAAGCGTATAAAACATGGCAAAATCCGTATCACATGCCGTATCTCCCTCAACCAATATCATCCCTCGGGTCTAAAGGCCCTCTGGCTGATATTGGTATCTCGGGATTATACGGCATATGATATGTATCTTGCCATGTATTATTCTCTATGTATAAATATTGGAACTGTGAAAAAATGGTTTGTGATGATGTGAATGGTTATACACAATATGCATGCATTTGCACTTTATAATGTCCGATATTACACAATTAAAAAACCTCTTAGACTTTTGAATAAATTTATATACATTCTTTACAATTCTTTCATTTTCAACATTAGTTAAAGACGTATCACCTGAGGTTAAGATGATTTAGTGGAGAGTTCTCTGGCAACCAATATAGATTATTAAATAATTTGATTCTTATATTCACATAATTAGGACAATAAAAAAGGAAGTGACGTGAATCTTCGCACTTAGCATCACAAAGTTCTGCAAGACGTATTCTGAAATAATGTTGACTCTGTTAAGATCATAATTCAAAAAAGAGGCTGAGTATCTAAGTTGTGTCAAACTAATGTTGAGTTAGCGATTTCCAAAGTCATAATTTTTTGGTACATGGGCTTTTGAATTCAATTTAAGATTTTTTAGTTCGATTTCAAATTTCTAAGTTACTCCTGCTTATCCTGTACTTTAATTTTCTAAGAACATTCAAATGTTTAGATACATTTTTTATGATATTTTCCACATGGGTTTTCCATTTAGCATCTTTACTAATTGAACTCCCAAAACTACAATACATTTTAGGAATGTAGTTAAATTATGAATTGTGACAGAATTCCTGCAGTTTCTAATTTGCATTTAATCTTAAACACGTGGTTCTTGTACAATGAGGTATGATAGTAAACAATGCAACCAAAACAGATTCGAAGTACATCGCAACGGAAAAATGAAAAGGAAAAGAATTTCTACTGCCTGTAGAATGACTTTAAAAAAGCTTATGAAATTTAAAATGATTCATGAACATTACGAGCAAAAATAAAACACACAGTCACATGCTAAACACATTTCATACATATCTATATTCAAGGAATTCCCGACTGTGCTCCGAAAGGTTCTTGTTATAACATACAACTGTAAAACGTAAAACAGCCATACAAAATGATTAACGTTCTTTTATATCAATATCTAAACATTGCAAAATCCAGCATTACCATTTAGTTATTAATTTTCACCAACCTCTGGCTTTGTCAGACTTGTTTGTTATTTTTTAAATTTTTGTTCATTTATTTTTTATCTGGACAAATGATCATTATTGTTAAGGGGCCAGTTGAATCCCACCTTCATGTGAAGATCCATTAGAGGCTGCTTTCTGCTCTTGGGATTGTTGTCTCTCTGACGTATTCCCCATTTCGATTCTTAATTTTATTTAACATACAAATATATGTATTTTTTATAATGGGGATCTTTTTTCACGTACATAGCCATTGTTATTTTATCTAAATGTTCTTTTTCATTTTTTATCTACCGAACAGATTTAAAGCATACATTTCGGCGTAACTGACCAATACAAACAAATACATAAGTGTTACTTACCCACAGAAACACGTTTTGCATTTTTTTGGCAAATTGAATTTCTTTTTATGGCGATAGTTGTCTAACCACTTTTTAAGATCACTCCTCTCATCGTTTTCCTTAAAAAAAATCAATCAATATTTTCCTATTTTTAAAAAAATCATCGAGTAATTTTCAAGTAGAAAATATTAAATATATAATATAACTAAAAAATCATTTGGTACTCTTCAGCAGCTAAAACTGATTGTCATTTAAATAGCATAAATTTTATGCAAATTATGATAAGTTATCTTACACTATTCCAAGTAAAATAATAGTCATATGAAACATAGCTCATTCTTATAACATTTTTTGTTTATCAAACAAGTCCTTTAATACCCGCATGACTTCGTAATTTGACTTAAAAACGGCAATGAAAATGTTCATGGTAATTACTGCCAACACTAAGCGGAATAAAGTTAAAAATAGACATTACCTGCATGACTTCGTAAGTTGATGTAAAAATAACAGTGAAAATATTCATTGCACTACAGCGAACGCAAAGTGAAACAAAGTTATAAATAGACAATACCGGCATGACTTTGTAAGTTGATGTAAAAATGCATGGCAATAACTAACAAAGTTATAAATAGACAATACCTGCGTGACTTCGTAAGTTGATGTAAAAAGGGCAATCGGATATTGTACATTACTTCGAACACTTAGTGAAACACAGTCAGTGGCGGATTCAGAGGGGGGCGTAGAGGGCGTACGCCCCCCCCCCATTTGCTGGAACTTTTTTTTTATTTATATAAAATGATTAATAATCAGCCTAGACTTTGTGAATTTTGCTGTGTATTTAATTTTAATGCGACAGTTCTCCACTTATAAAGATATTTTTCGCTCGTATTCACTGTAATATATTATTGATTATGTCAAAGTTATGTGATTCGCTACGACGGAGTTGACAAGTACGTCTAAAAAAAACGTCACTCAGTCATTTTGAAATTCAGATTACAGTAACACATGTTTAGGCTAAGGATGACGCCTTCAACGTATTGAGCAAGGACGTATTGACTTCTTTATCACAATTCCACCCAACAGAAAATTATACTCTAATAATTACATTAGATGTATGTTTCATTTTGATACTTTATTCTGATTGGCTAACTGCACATCACGTGTTATTCCGTAAGCAATTGCATTGCTCAATAAAACTTTTCATTAATGATAACACGTGGTCCCACAATAAAGTGCACAGGGAATTAAATAAAACAATAATAAAATTCGTGTTTTCATGATCATTGCTAAAAAAATTTAATTATAAGTATTGAATACTTCTTTTTGTAACTTCACAGCTTCCGCGCTTCATACAAAATGTACTTCGGTCAACGCTTTTACACCCCAATGAAGTTACAAAAAGAAGCATTCAATTCTTAATTACACTCTAAAAAAAAAAAAACGGGCGTATGTGTGTCGTACGTTATTCACAACTTCATTTTCGTTTCCGATTCATTCGTAGCCTTTTGGTTGATTTGAACCCCTCGCTTCCATTGTTGGGTGAAACATTTCAACCAAACATTTCAATGGATAAAAATTTCTTGTTTGTTTTTCTTCGTGTCGGTCGTATTGTAAATTTCATTGAATAGCCGTATATCTTGTTCACAACAAGAAATCTGTAAAGTTATGCTAACTAACGATACAACAAACGGGAATTTCCCATGTCCATTTTTTACTGACAAATTCCACTTCAAATATATTAAATAGTACATAGCTTTGGATCCATTCAATCATTTTATAATAGACAACCAATGTAGAGAATACGTCACCAAAAATGTCCAGCCCCTACACTTTAAATAAAATGCATTTTACACTTATTTTATGTTTTTTAGCAAAAAAAAGGTTCCCAAAATTTTTTCGCCTCGCTCCGCTCGGCAAAAATTATTACTTCGCCCCCCCTTTCCAAAATCCTGGATCCGCCCCTGACAGTTATAAATAGACAATACCTTCATGACTTCTTAAGTTGATGTAAAAATTCATGGCAATAACTGTAAACACTAAGCGGAACAAAATTATAAATAGACAATACCTGCATGACTTCGTAAGTTGATGTAAAAATGGCAATGAAAATATTCATGGCAATGACAGCGAACACTAAGTGGAATAGAGTAATGAATATGCTATTAAACCACCACACTATCTGTTTATCATCTTCTACTGTGACGTAGTTCAGATATAATTCATCTCCATCTAATATCGAATATAAACAAAAGAATGCTTGCCATATTCTGAAAAACTGAAAAAAGACAAATTGTAGGATTATACAGTTGAACTACAGATTTTTGAAATTGATTAGGATCTTAGATTTTTAGATACTAGTATAGTCGTCTGGTCAATTATTTGACCGATTGTGTTTTATTCTGATCATGTCATTTTGACTGAGCGTGAATTTGCGTGACAGGCGGTGTACAATAAGGGAGCTACCATTTGATTTTTATGGAGGGCTAGGATGAAATTTGAAAAAAATAGGCAGGACAGGAGTTTTGAGTAAAAAAAAGGCAGGATGAGACAATTGCCAAAAAAAAAAGTCAGGATAAACTAAAAGAAAAAAAAAGCAGGACCAAACAGAGTGAAAAATAAAAAGGCAGGACAGAGATTACAGCTAAAAAAAAATGCAGGACAAAATTTTTCATCCTAGCCGCCCCCCCCCCCCCTCCCCATAAAAATCAAATGGTAGCTCCCTAATTCATAGCAGCAGACGTTTATTTTGCCGACGCACCAAGTCTCGCTTGGGTTTTCCTTTGCTACATTTGTTACCTTGCTTTCATTAAACTTGATATACATTGCATTACAAATTTGAATCATACCACATCTACATATGTACAAAAGTACCACAACGATTCCTAAAATTTTACGTTTTCTCTTTTTTTTGTGACAATTTACATTACTGGTGACGTATCCAACAACTGTTATATTATAGTGTACATATATAAACTTATCTTTGATGCAAATAGCGAGTAACTTAAAAGATGACAATATGAAATTCAGTAACCTTTTTGTTGTTTATTCCCTTTTTCGATATTTTTTTTCAAAGTTTACTAGTTTATATCTTCTTTAGCAAGAGATTTTAATCCATTCCTTCCTCTTCATTACCCTGCAGAGAGGATAGAGGTGGCTGGGTCGATATCCCTGGCCAGCGAAGATGAGTAGCATACTGTTTTACCTTCATATGATATGGACCTAAAACAACCCATCCACACAGTGTGAAACCAATAAACAGTATAACAAAACAGAATAAAAATCTCATCACTTGTCCAGATGCCTTCGCCATCACTCTGAATAGTAACTGCAAACATAAAATATATTTTTTTAATATCTAATACAAAGTTCATAATGAAAACCTTATTATAAGAAAATGATGCTTGGACGAATTACATTCCTGAAAATATCAAAATATGTATACTCCAAATGAATTCTCTTGACAATTTTGTTTATATCTATCTCAAAGCTCTATTTCTAAAAGTTAAAAAGTTACAATTTCCTTTTTAAAAAAAATGAGGAATGTGTCCATGGGATGCCCCGTTTGTAAATATAAGGAAATCAGTCTGCAATTTTTCAATTTATGAAGGGACATAACTAAAGAATTTTAAATATAATGTCCCCTACGCTGCGGTCTCATTTTCATGATAAATATTCGTGTTTTTTCTCCAATTTAAAAATAAAATCTATAAGTTTGTCTTTACATCAGAGTAAAAACAACGTTTTCAAATAATTTTCTATTTCACTTACATTTAGTCTGGAATCATAGGACAGATAATGGAGAACACCGAACCATACAAACAGACAACCAGAACCTAGCAATATTCCACAAGCATCATACATATTCGAAGAACTAGAAAGGGCCTGAAAATTAAAAAAAGAATGAGTATTAGATATTTTTGAAAACAGACAAAAATCATATAGTATTTTTATTTTAATAGTTATAACTATCTATAAAGCTGGCAAACTATTAATATTCTTTGGATTCCCAAACAACTGAAATAAGCATCGAACGTTAGTTTTATTCTCAATGGACAAGCGCCATTTGTATCTACAACTATTTCATTTTGATGTTGTTTTTTTTTTTTTGCAAGTGAATACACTTTTATTTGCATAAACAAACAATAAAAATAAAAATTGACTGTGAAATGACTTTTGACTTTTGACTAATGTAAATGTATAATATTTGTTACCTGAGAATTTATAACCATCTTGAATCCTGTTCCTGCAATAGTACATACGTCACTTATAATTATAAGGATATCACGTGCTTTTACTATTTCCCATTTTCCCTCAGCTGATAGCTCTTCCACTGCCTTCCCGTCAATGACCGGATGTCTTCGTCGAAAATAGTCAGTAGTTACCTTTAGTTATAATGTATGAAATTATTTACATTTAATTCGCCACTTTAGAATCTAAAGGACTATAGGAAATCTTCATGTTCATACCCCAAGATTGTAATAATGTTCCGTCATAGGTTGCATTTCCATTGTTTAGGACGTTTTATCAAATCACAACGTTTTGGTGTACACTTTTGAAACTATTTCGAAGAATGCATTATGGATCCCGAAACGGCTAATTAAAGGATTTGGCGATGTCACAATCGTATTAAACACATGAGTCGGGAATGTGATGACAATACACACAAGGTAACCTGGGACAAAAAGGTCAATCAAATCATGAGGGCCCTGAACAATTTTTGAAGTGATGACTACAATTTGATCATTGACCTCTAGTTTGCAACATTCAGGTCACCAGTTATAACGTGGTCAGCCGGTTGCATATGCATATTAAAAACTCGAACAGGTGTTTAGCCTTGAAGCAGTTAAAAATGAAATCTAGCATCGCTTGATTGTAGTTGACTTTTATAGTCGCAATAATTGTTATATGGGTATATAAGAGAAATTGGAATAGACTGTTCTTTAGAATATGAACCTGTCGATTACCATAAAAGAGAGGCCAAAGATTACAAAGCGACATTCAGACTCATGAGTCGAAAATAAACTGACACTGGCTAATAGAAAATTAACAAACAGCAGTACACAGAACTGCGACAACATAGTAAACAAAAGACCGAGAAACCTGAATCCAGTCTAAATCATGGGGTGATATCGGGTGCAATGGAAGGGTAAGCAAACCTCAACATGTGACACTCGTCGTGTTGTTCATAAAAGTACAAATCATCGAAAATCCGGAAATGTTTTATTTGTTATATATTCATAAGTGCAACCGATTCAATATGAAATGTAAAAAAAAAAAACACAAAAATACAACCGATTGAATCATTCAAGATGAAAATTCAAATCACAAGCCGATAGTGTTTTGTTACTTTTAATAGACAGACGACACAGATGACTTAATTGTTGAGGCTTATTAGTGAGTATAATATACTACGTAAATGTTAGAATACAAGTATCTTCCTCCCCCTTTTTTCTTTTAATAAAATCTATAATACCTGAAGTGTTTTAATGGAAAAGTAGAATGACCGAACAGACAGCAATAATGATAACATCGTCGCTACAAGTAACATCACAGCTACAGCAATATCATCTTCAATAACTGGAAAGAAGTGAACAAAAGGATGGCATGTATGGAAGAATGTAGGATACCAAGTGTGTTTAACTTAGAAGTTCTGTTAATTCATCAGAGCAATTTGTCTTAATTTTTTTCAATATTGAACCACAGTGACGTTACGCACGATATTGCGTCGCAAGACGTAACATGTATAATTGAAAATTTGACGCCATATACTAACTTTGACATTTTGTTATCAACAGCGGAGTACCTACTCGATCGACTTTTATCAAATAAATACCATAAGCTGAAGAAATGTTTCAAAATTTATCATGTATTGTATAAGGCAATTAATTACGTAAGGATAGTTTTTATTTTCTGATCTGTGATTAGATGAAAACAAATGCAAATTTTTCCAATTTTATTTTGGATAGAATACATAGCAACCTTTAAAAGAAAATCTTGCTTCCGGAGGGACACATGAGAAGATAAATTTAGCCTGAACATTTTTTTGACAAATTGAACATAAAAAGTTATGGTATTTATTTCATAAAAATCGGTCATATAATAATTGAGCAATATTTCTTTTTTATAATGATTTAAGTTGAACTGATTTTATTTTAGATTGAACTCAATTTTGTCCAATATCTATGCGAGTTTTCAGACTATTTCTCGATCTTTTTAGCACTGATGGTTTAATTTTACAAATACGTATTTATATAGTTGTTTAAAATTTATAAGACCTTTGTAACTCGGATTCTAATCAGTTTCTAATCTATAAAGGTGTTTTAGATTTGCGTGAAAACTTTTGTCCATACCAAATTATCCCTCGGCCTATCCCCCCTTTTCCCCTGTGTCTATAAAGGGTTTATTCCTTATGTGTGTATGTTTTTCTAATCTGAGTATTATTTTGATTCAGCAGACCATTTTGGAATGAACATTTCCCGCCATTATTTTAACTGCCTAAACAGTTCGTAAATAGTGTGTATTTGTATAAAAGACGCCACTGTGCAGAAACGTCAAAATGACACCCTTGGACATAATGGCTAGACATAGGGAATACTTTCCGAAAAAAAATGTAAGGTCATAATGTTAGTGAAAACACCCGACTCATTTAACCATTTGTATGAACTTATAGATTGTATCTTATAAATGTGTTAGTTTTGTATTATAAAGGCACATTTAGTATTTATACAACATGTTTCACCTAAGGAATGGACAAAAATAACGTTTGGACATAGTGGCTAGACATTCGATTTTTTAAAAATCTGCTTCAAGAAAAAGTTTTTTTTTACATTTGAAACTTTGAAAATGTTTATCTTTTTCTGAACTTTCTATTGAGTATAGTTTTAATATGATTTGATTATTTTATAGGGATAATAATAAAGCTGAAATTTTGATAAACTTTCCTCAAAACTCATTAAGACAGGTTCCTCTGCTGAATATTTCGTTGACGGCTTGGTTCAAAGTTCAGCCAATACCAAAAAACGGGTATGATGTTATAATATAAATCTAGTAGGAAGCTGATATACCAAATTTCGCAGATTTTATGTGCAAAATTACAACGGAACATAGAGAAATGCATTTAATTTAATCTGAAATGTTACGCCGGACATGCAATTTTTAACGTAAAAGTAAGATTTGTGAGTTCAATAAAATAAATGTATGGTGCAAAAATTTATAGAATTAACTTAAAATAAGGAAAAAATGTCCGGGCCTTTCTGTAGATATATGGATGTTGGTGATTTTATTTTTTATAGGCAAATGGTTGTTGTTCTAAAATCATATAATAACGTAATTTTAATCCGAACGCATTACCGTGCGTAACGTCATACGTCTTGTAAAACACTACATGCATGTGTATCTTATTTTGTTAATGAACTCAACAGTTAACAAATATTTCGACAATCGGACTAAGTTTATATCGTTGCCTAAAAAATAAACCGAGAAAAAAAATTCGCCTGGCAAAGAGGAACTCATTCTAGGGGAATATTTCATTTCTCTCGCAATAATGGCAGTGTTTTCTTAAAAGCTTATTATGCAGAACAGTATTCTTATGCGGTAAATGGTATTGAAAACGTACTAAGATCACTGCACCAATGTCAATAAAATGAAAATTTATGAGCAACCATATTCAAGATGACAAAGTAACCGCAATATACCATTCTAAACAAGATTTCAAATAGAATATCGAGAACTAGTACACAGTTTAGTTTAAGGACAAGCTGAACCCCGCCTACGGGTACGGGATTTTCTCGCGGTCCCTTTCTCGCTGTGTTGAAGACCAATTGGTTGCCGTCGGCTCTTTTCTGCTTTGGTCAGGTTGTTGACTCTTTGACACATTGCCCATTTCAATTCTCAATTTTATACTTACATTTATTTTCGATAAAACCTGCACACTGAAAACTGTCAATCCATGTCTTTAAATCTTGTTTTATTTGTCCATTAAGCTTAACATTGTCGAAAGTAATCTGAACAAATATAAGTATTACAATTATATTATCATTGTAATTCAATGGACTGTATATTTTGCATATTTGTTTTGGAAATTTTTCCATTTATTATTTCGCGGGCTGGACTTAGATTGGCTGAACATTTACAAGTTCAGCCAATCTAAGTCCATGCGTTAAGGTGAAGTATTCGCGTTTTGATGAAATTGTTATGTTTTTAGAGCTCAATGAACTGCATCTTAATATCGCAAAATATTCTAAATCATTTGTAAAAGCGCGAGAAATAATTGAAAAAAACGCGAGAAAAAATATATTTTAAGGGACGTCCTCACTTTTTACGCGCTTCATATCGAGACATTTACTTCTGGAAAAAGAACCTCGAAAAGAGTGACTATAAATCATGAAAACATAGATGTCTACAGCAATTACAGAAAATTTTTAATCAAATTCTTGAGGACTGGTTTTCTAGAAAATTATTGATACACACCATTCCAGCTACTCTAAAGCATTGGGACCTTGTTGCTGGTTCTTCCAAGTCTATACGTACGGAAGTTACAGTAAATTTAAGCTCGACACCCAACAACCTGAAAAGTAATCATGTATCATAATATTGGTTGTGTTTTGTTTTTATGCAATTTCATTTTGTTTCAGAAATGTGTTACCGTTGTTATGATTATAAAGGTTGTATAAATCTACAATCAGTAGAAATAATTCATTACGAATATCGATAAACAATTGTTTATCTATACATGCTATTTTACATATATTGACGTAGGCATACACTTTGGGAAATCTCTGAAGTGAATTTGTAGTCCTTATATGACTTGCGGGTTAAAATATTTGCAAATATGCAAGATTGAATCTGCACTTTAAAAACTTTATTATTCTTTATCAGCATACTGGCATCATTATTAACATGATTGCGTTCACTATAAAGAAGAGAGACTGCGAACATTGTTAGATTGGTACAACGTTTGGATGCCTCATTTCGATCTGTTGAGTCAAGCATGACTGATGTTAATAGAATAGTTTACAGTAGTTTGTGATGTGATACCATTGTCCTTGGTTAAGTTAAGAATTAAGCGCTCGCAAGAATGCTTTGATCTTCTTTATTGGCGTTTCACCCATCAGAAGTCTGCAATCGCTTGTTGTCGTTGGTTGTTTTCTGTCATGTTTGCTTTTCTTTTGTTAGTTTTAGCATAAATTATATTGTTGATGCAACACATTTTGTCATCTTGGGGCATTTTATAGCTTACTTTGTGGTACGGGTTTTGTTCACTGTAAAAGGCCGTATGGTAACCTATAGATAGATGTTCTAATTGTCGTCCATTGGTCTCTGATTGGTTGTTATCTCATCGGTTATTGTACATTACCATTAAAGGAACATCAATTACAGCGAAAAAATAGAGCATGAATTACAACGAAAAAGGCAACATGAATAACAATGAAAGAGAGAGCATGAATTACAGAGAAAAAGAGAGCATGAATTACAGCGAAAAAGATAGCATCTAATTACAATGAAAAAGACAACATGAATAACAGTGAAATAGAGAGGATGAATTACAAGGAAAAATGAGCATGAATTAATGTGAAAAAAGAGCATGAAGTTCAGAGAAAGAGACTACAGCGAAAAAAAAAGAATATAAGTCACTGCGAAACAGAGAGCATGAATTGCAGTAAATAAGAAATCATGATTTATATAAAAATAAAAGCATGGATAATAACGAAACAGACAACGAGTAAAAACATGAATGACAGTGAAAAAACAATCTTACCTCACTAAAGATCCATTAACACTGGTCATAAGTTGTCTGATTGTTGGATCAAAACCATAAGTTGTAAAATTTGAGGTTAATATTTTGCATTCTAAAAAAAAGTAGTAGGTATTGACAATAGTAACACATAAGTAAAATAAATCCAAAAGTATAAATATATATAAAAAAAAACTGAATACAAGGATCTACACTAATTTTTCATTGCTTTTTCTATGACTCCAAGACGTAGCATTTTCTTTCTTCTATAGTCTCATTATTCCGGAAATAAGCGATGTAACTTGCAGGAGTACCCAGTTCATTGTGGTTTTAAATTGCTCAACATTAGATGTGAGTCATGATTTCAAATTAGCCATGCTTTTCACTAAGGTAAATAAACTCATCATAGATGCCAGAAGTCGATTTTTTTTTTAAATTACGACTAAGATATGATCGTAAGTCATGAGGGTATCACCAGCCCAGTAGTCAACACTGCGGTGTTGACATGAATATCAATAATGTGGTCATTTTTATAAATTTCCCGTTTACAAAAGCTTGAATTTTTCGAAAAACAAAGGATTTTCTTATCCAAGCATAGATTACCTTAGCCGTATTTGGCACAACTTTTTGGAATTTTGGATCCTCAATGCTCTTCAACTTTGTACTTGTTTGGCTTTATAAAAATTTTGATATGAGCGTCACTGATGAGTCTTATGTAGACGAAACTCGCGTCTGGCGTACTAAATTATAATCCTGGTACCTTTGATAACCGACTCCAGGATTAAAATTGTGTACGCCAGACACACGTTTTTTTTTAATAAAAGACTCGTCAACGACGCTCGAATAAAAAATGTTTAAAAGCCAAATGAAAATGAGAAGTTGAAAAGCATTTGGGACTAAAAAATTCCGTAAAGTATTCTTACATACTGTTGATAACAGTAGGGTCTAAGTTCTCTCGAATAGAAAAAATTAAAAGGCCAAAACGTTATAAGAAGTTGAGCATTTAGGACGCAAAATTAGGTAAAGTATTTTTACATACTGTTGATAATAGTGGGATCTAAGTCTATCGTTCCATTTCTGTGAAAGTGTCCTTCCTTGTAATATTTAATGCAAATTTCTTTTTTGTTACTGTGATCTGAATTTTCCAGGTGTCCCAAAAAGAATGAACCAACAGCAGTTCCTTCTAGCTTATAATACTGAAAATAAAATAAATATTGGTTCAGTGAAGACTTTATAACTATAATCGCATGATAAATAAATGCTACTATTGGTATACCAGGCTTGAATAGTATATATTAGTCAAAAGCCTGTTGTTTGGTGGTTGTCGTTTGTTGGTGTGGTTTATATGTGTTTCTTGTTTCTCGTTATTTTATATATAGATAAGACCGTTAGTATGCCTGTTTGAATTGTTTTACACTTTAATAGTCATTTTGGGCCCTTTATAGCTTGCTGTTCAGTGTGAGTCAAGTCTCGCGTATTGAAGGCCGTACTTTCACCTATAATAGTTAACTGTTTATAATACATTGTGATTTGGATGGAGAGTTGTCTCATTGGCTCTCATACCGCATGTTCTAATTTATATTGGATGAACGGAGATGCGATGTGAATGTCAATTAGACGTCATACCAAAGCGTAAATGACCAAAAAGACATTTTAAGGTCAACATAATATTCAACAATAAACAGGTAACTTTACGATATGGTCCAGCTTAAAATAGTCTTGAGGATACAACAAGAGTGTTAAACAGAAACAATTCAAGATTTGCTAATACTAATTCTCTGAATGACAAAAACAAAATAGTTGGAGACGACACGACAACCACTGATGCGGTTTCTTACTTGGGATATGAAATTATATATTGGGATATGTTTTACCACACCGATCTACGGTATACATGGTATATACAAAGCGGATATCATTCATACTCGATTCATGTTATACTTATGTGAACAGTCTGAGATCTAAGATGCACGCTTTTGCGTTTTTGATAAGCCTATACATGTATCAAATATTTTAAGGATTTCTCTTAATGACTGAATGATAAGTCTCTGTAATGTCAATTACTTGTGCATGTAAAAACGAAAACTATATTCTTGAGGTTTAACAACGGTTTACAGTAAATCATTAATTGTCATTTCGAGGTGTCGCAAAACGAAGTAGAAATCATCAGTGAATTGGCACATGACCTTAACATGGCGACCAAAAACCAACAATTAAAGTATTCGATTTAAAGGTGATTCTTAGTTTAACCAATAAGTACATGCATTTTCAAGAACATTACAACATACCCTATTCACAGCATAATCAATATGTTCATGTAGATCATCGATAGTATACACTGCATAAGGCCCAATACCGGGTGGATACGGGAATGCCTCATATTCAGGGTCCCAATCTTTAAACAGCAGGTTCTTCATTGCGATATTGTTGCCTTTTAGATATTCTACGAACTCTGCTCTTTCACTACCAAACATGATTAACTACGGGATATATAAAAGTAAGCATCAAATATTGTCAAGATGTATAATGTACATCTTTGCCTAAATCTTCAAAATTTGTGACAGACTTGCAATTTACGTGCCAGACTGTTTACTTATCATGCTTATATAAGGCAAAATAAGTGATTTATTGAATTAACCAAAATTGTTACGCAAATAACAAATATTTTTGCTTTTAGAATCAGTTTTTCAACATAGCCATTTAAGGGGAGATAAGCATAGCAAAATCTTCAATTTGGCATTTAAGTATCAAAAAAAATGTATCTGAGGAAATATATCTATATACTGATGATTCACCTTAAGCAAACAAATGGGGGGGGGGGGGGGGTATTAATGTGTAAAAGATTGAAGGGACATAAACAGACCAACGAAGAGTATTTATATAACAAGAAGAAGTATAAGAATTATTTACCTGAGCAGTGACTAAAATAAGCTTGATAAGTAGCAAGATCATTTTAATAGGTACTTTTCTGACTGTATTTTTCTCGCTTAAGCAGCGAGAAAAAGGGTCTCCAAAATGTATCCTCAACATGTTCAGTACATTACTGGTTTCTTCGTCATACTGACTGTATTGGCTTTCTCTATGTTTCATCATATCAACTATGTCTCTAAATCTGATTTTCGCTTTCTTTTTCTTTTTCTTTGGTCCTGCATCGTTTATTTCAGTTTCTTCCTGTCCTGTGATTAACAGACACACATCGTAAAGCACAAAAAAATTCAATGTTGACAGAGTGAGATTCGACTAGTCTACAAGAGACTACAGAAAAACGAATTATTACCCAGTCTCATTTGAAATGACTGGTGTTTTGCAATAAACAAACCGTCTGGAGTGACTGAAATTGGATATTTTGCATTTATCATGCTTTATTGAAACCATATAATATAGTTTCTGAAAGGTCATCTCTTAAATTATTGAAAACTATCATTTTACATTGACAATTGACATCTGGGTGTACATTCGATACATTCGGGCTAACACCCTTGAAGTGTACCTAATAAAGAAGCTATAGGCTTATCCGTTATAATTCATGCATGTCCTCCCCTGTACCTTCAAAAACAAGAATTTAATTGATTAAACAATCTAGAAACCTATTTAGCTTCTCTACACTAAATCCATTTGATGTGTTCTGATTGGTATATATTCATTCTGGTTTACTTATTAGTTTGAAATAGCTTTGTACTATCTTTTAGTATCTATTACAACTCTTTGATCCATACCTACAGGGGTTTTCTACTTTGCGTTATGATTTTGTGTGATTTGCGTCGTTCCAAATGTTTTGTAATTCTGCTTGTGATGAGTTTACTTTCATACAAACTTGAACTTGTCAGTGAATTGGTCAATTCGATCTTCTTTACTTCTGAAATGCACATGCAATTCTGTTTACCCAATTTAGCATGCTTCTCACCAAAGTAATTTACATGCGAGTCAAGTTAATGGTACACAAACAATGAATTCCACTCTTTCAAATGTAAAATATGAGTAATGCTGACCAATAAAAGTTAAACAGGGCACAAGTACATGTAAAAAGTATGACTATAATGGCAAAACAAGATTATTCTATCCATATGGTTTACACGATTTAGTTCAATAACTCGGTGTGAACGCTGAGGTACTCTAAATACTCCAGTTGAAATTTGTACAGACATATTGCATTGTTTTACATTTGTCATTTCGGGGCCTTTATAGCTGACTATTCGATTTGGGGTTTACTCATTGTTGAAGGCCGTACGGTGACCTATAGTTGTTAATTTCTGTGTCATTTGGGACTCTTGTGGAGAGTTGTCTCATTGGCAATCATACTACCGCATCTTATTACATTTATATTAAACGATTAATGTTAATATTGTTAACAGAATATTCATGGTTATTGACTTCATATATAATGAGTCAGGCATATTCATAAGCATTAAATGTTACTTTATGTAAGTAAAATCATTCAAATTTAGTTTCACAACCGCAGGCTACAATTTCTGTATATTTTCATGCTCTGTATACCTTTTTCGTCTATTTTAACTGCTTTCTGCTGTGGTTGTTTGTCTATAGAGATGAAAACAATGAAGATGAATTTTACGAAATGATTTTTTTTAAAACAATAAATGATCTTAGTAAGATATCATTGATTGATTGATTGATTGATATGTGCTTAACGCTAATTTTGGCACTATTTTGTGCCATTTTTGGCGGTCAGTTATCATTTGCAGAGGAAGTCGAAGTGTCCTAAGAGAACCACCGACCTTTTATATATATAAAAAAAAATAGATATTTGGAAACGATGTAACTGCAACATTATGCCGATATAATAAAGTAACAATTCACGAAATTACCTCAAAACATATTCCAACAACGTAAATTAATGTTAAACTAACTAAAGTACATAAAATTTGATTGTGTATGTTTTGTTCATCAATCATGATGTTGTTTTCTCGTTTAATTTGTTTTACAGGTGTCATGTCGTGAACTTTATTGGTTCTTACCGTTTCGGTACATGTAACTTCATCGTTTAAGATCGTTTGGTGACCTACATAGTTGCTTACATCTACTGTAGAATCATTTGGTCTCTGGTTGGTATTTGTCTCGTTCGTATTTAAACCATTTATAAATTTTCCCTATTTTAGTTTGCAAAATGTGGTATTAGTGTTAGACTATTTTCGATCCTATAAAATCTTTATATGATAATTTTGTGAGCTGCGTAAATTTTTTTAAAGAATTTTCTGAAATTGTCTGTGTATAAAAGGTGTATTACAAGGGGAATCATTATCATCCTTACTATTTTCATTGGTTTTGAATGATATTTTAACTGCCAGCAGATTTAAAATCACTTTCATTATTATTTATTGATGTATTCAGATGACACTGTTATATTTTCTGAGACTATTGATGGGTTGAAAAATATGTTGAATTCATTATTATTGTAAAAAGTTGAATTCTATTGTAAAAACAAGTAAAACTAGTGTGGTTGTTTTCAGGAACAATGATACTAGCATTGAGTTTTGAAAATGCATCTGATGCAGGAAACTTCATACATTGTCATATAGATTTCTGTAATAATAGTTTGCCTGCTTAAAAAATAAACTCCTACTTGAATGGTTTATTGTGTGGGGAAATCACGAAAAGTATAAAAAAAAAAACTAAAATATGGGATTCGTCTATTACGAACGACTGTATTCTAAGTGCACTAAATACATAATGTATGAAGAGTGTAAATAAGTCATCATGGGTTAATAATGTTAAATGTATGTTACTTAGCGTAGGTTTTGGGCATGTATGATCTGCCAAAATGTTGTATGCGAAGATGTATTTTTTAAACGATTTAAACAAATGCTTAATGACCAGTTTCTCCAGCAAAGATTTTTTTTTCGAATCGTCATCAAAATATACAATATATACACATCTGGTGGATGATTTTCAATTCCATGGCCAGTTTCACTAAGCTGTCTTAAGACTAAGACTCTTAGAATGGTCTTACGACAAATCTTATTAATCTTAAGTGGGTTTCAAAAAGTGGTCCTACCTTTAGATATATCTTAAAGTTTGTCATTATAGTTAATTCACTTGTACAAGAAAAAGGACATCATTTGTTTCTCTTTTTTTTTTGCCCTTCATTTTGTATTTAAATTTTCATAGTATACTGGCGTATAATAAATAGAGTATTTATATGAATTACACTTACTTTTTATATTAATTTTGCAAATATCTAATTATGAAACATTAGTCAATAAGGTTTATAAATTTATATGAAACACATACTACATTAATTTACATGATTTTTCCATTTTAAGAACTTGCGACAGGTTTAGGATAATTATCTTTGCTAAGATCTACCTCCAGCATTTTCGAGGCGAGGTCTGGGATAGTCCTAAGAGGTTCATAGCATGATAAGATATATACTAATATCTTATGACAGGTCTTATGATAGCTTCGCGGCGATAACCAGCCCCAGGTTTATTTATCAAAACACTTATCTTCACAATGTATTAACTTTTTAATTAAGTAAAGACTTTGTCCACACAAGCTCATATTAAAAATGTTAGATTCACAAAAAGAGCAATGTATTTAATGTAACCATGGCGATAGTAATGATTAATTTCATTCAATTTTAAAATCTCAAAAATATGAATTTAAGCCCCCCAAACAAGGGTATTTTATACAAATGCATCTGTCTTTAAATTAGTCCACTTTTTGACAAAAGAAGATTGTAATAGAAATTGTCTAATTTTGGAAAATATTTAAAATACATATATGAAATTTACATGACAATCATTTGAATGACTTATACTTTGTAGTCTTGCCTCCAAATTTATTTTAAATGTATTGTTATAATAACATGTACATATTTATGATTTACATATCAGCTGTATTGATTCCAGTTTGCAATAAACTGAACCAGATTTTCTTATTGTTTATATTGTGAAATTATAAATCGGTTTATAACTACGATTATAATGACGACATGTTTCAGTCTAAATTAAAATAATTAGTTGTCCTGTCATTTATCTGGAAATTAATCCTAAATATCTTGGATTTGATTAAACCGAAAAGGAAATTAACCCCCGAAAAAAACCTATAGCTGGTTTAACTTTAAGGTAAAACAAAAAACACGAATGAACAAAAATCTATCTTTATGCAAAATTAATGTACAAAGAGAACTGCAATAGTGACCTAGGTCAAATAGGTGTATAACATGTCAAGTATGAATTAAAATGTACAAATTACAAATAAATATAAATCATTCGGAAGATTAAATATACATAAATATGTATCGATTGGTTTACCTGTTCTACCTGAATGAAGTAAATGTTATTACTTTTACTTATATAGTGTATTTACCTGATAATAGATTGTAGTCATTTTTATCATCGTCTAAATCTTGAATACCTTCACTGTATTTGTCCATTTCCTCCATTTTCACATCAAAAAGTATGGTCAATACAAATTTACTCAAGCGTGTTAATGGTCACTTCAATGTGTAGTAGTTTTATATTTGTTTTGAAAGGTCAATACACGTCATATCGCTGACCATCGTATAAATCAATTTTACATTTGTTAATGCATAACCTAGCCTGAAGATATACGTACAGTTTCAGAATCACTGGCCCACAAGGGGAATTCACTAATATGGCTAAAATTGCAAACAACACAATGATTGTGCAATAAATACTACAATTGATAATTTTTAATACGCATTAAAAATTGTTTGCATTTTGTATTAATATCACGTCGCAAGTCAATGTCTATAAGTAGCACATTCCTAGTTGATAGAAAAGTATTACTACAAGGTACAAATAGCGGAATTGACAGGTACATGTACATGTTCAAGTTATCTTCTTTGATGATTAGTGTAAATGTCATAGACATCTTGATAAAATGAGCAGATTCGTTCCGCTCGTCCCTCTTATTCAATAGTAATTAATTAAGAAGGTTTTCACAATTAATTAAGTTGGAGAAGCAACATTTAAGTCAGTAACGTAACACAATAATTGACCGAATATAAAATTCAAATCAAAACCATACGAAGTCAATGAATGAACGAACGAATAAATGAATGAACGAACGAACAAACGACCGAACGAACGAATTCGAACGAAAGAACGAACGAATGAACGAATGAATAAACGAGAAATCGATAAAGGTCTACAAATATATAGAATCGTCTTAGTTAATTTTACTAATGAGACAACAACAAAAACACAGGCAAACTGGTGGTCAAAACATTGTCTTAACAATTACTAAATTTCTATTACATGATGTCATCAGTGTTATCATTTCCAAAATTCAAAGTGACAACGAAAAGAATATAGTTTACTTTAATTCATCGAATGATATCTATTGATCTAAACTAAAGAGAATGCTCTGTTATTTAAAAGACCACATTTCAAGTTATTATTGTCACCCATATTCACCAATCTCATGTTATCTCTATTTTAAATAGTTCTGTCCGTGTTATTTTCCTGCCAAGCTGCTAACAATTTATTGACTTGCCCATTGTTTGTTTAATTGTTGGTCTTGTTTATATGTTTTACAGTGGAATTTTATGGAAGATTTCCTTGACTATAATTCATGAACTGGGATTCGCATCTATATCGCACCGTACACGCGTGTTGTTATCGGCATCTATCTGATAAATCTGCACGAACCGGTGATATTGACCATTGATTTTTCAGTAAGGTGTAAGATTTGGCTCATTGTTGAAGACATTTTTGTAATTTTGGAATATAACATAGAACTGGAACAAAAAGTTATACCAGGAACACTGGATAGACGCGAGGAGCAACGACCGCATGTAGCAGCGAAAAAGAGAGAGCGAGTTCAAAGTTAAAAAAGTTGAGTTCCACAAAACCCCAAACGAGAAATCGATAAAGGTCTACAAATATAAAGAATCGTCTTAGTTAATTTTACTAATGAGACAACAACAAAAACACAGGCAAACTGGTGGTCAAAACATTGTCTTAACAATTACTAAATTTCTATTACATGATGTCATCAGTGTTATCATTTCCAAAATTCAAAGTGAGATGTCAACCCCCAAAAAACCCCAATACAATTGAAATATGCCGTATGTCCTCATACAGGAATTTCCTCGATAGTTGTCTTTGGTTATGTCTGAACGTGTTTGTTCTATATAAAGAAAATGTTGTTATGGTAGATCTTTTTCAAGCTATTTCTTTTCAGTTTGCTTCTGGTCTGTTTTTACAAGAAGTGCTGCTCTCACTGTGCAGACTTTATGATAATTGTTGAATTGTTTATTAGTCGACCTCATGATGTCTTTCGGGTTCATTGTGGCGGTTGGTTTGTGTCTCATTAATGATTACTATACATCTTGTTCTTGAAATAATCGAGAGAAAAAAAAAACAAAGACAAAGATTCGTCAGTTTAAAAAGTACTTTAATACCACCGGTTATTTTCCTGATACATTTAAATCTCATTAACATACAGTTGTTTTGGGGGATTGCAAACAATGTGAATTTTGAGAAACAGGTACAGATCTTTGATGTCAACAGTGTAATAATATCTTCCATCATGTTATTGATATCAATATCTATATAAAAGTTTAAAATTTAAACAACAACACATGCATTTAAATTTCAAATTCAAAGAAATACTATCTAATATTAAAAAATACATATATTTAATTTATAAGTCCCACACAGTGATATACATAAATTTACACCTTTATCAAACAATAAAAATACCAAAATTTTGAATAAAACTACAATTCATGTTATTCAATCCTTTGTCGTTGTTTCGCTTTTTGGCTTATCCAAATTTAGACCACTAGTCCCGGAAGCCTTAGGTATAAATTTCTTGCAGTAGTAAACTTTTGAATTCCCCGTTCCACCAGTTTCATGACATATGGTATTACCAGGACATTTGCAAACCTGCATAGAAAAGTTGAGGTTGAGATCTCATTTAGTAAATAGTTGAGTATACTATTCAAGTAAAACATATACCAGAAAATAAGTATATTAAATCATTATTATTCATATAAGATTCATATCAAAAGTTAAATATAGTATTACGTTGAAATGGTTTTACAATAGTTGTTTTTTTTTTGGGGGGGGGGGGGGGGGGGGTTCTTTATAGCTTGCTGTACGAGCCAAGACTCCGTATTGAAGACTGTACTTTGACCTATAATGGTTTACTTTTACAAATAAGTTGTCTCATTGGCACTCAAATCACATCTTCTTATATCTATTCATGTACAATATGTATCAGAAGATGAGTATACTTTTCATGTAAAATTTATATCGACAGTTGAGTATACTATTCGTGTAATGTATCCGAAGCTGAGTATATTAATCATATATAATTTCAACAGGGAAGATTTACCAATTGATGACACATGAGCCTTTCTGTCAACACCGAAAACGCATGTTAATTCAAGACAACAATCATGAAATCAGAATAGATAACTCTAATACCAGAGATTAGGATCTTCATTTATTGGACGGTTATATGAGGGTCCTTAAAAGCTGTATTCTCTTAAATTTCAGGTCATTTTGCTCTTTTCTTTTTCTTTTTTGCCCATTATTCTCTCTTCTGAAAGGTCACATTGAATCAAAGATTTATTAACCCCCTTGCCCCCCCCCCCCCAAAAAAAAAGTTGCCTTAGTTATATATATATATGTGTATATCGTACTGATCGTTCCATTTCATAGCTGCCGTCTGTTGTGTCTAACATGTTTTCGGGGTCTTCACATCTGTTGGTATGGTGTAACGACTGATCTATTTTATCTGCTATTACACACTGAAATAAAAACAAACAGGAGTTACTGCTTCTAGCATTATATTGTAGATTGTTTAGCTGTTAGACATTTGCGCCGATTTAAAAAATAAATCCGATCTTTCATTTGTGCCGATTTGATTTTTTCATTAGCTCCGATTCTATATACTGTTCCTATTTGCATGTCATTTTAACACGGATGACTAAATCCATGCACATGTTCTATACCTAGAAGGTATATTGGTAAAATCTGAATGCTGTAAATAATGTTTTCCTCCTTGATTTTTCCGGATTTAAACAGATCTAGTGCTTTTATCTCTAAAATTGACTTATCCTGCTAGAAATCCTTTTTGCACCTCCCTGTGGTGAGCAGGGGACAACAGGGGGACAACATGGGATAACAGTTATATATATATGTTATAATCGATAATTCATAATATATGTACAACTTGACTAAAGGAAGAGGTTTATAATGATAAATAAAAAAAATAGCATTCGACTGTAATTTACTTGTACACAATATAGAAGCAAATGAAAATCAAAATAGGAACAAATGAAAGAAAAAAAAATCGGCGCAAGTGAAATGCTGGTCGGCGCAAATGCAAAACGCCGGATTGTTTGCGAAAGTTTTTTTTGGTATAAAAAAAATCAGAAAATTGAATCCAAAGTTCATATCCACGTTAATTAGTAGTTTTCAATGGAATTAAGAATGGTTTCTTTTTGGCTATTATTTTGTACGGCAGCAGATATGCGTCATGGATGTCATGGGGAATTATCATTTCTTAATTTTAACTCTTTGTAACGACTTAGATTATTCGTTAATAAGTTACAACGAGTTAGTAAGTTATAACGAGTTAGTTCAAGTTACAACAATTTAGCTATGTTCGTTAAAACGATTAGAAAAAACCCTACACACACAATTTTCCATGACGAGAACCGGCTTCCGTAATTTTGGCTGCCATTCTTCCATTTTTTTTTTTTTTTTCAAACGGAAAGAACGTAAATTAGCTACATCATCTATCTGCAACAAATATTAAGATGTGATAAAAAAATTAAAAAAATGATGCTTTATAGGTTCTTTTTATCGTTGGAGCACCAAATTCATATTAATGATTAAAACGTTCGCTTTTGAAAATGTATTCCTATGCCAAACTAAATAGACAGATCTGCATGTTGGAGAGTACTTTTGAGACACACAAAAAAAAAGAAAGACATTTGTGTCAATTTGGACGGGAAGAATTTGAAGGAAAGCTATCAAACATGTCTTAAATTTGGGATAAATTGACAATAAAACTGGAAGTAAGAATCATAATTTCTAAATTGATTAGTAGTATATTAAGCAAACTGTTAGGTCCTGATCGTGTTATGTGTTTAAGTTGCAATTGGGCGCAAATAGTTCATGTACATTCAGGATGAATCAAATTAAAATTAGTTCCTGTCTGTTACTTCGTGTATTTATTTGTCATGAATCAGGCCGTTGGATCTTTTATTTGAATTGTTTCATATTTTCGTTTGTCCTTACATTTCATACAGCTTATCATATGTTCAAGGTTTGTTCAAAGTCACGTATACTTGCTTAAATCCAAGGTATTTGAACTCTGTTGGTTAGATGTCACATTGGCAACCAGACCAAATCTCTTTATTTTGTTTAAATATTAATATATTCAAAAGGGGCATTTTACTTTGCAACATGCTACCTACAGAGACTTGTTGCAAGGGTTCTATATCGTTATCTGCTGACACGAGGCATTAAGTTTAACGACCTCGTTCTGACAAAATTTATGACACTAGGTATATATGAATCTGGACAGCCAAACGAACACAATCCTCTCTGTAAAACTGGGTTTATTTCCAGATTTAAAGCCCTAGGTTATCATATTGTTACACCCCAATCAAGACTTGTTAATTAAATATAATGTGCACAACTTCAAAATGTTGGCCAACGTCAAGCGGATGGGGAATGGCTGTAGAAGTTTATTACAACAAATGTTTACAAGGAAAATGTACAATGATTATTTCTTGACTTGTAAAAAGCGGCGTCAATTGCAATAATGAGAGAACATTTTAGGACAATCAAGGAAATTGATTCGTATTAAATGTTTGATTGTTGCCGTGTTATACTTTTGTTTTCTTGAGGACTAAACTATTTTCTCCCGATATGTCCATTATTAGATATTATGATGGCTCAATAATTCATTAATAGATAAATACGAATTGATTAATTTAACAGATTGCATATGAGCTATATGAATTCTTGATAATTCAAGGTTAAAAAAGGAAATTAAATTCCCTTTTTTATAGATTTGAAACAGATGTCAAATTATTTTCATATTTGTATTAGTTCGATCAACTATAAGAACTTGATTTTATCTGACATATAATTGAAATTACAGCATGCGGACATGATATGGTTTGGCTCATTGTTCAAGGCCTTCCAGTTCAACTTATAGTTTTCTTTTACTTCAATGTAATTTGGTTTCTGGTGCTGGTGGAGAGTTGTCTCATTGGCAATCATAGCACATCTTATTAGTTTGTGTTAATTGTATTCAAATTTGTGTAAACACGTAACGTTTTCAATACAATTTAACTTTTAATTAGTTTATTATAACAGATGCTAATGCTAATAAGATATGCATGGACCGTAAAATATATTTCAAACATAAAAGTTATAGAATAAACCTGTGCAATACCGACGTAGCGTTCTTTTTAGTACACATTTTGTTTAGGGGTCAACTGTAGCCTGCCTCTAGGTGTGGGATTCTTCCGCTGTTTTGAAGACCCATTTGTAGCCTTCGACTGTTTTTTCTCTTTGGTCGGGTTGTTTTCTCTTCATATCCCAGCTTCCTTCTCTTACCTCCAAACAAAAATCGGTTCAAAACAATACCCCGAATATATATATTTGTACCCCCTCTTCTCTATGGTCATCTCCACCGACTCGCGCTTCCCTTTCTCTCTCTCTCCCGCTTCCCGCAATCGTCATTTCCATGTTCCCTTACGACAGTTCACCCCCTCCTATTTCAAATTTCTTTTAAGCTGAGTAAACCTTGTACGAAAATCTGTTAGAAAGAACCGACTGAGAAATGAAGTTCTCTGTCATTTTCGTTTCCTCTTATCCTCTCTTTAGACAGCGCATCAGCTTGTCATACAAGTACCCGGTCTACAAATATTGTGTAAGAATAAAAAAGGTGGTTTATGAAAACAATCTATATTCATAACATTTATTTTTAGACGAACACTCATCTAGTATTGTGGCATACATAATAAGTTGCATAAACTTTTTAAATTGAATTTCGTTTAAACTTTTGTTTGCACATGAGGCATATGGACATAATACTAATAGTAAATTAATATAAACACATTTTATGCACAATTTAATATATGACAAAAGATATACAACAGTGTAATATAGAGACACCCATCAGTCAATTAATTCAACACAGTAATATTAAGTAAATGCAGCTAAAATCGTTTAGTATATTGCAAAATATGATTGCAAGACACAGGTTGCTTCGATAGATAGTGCATATTTTAAATATATGCAACATATGGCCCTGTTGTTTATCTTTCATGTTATTTATAATAAAGGAGTCTAGCAGTTCTAGCAGTTCTCCGCCCTACTGAATCTTTTATTTTCATAAAATATATATTTTTCTGTTCATTAGTTTTCTTTTAAAAATGTTAAGCGCTATCATATTGTTTTGCTCCAGAGATAATTTGTATCTAAAAATATAAACTGTAAATCAAGTTTCTTATGTCATTCTTAATAGGTTTTCGCTGGGACTATTTAACTAACAATAATTATCATTATGTCCCAGATTTTCGTTAGAATATCAACTAAAACCAAATCTATATTTAAAGTTAGTTGTATTTCTATTTTTCATATATCCAGGAGTTAAGATGTTCCCATAATTTTGATATATACGGACCAGTCTAGAATATGTGTTCTATTGTTTCGGCCCCTCCAAACGGAAAATCGAGCTTATTTGTATCTTTCACTTGTGTGTCTTTCACTCTTATCTTGAAGAGAAGTTCATTAGAGCCTCACATATGGCAAGCCGTTTTATTATTTATTCTAACTTCAAGATATCTAATAAACTTTATTAGATATCTCATATAGTTTATAAGATATCTTAATAGTTTATAAGATATCTTATATAAACAATATTTATAAGATATCTTATAAACTTTATAAGATATCTTATAAACTTTATAAGATATCTTATCAACTTTATAAGATATCTTATATACTTTATAAGATATCTTATAAACTTTAGAAGATATCTTATAAAGTATATAAGATATGTTATAAAGAAAATTATATGAGATATCTTATAAATTTATATATATAAGATATCTTTTAAATTATATAAGATATCTTATAAATTTATATATATAAGATATCTTATAAATTTATCTATATAAGATATCTTTTAAATTATATAAGATATCTTATAAACTATCTCATATTATTTATATAAGATATCTCATATAATATATAAGATATATAATCTAGTTTTTATAGTATATCTTATAAACTTTAGGAGATATCTTATAAATAATTTTTAAATAAGATATCTTATATACTTTATAAGATATCTTATAAAGTATATAAGATATCTTATTAAGAAAATTATATGAGATATCTTATAAAGTATATATTATATGAGATATCTTATATATTATATGAGATATCTTGAAGTTAGAATAAATAGTAAAACGGCTTGCCATACTAACATTCAATTGTAGTTTGTATTGAGAATTAATATATAACTTTATTAAAGCACGAATTAAACCCATAAGAGGGCCAAAGGCATGACAATTACATGTAATAACAGCAATATAATGACAACATTAAAATTTACATAAAAAATAAAATAAACCAAAACATTAAACACAACAAATGACCCCAAGTGCCCCCTGTCCTCAGTTCCATAGACTGTTAAATAAAGGAGCCTAAAGATTTCACTTGCTGACTGGTGGTTCAATTTAGTATATATTTAATTTAATTATAAGAAAAATCTTTGTATTGAGTTTTTTAAATCATTAAAAAAGACATCTCTTAAATCATCATTTATTTTACATATTAGAAAGAAATGGGATTCATCATCCAGAACTTTGCACTTATTACAAAGTCTTTGAGGGCGCGGAATATTTTGATATCTTCCAGTTTCAATAGCGAGGGACTGATAACTTATTCGAAATTAGCATATTAGTTTTCTTGTATCAAGATTAGGGTATGTCAAATAAAATTCTTGTTTATATTCAGTTTTTATATTCTTAAACAATAGAAGTTTGCTATTTTGGTCAAGAGATGATATTTTATTGTCATATATTTCGTTATATCTTTGCTGAAATTCATTTTTATATTATTTTTTACTGAAATTCTTACAGTCTCCGTTTTTGTTTTTAGTTACATCTTTGGGTTTGCTAATATTATTATCAGACCTAATATGATGACTCTTTTTTATATTTTGTAACTGAAGGCAACACTGAACCATTTCCTCTCACCAAATCAATGCAGCATATATCATGTTCTTTTAGATACTGTTTTATTTTAGAAATTATGTGTAAATATGTAAGTAAATAAGTATTGATATTGTATACATTTTTAACGTTTACCGTATTCATGAAATTTCCGCATTCTTCTAACAAGTAAATAATCAGCAAACACTTATTTTTGTCCAGTCCTTGGCCATAAAATTGAATTTCCTAAAAATATTGTTTTGGTAAACTGTCTTATAGTTCTCTTATATATCTTAATCCATGCCAAGTTTAATTGAAATTGGTCAAGTCTTTCTATCCTATGAGGTCCGGGAACACAGTTATCATCCTTACTTTTCCTTGTCTAGTGTGGACAGTATAAAGTCCTAAAAAATTTCATACACCTTCCAAATTTATTTATTTACTTACTAACTTACTTACTGCCCGTTATGCCACTGTCATTTACGGTAGCAACAAAGGTTCCCCATTTCTGTCTGTCTTTGGCCATCTTTTCTACAGTAACCGTTTCCCATGTGTTATTCGTGGTCTGTTTTCGTTTGGCTGATTTTAAGTCCAACGTGAGAGGCAAAAATATTAAGGCGGTTGGTCTTCTCTTGTAAATGGTGGTGGGTATGTGACAAAAGACCCAGATCATCAGCATAACCAAGATCTTATAATGTTGATGAAATGTTTCATCTTATTCCTCTTAGAGCATCTTCTGTTGTTTTTCTCATTACCCAGTCTATGACCAAATTGAAAAGAAGAGCAGACATCATACATCCTTGCCTAACTCCTGTTTTTACCTCAAACCAGATGTTGCTATGCCCTGCACATCCTTGCCTAACTCCTATTTTTACCTCAAACCAGATGTTGCTATGCCCTGCACTTCCTTGCCTAACTCCTGTTTTTACCTCAAACCAGATGTTGCTATGCCCTTCACTGCAAGTGAAATTGTTGAAGAAACTTTTGATGAGATCGATTAATTCTTTTAGAATTCCATATACTCTAAGTATTCGCCACAATGTCTTTCTGTTGATAATGGGAATAATCTTCTGGAAATCCACAAAGTTGATATAAAGCTGTCTTTGCCTTTCTGTACATTGTTTGATGATGTTACGTAAAGCAAAGATTTGATCAATGCATGATCTACCTTTACGAAATCCTACTTGCTCATCTCTTAACTGTTTATCAACTGCATCTATTCGATTCCCGTTTGGGATGAAAATTTCAGGAACTCAATTTTCGGCTCTCCCTTGACACCATCTGCGAGTATGGTCTTGAGGAAACGATGATAGTCCGTTGGAAGGGAACGATAAATGGCTGACCCGTGTTAAGAGAGAGCCATATCGCTTGCACGTTAAAGACACCCTTGTAGATTTCGAAAAAGAGTAGGCTAATGCCGCTACAAGGCAGTACTCGCAAACGAAAAGTGGAAAGGGATTAATATAAGTTGCAAAACTTGTTTCCCAATCCACTATAAATAAATATGTTTAAACTAACTGCATCTATATCATTCTTTGTATAATAATTTTGGCCATGATTTTTCATAGAATTGACAAGAGGGTTATACCTCGCCAGTTGTTGCAGTCACTTAGAGCTCCCTTCTTGAATAAGTTTCTGATAATGCCTTTTGTTCATTTGTCAGGTATAATTTTTCCTTCCCATATTTGTGTATAATAATGATTGAAAAAATTCAGCTGCGAGTTCTGGGTCGACTTTGAAAAGTTCTGCATTCAGATTTTCCTGACCTGGTGATTTTCCATTTTTTAACGATTTTAATTTTATTGCTGTTATTATTTCCTGTCTGTCTGGTAAGTTGATAATAAAATTGAGAAAGGAAATGGTGAATATGTCAAAGCGACAACCACCCGACCATAGAGCAAACAACAGTCGAAGGCAACCAATGGGTCTTCAATGTAGCGAGAATTCCCGCACCCGTAGGTGTTTATTTCCAAATCTTGAATTGCCTCAATTATTATTGCTTCGTCATCTGGAGGTGGCCTGTTAAAGTATTTCTTTAAAGTGTTCTGCCCTTCTGGCATTCTGTTCGTCTTCTGTTGTCAATAGCCTTCTTTTTTTTTTGTCTTTTATATGGACATATTTATTGATACGATATTTGTCACAGATTTCACCTGTTATCTTATGTATATCTTATTGTGGAAAAGTGTTCCTCCTACTACCAGGTTGTAAGCTGCACATATTTCTACTATTCTTTCTCAATTATAATTTATAGTACCACATCTATGTTTACCTATTATTCTGTCCATATCAGTATTGTTGTTTCTTACTTTTGCATTCAAATCACCCATCACTACTAGAAGATCATGGCGTGGTACCAATCTCACTTCTGCTTGAAGTTGACTTCAACAGCTTCTACAGTGTCATTTGTTGGTGCATATCATTGTATAATAGTCATGTTAGTGTGCACTCCTTTCAATTTTGCTGTTATCAATCTACTATAAGCAGGTTTCCATTTAATAAATACCTTCTCAGTGCCTTTCTTGAGGATGATGGGTACTTCTTCAAAATGATGGTTGTCTTCTCTTGTGCCTATTGGACAAGGTAACAGGACGTGCAAATTATGATTTTAAGATTAAGTAACAGCAAATTTAACAAATCGCTGTCCATGCGAAACCGATACCAAAGGAGGTTAACTTGTCAGCAGTGATAATTCACTGAATAAAGTATTGTGATTGATAGTTTTGGGGCTAAACGTCCAGTCGCAAATAGTTCATCCATATTCTGAACGGGAAAAAGTAACATTTAAATCTAAGGGATCACTTCTACAAAATTGGTCATCAGGAAAGAACGAAGCAAATGCAAAAAGGATGGTTTATTTGTTATTAGTTGTTGGTTTTTTATCTTGCTTTTGATTAAGGTAAAATAACAAAAATATTGAACTCCAAAGAAAATTAAAAACGAAAATTATGTTATCGAATGGTAAAATATAAGCTCAAACACATCAAACGAATGGAAAATAACTGTTAATTCCTGACTTGGTACTGTAACAGAAATATCCTTTTGTATAGAAAATGGAAACTGTGAGTTTTCTTAAATAATTGTTATTTTGTGTCTTGTCTTATTGTAAGTCTTTTTGTGCTTCGTGCCGCTCAGGAGATTCTAGCCATTTTCAAGTTATTCTTAAAGTTTATTCTTATGTTTTACTGTTACACTACAATGTTTCAAGGTTAGAAAAAGGGTAGATCGCTGACAAACATGTTTAACCTCACCTCTACTTGACTTTGATTTCGCAAGTCAGGAGCCCGTAATTCGGTGGCTGTTATTGGTTGATATCTGATATCTGATATTTTTGTTTTTCGTTTATTATTTTGCCATAGTTCAGGCCATTATTTGTTTTCATCAATATTGTTTCAATTTTAATATGTTTACAAAAATCACATGGATGGTCAATAAATGTGTATAACAAACAAATGTAAAAATTTCTATGGACAAACAGCGTAAAATTCAATAACGGGATACGTACACTTTTTAAGAACAAACATACATAGATAGGTGCACTAAGAAAGAGCTATATACAAAAATATCCCTCGTCATATGTCCATTATTCATCATTTCAATGCCACAACAGTTCAGTAATAGATAAAAACGAATTGATTGTGTATGAGTTATATGAATTCTTGATAATTCAAGGTAAATTAATAAATTGCATTCCCTTTTTATATAGACTTGAAACTGATGTCAAATTATTTTCATATTTGTATTAGTTCGTTCAACTGTAAGAGTTTGAATGTATCTGGCATTTATAAATTAAAAATTGAGCATGTGCTGCAAACGGAAATGAAATAGCAACGTGATCTAACATGTTTTAACGTGTCTAAACAGGGGCGGATCCAGACATTTAAACAGGGGGTCCTAACCCAGAACAAAAAGGGGGGAGGGTCCAACTATTTGTCCCAATTCAAATATATTGATTAGCCAAATAAAAGGGGGGTTCCAACCCCCGGACCCCCCTAGATCCGCCAATGCTGAAGTTTTAACATTTCGTGTAACTTGCTGCGAAATTAGAATGAATGACTAAAAAATTAGTAAAACACATTCAACAAAACAAGTACAAAACATGACAGGAACTTGTTCAAAAGACATTGTTTCAGAATCGAAAATGCTTGTATGGTTAATGAAAACTGTCCAATGCTCGAAACATTTATTTTTAGAAGAATATTCATTTAAGAAATGAATGCTTCTTTTCATAATTTTATTCGGGTGTAAAAGTGTTGAATATAGCACATTTTTTTATGAAGCGCGGATGCACTTTTTTCTTAAAATATGTGCACGATCAACTCTTTTTCAGGCAACCCTTTTAAAAGAATAATATGTCTGCAGTTATAACTCCGATGCGACTTATCCTTCATTACAGTTCTTACAGCATCGTAAAAGTCCATTGCATGCTCTTCATCAGAGATTTAATTTGTTTACGATGCATGAATTACAGGCGATGCTTCTCCTGTCGTCGCCCCCGTCTCGCTGCTTTCGGATTTCATGCGATTCCCTAAGTCTTTGCTTTTAACCCTGATTTGTATCATGTTAATTGATTTTGAACATTGGTAGACTACGTAACTGTTGACTCTAATTTATGTAAAAGACGTGCTATTGATATGTTAATATGGTAAAATGCTTAATGTAACATAAAGGCGCTAAACATTTATAGTATGTCAAAGTGTTTATGTAACATATATGCATTTAATTCTTAAAGGTAAACTAATGAACGATGTAAAAGAATGCTTATTCGAATCATGCGGATAAGCAGATACATCACATTTCATATAAGTTACAAATGAAAAACACAAAAAGGGTAACTTTCTTTAATTCCTAATCATTTTTCGTTTATCCTTTTATTTATAGCCGAATTTATGAGTTTCAATTTTCATTAGGATTAATATAGACATGAATTACACATAAGTCAAAACTAATCTCACTGGGGATCCGTAAGAAAAACGGGTACAAATTAATATAGTACATTAGACTAAAAAAATACTATATTGACATCGATACCTATATATTAATGAAATAACATATTATTCTGCTTTCCTATAAAAAAAATTATAAAGAAAATAAGATATTTTTTTTAAATATATTGAGAATAGTTCACATTTTTATCTCTGAAGCTAAAGGTAAAGAAAATAACTTGCATAATCTGTCAGTAATCCCTAATTGGCACCATTAACTAATCTGTCACATGCTACGCATTCTGCATGTACATACTTTTCAAATTCAAAGTACCTAATAGCATGTTATTCGACAGTTACTCGCATCATTGGATTATAATGTAAGATATGAATGAACACAGACTTGTAGTATTCGTCGATAAAATAACAACGAAAGGAAAATATAACCCAAAGATCAAATCCAGAGGTGACATATAGACTTAAGTATACAGATAGTTTTATAATACATGTACATGTATTTGCATTTAATACAGACATTTGATGGTTTTGTCTTATCATTTTTCGCCAAAAATAAATTATTTTATATTTCCTACATGTCTTTAGAATGACTAAATGGGAGTTTTCATACTTGTAAGAAAATCGCTTATAAAGAAATAAATGAGACAAAATACAAAGATATTTTTGAATCGTTAACTTAATACGTGTTTTACGAAATGGAAAACTTATTTTAATAAAAACTTTTTTTTTTAAGTAAGAACTTTTCCTGAATAATCTTAATCATTATCCTGCAATTATCAATAAAAATCAACTAATTACCTCGGGAAATTCATCTAAATTTAACGCTGTGTGGCATATTCCATAAGAAATATAAATACTAAACACCAACCATGCCCCTAACATTTTCATCCTTCAAAGTTGGTGATGAAGTGAGGCTTATTCTAGGAACACCTGTCACATAAATTACTCAATTCAGTTTATTTTTCTTGATACATTTCATATCTCATTATAAACATGTAGTTGTAACATTTGGGGAAATAATAACAATGTGAATATTGAGAAACAAGTGAAGATCTCTGATGGCAATATTTTAATAAGATACTTTATTGAATCATATATTGACATATACCTATGCTAGCAATATCCCAATATAAGTTCAAATTTTTAATAACGTAACGAGGTCATATGAATTTAATAAATTTGGAGATTAGTCAAATAAATAAATAAATGAACGGTTGGATGCGCAACTGTAAATGAAAATCGGAATTTAATAACTAATGTAAATTTGAGAGAGAGAAAGAAAAAAGGGAGAGAGAGAGAGAGAGTTTTTGTTGTTGGGATATACAAGTACCCGGCCACGCCCACTCTGTGTAGTATTTCTATGTGTATCCATCTAATGAGTTAAGCCTTTTTCAACTAATTTTTATAGTACGTTTTTATGTAGTAATGATACACAACTGTCCCAGGTAAGGGTAGGAGTTGGAATCCCGCTAACATGTTTAACCCCGCAACATTCTGTATGTATGTGCCTGTCCCAAGTCAGGATCCTTGTAATTCAGTGGTTGTCGTTTGTTGATGTTTTACATTTTTGTTTTTCGTTTATTTTTGTACATAAATTAGGCCGTTAGTTTTCTAGTTTAAATTGTTTTACATTTGTCAATTCGGGGCCTTTTATAGCTGACTATGCGGCATTGGCTTTGCTTGTTGTTTAAGGACATACGGTGACCTATAGTTGTTAATTTCTGTGTCATTTGGTTTCTTGTGGAGAGTGTCTCATTGGCAATTATACCACATCTTCGTTTATATATTCATATTTTAATTATCTTTAAGCACATACTATTAGACAAGAATTACTAGACTGCAAGCAATGCAGTTTGGATTGGTTTATCTTTTGAAGATTCCTTGGAAAGCTTTGAAGTCTGTTCTTTGTGTCAACTTTTCTGCCTCCTTTTTAGCTCATCACTTGGCGTCCGGCGTCCGTCGTCGTTAACTTTTACAAAAATCTTCTCCTCTGAAACTGCTTGGCCAAATTTAACCAAACATGGTCAAAATCATTATTAGGGTATCTAGTTAAAAAATTGTGTCCGGTGACCCGCCCAACCAACCAAGATGGCCGCCATGGCTAAAAATAGAACATAGGGGTAAAATGCAGTTTTTGGCTTATAACTCAAAAACCAAAGCATTTAGAGCAAATCTGACAGAAGTAAAATTGTTAATCAGGTCAAGATCTATCTGCCCTGAAATTTTGAGATGAATCGGACAACCCGTTGATAGGTTGCTGCCCCTGAATTGGTAATTTTAAGGAAATTTTGCTGTTTTTGGTTATTATCTTGAATATTATCATAGATGGAGATAAACTGTAAACAGCAAAAATGTTCAGTAAAGTAAGATCTACAAATAAGTTAACAGGACCAAAATGGTCTGTTGATCCCTTTAGGAGTTATTACCCTTTATAGTCAATTTTTAACCATTTTTCGTAAATCTTAGTCATCTTTTACAAAAATCTTCTCCTCTGAAACCACTGGGCCAAATTAAACCAAACTTGGCCACAATCATCATTGGGGTATTTAGTTTAAAAATGGTGTCCGGTGACCCGACCAACCAACCAAGATGGCCACCATGGCTAAAAATAGAACATAGGGGTAAAATGCAGTTTTTGGCTTATTACTCAAAAACCAAAGCATTTAGAGCAAATCTGACATGGGTAAAATTGTTAATCAGGTCAAGATCTATCTGCTCTGAAATTTTGAGATGAATTAGACAACCCGTTGATAGGTTGCTGCCCCTAAATTGGTAATTTTAAGGAAATTTTGCTGTTTTTGGTTATTATCTTGAATATTATTATAGATAGAGATAAACTGTAAACAGCAAAGATGTTCAGCAAAGTAAGATCTACAAATAATTCAACAAGACCAAAATGGTCTGTTGATCCCTTTAGGAGTTATTGCCCTTTATAGTCAATTTTTAACCATTTTTCATAAATCTTAGTTATCTTTTACAAAAATCTTCTCCTCTGAAACTACTGGGCCAAATTATACCTAGTAACTTGGCCACAATCATCATTTGGGTATCTAGTTTAAAAATTGTGTCCGGTGACCCGCCGCCATGGCTAAAAATAGAACATAGGGGGTGAAATGTAGATTTTGGCTTATAACTCTGAAACCGCAGCCTTTAGAGCAAATCTGACAGGGGTAAAATTTTTTATCAGGTCAATTTCTATCTGCCCTGAAATTTTCAGATGAATCTGACAACCCGTTGTTGGGTTGCTGCCCCTGAATTGGTAATTTTAAGGAAATTTTGCTGTTTTTGGTTATTATCTTGAATATTATTATAGATAGAGATAAACTGTAAACACCAATAATGTTAAGCAAAGTAAGATTTAAAAATAAATCAACATGACGGAAATGGTCAATTGACCCCTAAGGAGTTATTGTCCTTTATAGTCAATTTTTAACAATTTTCATAAAATTTGTAAATTTTAACTAACATTTTCCACTGAAACTACTGGGCCATGTTCTTATAGATAGAGATAATTCTAAGCAGCAAGAATGCTGAGTAAAGTAAGATGTACAAACACATCACCATCACCAAAACACGATTTTGTCATGAATCCATCTGCTTCCTTTGTTTAATATTCACATAGACCAAGGTGAGCGACACAGGCTCTTTGAGCCTTTGGTTTGAAAACCATGTTAAATCTGTAGATTTTCTAAATTTATTTGACTGACTTTACCCGTCAGAAAAATAGGAGGCAAACAAAATGGATTTACTTCAGTTAAGTCAACTTTATGAGCTGTGTTGAAGACCCATCGGTGGTCTAGGGCTGTTTTTCTGCTCTTTGGTCGGGTTGTTCTCTCTCTCCACGTTTCCATTCTCAATTTTATTGAATTTAAAAATATGAATTTTATGTTCGGATTCGTTTCACAACAATTCTAAATAACTAAATGTAGACGTGCACCCGGTAATTCATTTTTTCTAATTAATGATTGTAAATTGAAAATGTGAGATCTAAAGGGAATTGATATTACGCATATATCATGTCATGCGACTTTGGATAAACCAACAGTATGTGCATATTTAATTTATTCCAAGTACATATGGACGTGTGTGTTGATTGCCTTTAAACTGTATGTACTCAATTTGATATTAAGTACGACATGTATTATGATTTACTTCGAAATCATATACTAGTACTTATATTATTTTTCTCAACTGTGTTGGAAAAAGTAGCGTTTGTAATTGTGATAAATTGTATTTTTTAAAAATTTATTCCAAGTACATATGGACGTGTGTGTTGATTGCCTTTAACTGTATGTACTCAATTTGATATTATTATTGTATTGGAAAAAGTAGCGTTTGTAATTGTGCTAAATTGTAATTTTTTTCATCTTATCGTCGAAGACCCTCTGTCAAATTTAAGATGGAGAACAGCAATAAAACTGCTATGACTTTAATTTATTCACGACTGTCTCCAAGGACACGCATTGTTCTTTTAAAATTAAATATTTCCAGTTTATACATATTTTAGAGCATCGATGTACTTCTCTATCTATTTGACTTTAGCTATAGAAATATACAAATGTAGGTTATTCATTCCGGTTAGAGTACAAAAGAGGCGTCTAAACTAAGTCTGATAGTTTAATCATTTCTATAAAATGGTAAAAAGATTGGATTTATCCTTTGATTTACGTTCATATATTGTAAAGGCTCAACATCCTGTACTTTAACAGTTTTTGAATTATGTTTAAAATTACATAAACCATAAAAGAATACTTCACATGGGATGAGTTTAACTTCTAAATTTATGCCACCTTTTAAATTATCCCACCAAACTAACAGGGTCTATAATTTTTCGACAAAACGCAGAATAGTATAAGCTGGAAAAACTTGTGTTTTATTTAATGAAAAACATTGGAGTTTCATTGATTTTTTTTCATCATGGTATGTAGTGAGCCTGGAACTATTTCAGACGGTTACACGACGTCTACGAAGAGTCGATATGGCAACCATGAAGCTGTGGGATATATCTGTCACCAAGGTTACAGTCTGGTCGGAAGTCCAATAATTACCTGCAATGGATCTCACTGGAGCACACTACCAGAATGTACATTAAACATAAAAGATGATGGTATGTATATATTTTATTCTTTACATACATTTATATAAAATGAGATGTGGTATGATTTCCTAACGAGTCAAACATCCATCAGAGTTAAAATTAAGGGGTAGAAAGAAATTTTAAGCCAACCATACGGCATTCAACAATATTAGAAACACAAAACAAATCCAACGGGGTAAATATAAAACAAGGAGATGTGATATGATTGACAACGTAAAAACTACATACCAGAGTTAAAATGAAGTGATAGTAGACAAATATAGACCAACTGTAACCCTTCAACAATGAGAAAAACCTATACACAATAGTCGACTATAAATGGCGGCGACATTAAACATGTGAAACAATTTTAACTAGAAAATTAAAGGCCTATTTATAAGTAAACAATTTCCGAAAAACAAATCCAACGGGTTAAATATAAAACAAGGAGATGTGGAGAAAAACTACCCACCAGAGTTAAAATAAACAAAAATAGACCAACTGTAACCCTTCAACAATGAGAAAATCCAATAAAAGTCTCCGACATGAAAAATATGAAACAATTCGAACGAGAAAAATAACGCTTTATTTTATAACCAAACAATTTACGAAAAACAATATTCATGAACCTAGTACGACAACTACTATACTACAGGCTCCTGACTTTGGACAGGCACATAAGAAATGTGGCATGATTAATAAAATGAATTTAAGAATGGAAATGGGGAATGCGTCAAAGAGACAACAACCCGACCAAAGAGCAGACAACAGCCGAAGACCACCAATAGGTCTTCAATGCAGCGAGAAACTCCGACACCAGGAGGCGTGCTTCTGCTGGCCCCTTAACAAAAATGTATACTAGTTGAGTGCGAATGGGTGTCATACTAAACTCTGAAATATACACAAGAAACTAAAATTAAAAATAATACAAGACTTACACATGCCAGAGGCTCCTGACTTAGGACAGGCGCAAAAATGCGGCGGGGTTAAACATGTTTTCTGAGATCTCAACCATCCCCCTAAAACTTTAGCCAAAGTAGAAAAAACCAAACACACAACAATACGCACAGTAAAACTGAATTCAAAAGAAGTCCGAGTCTGATGTCAGAATAGGTAACATGCTTGTGACCTCTCAACTCTCCCTTAATCTAAAAATGACTGGGATTTTTACTGTTTTCATTTATTTTAAATATCTGTTAAGATATTGAAATTCCACACACAAAAAAGGTTAAGAGAAGAAAATGCGAGTTCAAGTAAAGGTGAATTTTTATCCTTTTCCGTATGCGTTATAAACATTTAACCTGGGGTCCAACCAGTGCAAATCAGTCATCGAGTATCACGCAGTGCGAATTAATTGCAATCTATAATAACATATTGTAGAAGAAGTGCGAATTAATTGTAATCTATAATAACATTATTGTACAAGAGATACATAAATATGAGAAATATAGTTTACAATAACCTAAGTACAACATAACAATTGAAAAAAACCGTCTTAAGAATGTCCTACAGTAATAGAAAAGATAAGTTATGTCATGCAATGTCTTATTCACTCTGAAGACACAACCCTATAAACCATTACGTTCTTTCAATATAGAATGTTCAGATATATTTCTTTTCGTTTCGTTTTCATTAAGTTCTTAATTAAGTTTTCCCTAATCGAAAAAAGCATTTCAGAACAAATGTCAACATTTATTTAGTCTTAATCTTTGGTTTGAAATAAGTCTGCACAAATACACTCCATATCAGTAAACTGTTAAACACTGTTGGATAGTCTTACTGATCATACAAGTCATATGATAAGTACTAAACGAAAAGCAAAAGGAAAAAGACTAAAAATACTGATTTGAGAGTACCCACCAAACAAACCGGACACCAGAAACGAGTTGAAGAAATATACACACCGTGAGTTGGAACGGTCAACCATATCTAAACATCACTCTAAAAAAAATCAGCAGCAAACGTACGATTGTAACTTGTGTCGTACATTTCAATAGAGCATATACAGTTTTCCATGTGAGACAATTGCTGATGTACTATTATTTTTATTTGATAAAGTTAAGACAAGTTTCTCTGTTTGTTTTGTCGCATTTTGCAGTATTAGTGAAAAAGTGTTTCATGTTTTGAAATACAATGTTTTGTGATTGGTAACGGTAATCATTGCTGCAGATTGGATATTTATCTTCTAACTTTTTGTCTCAAGCTATTCTGATGGAAGGTAGGTATGCCAGAAAAGCACACATTGTGTACTAAGTTCGGTGTCAGTCGTCTAAGATCGGTATCACTCGCTAAGATCGGTATCACTCGTCTAAGATCGGTGTCTATAGTTTAAAATAATGTAAAAGAGGATTTGAATTTTAATGTTCTGAAAGTAAATTATATTATCGATCTTTGTGGTAACATATTGAAAATGGACATATTAGGACATCATATTTGACCAGCTGCTCCAGAACAATATTTTATAGATATTGTTGTTATTCAAAGATAATGTCTAAATTGAAAATCTTTAAATATTCCAAATCTACCACTAAAATAATACAATAGTGAGTCACAAGTAAAACAGCCAAAAGTTTTGAAGTTGAATAATTTTCTCCTAACTTTATTTTTCTGTTATTTTGATAAATTGATCGATTTTTTGTGTTTGCGCCACTTTCAGCGCTATTGGCAGTTTCGTTGCGGTCGGCACTTTCAGCACTATTTGCTTTTTCGTTGCGGTCGGTTTGTATACGCGGAGGAAACTCGGCGCCTGCAGAGAACCAGAAACTTCCCTTTTAAAAAAAGACTAGGGTATAACGGACAATCTCGCAGTGTTGACAGGCTAATGAAAAAGTAGATGAACCATTTAGACCAATGGGTCTACGACGCTTTCCACATTTATAGACACATCTGTGTATCATTAACAGCTAGATGTGTGTTAGCTTATGTGTGTTGTTGGGTTATGCACGAACACCTCGCATACCTCTTATTATAAAAATGTAATATAAAATCAATTAGAAAGTCAAATCCTTCGTGAACATCAATATTAGCAGCGTGAAAAGTAATAAGCGCATGTTTGTAAAAACGTGTATTTGTAATATACATAACAAACAAAAAATAGGAAAAAATATCAGATTCCAGTATAAGCTATATCGCAATACGTCACAAAATACAACGTAATAAATAACATTCTTTAAAGTACTTAGTTCACAGTTCAATCGATATATAAATTGATATGAACCAAAAGTATATGTTAGGTTAAACTTCACTGATGTGATTTTAAATAGATTTATGTTGCAAATCTTATTTTATATTATTGTATAGTCAAAATGTATTATCATAAACAAATACGAGCATGAAAAATGTCATTCTCATTACAAGTATAAACTTCACGATAAACTAATTGTTTACGTCAGTTTCCTTGGTCGCCATTTCCCAGCTGATTAGATACATTTGTATTCTGGAAATAAAGTAAGGAAACTAATTGAATTTGTTTTGTGGGATTATTTACAACCTGTTGGTCTTGAGTATTTTTCACTGACAAATTTGAAATAGGAAATCCTTAACATAAAATGACTGTGTTTATTGCTAAAGATGAAGATGAGGGATAATTGTTTAAAAATAAGCCTTTCAAATAAAGTTAAAACGCCATTTTATTCAGATTAAAACCCCCTTAAAACAACAAATTATAAAAGAAAAAAAGTTGAGAAAAAGCTGAAACAATTTATTAAAACAAAATACACACAAACAACAAGTGAAAAACAGTAGTGGTTCCACTGAAATATGAGTAAAAGAAGAATTTAGTTAGTCAATGTAAGAAATGTTCCAATTTACGTAACCACAATCCTGACAAGTGTCCTCTTTTCCCCGGATGGTACACCCCGATAAAGACTTATCACCGGGATCTGCTTACCATTCAGGATCACCTGAGATCACATGGTATTTGGTGGGGTCTTTAGTTTTCTATGTTATGGTTTGTGTACTGTTTGTCTATTCTTTTTAAGCTATGGCGTTGTCAGTATTATCGACGTATGAGTTTGAAAGCTCCTTTGATATCTTTCGTCTTTCTTTTTTAAATTGGAAATATTATGTTACGTCGCCGCTTGCGGACAATCAATCCCGTAACCCGGTTTCGTCTTGCACATGCATGAAATATTTACTACTGGACGTTAATTAACCAATACTCATTCATTCAAACAGGAAACCACTTTGTAGTCAATGCTAATAACAGGTTTTAATAGTAAATTTCATATTCATCAATAATTTAATTCGACTTATACTATGGCAGTTTTTTTTTATACCAGGATAAAGAGTTTTCGTGTACTATTGAATTATCCAAAAACTGGTAAATTGTCAGAAACGAAACTTTTATCAAGTAATTTCTTTAAAAGTTAGAGAATTCAAATCGTGATATTGACGGACTGTAATAAATTTCCCTTTACTTTCTTTGGGTTTGTTTGATTTGCAGTAACCGTTGCCAATTAGTCAGTTAAACACATGACAATTAATATCTTTATTTTAAAAGTACTGCGAATCAGATTTAGTATATTATATACAGTGATGTAGAAAAATGTGTAGCACTCCGGGTACTATTTCTCATGGATTTCCCTTGGGATCTAAATCCGCATATGCTAAAGACGATCAATTGGGATTTGTGTGTCATGATAGTTATAAACAAACGGGGACTCCAACAATAACATGTAATGGCACACATTGGATTGGTTCACCTAAATGTTCGTTGGATTTTATTGATGATGGTTAGTAAAGTTTTATATTTTTTAAGATAAATCAAATTAACTAATTTGTAACGTAAAAAAAAGGATATATATATATATATATATATAAGACGAATAAAGAGATAACTTGAAGGACTAATGTCTTCACACTAATAACGGAATTTAGATACGGAGGACTCTGAATAATTTACTGTTTAGATTTGTTAAAACGTATATCAATAAAATAAAATGTTAGTCAGTGTTACAAATTGCAGAACGACATCATTAACCAAAGATATTATTTTTTTTATTTGAATAACCATTCATCGTTTTATTTCGGATATAATTTGTGCTTGGTTAGGAATATCCTTCTTCTTCATCTTTCATTTCCAGAAAGAAAGAGAGAAAAAAACCCCGCTGTTGACATTTATAATTTTATCACATATTCCGAAATCCCTCAAAATAATGCTGGTAAAGCTCTGGTTCACATCATACCTTTTAGTTTAATACACATTTAAAATCTTTGGAGGCCCAGGTACTAGAATTTGTTTTATTCATAAAACGGTTGTGGAAAAAAATCAGAAATCAGTTGCAAAAATGAAGTTGAAGGTAACATGTGTTTGCTTAACATATTGTATACCCAATATCTACTGTTTATGACTGAGGACTGTATAGAATGAAATTCAAAACAGTGTGGCTGTTGCCATTGATTGACACATTAAATTCATCCATTGACTGGGCAAATTTACGTGAACGTTTGTATGTAACGACCACTGCTCACTGTGTACTTTTTAAAGACACTTAAACTATGGGGTCACCAAAGGTTCTCAACACCTCAATAAAGTAATTCGAAAAAAATTAATCAGAAATGACACGATGTTTTGATTTAATCAATTATATAAATCAAAACATAAAGGTTATTCCTGATTATTTTTTCGAATTATTTTATAATTAAAGGCGTTAAGAAACCTTTGGTGACCCCACAGTTTAAATGTCTATCGTAGGTACGTCGTGAACAGTGGTTGTTACAAACAACCGTTCACCTAAATTGTCCCAGTCAATGGATTAATTTAATGTGTCAATCAATGGCCACAGCCACACTGTTTTGAATTTCATTCTATTGTTCTCTAGAAGTCTTTTGTTTATTTGTGTACGCTGGTTGCTTTCTCATTGATGTGTACTATTCATCTCATTAATTCATTGTACAAAGTCATATGTATTTGCCATATTCAAATCGAAGATTGGAGAGGTAAAAAGTGAATATTCCAGCTTGACTTGTTTTCATACAATATTTTAAGTCGTAGGAAAGTTCAATACATCAACATCTCAAAATCCTCCCATTAGTTACCATCGTGTTAATATACTAAAATGAAAGTATATTCTATTTAAGTTTTTCAATAAAGGCAATAACCCGAAAACGGACCGCCCTCCTCTATCAAGTCTGTGTGAGCATTTCTCATGGATTTGCATAAATTGTATCGTTATAAAAATATTTTCGTTATTTTTCAGTTTGGTTCTGGTTGCTGATTGGTTTAGGACTTTTGCTAACCATCGCTATTATAACAGCATTGTGTTTGTATTGCACAAAACGACACAGGTAAGCCAACGTGGATTCTTTGAAAGAATTGGATATACTCTAGTAAAATGTTACTGTATGTACAAACACACAAAAAAAAAAAGCAGTATAAACAACCAAAATCGACTTTTGTTTATTTCAATTTATATAAGGAAAATTAATATTCGACACACATAACAATAAAATAGAGAATAGGAATGTATCGAAGAGTCAACCCGACCACATAGCCCAAATAGCGAGCAAACCACGTACTCCTAGGCGGGTTTCAGCTGGTCCAAAAGTACAAAAAATAAATCGAAAGCTCACACTACTATCTTCAATGAAGTACAAACCCCAAAGGTCTTCTATAGAAATAAATAAATAGTCACATGGACTTCTCAAATATGACAGTAGAACTGATGCTAGTCAAAGGCGTAGATTCTTTTTTCAGTAAAACTTTTGGAATATTTGGTCCTTCAACTGCGTACTTGATTTTTTCTTTAACTATTTGTTGCTGTTTTAACTCAACAATTATCTAATATCGATATTTTTGAAAATGGTCGTTCAAACATTAAACTAACAGTTCTGTCATATTTGAAAGAGAGAACTAACCAATTTTGTGTTTGAATTATTTCCCATCAGGGCTTATTTCAAAATGTTTTAAATCGTTACTGAAATATACTTCGAGAGGACATCCTTACCATACAAACACTGTACCGAAGGTAAAGTATACAAAACTATCAGAAAAATACATATTTTGGTTAGTGATTGATAGTCTTTAACTGCAATTGTATCACAGAAAAACATATACTATATATAACTTGTCTTTTTTTAATGTTGTCGCATCGTCGATATATTGAGTGCATTGCAATGTAGATATGCACTTTGCTTTTAAATTTCAAGTACGTTTAGACAACTTTCCAACTTTGACTCTGATATACAGAGAAAATTGGTAATATAATGGAGAATGTGTCAAAGAGACAACAACCCGACCAAAGAGACGAAAACATCCCAAGGCTGCTAATGGGTCTTCAACACAGTGAGAAAATCCCGCACTCGGAGGCGGGGTTACGCTGCCTCATTAACAATAATGCATATTAGTTCAGAAAAATGGACGCCACACTTAACTCTGAAACATATAAGTTAACATTAATTGCTTCTTTATTTTTCGAAATTATTTTTTTCATTCTTGTCTTTCAGGTATCGTCGCCGTAATCGAGTTCGTGCTTTGAATTCTGATGACGACGAACAATTTGGCTGCTGTGGGGGATGTTGTGATTATGGTGGAAGTTGTGATGTCTGTGGATGCATTGATTACTATGGATGCTGTGCGTTGTATGGTTGCTGTGGTTACCTTGGGGTGTGTAGTTGGTTTTTCGGTTGTTGTCGATGTTGTCGAGAACCACTCGAAAGTCACCGGAAAAGAATGGATGTTACCGGTAACGTTTTCTATATTAATCATCAAAACGTAACTCCAAGAATATCAACAAGATGGGAAGAGCTGCCAAAACGAGGTCGATTATCTAATAAAACGGCAATGAGATTAAAAAAGAAAAGACAGCGAATGCTTGAAAACCGAGATTATGTGTCAGAACGTGTCGAAAACCCTTTAAACGACGAAACGTATGGTAAAGTAAGAAGGAGTGCAAAAGACTTAGATATATGGTTGCCGCATTCAAATCCAGTTCGGAGTATTAATACTAGTACTAAATGAATAAGACACGCTCTTGAAATGACTTTGATATATTTTGTTTGATTCCAAGAAATAGATGAAGATTAATGACAAATTATCAAAGCAGTAAATGCATATAATAATATTTAAAAGAGCAATCTTAATATCGTATTACAGATAGTAGTTATTTTATTATTTATTTTATACTGCTTTGTTTTCCCTTTAATACAAAACAAAAAAACAAACTACAAATGTTAAAGAGTGTATTGTTTTAGTTACTTAATTTTTACTGTGCTCTTTGTTCTACCACTGCTCGAAATAACAAGGGATTGTTTAGTACAAATTCGTGAACTTGCTTATATGTACTGCTTAACCCCCCTTAAAAAAAACCTACTTTTGTTCGTTTAGAATTTTATGTTTATGTCAATTAATATATATATATATATATGTAGTTTCCTTTTGATTCATCCCAAATTTTATCTTGATAGAGAGAGTTATTTTGAAAAAAATCTAAAGATGCTTAACATATTAAGATATATTTTATGGGTGTTCCAACTAAACGTAAACAGGTTAAGAAAGAAAAAAACAAAATAGTTTAAATAAATAGCGTTAGCATATATACATAACGACTATTAGAAATGTATTAATCTTTTTCTTAATACAGATTTTGAATATCAGAAAGGTATTCAACTTTTTGTTTTTGTTTCATTCATGTTTGTGCATTTGGGTCCCTATAACAAAGACCACAATGACCATATGGGTAAAACATATGCTGATGTTACCAATACAGACTTGAGTTATGTCGCTTATAGGAATCATAATCTGATGCAACGATAGTTCTCTTTGCGATCTGCATTGTTAATATTGTTTCTGGTTTCTATTTAATTAATTTTATTCAACTTCTATATTTGTTCATGTAAAATTTAAATTTAAATGTTTTATTGTCATTAAACTATTATAAATCATAGCATCAAAGTTTTACATAACCACTACACAACACACACACGTAACAAGATAATTACTAGTATACAAAATTAATAGTGTGCATACAATGTAAGGATAAAACTTACACACATCCGAAATACTACAAAGAAACTTATAAAAAAGCAGGGTTTTAATTTGATTGTCAGACGGTGTTTGCGCGTTTCGTCTACAGTAGCGCTCGAAAAAAAAACCTAATTAGAATCCCAAATTCAACATGAAGATGAAGAGCATTGCTCTAGCATAAATTACATTAAAAAAAAGTTATGCAAAATACACGTAAGACCATCAATGACAGGTTGAGAAAAGTGTAACGAATTTGACAGTATTATATAAACAATACATCTACAGAAAAAAACGTATCAATATGTCATGCTAACACAATAGTTACTTTGGGCAATCTCCAATTTACCGGCTCCAAAACCATGTCTCAGATTTCCAATATTGTGTCCTATCACGGTAATATATCTGAGACTATTTGTAAAGACCTTATCATTCGCGAATGTGTAAAATTGATTTACTTACTTTTCAACTTGACCTTGTACCCAATAATTCATGTTAAATTCATGCTTCACGACTTTTCTTCTGCGTTGCTGATTTTGTGCTGCGTTGCTGATTTTATTCTCCGTTGCTGTTTTGTTCTCCGTTGCTGTTTTTGTTCTCCGTCAAGAATGACAGACCATGTCACACTCTTGTACAGTAACACCACTCATTGTTATGAAACACACACACTATAATTCACAAATTAACATATACATATACTAGTATGATAAATGAAGAATAAAATAAATACGAAGTTAACTAAACGCAATTGTGTGTTTACGACACGAGTTATCTCGATCATGCTACGCGGTGCTAATCCTGACTTCTTATGAAAACAAAATCTCAAAGATTTGTGACAGCTACAAGTGCATATTCGTCGAGTATTCGCCTTAAATGAAGATTACTAAAAGTTTTTGGATACATATAAAAAAAGAAGATGTAGTATGATTGACAATGAGATGTACTCTCCACAAGAGACCAAATGACACAGATATTACCAATTATAGGTCACCATACGGCCTTCAACAATGATCAAAGCCTATACCGCATATTCAGTTATTAAATGCCCCTTTTAAGTTCCATGATCGTAAGGACCAGAACATTCATATTTTGTTGTTGGGGATCATTGCTTTTTTTGTCCCCTTCCAAACTCCCACCTCCATCCCCAATGTTTGTTTTCTCTCTTGACAAAAACAGTGGCAAGCAATCTGTTTTAAATTTATTTTAATAGTTTAAAATAGTTACAAACTATTTTTCATCTACTTATTGAAACATATTTAAAAAAAAAAAAAAATCGAATGTAACATTTTATTACAAAAACACATGCCCTAGTTTCTGTGTGATATGCAAATACGGTTATGTAACAGTTAGGTTTAAAATAGAATATTGAAATTATAAACATGAAGCTTTACATCAAATATCTTTGTTCCTGTGCCTGATTGATTAGCTTCCGTTTTTAGTCCTTGTTAATATTTAGTATGTGTAATATGATTCCTAGTGATGTATTGTTGTATGATATATACGTATTTTACGATTTGTTATGTTTCTTGTTTGTTGTGTGAAGTGAGCCATTGAACTATATGGGCTTAACGTGCTATTCCAATTATTAATGAAGGTTATTGACCTTATTGTACCTTTCATTTCAACTCAATAACTTATGGCTGGCTCAAACCCAACTATAAACCTAAACATATTATTTTTTGATAAAGATACCACTGATCTTTCTTAGTTTTGTGCGTTAAAAGCGCTTTTTGGTATTATGGAAAGTGACCGCTACATTCCATCTTATGAATAAATTGGGATCATATAATGTATTTAACATAATAAATATAAAGAACCATGCAGAACATTATCTTGACTATGGTATCATTGCTACACATTTTTATTTCTGAAGTTCAATTGTTTAAAATGACTACTTATTTATCATTTCATTAGCTGTATTAATTGAGTGATGCTCAACGTCAACTTGTACTAAAATTCGCTACTACCCCTACGGCCCTACCTTTACATTGGGCCTACTTCAGAATTCAATTTTGACCGCAAACATATGCTTTTATACTAAAAACATTCTCAAGTTACATTTTGTATGTCTCTATGAGATAAAACATAGAGGACATATCTGGGAACTAGTACGTAAACTATCAAAGTATCTATGAATATTATATATCTCCCCCAAAGAGGCGTGGTTTATGAAGCAGCTATATTTACAAAGTGCAAACTAGACCGACTCGATGCTCGAATAAAGGTAACATGCAGCTGGAGGTTAAATCCCTTACCGCGCAAATTATTCTTACTTCTATTTAACATAATATAAGACGATGTGGTGTGAAGACTTTCAATCTTTGATCAGTTTTTGCATTTATTTCAAATGCATCTTGCTTATTGGAGAAGCAGCAGATGCTGCTAGTTAAATAAGGTATTTGTTTGAACTCACGAAAACACTTATTTTTTATTACATTAATGCTTTTTTTAAAATTCAACTGTTTTGTTATAACATGTATAACACAATACCGTTTTTTCGATAAAAGTGAAAAGGTCACTTTACAAAATAGCAAGCATACTTTTTATATAACTGATTGTAAATGTGACGCCGTGTTACACAATTGGTTGTTTTAAAAGCGACAGAGACGGATTCATATATTAAGCACTTGTTGCTTGTTTCTGAATCCTATTTGTGTATATGTTCATAATTATACTTGAATTATTCACAATAAAACCATTGTTTACACCAAAAGCGACCTCTCGAATCAGTTTAGAATTATTTTTGAAAATTAATTATTGTATCTTCTACGTGCACTTACCAATATCTTATTCATAAAACAATAATAATGTTTCTTTTGATACTTAAACTGTCTGAGCTTTACTGTCAAACTTAATCTCATAGTGTTCAAACAATGAATGCAGCACTATTCTGGGTCAAGTTTAATAGTACATTTGATTTCAGCTACGCCCATCTAACGCTTTGAGGAAATACAATCTGTTTTGTTTCTTATTTTGATTGTGTAAGTCGTTCGTTGATACGAAGTGTGTAATTGCTCATTCAAATACACTATAAAAAGTTCAAAATTTAATTTCGTACAACTTTCATGTACTGATTATGATGTTTTCAGGTACTGATTATGACATATTAACAAAAAAACAAGCTTGCTTTGATGTATTTAGAGGAAATACAATATAGATTCGCCCTAGTAAAATTCATTTGTCTCTGACATGCATATTATAATTTCTTTACTTTACCTTCACCCCGATTTGCATAATGACATCGTAGATATTATTATCGTTGCACAATTCATCATTTGCGGTTTGGTCATCAATTTCCTTGTGTGTGTTTGTGTCAACAAAAACACATAAATCAAAATGTGGTATAAAAGAGTTGAGTCCGATGGACATAGACATACTTACTTGGAAATCTCATAACCACTTCACAACAAGGTAGGTTTTAATTATTGAAATTTGTTTTAGAATTGACTTTTGATTTTTTAGTTAATATGCGGTTGCATTTTTTTTTATCAAATAGACTTTTCACAAATGTTTTACATATCTTTTATACTTACTAAGAAAAATGTGGTTAAATGATTGTAGTCAGCTTTTTTGCCTTGATTCAATTACTGTTAGTATGAAAACAAATCGCAGTTTCATTATTTTTATACAATAATTTTAATGAATAACTCATGTAACTGTTGCAACCGTTTTATTGTTTATTATCAGTGTTTTCATTAAAAAAAAACTTAGTGAAAAAAAATAAAACATTTTGAAACAAAACTTTCAAAATGCACTAATACGCTTTTTTTCTTATCATATTTAATATAGTTTGTGTATGGTAATGATTCAGGAAAATCTTATGAAAAGATAATAGTGAAAAATTGACCAATTTATGTGGAAAGCAAAAACAAAACGATAATATATCTTTTTTTTATAAATTTTAAAATAACCTTTATATTTCTTTTCAGATATTTTCAAGATGATTTTATTCCACACCATATTTCTATTGATGACAGTTGCCGCAGTGGCACCAATGGCACCTAAAGGTAATACCAATTTACAAAATAATTTAATTTTTAATATAATTTTATGATAATAAAATGCACAGAAATAACTAAACTAAAAACAATAGTTATCAAAGGTACCAGGATAATAATTCTATACGCCAGACGCGCGTTCCGTCTACATAAACTTTATCAAAGTGATTTTTTTGAACTTTTCGTCAATATATAGTAACAGTATTTTTATATTGGAATCATTTTTTTTTATTGTTTCTTGCATATTTTGATTTGAAATGTATTATTTTCTTTTTATATTTCCTTTCGCTGTTGCCTTTTCAAACATCATTTCAACAATTTCTTACCGGAATCGGCTCTGTACTAATTATATAATTCATTTCTATAGAATATTCCCCAAAGAAAAAAAGTGGAACTTGTCCAAAAGAAACACATGCCGAACTAGCAGTTTGCAAGGAAGAATGTAAAAATGACCAAGGATGTCCAGGAGTCGAGCTTTGCTGCCGACTAAGCGCCTGTTCAACTTACTGCCGAAGTCCAGTTGGTCATCAAAGCGGGAAACGCACATCACTCGTACTGACTGATGCTGGTAGCCATTTGGGAGCAAGTGGCATTGGATCGTCCCGTGGTATGAATGATAATTTAGCAGCACACTCATCTTCTTCTGGAACTGGTGCAACAGGAAGAGGTCACTCATCGTCTGCTATTATTAGAGGTTCCTCAAGTGGCATGTCTAGCGTTGTATCCCTTGATGACCATAACTGTAACCATGTTTGTGGACAAGGGAAATCATGCCCTTCAGGACACAAATGCGTACTAGACGGTTGTAGAAGTTACTGTGTAGAAACATCAGGGGGAGCTGGTTTATCTGATACGTTAAGCAGAGGTTCATCTGTGTCTGGGATCATTAGAAGTTCATCATCTGCAATGTCTAGTGTAAGAGATAGTAGCAGGCTAGACAGTAACTGTGATTATGCATGTGGAGTAGAAAAACCGTGTCAATCTGGATATAAATGTGTTGAAGAAGGATGCAATAGTTACTGTGTGCAAGGTTCTGGAAGTATTAATGGTATCCCAAAACTGTCAGAAACCTTAACGGGTAGAGACAATAATGCAGCAATTATCAGAAGTTCATCATCAGGCGGTCACGGAATGACAAGGGTTTCATCAATCAATGGCGCATCGAGTATAAAATGCGTAAACGATTGCGGTGGAGATATACCTTGTGGATCTGGATATAAATGTGTTCACGAAGGATGTAGCAGTTACTGCGTTAAAACTACTTCTGCAGCTATGATTGGTTCATCTGGTGGACACACAATGTCTGAAATGGTAGGAGGTTCCCACTCTGGAATGTCCAGTAGCTCATCTGGCAGGAAAACCGCGTCTGGAATTGCAAGAAATTCCCACTCTGCAATGTCCAGTGGATCATCTGGGGTTGGCAGATCATCTACAAAATGTACAAATGAATGTGGGCAAGATTTAGCCTGTGGAACAGGATATGCTTGTGTACATGAAGGCTGCAGCAGCTTCTGCATTAGAAAATCTTCTGATGGTATGATTGGTACGTCTCGTCATTCTTCAATAGGCAGCTTAGATTCACTTGGTGGTATCCACAATGTAGGTGACAGTCGTGCATCTGGAGGTCATCGTACAGGTGCTGATATTTTGGACGCAATATCAGCTTCCAGAATAGGTTCGACAAATGAAGGGACATCTGATTGCAGAAAACTGTGTTCTACCAATGCAGATTGTAAATCAACCCTTAAAGAATGTGTCCTTGTTAGTTGCCACAGATTTTGTCGAAGAATAAGAGTTTCAAATAGTTACGCACCGTAGTAACTTTAAAACATAGAAGAAATCCATATTTTTTTTTATATAAACTGATTTACTGATTTACATGAAATAAAAAAGTTAAATACCCTATTTCTATTTACATTATTGTAGAAATAATACGACAGTACAAGGAGAAATTTTTATTTCAATTAAAACCATGAAACATCAATGTGGACAAAGATATACTCAGACACACAGACAAACACGACAGAAATAAGGAATAAGATGGTGGTTTCCTCATACAGTAAATTTATTTAAATATTATGGCAAATTGACCTTAAATGGATTTTGCTATTATTTTAAGTATGTGTTTGGTGATGAATCTCTTCACATGTTTCGGTTCTAACACATCATTGGGATTCGATTGGTTGGCTTTTAGCGTTCCTGTTAAAGGTTGATAAAAGATAGAGTTTTTTTTCACGCATACAGTGTATACAGTTTTGTTTTCATTATTATGAAAAATATCCAATTACTTTAAGTAGTAATTCAGGACTTGGTCAATGTATAAGATTAACTAAAGTGTACTTAAACATTCTTAAGTTTGGCAGTTCCAATTGATTTTAAAATTCGCTCCGCAACTCTCTCTTTCTGTATACATATATATTGATATAGCTAATAGTATACATTAGCAAAAAGGAGTTTTATTTTCGTTGCAGCCTTGCAGGTTTTTTCTACAAACTGCTGAAAACTAGTGTACAATCAAGTATTACACAAGTTGTATTGCTTTATTTTAAGACTTGTTTCAGTCATAGAAAATGTTAATATTTTAGTCTTGAATACATGTATTCATATTAACTCATAATATATATCAGAATCAATTATATGTTTTGGGAGCTGAAGACGAAGGAAATATAAACTATCAGACTGGATTGTCACATAATATACCCTGACTGAAACCTGAGTTACACTTATATTACGGCTTATGTCTGTCTCATTTTGATTAATTTCGGCCATCTGTTGAGATTCAAAATAGCAAGATTTTAAAGTCATATGGCCTTTAAAGTTCAACAACATGAACTTGTTACACAACGTGTGTATAGAGCCTCTTTTTAAATAGTCAAATTTCTTTATGTATATCTAATGAAATGTAGGACCTCCGAGTTTCTCGCTGCATTGAAGACCCATTGGTGGCCTTCGGCTGTTGTCTGCTCTTTGGTCGGGTTGTTGTCTCTTTGACACATTCCCCATTTCCATTTTCAATTTTACTACTGTGGAATAATTGTTTTCCAGTACTCTATTTCGTCGACGATTTTCAAGATGCGATTGACTTATTCGTGACACTTCTCGTTAGAACTTCAGTAATCGCAAAGTGCGATAGAAAGGGAAAAATCATGACTAAAGAAAACGTCAACGAAAGTTGAAGGAAGATTGTACTAAACGATTCTGAAATCTAAAAAAAATTGATACACTAAATCACCTACCTTTCCTTTTCATTCTTTAATTTGCCGTTTCAAAATCTAAAGGACTATGGGTAATCTTATTGTTCATAAACCAAAATGAAAATAATGTTACCTCGTTGGTAAATTTCCATTGTTTTGTATGTTTTCAACCAATCAGGATTAATTATTACATATTTGGATACATGATTACCGAACTAGATGTAGCACAATTGGGGAAATCTAGATTATGGCTAAAGATCAATAATAAAAATAAAACAAAAACAATTCGGATTGACATATAGCAATTCTCCTCACTTTTATTAATTTCATATACTAACAAGAGAACAACATAGAAAACCCACAAATTATATCAGATGATATGTAAAGATAAGAACATTCATATCTTAAAAAGTATAATTTCCATGTATTTAATAAGGAAACTATAGATCTATTGATATTGAGGACACTCACTAATGGGCAATCTTGTTTAGCGTTACCATCGTTACCAGCATTAGACATTAGGTGCTTTATAACATGCAGAAGATGTGGAATGATTGGCAATAAGATAACTCTCCACCAGAGACAACACGAGGCAGAAATAAACATCTAAAGATCACTATAAGGTCTTCATCAATGAGCAAAACTCATACCACATAACTAGGACCCGAAAGCACAAAATAAATGTAAAACAATTAAAACAATTAAACTAAGACTTGATATACAAAGCTATAAACGAAATACAAATATGATATACATGAACAAATATTTATAAAGTATAATTCTTTTCTTTAAGGGAGAACATAACACTACAGGGAAATAACTTTGTAAAAATGACGTTCTATTGGAAATATGAAATTTCCAATTTTGTTTTTAAATTTTAATATTTTTGGAAAGGGCCAAAGTAAATATTTTGTCGAAAAATAATGATAATCAAACGAGCCAAATTAATTTTAGTGAAGGTGTTGGGTACCACCTTAAATCAGATATGGCACTACTTTGTTGAATGTACGCTTTTATGTGTTTTTCATCTTCGTTATTGATTTGGCTACGCAACTGATTGATGGTAAAAGCTCCTAAGACTAGTCTTAAGTAGATGAACCGCGTGTCCTTAGTTGTATTAGCCTATACTTGTTTGGCTTTATAAATATTTTGATATGAGCGTCACTGATGAGTCTTATGTGGACGAAACGCGCGTCTGGCGTACTAAATTATAATCCTGGTACCTTTGATAACTACTTACCCTATGATTTTTAATGAGTATTTTCTAAATCTATAGTTCGTTCCTGGTGATTTAGGTATGATACCTTATCATTTTAATTTAGTCTTTATTTTGTTTGGTTTTCTTGATGGTTCTTTAAAGAGTTTACGTTGATTCCCGTAATGAATTTATGACTTGAGCACTCTTGTGATCACGAGCAGTTAAATTTAAAAGGTTAACATGATTTTGAATATAAAACGGAGATAAAAAAAAAAACAATCAAACCTCCTCTTCCCCACCCCAAAAAAAAACAAAAACAACAACGAAAAAACCCTCACTTTTGCAAAAACGTTCAAAGACAGAGTGAAGCATTTATTAAAATGACACTATCCAACATTAACAAATTTTGCAAACGATATAACTTAATTGTAAATCTTTTTGACTTTTGAACAGATATATCATGTTATGGAGGGATATTTGCGAGAAAGTACTATTTGAGTGACTATTTAATTTCCCGAGCCGCTTGGCCAAGGAAATTTGGTCCCAAGACTGGTATTTTTCGCAAAAATACCCCTCCATAACATGATATTTCTGTTTAATTACACCGAATAGATTTTGATTGAAAAAATAATATAAAGGATGTATAATTGTAATATACAGAGACTTGCTAAAAATTCTTTTTAATTAACAATAACATAGGACATCTTGATTTATATGTATCTACTCTTTTATTAAATTCATTTTCACAAATACTAAAGACATCAACAATTTTTGTTCTCTGCTCGGATACATAATATGACTTATCAATAGAAAAACTTAGTACTGTTAACATATAATTCCAAAAGTAATATTTACTATCTGTGATTTCATATCCAAATAGCTGATGTTGCAATTTAATATCAAAATCTATTTTACTTTTTTTAAAGAGGTCATAGTTCTTTTGCCAAAATCTATTCAAATATGTACAATCAGAAAATAGTGAGCATAATCATCTTCTTGGTAACAAAAATTACACTTATCTGTCTTAGTAACTTTCCAGTGCAATAACAATTTTTTCGTTGGAAAAATATTATAATGTAATAATTTCCATCTAAATATTTTTAATTTATTTTCAGTCAGATATTCAAAAATAAATTGGTACAATGAATTCATATTAAGAGTGTTTTGTATTGGTAGGATTCTAAGCCATCTGTTAATCCCTATTCTAATGCAACAACGTTTGTAACGTTCATTTTGATTGGATAACGTCACTTTCTTACATGGCATCAATTGACAATTGATGCTATGGGACGTACGCGCAAGCGCAGACGGCATATGACAGATTTTAAATACATGTTTTAACGTTGTTTTCTGTCAGTTTCATTAGAATGGAGATAACAATATTGTATTTTAAGCTCCGACGGCATCAATTTGGGATTTGATGGTCGAAAATACCCGTTTACTGTCTCCGCTAACGCGTCGCCAGTAAACTTAATTTGCGACCATCAAATCCCCAATTGATGCCGTCGGAGCTTAAAATACAATACAGTTATCTCCTAACTGACGACTCTCGCTTTATAGTTATTAAAGAGTTATATTTTGTCTCGATTAAATGATTTTTTCCATATGACATTATTTCTCTGAATATTAACTGTAGTTTTGAAAGAATTTTCTTTTTGAACAACTTGGATCCATTCTGCTGGTATAGATATATAATTGGTAAAATTCAGTGATCCAGTTTATTTTGAACTTTGATTTGTTTAGAATGTAGATTTTCAATAATGACATTAAAATATTATTTATGTAAATAAGATCACTCCTAATCCAGGATTGTTTAATGTTATATTTGTAATTCTCATCGGATTTTGTCAAATGTGTTGACGTCTTTTCTATTATATTTATGTGTTATGGTAAAGAAAAATAATCACCGCCTTCATTTATCAGATTTGATTTCGTTCAAAGTAATCAGTACGATATTTTACGTTTGAAGTTAGATTCATAACAAACCTGACATAGTTTTATAATATAGTTAATTGCTACCTCAGTTTTATATTAATAAGAATTAAAATGTGCTTTGTTATTAAATGCAATATCAGTATTTAGTTCAAATATATAATCTTAAATTAATCCTAATTCTATCTTATTCATTCTTATGTGACGTCATTTTTCATTTTTTGATGCTCTGTTTTACTAATTCAAATGACGTCATTTTTTCGTCATTTTTCAGTTTCAAATAGGACGTCACTTGGCGTAGAGGTTTAAACGTATTCGGATGTGTCTACTTTTGTGTTTCAAATGTCTGGTTATGTAAATGTATTTCAGTTGTTTCCTGTAATTAGTTAATACTTCAGCTTTAAATTTTCAAATTTTGAACTTGTTGCCTTTTGTTGGCTGTTGTTCGTGTGATTCTTTGTCAATTGTGTTCTCCAATTTATTTATATTGTAGTCCTGTGTTGTCATTTTGATGTTATATTTCATATGGCCATAAAACCAGGTTCAACCCACCATTTTTTCCTTTAAAAATGCCCTGTACCAAGTCAGGAATATGGTCATTGTTATATTATAGTTCGTTTCTGTGTGTATTACATTATAACGTTGTGTCGTTTGTTTTCTCTTATTTTTGAGTGTAAATTCACATTGCGATAAGACGTGTCACGGTACTTGTCTATCCGAAATTCATGTATTTGGTTTTGATGTTATATATATATGTTATATTTGTTATTCTCGTGGGATTTTGTCTATGTGTGTTACATTTTAGTGTTATGTCGTTGTTCTCTTATATTTAATGCGTTTCCCTCGGTTTTAGTTTGTTATCCCGATTTTGTTTTTTGTCCATGGATTTATGAGTTTTGAACAGCGGTATACTACTGTTGCCTTTACTAATCCAGTTCTCAAATATAATTGGTATTGAAAAGGGCAGTTGTTATGTTATAGTCTTTCTATTCAACTCTGTCGCTGTCTTTGATTTGTCTTTTTCTTTAGCTCTTTGTTTTTTTAATTTAGTGGCGTGTGTATTATGTTTACTTTTTTAGTTTTAGATATTTCTTTCGTTTTGCTTAGTTTTTAGGTTTCCATATAGATGTATGCACACTATTGTTATTATTTTGATCGTGCCATTGTCAGTTTGTTTTCGAATTATGAGTTAAAATGTAACTTTTTTTCTAATTCTCTCTCTTTTACTTAAAATGATACGATATCGTTTTTGTCATAACATTTGAAATAATTTGGAAGTAAATATGAAAAAGCCATTGTCGGCTTTTAAAATCCATAAACCGGAAAGCATTATGCATCTAATGTCAACTTATGTTTTTTAAAAATAATAAAATCAGATATCTGTTATGAACGACATATTCGTATTTCATTATACACTACCAAGAACTTACCCACGTTTGTTTGGTACATTACTACCCTCGTACATATCAGTACTGTTCGGCAAGACTGAAAACTTGTAATGTTATACTTTCTATTAATTCAGTACTGTTTATTAATGTACGAAAACGGTACAATTACTAATTCTATAAATTGAGTACTGATTTCAGTACTGTTTCAATACTACTTTCGTCAGTATTGTTTCAGTACTGATTTTGACAGTACTGTTTCAGTACTGATTTCGTCAGAACTCGTTCAGTAATGACTTCGTCAGTAATGTTTCATTACTGATTTTGTCAGTTATGTTTCAGCACTTATTTTGTACTGTAAGTGTACCGATTTTATTAGTACTATTGTTGTACTATGTTTGCATTCACTGTTTTAGTAAATACTTACCTTTTAGTGCTCACCTTATTCATATAAATAATAGTTGTTTCTTTAGGTATAGTTTATGTGTGGTTAATCTTTTTAATTTGAATACATATTGTTTCAAAAAATATTGAGAACATTTTTTACACATGTGCATATGAGTACAATTGGTATCCACATATAGATTTGATAATGCTGTACCAATATTATTATTATCCTCGTTTAGCTGGTTACATATCAATTTTTGTTTCTCTTCAACTGTATCACCCTGCTATCACCCTGATGAGCAAATGTTTTTAGCGACCTAACAATGACTAAGGAAAAGTATCAAGCTTACTTTCGTCTATCGAAAAACTATTGAAGTGAAGGGAAATTCAACAGAAAGGAAGCAAGATAAGCAGTTTATCGGATTTTTCTCAAGGGAATTGTTTACCCTTTAGGAGCACTGAATTCACTCCCGGGTTAAAGTGGAGTTCGTGTTTTTTTATGTATTTTGTAAACTGTTGATGTAAATGCCCGTTGGTTTTATGATCTTTGTTTACTCCTTGATTTTGATTGTGACTATCTTTCTGTGTAAAAAAAAAAATCACAATCGACATCAGAGAGATTCACATTGTTGTTCGAGGCTGTATTTTACAATATCAATGTGTAAAAAAGCGTACAATTTATACATATATCTAAACAGGATTAGATTATTCAACACTGTTCATTTTTGGTATTTTTGGTATTTCTTAAAACATGTTGCCATTAATGCTTCCATATGTTAATATGTTACACAATGTATTACAGTTTACACGAAACAATGTCTCATTTACTTTTGTTAATCATAACTGAAATTTCTTTTATCTATCATAACCATTGCTTTAATATAATAATCTTTAATGTCATATACACATATGAAGTTTGTGACAAAAATCTCAATCATTTTTTATGACCCTTTGAGGTTCATAAATATAACAATCAAAGAAACACTTATTTTGCTTGTATCATGTTTTATTGCTATCTTTTCTTTGGAATGCTTCGTAGAATGTCAGCTTTCTGGCTCTTTTTCTCAATTCAGTCTCGCATATGATGTGTCTTGCTACATATACATGTAGAGTGGTAATTCCAGATGACACTTTATTATGAGCTCATTATAAGCATCCATCTTTTATGTTTGAAACTCAGAATTTAATGGTTCGTGATTAAATGTTTTTTTTTCTCCTGATTAGTGCCATATTAATACACCCTTCTGTATATAGGTCTTTAATTTTCACACCCAACCTTCCTATGTCAGCTCCTGTCTCCTATGCTGTTAATAATTATTACGATCTACCGTAATCAATAGAAAATTTGAAAATTAAAATGTTTAAAAAAAAGAAGTTATCAGTGCAGTTTGACCCAATTGACTAAAATTGCCTGTTTTCGTTCATGCCGAAGAGTACTTAGCTTTTTCCACATTGTTAGAATGTATATTGCCATGGTCAGTGAGTTTTCATTAGAGTTATCGTTCTTTGTAAAGATTCTTCAATATAATGTTCCAATATTGTTTTGTTATTAGAATTTAGAGAATTAGAATAGAAATTTGATGAGAAACGATTCCATTTGTTTATGCCTCAGCCTACCAAGTAAATGTGAACTAGCTTCCCTAGAATGAATATAAAACCCTTTAAATATGATTATAGACAGTAGTTATTAAAGCGGCACTCAACACTTACAAATAATCAATCAATCATATTTTGATTCAATCTGTAATTCTATTTCATTAAGGATGTATTCTTCTGACATTTCAGTCTCGTTCAGTCTCGTTAAAATCTCGTTCTGGAATTATTTCCAAAATATGTGATATAAGTGGAAAAAGCAATGAATTTGATAATTATAATCAAACTTAACTCGGTGAAAGAATTGTGTATTTGCAATAAGTAGTTTTTGAGTAATGAAATTTTTCAAATTTTTTGACGTATTTGACGTATTGAATTTTAAACCTGATGCTTTATTCATTAATCATGTGTTTCTTTGTCTAATACGTTCTCCTATTTATTTGTATTGTAGTCCTGTAATATTATGTTTAACATTGCCATTAAAGTGCGAGGTTTGGCATGCCACAAAACCAGATTCAACCCACCATTTTTTCCTTTAAAAATGTCCTGTACCAAGTCAGGAATATGGCCATTGTTATATTATTGTTTTGTTTCTGTGTGTGTTACATTTTAACGTTGCGTCGTTTGTTTTCTCTTATTTTTGAGTGTAATTTCACATTGCAATAAGACGTGTCACGGTACTTGTCTATCCCAAATTCATGTATTTGGTTTTGATGTTATATTTGTTATTTTCGTGGGATTTTGTCTGATGCTTGGTCCGTTTCTGTGTGTGTTACATTTTGGTGTTGTGTCGTTGTTCTCCTCTTATATTTAATGCGTTTCCCTCGGTTTTAGTTTGTTACCCCGATTTTGTTTTTTGTCCATGGATTTATGAGTTTTGAACAGCGGTATACAACTGTTGCCTTTATTTATTACTAATCAAGTCAGTCATTTTTAGTGAAATTTTGAGAAAAATAGGTGAGGGGTACAAAAAATGATTTTACCAGAAATATAAACATCCCATATAATTTTATAGATATGTATTTTTTTCAATCATTTATAACAAAGAAGTTGAAAAAATATGCATTTTGTTCTTTAAACAGAGAAAAATCACAGATTTACAAAATTGACAACATGGTAAATTTGACACAAAAAAGCATCAAAATATGATAAAACTTTCTTGTATTAACACCTACCTAAGGTTTTTTTAGTTGAATTTATTCAGATTGGTGCCGTTCATCTTTATTGAGAGTATGAAAAAAAGTTTAATTGTGGAACTGCGATTTTTTTCATGACAATAGCCCAAAAATGGGTAAAAATTGACGAAAAAAGGAAAAATCATCAAAATTTGGTACGTTTAGAGGGCTGTTGCAAAAAAGGAAGCACACCACCAAATGATTTTTTCTTCACCAATTATTTTTTTACAGTCATTTAAACCTAAAAATCAGGTTTAGAAAAAAAGTTTAATTCTAGAAATTTTTGGCTCCTCAGAGGTGTACATCCTTAAACCTTTCAAATTTATTTCATTCAAAGAAAAGTGGGGAAAAAATGCAAAAATGGCATTTAACCTAGACAGCTCCGTTGATAAATATTTGTATTTGCTTAATTATTTCACCAAACTAATGTAATTCATCGAAAGTTGCACTTTTTTTCATAAACAATTAAAAACTTCCAAGGTCGATTATAACAAATAAAGTGCATTCTTCTTGCTATTTCGTTTTTTAACGTGTTCTGTAAATTAAAATAAAATGCTCCTAAATTGCTGTTTAAGAAATATCCTATGTTTATTATAATCTTCAATTTTATGAAATATACCCTCAAAAATATTTTAAGAAGTATTCAATGTTGCATTGATTTCTGAGGTATGTTTTATTATCATGTAAAATAAGTACCAGTGTATTATAGCTTCATCCTTCTTTTTCTTTGAGGAAATAAACAAATTGTCTTCAAATGATCATTAATTGTGCAAATCGCCGGTTGATGCAATGTTTATGGTTTGCGAATGTCCATACAGAATTAAAAGTACAAACGTTATATACTTTTTACCTTCATGTATTTTTTATTAGCATAATTATGACGTGATACAAAAATTTGCACCCTTTGATGTGTTAAGAGGAAATAAATAAGTATCGACCTAGTTATTGTTCGCTTTTCTCTGACATGCAAAGTTGAAAGTCCTAACCTTTCATCTTACATTTCCATAATGACATTTTACATTATATAAAAATTACACTATTCATCATTTGTGGTTTTGTCATCAATTTCCTTGTGTATGTGTATGTGTGTATGTCAACAACAATAACACGTTTAATCAAGGCTACCTAATCCTTTATAACAAGTTCTCAATAAAGACACCAAAATCTTTTACCAATTTCATAAAAATTTAATATAAGTTGGTGAAATCAGAGAATAATTTCATATTTAGCAATCTTCTTGTTAAAGATACAGTTTCTTTAAGCATCTGGATAATTTATTAATCTAACTGAAAATTAATTTACCAAGATACCTTGGGTATACAAAAATATGGCTGAAGTCCCTTCGCATTGTATGTATCAACTCTTCATAAAAGAGGAAGAAAAGTGCATTTTTTTTAGTATATTCTACGGCAATTTATATACTAAGTAATTAACAACCATTACTTGTTTTTTGTTTATTAATGATTTTGTTCGATGTTATGGAATGAACACAATTTTTAATACCAAATAGGGCAAATAAATATCTCAATTAATGTAGTTAAAAAACAAATTTAAATCATTTTCACTTAAAAATCTAAATGCTTTTCCGGTTTATTTAATAAGATAAAATTCCATACCATTTTTCTTTTGATGACAGGAGCCACAATAACAGTAACAGATAATGAAAATGTACAACATACAGTACTTATAAAATCAATTTTTACCAATACTACAAAAGCCGTGGTAAAATGACAGAATTTTATTCCGCATTGTCAGTACTGATAATGGACAATGAAAATAAATCAAAGAGTCAGAACTTTTATATGTCGTATTCATATAATTTTTGTTATATAAAAAAAAATCGGAAATTTATATATATCACACAGAATAATGTAGATTGGAGGGTAGATTTCTTAATTTCTTGATGTCGTTATTTTATTATCGCAGCACTGTCTTCTACATCACTTTTCAATTTATTCAATATTTAATTATTCAGAAGATCGTTCATATATCATTTTCGATATCGTGTTTTGTAAACTACTTGCCTTTCTGTCGTTTTTTGTTGCCTTTTATTGTTATCTTTCTACTCTTTTACGAATTACAAGTGTCGAATGTCTCTTTGTAACCTTGCGCCCCCTTTTGAAACTTGTATAGACAGGAGTCAATGTTATAATACAGTGTTGACTTAAACTTGTTTTTTCGGTTGGATGATGTCCACAAAAAGGCATTGCATTCATGAATTTTAACTTCCATTTTCTCTTCGTCTGTTTTAACATATCTGTTTAAAAGTCTAAAGATTTTATAAACAATACTGATAAAATTCATTGAATACGAATCAGATAATATATATATATGCATATCCAATAGAGATTTTAACATTGTTACTGACAATGTCTAGAATATAAAAAAGAAGATGTGGTATGATTGCCAATGAGACAACTCTCCATAAGAGACCAAATGACACAGAAATTAACAACTTTAGGTCACTATACGGCCTTCAACAATGAGCAAATTCCATACTGCGTAGTCAGCTATAACAGGCCCAGAAATGACAATGTAAAACAATTCAAAAAGAAAACTTACGGCCTAATTTACTTACAAAATATGAAAGAAAAAACAAATATGTAACACAAAAAAAAAAAAACGCGAACCACTGAATTACAGGCTCCTGACTTGGGACAGGCACATACATACAGAATGTAGTGGGGTCAAACATGTTAGCGGGATCCAAACCTTCCCTAATCTGAGACAGTGGTATAACAGTACAATATCAGAACGAACTATAACTATCAGTTAAAAAAAACTTAACTCATCAGATGGATAAAAATACCAATACTACAAATACAAGTGGTTGTGGTCAAAAATGTAATGTTGAAATATTTGTCAGTACAGTACAATTTCATCTTATTCTATTATTATTATATCCGTACCTTTGCAACACATCTGTAGACTTTTATGATTTTTTCCTGGTTTACAGAATCGTTTATTCTTGACAATCCAGTACCTACCAAATTTACGATGATTTCTTCAAAACCGTATACACATATAAAAAACTAAGAAAATTAAAATGTAAATTGCATCTATGTAAAGGCATAACAACGTAATGGTCGACTCCTTTAAACTGTTTTGTCGATAATACTTTATTAACTGCAATGTATCTTTTTTTGACTTGAAATACGATGTACATTTATTGAAAATCACCTGAACAAAATTTACCTTGTATAACTTAGGGAAGTATACACAAGGGGTCCTGTGTTTACAGTGTCGTCCAGGGATAAACGGTGGAGTAGATAAAAAAAAATCTATATAATTTATACATTCATATTCATTAAACAGACAGACTGAGTTTGTAATGTATCTTAATGAATCAAACTATTTCATATTGTTTATAATATAATAGTTTGTATTATATTTGATAAACATCATCGTGTTTGTTACACTTTCACCCTTTTCAATCATCACTTCAATTACCTTTTCCTATATAGTAAAATCACAAAAATGCTGAACTCCGAGGAAAATTCAAAACTAAAAGTCTCCAATCAAATGCCAAAAGCAAACGATCAAACACATTAAACGAATGGATAACAACTGTCATATTTCTGACTTGGTACAGGCATTTTCTTATGTAGAAAATGGTGTTTTGAACCTGGTTTTATAGCTAGCTAAACCTCTCACTTGTATGACAGTGGCATCAAATTCCATTATACTGACAACGATGCATGGACAAAATAAACAGAAATAATAGGTACAAATGTCAAAATTACAGCAGTCAACATTGTTTTATAATCTTAATCACTTAAACACTACAAATAATTATAGACCAATCATATTAGCAAAAATTAAAGACCAGAAGACGCAAATTTACAATAGTACAATAACACAATGACGGGATGTAGATATGTAACAAAGAAACATAAAAAGGCATATAGACAAAGCACATAGCAAAAATGAAAGACAAGCAACAAACAACTTTTCCAAGTAACCAAGTATCTTAATAACAATAAAACAAACACATATCATATCGAACTATATCAGTCCTATTCAGGACCGATAACTCTGTCGATAAATATTGTCGGGTATACAGTGGTGTTGAAATCAGAGCAATTGTATTATATGTCTCTGTTGAAAAGTAAAGAATAACATTTTTTTACACAAGTTTAACTTTATATCGATTTATTGAATGCCTGGATTTGGTTAAAATATTAAATTAAAAAAAAAAAAAAAATCATATTCAATGAAATCTCGTTTAATTTTCTACGAAATAAAACAAAATCGATCCATTTTAATTAAAATTTGAATCAAAATATTTCTTTAAAATAATTATAGAAACATAAATATTAATTTGATTATCTTTTAAAGCAAAAATTATTTTTTTTAAAGATTTTTTTTTATAATATTCATATTTTCTTAAAGATTATTATGATACATAGTTTTTCTGGTTTGACACGGGGAAGAGAAGATATTTATTTGTTCATTTATGAAAACTTTTGTATATCACCAATTTAAACTTTGGTAATACATGTATACACAGGATGTTTAATGTCACCTGGTTGCTTTTGATTTGCACGTATACCTGAAAATAAATTGTTATGTAACATTACATCCCAAGTCAGAGTTCACCTGTTCGTCAAGTGATGGGATTTTGAGGGTATATAATATTTATCTATAATAATTGTTGGGATTTTTTTTTCTGTCTTGGGACGTTAATATTTTTTTGTTCTAAAAGGAATGTATAAATATATTTCTAAAGAAAGATTAATTATACAGAAAACAGGAAAAACACCTTTAAAAAGAAGAGAAAAAAATTATTATAAATTTTATTGTTAACTATTTTCTGGTAATAGTATATCCTGGATATTTGTCAAAACAAAATGTTCCCGTGCCACACTTAAAATAATATTTTTTTTATCAAGAAATTTTGAAATCAATCATATCGAAATATCACCAAAGAAAATAACAGAAACATCAGAGATTCTACATGAAAAATTTAATTTAATCAAGGAAAGTCTTACTATACAAATCCTTGATTTGATGCAACATTTCCTTATACATCATCCGCCATTTTGAAAAATTCCGAAATATTCACCTTTTTGAAATCGATTTTTGACAGAAATTGCCAAGAAATTAAACTGTTTTAAATAGTATTTTTCGCCAGATATATGTTTGAATATACTTAATCGATTTGCAAAGTTTTCTTTTTTTATTCACGGAATTTCTATTTTTGTTGTACAAGAAGACATGGGTATCGTCTCATTTAGCATTGAGTGAACGGAGAAATAACGAGAAAAAGTACATGTTTTTACGATTCCCCAGTGACAGAATTTAATCAAAAAATAAACTGTTAGGACCAACATTGTTTGATAGAAATATGTTTGAATATCAAGGATTGATTTGCAAAAGTTAGAAAACGGGTCACGTTAATGAGAATATTAAACTTTATTGAAGCACCTATGCATTTTATATGGGGCAATATAATATGACATGGCGGCAAGTATACGTCACAAAAGTCACGTGATGTCAAACTTAGTTGGATTTGTTAACAAAAAAGCACAAAAATGCAAATAGCAAATTTAACAACCTCATTCATTGCTTTCTTATTTTTGAATTTTAATTAAATCCACCCATAAACGGTTGAAAGATTTTAAGCATTGGGACCGAATGGCCATCTCAATATGGCGTGCGTTTGACGTCAGAATGTAAATGTAAAACAGGTAGAGATATAAAATAATTTTGTCGTTCAAAGTATGAAAGCAATATAGTCTATATTTCAGTCTCTAAAATATGACCTGTTGATATTATTTGTAATGCCTTTTTGTTATTTAATTTTAAAATGTATCTGGTCTATATACCAGCTTTGATTGTTTGGAATTACTACAAATTGTCACTTCTTTTTACTATGAACATCAACATTATTTCCTTTCTCCTTAAATACTGTTCCGGCAACTCTACATGAAGGTCGTTAAAAACTTCCATTTGTTTGTTGTACATGAAGAACAAGAAGTTTTATCGAGCAACAGTTGTACAGTTTTATTGTTGATATTCACCCCACATGTACCAACTTTTAGACAAGTTTAATTGACATACAATAAAATTCTTGGTATAATATAGACAACAGAGGTATACTTAACAATATATTTTTTTTCATTTTACTGTGTATAATATGAAGTAATTGTTTTCAAAGTTGAGGTTTTTCTAAAATTGTTTAACATTTCAGCGGTTTTATACTTTTATTTTAAGTATTCATCCCTTAATTGTATTAACTATGTATTACCATTGTATCACAGATCAGATTTATTCGTTCATTGTGCGTTAATTTGCGTAACTAAGTTTTTTGATTGAGTAAAGTCATTGCAATTGATATTTTATGGTGTGTCTCAGAAAAGGGAGAGTGTTTAGTACCATTAAAATGTTTAATCCCGCTACAATTGTTTGCACCTGTCCTGGAGTCAGGAATCTGATGTTCAGTGGTTGTTGTCTGTTTAAGTAATTCCTAAGTGTTTCTCGTTTCCCGTTGTTTATATAGATTAGACCGTTGGTTTTCCCATTTAAATGGTTTCACACTAGTACTTTTTGGGGCCCTTTATAGCTTGCTATTTGTTGTGAGCCTAAGCTCCGTGTTGAAGACCGTACCTTAACCTATAATGGTTTACTTTTATAAATTGGGACTTGGACGACGAGTTGTCTCATTGAACTCATACGACATCTTCCTATATCTATATAGTTCTCTAGGCATATCCTCTGCAGAATGTTCATAAGAAGTTAGCATTTCCTTCTTGCCGCTTGTCTATTGATTAATTGTAAATTCCTTCTAAAAAGCCATGCCATTATGTATAAAAGAAAGACAACAGTGCATATAAGCAAAGCATTAGCACAATGACGGGATGCAGAAGTACAGAGCCACGGCAAATGGATATCACCAAAAAACAGACCAAACAGGTAATATAAATAAAGACAAATAAAAGTACACTATAACACGTATTAAGATGAAAAACAACGTCAATACGCAGAATATATACTTCAAGACCATCGTGTATTATTTGTGAAGTTGATACGGAAAAGTTATCAACAAGGTCTTGGTGCCTTCAGATGAAATATTTTAGAAAAAGGACGAGACGTTCTTTGACATACCCCTGGTTCATCAACTTTCTGCTCGGACACTGGTGACGTTTTATACAGTTTGAGTAGGAGCTGCAAGCTCCTGCATACCGAATAAGTTGGGAAATGTTTATTCCATATGCAGGTGAAGTTGGTATATTGCTACTAAGGTGGGTGAAATTGATTATTTCAAATTTAAAATCGTCTCGTTTGTCACAGATTCTGGTACTGAGATGACTTTGTACTCTATGTCAAATTGGAGGTATAAGTCTAAAAATGAGGTGGAGAAAGCCGTGTATGTTGTTTCTTTAATTTCTATTTATGGGGATATATTAATTGAACCAAATCCGAAAAGTTCAGATTGTAAATGGAAAGAACATCATCAGTATATCTGAAAGTGAAATTAGATAACCTGGCTTTTTTTTTCTTCTGGAAGGAACTCTGGTTCATATGAAAATTAGAAGAGATCAGCAAGGATAGGCGCACAGTTCGTTTCCCTAGGAATGCGGACAATTTGTTGAAAAAGTCTACCTCCATATTTAACAAATATGTTGTCGAAAAGAAACTCCAGCATATTGATGACTTGTTCCTCTGTGTAGCATTTTGTTCTTTATTAACAAAAAAAACCTTTTGGGATCCCAAAGTAATAAATGTATTGCGTATGCTACCATTTTTATGATGAAAGTCATTGTGGATTATTTCTTTTAGGCGATTTTTTAAATTTTACATGGGCGAATCTACCAAAGAAAACCCTAAGTTTTTAAAAATTATCAACTCTTTCGAGTATATAATCTATCGAAACTGAACGTATCAACGGTACTTCCTGGCAATACAAAAATTCATCGACAAATTTCATCGACAAAGTGATTGTAAAAATAACATGGGATTTGTGTTTTTTATGCCCCACCTACAATAGTAGAGGGGCATTATGTTTTCTGGTCTGTGCGTCCGTTCGTCCGTTCGTCCGTTCGTCCATCCGTTTGTCCCGCTTCAGGTTAAAGTTTTTGGTCAAGGTAGTTTTTGTTGAAGTTGAAGTCCAATCAACTTCAAACTTAGTACACATGTTCCCTATGATATGATCTTTCTAATTTTAATGCCAAATTAGAGTTTTTATCCCAATGTCACGGTCCACTGAACATAGAAAATGAAAGTGCGAGTGGGGCATTCGTGTACTGAGGACACATTCTTGTTTCGTTGTTAATATTCAATCTATTCCCATTGTCTTCCTTCAAAGAAATTCAAGTGCTGGAAAACCAAAACAAATTCTCATTGACGATTCAATTATCTTATAAGAATAAATAAATCTAAAAAAAAAATAGAGCCAAATGTCGTTACTTATTGTTTAAGGAATTGAAACAGTCTTGTTTGTTAATTAAAACTGTGCAAGTATCTGTTTATAACATTATGCATAATGTGTGTATTTTTGTGCATTATCAATACATCAAACATCCTTTTGTAGTACATACATTTACTATGATGTCATTATAAAAACAAGTGTGTTGCATGAGGAAACATGGTGTGCACTAGACCCCATGACGTACATTTGTTGAGACACTCTTCTATTCCATATGAAAACATTTTCAATTGACATTTAAGTCAAGATTACATTGCAATTACAGAATTCATCATTTGTGGTTTGATTAGTATTTCCTTGTTTGTACATAACTAAAATACAAAAAAATTGAGATGGTATAAAAGAACAGTTCTGTACTAGTAGAACATTATTAATTCATTCTTTAAACTGATAGTTGCTACGAAATAAGGTAAGATTTCTTTCAAGTTGAAGTGGTTATAGGTTACCAACAACTGTTCATTTGTAGATATATTTCCTTTAAATAAAATATTGCTGTATAAAGAACTAAACTGAAAATCTTCCTATTTTAACGGAATGTTTGAAAACACTTGATTATGAATTGGGAAAGGTAATACGATTTTCAATATTTTCAATTTAAGTTATATGTCAGGTTTTGAAATGGGTCTATTGGATACAGCTGCGATCTCTTTGTTTAATATATTCAACTCATTAAGCAATTTAATTTAAAACGACAAATTTTTATTACTTTGATTGAAGTTAGATTGAACACGTATTCCTTTCCTATAACTGCATTGAAATATATCATTTTGGTAGAAATATTGCATCTTTTTTCATTTCCCCCTTTTTTATTTGTCTTCAGTCGTTTTTTATAACTTTAAAGTTAATTTTCCTAAACAGTTTTTTTTTAAATTTCGCAATGATTTTGACATAACACAAACCTTGTCTAACAAATCTAGTATTTCTGACGTTTGGCCGAGGATTATTTTCAAACGTACATATCTTCGTCTGTTATACAAGTTTTGCTAGATATACAATCAGGGTTAATCTATAAGTTTCTAAATAAGGAAATGCCTGTACAACGTCAGCAACATGACAGTTGTTTTCCGTTCGTTTGTAACGTTCGAACTTTTGAGTTTGCCATTTAATAAGGGATTTTTTTTCCGGATTTAAAATACTTGTTTTGCAGGTCTTACTTAATATTTTCTAAGGCAGGTTTATCTTGTATATTTCAGATACTTTAAGATGATGGGATTTCAAACCATATTACTATCAGTGGCATTGACCATAATGACAGTAGCCGGTAAGAACTATTTTAGATACGATTTTTCCAAATTTATATGTTTTTTTTAAATTTAAATTGCAATGTTACAATTGCCACTGATGAGCATTATGTAGACTAAACACGAGTTTGGCATTCAACGTTAATGTCTTGAATTTTTTATGATTTTTTTTTCAAAACAAATTTTTCTTACGTAATTAGATAAATTTAACCCTTTCATCACATCAAAGATACCACATTTATAATTATTTATGCCAAACATGCGTTTCTTCTACAAAAAAACTTATAAGTTAGCTTACATGCAAAAGTAAAAATGACAAACCAAGTGCAAAGTTGAAGAGTATTGGGTACACAAAATATCCAAACAGTGTTTCCAGAAAGCTAATATAATCCCTTTCTTGTAAAGCGAATCGAAAGATTTGCGAATACTAGTAATTAAGAGTTTTGTAAACAGTTAATTCATAAATATGACAAACCTAACTAACCACTGATCAATCTGCAAAAATGTAATCATAATTTGAATCTACAATAGAAATGCCAGCTTTATAAGTTCATGTGTCGGTTTTTTTCGGGATTCACCTTAATCAGGAGGGCTTGAATACGATTTAAAAAAAATATTTATTTTAAATTAATTTTTACAAATTCTCTTACACTTTTTTATAGCTTATACACCTACAGAAAAGAAATTAGGTCTACATGGAGTGAACAAGGTTTTACAGCTTGAAAATAGAGTTGAAGGAGATATTAGGGGTCATCTTGGAGACTCAGTTTCTGTATTGGATGTAATTGATGCAAATAGACGAGCAGGATCTGACAGAAGAAGTTCAGCTGTCTCTGGAATTATAAGAAGCTCTTCATTTCAAAGGTCTGCTGGTGTATCGAGCAATGATGGTATTAACAGAAACTGTCATTATGAGTGCGGAGTAAATAAACTATGTAGCGTAGGACAGAAATGTGTACGAGATGGTTGTGACAGTTATTGCGTCCAAGTTTCATCCGGGAGTGTAATTGGTGCATCTAGATTGTCGGAGTCTATAAGAAGGGGAAACACAGTCTCAGAAATTAGGAGAGGTTCGTCATCTGACCTATCAAGACTGTCAAGCATTGATGATTTGAAATGCAATTATGGATGTGGAGACAATAAACTATGTGGGTTAGGACATAAATGTGTCCACGAAGGATGCAACAGCTATTGCGTACAAATAGCATCTGGTAGCCTAATTGGTTCTGGTCAGTCTTTGACTGGACGTTTGGATCTATCTAGCAATGCTCATTCAGAAACTATTGGTAGCAGTCGTACATTGTCTGGTCACACAGGTTCTGACATTCTTGACGCTATCTCAGCTAGACGTAGTGGCATGGATTTATTAGACACAGTTTCTTCTAGACGAAGAGGATCATCTGGTTCATCTAATTCAGGGATCGTATCTCAGTCAGTAGTAGGAGTCCCCAGTGATTGCAGAAGACTATGTAATACTGATTCAGATTGTGCACCAAGCAAATACTGTACCACTGTTGATTGTCACAGGATTTGCAGAAGAAGACCATCTAAAGGATACTCAGGATGAACATTATTAGAACTTTGAAGAAATCCACATTTTTTTTTACGCAAACTGATTTTTTTTATAGATAAATAAATAAAATATTTAATACAACTAGTCTTGTTGTAAATATGTTCCAATTCATTTAAAAACATTCTATTCTTACGACATCGAGGTATTTATAATAATAAAAATAATTTTATCATACACACAGATATAAATACACGTTCAGAAAAGATAGCAATAATAATGGTGATCAATTTTAGGTTAAATTGTTTACTCGGAACGAACAATTAACAGAAACTATTGAGTATAGATAGATATGGCAATTATCGCCATTTACTTTTGTTTATAAAACAAAATTCAAAGGAAGATGTACTGTGAATAGCAATATATAAGCCACTACAAAATAAAAAACAAAAATGACACGAAAAGTGTCTCCATAACAGTTTATGTTAACCTTTAAGTTTATGACCCCTTTTGTAGATATGTGTTTTACGAAAGTTTAAAAGAACAATCATATAAAAAAGCTAAGAAAATGATTAATAGAGATGTACCATTGAGTGCATAGACCTAAGGAAAACTTGGTGCAAAGCAATACTAGTTATTGTGTTATTGCATTAAATAGAAAATGGAGAGTTTGTGGCAAACAAAACCCAGATTTTAACAGGATTCCATAATACACAGAATAAACATAGACTACTGATTATATTAACTTGTTTGTCAACAATGTGCTTGTATTAATTGTTACAAAAAAATCAAAGGCAACTTTAACATTAAAGAAAAAAACCACTTGCTGAGTCACTATAGTTATTTGGAAGGCGTACCAGAATTGGGTCATATTCATATTTGTTTTAAAATGTTTAACACATATCTTTATTTATAAACTTGTTTTAAGGAAATTATTTAGAGTATGGCATGCAATAAGCCCCGAATTGTAAATATTTGAATACAAGGGGAAAAGCTGTGGCTTTTTAATAAAATTTCCATATGTTTAACAATGAAACCACAAAAGGGTACACAATCTGTAATGTTGGCCTTAGCGATGACTAATAAATAAACACTTTCATAGGATTTTTATTCTAAACAGACGCGTACGCATACATGTTCCTGCTTTGTCCATTGTGTTTGCATTTAACCCGGTGAAACTGTTTTAACGATATTAACTTAAAATTGATAATCTACATGGAAAAAGTACAATGTTTGAAGGTCAAATATGTGTAAGCCATCATGTTTTAGAAAATTTAAAAATCCACCACCTGAAAAATAGATGTTTACCCTAACTTCTATAGTTCTTGTCAACTACATTTACAATCAAATTTTTTTCAATGAAAACACAAAGCATTAAAAAAAAAACGAATGCTTGGGATTTTCTTATTCGACTCTGTGAGACAGGAATATCTAAAAAGAAATACAAGAAAATGAAAGATGTCTGGTTTTTCATATCGCTGATGGATAGATCTATTTCACGAATGTGACCTACCAAATGAGACTATTTATCGGGTTTGTTATAACTCCAGCAAAACGATGGGTGCCACATGTGGAGCATGATCTGCTTACCCTTCAGGAGTACATGAGATCACACCCAGTTTTTGGTTCTGTGTTTTGCTTAGTTTTTATTTTTCTATGTCTTGTTTTGTGTACTATTGTTTGTCTGGTGGTCCTTTTCTTTTGTAGCCATGACGTTTTTATCTGTTTATATTTAATTGATAAGTTTGGATGTCCCTCCGGTATCTTTCACTCCGATTTTTTTAACTCATCAGATGGATACATATAGAAATACACCTAGCAAAAACACAGAGTGGACGTTGCCGGGGAAACGTATTTGTACATCCCAACAACACAAATACACTATGTACAGATCTGAGAGTACTCGCAGTTACTGACAGCCAGTTCACACATGATATATGTACGGCTTTGGTATGATCAGATCGTCATGCTAGCTTTCAACTATTTTATTAATTGAATTTCTGCTTCCAATAGCTACAAGATTTTTTAATTCGTACTTCAATTGTTTTATAGTTCAATTGCTGAATACTGGGCTGATGAGTCAAATGCTTTCCGACTGACATTTTAATTTCATGTTTTACATAACTACCCCAGATTAAAGACAATTTCCCTCGATCAAACAAGAAAATCGCCACATTTTTGTATACTCTTTTTTTGTATACTTAAGAATATACAGAAGGGAATTAAAAAGTCGTGCATTGACATACTACAGCACACATCAATATTATATTATACAAAGTAATCATGACTCATTTTACAAACAAACAGATGCAAGCAAAGAGAAACTACTAAAAAGATATTAGACACGCATACTGGGCATACATCGACCATATCATTTTGTACGTCGAATAAAAATACAATTGTTAGATAAGCAAGACAAACGAAAACAACAGCAAAGTACCTACACAAAGCGGTAGTAATCTGCATGAAAACCCATCTGACAGAATAACATCCTCAACAAGTCCAATTTACTTTCACATTAGAAGCTAATGAAAATTTGGAATTAAAATACCTAGTTCGATCACACACAACAATTTAGCAAATAAAATGAACCCGCAATGATTCCAAAAACTTATAAAAAAACACAATCTAACCGGTGTGATCTGATTAACAAAAAGATACAAACATCATAATGAAATGTCAGACAAATAACGCTTGAATTTCTTTACTTTCTTATAAATTACTTGACAATGAACTAGCCAGTAACCGAATAGAATATAATGAAGACACGGTCTCGTAGAAAAATGAAATATGTTATCACATATTATTTCTCTTATTACTAGCAAATACAGAGACAGTATCATACAAAAGCTGATCTAATAAATACCAATTTTGCCATAAACTTCGAAAAAATGACACTTAGTGGATTGTAATATGCCACTCAATCATAAGTCAAATAGTTTTCATTTAAAACAAGTAGACCGAAAAGAAATTCAATGACATTAGAGTTCTTTAACATGTTCAGGGAGTACTGGTAGTATGAGGATAATTTTTTTCCTCTCATTTACATCTATGGTTTCTTGATTGACAATTTATTTGATACGTTTGGAGAACGTATTTTTCAACAAACAATCGGAATTTCCAAGGGAACCACCTGTGCCACAAGAGCTTCCTAGACAGAATGAAATAAAGCAAACCTTATCCGTCATTTTTATATATTGTAAAGATAATCAATAAATGATTGAACATTTGGTGACCATGTTGAGCGCATCCATCCTTTAAAACTTGTAAACGATGGAACCGGTACAGTTAATTCAAAAAAAAAAAAAAAAAAAAAAGATGTGGTATTTTTGCCAATGAGACAAGTCTACATAAGAGACCAAAATGACACAGAAAATAGCAATTATAAGTCACTGCCTCGTATTTTACCTTACATCTAGGACTGACAATCATAATCGATTGGGTACAAAATTTTACGAAGAAACATATGATTTCAGTTTCCTAATTGTAAACTTATAATTTCCCTATATTAAAGCAATGTCTTCATATGAGGTATATATCTCTTATTGGGTACGATAATACATGTGTTTGCATTTCTTATCATGATTTCCTCGATAAAGGAATGTTGCTCAAAGGAAGCTTTTGCACCAAGAATCACACAAGAAGTTGAAATCATCACATCGAAAATTGTAAGACGTTATATAATATATTTGTTTCACAGATAACGACGGATATGTTCCAATTTTCGTTTTTACCATCCCGTCCTCTTTTCCCTGGAAATGACCTACCGAATAAGTCTAAAAACAGGCTTTGTACTTACCTATAACCAAATCAACAAGCATTATACAAAAGAATTCAAGAACAAGTCTAATTTATGATATGGCTAAGCATTTCACACTCTTCCGATGTAACATTGAACAAAGATATTCAAAAACAAAACCAAACTGATTTCTGTTTTTCGCAAGGCTTTAATAAAAGTCATTTATTTTAAGCGATTTCAGTGAAGGAAAGAGCTAACCATACGATGTTCACACTAAACTTGAAAATTGTTTCACAGTATTTGATCCAAACACATGAGTGAATAAAACGAGATTTCATTAGTATGTGCGAAGAGTAACTGCGCATTATGCGTGTTTGATGTATTACAACATCAAAAGTTTACCTGAAATGCTACATGATCTCAACTTGACATAACAACCATCGTCAGATACTATCTAATGTTTATAAGTTTTTCATTCGTTGCTGAGTCTTGTGCTGTCCAGCGTACATTCTTTTGGCCTCATATCTCTAAAAAGCTTTATTTTGTCAAATCATCCATTATAAGATAACCTTACTGAAAGACAAAAAAAAAAAAAAAAAACAGTTCAGATCCTACAACAAACATACAAAACACTTTAATGCAACAACTGATAATACGCCCATTATTCTGACAATCAATGAACAATTAGAATAAACTATAATTCAAAATCTGGCGTTTTAATTTTCGAAGCTTGTAAACTTCGTCATTTATTTAGTCATAAGACTTAATTTGAGCGCCGCTGATTCGACAAAATGAGTGTCAGCCATACTAAATAAGGAGCTTGACGTCGTTGATAAAGTACTACGCATCCTGTCATATCCAGTCAGTATATATTTATATCTCTGGATATCCAAAGACTAAAATGGTATTTAATGTAAAAAGTGTATAAGAAAAATATAAAAACATAGCAATTTCAAAAGTTTAATTTTAGATATAACTGTAGTGTCAGTCATTTCGATGTATCAACATTTTTATTCAGTCGGAATATAACATTATACATTAGTTTTATTGCAAATTATTGAAATGGGATTAATTAAAGACTAAAAATATATAACAAAAAGCTATGTGTTGTATACGTAACAAGCATAATCAATAATGATATAGGGATCAACATATGGTATTTTACAAATATAGAAAAGGTCTATTGCCTTTGGCAAGCTCCAACAAAGAGTCCAGACCCTTTTTTTATATACTTTATATTAACTAAGGTATTATGACTATTTGCCTGTTGATACCTTCGGAGACAACAATTTATTAACAATGATGTTTCAGAAATAAATCAATCAATTGAGTTCACATAGGTGTTCCGATTTTTGTGTGTGTGTGTGTTTTTTCAATTATCTTACCTTTGTTCTTCTTTTGATCAATTTATGAAGTGCGAGGATCCATTTTATATTTCCTCATTTACATGCTTCCTTTTTGGATTGCCAACGTAGTAATTACAATTTGAGGACACATAATTATTATTAAACAATCGTTTTGATCGAGTTGAGCCATTTCAATTAATATTCTATAGTGTGTTTTGTTTTAAAATGTAATGGTAGACTACTGTTTCAGATGAGAGTGAAAGTTGACACCTACTAAAACGTGTAAACCTGCTGCATTTTATGATCCTGTTGTTCAGGGGTTGTCGTTTGTTTGTGTAGTTCGTAGGTGTTTCTCTATGCTCGTTTTCAATATAGATTAGACATTTGAATTGTTGTACACCAGTCATTTTATGGCCCTTTATTATAGCTTGGTGGTCGGTGTGAGCCAAGGCTCCGCACTTGAAGGCCGCACTTTGCCCTATTATTGTAAGTTGTTTTTATAAATTGTGACTTGATGGTAAGGTGTCTCATTGGCACTCATACCACATCTTTTTATTCATACTGAACTGCTGCGTGATCTCAACTTGCAAACATGAAGCGAAGAACGCATATTAAAACAGACGTCCAGAACTTTTGTAAATTGACAACCAATGAAAAGTGTTTGGAAAAATTCCAACATTTTATGAACTTAAAATTTCCGAAAATGAACGTCTCAACGTTAGTGCATGTCACCACAAAATTACTAACATTCTTATACCCTAGGCGGCGAATTCATCAACAAAGTGGTTGTAAAAATTATTCAAGCGGTTGAAGTTACATGGGTGTTTTGATTTTTTGTTGTGCTTTGTTCAATCGCATCCTTGTTCTTATTGTTCAAAAATCGTCAATTGCTGGAACTCAAAAACTTTAAAATTATTAAAGCTGTATTTTCTTTTATCTTATAAGAATACATATTTCAAAAACAAATCGTTTAAAGTATAGTCGGTACGTATTGTTTGAGGAAATAGAAAAAGTCATGTTTGTTTATCAAAACTGTACAAGTCTCTGACTACTACCTCATTTATAATATGTGTATTTATGTACATTATTAATACATCAAAACATTATTTTGAAGTACATATATCTACTATGACGTAACTAAAAAAACAAGTGTGCTGCATGAGGAAATAAAATGTGCATTTGAACCCGTGACGTACATTTCATTTTTTTCTATGTGCATACTGTACAATTTTATTTCATATAAAACATAAATTGACATTGAAATCAAATAACAAATACATAATTCATCATTTGCGGTGTAATAGAATATTTCCTTGTTTGCATGTAAATAATTAGCATAATAATTGAGATGGTATAAAAGAACTTTGAAGTAGGAAACCAATATTCATTCACTCAAAAAACTGATAACTGCTTCAAAATAAAAGTAAGGTTACTAAAGTTTTAAGTGTTAAAAGTTACTAAGAACTTATAATTTGTACAACTATTTCTTTTCAATTCAACATTACTTTAATTTCAATTAACAACTTGCCTCTTCATTTTTTTTTAAATCAATGAAAATTAAGAAAATCTATTAAAATTAATTAAATATGTAAGGCTTAAAAATTGGTACGTTGTAATTGTTTTATAACATGATGACTTTGATTATACACCATACACACAAAAATTCTAAAAGAATAACATTTTCAAAAACAATCAATTATGAAATTCTATAAAACCACTTTTTCTTTAACATATTATTGTTTCCAGAAAGTAATATCAAGAAATAGTATACAGATCATTATTTATGAAATTAGATAAGACATTATGTATTTGTAGAGTCAGTGAAGTTTGTTTAAGTACCTAACTACGGCTTCACGTGTACTTGTATTATATTAAAAAACCAAGCGTTTCTTGATTGAATTTGTAAATCCCTGAACTAAATTTTGTATTAAAATTATGAGGTTGATGTTTTTTTTTCTTTTTTTATATGAATTTTAAAGAATACTGGAACATAATTGAGATATTAAAAAAAATCATATCTGTTAGTACTATGTCAGATCTAAAACCGGCGAATGAAATGTAGTCGTACTCTTTTTAGTTCAACATTATAATTGCATTTGCTAATGCATGAATCACTATCTATTATTTTATTTACATATTTCTTACAAATTTAAACTCCATATTTTATTTCATAAATGTGGATTACTGTCTACAAGAAGTTTTGACATACATTTGTATCCTTAAATTCGCTTGAAAAATATGTTTATTTGTAGGAATTTATTTCCTTTTTCGTCTAATTTTTAACCAGCAACTTTTACTTTCATTACATGATTTACGTTTGAAAACAGATGTTTTAAAACATTTTTTTTTATATAGATTAGACCATTAGTTTTCCAGTTTGAATAGTTTTACACTAGTAATTTTGGGCCCTTTATACCTTGTTGTTCGTTGTGAGCAAAGGCTCCTTGTTGAAGGCCGTATATTGATTTATTTTTGCAAAAGATGTTTTAAAACATGCTTATTTTGTATATTTCAGATTGTTGAAAATGATGCGATTTAAAGCTATGTCATTGTCAATGTTATTGGCCATAATGTCAATTGCTGGTAAGCATTCACTTATATTTGCAATTAACTTCAAACAAACACGCTTCATTGGTTCTAAATGCAACTAATAATGTATTTGTAGATTGATCATAGTGCAGAGCCTGAGGATTTATCAGTCCATCTTTACGGGATAAAAGTTGTCTGACGCTTTGTCCATCAGGAGAGGTGACAACCACATTGTGAGAACTCCATCCCACAACTTATGTTTGCCTTCTCTATTATTTTTTTTATTTGGCTTTTAAACAGTTTATTTAAACAGTTTTGATACCAGCATCTCTGATAACCCTTATGTAAATCGAAACGTGTGTCTGGCGTACCAAATTATAAGTCTGGTACCTGATGAGCTTTGTTTTACACAAAGATTTCTGCCGTAGTTAAGATGCAATTCGGCAAAAGATACCACACTAATAATTTTGTACACAAGACCCGTATTTCGTCTACAAAAGACAACAACAGAAAAACTTGAATCTTAATGATACAATGCCAAAGCAGGTTCGAATTTGAAGTTAAAAAGATGATCCAAAATATCTGAAATTTTTCAAATAATTCAAAGTTTTGCAGTTAATTTATAGAAATACCATATCAATGTCAATCTAACTTGTCACTGATAGATCTGTTTATAGAACATTACAACATTTTGTACAATTTAGACTTATAATTAAATAAAACACTGTATCAAATTTTTACAGCCTATACACCTACAGAAAAGAAATTAGGTCTACATGGAGTGAATAAAGTATTACAGCTTCACAATGGAATTGGTAGAGACATTAGCGGTCCTCTTGGGGACTCACTTTCTGTACTAGATGTAATTGATGCAAATAGACGAGCAGGATCTGACAAAAGAAGTTCAGCTGTCTCTGGAATTATAAAGAGCTCCTCATTTCAAAGGTCTGCTGGTGTATCAAGCATTGATGGTATAAACAGAAACTGTCATTATGAGTGTGGAGTAGATAAACTTTGTAAGCTAGGACAGAAATGTGTACTCGAGGGTTGTGACAGTTATTGTGTCCAAGTATCATCTGGGAGTATTATTGGTGAATCTGGATTGTCGGGGTCTGTAAGAAGTGGAAATGGAAATACAGTTTCAGAAATTATTAGAGGTTCATCATCTGACCTTTCAAGACTGTCAAGCATTGATGGTTCAAAATGCAGTTATGGATGTGGAGAAAATAAACTATGTGCATCAGGACATAAATGTATCCACGAAGGATGCAATAGCTATTGCGTTCAATTATCATCTGGTAGCATAATTGGTTCAGGTCAGTCTTTAACCGGACGTGTGGGTCTATCTAAAAATGGTCATTTGGAAACTATTGGTAGAAGTGGTTCAATGTCTGGTCACACAGGTTCTGATATTCTTGACGCTATCTCAGCTAGACGAAGTGGCATTAATGCATTGGACACAATTACATCTAGACGTAGTGGCATCGATGCATTGGACACAATTTCTTCTGGACGAGGAGGATCAGTTGGATCATCTGGTACAATTATCGTTTCTCAGTCAGTAGAAGGCGGCCGCAGTGAATGTAGTAAACTATGTCATACTGATTCAGATTGTCCAACAACCAAATACTGTACCAACGTTAAATGTCACAGGCTTTGTAGAAGAAGGCCATCTAAAGGATACTCAGGATAAATATAATAAGAACTTTGAAGAAATCCACATTTTTTACCCAAATTGTTTTTTGTTGTTGAAATAAATAAAATGATAAATACGACTAGTCTTGTTGTAAACATATTCAGAATTCTACAAAAACATTGCATAGTTAAGACAACGAGTCTATCATAATCATAAAATATACACATCAAACCAATAGATAAATATACACGTAAAGGAAAAAATAACACAAATATGAAAGTCAAGTTATTTTGTTAACTCTGAACTTTGTCATTAAAAAAGAAAGAACATTTCGGACTAAAGATATTACAAAAACCGATGAAGGACATTATATATATGGTAACTGCTCCCGTAAATAATAAACAATGAATATGTTGTGTGAATAAACCATATTAGACAAAAAAAAACCAAAACCGGGTTACAAACTAAAACTGAGGGAAACACATCAAATATAAGAGGAGAACTACGCCACAACAGAAACACACCATTACAATTTACACACAGAGAAATGAACTATGATGTAACAATTGCCATTTTCCTGACATGGTACAGGACATTTTAATTTAAAAAAAATGGTGGGTTGAACCTGGTTTTGTGGCATGTCAAACCTTCCGCTTTTATGGCAATGCTAAATATAACATTAAAATGACATTACATGATATGACTACAATACAAATAAATGGGAGAACATATAGGACAGAGAAAAACACGAATTATAGCTAACAAAAGGTGCCAGGTTTAAAATTTAATACGCCAGACGTGCGTTTCGTCCACACAAGACTAACCAGTGACGCTCTGATGAAAATAGTTCGAAAGCCAAAACAAATTACAAATTAAGGAGCATTGAGGACCAAAATTTCCAAAAAGTTATGCAAAATACGGCTAGGGTTTTCTGCCTAGGATAAGAACATCTTTTTCATTTAGAATAATTTATACTTTTGCAAACAGTAATTTTATAAAATGACTTTATAATAGATATAATTGATAAAACCGGTGACTAACTACAAAATAAAACGGATAGATAAGTAATTTAAACCAGCATATAAAAATTCACAACCGCGTTAGCCAAATTGATAAACGCACAAATTTAAGCAAAACACGTTTAGTTGTCAAAGGGTGCCAAATTAAGCGTGTCATTTGTACAGACGCCCAAACGTGTCCATTTTTAAATAAACACCAAAACGTGTCCAATCTTCCAAACGTGTAATAATAATAAAATGAATATTAAAATCATATTCAATCAAATCTCGTTTAACTTTCTACGAAATAAAACAAAATCGATCCATTTAAATTAAAATTTGAACCAAATATTTCTTTAAAATAATTATAGAAAAATAAATATTAATTTGATTATCTTTTAAAGCAAAAATTATTTTTTTAAAGTTTTTTTTTATAATATTCATATTTTCTTAAAGTTTATTATGATACACACTTCTTCTGGTTTGACACGGGGAAGAGAAGATATTTATTTGTTGATTTATGAAAACTTTTGTATAGCAAATAAATTAAACTCTGGTAATACACGTATACACAGGATGTTTAATGTCACCTAGTTGCTTTTGTTTGCAAGTCTACCTGACAATAAATTGTTATGTAACATTACATCCCAAGTCAAAGTTCACATGTTCGTCAAGTGATGGGATTTTGAAGGTATATAATATTTATCTGTAATAACTGTTGGGATTTTTTTCTCTCTTGGGACGTTAATATTATTTTGTTCTAAAATGAATGTATAAATATATTTCTAAAGAAAGATTAATTATACAGAAAACAGAAAAAAAAACACCTTTAAAAAAAAAAGAAAAAGATTATTATAAATTTTATTGTTAATTATTTTCTGGTAACAGTATATCCTGGATATCTTTCAAAATAAAATGTTCCCGTGTCACACTTAAAATAATATTTTTTTCATCAAGAAATTTTCATATCAATCATATCGAAATATCATCAAAGAAAATAACAGAAACATCAGAGATTCTACATGAAAAATTAAATTTAATCAAGGAAAGTCTCACTATTCAAACCATTGATTTGATGCAACATTTCCATATACATCATCCGGATCCGCCATTATGAAAAATTCCGAAATATTCACCTTTTTAAATCGATTTTTGACAGAATTGGCCAAGAAATTAAACTGTTTTCAATAGCATTTTTAACCAGATATATGTTTGAATATACTTAATCGATTTGCATTTTTATTCACGGAATTTCTATTTTTGTTGTACAAGAAGACATGGGTATCGGTACATTTAGCATTGAGTGAACGGAGAAATAACGAGAAAAAGTTCATGTTTTTACGATTCTCCAGTGACAGAATTTAATCAAACATTAAACTGTTAGGACCAACATTGTTTGATAGAAATATGTTTGAATATCAAGGATCGATTTGCAAAAGTTAGAAAACGGGTCATGTGAATGAGAAAATTAAACTTTATTGAAGCACCTATGCATTTTATATGGGGTAATATAATATAAAATGGCGGCAAGTATACATCACAAAAGTCGCGTGATTTCAAACTTAGTTAGATATGTTAATAAAAAAGCACAAAAATGCAAATAGCAAATTTAACAACCTCATTCATTGCTTTCTTATTTTTGAACTTTGATCAAATCAACATATACACAATTGAAAGATTTTAAGCATTGGGACCGAATGGCCATCTCAACATGGCGTGTGTTTGACGTCAGAATGTAAATGTAACACAGGGAGAGATATAAAATAAGTTTGTCGTTCAAAGTATGAAAGCAATATAGGCTATATTTCAGTCTCTAAAATTTGACCTGTTGATACTACATGTATTTGTAATGCTTTTTTGTTATTTAATGTTAAAATGTATCTGGTCTATATACATGTACCAGCTTTGATTGTTTGGAATTACTACAAATTGTCACTTCTTTTTACTATAAACATCAACATTATTTCCTTTCTCCTAAAATACTGTTCCGGCAACTCTACATGAAAGTCGTTAAAAACTTCCATTTGTTTGTTGGACATGAAAAACAAGAAGTTTTATCGAGCAACAATTATACAGTTTTATTGTTGATATTCACCCCACAAGTACCAACTTTTAGACAAGTTTAAATGACATACAATAAAATCCTTGGTATAATATATACAACAGAGGTATACTTAACAACTTTTTTTTCTTCATTTTACTGTGTATGATATGTAGTAATTGTTTTCAAAGTTGAGGTTTTTCTAAAATTGTTTAACATTTCAGCGGTTTTATACTTTTATTTTAAGTATTCGTCCCTTAATTTTATTAACTATGTATTACCATTGTATCACAGATCAGATTTATTCGTTCATTGTGCGTGAAGATATTTTATAGTGTGTCTCAGAAAAGAGACAATGTTTGGTACCATTAAAATGTTTCATCCCGCTGCAATTGTTTGCACCTGTCCTGGAGTCAGGAATCTGATGTTCAGTGGTTGTTTTCTGTTTAAATAACTCCTAAGTGTTTCTCGTTTCCCGTTGTTTATATAGATTAGACCGTTGGTTTTCCCATTTGAATGGTTTCACACTAGTCTAGTACTTTTTGGGCCCTTTATAGCTTTCTGTTCGTTGTGAGCCTAGGCTCCGTGTTGAAGACCGTACCTTAACCTATAATGGTTTACTTTTATAAATTGTGACTTGGATGACGAGTTATCTCATTGAACTCATACCACATCTTCCTATATCTGTATAGTTCTCTAGGCATATTCTCTGCAGAATGTTAATAAGAAGTTGACGTTTCCTTCTTGCCGCTTGTCTATAGATAAATTGTAAATTCCTTCTAAAAAGCCATGTCATTGTGTATAAAAGAAAGACAAAAGTGCTTATAGGCAAAGCATTAGAACAATGACGGGATGCATAAGTACAGAGCCACGGCAAATGGATATCATCAAAAACAGACCAAACAGTAAAGGTAATATAAATAAAGACAAATAAAAGAACACTATAACACATATTAAGATGAAAAACAACGTCAATACGCAGAATCTATACTTTAAGACCATCGTGTATTATTTGTGAAGTTGATACGGAAAAGTTATCAACAACGGCTTGGTGCCTTCAGATGAACTTTTTTTTAGAAAAAGGACGAGACATTCTTTGATATACCCCTGGTTCATCAACTTTCTGCTCGGACACTGGTGACGTTTTATACAGTTCGAGTAGGAGCTGCAAGCTCCTGCATACCGAATAAGTTGGGAAATGTTTATTCCATATGCAGGTGAAGTTGGTATATTGCTACTAAGGTGGGTGACATTGATTATTTCAAATTTAAAATCGTCTCGTTTGTCATAGATTCTGGTACAGAGATGTCAAATTTGAGGTATAAGTCTAAAAATGAGACGGAGAAAGCCGTGTATGCTGTTTCTTTAATTTCTATTTATGGGGATATATTAATGGAACCAAATCAGAAAAGTTCGAATTGTAAATGGAAAGAGCATCATCAGTATATCTGAAAGTGAAATTAGATAACCTGGCTTTTTTCATCTCCTGACGGAACTCTGGTCAATTAGAAGAGATCAGCAAAGATAGGCTCACAGTTCGTTTCCCTAGGAATGCGGACAATTTGTTGAAAAAGTCTACCTCCATAATCAACAAATATGTTGTCGAAAAGAAACTCCACCATATTGATGACTTGTTCCTCTGTGTAGCATTTTGTTCTTTATCAACAAAAAAAAAGCCTTTTGGGATCCCAAAGTAATAAATTTATTGCATATGCCACCATTTTTATGATGAAAGTTTTTAAAAATTATCAACTCTTTCGAGTATATAATCTATCGAAACTGAACGTATCAACGGTGGTTCCTGGCAATACTAAATTCATCGACAAATTTCATCGACAAAGTGATTGTAAAAATAACATGGGATTTGTGTTTTTTTCGTTGTTGATATTCAATCTATTCCCATTGTCTTTGTTCAAAGAAATTCAAGTGCTGGAAAACCAAAACAAATTATCATTGACGATTCGAGTATCTTATAAGAACAAATATATCTAAAAAAAAATTGGGATCAAAAGTTCGTACTGTTTAAGGAACTGAAACAGTCTTGTTTGTTAATTAAAACTGTACAAGTCTCTGTTTATTACTTAATGCATAATGTGTGTATTTATGTACATTATCAACACATCAAAACATCCTTGTGTAATACATACATCTACTATGATATCATTATAAAAAGTGTGTTGTAATTGTAAACATAATGTGCATTTAAACCCCATGACGTATATTTGTTAAGATTCTGTGCTATTCCATATGATAAAATTTCCATTTGACATTTAAGTCTCAATTATACATTGTTTAATTTACAGAATTCATCGTTTGTGGTTTGATTGGTATTTCCTTGTTTTCATGTAAATAATAAACAAAACATTTGAGATGGTATAAAAGAACAGTTTTGTATTAGCAGTACATTAATAATTCATTCTTTAAACTGATAATTGCTACAAAATAAGGTAAGATTTCTTTCAAGTTGAAGTGTTTATAGGTTACCAACAATTGTTAGTTTGTAGATCTATTAGCTGTATAAAGAACTAAACTGAAAATATTCCTATCTTAACGGAATGTTTGAAAATGCCTGATTATGAATCGGGAAAGATAATACGATTTTCAACATATCAAAGTTATATGTCAGTTTTTGATATGTGTCATTTGGATACAGTTGCGATCTCTTTGTTTAATATATCATTTCAACTCATTATGCAATTTAATTTAAAAGTGCAAACGACATATTTGTATTACTTTGATTGAAATATTGCATCTTTTTTCATTTCCCCCTCTTTTATTTATCTTTAGTCGTTTTTTATCACTTTAAAAGTAGTTTTCTCAAACATTTTTTTTTACTTTCGCAATGATTTGAACATAACACAAACCTTTTCAATTAAATATAGTATTTTCTTACGTTTGACCGAGGATTTTTTTCAAACGTACATAGCTTTGTCTGTTAATCAAGTGATAGGTTTTGCTAGCTATAAAAACAGGGTTAATCTACCATTTTCTAAATAAGGAAATGCCCGTACAAAGTCAGCATCATGACAGTTGTTTTCCGTTCGTTTGATGTGTTCAAGCTTTTGAGTTTGTCATTTGATAAGGGATTTTCCGCGTTTAATTTATTTGTGCGGGTCTTACGTAATAAAAAGCAATTTTTTGAAAATAACTGATTTATAAATATCTTACTTACTTTATATTTTCTAAGGTATGGTTATCTTGTATATTTCAGATACTTTAAGATGATGGGATTTCAAACCACATTACTATCAGTGGCATTGACCATAATGACAGTAGCCGGTAAGAACGATTTTATATACGATTTCTTCGAATTTATATGTTATCTTTTATTTGGATTTCAATGATACGATTGCCACTAATGAACATTATGTAGACTAAACACGAGATTGGCATTCCACGTTATTGTCTTGAATGTTTGATGATTTTTTTTCAAAACAAATTTTTCTTACGTAATTAGATAACATTTACCCTATCAGCACATCAAAGATACTACATTTATAATTCTTTATGTGAAACATGCGTTTCTTCTCTAAAATACTCATACAATAGCTTTCTTGAAAAAGTGAAAATGACAAACCAAGTGCAAAGTTGAAGAGTATTTGGGACACCAAATATCCAAACAGTGTTTCCAAAAAGCTAATGTAATCCCTTTCTGGTAAAGCGAATCGAAAGATTTTCGAATAGTTAAGAATTTTGAAAATAGTTTTAATTTATAAATATGACAAACCTAGCTGACCAATGATCAATCTTCAAAAATGTAATCATAATTTGGATCTTCAATAGAAATGCCAGCTCAATAAGTTCATGTGTCGTTTATTCGGAATTTACCTTAATCAGGACTTGAATACCATTTAAAAACATTTTTTTAATATTAATTTTTACAAATTCTCTTACACTTTTTTATAGCTTATACACCTACAGAAAAGAAATTAGGTCTACATGGAGTGAATAAGGTTTTACAGCTTGAAAATAGAGTTGGGGGAGATATTGGGGGTCATCTTGGAGACTCAGTTTCTGTATTGGATGTAATTGATGCCAATAGAGGATCAGGATCTGACAGAAGAAGCTCAGTTGTCTCCGATATCATACGAAACTGTCATTATGAGTGCGGAGAAAATAAACTATGTAGCGTAGGACAGAAATGTGTACGAGATGGTTGTGACAGTTATTGCGTCCAAATTTCATCCGGGAGTGTAATTGGTGCATCTAGATTGACGGAGGCTATAAGAAGGGGAAACACAGTCTCAGAAATTATTAGAGGTTCGTCATCTGACCTTTCCAGACTGTCAAGCATTGATGGTTCAAAATGCAGTTATGGATGCGGAGAAAATAAACTATGTGGATTAGGACTCAAATGTGTCCACGAGGGATGTAACAGTTATTGCGTTCAAATATCATCTGGTAGCCGAATTGGTTCAGGTCAGTCTTTGACTGGACGTTTGGATCTATCTAACAATGGTCATTTGGAATCTATTGGTAGCAGTCGAGCATTGTCTGATCACACAGGTTCTGATATTCTTAACGCTATCTCAGCTAGACGTAGTGGCATGGATTTATTGAACACAATTTCTTCTAGACGAGGAGGTTCAGTGAGTTCCTCTGGTTCAGGGATCGTATCTCAGTTAGTAGTAGGAGGGGACATAAGTGATTGCAGAAAACTATGTCATACTGATTCAGATTGTCCAACAAGCAAATACTGTACCACTGTTGATTGTCACAGGATTTGCAGAAGAAGGCCATCTAAAGGATACTCAGGATGAACAGAATTCGAATTTTGAAGAAATCCATATTTTTTACGTCAACTGATTTTGTTTTATAATAAAATAGATAAAATGTTAAATACAACTAGTCTTATTGTAAATATGTTTAGATTCATACAAAACACACAATTCTTTAGACACCGAGGTATTCATAATCATAAAAAATACATCATACAAACAGATATAAAACCACATCAGGAAAGATAGCAGAAATTATGGTGATCAATTTTGGTTAAATTGTTTACTAGGACCGAAAAATTTACAGAAACTGGTTAGTAAAGAAAAGATATGGCAATTATCACAATTTTCTATTGTTTATAAAATAAAACTGAAAGGAAGATGTACTGTGTCTCCATAAAAGTTTTTGTTAATCTTAAAGTAGATCCTCGGTATATGTTTTCCCAAGATCAAATTTTCTTATAATTTTCAAAAATGAACATTTTACTATGCTCATTTCAAAAATATGATAAAAAGGATGGATCACCGCGCTATTTTTCATCAATCTATAAGTCGTTGAAAATTGCCTAAATTTGCTTAGACTGTTTATGAAAAACACATCTTAAGACTTTATGTATAAAATTCTATGAGATAGAATTTTAAAATAGCTTGTGAGAAGTTAGGTTTTATAATATGTTTTAAGAAAATAAAAAGAAATAATGGTGTCACCGAACTTGTTTTCTTGCTACCAGTAAAAATAAAAACTTTCCCTTTTATTCCAGTATAAAGTTGTATTAAAAGAGTTATCTCCCTGTAAAAGACTTACTTGAAAAAATTATTTGAAACTACAAATGTTTGGTTGGTGTTTACATATTTTGGATAATGCAATAAATCAGCAAATTTTCTTCATATAAATTAACAGTCTTACCAATAAAATTGCACATATGTATACACATTTGCAAATAACTAGATTAATTGTGTACTGCGATAGTACAATCCCAGATGGCGGTATCCCATGAATCTACCTTAAGGTTTATGACCCCTTCTGTAGACATGAGTATTACGAAAATTTCAAATAGCAATAATATAAAAAAAAGCAAAGATAATGAATAAAAGAGATATACCAATGAGTGCATAAACCTAAAAAGAAAAGCAATACTATTTATTATGTTATTGCATTTCATAGCAAATGGGGAGTTTGTGGCATTAAAGTCAATATTGTTTTAAGGGATTCACAGACTTTAGCCGTATTTGGCAAAACTTTTTGGAATTTTGGGTCCTCAATGCTCTTCAACTTTGGCTTAATAACTAATTTGATTCGAGCGTCACACATGAGTCTTATGTAGACGAAACGCTTGTCTGGCGTATAAAATCAAATTATAACACTGGCACCTTTGATAACTATTAGTACACAGAATAAAAATAGGCTACTAATTATAAGAACTTGTTTGTCTATAGTGTGCTCGCATTTATTGTTTACAAAAAATCCTAGACAATTCAACCTTGACATAAAAAAGAAAAAAAAACAACATATTACTGAGACACTAGTCACTTTGAAGGCGTACCAGAACTGTTCCATATTCATATTTGTTTTAAAATGTTTAACAAATGTCTTAATTTATTAACTTGTTTTCAGGAAATTATTGAGGCATTGGATGCAATAAGCCTTTATCTTTTAAGCACCGAATTGTAAATTATTGAATACATGGGAAAAAGATGTGAATATTTAATTAAATTTCCATATGTTTAGCATAGAAACAACAAAAGGGTACACAATCCTTAATGTTGGCCTTAGACAATAACAATCAAAACCAAGGAGTAAACAAAGACTCACAAAATCAAAAGACATTGACATCAACAGTTATGATTAATAACTAAGAAACCACACGAACTCCACTAAAAACTGGGAGTGAAATCAGGTGCTCCGGAAGGCTAAGCATTTCCAGCACCGTATACGGCACCTGTCGTGTTATTTCTTTGTTTTTTCTTTGTTAGCATATGACAAATAAATAAACATTTTCCTAGGATTTTATTCTAAACCATTGTTTTGACATTTTTGTTTGACTTTAACACAGTGAGACCTTTTAAACGATATTTCATGAAAATTGACAAGTCAAATATATGTTAGGCAGCATATTTCAAAAAAATTAAAAATCCATCACCTGAAAAATATATACTATTCAATTGTTTGCACTGTCCTAAGTCAGGAATCTGATGTTCAATGGTTGTCGTTTGTTCATGTGGTTCATAGGTGTTTCCCGTTTCTCTTTTTTGTATAGATTAGACCGTTGGGTTTCCCATTTGCATGTTTTTTCATTAGTAATTCTTAGGGCCAATTTTAGCTTGCTGTTCGATGTGAGCCTAGGCTCCGTGTTTACGACCTTACCCTGACCTATAATGGTTAACTTTTATAAATTATGACTTGGATGGAGAGTTGTCTCATTGGTACTCATATCACATCTTCCTATATCTATTATATAACTTTTTTCAACTATATTTACAGTCATTTTTTTTAATGAATACACAAAGCAATGAACGAAACGAATGCTTGGATTTTCGTATTCGAATCTGTAAGACAGTAATATCTAAAAAAAAAAAAAAAAAAAAATAAGAGGCAACGAAAAATGTTCGATTTTTCATATCGCTGATGAATAGATCTATGACAGGTGCCACATATGGAGCAGGATCTACTAACCTATCTGGAGCACATGAGATCACCCCCAGTTTTGGGGTGTGTGTTTTGCTTAGTCTTTATTTGTCTATGTTGTGACTATGTTGTACTATTGTTAGACTGTTGGTAATTTTTCTTTTGTTGCCATAACGTTATCAGTTTATTTTTTATCTATAAGTTTAAATGTCCCTCTGGTATTTTTCACTCCGTTTTTTTAAAAAGTAAAATCACAAAAATACTGAACTCAGAGGAAAATCAATTCGGAAAGTCTATAAACACATGGCAAAATCAAATAACAAAACGCACCAAAAACGAATGGACAAGAACTAGTACTTCATTTTTTTCTATAGTTCAAGTGTTGAATACTAGTTTGATGAGTCAAATGCTTTCTGACTGACATTTTAATTTTATTTTTTACACAATTTTCCCAGATTAAGGATGATTGACCTTGAACAAGGAAATCGCCACATTTTAGTATTTTCATTTTTGTATACAAAAGTATACATAGAAGGGTACTAAAAGGTTATGAATTGACATACTACAACACACATCCATGTTCTCTTATACAAAATAATAATCATGACTCATTATGTTAAAAAAGAGATGCAAGCATGAATAAAAAATAAAAAAGGACATTAGACATGTATACTGGGCATACATCGAACATTTCATTTTTGACGTCGAAATAAAAGAGCCAAACCCAACAAAAACTACTATTCTAAGATAAGCCAGGCAGACGAAAACTCAGGCAATGTACCTACACAAAGTGAGAGTTATCTGCATGCAAACCCATCTGACAAAATAACATCATCAACAAGTCCAATTTACTTTCACATTAGAAGCTAAGGAAAAATTGTAATAAAAAAGCAAAAGCACAAAACTCTGAACTCCGAGGAAAATTTAAAACGGAAAGTCCCTAATCAAATGGCAAAATTAAATGATGAAATACGTCAAACGAATGGACAACAACTGTCATATTCCTGACTTGGTACAGGCCTTTTCAAATGTAGAAAATGATAGATTGAACCTGGTTTTAAACCGCTAAACCTCTCGCTTGTATGACAGTCGCATCCAAACGTAACAAAAATGTCTACTTCAAACACAACGAGTTAAAAAATAAACGAGTCCATAAACTTATAAAAAACCTATTTCGAACCGGTGTAATACGATTAACAAAAAGATACAAACATCATGATAACATCACAGACCAATATCAGTTGTATTTCATGTAAATCACTTGAACATAAACGAGGCAGTTACCGAGTGGAATATCATGAAACCACGGCCTCGTAGCAAAGAAAAACATCTTGAATCGCAGGATATATATCTAATACTGACTAACAAGTAAAAACAGAGATAACATAATTCACTAACTGATCAAACCAAAATTAATATTACCATATACTTTGATAAAGTGCTACTAGGTGAATTGAAACAGTCAAATCAATCACAAAGGAAACAGTCTTCATTGAAATTCATTAGACCGAAAAAACTAGTAGTATGAGGATCAATGTTTTTCACTCACATACATGTCTGGTTTCTTGAATTGACTACATATTTGTTACGTTTGGATGGCATGTTTTTCAACAAACAATCGGAATTCCAATGTGCTACAGGAGCTTCTCAGATAGAATGAAAAGAGGCTAGCCTTAACAACCAACTGCACCATTCACTTTAAAAATGATGTTCTGTCACTTAATAACCGTTATCGAATATATGTTTCACAGATGACGACAGATTTGTTCAAAATGATTCCGAAAATGTCCCATCAAAACAGACTTATGACCGGCGTACATAATTATAGCCTCGTTAAAATGATGAGCCTTTTGTTCAAAACCATACAAAGGTAGTATTACAGCTTGCATGATAATACATAAGGAGGCGAACATTCATCAATAAGGTTGTTGCAATAATAAATCAAGCAATTGAGTTTGCATGGGTGCTTTGAATTTTGGCTTTTTTTTTTTATCTAACCCTTCATCTTCTAATTGTAAGATAATCATTTAAGGGGTCATCATAAAATTATCATTGACGATCGCGAGTGAAGCTGTCTTTTCAATTTTTTACAAGTATAAACATAAAATAAAAATATTTTCAAGTAAAGTTTGTCGTATCATTTAAGGAAATAGAAACAGTACTGTTTGTTTATTAAAACTGTACAATTCTCTGGCGCTAACAGTATTTATAATATGAAAATATATGTATTAATATATCAAAACATTATTTTGTAATACAAACATCTTCAATGACGTAACTAAAAAAACAAGTGTGTTTCAAGAGGAAATATAATGTGCATTTGAACCCACTACGTACATATATATCTTTTTTTAATTTGCATACTGTGCAGTTTTATCTTATAAAATTTGCTTCTAGACGAGTAGGATCAGTTAGATCATCTGGTTCAATTATCGTTTCTCAGTCAGTAAAAGGAGGCCGCAGTGAATATAGTAAACTATGTCATACTGATTCAGATTGTCCAACAACCAAATACTGTACCACTGTTAAATGTCACAGGCTTTGTAGAAGAAGGCCATCTAAAGGTTATTCAGGATGAATATAATAAGAACTTTGAAGAAATCCACAATTTTTTTACCCAAATTGGTTTTTTTCATTATGAAATAAATAAAATGTTAAATACAATTAGTCTTGTTGTAAAAATGTTTAAAATCACCCAAAACTATAAAACGGTTAAGACATTGAGGCAATTATAATCATAAAAAAATTACACCATACAAACAGATATAAAATACACGTACATTAACAATAGCATAACTAAAGATAGCCGATTTGAAGTTTTATGGTTCAATTTGATCTTTTTCATTAAAAAAGGAAGAATATTTCGAACCAAAAACTTTAAAGAAACAAATGAGGAAAGTATAGATATGGCAATTTTCAGCAATTACCAATATTTATAAAATAATGCTGAAAGGAAGATGTAATAACAATAAATAAGACACATTAAAACACAATCATTTATGTTGGGCTTATCCATCGATGACAAAGTAATGAACAAAGTCAAAACATCATGAACATGTCTTAATCAGAAACATATGATTACGTCCAGATAGCTCTTTTGTGATTTTTTAATTTACCCAAGCTAAATTGTTTTGATAATAATATTAACAAAACTTATAATATAAATAAAAAAGTACAATTATATTTAAAGGATGAGCGTGTGTTCAGGGAATCAGTTTTAGAAAATATATAAATCCGTCCGTCACCTTAAACATTATAAAAATATATTTACTCTTTTATACAGTTTGACTTTGATGGATTATTTTTAGCCATGGCATTGTCAGTTTTTTTTTTTCGATCTATGACTTTTACCGTCCCTCCAGTATCTTTCGCTCTTCTTTTCTTGTTTCACTGGCATTCATATCACATTTTCTTATTTATATTACCATCGGATTTGTACCACATGTGGGTCAGAACCAGTATACCTTTTCACAGCAACTGCAATGACCCCCTACTCGTTTTATGTTTTGTTATGAAGCATACATACTTTTTTTGTGGAAAAAGCGCTCACGTGACATTTATTTATTTCTTTGTGCATACAATTGTAGGATACTATACATGCTTATAACGTAGATACATGGACAATCTCCAAATGGTTGAAGTAAACGCAAAAAAACGGCACTCACGATAAGTGAATAAAGGAATAAAACTTGCGGTAGTGTAACAGGGGGTGGTCAGTATATATTTAGTTAACATGGGAGGAAAAAATAAGGACACGAAATATGTGTAGTTTATCATATCGCTAATGGCAAGATCCATTAAGTTTTTGAGATCATATTGACTTTACTATTATGTATCATAGCCCTATTAACTAGGCTATAGTCAATGTCTTCGAATTTCGATCAATCTTGAGAGTGTAAAAAAAATCACCTTCAAACAAAAGTACAAAAAACACAACATCGAAAACTGAAGACTGAGCAAAACTAACCTCATCAAAATCTTGGGTGATCTCAGGTTCTCCGAAGAGGTAAACAAATAATGAACTACACGTTGAAGCCACCGTGTTGTTTATATTAGTCCAGACTCGGTAATAAGTACTATTCGATAGATTACATGACTGACCAAGGCAAAACCAACAGATGCTTTAAAAAAAATAATCCATTATGAATGAACCCATTAATGTTGTCTCATTTTCTGCTTAGAGGATTTTATATGACAAATGTCACTTCCAAGAAAGTAAACTTAAGAAGATTAAAATACCGAATTCCAAAAGAAATTTAAAATGGAATGCCCCTTATCAAATGAAAATAGCATAGGGTCAAGCACATCAAACGAATGGGAAACAACTGTCATAATCCCCTACATAGAACAGGAATTTCTTTATGTAGAAAATGATGAATTAAATCTGTTTAGATTAATAGCTTATCTTCTCTCTTGTATAACAGTCGCATAAAAGTCCATTTGTCATAATGGAATTTTTGTTATATCTATTTCTATAGACAACAATGTGTGAGCAAAAATAATACCCAAACAGACATAATAGGTAATAAGTTAAAAAAAAATGAGTTACATGCACAGCAGTAAAAAATTGTGTATTAATCTAGCAATGTCGGATTAATATGTAATCAAAAACGTTATGTGCCATGGTTTTGGTGTAAATTTAGGACACAAAGGGACATCAGTGATTTTGAAAATAAAGTGCAATTTTAAACGTTTTCTCTTTGTGTTGAAGAACGTTGATAATATTTATAGGATCGATTCCTTTATAAAAAAAAAACTGAACTGGCAGGAATTTCCCATTAATATCATATTTCATTGTTTCTATTTAAGCATTTCGGTGTGATATTACAGTTGACAAAACACATACAGATACATATGTATAATGATAGGTTTTGCTAAGGGGCAATCCATGATTATCGTTATCATGATAGACGCTTAAATAGCACATTTTGCATTTTAGAGTGTAAGCATGAAAGTGAACACAAGGCCATGTTCAGTAATACATCCACTATTTAAAAAACACATATTAAACTTCACGACAGATTTTACAATGAAATGCACACTTCCCTTTTGTACAAGTGATATAACTGTGATAGAAAAGGTTTCAAACAAGAAGTCGCTATATTATGAAAGTATATGAGAAAAAGGTAAAATAACAAAGCTACCGTACTTAAAAGAAAACTCAAGACAGAACGTCAACAAACGAATGGCAAAATCAAATGACTCAGACATCAAACGAATGAAAAAAAGGTTAATTTTTCATACTTAGTACATGCATTTCCTTATGTAGAAAATGCAGGATATAAGCCGGTCTTATAGAATAAACTATTATTTCATTACATTGTAAATTTTTTTTAATAATCTACCAATGCCAGCTTAATTATGTAATTTAACTTTATGTGTTATTGTTATGTTTAAATTTAGGTTATAAAAGAATTTATGACTGAATAGGTGAAATATGTGGTTACAGTTGTCGGCTTTAGAAATATAAAAAAAAAAAAAAAAATCGGACATCTCTGCAATAACAAGAATGTTATTCTAAAAATGTGTATAAAAGGTCCGTTTGATTTCAGAAGTATTTAAACAATAAGTACGTGAAAGGTACTGTGAACAAAATCTTAGTTTTGGAGATAATAGTAGTTATAATCTACTATAAATATCAGGAACCTTTAGTCATTGCTTTATCCATCCATTCTTTTGTCTCTGTGTCATGAACCATTTGTTTCCGGATTCAAATATAAGAAGACTTTTGTATTTGAACGAAACGAAAAAAACGAAAAACGACAAAAAGTTCACTTTAACCAAAAAAGTTCAAATTGTGTTTGATGATCGTCATTTTTTATTTATTTTTGGTTTATGATAAACCCTGTCTTGTTGAAGACATGTTGAGGAGAACTACACCTATTTATGTTATGTAACAAGTTAAAAAGTCAAGGTCCAAACTGTTTCCACAAGAAACTTTAATGACAAATAATTGCAAATTGTTGTTGCTATGTGATGTTTTGAGATACACTTGTAGAAATTTAGTTAAACTAATATAAGTTGTCCTAGACCACAATTGTCGAATGTAGTCCCTAGTGTGGACAGTGTGTTACTTGCCATTTTTTTTAATACCCCTTCCAAATGTATTTTTCCATGTTAGATGCCTAAAATAGTTAGTCAAGGGATGAAATGACACTGTCAAATTTTGGTAATGAATTTTAAAGTAAAGTAGTGATTTGGTCCTGTTGAAAAAGGTTAAAATTTAGCACTTTGGAAAATGTCAAAAGATTTCAAGACCCCCTTAACATAAAATTGTCCATATTTTGAGTTAGAGCCGATAAAGTTTTCTATAATTTTGATATTATTTGTCCCAAAAGTAGTACAATACACTGTAAAATTTTTATTGAGAAAGCGCAGGTGGGATTTTTTAAATTTGCATTTATTGTCTAAAAGAAATGCACTACGAAATAATTGTGGTCTCGGACCAAGTGGGTAGTGGGTAGTTAAGGTCACAAAAAAAAATGAGAATGAAAATGCTTAGTATAGCTGAAAACAATATAACATGTCTTGTTTCAAATGAATATCTTGAATAAATATTTCCTTTTCATAGAAGTTTGTACTGTAAATGTGCTTCCTGACCTGATCATTTGGTTATAGATGATGATTACCTCCGTTAAAAAAAGTCCTGAAAGATTTCTGCTATAAACACCTAAAACGAAGCAGTAAATAATATGACAACTATAATAAGATTGAAGAAGAATCGTCAATTTAAAACAAAATTTGTCTCAGATCTGAAAGATAAGCCATAGTTAGGTTGATGAAATATCTTGAAATTAGTTGGTAAGCAATGCTGTTGCCCATTTGACTCTAAAGTTGCCGAAAGATAAGACCAGGGACAGACAAATTAAAAAAATATAGACCCGTCAGAGATTTTTGTTATACATGTGGTTTCTACACAACTGCTATTTTGTACTCGCTGCAGAATATATGAATATATTTAGTTAAAAGTTAATAGTCGATACGATTTGTTACACATGGACACAGATGTAAGATCAGCAAAAGTAGTTCATATTTTATTTTCCCTCCAAGTGTACAAGCATTCTGAATCATTTGAATAAAATAGCTTGTTCTCTTTATAATGTGACGTTTGGGTATGATCAGATTTTCGTGCAAGCTTTCCACCTTATCATTAATTGAATTTCGCCGGTGTTATAGCTACAAGATATTTTAGACCATTACTTCTAGTACGTTTTGTATAGTTTAAGTGCTTGATTATGATCTAACTACTCATGTGCTTTCCGTCTGTCAATCTCTCAACTAACACCGCATTCGCATGTACATTGTTTATAGCTCACTCTTTGATAACTTCGAAAATTGTATTCTGTAAAAATAAAAACTTTATCATCATAAATTGTTTAACTTATTTGTTGTTTTTACATGTTTTGTAAGAAAATTGACCTCTTTCTTTTTGCGACAGCATGATGAGTACCGTAGCATTTATGTTTAGCGTTATTTGAATACATAAAAAGAGCAGTAAAACAAAAGAGGACATGATTTAATAAGAACTACTTCTGTTAACTTGTAAAGTTTCTTGTGATATATTTGCATACTCGTTGATATCCCACCCCTTTCTTTCTTTTTTATAGAAAGGAAAATATAAAAGGTTATTTTAAAGTCTTAAATCGACAGGATACAAGTAAAGTCGTCGTTTAATTGTACAACAAAATAATCATAAGGCATTATACAAATAAAGCAAGCTAATTGAAACTAATAAAAAAGATAAAAGACTTGTATACTTGGCATACATCAAACTTATTATCTTTGACGTCGAAATTGAAAAAAAACTACACTAAAAAACTATGATCTTTTATAAAAGCATAACAAACGAAAACAAAGACACTTTACCTACACGAAATGCGAGTACACTGCAAAAAAAAAAAAAAAAAAAAAAAAAACCATTTACTTTCACGCAAGAAGCAAAAACAAAATTGGAATTGAAGGGCCTACTACACAGAAAACAATTTAGCAAATAAATATTAACCAAATATGATTCATTACCTTTGTTGAAAACATAATGTGCAATACGTAAAACAAACATTTTATCGCTGATCAGACGAAACACGTAACAGTCATACTTAATCATAAACTTGACAACAGTAGCTAAAGTACCACGCATCCTGGAATGCCAAATAAGTATCAAACGTATATATTTTTCACCTGATATCTATGGACTAAAACGATATTTAGTTTTTAAAAATGTGTATAAGAAACAATAACGTAGAAATTTCAAATGTTTAAGTTTGGGTTTTATTGTAGGTTAGCTCACTTTGCTCTAGCAACATTCCGTTCGAAAGTTAAAATGTTTTAATTGTCTCAGTGCAATTGAAATATATAGTGGAAGGGTCTATAACATATGCCAAGCTGTAACAACGAGTCCCTCCTTTTGTAAAAAATAAAATCACAAAAATACTTAACTCAGCGGAAAATTCAAAACGAAAGGTCCCTAATCAAATGGCAAAATCAAAAGATTAATCACATCAAATTGTTATCAAAGGTACCAGGATTATAATGTAGTACGCCAGACGCGCGTTTCGTTTACTTAAGACTCATCAGTGACGCTCATATCAAAATATTTATAAAGCCAAACAAGTATAAAGTTGAAGAGCATTTAGGATCCAAAATTCCAAAAGGTTGTGCCAAATACGGTTAAGGTAATATATGCCTGGGATAGGAAAATCCTTAGTTTTTCGAAAAAATTCAAAGTTTTGTGAACAGGAAATTTATAAAAATGACCACATAATTCATATTCATGACAACACCGAAATGTTGACTACTGGGCTGGTGAAACCCTCGGGGACGAAACGTCCACCAGCAGTGGTATCGACCCAGTGGTGTAAATAGTTATCATTGGTACCAGGATTATAATGTAGTACGCCAGACGCGCGTTTCGTTTACATAAGACTCATCAGTGACGCTCATATGAAAATATTTATGAAGCCAAACAAGTATAAAGTTGAAGAGCATTTAGGATCCAAAATTCTAAAAGGTTGTACCAAATACGGCTAAGATAATATAGCCTGGGATAAGAAAATCCTTAGTTTTTCGAAAAAATTCAAAGTTTTGTGAACAGGAAATTTATAAAAATGACCACATAATTGATATTCATGACAACACCGAAATGTTGACCAGTGGGCTGGTGAAACACTCGGGGACGAAACGTCCACCAGCAGTGGCATCGAACCAGTGGTGTAAATAGTTATCATTGGTACCAGGATTATAATTAAGTACGCCAGACGCGCGTTTAGTCTACATAAGACTCATCAGTGACGCTCATATCAAAATATTTATAAAGCCAAACAAGTACAAAGTTGAAGGGCATTGAGGATCCAAAATTCCAAAAGGTTGTGCCAAATACGACTAAGATAATCTATGCCTTGGATAAGAAAATCCTTAGTTTTTCGAAAAAACAAATGGATAACAACTGTTGTAGTCCTGACTTGGTACAGGCATGTACATTACGTTCTTTGACAATCAATGAAAATCCTATTTTTTTCAATTACTTCAACATTTTATGAACATAACATTTATCGAAAATGAGCGTCTCAGTTGTTGTTCATGTCACTTAAAAAGTGTCCTACTTGCATGTTGATACTCTTACAGACGATCATTCATCAACACGTTGGTTGTGAAAAAACAACTAGGCAATTGGGTGTTTTGATTTGTGAGTATTTTTCATACTAGCACTTAATAGAAAAATATAGGATATAGGGTATATATTCATGACACAAAATCAGTACACGTAAAACTAAATACACACAAAAAGCAAAGGAGCAGCCCCTTTATTGTTGTTTTGCATCTAAAAGTCACACTTGTTCATATTAGTCAATTGTTGGAAAATCCTAAAAAAAATATCATTACCTTTTAAAGCTATCTATTAACATATTTTATATACATACATTTATCTTAATAAAAATACAGGTACTGTTCGCTACGTATTATTTGAGGAAATAGAAACAGTATTGTTTGTTTATCAAAACTGTACAAGTCGCTGACTACCTCCTTATTTATAATATGTGTATTTATGTAAATTATAAATACATCAAAACATAATTTTGAAGTACATGTATCTATTATGACGTAACTAAAAACCGAGTGTGCAACAAGATGAAATATTATGTGCATTTTAACCCATTAAGTACATATATGTTTTTTTTTCAATTTGCATACTGTGCAGTTCTATCTTATAAAATTTGGTTTGACATTTAAATCAAAACAAAAATTACAGAATTACAAAATTCATCATTTGCGGTTTAATAATATATTTCCTTGTTTTACATGCAATTTAAAAAAAACCAAATCATTGAGATGGTATAAAAGAACAGTTCTGAATTAGGAAACATTATTCATTCATTCGAAAAACTGATAACTATTTCAAAATAAGGTAAGATTGCTTAAGTGTATGTTAAGATAATTATCATTTATAATGTGTTCACCTATTTCTTTTCAATTTAACATTACTTTAATTTCAAATAGACAACTTGCCTCTTTATTATTTTAAAAACTAAATAGAAATTGAGAAAATCTGTTGAAATCAATTAAGTATGCAAGGCTTATAAATAGGTACGTAGTAATTGTTTGGTAACGTGATGACATTTATAATACACCATAAATATAATCATTTCAAAAGGATACAATTTTGAAAATCAAAAAAAAATATGAAATTAGCAAGATCATTGAATTCTAGAAAAAAAAACACCTTTTCTTTAATATATTTTGTGTTTAAAAAGAAATATCATGAAATATCATACAGATCAGTTTAAATTGTTTATGAAATTGAATAAGACATTACATGACGTATTTTTGAAGTCAGTTTGTTTGAATACCTAACTACGGCTGAACGTGTATTATGTTAAAAAAAAAACACAATTGTTTTTTTATTGAATTTGTATATCCCTGAACTAAATGTTGTACTTAAAAGTATGAAGTTAAAGTTTTTTTCTTTTTAAATGAATTTTTGAGAATACCGGAAAATGATTGTGATATTGAAGAAAATTCATATCTGTTAGTACTATGTCAGATTTTAAACAGGTGAATGCAATGCATTGCCAATCTTTTTAGTTTAAACTTGTATTTGCATTTGTTATTGAATGGATCACTTTCTATTATTTGAGTTTGAAAAATAATTCCATTACATATATTTTACAAATTTAAACTTCATATTTTACTACATAAATGAGAATTGCTGTCTACAATAAGTTTGGTCAATCGGATCTATTAATTTCTAAGTAAAATTCTAAAACATCTGAAGTAAAATGCTTGCAGGTCTAAATTATAACCCGCACCTTTTTTTATTACATAATTTCTACATATTTTATACAGATGTTTAAAACATGCTATCTTCCTATATCTATTATGTTGTATATTTCAGACACTTGAAAATGATGAGATTTGAAACTATGTCATTGTCAATGTTGTTGACTATAATGTCAGTAGCTGGTAAGCATTTTGTTATTTTCGCCTTTTCTATTATTTTCTTTTATTATGCTTTCAAACAGTTTTGATACCAGCATTATGGATGCATATTGTGTAAACGACATCTGGCGTACACAATTATGTTAAGTCTGGTACCTTTGATGAGCTTTGTTTTTACACAAATATGTCTGACGCAGTTAAGATACAATTCCACAAAGATACCACACTTTTAATTCTGTAAACAAGACCCGCATATCGTCTAAAAAAGACCCAGCCGAAAAGCTCAAATCTAAGTGCTAAAATCAAGTTTGAATTTGAGGTCAACAGATGTTCGAAGTTTTTTAATGTAAGTTTGGCAGTTAATTTATGAATATGACCATATCGATGTCAACCTAACTTATCATTGATAGACATGTATATACATAATAATGAAAATAACACAGTATCAAGATGATAGTTTTGCTGTATTCTCATTAAACAGGCACGCTTTAAGGGACGGTGCATCATTTATCAAGCAGGGGGGACCGGTGCAAATGGTAAGGGGACATGTACTTTTTTCAACGTGCAAAGTAGTGGGACCTGATGATTTATCATTATCTTAATGCATGGGACATACACTTTTTTCAAATGCATAAGTAGTAAACATTTTATTTTAATTAGCCCAAAAATACACACAAGAAACATTCAAACAGAAACAGAATATGATAAACAATTTTATTTTTGACTGGTGTAAATCAGCCCATCTAACTAAATTAAATATTGATCTTACAAAATTCAAGCTTATTAGGTAGTTTGATTTATTCCTGTGAAATGAAAGAATTTAATTTTACAATAGGTAAAAAAAAAAATTATTATATAAATTCAGATAGGCATCTTTAATTTTTTTTATAACTTTTTCAAATCAACTTGGATTTTCATCAAACTATGCAGATATCTTCGATATATATTTAGCTTACTGAATCCCAGGTCTTTTTGTTTTTTGTTGTATTGCTGTCAAATTCAAGAATTAAATTAATCTAGGTAAAAAAAGCTAGAATTTGCATTTCGAACAAAATAGAGATAGTACACTTTAATTATTTTAATAACTTTTTCAAATCAACTTGGATTTTCATCAAACTATGCAGCTATCTTAAATATATATTAAGCTTACTGAATCCCATGTCATTTAGTTTTTTGTTGTATTGCTGTAAAATTTAAGAATTACAGTAATCTTGGTAAAAAAAAAGCTAGGATTTGCAATTCAGACAAAATAGAGATAGTATACTTTAATTTTTTTAATTACTTTTTCAAAACAACTTGGATTTTCATCAAACTATGCAGCTATCTTAGATATATATTAAGCTTACTGAATCCCAGGTCATTTTTGTTTTTTGTTGTATTGCTGTCAAATTTAACAATTAAATTATTCTAGGTCAAAAAAGGTAGAATTTGCAATTCGAACAAAATAGAGATAGTACACTTTAATTTTTTTATTAACTTTTTCAAGTCAACTTGGATCATCATCAAACTAAGCAGCTATCTTAGATATATATTAAGCTTACTGAATCCCAGGTCATTTTGTTTTTTGTTGTATTGCTGTCAAATTTAAGAATTAAATTAATCTAGATAAAAAAAGCTAGAATTTGCATTTCGAACAAAATAGAGATAGTACACTTTAATTATTTTAATAACTTTTTCAAATCAACTTGGATTTTCATCAAACTATGCAGCTATCTTTGATATATATTAAGCTTACTAAATCCCAGGTCATTTATGTTTTTTTGTTGTATTGCTGTCAAATTTAACAATTAAATTGTAAAGTGTACTATCTCTTTTTTGTTCGAACTGCAAATTCTAGCTTTTTTGACCTAGATTTATCTAATTCTTAAATTTGACAGCAATAAACAAAAAACAAAATGACCTAAGATTCAGTAAGCTTAATATATCTCTAAGATAGCTGCATAGTTTGATGCAAATCCAAGTTGATTTGAAAAAGTTATTAAAAAAATTAAAGATGCCTATCTTAATTGCAAATCTTAGCTTTTTTTTTTTACCAAGATTACTTTAATTCTTAAATTTTACAGCAATACAACAAAAACTAAATGACATGGGATTCAGTAAGCTTAATATATATCTAAGATAGCTGCATAGTTTGATGAAAATCCAAGTTGATTTGAAAAAGTTATAAAAAAAATTAAAGATGCCTATCTGAATTTATATAATAATTTTTATTTTTACCTATTGTAAAATTAAATTCTTTCATTTCACAGGAATAAATCAAACTACCTAATAAGCTTGAATTTTGTAAGATCAATATTTAATTTAGTTAGATGGGCTGATTTACACCAGTCAAAACTAAATTTGAAGGTCAAGACTAGTCGAGAATGTTAAAATGATTGTCAAAAACATTTATATCACAATAAATATTGTTGCTTTACGTTATTTAAGGTACAGATTGTGTTTTTATTCACTCAATATATTCATGATATTCATGGGACACATACTTTTTTCATGAATAGAGGTCATGGGACATAACTTTTTTTCCTATCACATCAGCATGGGACAATACTTTTTTCCAAACAGGTTTTGTGATATGCACCGGTCCCCTCTGCTTGATAAATATTGCACCGTCCCTAAAACGATTTTAAAACAGCTATTACTTCTTTCACAAAGCTCGTACATTTTTTACAGCCTATACACCTACAGAAAAGAAATTAGGTCTACATAGAGTAAACAAGGTATTACAGCTTGAGAATGGAGTTGGTAGAGACATTGGAGGTCACCGAGGAGAGTCACTTACTTTGTTGGATGTAATTGATGCAAATAGACGAGCAGGATCTGACAGAAGAAGTTCAGCTGTCTCTGAAATTATAAGAAGCTCTTCATTTCAGAATTCTGCAGGTATAGCAAGCAATGATGGTATAAACAAAAACTGTCATTACGAGTGTGGAGTAGATAAATTATGCAACCTAGGACAGAAATGTGTACGCGATGGATGTGACAGTTATTGTGTCCAAGTTTCATCTGGAAGTGTCATTGGTGAATCTGGATTGTCAGGGTCTATAAGAAGTGGAACTGGAAATACAGTTTCAGAAATTATTAGAGGTTCATCATCTGACATTTCAAGACTGTCAAGCATTGATGGTTCAAAATGCAGTTATGGATGTGGAGAAAATAAACTATGTGCGTCAGGACATAAATGTATCCACGAAGGATGCAACAGCTATTGCGTTCAATTATCATCTGGTAGCCTAATTGGTTCAGGTCAGTCTTTAACCGGACGTGTGGGTCTATCTAACAATGGTCACTTGGAAACTATTGGTAGCAGTGGTTCAATGTCTGGTCACACAGGTTCTGATATTCTTGACGCTATCTCAGCTAGACGAAGTGGCATTAATGCATTGGACACACTCACATCTAGACGTAGTGGCATCGATGCATTGGACACCATTTCTTCTAGACGAGTAGGATCAGTTGGATCATCTGGTTCAATTATCGTTTCTCAGTCTGTAGTAGGAGACCGCAGTGAATGTAGTAAACTATGTCATACTGATTCAGATTGTGCACCAAGCAAATACTGTACCACTGTTAAATGTCACAGGCTTTGCAGAAGAAGGCCATCTAAAGGATACTCAGGATGAACATAATTAGAACTTTGAAGAAATCCATCTTTTTACGGAAATCGATTTTTGTTTTATCATGAAATGAATAAAATATTAAATACAAATAGTCTTGTTGTAAATATGTTGAGAATCATTCAAAAACATTGAATAGTTAAGACGTCGAGACAATCATTATCATAAGATATCTACACCATATAGACAGATAAAAATACACGTATAGAAAATAACATAAATATGACAGTCAAGTTATATTGGTAACTCTGAACTTTGTCATTAAAAAAGGAAGAATATTTCGAAATAAAGATATTACAAAAACCTATAAAGGACATTATATGTATGGTAACCGCTCCCGTAAATTAAAAAAAATAAATGAAGCGTAAATGATTATGTATTGTCAATAAACCATATGATACACACGTTAGCATAAAGCACAAAAGACATGCAAAATGTAATCATATCATATTGTGTAAGCCTTTATGTTGGCCTTTTGGTGCGGTTAATAAAGGCAAAAATAGTAAACCGCTGTTTGAAGTTCATAAATGGATTGAGAAAAAAAAAACACAAATTCGGGTAACAAACTAAAACTCAACAGAAACACAACATTAAAATGTAACACACACAGAAACGAACTATAATGTAACAATGGCCATTTTCCTGACTTAATACAGGACATTTTAATGGTGGGTTGAACCTTGTTTTGTGGCATGCCAAACCTTCCGTTTTTATGGCAATGTTAAATATAACATTAAAATGACACCCTTACATGATAGGACTACAATACAGTAAATGGGAGAACATATAGCATGTATAGGACAGAGAAACACACGAATTATAGATAACAAAAGGTGACAGGTTTAAAATTTAATACGCCAGACGCACGCTTCGTAAACACAAGACTAACCAGTGACGCTCTGATGAAAAGCCAAAATAAAGTACAAAGTTGAAGAACATTGAGGACCACAAGTTCCACAAAGTTTATCCAAATACGGCTTGGTTTTTTTGCCTGGGATACGAACATCCTTATCATTTAGAATAGTTCATACTTTTGCAAACAGTAATTTTATAAAATGACTTTATAATAGATATAAATGATAAAACCGGTGACTAACTACGAAATAAAACAAATAGGTAAATAATTTAAACCAGCATACAGAAATCAACAACCGCGTTAGCCAAATCGATAAACGCACAAATTTAAGTGACGTCACATTTGAATTTACAACTACAAACGATAATAATTTGACAAAATTAAATGAGAATAACAAATATTACCTCAAAACTAAATACATAAATTTCGGTTGGAAAATACCGTGACACGTCTTATATAGCAATGCAAATTCACTATCAGCAACACAGTCACAATAAGGAATAAGTCACGTTCGGTAATTAAAAGATTAGACGACGTAATGACAAACCACACTCTAACACGTGGTCAAAATGTCCTTAGTTAGTTTGGACAAAGACACATTGTATGGATCAACCAATTCGTGATGGTAAAATAATTAATAATAAATTTTATATGCTAATGCATACATGTCACTGCTAGTGTTGTAAACTAACAACACCATGACAAAAGAGAAAAAGACAAAAGGACAAACAATAATACAACATAGACACAACATAGAAAACTAAAGACTAAGCAAAACGAACTCTATCAAAAACTGGTGATGGTGTCAGGTGCTCTAGAAGGTTCAGCAGTTCCTGCTCTTCATGTGACAATCGTAGTATTGCTCATGTTTATTCAAACCCGTAAATAATCTTATTTTGATGGTGACATTCGTGAAAATGATCTGAATCGCCATAGCCAATAATTATCAAAGGTACCAGGATTATAATTACGCCAGATGCGCGTTTCGTCTACATAAGACTCATCAGTGACGCTCAGAACAAACTAGCTATAAAGCCAAACAAGTACGAAGATAAAGAGCAATGATGACCCGAAATTTCAAAACGTTATGCCTAATACGGGTAATCTATGCCTTGGATTAGAAAATCCTTGGTATTCGAAAAATTCTTAGTTTGGTAAACAGGAAATTTATAAAAATTACCATTTAATTGATATTCATGTCAACACCAAAGTGCTGACCGCTGGGCTTGTGATACCCTGGGGAACGAAACGTCCACTAGCAGTGGCATCGACCCAGTGGTGTAAATAGTTATCAAAGGTAACAGATTATAATTTGATACGCCAGACGCGCGTTTCGTCTACATAAAAAAAGAAAAAGACAAATAACCGAAAACAAAACACTACGTAAAAATCTAAAGATGTTTCCCCTCTCACCCTAGACCTCGCGAAAAACCTAAGGGTAGGGATTCATATTAGATCTCATGAGATGTATTTGTAGTAATTGTGGTTTTTAGCCAACTGATGTTTGGTTCTTTCTGTAGAATATTGAATATATTTAGTCATAAGATAATAGTCAATAATAATTGTTACACATGTATTCAATGAAAAAATCAGCAAAAGCAGTTCATATTTTTTGGTCTCTGCAATTGTACAAGCATTGAACCCTTAGAATAAAATGGTTTGTTCTCTTTATAAATGTGACGTTTGGGTATTATCAGATAATTATTTTACATAATGGACTGCTAGAGGCTTATATCTTACTTAAAACAATGTTTAACACGGCGAAAAGGTCAATCAAAAGTAAAAGCAAGCAAAGATTTATTTTCATCAAGTATGAAAATTGTTTTGTGAATAAACTTTTCTTACATTAAAATATATCCTACATGTTGGCCCCTTTAAACAGTAGCTCAACATAAAAAAAAAAGACAAAAAGAAAGTACAGCTGAAGGTAAACAACATGTATTGATACATGGCACAGCGTATGCGTATCATGATTTTTGCGTGCGCAGGGACTTCTCGTATTTTCCGTTCATAGTTTCCGTGATTACCTTTACATGCGTTTTGTGTTTCAAAATGGACAACGTGATGAAAGTATAGTCTTAATGCAAAAACGGAGAAAGAAATGTCGTTATTAGTGATTGTGTTGTTTCACACTTTGGATTAAAATCAGATGTTTCTTCTCGGGTTTTATTTTTTACTAAGTAAATGAGAGAAAAAAAAAGAATAGCATATGAAGACAGGATCTTATGGAACCTTATCGAGTGCACCACAGTCGATTTTATTTCAAATATATAATTAATATGACAAACGAAGGGTAACAACATGCAATTAGTTATATTCTTTCGTTGGAATTTTCAAGAGACTGTTATTGCATCTGGTGCAAGAAATTGGTACCGTTAATTTTATTATTGTTGTTTTCCTAAACGTTACCACCAAAATACACCCCCCTTTTCTGTTTTTTTTTAATTTCTGCAAGGTCGTGTTTCTTTTTTTTCTCGTTAATTTGTGTATTGAGTCCATTGTGCTTTTTGAATGTTACCGAAACGTAATTTTGTCTCGATTTTATTTCGAAAAAAAATGTTTTATAAAACGATCACTGCGAACAAAGTGCGAATCGGACACACAATCGGTTTGTTTGATAGATATGCGATAATGTCTTCCTTAATTCTGCTTCCCATAGTCATCGCCGTTCATAAGCGAAGTGTATTCATATTAAAGCAATAGTACAAGACTTAAAAAAAACAACCAAAATCATGAGAAAAGTGGCTGTGATAAAAGTATTGGTAGTGTTAAAAATCAATTTGAAAAGTGATGTTTTCCTATAGAAACCGTTTTGGTTGGTGACAAAATTATTGTATTGAAATGGTTTTTTTTTAATTGTCATTTGTTCTTTTATTGGAGTTTTGTTACCTTGAAGAAAACAATTAAGGTAATTATTTTTTTTTTATTTCAGGGAATGAACTATCATTTACCTGTAAGAATCAGTTATTCTACCTTAAACTGTCCTATATTTATAAGAAAGAGGAGATTTATTCTTAAAAATATTAGACAGCTAAATGTAACATAATGGTTTCTTACAGGTAAATGATAGTCCAATCACTGAAATAAAGAACGGGTAAACAATTGAATGACGTCACAACAATGTTTAAATCTGTGTTATAATAGCAACAAGATATTTTAGACCGTTAATTCCAGTATTTTGTCTATTTTGTATATATTTTTAGTGCATGATACTTATCTATTAACCATGTGCTTTCCGTCTGTCCATTTCTAAAATAACGCCGCATTAGTATGTTTATAACTTACTCATTCATGACTTTGAAAATGATATTCTGTAAAATACTAACTTTACAATCTTAAATTGTTTTACTTATTTGTCGGTCTTACATGTTTTATAAGACAATTGACGTCGTTTCTTCCTTCGATATTATGATGGGTACCCTAACATTTAAGTTTGGTGGCATGTAATAAGAATAAAAAAAAAAAAAAAAACAGAAAAAAATAGGACATGATTTGAACTGAACTGTTTCTGTTAATATTTTAAGTTTCGTCTGATCATAATATTTGCATAGTCGTTGATATCTGACCCCTTTGTTTCTTTTATACGATAGGAAAATATAAAAGGGCATATAAAAGTCGACGTAATACAAGATAAGTCATTGTTTAATTATACAACAAAATGTTATTGTAGGTTTACTCACTTCTATCAACATATTCATTCGGTCCAAAAATTAAATATTTTAATTGTATCAGTGCCATTGTGAATTATTAAGGCCGGAATGATTGGAAATTTAATGTAAAAACATAACCAAAAGCTATTTGTTCTATGCGTAACACATTATTTCAAATAATGGTCAACATATGGTATTTACAAATATCGAAAAGGTCTTTAGCAAACGTTAAGTTCCATCAACGATACCGGACCTTTTGTAAATTAACTTCTTGTATTACCAAAGTAAATTCATTTGTGCATGAACCCCCTGAGGGGTTCATGCTTATATATTGGCGAGTTTTGAATGTGTTTATGGGCCACTCGATATCTCTCGGATGGAAGTCAAAATAAAATTCTCGGAACCTCTCGCAATTTTACTATCATTTACACAAGTAGTTATCTACGTCTTTGATAGGTCTCTTGGGCTCGATGGCTAGGCTACCACATTTGGCACATTGTAACAACCAAAGAAAATTTGAAAGTAAAACTATAAAGACTAACTTGCAATCAATAAATCGTTTAAATATAAAATATTAGAACCTTATGGTTTTTTCATAGAACATATGTGAACGTTATAAGTGCTTTGGTTTCTAAAGAAGTCTAATAATGACGACTTAATTATATTAATTTTGTTTTGAAACGACCGATGTACACTGTGTGTATCTAGGTCAATTATACGAGGTATTATGCATTGTCTCGTTAACATGCAAACTAAATATGTTTGAATATTTCACCACGTGATATTGTATATTTTCATCATAGACTCAGGAGAGAACATTCTGGTTTTAGTATTTATATTAGATCAGAAAACAGAAAATTGATATTATTATCAAACGTATTTGATTTAATTAATTTAACTAAAATCAAAGAAATCTGTAAAAACCAACAATAATGACAATTATTGAAGTCAGCATATTTTGAGTTGCAATAAAGAAATAAGCACTTTATACGACAAGATACTCTGCTTTGGTATTTTTAAATATTCATTTGTAAATGAAACATAGTAATAGCAATTAGATCTGAATACATCCTTGCAACCTACAAAACAAGTTGCTTTCTTTAAAAAAAGAAAAGCAATACATGAACCTAAGACCGCTGACTGCTGGTGCCGGGTCACCAAAAGATTATTGCTGAATTTGTGTTTGCTTTTGAAATGAAATAATTGACTATGAATAGAAGAAGCCAGATGAAAGTATATATTTACAGCTTCTGTTTGAATGGTTATTTTAAAGCTCGGCTATTTTATCTATTACTTGGGAATGTACATAATTTTTCCGATTATAACCCTTTGGCAAATCCTGATTTCTACTAACCGGATGACTTATGCAAATTGCACAATTTAACTATCGCAATTTAAATTTAAGCACTAAGTTTGCTTTATAATCTGGAATTCTGGATGCATTTATTTTAACTATCATATCTTTATATTTTGTTTCCTACATGAATGCCTTTATGTTCTCAACTCGTATTTGAAGCTGTCTTTACTCATGGTAGATGTTGTATGCGGTGAAACCTGAGACATGCAATTGATTGGGAACTCTTGTGAAGAGACTTTTTTTGGTCTCATAAAACATCTCAAATTTTAAGGTTTCCTGATTTTACAGGGAAGCTTAGTTTTGCTGAAGAATTTATTAATTCAGAAATTTATGAATACCTGTACACACTTTTAAAATAACCAATTTATATAAAAAGGTATGTAGATATAGAAAGATACAAGAATTAAAATGATGTACGCCAGACACGAGATTAGTCGCAAAAAAAAAAGCATCAGTGACGCTCGAATGAAAAAAGTTAAAAGGCGGCTAAATACATTACAAAGTTAAGGAATCTATTCCTTGGGTAGACAATCTTTAGCTTTTCGAAAAGGTCAAAGTTTATAGAAAGTTTACAGTGACTCAAAAAAGAAACAAAAGAGAATCAACTCGAGGTTAGAATACCGTTAGTAATGATGACCGTGCTTGAAAGTAACATGTAAAGCTCTTTCTACCGTGTCCTGATCTTATAGATAACAAAAACGAAAATAAGCTTTCAAGAGTGAGTTTTAAAATAGGATTGCATTCAAGTAGTATTTTAGTGCACGAAATAGTAAATAGAAAAAAAAAGAATACGCATTTGCGTCATCACATATCTTAAACTTATAGTTGAATTCGAATGTCAAACGGCCTACATTAAAGGTTTTGACTCCGGATTCATTGACATTTTATCCGGAACTTTTTAGAACGCAAACCGATAGTGTGCTCTTGAAATGTGATCTAATGTGAATGAATCAAGACGTGAAGGATAGTTGGTCAACACAGTGAATACAATTTTCAAAACAGTACCATAGTACAAATATGTAGATGCTATAAGTTAAACTATTAAAACAAACAAATAAAAATTTGATTAAAATTTTAAAATAAACGTTCCTGTTGGTATTTTTTTTCAAATTCTTTTGAATATATATAATATCAATAAACAAGAACGTCAAGTATTTACGGATGGACATTTTATTTATCGAATGAATCTATTTTTAAATTCTAACATTCCACTTTGAGAATATATTACTATACAAACTATAAGCAAAGACTTCTAAATCCATACTAAAACAATATAAAATAATCAACATTAATATAATTGTAATTAAATTTTGTTGTGATTATTGTAAATCATTTTACGATTGTTGTGAGCTGCAAGTATTGAAAATCATGCTTTATGATTAGAAAACACACACGCATTTTTATTCACGACCGTTTAAAATTTAAATATTGAATAAATTTACCTAACTTTCCGTTTTATGGATATATAACAATACAAAAAAATAAATAATAATTACTCATAAAAGTTAAATACTAAAATGGTATGAAATAATTAACGTAGACATCAGAGTAGACGTATAATAATTATTTTTTATAAACATTTTTTTTGTAGGATGCAAGAATTTATTTAGATTTAATTTTTATGTTTCCTTTACAAATGAATATTTAAAAATACCAAAGCAGAGTATATTGTCATATAAAATACTTATTTCTTAATTGCAACTCTGAAAATATTCTGATTTCAATCATTGCTAGTTTCTTGAGATACAGTATATATTTTGTATATATTTCTTTGATTCCGATTGAATTAAATACTTTTGATAAGAATATTATCTTTCTGTTTTCCGATCTATTATAAATATTTCAATCAGAATTTTCTCTCCCGTACGTCTGTGATGAAATACACAGTATCCCGTGGTTAAATCTTCAAACATAATTAGTTTACATGTTATCGAGTCAACAGACAATACCACGTTATAATTGACCCAGATACACACGGTGTACAGCGGTCGTTTTAAAACAAATATAATTGTGTCGTTAAGGTACATCAAGGTACCATATCAAAGACGTAGATAACAACCTGTAAAGAACCTGTATAAATAACCGAAAACTTTCGAGACGTTCCGAGAATTTTATTCTGACTTCCGGCCGAGAGATATCGAGTGGCCCATAGACACATCCAAAACTCACCAATATATAAGCATGAACCCCTCAGGGGGTTCATGCAAAAAAAGTTTATAAACAATTATAATCATTATATTTCTACGTTAATTATTTCATACCGTTTAAGCTGGGACTATTATATCATGTTAGTATACTAGTCCCAGGTTTAAGTAAGGTTTTATAAGAAATTGTTATCTTTTTTTGTATCATAGTATATCCATTAAGCGGAAAGTAGGATAAACTAATTGAATATTTAAATTTTAAACGGTCGTGAATGATAATACTTGTGTGGTTTCAATTCACCAAGCATGATTTTTGAAAATCCTTACAGCTCATAAAAACCGTAATCACAATTTACAATACTAGTAATCATAACAATCATAACAAAATTTAATTACTATCATAATGTTAATTATCTTATACTGTTTTAGTATAGATTTATAAGTCTTGCTTTTGTTTTGTATGGTAATACATAGTGAAATGTTAAAATTTTAAAATAGATTCATTCGATAAAAAAAAAAATTAATCTGGAGTCAAAGCATTTGATGTAGGTATTTAGACATTCCGACTATTAGATTAACAAATGTGATGACGCAAATGCGTATTATTTCCCTGAATATCAGTGCGTATACTTTCTATTGACTGTTGCATGCGCTAATACACCATGTGCATGCTATAATATTTATTTCACTCGTGAAAGTGCATTTTTGTTTTGATAATATGAATTCAGTATACGACAGAAAGAGCTTGACATGTGACTTTCAATTACGGTCATAATTACTGACGGTATTCTGACCTCTAGCTGTTTCTCTTTTGTTTCTTTTTTGAGTCACTTTCCTATTATAATCTTTAAAATTTTCGAAAAGCTAAGGCTTGTCTACCCAAGGAATAGATTCATTAACTTTGCAATTTATTTTGCCGTTTAACTTTTTTCATTCGAGCGTCACTGATGCTTTTTTGTAGACTTAACTCACATCTCGTGTACATCAATTTAGTTCTGGTATCTTTTTATATCATCATAAAGTTTTATATAAATTGGTTATTTTGAAAGTGTGTACAGGTATTCGTCAAACTTCAAAATCAAGCTATTCTTCGGCAAAACCTAATTTCCATATAGAATTTTTGAATTGATTTAAGTAAAATCAGCAAATCCGTAAAATATGAGGTTGTTTTATGAGACCAAAATAACTCTTTATATCAGGTCCCAATTAATTGCATGCTACAAGTTTCACCGCACATGGAAATTGGACTTAAAATGTATCTATACAACATCTACCATGAGTACAAACAGCTTCAATAACACGGAGTTGAGAATATGAAGGCATCCAAACAGGAAACAAAATAAAAGATATGATAGATAAAATAAATGCATCAGAATTCCAGATTATAAAGCAAACTAAGTGCATAAATTTAAGTTCCGATTGGTTTGTGCAATTTGCATAAGTCATCCGGTTTGTAGAAATTGGGATTTGCAAAAGGGTTATCGAAAAAATTATGTACATTCCCAAGTTATGAATAAAATAGTTTAACTTTAAAATGTGTAATCAAATAGTAGTGTAAATACATACTTTCAACTGGCTTCTTCTATTCAAAGTCAATTGTTTCACGTCAAAGAAAACACAAATTCATCAACAATCGTTTGGTGACCAGTCAGAGGTCTAATGTATTGCTTTTCTTTTTTTAAAGAAAGCAACTTGTTTCTAATTACATCAACATTTTATGAACATACACAAATGTAAAATGCATCGAAAATAAACGTCTCAGTTGTAATTCATGTCACAAAAAGTGGGCTCAACTTTGCATGTTGATACTCTCAGAGACAAAAAATCATCAACAAGGCGGTTGTAAAAATCAATTAAGCGATTGGGTGTTTTGATTTGTGTGTATTTTTCAAACTACACTTAATAGAAAAACAAAGAATATAGGTATCCATGATACCAAATAAGTACATCCACGACAAGATATACACAAAAAGCAAAAGAGCAGCACATTTGTTGCTATTCTTCATCTCGAAGTCACACTTGTTGTACTTGTTCAGTGACGATCAATTGTTGGAAAATCATAAAAATGTCATAACCTACCAAAGCTATCTATTCAAATATCTTATGAAGCATACATATATCTAAATCAAATTTAAGGTACAATTGGTTACGTATTATTTGAGGAAATAGAATCAGTACTGTGTTATTATTACAACTGTACAAGTCTCTGACTATTACCTCATTCATAATATGTGTATTTATGTACATTATTAATACATTAACACATCACATTAAAGTACATATATCTACTATGACGTAACTAAAAAACCAAGTATTTACAAGAGGAAATAATATGTGCATTTGAACCAATTCAGTACATGTACGGTTTTTTTGTAATTTGCATACTGTGCAATTCTATCATATAAAAGTTGCTTTGACATTTATGTCAAAACAAAAATTACAAAATTCACCATTTGCGGTTTAATAATATATTTCCTTGTTTACAAGTAAATAATTAACATTATAATTGAGATGGTATAAAAGAACAAATCTGAAAAAGAAAACATTATTTATTCATTCGAAAAACTGATAACTGCTTCAAAGGTAAGATTTCTAAAGTTTTAGTGTTAAGTTTTTCTTTAACTTAGAATTTAGAATTTTTCTTTTCAATATAACATTACTTTCAATAGACAATTTGCCTCTTTATTATTTTTAAAAATATAAAGGAATTGAGCAAATCTATTAGAAATTAATCAAATATGCAAGTCTTATCACATTCGTATGTAGTAATTGTTTTATAAAATCATGATTTTAATTATACACCATACATACAAAAATTCCAAAAAGGATAACATTTTCAGTAATGAAATTCTAGAAAATCAGTTTCTCTTTAATATATTTTCGTTTCCAAACAGAAATATCATGAAATATTATACAGATCAGTTTGCATTTTTTATGAAATTAAATAACACATTACGTATGAGTAAAGTCAATGACGAATTTGCACGTTTGCTTAAGTACATAACTATATACAGCTTCATGTGTTTTATATAAAACAAAACACAAGCGTTTTGTGATTGAATTTGTATATCCCTGAACTTAATGTTGGACTTAAAAAAAAGCATACATTTATTCCTGTAAATTCGCTCGACAATATTGTTTTGTTGCAATTTATTTCCCCCTTTTCATTTTTTTTTTATATTCTTCTTGTTGACTCACTTTTGAACTTTAACGGTTAGTTTCTTTATCCCTTTTTAGTTGTTTGTCAAGTTATTGACGATAAACAAACATGCAAAATATGATCTATTAATTTCGAAATTTTAAGTAATTTGAAGTAAAACGCTTGCAGGGCTAAATTATAATAAGTAACCTTTTTTATTATATGATTTAAAGTTATTTTTGCAAACACATGTTTTCAAACATGCTTATGTTGTATATTTCAGATTCTTGAAAATGATGAGATTTGAAACTATGTCATTGTCAATGTTATTGACCATAATGTCAGTAGCTGGTAAGCATTAACTTATATTCGCTTTCCAAGATTATTATTTTTTATTTTGCTTTCAAACTGTGTTGATACCATAATCTCTGATAACACTCATGAAGAAAGAAGAAACATGTGTCTGGCGTACCAAATTATAAGTCTGCCACCTTTGATAAGCTTTTTGTAAACAAATTTGTCTGATGTTTTTAAAGTCAAGTTCTAGTTACCGAACAAAGATACGACGCTTATAATTCGGTACTCAATATTCGTGCTTCGTCTACAAAAGACACATCAGGAATGCTCGAATTTAAATGTTATACATGTTATAATGCCAAATCAAGTTTGAATTTAAAGAAAACCGAGGATCCCAAATGTCCGAAGTGTTTTTATATAATTGAAAGTTTTGCAGTTAATTTATAAACATGTGTAGTCAATGATATTTAAATTTATAACTTATGGATCTGCAAATATATCATTAGGAATTAGATTTATAATAAGAAAAGGCACTATATGATGATTTTTCTGTATTCTTATTAAAAAAGTAAGTTTTCAAAGAATTTTAAAATATTTGTTTGATATAAGAGGGTGGTGGTGGTGGGGGGGGGGGGTGTGTGCTTGCACGAAACAAACGTGAAATAAGACATAATTTCACGTTGAACGTGAAATAATTTCTGTAATGAACGTTGCACGAAAAATAAATACTTTTATTTGAACCTTTTGTGACTGAGTCACTGTCTTCTTGTATATATTAACTCTTTGTTTTACTTGATATTCCCGATTCAGTATACACATTTATGATATAATTGGTTTACGACTTTTAAAAAAGTATTTCTTGACGATCCCTGCCAAGTGTTTGAATTTTATTTGAAAAATACCGAGCACGCAAAATAAGACTTTGAAAATCACGATGCACGTAAAATTAAATAAGCAGAACACGTTGAACGAGGCACCCGTCTTGCACGACTGAACGTCAAATAAAAAAAGTAAAAACACGTTGAACGTGAAATAAAAAACGACGATCACGCTGCACGAAAATAACCATTTACCACCCTCATATAAGTTTTACAAACCTCATATATTTCGTTACAGCCTATACACCTACAGAAAAGAAATTAGGTCTACATGGAGTGAATAAAGTTTTACAGCTTGACAATGGAATTGGTAGAGACATTGGAGGTCGTCTTGGAGACTCACTCTCTGTATTGGATGTAATTGATACAAACAGACGAGCAGGATCTGACAGAAGAAGTTCAGCCGTCTCTGGAATTATAAGAAGCTCTTCATTTCAGAATTCTGCTGGTATAGCAAGCAATGATGGTATAAACAGAAACTGTCATTATGAGTGTGGAGTAGATAAACTTTGTAACCTAGGACAGAAATGTGTACGCGATGGTTGTGACAGTTATTGTGTCCAAGTTTCATCTGGGAGTGTCATTGGTGACTCTGGATTGTCGGGGTCTGTAAGAAGTGGAAATGGAAATACAGTTTCAGAAATTATTAGAGGTTCATCATCTGACATTTCAAGACTGTCAAGCAATGATGGTTCAAAATGCAGTTATGGATGTGGAGACAATAAACTATGTGCATCAGGACATAAATGTATCCACGAAGGATGCAACAGCTATTGCGTTCAATTATCATCTGGTAGCCTAATTGGTTCAGGTCAGTCTTTAACCGGACGTGTGGGTCTATCTAACAATGGTCATTTGGAAACTATTGGTAGCAGTGGTTCAATGTCTGGTCACACAGGTTCTGATATTCTTGACGCTATCTCAGCTAGACGAAGTGGCATTAATGCATTGGACACAATTACATCTAGACGTAGTGGCATGGATGCATTGGACACAATTTCTTCTAGACGAGGAGGATCAGTTGGATCATCTGGTTCAATTATCGTTTCTCAGTCAGTAGAAGGAGGTCGCAGTGAATGTAGGAAACTATGTCATACTGATTCAGATTGTCCAACAACTAAATACTGTACCAACGTTAAATGTCACAGGCTTTGCAGAAGAAGGCCATCTAAAGGATACTCAGGATGAATATAATAAGAACTTTGAAGAAATCCACATTTTTTACCCAAATTGTTTTTTGTTGTTCAAATCAATAAAATGATAAATACAATTAGTCTTGTTATAAACATATTCAGAATTCTACAAAAACATTGAATAGTTAAGACAACGAGTCTATCATAATCATAAATTATATACCCCATACCGACAGATAAAAATACACATAAAGGAAAAAATAACACAAATATGAAAGTCAAGTTATTTTGTTAACTCTAAACTGTCATTAAAAAAAGAAAGAATATTTCGGACTAAAGATATAACAAAAACCGACGAAGGACATGATATATATGGTAACCGCTCCCGTAAATAATAAAAAATGAATGAAGGGTTAATGAATAGGTTGTGTGAAGAAACCATATCAGACACACGTTAGCATAAAACACAAAAGACATGAAAAATTAAATTCTATCATTGTGTTAACCCTAATGTTGGCCTTTTGGTGAGGTTAATAATAATTATCAAAGGTATCAGGATTATAATTGAGTACGCCAGACGCGCGTTTCATCTACACAAGACCCATCAGTGACGCTCATATCAAAATATTTATAAAGCCAACTAATTAATAAAGGCAACAGTTTTAAACCGCTGTTCGAAATTCATAAATCGAGTGAAAAAAACAAACCAAAACCAGGTTACAAACTTAAACTGAGTGAAACACATCAAATATAAGAGGAGAACTACGCCACAACAGAAACACACCATTGAAATATAACACACACAGAAATGAACTATAATGTTACAATGGCCATTTTCCTGACTTGGAACAGGACATTTTAATTTAAAAAAATGGTCGGTTGAACCTGGTTTTGTGGCATGTCAAACCTTCCGCTTTTATGGCAATGCTAAATATAACATTAAAATTACATTACATGATATGACTACAATACAAATAAATGGGAGAACATATAGGACATATAGGACAGAGAAACACACGAATTATAGCTAACAAAAGGTGCCAGGTTTAAAATTTAACACACAAGACAGTCTGATGAAAATAGTTCGAATGCCAAAACAAAGTACAAAGTAAAGGAGCATTGAGGACCAAAATTTCCAAAAAGTTATGCCAAATACGGCTAGGGTTTTCTGCCTAGGATAAGAACATCTTTATCATTTAGAATAATTCATACTTTTGCAAACAGTAATTTTATAAAATGACTATAGAATAGATATAATTAATAAAACCGGTGACTAACTACAAAATAAAACGGATAGATAAATAATTAAAACCAGCATATAAACAACCGCGTTAGCCAAATTGATAAACGCACAAATTTAAGCAAAAACATGTTGTCAAAGGGTGCCAAATTAAGCGTGGCATTTGTACAAACGCCCAAACGTGTCCATATTTTAATAAAAACCAAAACGTGTCCATATCAAGTTTTTTATTTTACTGGAACTATCATTCGTGTTCATACTATAAAAACGTAGGTTATTTTTGGTTATTGTTTTTTTTTTTTATTATTGTATACTCATTTTACGATCTTTTACTATTACATTAAAAGATAAAAACAAATTAATTAAATTCTCTTACTCTGCGCATTAAAAATCTTTGTAGCATTTCACTCTTCATACTGTAATGTGCCATAAGTTGAATTTTGGAAGGCAACATTTTAAATTTTTTTTTTTATTTGGAACGGCCTCCATACTACATAACAGACATTGAAGTAGTTTCTTACTGAAGTCATAAACAAATCGGTCTTCATTCTCATTTATTTTTTTAGATAAAAATCCCAACTAGTGGTAATCCCAAATAACCGTAAAAATTAAGGCCCAATTAAGTTAATATGATGTCGTTCAAATAACGAATGAAATATTTGGCATTGGACGTTGTGTCTCTTGTTCGTATGTCTTTAGTGATGCTTGTAACCTAAAATTTATTAAAAATCAGAACTGTTATAAATACATGGGAGGTCAATTCGACTGAGAGCCCACCGTGCAATATTCTGATTATTATGAAAGGCATCATCGGAGTTTATTAGTATAAAATAATTTACATAGTAAACGATTAATTCAACTGTACTAACATTATTTGTATGTTCGCTCTAAATGAGAATGAAATACTTGCAACTGGTCAATAAGAAAATACAGTCAAAAGTTAATTTATATGTTACAGATTGAATTTACAATTATGATAATATAAATAAACGGCATTAAACTAACTAATGCTAATAAATAACCACTTCATCAACTGTGTCCACCATCATAGAACTTTCGAGTTTAGGACATGTATTAGAACTAAAAGACACGAGACGTTCTGGCGTTTAAAAGTGGACACGTTTGGGCGAATAACAATTATCGGACACGTTTGGGGGTAATGAAATCGGATACGTTTGGGGAAATTGATTATTATGGACACGTTTGGGGAGAATAGACACGTTTCGGGGAATCGGACACGTTGAGGGCAGGACATGTTTGGGAGTGTTACATTTATAGCAATGCGAATTCACACACAGCAAAACAGTCACAATCGGGAATAAGTCACGTTCGGTAATTAAAAGATCAGACGACGTAATGACAAACTACAATCTAAAACGTTGTAAAAATGTCCTTAGTTAGTTTGAACAAAGACACATCGTATGGATCGAGATAGATACTCCGATGCAGCAGCTGCTGGAATGTTGCTACACAGTTCACAATTGGAAAGCTGAAACCATCTCTTTTGTCGTAAAGTTTTGTTTTCCACCGACCATTTATTATTAATTTCTAGATGTAAGTAAAGACATGAAGCAGACTCATCTGTTGTATCAATAATCTTTAATTTAATTGGATATATGCGTTCAACATAGTCAGCAAATTATGAATTATTCAGTGACAGAACATCATTTTTTTGGCGGAAAGTGAAGTAAAATGATATTGCTAACTTCTTTTTTTTTCTTCCAAAGAAGTTTCTGTATGAAGCCAGCCTCATAGGAATATAGGAACAAGTGGGCAAGAAGAGGAACACAATTGGTAACCATGGGGATTCCGGTAGTATGTTAAAAAGTACGTCCTCCACACGTAACAAATATGTTGTCGATCAAGAAATCAAGCATCTTCACAATGTCAGTTTCTTTGATTTTTATGTCTGAATCCGAGTTATTTTTTACAAAGTAAGATTTATCCCTCTTTAAGATAAGATACTTGTATTTACCTTGTTCTTTTTTGATGAAACAAAGCAATACCAACTGTTTTCAGTTTGTCTTTTAGTTTGGTATTGGGGGTACTCTAAAAAAAAATTGGAATGTTTATTATATAAAGTATCTACATCTGATTCACAGCACCTCTAGAATAGGATGTTTTACAATAACTTTAAAGCCTGGCTTTGATTGCTTATAAAATTGATGTTAATATTTTAGAAAGAGGTTTCTTGGAGCACTTGGAAGACCAAGCAATATACCATTGTTTGTAAAAACACTTATGTAGTTTAGGTATTCGATAAAGTTATGGGAAATACAGTTCTTCATCTTTGATTGAAATTCCGAAGAAGCATAGCATTGAGTATCAAGGATTTCATATTTAGAAAGTGTCGTGGGGGTATATATTGAATTTCAAAGTGAATTGTCAATACCTAGTTCATTTGTTAAGCATTCTATGTAATGTGATTTACACACAAAAACGATGTTGTTTGGAACTTTATCTGCAGGGACAACAACATATTTGTCATTGAGGGAGGACTCGTATATTGGATTGTTAAAAACGATCGATATTGTTTTGGACAATATAACCCTAAATAAAACGACACAATAAATGCAAGACGTACGATTATATTTTATATATATTACAATTGTCCAATTTCTTAAAAAAATGTTTATTATAAATAATTCAAATATCAGAAATATAAGCCTACTAACAATAAGTACGTTGGAGGTGCACTGAATTATATCATAGTTTTTATAAACATGGTGGTTATGATCCCCGGAAAATACCAGGAACATATTGTCATTTGTGAGTTCGTACTAACGTCTTCTTCTTTGTGTCAGAAACAAATAGTTGACCGATTATAATTTTTGAAGACGTTCGTATTCAAATTATGAAAAAACCCGACACCATGCTAAAAAACAAAAAAACGACAACAAAAAACATATATTTCAGTTTATAATTAAACTTGTATTGATTGAAGACATATAGATAAGAGGCAACTCCCATTTATTTTATTTTATTTTATGTTAAAAGGTAAAAAGTCAAGGTCAAATCTACTTCTTAAACAAACAATTGTCATTTGTTGTTATTTTGTGAAGGTTTGAGGTACACTAGCGAATTTAGTAAAACTAATGCAAATGAATGTAAATAAAAACAAACAGGAAACTGCTGTTGGTTTAAAATGGTTGATATTAAAGGTATCAATTGCTTTGTATAGTTGTGCATATTATAAAATGTCTGGTTTCAAATAATTATCTTGAATATGTATTTCCTTTTTTCTTTTTTCTGGATATATTTACTACGATTATGCTTTCACACCGAATGAGTTGTTTGTTTGTAATGCTATCCTCCGATTAAAAAAGCCATGTGAGGATTTCTGCAATAAGGACCTAAAACGAAGCATTATACAGTTTGACAAAATTTGATAAGACTCTTGAGTCTTCTTTATTATTGACCTCATGTGTGACAGATAAGCTATACTTAGGTTGATGAAATATCTTGAAATGAAATCGTTAGCCTTCCTGGCCATATATATGTCAGGAAACATAGGGTCAGGGAACCAGAGCCTCATACAGTCTGGTTTAAGTTTAAGATTATCCCAAAAAAGCTGGATTTATATTGGAACTCATGAAAAATATTGGGCATAATTGGGGTTCTTAGACAACTGATGTTTTGTACTTTCTGTATAATATAGAATATATTTAGTGATAAGTTGATAGTCAACTGAATGGTTACACATGTATACAGATGAAAAATCAGGAATGGAAATCCATAATTTATTTGTCTCTCCAAATATGCTATCAAAACATTAACTAAATTTTATCATCGGTATAAAGACATCATTCGTAAATATAGCTCAACATGCAAAATTCTAATACGTTCAGGTATTTCACATCCAATTTTTTATGGAAATATTCTTTATAAAGCACAAAGGTGTCAGTATTCACCTCAGAAACTTACTAAACCTTTGAATAGACTTATTAAGAAGGGATATAATTACGATTCTGTTGTCAAGTCATTAAAGATTGCATATTTTGGCGTTAATATTGAGTCACTGATAAGGTCTTTGCATCGGAACTAAACACATTTATTCTAAAAACAGTTGTTGGCATGACACGGGTTATGTTCTTCTCATATATGTTATGATGGTATGATACTAAACCCCTAACGGGAAGGATTGTGCCTGATGTTCATATGATGAAATCATAATCTTTCAGTCAGTTTAATTGAAGTCTGGAGCTGGCATGTCAGTTAACTGCTAGTAGTCTGTTGTTATTTATGTATCATTGTCATTTTGTTTATTTTCTTTGGTTACATCTTCTGACATCAGACTCGGACTTCTCTTGAACTGAATTTTAATGTGCGTATTGTTATGCGTTTACTTTTCTACATTGGTTAGAGGTATAGGGGGAGGGTTGAGATCTCACAAACATGTTTAACCCCGCCGCATTTTTGCGCCTGTCCCAAGTCAGGAGCCTCTGGCCTTTGTTAGTCTTGTATAATTTTAATTTTAGTTTCTTGTGTACAATTTGGAAATTAGTATGGCGTTCATCATCACTGGACTAGTATATATTTGTTTAGGGGCCAGCTGAGGGACGCCTCCGGGTGCGGAAATTTCTCGCTACATTGAAGACCTGTTGGTGACCCTCTGCTGTTGTCTTTTATTTGGTCGGGTTGTTGTCTCTTTGACACATTCCCCATTTCTATTCTCAATTTTAGCATTCTTAATTATGAATATATATTTAAAAAAATTAAAAAATCTCAATATAAATGTGCCGTTCAGTTATGATTAGACCGTCGTGCAGGTTTTCCACGTTTTTCATCAATTGCATTTCGGCATTGGTCTAGCTTCAAGTAGCTGTTTCTTTTTGTTATAGTTTCAGTGCTTTATACTGATCTGATGTGCTTTCCGTCAGATATTCTTATTTTGTTGTTTTTTTCCACAGCTATCGCAAGTAATTTAAGGTGGTTTTCAATCTCTCAAACAACGCAACATTATTTCACTTATATTATTAACACCTTTGAAAATTATATTATTCAATTTACAAACTTTAACATCATAAATTATTTTGGTTATTTGTTGTGTTTACATGTTTTATAAGATAGTTTTTCTTGTACAGCTCGATGAGTACCTAAATATTTATGTTTGTCGTTATGTGAATACAAAAAAGTTAAAAAAAAAAAAAAAAAAAATAAAAAAAAAAAAAAAAAACAGGACATGATTTTAACTACTTCTATAAAAAAGTATAATTTCTTTTTATTATAGTGTTTGCATACTCGTTGGTATTTTACCCCTTTGTATTTAAAAAAAGATACAAAAGTGTATTGAAAAGTCTTGAATCGACATACTACAAGAAAAGTGTTCGTTTAATCACATAACAAAAAAATTATGTGTCATACTACAAAAGGCACTCTAATTGAAACTAAAAAATACAAGTCATGCATACTGGTACCTTTGACGTCGAAATAAAACAAAAAGACTCGAGAAAAAACCTATGCTGTTTTATAAAAAGTATAACAAACGGAAGTAGAGCCATTGAAATACACGAAGTGAGATTATCCTGCATAAAAATCTATCAGAAAATCAACAAGTTTTATTAACTGTCACATAAGAAACAATACAAAATTGTAATTAAAGAAAATAAAATGTGCAAAATGCACAACAAACAGATACAAACTTCTTCGCTGATCAGACAGAACACGTATCATCAGTCATACTTAATTATAAGCTAGACAAAATAGCTAAAGTGCAACGCATCCTAACATACAAATCAATATCATACGTATATATCTATCACCTGATATCCAATAACTAAAAGGATAATTAATTAAAATAAGAAAATTAAAAAAAATTAAAATTTCGAATGATTAAGTTTGGATGTTACTTAGGTTCATTCATTTCGATATATGAAAATATTCATTCAGTAGAAGTATAACATTTTTTACTGATTTTAGTGTCATTGAAAATTATTCACACCGAAATGAGTAAAATATTAAAGAAAACATCATCAAAAACTATGTGTTGTATACTTAACAACACATCATTTCAATACAAGGCTTCACTTAATCTAGTGGTCAACATATGGTACAAATAGATAAATGGTCAATAATATATGTCAAGCTCCAATGAAACAAACCCTTTGCAAATTCAATTCTTTGACTATCAATGAATTTTTCTAAATAAACTCATCATAGATACCAGGACTAAATTTTATATATACACCAGACCCGCGTTTCGTCTTTAAAAGACTCATCAGTGACGCTCGAATCCAAGAAAGTTAAAAAAAAATGTTTCTAATTGTTTCAACATTTTTTTACATATCATTTATCGAAAAATAAAATTTCAGTAGAGACGAAATTTATCATCAAGGTAGTTGTGAGAATCAATCATGCGATTGTCTTAACATGTGTGTTTCTGTTGTGTGTTTTTGTTGATGTGTGTTTTTTCTTCACTTTGACCCTTATTCTTATTGTTTAAAGATGGTCAATTGCGATAAAATCACATAATTATCATAAACGATTAGAGACATCTATTCAAATATCTTATAAAGCATAAATAATTATATCTAAATAAAAAATACAGTTGGTTAACTATTTTTTGAGGAAATAGAAACAGTACGGTTTGTTTATACTAAACTGTACAAGTCTCTGACTACTACCTTATACATAATATGTGTATTTATGTACATTACTAATACATCAAAACAGCATTTTGAAGTACATATATCTACTATGACGTAACCAAAAAAAAACCAAGTGTAATACAAAAGGAAATAGTATGCGCATTTGAACCCAATAAGTACATATAGGTTTTTTTAAATTTGCATATTGTGCAATTCTATCTTATGAATTTGCTTTGACATTAAATGAATCCAAAACAATGATTACATAATTCATCATTTGTGGTTTAATATACATTTCCTTGTTTGCAAGCAAACAATAAACAAATAATTGAGATGGTATAAAAGAACAGTTCTGAAATGGGAAATATTATTCATTCATTCGAAAAACTGATAACTACTTTAAATTAAGGTAAGATTATTAAGTTTAAGTGTTAAGTTACTTAGAAATTACAATTTATACACATATTTCTTTACAATTTATACACATATTTCTTTACAATTTTTACACATATTTCTTTTCAATTTAACATTCCTTTAGATTTAAAGACAACTTGCCTCTTTATTATTTTTATAAATTAACTAAATATGGAAGGCTAATACATTGGTGCGTAGTAATTGTTTTATAACATGATGACTTTAATAATACACCATACAAACAAAAATTCCAAAAGGATAATATTTTGAAAAACAATTAATTATGAAATTCTAGAAACACACTTTTTCTTTAAAATATTTTTGTCTGCAAATAGAAATATCATAACATTTTATACAGATTAGTTTACATTGTTTATGAAATTAAATTAGACATTACGTACGTTTATAGTCAGTGACAAATTTCCAAGTTTGTTTAAGTACCGAACTACAGCTTAACGTATATTATATTAAAAAAAAACACGCGTTTCTTAATTAATTTCCGAACTTAATGTTGGACTTTAAAGTATGAAGTTGATATTTTTTTCAAAAAATTCTAGTGAATACCAGAAAATAATTAAAATATTAAAAAAAAAACATATCTGTTAGAACTATGTCAGGTTTTAAACTGATATATGCAATGCAATTGCAATCTTTCAGTTTTAACTTAAATTTGCATTATTTTAATGATTTCAATCATTTTTGTTTGAAATATACTTCCATCAGATATTTTTTACAAATTTAAACTCCGTATTTTACTACATAAATGAGGATTGTTGTCTACAATAACTTTGGACATACATTTATTCCCGTTAATTCGCTTGACAAAATTTTTTTGGTTGGAATTTATTTCCCCCTGTTTCGTTTTTTATATTGTTCTTGTTGACTTACCTTTGAAACGGTTACTTTCTTTATCCCTGTTTTGTTGTTTTGTCAAGCTATTAATAATAGAACATGCACAATCTGATTTAATAATTTCGAAATTTTAAGTAATTTGAAGTTAAACGCTGGCAAACAGATGTTTTAAAACATGTTTATCTTGTATATTTCAGATTCTTGAAAATGATGAGATTTGAAACTATGTCATTGTCAATGTTATTGACCATAATGTCAGTGGCTGGTAAGCATTAACTTATATTCGCTTTCTCAAGATTATTATTTTTTATTTGGCTTTCAAACTGTTGTGATACCATAATCTCTGATAACACTTATGATGAAGGAAGAAACATGCGTCTGGTGTACAAAATTATAAGTCTGGCACCTTTGATAAGCTTTTTATAATCAAATTTTTCTGACATAGTTAAGATTAAGTTCTAGTTACCCAACAAAGATACTACGCTTATAATTCGATAATAAATACCCGTGCTTCGCCTACAAAAGACTCATCAGGAATGCTCGAATAGAAATGTTATACATGTTATAATGCCAAATCAAGTTTGAATTTAAAGAAAACCGAGGATCCCAAATGTCCGAAGTGTTTTTATATAATTGAAAGTTTTTCAGTTAATTTATAAACATGTGTAGTCAATGATATTTAAATTTATAACTTATGGATCTGCAAATATATCATTAGGAATTAGATTTATAAAAAGAAAAGGCACTATATGATGATTTTTCTGTATTCTTATTACATGTATTAAAAAAAGTAACTTTTCAAAGAATTTAAAAATATTTGTTTGAAATAAGTTTTACAAACCTCATATATTTCTTTACAGCCTATACACCTACAGAAAAGAAATTAAGTCTACATGGAGTGAACAAGGTTTTACAGCTTGAAAATGGAATTGGTAGAGACATTGGAGGTCACCGAGGAGAGTCACTCTCTGTATTGGATGTACTTGATGCAAATAGACGAGCAGGATCTGACAGAAGAAGTTCAGCTGTCTCTGAAATTATAAGAAGCTCTTCATTTCAGAATTCTGCTGGTATAGCAAGCAATGATGGTATAAACAGAAACTGTCATTATGAGTGTGGAGTAGATAAATTATGTAACCTAGGACAAAAATGTGTACGCGATGGTTGTGACAGCTATTGTGTCCAAGTTTCATCTAGGAGTATTATAGGTGAATCTGGATTGTCGGGGTCCATAAGAAGGGGAAATACAGTTTCAGAAATTATTAGAGGTTCATCATCTGACATTTCAAGACTGTCAAGCATTGATGGTTCAAAATGCAGTTATGGATGTGGAGACAATAAACTATGTGCGTCAGGACATAAATGTATCCACGAAGGATGCAACAGCTACTGCGTTCAATTATCATCTGGTAGCCTAATTGGTTCAGGTCAGTCTTTAACCGGACGTGTGGGTCTATCTAACAATGGTCATTTGGAAACTATTGGTAGCAGTGGTTCAATGTCTGGTCACACAGGTTCTGATATTCTTGACGCTATCTCAGCTAGACGTAGTGGCATTAATGTATTGGACACAATTACATCTAGACGTAGATCAGTTGGATCATCTGGTTCAAGGATCGTATCTCAGTCAGTAGTAGGAGACCTCAGTAATTGCAGAAAACTATGTCATACTGATTCAGATTGTGCACCAAGCAAATTCTGTACCACTGTTGATTGTCATAGGATTTGCAGAAGAAGGCCATCTAAAGGATACTCAGGATAAACATAATAAGAACTTCGAAGAAATCCATATTTTTTTACGCAAACTGTTTTTTTTATAGATAAATAAAATAAAATGTTAAATACAGTTATTCTTGTTGTAAATATGTTAAGCATCATACTTACGCACAAAAACATTGAACAGTTTATACATCGAAGCAATCATAATCATAACATGTATTACATCTGTTAAACAGATATAAATACACGAAAAGGAAAATAAACATAAATAAACAAAGTCAATTTCAAATTATATCTTATAACATTGAACTTTGTAATTTAAAAATGAAGAATATTTTGGACTGAAAAAGATACAGAACCCAATTAATTATAGTTAAGATATGGTAATTGTCTCTCTTGGCTCATGCTTTTATAAATATGCCACCTATAGCTAGAAGAAGATTTGGTGCGAATAAACGTTAATGAGATACAACACCACAAAAACACGTGACAAATGTCACTATAAGATTTTATGTTAACCTTAATATTGACCTCATGGTGATACAAAATAATGAATGGTTACGTATACTGTACATATCAATCATTGTATTGTGTTGGTATATATCTGGAAAAATAATATTTGATTTTAACAATTTACTTATTTAAAAAAAAAAAATAAGATACTGGAAAAAAAGTACAATCAAGGTTGAATAAAAAAAATGTTTGAGATAATATTCATGAATTCTTTATGGAGTTTCCATAAGGGAGCTGATATAGAAACGCTTCATTTTTATTATTTAAAAATAATTTTGAAAGTGAGAAAAACGACTGTAGACCATATGGTGTATTTTGAACGCGCGTCTGGTGTATAAAATTATAATCCTGGTACTTTTGATAACTATTGAACTTACTAGGCGTTTACCATTGTATGTAAATAGATATGTAAGAATGGTACGTTACTGGTTGAAGTTATTATAATCTAATAATTGTATATTGAATAGTGTTTATGAAGATATGTACGAATCTAGTTTTGTTAAAACGAATGATAAACTCAACTGGAGTTGTACGATAAGAGACATACTAAACAGGTATGGCTTTAATGATATATGGTTAGCACAAAGTGTTAGAAATAATCAACTATTTTAGCATGAAGTTAAAAACAAGAATTTTTGATAGTTATATAGCTGAAGGCTTGTCATTTTTTGAAAATATTTCAAAATGTAATTTGAATCAATATATACATGATGGACATACTTTGCAATTTTATTTGAATCGCTTATTGAACAGTTTATACCAGTCATATGTAACTAAATATAGAATCAATCCACATTCACTTAATGTAGAAACTGGAAGATACTTTAATATTTCCAGAAATGAGCGTGTTTGTAATATGTGTAATAAGAAAGTAATCGAAGACGAATATCATTTTATATTAGAGTGTGATAAATATGTAAATGTCAGAAGTAAACATATTAAGATATATTATTATAGAAACCTATCTACCTTCAAATTAGTTCAATTACTATCTGTAAGAAATATTAAAGAATTGAATAATATGGGTAAATACCTGTATGAGGCAGAGAAAATACGTAACACTTGATTTTTTGTTATGTACCTTTATTACCAATATAAATTGTATGCCAAACTCCGCTATATATTAATGCTGCATATGTATATGTAAACTGTATAATTTGAGTTTAATCATATGAGCTGTATATTTGCTTACGGAATAAAGAATTATTAAAAACAATTAATGGCTGTGTTTAATGTCTATCTAGCTTCGGCTTATGGATTTGAATATCCCTTCGATATCAACTGATTAGTATATCAGTACGGTGGATGTTTATTGGATGATAGTCAGTTAAATATTATGATAATTGAATTAAGTCTGCTTATACAGTTTTGAATCAGTTAAAAAAATTTGCAACCCTAATGCAAATTTGCAAAACCAAATATCAATACTGATGTCCGACAGTTTGATTTTTTGTCATGATATATATATCCTTGAGAAAAAAATATAAGATATCGACTGCCAATCAAACTTCGTAAGATTACGAATGATTAAAAATACCATGGCAAAAACAAACAAGACCAAAATAAACCAATTCTTTATAAGCTTCATGCAGAACAGAACATATATTTGAGACACCACATGTCCTCAGAAACATGATAATTTCCTACTCCATTATTGACATTTGTTAAAAAAAAGATATAACGTATTTGCAAATTGTTATTCAAATAATGAAGTTCAACTTTTATTGAAAGGGGAATAAAGCTTTGGAATACAAATACATGTACTACCAAAATCATGTATACAAAAAACTGTATCTAAGGGAACGGTAAACGTCAATGACCTAATGCTAAACATATTTTTTTAATTGAGAAAAGCCATTTAATTGATAATACATGAATACAGTGTCCCTTTATATGTTTTGATGTGATACTATTGTTTAGACCGTTGGTTTTCTCGTTTGGAGGGTTTTACATTAGTAATGTTTAAGAACCGTTTATAGTTTGCTCATCGGTGTGAGCCAAAGCTCCAATTTGAAGACCGTACTTTGACCTATAATGGTTTACTTTTATAAGTTGTGACTTGGATGGAGAGTGGTCTCATTGGCACTCATACCACATCTTCTTATATATATTATAATTATTTCTCTGTGCTTTAGTGGTGGAATTCAAATATATTATTTACCGTCTTTGAAATCAAATGTTAAGAAAAAATTAAATTAAAATAAATTGAGGTCATAAAATATCTGAATGAGGTCAAACATGACCGTCGAAGTAAATAATGTCCATCTAAAGATCAACTACAGTTTTAGCGCATTGCTTAAACATGGTGTTAAACTTTCACAATCAATTCACATTCCAATGACATGTTTTGCTTTTATTGCTCTCCATATCACATTCTGTTTTGATTTGCTAATATAAGTATGAATAGTTTTAAGTTTTTATTTGCTTGTTATTTGGTCTCTTGTATCTAAGCTTTGTATGGAATATTTTTTGGTCGTAAACTCGTCCTGTTTGTTTTGGCTTTGAATTTCTAGACCAACTCATATATTTCTAGTCTAACAATGTTTGAACTACATCTCGAAATTTACATTATGGGGTTAGTTACCACAAACATAGACGAGATCAGAGATGATTTAAGCAAACTACATTTCTATGTAGCAACTTTACAGCAGCGCCTGAATACGTAGTTCATATCTCGAAAAGATGTAATATTTCCAGAGAGTGTATTTCCTTTCGTGATTTCCATGATAGAGGACTGTTACAAACAAGGAAGCTATTAAACAAAGATTTCCAAGTTGTTAATTGAAATCAAACCTCTGTGAATTTAAGGATGCAATAGGTTCAGTCAAGGTAAACGAATATCTGTTTCACAGGTGACGACGGATAGTTTCTAGTTGTCGTTATAACTATCCCGTCAACTTTCCCCCGAATGTTACTAACTTAAGTAGATTTATCACCGGGTTTGAACTTACATGAACAACATTACGGATGTGGAACAGGATCTGCCTACCTTCTCAGAGAACTTCACATCACCTAAAGTGTTTGGCGGGGTTCGTTTTTCTCAGTGTTTGATTTTCTATGTTGTCTTTTGTGTTTTTTTCTATTGGTGTATGTTAAAAAGAAGATGTGGTGTGATTGTCAATGAGACAACTCTTCATAAGAGACTAAATGACCCAGATATTAGCAACCACGGCCTTCAACAATGAGCAACACCCATATTATTTTTGTCTATTGGTATATATGAAAAGAAGATGTGGTGTGATTGTTAATAAGACAACTCTTCACAAGATAACAAATGACATAGAAATTAACAACTATAGGTCACTGTACGGCCTTCAACAATGAGCAAAGCCTAACCTGGGACAGTGGTGTGACAGTTCAACATATAAACGAACTATACAGATTTGTTGAAAAAGGCTTAACTCATCAGATAGATACAAATAGAAATACATATAACGGAAACACGAGAGAACGTGGCTGGTTACTTGTACATTCAAATAATTAAAAAAAATAGGTACAGATTTGAGAGTCCTCATTGTTAGTGACAGCTAGTTCAAAGCCTCTAAAAACTAATAGAAAATTCATGCATTTAAGTTCTTTTTCAGCCAAGTCGTTAAAAGATTTTTAGACAGTCACTATTGGAATGCATGGGATCAATAAGGTATATTTAAAAAGTTTTATATATTCTATATATTGTCATAATCATCACTTCAGGGCATTGTATCACCATTTTTTTCTACTAAGTATTAAAAAACAATGCACAAACTGTGAAAACTCTTTCTTTGCCTTAGCTTATAAGAAATTTCGTTCTTTCATAGCAATCTCTATTGAATTTTGTTTCATGTTAACCATTCATTTCGCATAGTTGCCTCTCACAATTAAGAAGTTAGAAAGCAGTATCATGTCATTAATACTTCATATAATTGTTAGTATTGAAAACTTTGAATAAGCTTATACTTAATGATACTGTAGATAGTTATCAAGGGTACCAGGCTTATAATTTAATACGTCAGACGTGCGTTTCGTCTACATAAGACTTATCAGTGACGCTAAGATAAAAATAGTCAAACAAGTACTAAGTTGAAGAATGTTAAATAGAATGCAAATTACTTATTAAACACTTTTTATAGTGCTAATATTAAGCAGAATTTATTCAAAACTTTCTCATAAAAGACAATATTTGGATTTCTCGTTTGAACATATTTACATGTTCTTTTATTTGTCATTAAGTGTTGTACATCTCACATATTTTAAAGATAAATCAATTGTGTGATGTTCATATTGCTTAAATAACATTTTATTTGTAGTGGTATGTGAAAAGATTTCGTTGCGTTTTGTTTTTCTATCGACAAACATGACTAATAAAGGCAACAGTAGTATACCGTTGTTCGAAACTCATTAAACGATTTAGAAAAAAAAAACAAAGCCGGGTTACAAACTAAACTGAGGAAATAAACTGAGGAAAACGCATTAAATATAAGAGGAGAACAACGACACAACAGAAACACAACATTAAAATGTAACACACACAGAAACGAACTATGATATAACAATGGCAATTTTTCTGACTTGGTACAGGACATTTTAACAAAATAATGGTGAGTTGAAACTGGTCTTGTGGCATGCCAAACCTCCCGCTTTTATGGCAATGTTAAATATAACATTAAAATGACAACATTACATGACAAGACTACAATGAAAATAAATGGGAGAACATATAGGATAGAGAAACACACGAATAATAGCTAACAAAAGGTACCAGGTTTACAATTTTATACGCCAGACGTGCGTTTCGTCCACACAAGACTTACCAGTGACGATCAGATGAAAAAATTTCGAAAGCCAAAACAAGTACAAAGAGGACCAAAAGTTTAAAAAAGAACATCCTTATTATTTAGAATAATTCATACTTTTGCAAACAGTAAATTTTATAAAATGACTATATAATAGATATACATGATAAAACCGAAGTGGTGACTAGCTACAGAATAAAAACGGATACATTACATAAAACAACCGAATCCAGCACATAAAAATACAAAGCCGATTTAGCCAAAGCCTCACCGCAAAAAGTGACGTCACATTTGAAATTTTAAAAAAACCCACACAAAGTGACGTCACATTTGAATTTCTAAAAATATTTCCTAAAAATAAGATAGAATTAGGATTGATTCAAGAATAGATTTATAATGCTTTTATTACATTTATTAATGAAAATTGCAATACTTATTAATATCAAATTGTGGTATTAATTAGATAATTAATTGTATTATCTAATAAGTTTTGAATATCTCCATGTCATCATTCGTCTCTCTTTTTAAAGATGAAAATGTTTGTTTCATATTGATATTTTTTTCTGAAGTTGATACTGATAGAATGTAGGCAACGACAATTTACTGATGGTCAAATCACATACATTGATTAAAAAGATACAAATTAAGGTAACAAACAGTATCTGAAAGTATCGCATCAACAATGAAAATAAGATCTCTGAAACAATAGATTAATCTAACTTTGACTATTGTCAACTTCATATTCTTCAGTAGTAAAACACCACCACCTGCCCATCAATTTGGTGTTTAGGAAATATGTAGATAGGGGGAAATAAAAATAACAGTGTAATATTAAAGATAGACGAATAAAAAAGCCTCTTCTAAAAAAAGTGAAATAAACGATAGGTAAAATATTTCAAACGCATTAGTCGATTAAGGATGTTTGCTTGTCATGTTTTGGATTTTTTGTCAGATTTTCAAAATCCTCTGGTTTCATCCATTTGATTGCCTTAAAGAATTTTGCCCATGGACCCCCATTTTCCTTTTTATAAATCTTTAACATGTATAATTATCAGCCATTTGTAAAAGTCTTATAAAATCTTATTTATTTTTTAATAGTTTTTGAAAACTTTAACTGGTCAATGATAAAGCTATGAAGAGTCAAAAGAGAACATTTCCCGCCAAAATACCAATGACTAATTAGAAAACAAGCCCATTGACCCCTATATTTTATTTGCTTTTTTGTTACCTCAATTAATCCCCTATAAATATATATTAGTTTAATGGAAAGTTATTTATTTTGAAACTGAGCAGCAAACATCCTTAAACTGACAAATTCATGACGAAAAAGGAAAAAGACCAAATACAAACAAGAGTACACAAAATATAACATAGAATATTTAAAACACGAACCCTTACTTAAAAGTGTGAGTGATAAACAAAACAAATCTCCATTTTTAGCTCACCTGGCCCAAAGGGCCAAGTGAGCTTTTCTCATCACTTTGCGTCCGGCGTCCGGCGTCGTCCGTCGTCGTTAACTTTTACAAAAATCTTCTCCTCTGAAACTACTGGGCCAAATTCAATCAAACTTGGCCACAATCATCATTGGGGTATCTAGTTTAAAAATTGTGTCCGGTGACCCGGTCAACCAACCAAGATGGCCGCCATGGATAAAAATAGAACATAGGGGTAAAATGCAGTTTTTGGCTTATAACTCAAAAACCAAAGCATTTAGAGCAAATCTGACGTGGGGGTTAAATTGTTTATCGGGTCAAGATATATCTGCCCTGAAAATTTCAGATGAATTGAACAACCCGTTGTTGGGTTGCTGCCCCTGAATTGGTAATATTAAGGACATTTTGCTGTTTTTGGTTATTATCTTGAATAATATTATAGATAGAGATAAACAGTAAACAGCAATAATGTTCAGCAAAGTAAGATTTACAAAAAAGTCAAACGATCGAAATGGTCAGTTGACCCCTTTAGGAGTTATTGCCCTTTATAGTCAATTTTTAACCATTTTTCGTAAATCTTAGTAATCTTTTACAAAAATCTTCTCCTCTGAAACTACTGGGCCAAATTGAACCAAACTTGGTCTCAATCATCATTGGGGTAGTAAGTTTAAAAAATATGTCCGGTCACCCGGTCAACCAACCAAGATGGCCGCCATGGCTAGAAATAGAACATAGGGGTAAAATACAGTTTTTGGCTTATAACTCAAAAACCAAAGCATTTAGAGCAAATCTGACATGGAATTAAATTGTTTCTCAGGTCAAGATCTATCTGCCCTGAAAAGTTCAGATGAATCGAACAACTGTTGTTGGGTTGCTGCTCCTGAATTGGTAATATTAAGGAAATTTTTCTGTTTTTGGTTATTATCTTGAATCATATTATAGATAGAGATAAACAGTAAACAGCAATAATGTTCAGCAAAGTAAGATTTACAAATAAGTAAAAACGACCGATATTGTCAGTTGACCTCTTTAGGAGTTACTGCCCTTTATAATCAATTTTTAACATTTTTCATAAATTTTTGTAGATTTTTCGAAAATATTTTCCACTGTAATTACTGGGAAAAGTTCATTATAGATAGAGATAATTGTAGCAACAAGAATTTTCACTAAGGTAAGATGTACAAACACATCACCATCATCAAAACACAATTTTGTTATGAATTTATCTGTGTCCATTGTTTAATATGCACATAGACCAAGGTGAGCGACACAGGCTCTTGAGAGCCTCTAGTTTTTTGTATAAAATTTATGATATTTATCGTATTTGTTTAGTAAACCAACCAATTTTCTAATATCTGTATTCAACAATGACAAAGGTTAAATTTGCTGTTTGATTTAAGTTTTGTTAGGAAAAGCAAAACATTGAAAGTAGTGCGTGTGAGTAACAAACATAATTCTTTGTTTCATCCTCGGAATAGTTATACTTTCTAATGCCAAACTGGTGTTACTGGGTTAAACGTTTTTGTTAGTTCATTTTAATCTAAAGATTCAAATACCAATCATTCTGCTTTTTGTATGGTTGCAGGATGAAAATTGAATCACACAAAAATACAAATACGCAAACAAAACAGTGCAATGATATATTGTTTTTGTTATTTGAAATTAATCATTGTCATACTACAGTGAAACCTGCCTAAACCGAATCCTTTATAAACCGAAAACCTGTATAAAACAAACATGTTCGTAAGCACTGTAATATCAAATTATTTGCATTGTGAACTTGATGAAACCGAACTTCGGCCATAACCGAACAAAATCTGAAGTCCCTAATAAGTTCGGTTAAAATAGGTTTCACTGTAATTAATTGATTTTGAAGTGTAATTATCTTATACTTTGTACACTTTGTATCTAATCTTGTCTTTAATTTGAGTACAAAGCTTGCAGATAAAACGCACGTCTTGCGTATCGACTTAAAAGTATAAGCCTGGTATAACTGGAAACAGCAACAGCATCATTTGTATTATAACGTTGAGAAAGAAAAAAAAAATCACGCATTGAGAAATTTTTAAATAAAAGGAGACGCGGGTTGCATGTGAATAAATAACAACCAAACGACACAAAAAACCTAAAGACATATATAAAGTAACATTAAGTCGTCGATAATTGACAGGTACACGCACAATATATAAAGCTCTAAATGATTGTCAGGGTAAAACAGGTTTTATTTTAAGTAATAAAAGATCTAACATCTTATTGTTCACAATAGCTGAAGCGCGGGAGAATCAGTGATAAGATTACCAGTTTTTTGTGGGATTCTTAATGCCAAGTCTTTGGTCATCTGTGTTGTGTTTTGTAAACTGTTCTGTCCGTCTTCTAATAATTGTTGATATTTATCAGGGGATTGTCGTTATATTTTCGACTTATGAGTTTCAATATCTGTTTTTGGTATCTTTCGCTAACCTTTCCCTACTGCTTGTAAACGCTTCATCTTCGAAAGTAACCTATTATTAGAAGGCAAATGCTTTTGTTTAGATGAAAGATTCTGGTCTGAAAAATATACATTTCACTAAAAAAGTTAAAACTGATTAAAATGATAAAGCTATCAAGATGGCATTAAATAGATTTGACGCAACTACGTTTGAGTTTTTGGTTTTTCATCCTCTTTAGTTTCATAATTTCAAAATTGATCATGATCTTCCCTTTTTACTGTTTTGATTCGATTCGAATATGTCTAGTGAATCTGAAACAGCCAAGATGCGTGTCTTACAAATTTTATTGAAATCCTCCTAACTTAGATGAGTTTAATATTGTGAGGTAAATAAATTACAAAGCAGCGGTTTCTTAACAATTCTAAGAAAAGAATGTATTTCGGCTATAAGGAAATAAAGGGCGTTAGTTTATTTATTTTCAAACAGTACAAGTCTCTGGCTACTACCAAATATATAATGTGTTTATTTGAGAACATTATTAATCGGCCAAACAATGATATATAATACAAACATTTATTATGATGTCATAACAAATATGTCTGTTGTAGCTATAGAAGGAAACAAAATGTGTTATGAACCCTTAGTGCATTCGTTAGATATACATATTTCACAATTCCATAGAAAAAATACATGGTGACATTTTAAGTTTCATCTATAATTAACGAATGCATCATTTGCTGTTCAGTTAAACATTTCCTTGTGTGTATGTCAACTATTAGAAAAAAAATTGAAAAAGGGTATAAAAGAACGATTCTGAAGCAGTAAAACATTATTCACTAGACATTATTGCAATTGCTTTAAACAAAGGTAAGAAATTATGTAATACATTAAATATATATTAACTATTAATAAATGTAAACAACAATAATGCAAAAGTAAGAGAGATCAACTGAAAATAAGTCATTAAATAATTAAATAATTAGAAAAAAGATTAATAAAGTTTATTGGGTACTAATGACTCTTTGCTTTTTAAATTTTCGAAAGTAGCTACAGATTACAGTAAAAAAAAAATCAGTAGGTGTTACCTTATAAGAATGAAACATTGGAAAACGAATAGAATATCGAGAGTTTACATTGTTCAACATTTATTAATTGTTTTATATCACTGAAAGATAAAAGACAAACTTTTATGTTTATTTTAGTGATTTTTTTTTTATAAAAGTATAACCTATAATTACACAAGATCTATAGGAAATGAAAATCCAATTGAAATAATTCTTTGGAATATAGAAGATGGTGTTTAAATCAAATTCAATACATATATTTATTTTATTTATTAAACAATGTAAAAGAATTGTCTGTTTCTAAAACATAGGTATACATTGATATATTTTGCTTAAATCAATTTTCCTCATTCGTTAATTTGGTAAATTTCTAACAAATCATTCTGATCTATAATTTCAACCAAATCACCCTGATCAGTAGAATTGTATTATAGATTTGATTGATCGATTGATTGTTGGTTACTTTACGCCGCATTAGCACAACAAGGCTATATCGCAGCGATTGTAGATTTGAACTTTTATAGTTCATATTGTTTTTTATTTGATTCATTGTGCTGATTTAGCTATTGTTTTGTGTCATTCTTTTGGTTTGATTAATCAGCTATTTGTTCAATACTGGTATCACCTTTTGAATTTTTAAAATGTTTGTCTCGAGCATCCAATCATATATGGCGCAGTAATATAGGTTCCGGTTATAGTATAATTGATGGCGAATAATCCATTGTTCTTTTTTTGTTAGTATTTTCGTAGATATCTCTCGAAAGTCTTACAATATCATTCTATTTTCGAATTTCTTTTTCTTTACATAATAATGCCCTGTGTGGGTCTAATCCTTACATAATACTAGTTAATACATTTTGCAAAACATGTAGCTCGACAAAAACAACAATGAAACCTACATATTTGCTTCGTTTGACAAAATTCTGTCATTTCACTATACACTGGAACTAACATTCGTGGCACCGTGGTTTGTTACTAACATGTTACTGTCTTTAAGGTCTTCAGTAGTAAATTCACTGTTTTGTATGAGCCACGTGTTGATTATAATTTTCCATGACTTTAAAAATCATAATTTATCAATTTCAGAATTGTTAGAGATGATGAGATTCCAGACCGTTTTATTTTCGTTGGCATTGGCCACAGTAACACTAGCCGGTAAGAGAAATATTCGATTTGCCTTCTCAAAATTCATAGGTTATTTCTACAGAAGGATTTTCGATGTTCTGATACAAAAAAAAATCCAAATACCTCAACATACAAAAATCTTAAATAAAGATATATAATTTCAGTACATATGAATTTATCATTTCAAATTGTATTTATTTTAGAAAATTATTAAAGAAAAAATTTAAATGAATGGTTTACTAATTCATATGTTTTAATATTGTGTAATGTGGACAAATAATAGTACATAAAATCCTTCATAAAAACACTAAAAACTGAGCAACACAAACACTCAGGTGCGCCAAAAAGGCAAGCAGATCATGGTCCACTTATTTACATTTTTATCTTTCTAAACAGTATGAGATTTCTACAGTGATGAAATCGTTAGGTTCATTCAGTTGTAAACATTCCTGTCATTTTATTCAAATTGGATTGATGTCTTATAAGCAAAATTACCAGATGTCCTTATATCAATATATAGATTAAAACTGTCTCGTGTATATTTGTGCAAATTTTATACAATGTAAAATGTCTATTTCACAGTATATGCACCAACTGGAAAACATGCTACACGTGGAGGTAAGACGACTTTAGTAGTCGAAAGCACACTAGGAAGAGACATAACCGGGCGTCGTGGTGGCGAATCACTTTCTGTTTTAGACGTTATTGATGCAAATAGACGAGCAGGATCAAGAGCTGTTGGAACATCACATGGAATAGGCAATGAATTTATAACACACGGGTCATCAGCCAGTAGAGGTTTGTCTGGGGGCTCTTTTGGTGGAAGGACCTCTTCATCTGAAATCATAAGAGACTCATCAGTGGGTTTGTCACGTGCTTTATCTGACGATGACAGTAACTGTCATTATGGATGTGGAGTAGACAAATTATGTCGTTCAGGACAAAAATGTGTACATGATGGTTGTAGCAGTTACTGCGTCGACATTACTTCTGGAAGTATAATTGGTGCATCACGATTGTCAGACTCTATAAACAGAGGTAACGCAATCTCAGAAATAATTAGAAGTTCATCATCTAGGTTGACCCGAGTTTCAAGTAATGATGGTCATTTATCCTCTGGCAGAAGTATTGGTTCATCCGGTCTGGCTAGAAGTTCTCATTTGGACACTTTAGGTAGTAGCCGTGGAGTGTCTGGTCATACAGGTTCTGATATTCTTGACGCAATCTCTTCTAGACGTAGTGGACTTGATGTTATAGACACAGTTTCATCCAGACGAAGTGGATCAGCACGTTCTTCCGGTTCAGGATTCGTTTCTCAGTCAATGGTAGGAACAAAAACTGATTGTAAAAACGACTGTTTTAGTGATGGCGATTGTCCAACGAACAAATACTGTGCTTCTGTTAATTGTCACATGATTTGTAGAAGGAGACCGTCTAAAGGATACAAACAATGAATAGCATATCACTGAAATCCAGACTTCACACACTAACAGTATTGCTTTTTTATAAAATAAAATGTTGAATACAGTTTGTTTTCTTTATTTTATTCAGTTGTACTTCTCATCATTGAAACTGTATAAAAAAAATGAAAAATAGAAAAGAAATAGCGTTTACTTGAAGGAAACAGCTACCAATCAGCACAAAAAAAAATGAAAAATATCCTCTAAACGTTTTGAGTGAAAACTTATTGATGTGTTTGATTTTTTTTATAAGTAATGACGACAAATTACTGACAAGATAGACAAATATCCTGTGCATCCAAATATGGTTCTTTTTTTTTTGTTTTTACATTTAGATTGACAAAAAATGTTCTATTTTACATTATATATAAAAAAGAAGATGTGGTATGATTGCCAATGAGACAACTATCCACAAAAGACCAAAATGACACAGACATTAACAACTATAGGTCACCGTACGGCCTTCAACAATGAGCAAAGCCCATACCGCATAGTCAGCTATAATAGGCCCCGATAAGAAAACACTTTATAAAATATGAAAATATATATCAAAGATGTATAATCAGTTGAGAACAACAACACAACAGAAACACATCAAATTTAAGAGGAGAACTACGACACAACAGAAACACAACATTAAAAATTAACACACACAGAAACGAACTATAATATAACAATGGCCTATATAATAACCCAACTTTGCTATATTGACTTAGGATTTAATTAATCTCCTCCTATGCATTATTTTTAGCATAGAAAAACATATTTAGCTTTTGTCATTAAACAACTTCTCTGAATTAATCTCAAACCAACCGGACTGGTAGTTACATATGCGCAGCACAAAATTAATTAATAACATATTTAAAAGAATTATACTTGATATTGCCAGTTGTAAAACTGTTTTACTGGTTGATAAGTAGATTTGGTATGAGTACCAATGAGATAACTATCCATTCAAGTCACAATTTGTAAAAGTAAACCATTATAAATCAAGGTACCGGTACGTCTGTGATACGGAGCACCGAACAGCAAAATGTTAATGGCCCCAAAAATGACTAGTTTAAAACCATTCAAACATAAGACCGACGGTCTTATCTATATAAAAAAGGAGAAACATTTATGAACTACATGAACAAACATGAACAAACATGGACAAGAACTGAGCATTAAGTTCCTCAGTTTGGTCAAGTACAGACAAATGCAGCGGGTTCAAACGTTTAGATAGGTACGAATCTTCATCCTTTCCTGAAACAATAGTGTAACTTCACAATATAGAGAGTCACAATATTAAATATAAATTGAAAAGGCTAAATAGTTATCAAAAGTACCAGGATTATAATTTAGTACGTCAGACGCGCGTTTCGTCTACATAAGACTCATCAGTGACGCTCATATCAAAATAGTTATACAGCCAAATAAGTACATAGTTGAAGAGCATTGAGGATCCAAAATTCCAAAAAGTTGTGCCAAATACGGCTAAGGTAATCTATTCCTGTGACAAGACAATCCTTAGTTTTTCGAAAAAGTCAAAGTTTTGTTAACAGGAAATTTATAAAAATGACCACATAACTGATATTCATGTCAACACCGAAGTGCTGACTACTGGGCTGGTGATACCCTATGGGACGAAACGTCCACCAGCAGTGGCATCGACCCAGTGGTGTAAACTCACTTAAAAGACATGTAATTACAAACAAGTGAACATACCCCGTCACATTATGTATATATGTGCCTGTCCAAAGTCAGGCGCCTGCAATTCAGTGGTTGTTGTTTGTTTATGCGTTACATATTTGTTTTTCTTTCTTTTTTTGCACATACATAAGGCCGTTTGTTTTCTTGTTTGAATTGTTTTACATTATCATTTCGGGGACTTTTATAGCTTTATAGCTGACTATGCGGTATAGGCTTTGCTCATTGTTGAAGGCCGTACGGTTACCTCAAGTTGTTAATGTCTGTGTCATTTTGGTTCTTTGTAGAGAGTTGTCTGATCGGCAATCATACCACATCTTCTTTTTATAATTACTTCTTAAATTTGTATTTTTAAGCTTTTTTGCCATAGGAATGCAACCACCCTATGCATAGCCCTCTTGCAGTAATTACTTACCACATATAGATTCTGATTGTTTGCTTTATGATGCGGCTGAGATCCAGCAACAGCTATTGGCTTAGATAAGATCAGAACTACAGACTTTTCTCGTCTAAGGATAAGACATCAAATGCCGGAAAATTAACTATGTGTATTTCAGTTCTGATCCACTGTTTCATGTTCGTTTTATCACGCATATATTGCATGCACACTGAAATTCAATAATGATATATATCAAATATTAAAAGTGTTTATTTGCTTTTTAATACGATTTGTCTTGCTGTACATTGTTCCTATACAATGTTTACACAAATTCATTATCTGCATGTTTATAAATGGTGTGATTACGTACTTTATGGTAACCCGTTTGTTTTTATCTCACTATGTTTTGTAAGGTGGATATAGATTGGAAGATTCTGTTTATTATTATAGCTATGACCCGTATCGAGGATGCAGGAACACTATGGATTTAACGTCTGTCCTTTTTTTATACTTCATTTATTTTCAGAAAATAGGGGGAGGGTTGAGATCTCACAAACATGTTTAACCCCGCCGCATTTTTGTGCCTGTCCCAAGTCAGGAGCCTCTGGCCTTTGTTAGTCTTGTATTATTTTAATTTTAGTTTCTTGTGTACAATTTGGAAATTAGTATGGCGTTCATTATCACTGGACTAGTATATATTTGTTTAGGGGCCAGCTGAAGGACGCCTCCGGGTGCGGGAATTTCTCGCTACATTGAAGACCTGTTGGTGACCCTCTGCTGTTGTTTTTTATTTGGTCGGGTTGTTGTCTCTTTGACACATTCCCCATTTCCATTCTCAATTTTATCAAATAGCATATATTGGATGCCTAATTAGACTATGTAGATGTGTCATTATTTTGTTCAATTTCGTAAAAATAAGTTATTAAAAAAAAAATTAAAAAAAATAATTTGAAAAACAAAGCAAAAATCTACAAACGTCTTGGAATTTGTGGATTGGAACACCATTTTGTACAGTTGTTGTGATTCATTGGTTTATGCATTTATTTGGGTTAGAATTCAAAATTATTTTTGAAGTAAAATTTTAGGAATGTGTTTTTTCGCTTTGATTAAGAAAGCGTATATATTTAGGTATAGTGCGTTTTCCAATTTGCAAAAATCATGTGCATATTGTAGTCTTCTGAAAACTAAAATACTACTTTTGGTGTAATCTTTTTTTTTAGATTAACAAATGTATTAGTATGGAATATTTAAAAGTGTTATTTTTTATTTCAATTACTAGAATTAAGTCGATACCACAGTTGGTGGACGATTAAGGCCCAATAACACCATCAGATCAGAAGTCAGGGTGTCTCTACTGACAATTTATTAAAGAGGGGCGAAGATACCAGAGAGACATTTAAACTAATAGATAGAAAATAAACTGACAACACCATGGCTAATAAAGAAAACGACAAACAGACAAAATAATAGTTCACAAGACAAAATATAGAAAACTAAAGACTTAGCAATACGAGCCCCACCAAAAAGGAGGGGTTATCTCAGGTGCTATTACTTACTTTATTTTTAAATTCTCTGATGATATACTACACCATGGAAGTCATATTTTAAATAATACTTCCATGATTAAACTAATGTTACTTAGGGATTTTTTTTTTTTTTTTTTTTTTTTTTTTTTTTTTTTTTTTTATCTCAGATGAATTTGGCATTCTCTTTATGTCTCTTTGGGTCAAATAAATAAGTAATATTTATCTGTACCTCCTTAAATATATTTTTCAGGTTTGAGCATTTCTGATAATTTGAAATTAATTTAAAAAAAAGCGCTGCGGAGCACAAACATATTCGAAATACTATTTTCATTTTCAACGATGAACAAAAAGCGGACGCCTTCAGCAAGGGTTAGACGGGTCATGAAGTCTACTATACATTCACTGATTTTTGTAAATTATCTTTAAGTATGTACTGTCCGCTTGGTGATGGGTCTGTGTTCAAAGTATAGAGGAAAATATCATATAACATATTAGGGCAACGAATACACGAATGTATACCCGTCTTTGTACTAGACTGACACACTAAACTGTATTTATTACGAATCAACTAACAATCTGCAGAAGGCATGTCACGCTCCCGAACAAATAGTTATGACTTTGACACGATCTAGTCCTGAATGACGCATCCTTAGCAATGAAGCAACACAAACCAACTTTAATCTGAGCAAAATTTATCAATATTTTGTATTACAGCAAAATACCTGGAGTCTGTAGGTTGTGCCCACGATCGCACTATGATCTATAAGGTCGTATACGGTCGTGGTTAGGTCTTCAAAATCGAGATGAGCGTGGCCAAAACAATCGTGATGCGGTCGTAGTAGAAGCGTTGTGAGAGCGCACTAAGGTCGTGGTAAGATCGCAAAGGTCGCTGAACTATCGTAGCGAGAGCGTATGGCCGTATCGAAAGCGTGATTCGATTCGGAGAGACTGCGCTACGATCTCACAGCGATGATATTACGACTACGCTCCAACTACGCCTGTACCACGTTTACACCACGCTGTTCAATACCATAGTACAATTCTAGCACGCACATGCCGGACTCATCACGCTCTACTTACGACCTGACTACGTTCATACTACGACCATCATTCACATAAAATATATTTAAATCTCTCAAGGTTTTGTTTGTGTGTGTGTTACTTCATATTGGGTTTATTTGAACATCAAGATTATGTCATGCATGTAATATAGACTGTTTTCTGTATCACAGTCTCCATATTTGCATGTCCATATCATAAATTGGTCTGGCAATTATTGTAATGTTATTTTCCAACTTTTTTTCGCACGAACTTTGTAATTAAATTGTACGAAAAATGAGGCGAAAGACACCCATTTTTTATTTGATCGTAAGGAAGATTAATGTCATTAGTTTCTAAAAAGGTATCGCTCAAAGGCATTGAAATTTAAGATTGATCCAAAGATTATGGGGATATATGTGACATGTTCACCCCCCTTTTTGCAATATTTTATAGTAAATAATTACAGAATATTGCCATGGATACACTTAAAAGGAATTATATTTCACCCTATACTATTAACTTTTGAAAATCAAATCTATGGAAGATAATGATAACATACATATGCCCATGTACAACACAAACAGTTAGGGTAATGTATTAGAAATCAAGGAATAGGAGATGATAAAACATTGTGTGGTTCATTTTCAATTTTATTTTATACTGTGGAGTGCTACCTTAATATCCTCATTTGAGCTTGGTGGACCTGCAATAGGTTGTAATTTAGGTTGGATTGGTCGGTCCGACATTTCTGCTGGATCAGAATTCGTTACTATCAGAGCTCTATCTGCCTCCACATCTACCCCTACCATCACACCCACGTGTTCTAGTAGATTTCGATGGCATGACGGTGTTGTTTCCGAGAAATCTACGTATTAATCAAAAGTAGAAGGAATGAAACAGTATTCATATGGAACACGATGTTCACGCTATTGCTTAGAACGTAATTTAAGATCGCGGTATGAAGGTAGTATAATCATGGTTAATAGTTATTAAAGGTACCAGGAGAATAATTCAGTACGCCAGACGCGCGTTTCGTATACATAAGACTCATCAGTGACGCTCATATCCAACTTGCCATTATTGCAGTAGAAAGAAGGATGGTAAGATCGTGTTGCGATCAGATAACTCGTGGTATAGTCGTAGTGATAAATTCATGTGCGTAGTAGGATCATGATAATCGTACAAAAAGCGTGATGAGAACGTGGTATAATCCTAAGAGCGGGATAGTTGTAAAAGCGTAACAAGGACGCAGTATCATCATGAAAACAACGAAAGTTTACATTTTCATGCCGCGCCGCTCATACTGCGACCTCACCACGATCTGAATTTATTTCATATCGCGGTGAGCGTGGTGCTATTGTGGTCTAGTGGTACCGGGCTTTACTTCCAACATAATTTAGATGTTGCTTAACGGTGGTCTTCGATCGTTTTTGGAATAGATACTCTAGATTTCCTGTCAAATGTTTGTGTTAGATTTAAATTTATTTAAAAAAAAAATATATCATTACTCAGGAACTTCCAAATAATAGGTTATCCCATGGTGATATTTATTTCAATAGATTTTTGTTTTTCGTACTTGACTGTTAATTCAATTTCACTAAGAAAACATCTACTCATTATTTGCTTAATTCGCCTGATTAATGATGTTAATACGATAATCGAAACATGAATCTATGATAAATAAAGATTACAACTTGGCAATATTTTGTATACTTTTTTTTCTATTTTTAAACATAGACCATACATGAACACTGAACAAATTGACGTTTTTCCCTTCCGGGTAGCCATATTTGAAGTTGACAAAGATTAGGTAAGTTTAATAATTCTAATATGCACTTGAATAAATATCTATGTCATAGTGATACCACGTAATAATAATAATATATTGTCAGTTTTAATTGTGACATTGGTATCGTCAACTAAACCGCTATATATAAATAATGTGTATAATTCACCATACAAGTAAACACAAATATCTATATATGTACACGTAGGGTTTGATTTAAATGTAATGGACTTTGAAACTTTGACTAAGGCCGTGTTCACATTGACCTAAACTCGGTGTTGTGTTTGTGTAACTCACACATAAAATAAACATAATTACGTTCCCATTGATAAAACTCAATGTTTACATGTAGTTTAAATCATGTTTTGTCTACATGAAGTCGTTAGTCGATGTAGGCCTTGTGTAGGTTAAGTGTACACAAAACTAGGCATTCAGAACTTAAATTTTCCCATGTTTATTTAAAAAAGAAACAATTTTTATATAAAATTTATGTTTATAACACTTATTAATAAAGTTCTTTACAGAAATATTTGTCTAAACTTGATATATTTATTTGTTATAAAAACACTTTACGTAGCCTTATTAACCCTTTATCAAGACTCATCCGTCATCATTGCCGAATGAAAAGGTCTTCCCGAATCGATTGGACGTACACACTGACAGAAATATTTGCCAATGGTCTTTATACTCAAACAACGATTCACTCATAAAAGCCTCTGGCCTTTGTTAGTCTTGTATGATTTTTAATTTTAGTTTCTTGTGTATAATTTTGAGTTTAGTATGACGTCCATTATCATTGTACTAGTATACATATTTTTTAAGGGGCCAACTGAAGGACGCCTATGAGTGCGGGAGTTTCTCGCTACATTGAAGACCCATTGGTGGCCTTCGGCTGTTGTCGGGTTGTTGTCGCTTTGACACATTCCCCATTACTGAAAAATGGGTGAGGTTAGTTGTTTGTTTGTGTAGTATCTCAGATCCGTTAAGATACAATTAGAAATAAAAAATTTGCCCTTTGCCAAATACTCCTTGGAGAAAAAATACCACTTGAAACAAACAGAAAAGATAAAAATGTAGTGATCCTTAACATCGCAATTCTTTTTCTTCGTCTGTAAGCACGGTGATGGCGAGCCTACGTTTTTAATGCATATTCGAGACATCTTTAAACTACATCCAAAATGACTTTCTTAAAGGAGCAACCACTTTACTTAAAAATAGGGGGGGGGGGGGGGTTCTGAGTCAGATTTTTTTCTCGCGCGAAAGTTCATAATTAGTTGTTTTTTTTCGATGGTACCAATTCAATATTTTACACTTCAATGTATGGGGAAACTTTGGATTCAGAGTATTTGTTCATTCTAATCATCTGAATGACCCGATTTTTTTAAACATCAAATTGTGGAAAAATCCATCCCCCTTTTTTTATAAAGTCAAATGGTCGTTCCCTAACTGCTAGAAAAGTTGTTCGAAAATTTGAATTCGGTTGCTTCGTAATCAATATTTAAATGACATGACTGTAGTTTACAAGTGTGAACAAATCTTATGTACAGGTAGCTAAACAAGGTGTATAGACGTGAACAAATTTAATGTAAAACTTGTGTACATTACATTAAACTACATGTAAACATGTTTACTGTACACGGCGTTTGATGTGAACACGGCCTAAGTCGGTTCTATTAGACACCAACAGGTAAGTAGGAAGATTCAATTCAAAGTCGCATCTATATGTAACATAATAATGTACACAATATTAAAAGACTCAGAGAAACATGAACACTGCTTGGCATTTGAAGGGACTAAGCAGATATTTTCTGTCTTCAAAGGACTTTTGATTTTCGATTTGTAAACACCACTTTGATCATGTTGATATTTTTCTTTTTTCATCACCTTTAGATATAATGTGAAGCAGATTATATTCCTTGATTGACAGCACATCTGCTTCGTAGCAATGATGCAGCTCAGTATAGTAAACGATTAGTGATTTTTAAGTTGGAAACAGTGACAAACATTATGATTTCAACTTTTTACTTTTACAACTTGGCATTTACACATAATGTCAGTTTATACGTACGTTACATTTGTGCATGTTCACTACATGTATAAATTGATATATTGAAATGTATCTTCTTAATCGAGCCACTAAAATTGAATATCGGTAAACTACAGTAACCACAGTGGGTATGGTTGTCCTGCGAGAGAACGTTCTGTGCTGGTGATTTGGTCCTGTCAGGTGCTGGTGGGTCCTGATTCTGTGCTGGTGGGTTTGTTTACATTGTATCAGAACGGCAATAAAACGACTGTTTTGTTGCTTAATTTTTCTCTGATGCGTCATAAGTACCATACAAAGTATATTACAACAATATTATATTGCAAAAGTCGTGCAAGTTCGTTGAACGGAATTGTCCTGACGCTGTGCTGGTGCTAAGAAAAACGGTCCTGGTTCTGTGCTCCTATGTCCTGGTTCTGTGCCTTTATATTTTAGTTAAAAGTGGCATATATTCAAGATCATTGATGCTGTACTGTTATTGACTAATTAACTGTTGTCTGCTTTCTTGAAATTGACATTGTTGTGAATCTGTTTACTGTTATTATGAGAGAAAAAATACCCCTATTTTTTTTATTTTTTTTTTAAATTAACTGTAATCTTATTTATTGGCCTGTTAATGGAACCCTTCTTGCCCCCTTTTAAGATAAGAAAATATGTTTACGATTTTCGGGATTACGATCATTTTGCAAGATCACCAAAATACGTTGTAATTTATACAATACTTATATAAAGTAGATGATGTGGTATGTTTGTTGTCAATGGACAAATTTCCATAAGAAACCAAAGGAAGTATGTGTTAACAACCATACGTCATCGTACGACCTTCAACAATAACCCATAAAATAAAAATGTGAAAGGTTTTGCATAAAAATGGAGAGCAAAAGTATAGAACAAAGGACTTTCTGAGCGTTTGAATCATATGTCTTTAGCAGCTTAAAACACATTTGTTTGTGAACAATTTAGTGCTGACTATAAGAATGACAATAGTATTGCGGGTTTGTTTGTTTGGTTTGGGTTTGTTTTGGTTTTTTTTTGGGGGGGGGGGGTAGTTAGAGCGAGGTTACAGTGAAAGTTTTAAGCTTGGAATTGTTTCCCGTAAGATTTAAAAGTTGTATTTTAAAAGAAAAATGTATCTTATAGCTATTAAGAATCACTTGCTGTATCTGTAAGACTTTTATCAGCATATTTTTTTTTTGTCTGAACACTATTTTATGAAAGGGCAGACTAGAATATGTCAATTTCAAAATTTATAAAATATCTCGTAGCTTCATACTACCAATTGAGTATAAAACAAGTATATAAGTTTAAAAAAGAAATTCTTAGATTAAACACCTACATTTAACTTTAAAAGGTCATAACAGTTTAAAACAATACAAATCTACACACACAAAAAACTGGCTTAATTTCAACTGGTTATCAACCCGAATATATAAGCTCACCTGTGTCAATGGATCGTGTGTATTGTCTTATCGTCCGCAATTACAAAAAGATTTTTTCTGAAATTACTTGATCAAATGTAACCAAATGAATTTTCAAGAGTGAATCTAGGAAAAACAATATTCATCAACAAACATCACCACTGTCTGTTAAAATGTATTCGAGTTTTTAGTTACAGCGGCTGCCGATTCCATTGAGTATGTAGGCAAATGTAATATCTTTGGTTAGCTTGCTTGTTAGCTAAACCGTGAAGTCATTATAAGGTAAGGTATACTACCCTCCTTTCGAAGTAGCCTGGTCCTACAGACAGAAAGATGTGTCATTTGTCGGACTAGTCTACTCTTAAATTAGGGTAGTTTACATAATCTAACAATGACTTTTCTGTTCAGCAAGCAAGATAACCAAAGATATTCCCTTTGTCTAAACACTAATTGAAATCGGCTTTAATGTTGCAAAAGTTCAAGCAATTAGGGCAAAACTTACCGAGTAAAAAAATCAAAAGGCCAATGTCTATCTACCTTGCACATTTCAGAAAATTCAGATCAGATAACGAAACTGGGTCCAGCAACATTTATAAGCAATTTAAGATTTTGACCCTCACAGTTTCGATTCACCACAAATATTCTCGTTAAAACGAATCATGTTAAATACAAAAATACCAGTTGCAGCCTTTTGTTTATCTATTAATATATGTATACGGATAAAGTTATGAAAGGCAGCAGGGTCACCAGGGTGAGGAGTCCATGTCATCTGAAATAAATGCTAAAATGCTAAAATAAAAAAAAATAAAGCACAGATCTAGAAAGCGACAGATAATCATGACATTAAAACAACTCTCTTCTTTTCGACTTTTTTTCGAACAAATTGACACATAAAATAAATTATATAGTATTGTGGAACTTTAACTTGTGTTCAATTCATTGGTTACACCTTTTACTAGGATAACAATCCTGTCAAGTATGAGCTGGGTAAAATATTTCAGAAAAGAAGATGGAAATGTGAAAGTTTCCCTGCGTCAGGTGCAGTAGCATACGAACAGCTAACATGCCTCGTCAGGGTGGAAGCTAAACAGTCCACGAAAATTTAATTTAAAACCTTTTTTCGTTCCAACAAAGTTATTGAGATTTTGTTGAGGATTTAACCATCTACGACAACAAGAATTTTTTTTTTAGAATTTACAGCTCTTCTATAAATATATGCAAAGCAAACCATTGATCAAATTGCTTGCTATGATTGTTTGGATGTTTGTAAACGACAGGTAAGTAGTCTGTTTACTATATACTAGAATTTGTTTGGACAATAAACATAAACTTCAATTCCTGTCAGTTTGTATTTGTCCAATCAAATCCCAGTATGTATTGAAACTCCGCCGACCTATTGTTTGAAAAAATCCACGCAAACATAGCAAGCAAGTCAATCAAAGTTTTTTTTTGCATGATTTATAGAAGAGCTGTACTATATAATGCAAAGAAGCGTTTAAGTCTTTCGCCACAAAATACTATCAATTTCTTTTTGTCCTATGTAAACTTCCATACCATTCCCTTCCATTCATGATCATTAAACTGAACTGTAAAATATTTCTTGGTACCTTCTTAATTCCTTAAGTCTTATGTAAACATAATTATGACAATAACTGTTGTGAGCACAAGATTCACTGCACACTTTTCATCAAACATTAAAATGTGAACTTAAGTTTTGAACCTTTTTCAATCGACACGATTGGGATTATTGTATATGAGAACATGATTTATGAGTTTGACTGTCCCTTTGGTATCTTTCGTCCCTCTTTTATCTATTAGTTGAAAATGTGGCTTTGAACTAGCTTTCAGTACCTGCGAGCATTCGTTGTTCAATAATGTGTGTCTTTGTGTTATTATTTTATGTGATAAATTGTTGTGTTGGTACACCACTGTAACAATGAAGGAGGATATGAGGAAGGTTGGTTGGGTAGAAGTGGGGAGGGGTATGCGGAGTGCTAACAAACATGTCTATGCGGCATGGGCTTTGATCATTATTGAAGCATCAATGTAATGGGGCATTTAATATCTTAACAAAACTATTCTTATTTTAGATACTATATATTGTTATCTGATATTGGACGAAAGATGTTGCCCTTTTATGTAATTATGTAATACAAGTTACGATCATTTAAAAACACATATTAAACAGCCAAATGGATGCACAAGAGCTAAAATAGGAGTCATAGATCCTATTGACAACAATTATCTGCCCAATTTTATTGATTTTGTAACATTTGTTTCAAATATGACCAACTTCTTATCCAAAATCACCAGCACCGTATCAGGACCCACCAGCACAATGACAGGACCCACCAGCACAGTATCAGGACATGAATAAATTGAGAAAATGCTAAATTTTAATAAATTACAATGTTTTTTCACAAAATAGTTTTGTCGTGTGGATTGCGGTATAGAAAGCGGACTCTATGAGCATTTTTGTTTTATTTGTCAGTTCTAGATTTTCTGAAAATGGGCATTTTTGTGTTACGCTTACTGAAACAGTTTAGAGGGTCAATCTTTTTAATGGTTTACATATGAACCCATAAGAAACAAAATTGAAAAATCTCAACTGTTTTCTTCCATTTTTTATGAGTGAAAACGTCAAAAATCATCATTTTCGTCTTTGTTTACATTTTTTCATTGATCACCAGCACCCGTCAGGACCGAATCACCAGCACAGAACGTTCTCTCGCAGGACAACCATACCCACCGTAAGTAACTGTCGCCTTATTGTAGTTCTGTTGATTTAAAGGTATTATTTTTTCTCTAATTCTATGGAGATTTATCTCTTTTCGAACCCATTGTATAAAAAAAAAGATCAATTTGTGGTTGCGGGTGATTTCAAAAGATCATTGGATGATTTAAAGGGTCATAACCTTTTTAATTAACTGGATGAATAAAAAAAATTGCTAACCAGTGTTAATAAATTGACAACTTCGTGGAATGTGAAAGGCACTCGAATGGGATTTTCGTTTAACTAAAAAAGAAAATTTATTTTTTAATCATTAGAGAAACAGATTCTTACTTATAGTTACTCGTGGATTATCGGATTTATCCATTCTCGATATTTAAATTATAAATTTAAAAGTCCTCGCCGAGGATTAGAAATGATCTTTTGCCTTCGAAGATATTTGTAATCAAATTCGATTAAGAAGCTTGAAATTTTTGTAAATCAAGTGATACAAAATTTGCTATTTACTGATCATCATTGCTCTGCATTGCAGCGAACCAGTTCCAAACATGATACATTTTCCGTAGCAGCTTTCATTTGTGGTTTTAAACTCACATTCGGGTTGTCGGAAGCGAGTTAAAAAAATCATATTTTGATCCATAACAATTATTTGTACTTTTTTGGCTTTATAAATATTTCGATATGAGCGTCACTGATGAGTCCTATGTAGACGAAACGCGCGTCTGGCGTACTAAATTATAATCCTGGTACCTTTGATAACTATTTCAAGACAATAATAACATGCACTTTCTTTCATGTTATAGAAAATGGAGAAAGTTAAGTGTGAACCATGCAAAATTCGGGACAGAAATAACGTTTCCAATCATTGGTGTGTAATTTGTGAAGAGGCTCTATGTTCAGACTGCACAGAAAACCATCGATCCATGAAAATGCTTCGGCATCATGAACTCATAGATATCAGTAAAATGCCGGCTCACACACTTATCGTAGAACATTCCTGTTTGAAACACGATAAAATGCCATTCGAGTATTTTTGTATCGATCATGATATTCTATCGTGCAAAGAATGTCTAGCAGAAAACCATCGCTCTTGCCAGAAGGTGATGTCTGTGGATATAGCATGTAAAGGTGCAAAGCAGTCCCAGTCATTTATAGATGCCATGGAACTTGTAGACCATGTTTTAGAAACCACACATACAATTGGTAAAGACGAAAAGAGTTGTATTGAAAATGTCGTAAAGGAAGCTAATTCAGTCAAAATGGCTGTAAAGATAGTAAAAGAAGAAGCAATTAGGCATATTGAAGCTCTTGAAAAGTCTTTACTTCATGATCTAGATATTAAAAAAGATGAAATAATACAGAAATCGAAGACAACAATTAATGAAACAGAAGATATCGAAAAAAAGACAAAAGACAAAAAAGATATATTTGATCTTGTAGACAAACATGGTTCTGAAAAGCAAGCGTTTATTGCTGCTCACGCGTACAAACAAGATCTCACAGTTCTGGAGAAAAAAGTAGCTGATATCACAGAAAAGTTAACCAGATTTAAAATAAGTCTAAATCCTGAGAAGTCACTGGAATCTATAAACTCTCTCGGGTCAATAGAACTAAGCGAAGTTCAGTCTGCCGTAAAATTTGTTCAGAAGAAAAAATATCAATCCCAAATGCCAATTGTTCAACCTCTTAGTTTGCCAAACTTTGTTCATAAACGAGATTTAGAGATAGAGAACGCACGCATTTACGGAATGACAATAAATGATAATAACGAAGTCATCTTAGTTGACAATAGCGGATTGGGTAGAATATTAGTATATGACGACAATGATAATTACAAGTATCAAATTGAGACCAAACATCAACCTTGGGATATTGCTCTAATCCCTGGAAAAAACTTAGGTGTTCTGACATCTGGCATAGAAGAAGTCTTACAGTTTGTTGATTTTGATCAGAAGAAAATTTCTAGAACAGTGTCAGTAAAGGAAAGTAATCAAGGAGGAGTTGCTGCTACAAATAAAAACATATTTGCTGGAACCAAAGGGAAAATTAACATTTTGGATCTAGAGGGAAGATTTATTCGGTCAGTAAAAACCAAAAATACGAAAGAGACACCTTGGTATATTTCTTTGGATAAATCTGAAAATATCTATTACACTGAAGGAACGGTTATGGGTTGTATAAGAAACGATGGTACATTTGTTTATACATACTCCACACCTAATAAAGATACTATGTGGAAGATAGCAGTTGACAACAATGGTTACGTTTACATTGTTGTTTTTGAAAAAGGTATTTATAGACTGAAGCCAGATGGTACATTTATGGACATCGTAATAAAGGATGAACAATGTTTTTCATATATTGGAATTTGCTTTACCAGTAATTTCTCAAAAATGATTCTTTCGCAAGGCAGTAGAACGGTATCTGTGTTTGGTCAGAATTAAAACAAAGTATGCGTTTGTACATTTTATGTTGAGAGAAAAGCTTGGATTTTAAAACAGTATCATATGCATTTTGGGGAAGATGAACAGGTTTTCGGGATACAGGATCGCACAGAGACATTTGTATAACGAAGACAACAGCATATCATTTTCATCAGATCAGATACAGATATTTCTCGTCAAAGGATAAACATGCCGGAAACTATGTGTTTTTCAAGTCTGATCAACTGTCTTTATTTTATGTTCGTTTTATTATGCATATATTGCATACTTAAATTCGATATTGAAATATCAACTATTAATACGTGTTTTTATTTGCTTTGTCAATCTGCAATATGCACGATTTGTTTTGCTACACGATGTTCCTTCTGCCGATTAAGCTAGATTCATACTGTCGATCAGACCAACTCGATCAATCCCGTTCAGGACAGATTAAGCGATCGGGAGACTGGTCTAACTCAATCGACGAGAATATTCGGGGTGGTCTACCTTGGTCGACATCGATCTGACTTTCTACCCGAGAGTTTTGTGACCCGTCAAAAATAATCGAGCAAGGATCGAGAAGAAAGTTACTCGAGAAGAGATCAAGAATACGTCGGGTAGTGGTCGAATTGATCGGGAAGGGATCGTGTAGAGGTCAAGTTTGGTCGGAATACAAATATTTTACCGATCAGTACTCGATCATTTCCAACCTGTTTGATATGTTTTTCAGATTGACTCGATCAATGCCCGATCGCTTCATGATCACTGCGACTTCTATATTTTTCCTATCCCAGACCAACTCGACCAATATCCGATCTCTACACGACCACATTCAACCACTCTTCGATCTCTACTCGGCCATACTCGAGTTCATATGACCGCTACACGATTCTCTAATAGTGTTTGTAGATCTGATCTTATAAATTTGCTTCCGCAAATACAAATTGTCACTACTTATTTTTAACAGTACACAAATTTCTCCATGTACGGTACGTGTCTATACTTTTGCAAGGAGGGCTGGAATTTTATAAGAAAGCAAACGAGAATTGTTCATATAGGAAATTAATTGTGAATTAAAATTCATTATTACACAGCTGATGACTAATTTAGCCTTCAAGGTTAGTTTTTAAGAATATAAAGATTATATTTTACCTGTTTTATCATTGTTTATGGACAATTTTTTGTTAGACTGTCCCTATTTTCCGTATGACCTATAACTTTTGTGATATAAAGATCAGAAGTTGTGCATAATTGCCAATGTGACAACTCTCCAAAGGAAACCAAATGACACAGAAATTAACAACTGTATGTCACCGTACGGTCGAGTATTTACAAAAACTTTTTTTTCACACGAGACGCATTAAACAAAAATGATGCGAAAGTTATATTTATTCTTTTATTCTTGGTAGATATAAGTAAACAGTTTCAGAAAAAGTATAACTCTAGGGGATTGAAATTCTATTTTTGGCCAAATTTTGGCGAAATATGTGACATCTTTACCCCCTTTTTATAATATTTTTCTTAGCAAAAAAAAAGCTGGTTGTTTCCATGGATACACACCAAAAAGAAATATCTTTAACCTTTTAACTTCTTACTATCAAATCTATGGAAAATACTGATTACATACATACGCATATATTTGAAACAAACAGTAGGCTTAATTTATAATAAAGCAAGGAAAAGGGGACGTATATTACTGTTCTTACATCAGTACATATCCAGTGACTCATCTCATTTGTGGATTCATTTTCAAGAAAAATACCAGTAAACTCCAATAACATATCAGCGTCCTACTTCACTCTTAAGAAGTATCATACTTTTGATTTTGACATTTGATTAGAGACTTTCCGTTTTGGATTTTCATCGGAGTTCAGTATTTTTGTGTTACTTTACATTGCCCAAGCAGTGGTCGCTGTGCAACGAGATTTCTTGGCGCCCGTTGTTGTCTTTGCCTTCTTGTATGTTTTATACGCTCTCTTCAAGCTCCGTTACAGCTATTAACTTGTCCCTCTGAGCTCTAAACACCTTGCCCACTAATCCAACTGCTTTATTTCCATGCAAATTATTTAAATATATGATTCTACTGAGACATACTGTGAACTATTGAATTTAAAACCAAATAAACGGAGAATGTATCCATAGGACACAGATAATACCCTAGCTTGCATGAAACGTTATAAAGAGGCATTACCCAACGGTAAAAGTGACGCCACCCAAATTTGCACTTGATCTGTGTTTCATCGTAATAAGCATACAATTTGGTTAAGGCAAAATACCATTAGAAAACGGAAACTTATTGTTGGGACGTAGGGTAAAACTAAATGCACCCTCCGATTCAGCGGGTAATATAAAAAAAAATAAGACGTTATTATACTGATATTGTACAAACCCAACAAATTCCGAGTATACCAACGACCCCTATATGATGAGGTCGATCTGATCTTGTCGAGATCAGGCTGAGATCGAGTATAGTTGATTTAATCCAGCTTGTCGAGTTAAGATCGTGTATAGATTGAGAATTGGTCGGAATCATCGAATATGTTTTCAATTGGTGGTCGGGTTGGCGTCGTGATGCAGTCATGAAGAAGTCGTGAGTGTTCGAATGTACGTCAACCTGAGTGATCGGTTGTCCAGATTAACTCGACCAATGCCCGATCGCTTCCTGATCACTGCGACTTCCATAAAAAAAAACATTCCAGACCGACTCGACTGATACCCGATATATGATCATCTATACGCGACCGCGCGCATCTGACCACTCTTCGATTTCTACTCGGCCGTACACGAGTACATATGACTGCTGCACGATTTGAATAACTCTCATAACTTTTCCCTCGCAAAAAGGTATTGTTACTATTTAATTTTGACTGTACACAAATTCCTCCATGTCCAGTACTTGTCTGTACCTTTCAAGGAGGGGTAAAAAAATTAAACAAAAGGCAAGAGATATTATTACACAATCAAACTCAAAGGTCGAAAACAACCGAAACAGCCATAGCGAAAAACTAAAACCGACGAGAAGACAAACAGCACTCCATATAACACAACATAAAAAACTAATAACTTAGCAACACAAAGCCCAACAAAACCTGGAATTATCTAAGGTATTTCGAAAGCAAAAGAACAGAGGAATTTTCAAATAGGCAAGTAATTGTTAAATAAAATTCACTATTTGATAGCTGATGCCTTCAGAGTTAGTTTTTAAGAATATCAAGATTATTTTTACCTATTTTATGGGCTAATTTTTCTTTGACTGTCCTTATTTTCCGTATTAGTAGAAAAAAATTATAGTATAAAAATAAGAAGATGTGGTATAATTTCCAATGAAATAACTCTCCACAAGACACCAAATGACACAGAAATTAACAACGATTTTTCACCGTAGGGCCAAATGTTTAAATACTCTTTTTTTTTTTTGACGCAATTTTAAACAAAAATGAGACTAAGAAAAATGATTTTTACTTGAATTCTCGAAAGATATGTGTAAACAGTTTTAGAAAAGGTATCACTTCAGTGGATTGAAATTCTACTTTTTTTCAAATTTTGGGGATATTTGTGACACCTTTATGCGCATCTGGTGCAGGAAAATTGGTACCGTTAATGTTATTACTACCACTGGGTCGATGCATCTGCTGGTGGAATGTTAGTCCCCGAGGGTAACACCAGCCCAGTAGCCAGTTATTCGCTACTGGCATGAAGATACTGAGTTTTTGTGTTATTGAAATTTGCTGTTACAAAATGTTAGAACTTATGATAAATTAAGGAATGTATCTCCCTCATGCATAGCTCTGATTCCTTTCGCGGATTTGGCTATACTTTTTAGACCTTTTGGATTAAAGCTCTTCATCTTTAATATAAGCTTTGGATTTCAAATATTTTGGCCACGAGCATCACTAAAGAGACATTTATTGTCGAAATGCGCATCTGGTGCAGGAAAATTGGTACCGTTAATGTTATAACTACCACTGGGTCGATGCCTCTGCTGGTGGACTGTTGGTCCCCGAGGGTATCACCAGCCCAGAAGCCAGTTGTTCGGTACTGGCATGACGATACTGAGTTTCTGTGTAATTACAATTTGCTGTTACAAAATGTTGAAATTATGATAAATTAAGGAATGTATCTCCATCATGCATAGCTCTGATTCCTTTCGCAGATTTAGCTATACTTTTTGGATCTTTTGGATTAAGGCTCTTCATCTTTTATATAAGCTTTGGATTTCAAATATTTTGGCCACGAGCATCACTGAAGAGACATGTATTGTCGAAATGCGCATCTGATGCAGAAAAATTGGTACCGTTAACCTCTTTGCTATATTTTTTTTAGCAAATACAAGCAGGTTGGATACACCAAAAAAGAAAGATCTTTTTAAAACCATTCAATTACTGGATATCAAATTTACGGAAAATACTGATTACATGCATATGTACACATATGACACAAAGATTAAGCGTAAGAAAGCAACGAAATGAGATGGTGAAATTGCTGTATATTGCTACATGTATCTATTGTCAAATCTCATTTTGTGGTGTCATTTTCAAAAAAGAGCAGTAAAATTCACATAGCATAGCTACTCTGAGGAAGTTTTTATAACCGTTGGGGTCCTCTTTGTTGAGCTCCTACAATTCTATCATACTTTTGATATTTCCATTTGATTACGGACGTTCCGTATGGAATTTACCACGGTGTTTAGTATTTTTTGTGGTTTTACTTTATACTGCCCACACAATTGTCGTCGTGTCAGTCATTGCCTTGTCTAGATTTTTAGTCGCCCGTTGCTGTATATACGCCTTCTTATTCGTCTTCTACTCTCGCTTAGAGCTCCGTCAGAGCCATTGACCTCTCTCTCTCTGGAGCTCTTACCACCTTGCCCTCAAATCAAACTGCTTTATTCCCATGTAGATATTTTAAAAGTATGATTTTACGCAGACCTTCTTAACACAATTAGAGTATATGTCCATGGGATACAGATAATGCCAAAGTAATATTATTTTGTATGCTCTTCAACTTTGTACTTGTTTTTGGCTTTCTAACTCTTTTTTTTATCTGAGCCTCACTGATGAGCCTTATGCAGACGAAACGCGCGTCTGGTGTATCACACTATAAGCCTGGTATCTTTGATAACTATTTACACATTTAAAGTAACAAATCAAAAACCTGGTACCATTCATACCTATTGTATGTAGGATTGAATTGATGATTTTTTGATATATAAAATAGAAAGCAAGTAAGTCAAGTAGAAACAAATTATTTCTGACTCCTTCTTGTGTGCATATCGATCGGAATTTATTAAAATATTTATTCGAAAAAAAAGAAAGAAATGTTTTGATTTTTCTATTCGACAAATTGAGGTTTTCATTTATCTATAAGGAAGTGATGAATATCACATAACTTTATCAGGATGTGTAAGACTTTGGTAGGATTCGTGTTAGTCAGGTTTTTAGTTTTCTATGAAGTGTATTGTGAACTTGTGTGTTTTTCCGTTGTCTGTCATTTTTTCCATGTCGTTGTCATGTTAAACGTTTTATCGACTTATGTATGTTGGGTGTTGCTATGATAATATTCACCTTATTTCTAAGATCTTAACATGATTTAATTCATATTTATTTAAGAATTGAATGCTTCTTTTTGTAACTTTATTGGGGTGTAAAAGCGTTGACCGAAGTACATTTTGTATCATTCTAAAAATGTGCGCACGGTCAACGCTTTTACAACCCTATGAAGTTACAAAAAGAAGCATTCAATACTTATTATTACATTTTTTTAGCTAGGATCACGAAAACACGATTTACATCAAGTTTTTATTTAATTTACCTGTGCACTTTATTATGAGACCTCGTGTCATCATGAATGATAAGTTTTTTATTGTGTGATACAACTGCTTAAGGAATAACACGTGATGTGCAGTTAGCTAATCAGAATAACGTATTATAATGAAACATACATCTAATGTAATTATATTTTATTTGTAGCTTCTGTAGAAAAATAAAAGAAGTAAGCATTATCCTTTAACTCCATATTCCGCTATATTAATGATATCCTCTCATTTAATAATTCAAGACTTGGTGACTGTTGAACATATTTTTTTTAAGAAATAAAGCATACAGTTGATACAGTTAAGTCTGCTTCAGATCTAGAAATTGGCAATGAAGTTCAGTTGAAATTTTTTTTAACGATAAACGGGATGCTTTCAGCTTTCCGTTTCTGTGTAGCAACATTCTAGCAGCGCATTTTGATGAAGTATATATATCCGAGTTGTAACGACATTACAGGGCCAGCAGCATCCAAGCAGGATTTCTTTGGTAGAGGGTTTCTGCCTACATAATGTACATAAAAGCTTTTAAGCAATGAATGTCCATTGGTGAAGTCTAAGATATCCTTTTGATAATTTAACGTACGTACCACGATTTGGTTCCTTGTTATATAATATCCAATTCACAGACTACGATGGATAAGTTTTAATTGTCGTAACTATAAGCCCATTCTTTTTCTCCAGATTTTGACATATCAAACTTCTTATAACTTTGAACAGTTTTTGAACGTTTTAGAAATACCCAGACGTTACGCACAGTGTTCGGTTTAGTAATGGTAACGTTAGTCGACGTAATTTTCATTTATTTCAACCGACTTTTGTACAAAACGTTTAAGCTTTGCACTATTTTAAATACATATGGCTTTTTGATGTTTGCCTTATTTAAAAAAAAATAAAGACTGTGAACAGGACTGATAATACATTTTTGATGAATAATCTTTCCATTCTCGATTTATTTATTTTTTCATAATCTTAACTTATTGAAATAATTTTAGATTCTTTCTATCCGTACTACCAACAGTTACATTTCAAATATGAGTCTTTCGAGAAGATTAAAATGAAAAATAATTCTCGTTCGGGTCAATGGCAGCAACAGCTACTATATGTATCCTCTGTTTGCTTGATCTATAATTTCAATTTCATTCTCAGCTTTTGGAAAGAAAACGGCAGTTTGAAATTGCTCATTTTAAAAAGTGATCTACAGTTCTTGATTTAGGATCAGTATTTTTTTCACATGCGTCAGTTTGTCGGATGCGTGGAAATAACTGATAGTGTATGCAACAAACATTCGTACTAGCAGAAACATACCTTTTACTAAAGGTCCCAAAGTCGAAAGGTTCGGTATTATAGAAAACTTCGACGCCTTTAAGATCAGCACATGGTTTACAAAACACTGATGGAAGTCAAATTTCTTGTTGATTTATTACATTTTAGAATAAATATTTGAAAACTCTCTCCAAAAAATATATCATTCAACAGAACGTATCAAATGCTTAAGACTTAAAAATGCTTAACTTTTAGTCTATGGAATATTAAATATAAATATACGTTACATTGACGTTCCTTGCAAAAAACGTTTAATTTGGACGTGGTAGCATTTTGGGGAGACATGGACAACTTGATGGAATTGATGAAAACAATAGCGTTTGCTTAACATTGAAGGCTTAAACCAATCTTTAAAAAAAATACATTTCAGTAGTAACATTTGTTTTCATAAAATTGAGAATGGAAATGGGGAATGTGTCAAAGAGACAACAACCCGACCAAATAAAAAACAACAGCAGAGGGTCACCAACAGGTCTTCAATGTAGCGAGAAATTCCCGCACCCGGAGGCGTCCTTCAGCTGGCCCCTAAACAAATATATACTAGTTCAGTGATAATGAACGCCATACTAATTTCCAAATAGTACACAAGAAACTAAAATTAAAATAATACAAGACTAACAAAGGCCAGAGGCTCCTGACTTGGGACAGGCGCAACAATGCGGCGGGGTTAAACATGTTTGTGAGATCTCAACCCTCCCCCTATACCTCTAACCGATGTAGTAAAGTAACCGCATAACAATACGCACATTAAAATTCAGTTCAAGAGAAATCCGAGTCTGATGTCAGAAGATGTAACCAAAGAAAATAAACATAATGACAAAAATACATAAATAACAACAGACTACTAGCAGTTAACTGACATGCCAGCTCCAGACTTCAATTAAACTGACTGAAAGATTATGATTTCATCATATGAACATCAGGCAAAATCCTTCTCGTTAGGGGTTTAGTATCATACCATCATAACATATATGAGAAGAACATAACCCGTGTCATGCCAACAACTGTTTTTAGAATAAATGTGTTTAGTTCCGATGCAAAGACCTTATCAGAGACTCAATATTAACGCCAAAATATGCAATCTTTAATGACTTGACAACAGTATCGTAATTATATCCCTTCTTAATAAGTCTATTCAAAGGTTTTGTAAGTTTCTGAGGTGAATACTGACACCTTTGTGCTTTATAAAGAATATTACCATAAAAAATTGGATGTGAAATACCTGAACGTATTAGAAGTCTGCATGTTGAGCTATATTTACGAATGATGTCTTTATACCGATGATAAAATTTAGTAAATGTTTTGACTAGTTTGTGATATCGAAAACCCTGGTGTAATAATTTTTCAGTAATACATATATTTCTCTCGTTAAAATCTAAAACATTGTTACATACACGAGCGAATCGTACAAGTTGAGATATATAAACACCGTAAGATGGTGACAAGGGAACGTCACCATCTAAAAACGGATAATTAACGATAGTAAATGAAAAATCATCCCTTTTATCATAAATTTTAGTATTCAGCTTTCCATTAGTGATATAGATATCAAGATCGAGAAAAGGGCAGTGGTCATTGTTAGTATTAGCTTTATTTAAAGTAAGTTCAACAGGATAAATTTCAGTAATATACATACTGAAGTCGTCATTATTGAGAGCCAAAATATCATCCAAATATCTAAAAGTATTATTAAATTTGTTTATCAGATGTTGTTTCGATGGGTCTTTGCTTATTTTTGTCATAAATTGTAACTCATAACAATACAAAAACAGGTCCGCAATAAGTGGTGCACAGTTAGTCCCCATTGGAATTCCGATAATCTGACGATATACGGAACTCCCAAAGCGAACAAAAATGTTATCTAGTAAAAATTCAAGGGCATATATAGTATCAAAGCATGTCCAATTAACATAGTTTTTTTGTTTATTGCTACTAAAAAATGACCTAAAAGAGTTTGAACATATATATTCACATTCTGATTTTTTGAATGCCCATTTAATTAGGTGTGTGAATTTTTTCTTAATGAGAATGTGAGGCAATGTGGTATACAGGGTAGAAAAATCAAAACTTTGAACAGATTCAAAATCACCAATATGAGCATGCAATTTATCAAGTACTTCCAACGAGTTCTTGACACTCCAAGTAATTTATTCCACTATTTTCGAAGGCCTTATTTGAACAATTTATTATCAGGTTTTTAATTGTACCAAGTGTGCTGGTAAGAAGAATAGACAATTTAGTAGTTGAACAATGGCTTGAAGAAGAAATAAATCTATATTTGTAAGGGGTTTTGTGTAGCTTCGGAAGCCAATACATAGTTGGGACTTTCATTGTATTTGGCTCTGCTTGTAAAGCGGTGGCTAAAAGTTTATGTTTGTTACAGATTTCGTTTTCTGAAAATGGAGTCAGTTGGAATGTTGGTGAATTGGTGATTTCCTTTTTCAGAACCTCAATGTAAAATTTACGTCAAACAATAATAATATTATTAGCAGCTTTATCTGCCGGGACAAAAACAAATTCCTTGGCTAGTTCTTTTAGTTTATGTATGATACGAGAAATAGGTTTATTGTGGTTATTGTTTATAGTAAAATGTTCTTTAAAATGTTGAATACGTATATCAACTATCTTCAATACTGAATTAAAAAAAGAGTCCAAAGATTTTTTGTCAGCTTTTTCCCGTTTTATCCATTTCATACAGTAAGTATGGAGTGAGTCGTGGATGATATTACGACACTCATTCCAATTAATAATTGACGGGGGACGATATTTAGGTCCTTTACTGAGGACTGATTTTAACTCACGGTCTTGAACTCTCGGTCTTGAACGATGTTAAGATCTCCTGTTATAACATGGGAAATGGGTCCATAAATATATTCGGAATTACTGCAATTACATGAAGTAGGTGTATTTTCACTGATATTAACATCTTTACACAATTGACTATAATTAAACACAAATTTCCGGGTAGATTTCTTGTAAATATAACAAATAAGAGGTAGCTCAGTATTGTCAAAATATCCAGGAATTTGTTCTTTAACAGAATGGTCGTTAAATATACCGGCAATATTTACAAAATCAAAGCCTTTATTGACATAATTAATTTTAATAAAATGTTTTTTATGATCTTCAGGGCGATCAATTTTGGGAAATAATTTAGAATAACAATATGCCATAATAATTTGAACAATTTCATACTTAGGACTGCTATATGAAATTGTGTTGCAGTTCATTTGTCTGTCACAAATTTAAAATACCCTTTAGCATGATACTGAAAAATCTTAAACAATGGCACTATGGTAACATTTAGGGGAGACACGAAAAAACCTGAAATAAAATAAAATGAGAGAAGCTATGTTAGAAATAAATATGTGTTCGTAAAATTCAATAGAATTACATTTGCATGTAGAGGTGGCGAACCTTTTCTATGACTTATGTGAAAATATTGTAATATCGAAGTGCTTGCTTTCGTTTTTGTATACTCGAAATTTCAAATCTTACAGCTGTATTGAATTTCGAAAATGGCCACTAGAATGCGAACTTACATGATATTTATCGTAACCGTTTCACATCATGCATATGATCATATTATATCCCACCTGTTTGAATTTCATCGTAATCCATTCAGTAGTTTTTGATTTTTTTTTTGTTTATATTTGTATGGTAAGTTATTGTTATTACGTCTTACACGGCAAAAATGGCATTATGAACACGGGACTTATTGCTTAATTGTGTAATAATACATAAAATTAAATATTTTGAAATTAGGGTTTATTTAATATCGATTAAACTGATGAACCAAGACAAGTAATTATTTGATAATACGCATAATTGATTTGTTTCTGTCCTACTTATGCATCAAGAAATGGTCAAATGAAACATAGACCGAATACCGCTGGAGCAATCTTTTCTCAACAATTCTAAGGACAAATCGTTATCGTGTTTCAAAATATACTGACGCTTTTCTACACAACGGTAACTTAATATTCATACAAAAGAAAATGTGGTATTATTGCCAATGATATAATTCTTCACAAGAAACCAAATGACACAGAAATTAATTACTATAGGTCATCAGTACAAAGTATGGGATATTAATACTTCAATACTTTTAAAAAATTTTCTTTATGTTTGAAAATGATATAACAGTTAAAGAATATTTAAGAACCAGTTACGGCTTGTAAAAAAGAAACATTATTAAACGATGTTATATACATGTAGTTATTAAAGGTACAAGGCTTAAAATTTAGTACGCAAGACGCACGTTTCGTCTACATAAGACTCATCAGTATCGCTCAGATCATAATAGTATGAAAGCTAAACAAATACAAAGTTGAAGAGCATTGATGGCCCAATATAGAATTTCATATTATTGTTCAACTAAACGTTATTCATTTAATTAATTAAAAATTAAGAAACCCGTATAAATGTTTATTCACATAAAAATACTGCTTCAAAATATAATGTCATGGCATAAAATTCTTTTGGTTTGTTATAAAATATATTTGAAGTGAAAAACCAACTGACATAATTTTTTGAGATGTTAAAGGTACTATATACAATACTTAAATATCATTGGAATAATATTTCCTTTAGAAAGAAACACCGATTTTAAATCATTTGATAAAATGCTACTTTCCTCTAATGCCTAGGCCTTTTTCATCGTTTGTTTATTCCTGCATCAATTTCTATCATACCTTTCTGATTTGTAATTGCTATACAATCTCTTTGAAATATAATTTTTGTATCATTATTTATTTGATTAATTCATATTATTCAGTTGGCGGATTTGGCTAAACCTTTTGAATCTATAAAAATATGTTTATCGTCTATCGTCAAAATCACATATTTAATAAAAGTTTATTGTAGAAATGCGCATTTGGAGTAGTAGTGGGTCCGTTAATGTTACAATTGATGAGTTTAATCGTTTATTATATATATTTGCATATACTAGTACCCCTTTAAAGTTTTGGAAATACTTAATTTCAAACTTTATCTGCTTTCTTTCTTTATTAATTCTTTATTTAATAATGGGGTTTTTTTTTGCGGATAGAACCCTTAGATACTATATAAATGTAAATATATATAAATGAAACTTACTAGCACAATAAAACCTAACCTTTAGAATCGATTGAAGAAATTCTGTCATTTCGTTTTACTCAATAACTAACAATATTCGCACCAAGAATTGTTTTTGATATGTAACTGTCTTGTAGGTCTATAACAAAAGCAAGCAATGTGCTGATACTCAGTGTTTAGTGTGAGTCATGTGTCGATAACAATTCTCTATATTATGTAAAACATAATTTTATTTTTTGTTTTTCAGAATTTTTAAGGATGATGAGATTCCAGACCTTTTTCTTTTCGTTGGCATTGGCCACAGTGACACTAGCCGGTAATATTCGATTTGCTTTTTGTAGATATATAGGCTATATTTTAATGTGTTTTCGATGTTGAGATAAAAACTCAAGCTTTACAAACGAAATTAAATATGAAGTATTTGGTAAATATTAATAGAAAAACTTGAAAGAATGGTTTTCTGGTTCATGTTGTTTCATTTTTGTAATGTGGAGTCCTTCATAGCTTGCAAAACAGTATGAGTTTTATACAGTGCTAAATCTGTACGGTCCCTGTATTATAGTAGAAAATGTCTTATTGGCAAAAATACCACAAATCCATATATCTGTATATAGATTCAAGATCATGTATATTTGTGAAGATAAAATGTCAGATATATTTTTTTACTGTCTATGCACCCACAGAAAAACATGCATTAGATACACATGGTGTGGAGAAGCTTTTACTGGTCGAAAGCACAGTTAGCAGAAACATAAACAGGCGTCGTGGTGGTTTATCTGTTTCTGTACTTGATGTTATTGATGCAAACGGACGAGCAGGATCAAGAGGAGTTGGAACTTCTCATGGAATAGGCATTGAATTTATAACACACGGGTCATCTTCTGGTAGAGGATTGTCTGGGGCTACTGTTGGAGGCAGGACCTCTGTATCGGGAACCATTTGAGGTTCTTTAGCTGGTTTGTCTCCTGCTTTCCCTGACGATGACAGTGACTGTCATTATGGATGTGGAGAAGACAAATTATGTCGTTCAGGATATAAATGTGTACATGATGGCTGTAGCAATTACTGCGTCGTCATTTCTTCTGGAAGTATAATTGGTACATCTAGATTGGCAGACTCTATCAGAAGTGGAAACACATGCAGGGTCAGAAATTATAAGAAGTTCATCATCTAGCTTGACCCGCTAGTTTTGATATTCTTGACGCAATCTCTTCTGGACGTAGTGGACTAGATGTTATAGAAAGAGTTTCATCCAGACGAAGTGGATCAGTACGTTCTTCCGGTTCAGGATTCGTTTCTAAGTCAATGGTAGGAGCAAAAACTGATTGTAAAAACGACTGTTGATAGTGATTGTCCAACGAACAAATACTGTGCTTCTGTTAATTGTCACATGATTTGTAGAAGGACACCGTCTAAAGGATACAAACCATGAACAGCATATCACTTAAATCCAGACTTCACACTATCAGTATTTCTTTTTTATAAAATAAAATGTTGAATACAGTTTGTTTTCTTTCTTGTATTCAGTTGTACTTCTCATCATTGAAACTGTATTTAAAAAAAATGAAAAATAGAAAAGAAATAGCGTTTACTTCAAGGAAACAGCTGTCAATCAGCACAATTAAATGTGAAAAATATTCTTTAAACGTTTTGAGTGCAAACTTATTGATGTGTTTGATTTTTTGAAATAATGACGACAAATTACAGACACAATATAGAAAAATAGCCTGTACATCCACATATGGTTCATTTATTTTGTTTTTACATTCAGCTTGACAAAAAATGTTCTATTTTACATTAAAACACTTTAAAAAAAATATAAAAAAATATCGAAGATTTATAATCAGTTGAACTTGTATAACGCAGGGTATTGTAATAAACCGCTACAAAATGTGTGATAATTGAGTATTTTTAGTTGTTGCATGTCGAATTATATAAAGCAATAATGAAAAATCATCGCACCTCCAAAAGTTCCTCATCAGTAATGATTGCACTTAGGGTGATAATTCATCTCATCTATTGTTAAAATGACTCGCATCCATACAACAATATTAAGGATTCAGTTGCTTTAATTACACTTTTTGGGACTTTAATCCTATTATTATACATTAAAAAGTTATATTCCAATGAAATTGTGTTAAAACATACATTGAAATCAATTATTTCGTATTTACAAAAAGAAAACAAACGAAGTTTTTCCCGTCATCCTTTATTCTACAATAGACATACTCGCATACGACAGTGAAAATGAACAAACAGGATTCTTACTTTATATACACTGATTTATAACATGTATGATATCAATCACATTTAAACGGTTTATCACCAGTATGTATTCTCATGTGTTTTTGTAAGTCACAATTCTGAATGAAACCTTTACCACATATATCACAATTGACAGGTCTTTCACCAGTGTGTGTTGTTGTGTGTCTCTTTAAGCACCAACTGGTAGTAAACCCTCTCCCACATACATCACATTTATACGGTTTATCACCAGTATGTGTTCTCATGTGAGTTGTTAAGTGCTGTTTCCTACTAAACCTTTTATCACATATTTCACATTTATACTTTTTTTCCACGTGACCAGTGTGTATTCTCATGTGTCTCATTATGTCGCAATTTTTTCTAAACCCATTACCACACACATCACATATGAAGGGTCTTTCACCAGTGTGAGTTGCTGTGTGGTTCTTCAAGTACCATCTGTTAGTAAATCCTTTCCCACAAACATCACATTTATACAGTTTATCTTCGTTACCAGTATGTATTTTCATATGTTTCTGTAGGTCACAATTCTGAATAAACCCATGACCACATATATCACATTTGAAAGGTCTTTCACCCGTGTGTATTTTTGTATGTCTCCTCAAGCAGCATTTGTTAGTAAACACTTTACGACATACATCACATTTAAAAGATTTATCACCTGTATGTGTTCTCATGTGGCTCTGTATACTACTAAGCTGGCTACAACTTTTCCCACATACATCACAAACATAAGGTTTTTCACCGGTATGTGTTCTCATATGAGTTCGTTTGAAATTACTACAAGCAAATCTTCTACCACAAACATCACATTTATAAGGTTTTTCTCCAGTATGTGTTCTCATGTGTGTCTGTAGATACCTATACACATTAAACCCTTTATCACATACATCACATGTAAATACATTAGGCTTATCTTCAGAGTGACTTTTCAAGTGTGTCTTTAAGTCATCATCCTACGAAAACCTATACCACATTTATCACATATATGACACCTAGTGTGTGTCTTTAAATGCATCTGAAGCACACTATATGCGCTAAACTCTTTTTTACACTTTTTACATTTGAAAGCTTGGTTTTCAGCAGTGTGAGTTATTATATGTTCCTCTAGATCTGCATTGTTTCTACACTCAATGCCACATACTTTACATATATAAATAATTCCTTTGTCATGAAAGCTAACTAAGCGATCCTCCATTATTGGACCGGAAGTCTGATCAAGAGAGACAATCATAGAAATAGCTGATGTTACGTTGTAGGAAATTTTATTTGTTTCTGTACAGGCGTCTTCACTTTTCATTTCTTCCGTAATTGGACCCGAATTCTGATCAATGGAGACAATCATGGAAGAAGCTGATGTTCCGTTGTATGAAATTTCATTTGTTTCTGTACAGGCGTCTTCACTTTTCATTTCTTCCATTATTGGACCGGAAGTCTGATCAAGGGAGACAATCATGGAAGTAGCTGATGTTCCGTTGTAGGAAATATCATTTGTTTCTGTCCAGGCGTCTTTACTTTCATTTCTGTCAGTTGCTTCGAGTCTAACCAAAAGAAAATAATGATGAGAACAAGTTCAACAACTGCAAAATCAGTCTATTCAAAGATGAATTATTACAAATTGCATTTTCTGTCCAATTGAAAGATGTATCTTTCTAGCTATGATAATACTGTTAAATATTCATAGAAATGTTAATCAAAATTGTATACATGGTATATATATAATATCCGCAAATATATACATATAAATATTACATAAACGTTCTAAAAACATTTTTAGGGAGCAATCATTTAACTTCAATCTAATTTTATTTATTAATTTGGGGGGGGGGGGGAGGGGGGGCGGTTGATTTTACTATATTTTTAGTATCGTTTAGCGGTATTTGTTTTTGTCTTTCAAAAGTTAAAATGTAACACTATAAGGTGTTGGAATGATTTAGATTCAGAAGATTTTTTTATTTCACCTGCTTGACCAAGATATTTTTGTCTTCATCAGAACATATTTGTAAAAGGAAAAACAATACCCCCTTTTAGTAGGTAAATGGTTGTTCCCTTAACCTGCGACAAAAGTGTTTCTACAGTCATATGTTACTGATTGATTTGACAGTTTGCGTCGAACTGTCGTTGAGAATTTTTGTTTTGTGGCCGAATGTGTAAATTTAAAGTTGTCTTAAGCTTCTTACCAGTTAAGTTTTTTTTTTAACTAATGGAAATAACCAAGAACAAAAACCCTATGGAACGCCATTGATCATACTGCTATTCTTTTCAAGTTTAGAAGTCTTATATTATTAAGAATCTATTTACTCAATTCACGATGTTCTCTTTTTTCTGTAATGTGTATGCCCTTTGAATCGTTTCTCTATAATACTTTAAATTATTTATTCTGTCCACTATTCCCTATTCTTCATATATTGTGTCCACTGTTCTCTATTCTAATAGTTACATTACACGTATGTTTCATTAAAATACAATATTTTGATTGGCTAACAGCAATATCGTGTCATTCTGAATTTAAATTTCTTTTCAGTATGACAAAGTAACATCAATGATGAAACGAGCTTCCACAATAAAGCGCACAGGTAAATAAAAGAAAAACTTTTAAAAAAGACACCGTGTTGTCATGATTCTAGCAAAAAATGTAATTCATCGGACACTTTGTTTAGTAATTTTATTGGGTTGTAAAAGCGTTGATCGTGCGCACATTCATACAATGTACTTTTACATTTAATGCTACTGTCATACAAGTGAGCGGTTTAGCTAGCTATATCACCAGGTTTGAAATCCACTTTATCCTACATAAAATAATGTCTGTACCATGTCAGAAATAAGACAGTTGTTATCCGTTCGTTTGATGTGTTAAGCTTAATTTGATTTTGCCGTTTGATTCTACGGACTTTCCCTTCTGATTTCTCCCCCGGAGTAAAGTATTTTTGTGAATTAACTTTTTACCCCCTAATAATTATTTACAAAAAGAAGCATTCAATTCTTTATTCATATTGTGCGTAACTGTCCATACTGCATTACGCTCGGTCTATTCGTTATTTATTTTGCCAAAGTTATTCTACATTTTACAATTGTTTACTTTTTTTGCATATATTTCTCTACTATCATGTCTATAATTCATTGTTTTTCCTTTATCATGTTTATTCTGCACATTCTGCTCCTTATTCTCTATTCCTTAAACTAAATCCAGACTCTCTTTCGAATAATTGTGTTGGTCCTAATTAAGTGTGAAACAAATGGGAAAAAAACCGGAATGGAACGAAAAGATACTAAATGAATAAACGGAACAAAATTTGCCAAATCGAAATATGATGAAACGAAATGAATAAAAAAGACAGAAAACGAAACGATTTTTACAATATAAAATAATGGCTCAGTTGCTTGATCTACAGCAGGGTCCTAAATGGGAAACGTTTCTGCGAATAGGAAAATTAATCTCGTTACGCCTGATTGTGACACTTGTTGATTATATAAATAAATCTGGTACGGATACAGGATTTTGAAAAGGGCCCCATGCAAACCATCGTTAAGAGTGATACTTTAAAAAAAGACAATGTTTTGATCACATATCACTATGTTCACAACTCCATATTAAGAGAACTCGGCCCGCTTGACCCTCGCCCTCAATCCGCCTCTATCAAAATGTAACACTATCTACAAAAAATGTACCATGCATACATTATACTTATAGACTTTCTGCATACTGCTATATTGTTGTCATCGATAGTATATATATGTATGTATATTTGACTTATAGATAAATCTACGACACAATCAATTTGGAGTAAAATAGCAAATAAAAGGGAGGGGCAGTGACCACTCGGTTTATGTATTAAGGAATCATAGTTCAGTATTTCACTGCTATTTGAACTTTAATGACTAATCGTACGCTATATAAATGCAACTCTGATCAAAACTGTGACATTTTAAAGAATATTGGACACTTCAAAGCGAGATAACCTATGTTGTTTAAGAAATTTTTATAAAAATTCTGATAATTTTAAATTGCTCACCGAGATATAATTTTATTATGACACATGATATCTTTTATGTCTATTTAAATTAAGTCTTCATAATTTTGGTAAATTGATATAACATCGGTTTTGAATGTATATATTCTATTGTTCATTTTTTTTATCGAAATATATCATGGCCACGGTCATGACGGTATATCATATTCATAAACAAAATACGTCATTTTGATACATTTTTCTGTTTTTTAAAATTCGATAGAACATTCAATAACAATTACCACTTTTTATTTCCAAATAATGAAAGTGGCCAAGGCTTAAATTATTATAAAGTCAACCTTTTTATCATGTCGATCCATGTGTAAACTGTCCGTGCAACATCTGTCGAACGGAGGTTTGGAGTTTGCATTTCAAAATGCAGTTGACAACTGAAAACATTGATAAACAAGAAAGTGCTTATAGTACACGGATGCCCCACTCGCACTATCATTTTACATGTTCACTGGACAGTGGCGGATCCAAGGGGGGGTTGGGGGGGATCCGGGGGTTGGAACCCCCCTTTTTTTGGGGCCGATCAATGTATTTGAATGGAAGCATATACTTGGACCAACCCCTTTACTCTGGGTTTGGACCCCCCTTTTTAAAATGGCTGGATCCGCCACTGCTGGACCATGAAATTGGGTTCAATACTTTAATTTGGCATTAAAATTAGAAAGATCATATCATAGGGAACATGTGTACTAAGTTTCAAATTGATTGGACTTCAACTTCATCAAAAACTACCTCGACCAAAAACTTTAACCTGAAGCGGGACGAACGAACGGACGGACGGACGGACGCACAGACCAGAAAACATAATGCCCCTCTACTATCGTAGGTGGGGTATAAAAAATGTCTTTCATTCTTGTGTATGATACATAAAATATTAACACAACACAATACAATGGAAACGAAAGGCCTTAAAAATTATGTATACCAAACTGAACTAAAATGTACAAATCTGAGACTACTAAATTGTTATAGTAGTCTCAGTATAAATGATTTTTTTTTTACTATGATAAAAAGGAAATTAAACTTTGTGACGAAAGTGTAAGACACAAATGAACACAATAATGAAGTAGGTGTAAACCATCGTCTCGAATTTTCTTCGTGCATTTGCCAACAAATTCGAAATTTGCTGTAACTTATTTACCAATTATAAAAATAATCCACATTGCTAATTAATTTCAAAACTCCACAATAATCCTTTCATGCTTTTTTAAAAAATAATTTTAACTGAAATTTCTGCTTGTGGTACAGATGTATGATCATCATGATGATCATGATGATAATCTGCCAACGACAGATTTAGTGCGTAAATGCCTCGCTTTGAAAGGAAAACTTATCATTTTTGCAAGTAATTGTCTACATTTTTTATAACATATAAATTATATTTACTTTGAGTGAAATCCGACACTGCAAAGAATTAACTGTTACCTGTTTTATTTCTTAGACGTTCCATAGGTAAACAATTTGTGGTTATCGGCCTTTGATACCATTAGTAGGAAAAGTTGTGAACTCGTTCGAAAAATTGCTTATTATATTAATCTCTACATGTAACAAGTAAATTAGTAAGTCAATAATGTTACTTTAAAGATATTATTTTATTTATATCGGTGTCAATATAGACACCTAGGCTATAATTAAAGCAAGAATACTTTTAAAATAAATATGCGTGTTACCTGGGATATGTCGTGTCTATTTATATAAAAATGTATGGAACGCAAGGGCGGTACAATAAAAGTAAAAATACATACAAATTGTCGATAAAACAGATCAGCGACATCGGCATCACTACTAGTCTTATCTATGTTTTAATATGTTTGCATATATGTATATGTATATATACAATATTAGGTCAATGTCAGGACAATATAAACTTTGTTGTATGAGGCTGAGAAATTGTGGAAGGGCGAGGTTCTATCATGCCCTTCCCCAGTTTTGCGCCGAGTACAAACAAGTTCATACTTGTATGACATATACCTAATAATGTTTTTATACTGCAACTTAAATTAATACATTGGCAGCTGTTAAAATCGTAACATTAATGTCAAACTTGTTCTCATCCATTAATGAACCCCTGATTGTGAAGAAAGTATCCCATAATGAAATTGACATTATACAAAATATAGCTATGTTACTATATTTACAAGAAATAAACACAGGCAGTTGCAGTATAAATTTGTAAACACGTGTATTCTGTTTATTTGTTTAATTGTCTGCAATTAAAATGATATTTTTTCATGTTTTCAGATATCTACATTTATGTGATACATGACCAGACTGTAAGACGTACACGCCAATTTAAAAAAAAAACACTCTTCAGAATGGATACGGGTGAAAAAACTTACACATGTGATGTCTGTGGTATAGTTTTCATTAACTTCAGATCTCATACGATACACACAAGAACTCATACTGCTGATAAACCTTACACATGTGATGTGTGTGTTAAAGGATTTAGTGACAAAAAAGGCTTCCTTCAACACATGATTATTCATAGTGTTGATAAACAGGATAAACCTTATAAATGTGATGTGTGTGGTAAAAGTTTTAGGTTCGATAAAACCTTAACAAAACACACACGAACTCATACTGGTAAAAAGCGTTACACATGTGATGTATGTGGTCAAGGGTTTACTAATTCTAGAAACTGTACGAAACATAAAAAAAGTCATACTGATGAAAAACGTTACACATGTAATTTATGTGGCCAAGGGTTTGGTCACAAAAGTAACTTGCTCAGACACATGCGAATTCACACAGGTGATAAGCGCGAAAAACCTTACACATGTGATTTATGTGGTAAAGGATTTGGATACTATAAATCATATAAGAAACATACAAGAACTCATACTAGTGTAAAACCTTACATATGTGATGTATGTGGTAAAGGGTTCAATGTCTGCAGTTCCTTAACGGCACACACAAGAATGCATACCGGTGAAAAACCTTACACATGTGATGTCTGTGGTAAAAATTTCGGTAGAAAAAGTGGCTGCAATAAACACATGACAATTCATACTGGTTATAAATATAATAAACGTTACACATGTGATATATGTGGTAGAGAGTTTGACAACAACAGTTATTTCCACAAACACATGCGAACTCATACTGGTGACGAATTTTACAAATGTGATGTATGTGAAATAGGGTTTAGTGACATCACTTCCCATAATAAACACATGAAAACTCATACTGATGAAAAACCGAATACCAGAGAAGCAGGTGATAAAGGATTAAGCGACAAATGTAACATTGATACACACACAAATATTAATAATTGTGACAAACTTTACATATGCGATGTGTGTGGTAAAGAGTTTGGCAACAACAGTTCTTATTTTAGACACATGAGAACTCATACTGGAGATAAACCTTACAAATGCGATGTGTGTGGTAAGGAGTTTGGCAAGAACAGTTCTTGTCTTAGACACATGAGAACTCATACTGGTGAGCAACGCAAACCTTACATGTGTGATGTATGTGGTAAAGGATTTAAGTCAAATCAGGATTTAATCACACACATTAGAATACATACAGGTGAAAAACCTTACAAATGTGATGTATGTGGCAAAGGTTTTAGGAGCTTCAGATGCCTTCATATACACATGATAACTCATACAGATGAAAAACCTTACACATGTGATGTATGTGGAAAAGGGTTTAGGGACAAGAGCACGATCCGTATACACATGAAAACTCAAAGTTGCACTCATAATACTGTAACAAATGATAAACTTTTAAATTACACATGTAATGTTTGCGGGAAAGAGTTTAGCCTCAAAAGTACCTGTCTTTTACACATGAAACTTACTCATGCAGGTGAATATCTTACCAATGTTGTGCATGTGGTAGACAGTTTAGAGACACCAGACACTATGATAGACATATGAGGACTCATACTGATGAAAACATCGCGCATGTGTTGTTTGTGGATAACAGTTTAGTGACACAAGACTCTATGATAGGCACATGATAACTCATACTGGTGAGAACCTCGCACCCGTACCAGTGATATATGTGGTGTACAGTTTAGTGACACCAGACACATGAGAACTCGTAGTTTATAAAAACCTCGCACATATGATGTATGTGGTAAACAGTTTAGTAACACAAGAAACTATATGATAGACACATGAAAACTCATACTAGTGAAAAATAGCAAATGTGTTGTATGTATACATTTAACAATTAACAAATAAACATATTAATTCCCGAAAAACAGTTTTTACAATTAAAATATATCTTCATACATTTTGTCATACTTTTTATGTTATAATTCAGGTTTCATGTATACCTCTTTTTATAATCAAATATGTGTATGCTTATATCTTTCACGTATTCTGTTTTTGTAAAGAAAATCGTAGGTTTTCCATTTTGTCTAGCTATCAGCACGTATCCAGCATAAAAAAATCTGAAGAATTTTTGTAGTTATTTTAGAATTCAAGTAAATGTAGAACAAGGAATAATTGTTTTTGCTTTGGCGAAAAAAGTTTTTATTTGTTTATGTTATTTTTTTTGTGTGTTACAAGTTACTGTTATTTAAACAAATCACCAATATTTTTTTTCAATTGCTGTATGATTTTATTATTTTTATTTATATCTATACTATGTTTGTATGTTGTTATATTTTTCTGATTAGTTTGATCTGACGAATGACGAAGGATTGTACTTGTTTGGCTTTACAACTATTTTGATCTGATCGTCACTGATGAGTCTTATGTAGACAAAATGCGCATCTGGCGTATTAAATTATAATCCTGGTACCTTTGATAACTATTTATCAATATTTTTGAAGAAATAACGGAAAATCTATACAATAACAAAAACTGAATGCAATATTTTATTTTCAAAAAAAAGACTTTACAATTTTGCACGTACTTTAAAAAAAGATAACCATTGTTCTTGTCTACAGTGGTCACTGTTGAAATTGACATGATGTTACCAAGGTATGAAAGACAATTTTGACGGGAAGGACCTTTTTTGTATAAACATACCTCAAATCAAACATTTAAACACAATATATTACCAGTAGAATTAATACAGATTAGTCCAGGCAGTCATTGAAATAAATTCAAAACAAACAATGTTTAATAAAAAAAAAAATAACACTTACAAACAAGAAAGGCATACACTATCACCAAGCTAGTTTTCGGATGTCCTCAAAAGTGAAAGAAAGTGTAAGCATATCCTGCTTAGCATAAAAGTATAGACGTCGTGTTTTACAGCAAATTTCGGAATCCATTTATTCTGGTTTTAAAAAGAGCGCCATTGTGTCTTTAGAAGATGAAAGTTTGCGGGTTCATCTGTGATCTTCTGGATGATTTAAATCCAATCTTATTTGAGTGATTACCAAAGTTAAAAGAAATCTTTCCATGTAGTGAGCTTTAGTAACATCCTTGTTCACAAATGTTCTCTATCAAGGAAATCATGGTTTGAATGAAAAACGCTGAAATATTGGTTTTTCATTTTGCTTAATCTATAGTACTATAGCTTTGAAACCTAAGTAGTGGTATATCAAAATGTCATACTGATTCCGTGTGTACTAGACCTATGTCATAATGATTACAATTGAAAGTGTGTATGGCCACACAAAAAAAAAGGTCCAATTATATTAATGTTTTCCTATACATAATACTTTACTGAGTGCTTGTATTAGAATACTAATTAGTTTGACCACTCTGAATTCATTTTGTCGGAATGTCTGATGGTAACATGAGTCTTTGTAAACGAAACGCATGCCTTATTTTGTTTACAAAGACGTAGGTCCGGTAAAGGCCAATGTTGGCTTCAAACTACAGGTTCGTCTGATGAAAGGTTATGTATACTTCAGTCGATTGAATTAGTTTAACATGTTTAATTGTAAGATTTAAACTGATGTAGCTATTTAAGACGATCAAATTCAAGCTTAAACGACAAATCTGTCAAATAAGACATAATATGGCTCTTTTTCAGGTCAAAAATAAAAATAACAGCATCCGTGTATAACCTTTATATTTGTTATGCATTTTAATCAACCACAACTTACATTAAAATATTAAGAATGATCACGATCGCGGCCACTTCAATTTAAGACAGAAACGTGGTTATATAAGCAGGAGGTTTGGCTAGCCATTTAACCTACAATTATTTCTTTATTTTGTTTTACTTTTAATTATTCTATGTCTATTATTATCGTTTCTTCGTATCTCCGTTCTAATATACAGGAAGATGTCGCATGAGAGCCACTGAGACAACTCTCCAACCAAATAACAATTTATAAAAGTAAAACATTATAGGTCAATGTACGGCCTTCAACACGGAGCCTTGGCTCACACCAAACAACAAGTATAAAGGGCCCAAAAATTACTATTGTGAAACCATTCAAACGGGAATATGTCTGTAGGTTGTATTTTTTTGTATAGTTTGTTTTCAGCCTGAATTATTGCCATTTTACGATGTAATACGAAAAAATCTCACTGTTAACAAAAACTGATTGCAAAATTTTATTGTATATAAAATTTAAATACGATTTCAAAGTTTGGATTTCGATGATGGGCTATTATCCTGTATATCCATTAGACGGTCTTCTTCTACAAATCAGGTGACAATTAACAAAAGCACAGTATTTATTCGTTGGACAATCTCAATCACTAAAACAGTCTTTTTTTACAATCAGTTTTTCCTCCTTATACTGAATGAGAAACGAGTCTTGAACCAGAAGTACGACCTGATCCACTACGTCTAAAAGAAACTGTATCTACTTCAACTGGTCCTGAGCTAATTGCGTCAAGAATATCAGAACCTGAATGACCAGAAACTCCACAGCCACTGCCTATAGTTTCCAAATAAGAACTGCGAGAGAGAGATCAACATTTCTAGCCAGGTCAGATGTACCGATTCTGCTGCCAGATGATAAATGACCATCATTACTTGAAACTCTGGTCAAGCCAGATAATGAACTTCTAATCATTTCTGACCCCGTGTTTACCCTTCTAATAGAGTCTGCCAATCTAGATGCACCAATTATATTTCCAGAAGAAATGTCGACGCAGTAACTGCTACCACCCTCAGGTAAACATTTATGTCCTGAACTACATAATTTGTCGCCTCAACACCCATAATGACAGTTACTGCTACTGTCATCGTTAGATAAAGCACGAGACAAAACAGCTGAAAGGCCTCTAATAGTTCCTGATATAGAGGTCCTGCCTCCAACAGTAACCCCAGACAGTCCTCTACCGGAAGATGACCCGTGTGTAATAAATTCACTGTCTATTCTATGAGATGTTCCAAACTCCTCCTGATCCTGCTCGTCTGTTTGCATCAATAACATCAAGTACAGAAACGGATCCACCACCACGACGCCTGTTTATGTTTCTTCCAACTTTGCTTTCGACCATTAAAACCTTCTCCTCTCCATGTGTATTTAATTCATGTTTTTCTGTGGGTGCATAGACTAAAAAATATATATATCTGACATTTTATCTTCACAAATATACACTATCCTTGATCTATAAACTGATATAATGAGTTTTTGTATTTTTGCAAATGCGCATTTCTTCAATACACTTTTATTCTGTGATGGGGTAAATATGTTTTAAATTAAAAAAGATTTGCCTAATCCGCCCACGGAATAAAATAAATTATTCAAGAAATAATTATACAAAAATTCTATTTCAGAGAGATTGTATGGCAATAACAAATAAAAATGATATTATAGAAGTTGATACAAGAATTACATTAAATTAACAAATGACGAAAAGGGCATTGAAGGAAAATAGCATTTTTTCCATGATTTGAAATTTCATATTTTTTTATAAATGAAATATAGTATTCCAATGGTCTTTAAGCAATGTATATAGTATCTTCAATATCTCAAACAATTATGTCAGTTAGATTTTCAGTTTCGATATATATTAGAACAAAACAAAAGAATGTTATGCCAATGCATTATATTTCGAAGTAGTTATTTTATTTGAACAAACAGTTATTTGTACTTGTTTGGCTTTATAAATATTTTGATATTAGCGTCACTGATGAGTCTTATGTAGACGAAACGCGGTGCTGGCGTACTAAATTATAATCCTGGTACTTTTGATAACTATTATGTGTGTCTCTTACCTTTACATTATTTAATTTAATAAAGTTTAGTTGCTCAATGGACAAGTTTTAATATAAAATTATATATTGGGTCATCAATGCTCTTCATCTTTGTTCTTGTTTGACTTTCTAACTATTTTGATCTGAGCGTCACTGATGAGTCTTAAGTAGAAGAAACGCGCTTATGGTGTACTAAATTACATGTATAAGCCTTGTACCTTTGATAATTTTATAACATCGTTTTATAATGTTTCTTTTTTACCAGCCGTAACTGGTTCTTAAATGTTCTTTAACTGTAATGTCATTTGTAAACATAAAGAAATTTTTTAAAGAGTATTGAGTCATTTATACCCTATTTTTTCTATTGATCCTTCATCAAATTCTTTAATGGCTTATATTATATATATTATATAATTACATTTTTACTTTTGTTTGAAGCAATTGAAACTAATACTTATGAGTAATGTTTTGTGCTTCAGAGTCGTTCTTGTATACCTTTTTTCAATTATTTTGTTTATAATTGACATACACACAAGAAAATTTTAACTGAACCGCAATTGACGAATTCGTTAGTTATAGTTAAAAACGTTAAATGCCACGATGTTTTTTTCCTAAAAAATACAGATTATACATATCTTAAGGAAAGTACAAGGGATCAATAACAAATACTGTTTCCTCCCACAACAGACAAACATTTAACGACATCATAATATATGTATGAAATATTTTTGCGGTCGATTCGTAAAGTTTAACATAAACATATTTGATAGAAGCCGAAGACTTGTATTATTTGAAGAAAAAAAAACCTGATGTCTATTATTTCCTTATAAACTAAGGGATTTTTTTCTTATAATTATAATTATCTACAAAAAACTTTAGCTTGAAAGTCAATTCACTTTACGTTTGAAATTTAATTGTATACAAACAAATTTGCGTTTGATTGTTATAGATTCACTAGTGGCACAGAGAGCAAATCAATAACAAATTTAAGGAGATTAAACCATGAAATTAAAAAAAAAGTTATTTTTTTTGGAAACACGTTAATAATTTGTCCTTAGATTATTAAGAAAATGTTGCTGCATATTTCTTTAAAATTATAGGGTTACGACAACTCAAACTTATCCGCCGTAGTCTGTGAATTGGATATTACATAACAAGTATAACCAAACCGTGGTACGATAACTTCAATTTCACCAAAGGAAATTCTTTGTTTAAAAGCTTTTCTGTACATTATATAAGCAGCAACCATCTATCAAAGAAATCCTGATGGGATGATGCTGACCCTGTAATGTCGAGTCTACAAGGATATATATTCTTCATCCAAATGCGTTGCTGGTATGTTGCTACACCGGAACGGTAAGCTGAAAGCATCCCGTTTATTGTAACATTTTGTTTTCAAATAAACATAATTGCCAATTTCTAGATATGAAGAAGACTTAACTGTATAAGTTGTGTGCTTTATTTCTTGTAAAAAAATGTGGTCAACACGGTCACCAAACTTTGATTTATTAAATGAGAGGACATCATCTATTTTGTGGAATATGGAGTTAAAGAATATTCTTTTTTTCCCGCAGAAGTTACAAAAAAATATAAATATGAATTTAAATATTTTGATATCTTACATAGGAATAACGTATATATTACAATAGGGACACCCAAAATGCATTAGGGGATAGAACATGACAACAACATGGCAAAAATGTCATATGACGGAAGGACAAACAAGTTTACCATACACTTCATAAAAAACTAAGCTACTGAACAACACGAATCCCACCAAAGTCTTACACATTCTGATAAAAGTGTGTGATATTTAAACATTGCCTTACAAATAATTGAAAACCTCAATTTGTCGAATAGAAAAATCAAAACATTTCTTACTTTTTCTTTTCTTTAAATAAATATTTTAATAAATTCCGATTTATATGCGCACAAGAATGAGTCAGAAATCGAGTTTATTGACTTATTTGTTTACTATTTTATATTTAAAATATCATCAATTCAATCCCAAAAAAATATCATATTATTTGCTGAGGATAAAATTTGGCGTATCATAAGTCCGTCAAGGCTTCCATATACATTATTATGATCTACAAGTCTGAGGTCTTACCTTGTTCGTAATTGATACATAAGCTTTACAAATTCCGTACAACAAACGGCAATGACCGTCTCATCTGGATGTTCAACAAACAAATTGTCCGTTAAATTGTCAATAATTATGTGCGCTCTGAAAGAGGGTCGTTTGAAATACTGCGAAGCTGTTTACTCGCATAGTTGTATTAACTATATGTCGATGATAGTCTAAAGAACTTCCGGATTATTGTATACCTCAATATTTCTCTAAAATAAATTCTTTCAAAAATTTAGATTGTTCGACCATTCCCTATGTGAAATTGAAATATAATCTCTTAAAGAAACATACGGAACGTGTTTCAGTATAAAATGGTAAAATACGCTATAAATGTATAAATTTTGGTTACCATACGGCATATTTTGTTAAAAGTGAACAAACAATTAAAGAAATAGTACACAGAGAACAAGTCAAGAGTTTAGTATGCTGGATGTCTTATTAACAAAAAATATGTTGAATTTTGAGGTAGACATTTTCAACAAATTGTCAGCATTCGTATGGGATTCAATTGTGTGCATCTCTGGTTTTCTTATGAGTAGTGTTCTTTAAACACTTCAAGATATCTACAAATCAAAGGAGCCAGATAAGTTAAAATTACATTCAGATTAATTGATGCTGTTCTTTACATAACAATTCCAAACTTTTCTGATTGGATTCCATTAATATATCATCCTGACCTAGAAATAAAAGAAACAATAGACAAGTTTGTATCACAAACTTTAGCAACTATTTGCCATTGGTTGTTCGGCATTTTAATTCACCAAACTTATAAGTCCGGTGACATGGGTTAGACTAGCAGTTACAATTAAACCGAAAAGGTTAACTTTAAATATACATAATAGTTATCAAATGTACCAGGATTATAATTTAGTACGCCAGACGCGTGTTTCGTCTACAGAAGACTCATCAGTGACGCTCATATCAAAATATTTATAAAGCCAAACAAGTACAAAGTTGAAGAGCATTGAGGATCCAAAATTCCAAAAAGTTGTGCCAAATACGGCTTAGGTAATAATCTATGCCTGGGATAAGAAAATCCTTAGTTTTTCGAAGAATTCAAAGTTTTGTAAACAGGAAACTCATAAAAATGACCACTTTATTGATATTCATGTCAACACCGAAGTGTTGACTACTGGGCTGGTGATACCCTCGGGGACGAAACGTCCACCAGCAGTGGCATCGACCCAGTGGTGTAAATAGTTATCAAAGGTACCAGGATTATAATTTAGTACGCCAGACGCGCGTTTCGTCTACATAAGACTCATCAGTGACGCTCATATCAAAATATTTATAAAGCCAAACAAGTAAAAATTCCAGAAAGTTGTGACAAATACGGCTAAGGTAATAATCTATGCCTGGGATAAGAAACGTACTTTATGTTAAATTAACTAGAAGAAGCAAAACATGAGATCGTATATCACTGCTTGATACAAAAGTAACTTCAAAAAAAATTCTTAGCGAAAAAATCTATATGCGGAAATAATTGGTACATTATTATATCAAGAAATCATTTAATGGTAATTTCATTCATATAAAAAAAAAAAAGAAAAAAAAAGAAAAGTTTCTAGAAGAAAAAATTTCCCAAAAGGTTAAGTGGTTCTGTTACAATTATATTCGACCTAAATTTAATTGAGAATATTTGATAAACACTATACCTTAATATCTATATATTGTCAAATCAAAGCGAAACAAAAGTCAACGTTCTCCTTTTTCAATTGATTCTGTATGCTTCCGAACCATCCATGAATATCGGTAAACTTGTGTTGCCATAACATAGAGCTATAGAGATGAAGAAAAACAACATCCATACATTACTATGGAACATAGGAACAATAGAATCGCTATCTAATGATTTTTAAAATTGCTAGCCTATGCGATGGGGCTATGCAAAGGGTGGTTGTAATACTAAAAAGCTTAACAATTCAAAGATTTGAAAACATTTAGTTTATAATTATGACTATATCAATAATAATTCATGTCAACATAGAGGTGCTGATTACTGAACTGGGGAAGAAAATCTCTACCAGCAGTGGCATCGCCATGGTGCTTGTAAACTCATCTAACCTTTATACAATCTTATTAATAAAGGTAATCTTACCAGTGTTTCAATAAGATACGTGTTTGGTATGACTACTGATTTTCTTTTCTGTTCTCGTACAATTACAACAAAATTACTTATTTTGTAAAAGTTATTTTCCGTTACATTATATTACTGCATACCTTACAACAAAATTATTTTCATTTACCGGTGTAAATAAAACATTTTGGCGGCATGTTGTCCAAGTTTATGTTGTCTTCCTGATATTGTTTAACATTAACTCCTTATTTGATATATTTTATATATGCATTGTGTCATAGAAAAAAAATTAGTCGTTTAGTGTATAGTGTATGTTAACTTGTACAAATGTATGTGTTAAAATTTGATTTCAATTGATATTTTATTGTGTGTCTCTCTATATCATGTATATTGTGATGTTACACTATTGTATCAGGTGAGGGTGACGGTTTGTACATACTAAAACGTCGAAACCCGCTTCATTTGTTTGCAATTGTCCTTAGTCAAGAGTCTAATGTTCAGTGCTTATCGTTTGTTGATGTGGTTTATACATGTTTCTCGTTTTTAATATAGCCGTTGGTTGTCAGTTTGAATGGTTTTACACTGGTCATTATTGGTACCATTTACATTTTGCTGTTCGGTGTGAGTCAATGCTCCCTATCAAAGATGATACTTTGATCTATAATGGTTTACTTTTACAGATTGTGAATTCGACGGAGAGTGATCTCATTGGTACTCAGTCTTCAGGATAATTTACAGTTTTGACATGATATGACTGTCACTTAATTTGTATCTTTATATAAAACAGCTTTAAACACTTTACATTGCAGAATTTAACTATAAATTAGTAGCTTCATTCCTAACACCAACGACGTCTTAACTCATGGAAGTTTCGATTGTTTATTTACCACGTAAAAAAGGAAGTGCTTAATCTCTCTAGAGCATACGAGGTATCCGAAAAAAAAACAAGTTATTTAACAGTTTTTTTTTTATGTGCTATTTGTTTATCAAGCATTTTCTGTGTTGTTACTTGTTATTGTTCCTTATTTTACAACAGTATTTCTGTATTAGTCTTTTTTTGATACTTTTGAAGTAGTTTTATGGTATGTATTGTAAAGTTTGATCGACTTCAGACATCAATCTATTTCAATAGGTCTTTCCTGTCACGACTACAATGCAGTCGACACAATAGTAATTTTGTATAATAAACAAAAAAAAGTGGTTACTTCATGGATAGCAAAACAGTGAAATATAGATATAGAGAAGAATTACAAGTGAGCTTTTTAATTGTCTTTTTAAGTTGCTGCTTTGTGAAAGTCGGTCTTTGAAATTATTTTGTATTACGTGGCAATAACATTGAATGTCTGCATTTTCATTCCTTATGTAAAGCCGGGATAGTGTTAGCTTTAAACAAATGTACGTATTGAAATACGATCTTAGTGATATCTAGGGAAATTACGTGCACATAAAAACAAGGAACGTTTAAGAGTTGAGACATTAACGAATTCCCTTGAAATGTCTGGTTCAAATATGTTTAAAGTGTAAGGAATGGACTCAATTATCTCACAATTCCATAATGGTTCCTTACAGTACCCTGCGATATAAAAGTTTCAACTGATTATAAATCTTTGATACATTTTGATATTTTTTAAAGGGTTTTAATGTAAAATAGAACACCTTTTGTTAAGCTAGATGTAAAAACAAAGTATTTGAACTATATGTAAATGCAAAGGGTATTTTTCTTTACTTTGTAATTGGTTGTCATAACTTTTAGACACTCACACACATCCATAGGCTTGCACGTAAAAACGTTAAAAGAGTGTTGTAATGTGCTGGTTGGCAGCTGTTTCCTTGAAGTAAAAGCTATGTCTTTTCTATTTTTCATTTTTTAAATACATTTTCCATGAGGAGAAGTACAACATCTATACAATAACAAAAACTGTATTCAAAATTTTATTTTATAAAAACCAATACTGTGAGTGTAAAGTCTGGATTTCAGTGATATGCCGTTCATGCTGTGTATCCTTTAGACGGTCTTCTCCTACAAATCCTGTGACAATTAACAGTGGCACAGTATCTGTCTGTTGGACAATCTCCATCACTAAAACAGCTATTTTTGCAATCAGTTTTTCCTCCTACCACTGACTGAGAAACGAACCCTGAACCTGAAGTACGTGCTGATCCACTACGTCTGGCAGAAACAGTGTCTAGTACAACACGCCCACCTCGTCTGGAACTGATTGCGTCAAGAATATCTGCACCTGTATGACCAGACACTCTACGGCCACTACCAATAGTTTCCAAATGAGAATTTCTGGACAGATCCACATTTCTAGCCAGACCAGATGAACCAATTCGGCTGCCAATGGTGAGATGATCATCATCGTCAGATAAAGCACGAGACACACCAGTTGAAGAGCCTTTAATTATTCCAGAAATAGAGCTTCTGTCTCGAAAGGAAGCCCCAGACAATCTTCTACCGGAAGATGACCCATGTGTAATAAATTCACTGCCTATTCCATGAGATGTTCCAACAGCTCTTGATCCTGCTCGTCTATTTGCATCAATAACATCCAGTACAGAAAGAGATTCGCCACCTCGACGACCATTCAAGTTTCTTCCTACCGTGTTCTCGACCAACAAAACCTTTTCTACTCCATGTCTATCCAATGCATGTTTTTTCGTGGGTGAATAGACTGTAAAATAAATATATCTGCTATTTTATATAACGTTCAAGGCCATACTGTATAGTTAGCAATAAAAGACTCCACATGACAAATGTGGATCAATTCAAAACAAAAAAACCTTTTGTGAAACTATTGTTATGATATAAAAAAAAAAATATGCAGATGTTAGTAAATATCCTTCATAAGTACTAAAATTATATCTTTTAAAAGATTTTTGATAGTAAGGCATTTAAATTTTTGTATATTAACACCAAAAACACTTCTGTTAAAACAGTCTGTAAACTAGCAGAAAGCTAATTTTATACTTTACTAATAATAATAGATTCAGTGATCACTTGCATTTAATATATTTAAGTGAACTTGAAATTAAAGATACTACCGACATAGATAAATCTGCTTCATATTTAGACCTTTTTCTCGAATTGACTACTGATGGTAGGTTGAATACCAAAACTTATGACAAACGCGATGATTTTAATTTTCCTATAGACAACTTTCTATTTTTGTATAGCAACATCCCAGCGGCACCAGCATATGGAGTATATGTGTCTCAATTGATACGTTACTCTAGAGCTAGCTCAAAGTACGCTGAATTTGTTAAACGAAGAATACTGCTTTCTCAAAAATTGCTAAGATAGGGCTATGAATCAATCAAATTTAGGTCATCACTCAAGAAATTTTACGGTCGCCATCATGAGTTAATTGGCCATTATGACAAAAGTGTGTCAGACATCATATCTGATATTCTTTCTCAGTCATAATGACCTTTTTTTCATTACCGGACTGAACAAAGAAATAACACGACGAATGCCGTATACGATGCAGGAAATGCTTACCCTTCCGGAGCACCGGATTTCATTCCCGGTTTTTAGTAGAGTTCGTGTTGTTTCTTAATTATTATTTATAACTGTTAATGTAAATGTCCTTTGGTTTTTGTGAGTCTTTGTTTACTCCTTGGTTTTGATTGTTATTGTCTTACTTACTGGCTACTGTCATTGTGGTCAATGCCATCAAAAAGAAAAAGGTCTGGAATCTCATCATCTTTAGAAATTCTAAAAAAAACAGAATTAATATGATATGTTACTGAAATAAGAATGTGTCTCTTGATTTTCAATTGTTGTGCAAAGTAAGCAGACTTTTTGATAATCTATTCTTAATCAAATTGTTAAACAATATTTCTTTCTTACAAATTCTTAGTTTGCTTTGCTTCACTGACATTACATGTTTTACTATACGGAAAATAGAATTAGTATTGGATCATTTTTAGAATATAGCATTTGTAATTTTATTTATTCCTTTTTTCTAATTCTTCAATGAATTATTTTATGTTTATGTTTGTCAGCATTACATAATTATTGTTTTGTATATCTATGATATTTTTATAGTATATATATATATATATATATATATATATATATATATATATATATATATATGTTTAAATGATTTCTTACCTTTGTTCAAAGCAATTAGAATAGTATGTAAAGAATACTGCTTCTGAATTGTTCTTTTATACCGTTTCATTAATGTTTTTCTGATAACTGACCTAAACACAAGGAAGTGTATAACTGAACCGCAAATGACGACTTCATTATTGTTTTTAACTTTTAAATGTCACTCTGTCATATTTTGTGTAGTTTTAGATTATGCATATTTAAAAAAAACTGTACTCAGGGTCATTTCGTTTTGTTCCTACAACAAACTCATTTGTCATTATGTCATAATACATGTAGTTATTACGAAATATCGTTCTGACTTACTTATAATATGGTTAAATATGCACGCTATTAATTCCGTGTAATCAGAGACATGTACATTTTTAATAAAAACTAACTAAAAGCCTTTGATTTACTCTTGATATGGGCGTCTTTAACGTTTACTTAAGATTACTTGAAAACCGCTGCTTGATATATTGTTCAACTGCTATTAGAAACGCAGCAACTTTTTTGATTCATTGCGCATTAGATTATACCACGCTTAAAGTTTAATTAAAAAGTACGAGAATCATTCTCACTTAAAACAAAACCACTGAACAATTAAAACAAATCAGAGTTTATGTATTGTGTACATCTTCTCTTCAACCTCCGACATTGTATATTATGATAAATATCACAAAACTCAAAATTTAATAGGATTTGGCATTCCTTTGATAGGATCTAAGTTACGAACTATCCAAACTTACAAATGTTGTTGATATTTACCGTAATAATTTACGACTACATATGCCTCAACCCAAAAAAAAATTTTATTTTTCAACAAACGTTTGAACTTTGATTTTGTAATATTGTAAGAAAATATATTTTTTATAACAGAAAAATACAAATAAATATAATGAGAAACTGAAAAAAACTCAGAATGTCAAAACTTATGATAACAAATTTCGATTTCATTTTTCAAGTATCTGTACATATATCAAAGATTGTGAAAAGACTTTAGACCTGTTTCAATTTAAATGATTGACACTACAAATTACTGTCTTAAACATCGTGTATTTTAAATATCTTCTTTGTTTAAGTAAACTGTCTAATTAATATTTATTGGAAAAGACAGTCAGCCTTCAGTGATGGAATACACAAAATTGGCATTTACAGTTCATTCTTCTTTCGTTTTTCGCTGTTAGTTATTTTAGTCCTGTAATATTTTCCAACCCGATCCGTTGAAACGTTAAAAGCCCTACTGCAATGTGTGGTTTGCTCGCTAATTTGTTCCTTGGTCTCTGAATAAATAAAGGCAACAGTAGTATACCGCTGTTCGAACTGATAAATCGATAGAAAAAAACAAACCCGGGTTACTAAGTAAAACTGAGGAAACCGCATTAAATATAAGAGGAGAACAACGACACAACAATAAAATGTAAAACACACAGAAACGAACTAAGCATTAGACAACAGTCGTATTGAAATTGGCATTACACCAAACTCCTTTTCCCAAGAAAAAGGTCAAAAGTGTATTTATCTTAAATGTATTTTGTTTCTCTCTCGAGCGATAATGAAAACTTTATGTTACCATTTACCAAGACCTTGTTGATAAACATACCGTATCAACTTCTCTTGATAATGACGATGTTAGTTAACTTAATAACGTGTTATTGTATTCTTGAAGTTGTCTTAATGAATACTGTAAACCAACTAATTTACGAGCGATTTATTTTATTTCAGAAATGTTCGCGAGTAGAAAAATAACGCGAATATAAATCGTCGTGGATATGTGAAACTTGGATTATTCCTAATTCAATTTGACATGACTGTATTGTTATACATCCCGTCATTTGGTTATAGGTCTATGGTAAACAAATGTGTATTGCTCTATGGTCGGGTTGTTGTCTCTTTGACACATTCCCCCCGTTTCCATTCTCAATTTTATCTTGTTTTTAATTTTTGCTAATGTGCAAGTTCTATATGCCTTTAGGTGCTTCTTTGTTACAAATGACGAGGCTGCGTACATCTTGTTATTGTAATTTTTTGCTATGGTATTTTGTCGTATACTTATGCTTTGTGTTTATGACTATTTGTGCTTCCTTGTTGCATATTTTTTGTTTTAATAGTGATCGAGATTATAACACAATGTTGAATGCTGTACACGGTTTTTTCGACATGTTTACCTATTATGTCGTTTGTTTTGTTCAAACATTGTTGTCAATATAATGGAATTTAATGCAACTGTCATACAAGAAAGAGGATTAGCTAGTTTAAAAAAAAAATTTTAATCCACTATTTTCTACATAAGAAAATGCCTGTACTAAGTCAGGAGTATGACAGTTGATATCCATTCGTTTGATGTGTTTGAGCTCTTGATTTGCCATTTCATTAGGGACTTTCCGTTGCCGTTTTAAAATTTCCTCGGAGTTCAGTATTTGTATGATTTCACTAAAAAAAACTTCCCATTTTGTTAGCATGTTAAAGTTTTGTGTAGTATTTTATTAACTTGTTTTTCTTTTTTTGTCGTATTTTTTTTAATATGTATCATTGTATGGCGTTGTCACTTTCTCTTAACTGATAAGTTATTGGTGTCTCCATGTATTTTCAGACTCTCTCATTTCTTTCAATATGAGGAAGCAGTTTTAAATTGACTATGACACCAAAACGACTTGATCAAAGTCACTGCTTTGGAGATGTTCTGTACCCCTTAAAAGTTAAATTTCACACAAAATGTTAATATAGAAGGAAAGAACAAGGTTTTTTAAACGTCAATACTTATTTGATATGAAAGATAATTGTCTTAAAATTTAACACAAAATGTCTTAGTTTGCCTATTATTTAAATCCGTAACTAATATTTAATTGAGCCCTATATCATATGCAGACAAATCGCTAGTATTGTGTAATAGATTTAAATGAAATGCTTATAATTACGTAGAAGAGTCTTTTAACGTCAACTACATAACCTTTAAGCATCGGTTTTCCAAGAAATTCGAAGAAAATAATAATATCGTCTATAAGGAAATAAAGGACTTCAGTTTAATATTTTTTCAAACTGTACAAGTCTCTGGCTACTACAAAAATTAATATCCAACGCATTAATTTGAGAATATTAATAATATGTTAAAACAATATTTCATTACACGTACTAGATTATAACGTAATGAAAACTATGTCGATTGTAGGAGGAAACAAAGCATATATTGCAATACCTAAGTACTATAATAGTGTGACATTTAAAAGTGCAACTATAATCAACGAATACATCATTTGCGGTTAACTTATTTTTATAAACAATATAATTGAAAATGGTATAAAAGAACGACTCGGGAGTAGTGAAACATTATTCATTAGAAATAATTCCAATTTTTCCAAGCAAAGGTAAGAAATGATTCAAGCGTAATCAAAGCTATTTGGAATAAACGAATGATTGTCTGCGGCTTTTGTTGGAGGCAAGTCCTCTGTATCTGGAATCATTAGAGGATCTTCAATTGGTTTGTCCCGTGCTTTATCTGACGATGATGATCATTTCACCTCTGGCAGCCGAATTGGTTCATCTGGTCTGGCTAGAAATGTGGATCTGTCCAGAAATTCTCATTTGGATACTATTGGTAGTGGCCGTGGAGTGTCTGGTCATACAGGTGCAGATATTCTTGACGCAATCAGTTCTGGACGAGCTGTTTCTTCCAGACGTAGTGGATCAGCACGTACTTCAGGTTTAGGACTTGTTTCTCAGTCAGTAGTCGGAGGAAAAACTGATTGCAAAAACGATTGTTTTAGTGATGGGGATTGTCCAACAAACAGATACTGTGCCACTGTTAATTGTCACAAGATTTGTAGAAGAAAACTGTCTAAAGGATACACACCATGAAAAGCCTATCACCGAAATCCAGACTATGAACACTTTTTGATATATTTTTTAAAATAAAATATTGCATTAAGATTTTCTTATGGTATGGATTTTCCGTTAATTCATCAAAAATATTGATAAGTCATTCGTCAAACCAAACTGATCAAAAAGAATATAACAACATGCAAACATAAAAACGGATATAAATAAAGATAATAAAATCATACAGCAATTGGAAACATAATTGGTGGTTTGTTTAAGTTACAGTAACCCGTAACTCACAAAAAACATAACATAAACGATAAAAAAAAACTTTTTTCGGCAAAGCAAAAACAATTCATTTTCAAGTTCTACATTGATTTAAATTCTGAAATAACTACGAAAATTCTTCAATTTTTTAGGCTGGCCACGTGCTGATAGCTAGACAAAACGGAAAACTAACGATTTTCCTTGACAAAAACAGATTAAGCGAAAGATATTTGCATAGAAATCTAAAATAGATTATCAAAAGAGGTATACATGAAACCTGAATTATAACATTAAAAGTATTTTAATATATTTTAATTGCTATAACTGTTTACCTAGGGGAATAATATGTTTATTTGTTAATTTTTATATGCATACATCCATATGGTCGGTCCTTAATATAAAACGATATATGAACTATTTTTAGCTTACGTAGAAGAGTCTTTTAACGTCAACTACATAACCTTTAAGCATCGGTTTTCCAAGAAATTCGAAGAAAATAATAACATCGTCTATAAGGAAATAAAGGACTTCAGTTTAATATTTTTCAAACTGTACAAGTCTCTGGCTACTACAAAAATTAATATCCAACGCATTAATTTGAGAATATTAATAATATGTTAAAACAATATTTCATTACACGTACTAGATTATAACGTAATGAAAACTATGTCGATTGTAGGAGGAAACAAAGCATATATTGCAATACCTAAGTACTATAATAGTGTGACATTTAAAAGTGCAACTATAATCAACGAATACATCATTTGCGGTTAACTTATTTTTATAAACAATATAATTGAAAATGGTATAAAAGAACGACTCGGGAGTAGTGAAACATTATTCATTAGAAATAATTCCAATTTTTCCAAGCAAAGGTAAGAAATGATTCAAGCGTAATCAAAGCTATTTGGAATAAACGAATATGAAAGACAAACTAATCAAATTAATAAAAAAATCGTTCAAAATTTAAAAAAAAAAGGATTTATAAACTTTAAAGCGTGGTGCATTGTTTAACATTTTAGTACTGATTTTAGTAGTTAAAATATTAATACAGTAGCAACATATTGCTTCAAAGTATAGTTATTTGTTATAACTGATGTTTAATGTGTTTTGAATTCTATCGGAAGTTTAATTCGGAATGAAAAAATTATTTGAGATATTAAAGTTATTAAACTGCATTTGTTAATTCCTGAATAAACATCCTATGTATCTTTTTAATTTGTAATGTGAATATAATTTATCTGTAAAATCATATTGCATTTATAGATTGAAACTTGATTTATATTAAATAAGTTAAACTACTATTTTGTATGTAAGGACATTTTCCTCTAATTTTCAGACTTAGAAATGATGAGATTCCAGACCATTTTCGTTTTGATGGCATTGGCTAGAATAACAGTAGCCGGTAAGAAAAATGTTCAATGTGTTTTTTTCTCGAAATTTTTAAACTCTATCAAATAAGTGTATTTCAGAATGTAGATAACATTTGAATATCCTACCACAGAATGTTCTGTAATACAGCTGATATTTCCGAAATCGAACAGTCTCTGCAGTAGCTTATACCAACGTCACTTTGCTTATAGTGTAAAGTTCTTTTATTGGCGATAATACCTGTACATTGTATTGTTAAATAAAAAATAATTCGCCAATATTATTTTTTCTCTAATTAATCAATTCATGAAAATCACTTACATAGTCAGATATTTAATTTTACAGTATATGCACCCTCGGATAAGCATGCATTAGATAGACATGGAGTGGAGAAGGTTTTACTGGTAGAAAATACAGTTGGAAGAAACATAAACAGGCGTCGTGGTGAGGGATCTCTTTCTGTACTGGATGTTATTGATGCAAATAGACTAGCAGGATCAGGAGGAGTTAGAACATCTCATGGAATAGGTGGCAGTGAATTTATTACACACGGGTCATCTTCCGGTAGAGGATTGTCTGCGGCTTTTGTTGGAGGCAAGTCCTCTGTATCTGGAATCATTAGAGGATCTTCAATTGGTTTGTCCCGTGCTTTATCTGACGATGATGATCATTTCACCTCTGGCAGCCGAATTGGTTCATCTGGTCTGGCTAGAAATGTGGATCTGTCCAGAAATTCTCATTTGGAAACTATTGGTAGTGGCCGTGGAGTGTCTGGTCATACAGGTGCAGATATTCTTGACGCAATCAGTTCTGGACGAGCTGTTTCTTCCAGACGTAGTGGATCAGGACGTACTTCAGGTTTAGGGCTTGTTTCTCAGTCAGTAGTCGGAGGAAAAACTGATTGCAAAAACGATTGTTTTAGTGATGGGGATTGTCCAACAAACAGATACTGTGCCACTGTTAATTGTCACAGGATTTGTAGAAGAAGACTGTCTAAAGGATACACACCATGAAAAGCCTATCACCGAAATCCAGACTATGAACACTTTTTGATATATTGTTTAAAATAAAATATTGCATTAAGATTTTCTTATGGTATGGATTTTCAGTCATTCGTCAAACCAAACTGATAAAAAAGAATATAACAACATGCAAACATAAAAACGGATATAAATAAAGATAATAAAATCATACAGCAATTGGAAACATAATTGGTGGTTTGTTTAAGTTACAGTAACCCGTAACTCACAAAAAACATAACATAAACGATAAAAAAAAACTTTTTTCGGCAAAGCAAAAACAATTCATTTTCAAGTTCTACATTGATTTAAATTCTGAAATAACTACGAAAATTCTTCAATTTTTTAGGCTGGCCACGTGCTGATAGCTAGACAAAACGGAAAACTAACGATTTTCCTTTACAAAAACAGATTAAGCGAAAGATATTTGCATAGAAATCTAAAATAGATTATCAAAAGAGGTATACATGAAACCTGAATTATAACATTAAAAGTATTTTAATATATTTTAATTGCTATAACTGTTTACCTAGGGGAATAATATGTTTATTTGTTAATTTTTATATGCATACATCCATATGGTCGGTCCTTAATATAAAACGATATATGTACTATTTTTAGCTTACCTTACTATGTGGTATGGGTTTCAATCATTGTTGAAGGTAATTCTGTGACCTATAGTTGTACAATTCAACATTGTTACGTGTGTGATGGATAATTGTCTTATTTTAGCCCTGTTCACAACGAACCCACGACATATTTATGAAGCGCCACAACATGAAATTTCATCAAATCGCGGGTCATGTGTGATCGTCGTTCGACAGTTGCACGATATTTTGAGCATCGTGGCGCTATCGTTTTTCTTGGGACAAAAATTGTACATGCACCTTTTTTGCTCTACGATTTTTTGTCGTGTCACTGTCTTGGGGCTGTCGTGAGAGTGTCTTATCGCAGTCGTGCGACTGTCTTCCAATAAACACAGTGTCGTGAATACCAACATAAACCATTTGGAAACAAAAAAAACGTACGACTATTGCATGACACTTGTGATACAGTCGCATTATTGTGTCTCGAATACCAAATTTCGTACGACGCTCGCACAACATTGATTGTCTGTCGTACGATAGTGGTACGTTCTTCGTGCAATATATTTTCGTTTTATTTAGAAGAATACATTCGTCGGGAATGAATGTTTGGAAAAACATACCGTCTGCAGTTTAAAGAGGATGGCTATTCCATTAGCATATTACGCTTGGCCCTGCTGAATAGGCGCCTTGCAGGACTCCAATAAGAGCAAAATATTGTCCTGTTAGCGTTGCTACCACCTTTTTTTTGTCAATTTTCCTTTTCGGGGGCATCCTGGTTTAAATTCGATGAACAATTATGATATAAACTAATACAAAAAACGTCGTTTAGTTGGACCGAACTTATGATGAAACTGAATAATATTGAAAGTAAATGGCAAATGGCACGCAATAAATTCGGCCTTCTTTATATACTAGTATTTCGGAGTCAAACGCGCGAGTGACCAACAACTGTTGTGTGACAGTCTTACGACAGTAACACACGCATCCCATGACATGAAAACCTGAAAAAGCCCCAAACAACTCACTGTTGCACGTCCGACTTGCGACAAACCCACGACGGTACAATAACATTTCGTTTTTGTCGTGTACCCATCGTTGAACCATCGTGGACATGTCGTAGCTGTTGTGACCACTCGAAATATTTTTTTGAAATTTTGCACGACAAAGTCACGACAACTATTTTATAAATCTTCCACGACAAAAAAAATCGTACGATCTGTTGTGACCAGGGCTTTGGCAATCATTCCACATCTTATGTATATATTCAATAAATAGACAAATGGTTTTCAGATGCACTCTCCGAGGTCTCATGTTTGATAACTACCCTACATGACCCGAGCATTTTTTTATATTGAAATTTCATTATTGTATTTGTAAGAAAACATAGATAATATTTCACATCATGAAAATAGAATAGCGCTTCACAATTAAGATGCGCTTCTTTTATTTTATAATATGAAACATACTTTTCTGATTTAATTTCAAGAACATAAAATCATATTTGAAGCTGCACTCTTCGATCAATATCAATGAATATGGTTTAGATTGTGTGTTTTGTTTATCATTGGTTACAAAAATAACCTCGTCCATCAAACGGATTTAAGGGTATAAAAAAGGTTTTGTTTAATTTGGTTTGAAACATTGTTGTGACGTCATTCATTTGTTGTACCCGTTCTTTATTTCAGTGATTGGAATATCATTTACCTGTAAGAAACCATTATGTTCCCTTCAGCTGTCCAATATTTGTAAGAACAGCTCTCCTCTTTCTTAAGATTTATTAGACAGCTGAAGGTAGCGCAACTGAATCTTAAAAGTAAATTATAATCCCATCACTGACAAAAATCAGTCAGTTCCGTCCATTGTTTTCATCATATGAAAAAAAAAAGAACTATTGACAATTACAAAAAAAAACATTTTATTAAAGCCACCTTCCATTACAATAAGTTTGTCGCTCATTAAAAACGTTTTTTGAAGAAAAAAAAATACTTTCAAATTAATTTTGACAATACCAATACATATATTACAGCTAGTTTCCTCAGGTTTGGGGTTATCTCCTTTAGCACTATACTAATTTAATTGGCTAATAATGTTCGCTATAAGTCTTGTTTTTGTTGCTTTTATGTATTTATTTTTTCAAAAAATTTATCATCGTCCGTATTTGGATACCACAATTGACTCTGGTGTTGCTCTTATTCTTCAAAACATCATTTTCAGCTACAATCAAAATGAAAAAAAAAAAACAATAACGAAATGTTTTTTAACATTTGTTAGATCACGCCGTAGTACAAGGACCATAAAAACCTAAACCTCATCCTGTTCACAAAGTACAGATTTAGAACTTTCTTCATAAACTAGGGGACTACAATAGTTGGTATAATTTTCAGGTTTTGGCGTTGATTTACAAGTTTTTTTTTCAAGTCTTATATTATTGCTTGAGTATGAATATAATGCAACACTTCGCTTATGAACGACGATGAATATGGGAAGCAGAATAAAAGAATACATTACCGCTTGTTATCTGTCAAACAAATCAATGATGTGTCCGATTCGCACTTTGTTCATAGTGATTGTTTTATGTTATAAAAGGAAATAAGAAGAAAGAGTTTGTTTTCCAAAGAAAACCGCGATAAATAATCATGTTTCGGAATAATTGCAAAAGAACGCAAGAGACATCAATACACAAATAAACGAAAAAAAGAGAGACACGAACTGCATTTTCATGGTTCATTGATAGATATTTAGTTTTCTTGGTTTATGTTGAGTTTATGTGACAGTTGTAATAAAGTTTTATATTTCGGACTATCAACATTATATCAATGATTAGTAAAGAAGGCGAGACATTTCAGCGTGTGCACTCTTGTTTAAATCTCTATACGTGTTTATGATGAAAAATAATTGTCCGAAAATTTACATTGAACACAAAATGTCTGAATTATCCTTTTATTTAAATTCGTAACAAATATTTTATTGAGTCCTATTCAGATAAGACTAGTATAGCATATGCCGAAAAGTAACTAGAACTGTGCATTAGATTGAAATGAAATCCTTATAATCACTAAGAAGAGCCTGTTAACGTCAACTACATAACCTTTAAGCAGCGGTTTTCCAAGAAATTCAAAGAAAAAAAATAATATCGTGTATAAGGAAATAAAAGACTTCAGTTTATTGTTTTTTTTTTCAAACTGTACAAGTATGTGGCCACTACCGAATATATAATGTGTCTTTTTGAAAACATTAATAATATTTTAAAACAATTTTTTATAACACGTACATGTTTTATGACGTAATGAAAACTATGTCGATTGTAGGAGGAAACACAATGTGATATTGACCCTGAGAACATTTCTTTAGATACACTTAAACTGCAATTTCTTAGTACTACGACACTGTGACATTTAAAGTTTTGCAATTCTCGAATTCATCATTTGCGGTTAACTTAAATCTTTGCTTGTATACATGCATATTATCAACAATATAATTGAAAACAGTATAAAAGAACGATTCGGAAAAAATAAAACATTATTCATTAGAATTAATTCTAATTGTTCGAAACAGAGGTAAAAAATTATTAAAGCAGAATCATAACTAAATAAATATGAAAGATATAATCATTATTATTAATGCGTATATAAAAGATGAAGAGCTATAATCCAAAAGGTCCAAAAAGTATAGCCAAATCCGTGAAAGGAATCAGAGTTTTGCATGAGGGAGATACATTCCTTAATTTATAATAATTTCTATCATTTTGTAACAGCAAATTTTAATGACACAAAAAAATCCGTATGTTCATGCCAGTACACAAGTACTGGCTACTGGGCTAGTGATACCCGCAAAGACTAATAGTCCACCAGCAGAGGCATCGACCCAGTGGTAGTAATAAAATTAAAGGTACTAATGTTCTTGCACCAGATGCGCATTTCGACAATACATGTCTCTTCAGTGATGCTCGTGGCCAAAATATTTGAAATCCAAAGCGTATATAAAAGATGAAGAGCTATAATCCAAAAGGTCCAAAAAGTATAGCCAAATCCGTGAAAGGAATCAGAGCTTTGCATGAGGGAGATACATTCCTTAATTTATAATAATTTCTATCATTTTGTAACAGAAAATTTTAATGACACAAAAAAATCTGTATTTTCATGCCAGTACCGAAGTACTGGCTACTGGGCTGGTGATACCCTCGGGGACAAATAGTCCACCAGCAGAGGCATCGACCCAGTGGTAGTAATAAAATTAACGGTACCTATTTTCTTGCACCAGATGCGCATTTAACTGTATGAAATAGAAGTGTTTTCAGTGTGTAGATAACATTTGAATGTCCTACCACAGAATGTTCTTTTAAACATTTGATATATCCGAAATCGAACAGTCTCTACAATTGCTTACAACAGCGTTCCTTTGCTTATAGTGTGTAGTTGTTTTATTGTCGATAATACCTGATATCATTGTATTGTAAAATAAAAAAAATAATTCACCAGTATTTTTATTCCCAATTTATCAATTCATGAAAGTCAAGTCAATTGTCAGATATTCAATTTTACAGTATATGCACCCTCGGATAAGCATGCATTAGATAGACATGGAGTGGAGAAGGTTTTACTGGTCGAAAACACAGTTGGAAGAAACATAAACAGGCGTCGTGGTGATGGATCTCTTTCTGTACTGGATGTTATTGATGCAAATAGACGAGCAGGATCAAGAGGAGTTAGAACATCTCATGGAATAGGCGGCAGTGAATTCATAACACACGGGTCATCTTCCGGTAGAGGATTGTCTGGGGCTTCTGTTGGAGACAGGTCCTCTGTATCTGGAATCATTAGAAGTTTCAATTGGTTTGTCCCGTGCTTTATCTGACGATGATGATCATTTCACTTCTGGCAGCCGAATTGGTTCATCTGGTCTGGCTAAAAATGTGGATCTGTCCAGAAATTCTCATCTGGAAACTATTGGTAGTGGCCGTGGAGTGTCTGGTCATACAGGTGCAGATATTCTTGACGCAATCAGTTCAGGACGAGGTGGGCGTAGTGTACTAGACACTGTTTCTTCCAGACGTAGTGGATCAGCACGTACTTCAGGTTCAGGGTTCGTTTCTCAGTCAGTGGTAGGAGGAAAAACTGATTGCAAAAACGATTGTTTTAGTGATGGGGATTGTCTAACAAACAGATACTGTGCCACTGTTAATTGTCACAGGATTTGTAGAAGAAGACTGTCTAAAGGATACACACCATGAAAAGCCTATCACCGAATTTCAGACTATGAACACTTTTTGATATCTTTTTTAAAATAAAATATTGCATTAAGATGTTCTTATTGTATAGGTTTTCCATTATTTCATCAAAAATATTGATAAGTCATTCGTCAAATCAAACTGATTAGAAAAAATAAAACAACATGCAAACATTAAAACGGATATGATTAAAGATAATTAAATCATACAGCAACATGATTGGTGGTTTGTTTAAGTTACAGTAACCCGTAACTCACAAAAAACATAACATAAACGATAATAAAACCTTTTTTTGGCAGAGCAAAAACAATTCATTTTCAAGTTCTACATTGATTTGAATTCTGAAATAACTACAAAAATTCTTCAATTTTTATACTGACCACGTGCTGATAGCTAGACAAAACGGAAAACTAACGATTTTTCTTTACAAAAACAGATTAAGCGAAAGATATTTGCATAGAAATCTAAAATAGATTATTAAAAGAGGTATACATGAAACCTGAATTATAACATAAAAAGTATGAGAATATATTTTAATTGCGATAACGGTTTACCTAGGATAATAATATGTTTATTTGTTAATTTTTATATGCATACATTCATATGGTCGGTCCTTAATATAAAACGATATATGAACTATTTTCAGCTTACCTTACTACATGTATGTGGTATGGGTTTCAATCATTGCTGAAGGTGATTCTGTGACCTATAGTTATAAAATTCAACATTGTTACGTGTGTGATGGATAATTGTCTTATTTTAGCCCTGGTCACAACGAACTCACGACATATTTATGAAGTGCCACGACATGAAATTTCATAAAATCGCGGGTCATCTTTAATCGTCGTACGACAGTCGCACGATATTTTGAGCATCGTGGCGCTGTCGTTTGTCTTGGGACGAAAATTGGATATGCACCTTTTTTGCTTTACGATATTTTGTCGTGTCAGTGTCATGGGGCTGTTGCGAGTGTGTCTTATCACAGTCGTGCAACTGTCTTGCGATAAACACATTGTCGTGGATACCAACATAAAACCATTTGGAAACAAAAAAAATCGTACGACTGTTGCATGATTGTCGGACGACAATCTCATGACTGTCGCAAGACACTTGTGATACAGTCGCACTATTGTCTCTCGAATACCAAATTTCGTACGACGCTTGCACAACATTGATTGTCTGTCGTACGATAGTGGTACGTTCGTCGTGCAACATATTTTCGTTTTATTTAGAAGAATACATTCGGCGGGAATGAATGTTTGGAAAAACATACCGTCTGCCGTTAAAAGAGAATGGCTATTCCATTGGAATATTACGATTGGCTCTGCTGAATAGGCGCATTGCAGGACTCCAATGAGAGCAAAATATGGTCCTGTTAGCGTTGCTTCCACCTTTCTTTTGTCAATTTTCCTATTCGGGGGCATTCTGGTTTAAATTTGCTGAACAATTATGATATAAACTAATACGAAAAACGTCGTCTACTTGGACTTGGACCGAACTTATAATGACACTGAATAATATTGAAAGTAAATCGAAAATGGCACGCAATAAATCGGACCTTCTGTATATACTAGTAGCTTGGAATCAAACGCGCGAGAGACCCACAACTGTTGTGCGATAGTCTTACGACAGTGACACGTCAGTAACACGACAGTAACACACTGTATATGAAAACCTGAAAAAAAGCCCCAAACAACTCACGATTGTCGTACGACTGTCGCACGACTGTTGCACGACGGACTTGCGACAAACCCACGACAGAACAATTATATTTCTTTATCTGTCGTGTACCCATCGTTGATCCATCGTGGACATGTCGTAGCTGATGTAACAACTCAAAATATTTTTTTTGTTTGACATTTTGCACGACAAAGCAACGACAACTATTTTATAAATCTTCCATGACAAAACATATCGTACGATCTGTTGTGACCGGGGCTTTGGTAATCATTCCACATCTTACTTCTGTATTCAATAAATAGATAAATGGTTTTCAGATGCACTCTCCGAGGTCTCATTTTGACAACTACCTTACATGACCCGAGCAATTTTTCATATTGAAATTTCATTATTGTATTTTGTAAAAAAAACATAGATAGTATTTTATATCATGAAAATAGAATAGCGCTTCACAATTAAGATGCGCTTCTATCATTTTATGGTATGAAACACACTTAATTTAATTTCAAGAACATAAAATCATATGTGAAGCTGCAGTCTTCGATCAATATCAATGAATATGGTTTAGATTGTGTGTTTTGTTTATCATTGATTACAAAAAACTCGTCCATCAAACGGCTTTAAGGGTATAAAAAAAGTTTTGTTTAATAGGGTTTGAAACATTGTTGTGATGTCATTCATTTCTTGTACCCTTTCTTTATTTCAGTGATTGGAATATCATTTACCTGTAAGAAACCATTATGTTACCTTCAGCTGTCCAATATTTGTAAGAATAGCTCTCCTCTTTCTTAAAATTTATTAGACAGCTGAAGGTAGCGCAACTGAATCTTACAGGTAAATTATAATTCCATCACTGACAAAAAAACAGTCATTTCCGCCCATTGTTTGCATCATATGAAAAAAAAAAGAACTATTGACAATTACAAAAAAAAAAACCATTTTATTAAAGCCACCTTCCATTACAAAAATTTTGTCACTCATCAAAAACGTTTTTTTGAGAGAGAAAAAATACTTTTAAATTGATTTTGACACTACCAATACATATATCACAGCTAGTTTCCGCAGGTTTAGGGTTGTCTCCTTTACCACTATACTAATAATTCAATTGGTTGATAATGTTCGCTATAACACTTGTTTTTGTTGCTTTTATGTATTTATTTTTTCAACAGATTTATCCTCGTCCGTATTTGGATACCACAATTGACTCTGGTGTTGCTCTTATTCGTCAAAACATCATTTTCAGCTGCAATCAAAATTAAAAAAAAACTATAAAGTAATGCTTTTAACATTTGTGAGATCACGCCGTAGCACAAGGACCATAAAAACCTCAACCTCACCCTGTTTACAAAGTACAAATTTAGAACTTTCTTCATAAACTAGGGGAATACAATAGTTTGTATAATTTTCAGGTTTCGGCGTTGATTTACAAGTTGTTTTTTTTTCAAGTCATATAATAATAGTAACATAAACGGGCCCGCTACTACTCCAAAATGCGCATTTCTTAAATACACTTTTATTCTGTGATTGGGTAAATATGTTTTAAATTCAAAAGGATTTGCCTAATCCGCCCACGGAATAAAATAAATTATTCAAGAAATAATTATACAAAAATTCTATTTCAGAGAGATTGTATGGCAATAACAAATCAGAAAGATACAATAGAAGTTGAAACAAGAATAAACAAATGACGAAAAAGGCCTTGAAGGAAAATAGCATTTTTTCCATGATTTGAAATTTCATATTTTTTTTATAAGTGAAATATAGTATTCCAATGGTCTTTAAGCAATGTATATAGTATCTTTAATATCTCAAACAATTATGTCAGTTAGGTTTTAACTTCCGAAATATATTAGAACAAAACAAAAGAATGTTATGCCAATGCATTATATTTCGAAGTAGTTATTTTATATAAAAAGTTTTATATATATAAGTTTTAATATAAAATTCTATATTGGGTCATCAATGCTCTTCATCTTTGTACTTGTTTATTAAATTACATGTATAGGCCTTGTACCTTTGATAACTTTATAACATCGTTTTATAATGTTTCTTTTTTATCAGCCGTAACTGGTTCTTAAATGTTCTTTAACTGTAATGTCATTTGTAAACATAAAGAATTTTTTTAAAGAGTGTTGAGTCATTTGTACCCTATTTTTTCTATTGATCCTTTCTCAAATTCTTTAATGGGTTATATTATATATATTATAGAACTACATTTCTTACTTTTGTTTGAAGCAATTAATATAATACTTATGAATAATGTTTTGTGCTTCAGAATCGTTCTTGTATACCTTTTTTCAATTATTTTGTTTATAATTGACATACACACAAGGAAATTTTAACTGAACCGCAATTGACGAATTCGTTAGTTATAGTTAAAAACGTTAAATGCCACGATGTTTTTTTACTTAAAAATACAGATTATGCATATCCTAAGGAAAGTACAAGGGATCAATAACACATACTGTTTCCTCCTACAACAGACAAACATTTAACGACATCATTATATATGTATGAAATATTTTTGCGGTCGATTCGTAAAGTTTAACATAAACATATTTGATAGAAGCCGAAGACTTGTATTATTTGGAGAAAAAAAACCTGATGTCTATTATTTCCTTATAAACTAAGGGATTTTTTTCTTATAATTATCTACAAAAACCTTTAGCTTGAAAGTCAATTCACTTTACGTTTGAAATTTAATTGTATACAAACAAATTTGCGTTTGATTGTTATAGATTCACTATTGGCACAGAGAGCAAATCAATAACAAATTTAAGGAGATTAAACCATGAAATTAAAAAAAAAAGTTGCTTTAAATTTGGACAATACAAAGTTATCCTTGTTAAGCCTTATTTTTTTTGGAAACACGTTAATAATTTGTCCTTAGATTATTAAGAAAATGTTGCTGCATATTTCTTTAAAATTATAGGGTTACGACAACTCAAACTTATCCGCCGTAGTCTGTGAATTGGATATTACATAACAAGTATAACCAAACCGTGGTACGATAACTTCGACTTCACCAAAGGAAATTCTTTGTTTAAAAGCTTTTCTGTACATTATATAAGCAGTAACCATCTATCAAAGAAATCCTGATGGGATGATGCTGACCCTGTAATGTCGAGTCAACAAGGATATATATTCTTCATCCAAATGCGTTGCTGGTATGTTGCTACACCGAAACGGAAAGCTGAAAGCATCCCGTTTATTGTAACATTTTGTTTTCAAATAAACATAATTGCCAATTTCTAGATATGAAGAAGACTTAACTGTATAAGTTGTATGCTTTATTTCTTGTAAAAAAATGTGTTCAACACGGTCACCAAACTTTGATTTATTAAATGAGAGGACATCATCTATTTTGTGGAATATGGAGTTAAAGAATATTCTTTTTTCCCGCAGAAGTTACAAAAAAATATAAATATGAATTTAAATATTTTGATATCTTACATAGGAATAACGTATATATTACAATAGGGACACCCAAAATGCATTAGGGGATAGAACATGACAACAACATGGCAAAAATGTCATATGACGGAAGGACAAACAAGTTTACCATACACTTCATAAAAAACTAAGCTACTGAGCAACACGAATCCCACCAAAGTCTTACACATTCTGATAAAAGTGTGTGATATTTAAACATTGCCTTACAAATAATTGAAAACCTCAATTTGTCGAATAGAAAACTCAAAACATTTCTTACTTTTTCTTTTCTTTAAATAAATATTTTAATAAATTCCGATTTATATGCGCAGAAGAATGAGTCAGAAATCGAGTTTATTGACTTATTTGTTTACTATTTTATATTTAAAATATCATCAATTCAATCCCACAAAAATATCGTATTATTTGCTGAGGATAAAATTTGGCGTATCATAAGTCCGTCAAGGCTTCCATATACATTATTATGAACTACAAGTCTGAGGTCTTACCTTGTTCGTAATTGATACATAAGCTTTACAAATTCCGTACAACAAACGGCAATGACCGTCTCATCTGGATGTTCAACAAACAAATTGTCTGTTAGATTGTCAATAATTATGTGCGCTCTGAAAGAGGGTCGTTTGAAATACTGCGAAGCTGTTTACTCGCATAGTTGTATTAACTATATGTCGATGATAGTCTAAAGAACTTCCGGATTATTGTATACCTCAATATTTCTCTAAAATAAATTCTTTCAAAAATTTAGATTGTTCGACCCTATTTACCACCATTCCCTATGTGAAATTGAAATATAATCTCTTAAAGAAAACATACGGAATGTGTTTCAGTATAAAATGGTAAAATACGCTATAAATGTATAAATTTTGGTTACCATACGGCATATTTTGTTAAAAGTGAACAAACAATTAAAGAAATAGTACACAGAGAACAAGTCAAGAGTTTAGTATGCTGGATGTCTTATTAACAAAAAATATGTTGAATTTTGAGGTAGACATTTTCAACAAATTGTCAGCATTCGTATGGGATTCAATTGTGTGCATCTCCTTGACGATCTCTGGTTTTCTTATGAGTAGTGTTCTTTAAACACTTCAAGATATCTACAAATCAAAGGAGCCAGATAAGTTAAAATTACATTCAGATTAATTGATGCTGTTCTTTACATAACAATTCCAAACTTTTCTGATTGGATTCCATTAATATATCATCCTGACCTAGAAATAAAAGAAACAATAGACAAGTTTGTATCACAAACTTTAGCAACTATTGGTTGTTCGGCATTTTAATTCACCAAACTTATAAGTCCGGTGACATGGGTTAGACCAGCAGTTTCAATTAAACCGAAAAGGTTAACTTTAAATATACATAATAGTTATCAAATGTACCAGGATTATAATTTAGTACGCCAGACGCGTGTTTCGTCTACAAAAGACTCATCAGTGACGCTCATATCAAAATATTTATAAAGCCAAACAAGTACAAAGTTGAAGAGCATTGAGGATCCAAAATTACAAAAAGTTGTGTCAAATACGGCTTAGGTAATAATCTATGCCTGGGATAAGAAAATCCTTAGTTTTTCGAAGAATTCAAAGTTTTGTAAACAGGAAATTCATAAAAATGACCACTTTATTGATATTCATGTCAACACCGAAGTGTTGACTACTGGGCTGGTGATACCCTCGGGGACGAAACGTCCACCAGCAGTGGCATCGACCCAGTGGTGTAAATAGTTATCAAAGGTACCAGGATTATAATTTAGTACACCAGACGCGCGTTTCGTCTACATAAGACTCATCAGTGACGCTCATATCAAAATATTTATAAAGCCAAACAAGTAAAAATTCCAGAAAGTTGTGACAAATACGGTTAAGGTAATAATCTATGCCTGGGATAAGAAACGTACTTTATGCTAAATTAACTAGAAGAAGCAAAACATGAGATCGTATATCACTGCTTGATACAAAAGTAACTTCAAAAAAATTCTTAGCGAAAAAATCTATATGCGGAAATAATTGGTACATTATTATATCAAGAAATCATTTAATGGTAATTGCATTCATATAAAAAAAAAAAAAAAAAAAAAGAAAAGTTTCTAGAAGAAAAAATTTCCCAAAAGTTTAAGTGGTTCTGTTACAATTATATTCGACCTAAATTTAATTGAGAATATTTGATAAACACTATCCCTTAATATCTATATATTGTCAAATCAAAGCGAAACAAAAGTCAACGTTCTCCTTTTTCAATTGATTCTGTATGCTTCCGAACCATCCATGAATATCGGTAAACTAGTGTTGCCATAACATAGAGCTATAGAGATGAAGAAAAACAACATCCATACATTACTATGGAACACAGGAACAATAGAATCGCTATCTAATGATTTTTAAAATTGCTAGCCTATGCAATGGGGCTATGCAAAGGGTGGTTGTAATACTAAAAAGCTTAACAATTCAAAGATTTGAAAACATTTAGTTTATAATTATGACTATATCAATAATAATTCATGTCAACATAGAGGTGCTGATTACTGAGCTGGGGAAGAAAATCTCTACCAGCAGTGGCATCGCCATGGTGCTTGTAAACTCATCTAACCTTTATACAAGCTTATTAATAAAGGTAATCTTACCAGTGTTTCAATAAGATCTTTGAATATAGTTATCATTGGCACTAATAGCGAATTTGTCCTTAGCAAATTAAAACATTAAACGTTTAATTTCTATTTATCCTACTGCATGTCGATACTTTTATGTTTTGGCATTGCACAAGGCATGTACTCTTTGACTGTCCATCACGTTAAAGTACTCAATCCCTAAGATGTGATTTAGTTAATTGTAGTCTCTGATGCATGCCTTTTTATCATTAATTGTTTTAGCTATTAACTAGCTATACTTAACTCCGAGTACTCTGAAATTGTACTTTCGTGTTACTTTAACCTGTTGATACAATTTGTAATGTTTTTTTTTTTTTGTTATTTTATGTTTACTTATCTAAATATTTAGCTTTAATTCACGTCTCTCTATTTTTAATATATACCAGCTTTGATACGTGTTTGGTATGAATACTGATTTTCTTTTCTGTTCTCGTACAATTACAACAAAATTACTTATTTTGTAAAAGTTATTTTCCGTTACATTATATTACTGCATACCTTACAACAAAATTATTTTCATTTACCGGTGTAAATAAAACATTTTGGCGGCATGTTGTCCAAGTTTATGTTGTCTTCCTGATATTGTTTAACATTCACTCCTTATTTGATATATTTTATATATGCATTGTGTCATAGAAAAAAATTATTCGTTTAGTGTATAGTGTATGTTAACTTGTACAAATTTATGTGTTAAAATTTGATTTCAATTGATATTTTATTGTGTGTCTCTCTATATTGTGATGTTACACTATTATATCAGGTGAGGGTGACGGTTTGTACATACTAAAACGTCGAAACCCGCTTCATTTGTTTGCAATTGTCCTTAGTCAAGAGTCTAATGTTCAGTGCTTGTCGTTTGTTGATGTGGTTTATAAATATTTCTCGTTTTTAATATAGCCATTGGTTGTCAGTTTGAATGGTTTTACACTGGTCATTATTGGTACCATTTACATTTTGCTGTTCGGTGTGAGTCAATGATCCCTATCAAAGATGATACTTTGATCTATAATGGTTTACTTTTACAGATTGTGAATTCGACGGAGAGTGATCTCATTGGTACTCAGTCTTCAGGATAATTTACAGTTTTGACATGATATGACTGTCACTTAATTTGTATCTTTATATAAAACAGCTTTAAACACTTTACATTGCAGAATTTAACTATAAATTAGTAGCTTCATTCCTAATACCAACGACGTCTTAACTCATGGAAGTTTCGATTGTTTATTTACCACGTAAAAAAAAGAAAGTGCTTAATCTCTCTAGAGCATACGAGGTATCCGAAAAAAACAAGTTATTTAACAGGTTTTGTTGATGTGCTATTTGTTTATCAAGCATTTTCTGTGTTGTTACTTGTTATAATTGTTCCTTATTTTACAACAGTATTTCTGTATTATTTTTTTTTTGTTGATACTTTTGAAGTAGTTTTATGGTATGTATTGTAAAATTTGATCGACTTCGGACATCAATCTATTTCAATAGGTCTTTCCTGTCACGACTGCAATGCAGTCGACACAATAGTAATTTTGTGTAATAAACAAAAAAAAAAGTGGTTACTTCATGGATAGCAAAACAGTGAAATATAGATATAGAGAAGAATTACAAGTGAGCTTTTTAATTGTCTTTTTAAGTTGCTGCTTTGTGAAAGTCGGTCCTTGAAATTATTTTGTATTACGTGGCAATAACATTGAATGTCTGCATTTTCATGCCTTATGTAAAGCCGGGATAGTACTGTATTAGCTTTAAACAAATGTACGTATTAAAATACGATCTTAGTGATATCTAGGGAAATTACATGCACATAAAAACAAGGAACGTTTAAGAGTTAAGACATTAACAAATTCCCTTGAAATGTCTGGTTCAAATACGTTTAAAGTGTAAGAAATGGACTCAATTATCTCACAATTCCATGATGGTTCCTTACAGTACCCTGCGATATAAAAGTTTCAACTGATTATAAATCTTTGATACATTTTGATATTTTTTAAAGGGTTTTAATGTAAAATAGAACACCTTTTGTTAAGCTAGATGTAAAAACAAAGTATTTGAACTATATGTAAATGCAAAGGATATTTTTCTTTACTTTCTAATTGGTTGTCATAACTTTTAGACACTCACACACATCCATAGGCTTGCACTTAAAAACGTTAAAAGAATATTGTATTGTGCTGGTTGGCAGCTGTTTCCTTGAAGTAAAAGCTGTCTTTTCTATTTTTCATTTTTTAAATACATTTTCTATGAGGAGAAGTACAACATCTATACAATAACAAAAACTGTATTCAAAATTTTATTTTATAAAAACCAATACTGTGAGTGTAAAGTCTGGATTTCAGTGATATGCTGTTCATGCTGTGTATCCTTTAGACGGTCTTCTCCTACAAATCCTGTGACAATTAACAGTGGCACAGTATCTGTCTGTTGGACAATCTCCATCACTAAAACAGCTATTTTTGCAATCAGTTTTTCCTCCTACCACTGACTGAGAAACGAACCCTGAACCTGAAGTACGTGCTGATCCACTACGTCTGGCAGAAACAGTGTCTAGTACAACACGCCCACCTCGTCTAGAACTGATTGCGTCAAGAATATCTGCACCTGTATGACCAGACACTCTACGGCCACTACCAATAGTTTCCAAATGAGAATTTCTGGACAGATCCACATTTCTAGCCAGACCAGATGAACCAATTCGGCTGCCAATGGTGAAATGATCATCATCGTCAGATAAAGCACGAGACAAACCAGTTGAAGAGCCTTTAATTATTCCAGAAATAGAGCTTCTGTCTCGAACAGAAGCCCCAGACAATCTTCTACCGGAAGATGACCCATGTGTAATAAATTCACCGCCTATTCCATCAGATGTTCCAACAGCTCTTGATCCTGCTCGTCTATTTGCATCAATAACATCCAGTCCAGAAAGAGATCCGCCACCTCGACGACCATTCAAGTTTCTTCCTACCGTGTTCTCGACCAACAAAACCTTTTCTACTCCATGTCTATCCAATGCATGTTTTTTCGTGGGTGAATAGACTGTGCAATAAATATATCTGACATTTTATATAACGTTCAAGGCCATACCGTATAGTTAGCAATAAAAGACTCCACATGACAAATGTGGATCAATTCAAAGCAAAAAACCTTTTGTGAAACTATTGTTATGATATAAAAACAAAAATATGCAGATGTTAATAAATATCTTTCATAAGTACTAAAATTATATCTTTTAAAAGATTTTTGATAGTAAGGCATTTAAATTTTTGTATATTAACACCAAAACACTTCTGTTAAAACAGTCTGTAAACTAGCAGAAAGCTAATTTTATACTTTACTAATAATAATAGATTCAGTGATCACTTGTATTTAATATATTTAAGTGAACTTGAAATTAAAGATACTACCGACATAGATAAATCTGCTTCATATTTAGACCTTTTTCTCAAATTGACTACTGATGGTAGGTTGAATACCAAAATTTATGACAAACGCGATGATTTTAATTTTCCTATAGACAACTTTCCATTTTTATATAGCAACATCCCAGCGGCACCAGCATATGGAGTATATGTGTCTCAAATGATACATTACTCTAGAGCTAGCTCAAAGTACGCTGATTTTGTTAAACGAGGAATACTGCTTTCTCAAAAATTGCTAAGACAGGGCTATGAATCAATCAAATTCAGGTCATCACTCAAGAAATTTTACGGTCGCCATCATGAGCTGATTGGCCATTATGACAAAAGTGTGTCAGACATCATATCTGATATTCTTTCTCAGTCATAATGACCTTTTTTTCATTACCGGACTGAACAAAGAAATAACACGACGGATGCCGTATACGATGCAGGAAATGCTTACCCTTCCTGATTTCATTCCCGGTTTTTAGTAGAGTTCGTGTTGTTTCTTAATTATTATTTATAACTGTTAATGTAAATGTCCTTTGGTTTTTTGTGAGTCTTTGTTTACTCCTTGGTTTTGATTGTTATTGTCTTACTTACTGGATACTGTCATTGTGGTCAATGCCATCAAAAAGAAAAAGGTCTGGAATCTCATCATCTTTAGAAATTCTAAATAAAAACAGAATTAATATTGTATGTTACTGGAATAAGAATGTGTCTCTTGATTTTCAATTGTGCAAAGTAAGCAGACTTTTTGACAATCTATTCTTAATTAAATTGTTAAACAATATTTCTTTCTTACAAATTCTTAGTTTGCTTTGCTTCACTGACATTACATGTTTTACTATACGGAAAATTGAATTAGTATTGGATTATTTTTAGAATATAGTATTTGTAATTTTATTTATTCCTTTTTTCTAATTCTTCAATGAATTATTTTATGTTTATGTTTGTCAACATTACATAATTATTGTTTTGTATATCTATGATATTTTTATAGTATATATATATATATATATATATATATATATATGTATGTTTAAATGATTTCTTACCTTTGTTCAAAGCAATTAGAATTGTATGTAAAGAATACTGCTTCAGAATTGTTGTTTTATACCGTTTCACTAATTTTTTTCTTATAACTGACCTAAACACAAGGAAGTGTATAACTGAACCGCAAATGATGACTTCATTATTGTTTTTAACTTTTAAATGTCACTCTGTCATATTTTTAGTAGTTTTAGATTATGCATATTTAAAAAAAAACTGTACTCAGGGTCATTTCGTTTTGTTCCTACAACAAACACATTTGTCATTATGTCATAATACATGTAGTTATTACGAAATATCGTTCTGACTTACTTATAATATGGTTAAATATGCACGCTATTAATTCCGTGTAATCAGAGACATGTACATTTTAAATAAAAACTAACTAAAAGCCTTTGATTTACTCTTGATATGGGCGTCTTTACCGTTTAATTATAAGATTACTTGAAAACCGCTGCTTGATATATTGTTCAAATGCTATTAGAAACGCAGCAACTTTTTTGATTCATTGCGCATTAGATTAAACCACGCTTAAAGTTTAATTAAAAAGTACGAGAATCATTCTCACTTAAAACAAAACCACTGATCAATTAAAACAAATCATTGTTTAATGTATTGTGTATATCTTCTCTTTATGCTCTGACATTGTATATTATGATAAATATCACAAAACTCAAAATTTAATAGGATTTGGCATCCCTTTGATAGGATCTAAGTTACGAACTATCCAAACTTACAAATGTTGTTGATATTTACCGTAATAATTTACGACTACATATGCATCAACCCTACATTTGGTTAATTTTTCAACAAACGTTTGAACTTTAATTTTGTAATATTGGAAGATAATATATTTATTATTATAGAAAAATACAAAAAAATATAATGAGAAACTGAAAAACTCAGAATATCAAAACTTATGATAACAAATTTCGATTACATTTTTTAAGTATCTGTACATATATCAAATATTGTGAAAAGACTTTAGACCTGTTTCAATTAAAATGATTGACAATACAAATTACTGTCTTAAATATCGTGTATTTTGAATATCTTTTTTGTTTAAGTAAACTGTCTAATTAATATTTATTGGAAAAGACAGTCAGCCTTCAGTGATGGAATACATAAAACTGGCATTTACAGTTCATTCTTCTTTTGTTTTTCGCTGTTAGTTTTTTTTAGTCATGTAATATTTTCCAACCCGATCCGTTGAAACTTTAAAAGCCCTACTGCAATGTGTGATTTGCTCGCTAATTTGTTCCTTGATCTATCAATAAATAAAGGCAACAGTAGTATACCGCTGTTCAAAACTGATAAATTGATAGAAAAAACAAATCCGGGTTACAAACTAAAACTGAGGGAAACACATTAAATATAAGAGGAGAACAACGACACAACAATAAAATGTAAAACACACAGAAACAAACTAAGCATTAGACAACATCCGTATTGAAATTGGCATAAAACCAAACTCTCTGTCCCAAGAAAAAGGTCAAAAGTGTGTTTATCTTAAATGTATTTTGTTTCTCTCTCGAGCGATAATGAAACCTTTATGTTACCATTTGCCAAGACCTTGTTGAGAAACATACCGTATCAACTTCTCTTGATACTGACGATGTTAATTAACTTAATAACGTGTTTTTGTATTCTTAAGGTGTCTTAATGAATACTGAAAACCAACTAATTTACGCGAGCGATTTATTTTATTTCAGCAATTTTCGCGAGTAGAAAAATAACGCGAATATAAATCGTCGTGGATATGTGAAACTTGGATTATTCCTAATTCAATTTGACATGACTGTGTTGTTATACATCCCGTCATTTGGTTATAGGTCTATGGTAAACAAATGTGTATTGCTCTATGGTCGGGTTGTTGTCTCTTTGACACATTCCCTCTGTTTCCATTCTCAATTTTATCTTGTTTTTAATTTTTGCTAATGTGCAAGTTCTATATGCCTTTAGGTGCTTCTTTGTTACAAATGACGAGGCTGTGTACATCTTGTTATTGTAATATTTTGCTATGGTACTTTGTCGTATTCTTATGCATTGTGTTTATGACTTTTTGTGCTTCCTTGTTGCATATTGTTTTTTTTAATAGTGAACGAGATTATAACACAATGTTGAATGCTGTACACGTTTTTTCGACATGTTTACCTATTATGCCGTTTGCTTTGTTCAAACATCGTTGTCAATATAATGGAATTTAATGCAACTGTCATATAAGAAAGAGGATTAACTAGCTTTAAAACATGATTTAATCCACTATTTTCTACATAAGAAAAAGCCTGTACCAAGTCAGGAATATGACAGTTGATATCCATTTGTTTGATGTGTTTGAGCTCTTGATTTGCCATTTGAGTTCACTCTTGTATGATTTCACTAAAAAAAACTTCTCATTTTGTTAGCATGTTAAATTTTGTGTAGTATTTTATTAACTTGTTTGTCTTTTTGTGTCGTATTTTTTTTTATATGTATCATTGTATGGCGTTGTCACATTCTCTTAGCTGATAGATTATTGGTGCTCCCATGTATTTTTAGACTCTCTCACTTCTTTCAATATAAGGAAGCAGTTTTAGATTGACTATGGCATCCAAACCACTTGATCAAAGTCACTGCTTTGGAGACGTTCTGTCCCTTAAAAGTTAAATTTCACACAAAATGTTAATATAGAACGAAAGAACAAGGTTTTTTAAACCTCAATACTTATTTGATATGAAAGATAATTGTCTTAAAATTTACATTTAACACAAATGGTTTAGTTTGCCTTTTATTTAAATCCGTAACTAATATTTCATTAAGCCCTATTCATATTAGACTACTATATCATATGCAGACAAATCGCTAGTATTGTGCAATAGATTGAAATGAAATGCTTACAATTACGTAGAAGAGTCTTTTAACGTCACCTACATAAACTTTGAGCATCGGTTTTCCAAGAAGTTCAAAGAAAATAATAATATCGTCTATAAGGAAATAAAGGACTTCAGTTTATTATTTTTTCAAACGGTACACGTCTCTGGCTACTACCAAAATTAATATCCAACGCATTAATTTGAGAATATTAACAATATGTTAAAACAATATTTCATTACACGTACTAGATTATGACGTAATGAAAACTATGTCGAATGTAGGAGGAAACAAAACATATATTGCAATACCTAAGTACTATAATAGTGTGACATTTGAAAGTGCAACTATAATCAACGAATACATCATTTGCGGTTAACTTATTTTTATAAACAATATAATTGAAAATGGTATAAAAGAACGACTCTGGAGTAGTAAAACATTATTCATTAGAAATAATACAAATTTTTCCAAGCAAAGGTAAGAAATGATTCAAGTGTAATCATAGCTAATTGGAATAAACGAATATTAAAGACAAACTAATCAAAGATAATAAAAAAGTCGTTCAAAATTTAGAAAGAAAAAAAAAGATTTATAATCTTTAAAGCGTGGTGCATTGTTTAACATTTTAGTATTGATTTTAGTAATTAAAATATAAATACAGTAGTAACATACTGCTTCAAAGTATAATTATTTGTTATAACTGATGTTTACTGTGTTTTAAAACCCATCGGAAGTTTAATTCGGAATGAAATAATTATTTGAGATATTCAAGTTATTAAACTGCATTTGTTAATTCCTGAATATACATCCTATGTATCTTTCTAATTTGTAATGTGAATATAATTTATCTATAAAATCATATTGCATTTATAGATTGAAACTTGCATAATTTGTATTAAATATCGTTAATTATCCCTTGTCACCATCTTACGGTGTTTATATATCTCAACTTGTACGATTCGCTCGTGTATGTAACAATGTTTTAGATTTTAACGAGAGAAATTTATGTATTACTGAAAAATTATTACACCAGGGTTTTCGATATCACAAACTAGTCAAAACATTTACTAAATTTTATCATCGGTATAAAGACATCATTCGTAAATATAGCTCAACATGCAGACTTCTAATGCGTTCAGGTATTTCACATCCAATTTTTTATGGAAATATTCTTTATAAAGCACAAAGGTGTCAGTATTCACCTCAGAAACTTACAAAACCTTTGAATAGACTTATTAAGAAGGGATATAATTACGATACTGTTGTCAAGTCATTAAAGATTGCATATTTTGGCGTTAACATTGAGTCACTGATAAGGTCTTTGCATCGGAACTAATCACATTTATTCTAAAAACAGTTGTTGGCATGACACGGGTTATGTTCTTCTCATATATGTTATGATGGTATGATACTAAAACCCTAACGGGAAGGATTGTGCCTGATGTTCATATGATGAAATCATAATCTTTCAGTCAGTTTAATTGAAGTCTGGAGCTGGCATGTCAGTTAACTGCTAGTAGTCTGTTGTTTTTTATGTATTATTGTCATTTTGTTTATTTTCTTTGGTTACATCTTCTGACATCAGACTCGGACTTCTCTTGAACTGAATTTTAATGTGCGTATTGTTATGCGTTTACTTTTCTACATTGGTTAGAGGTACAGGGGGAGGGTTGAGATCTCACAAACATGTTTAACCCCGCCGCATTTTTGCGCCTGTCCCAAGTCAGGAGCCTCTGGCCTTTGTTAGTCTTGTATTATTTTAATTTTAGTTTCTTGTGTACAATTTGGAAATTAGTATGGCGTTCATTATCACTGGACTAGTATATATTTGTTTAGGGGCCAGCTGAAGGACGCCTCCGGGTGCGGGAATTTCTCGCTACATTGAAGACCTGTTGGTGACCCTCTGCTGTTGTTTTTTAATTGGTCGGGTTGTTGTCTCTTTGACACATTCCCCATTTCCATTCTCAATTTTAAACTACTATTTTGTATGTAAGGACATTTTCTTCTAAATTTCAGACTTAAAAATGATGAGATTCCAGACCATTTTTGTGCTGATGGCATTGGCCACAATAACAGTAGCCGGTAAGAAAAATGTTCAATGTGTTTTTCTCGAAATTTATAACCTTTATCAAATAAGTGTATTTCAGTGTGTAGATAACATTTGAATATCCTACCACCGAATGTTCTATAAAACAGCTGATATTTCCGAAACCGAACAGTCTCTGCAATAGCTAACAACAACGTCCCTTTGCTTAAAGTGTGTAGTTCTTTTATTTGCGATAATACCTGATATCATTGTATTGTAATTCACCAATATTAATTTTTCTCTAATTAATCAATTCATGAAAATCACTTACATTGTCAGATATTTAATTTTACAGTATATGCACCCTCGGATAATCATGCATTAGATAGACATGGAGTGGAGAAGGTTTTACTGGTCGAAAACACAGTTGGAAGAAACATAAACAGGCGTCGTGGTGATGGATCTCTTTCTGTACTGGATGTTATTGATGCAAATAGACGAGCAGGATCAAGAGGAGTTGGAACATCTCATGGAATAGGCAATGAATTTATAACGCACGGGTCATCTTCCGGTAGAAGATTGTCTGGGGATTCTGTTGGCGGCAGGACATCTGTATCTGGAATCATTAGAGGTTCTTCAATTGGTTTGTCCCGTGCTTTATCTGACGATGATGATCATTTCACCTCTGGTAGCCGAATTGGTTCATCTGGTCTAGCTAGAAATGTGGCCAGAAATTCTCATTTGGAAACTATTGGTATTGGCAGTGGAGTATCTGGTCATTCAGGTGCAGATATTCTTGACGCAATCAGTTCTGGACGAGGTGGGCGTGGGATACTAGACACTGTTTCTTCCAGACGTCGTGGATCAGCTCGTACTTCAGGTTTGGGGCTCGTTTCTCAGTCAGTGGTAGGAGGAAAAAATGATTGCAAAAACGATTGTTTTAGTGATGCAGATTGTCCAACAAACAGATACTGTGCCACTGTTAATTGTCATAGTATTTGTAGAAGAAGACAGTCTAAAGGATACTACCATGAAAAGCGTATTACCGAAATCCATACTATGAACAATATTTGATATCTTTTTTAAAATAAAATATTTTCTGATGGTATAGATTTTCCGTTATTTCTTCAAAAATATTGATAAGTCATTCGTCAAACCAAACTGATCAGAAAAAATATAACAACATGCAAACATAAAAACGGATATGAATAAAGATAATAAAATCATACAGCAATTGGAAACATGATTGGTGGTTTGTTTAAGTTACAGTAACCCGTAACTCACAAAAACATAACATAACGATAAAAAAAAAACTTTTTTCGGCAAAACAAAGACAATTCATTCTGAAATAACTACAAAAATTCTTCAATTTTTTATGCTGGCCACGTGCTGATAACTAGACAAAAAGGAAAACTAACGATTTTCCTTTACAAAAACAGATTAAGCGAAAGATATTTGCATAGAAGTTTAAAATAGATTATCAAAAGAGGTATACACGAAACCTGAATTAATAACATAAAAAATATGAAAATATATTTTAATCGTGATAACTGATTACCTCGGGAAATAATATGTTTATTTGTTAATTTTTATATGTATACATTCATATTTTCGGTCCTTTGTATAAAACGGTATATGAACTATTTTTAGCTTATGTGGTATGGGTTTCAATCATTGTTGAAGGTGATTCTGTGACCTATAGTTTTAAAATTCAACATTGTTTCGTGTGTGATGGATAATTGTCTTATTAGCAATCAATCCACATCTAATTTATATTTTCAATAGACAGGTAATAGGCTTCTAGATGCACTCTTCGAGGTCTAATGTTTGATAACTACCTTACCTGACCCGAACACTTTTTTGGTTGAAATTTCATTGTATCCATTATTGTATTTGTAAGAAAACATACATATAGTTTTTTGTTTCATGAAAATAAAATAACGCATCACAACTATTATTTTATCATGAAACATACGCTACCTTTTTTATTTTATTTCACTGTAGAACATATTTGAAACTGCAGTCTTGAAAACAAAAATTGATCAATATCTATAAATATGGCTTAGATTTTTTTTTTTTTTTATCATTGATTATAAGAAAAACTCGTCCATTAAAGGATTTAAGGATATACAAAAATGTTTTGTTTAATTGGGGTTTAGTCAAAGAACAACAAAACAATTTTTAAACAAGCTGAAAGAAATATATATATATCATGTAGATGTTATAGACACAGTTTCATCCAGACGAAGTGGATCAGCACGTTCTTCCGGTTCAGGATTCGTTTCTCAGTCAATGGTAGAAGCAAAAACTGATTGTAAAAACGACTGCTTTAGTGATGGCGATTGTCCAACGAACAAATACTGTGCTTCTGTTAATTGTCACATGATTTGTAGAAGGACACCGTCTAAAGGATACAAACCATGAATAGCATATTACAGACTTCACACTTACAGAATGCTTTTTTATAAATAAAATGTTGAATACAGTTTGTTTTCTTTATTTTATTCAGTTGTACTTCTCATCATTGAAACTTTATTAAAAAATGAAAAATAGAAAAGAAATAGCGTTTACTTTAAGGAAACAGCTACCAATTAGCACAAAAAAAAATGAAAAATATCCTCTAAACGTTTTGAGTGCAAACTTATTGATGTGTTTGATTTTTTTTTAAGTAATGACGACAAATTACAGACAAAATATAGAAAAAACATCCTGTGCATCCACATATGTTTCATTTTTTGTTTGTTTTTACATTTAGCTTGACAAAAATTGTTCTATTTTACATTAAAACACTTTAAAAAAAAATATCAAAAAATATCTATATTGATAATTAGTTGAACTTGTATAACGCAGGGTATTGTAATAAACCGTTAGAAAATATGTGGTTATTGAGTCCATTCCTTAAACTTTAAACAGATTTGAACAAGGAATTATCAAAGTTATGAACATTTTAAGACTATTTTTAGTTGTTGCATGTCGAATTATATAAAGCAATAATGAAAAATCATCGCACCTTCAAAAGTTCCTCATCAGTAACATGAGTAATGATTGCACTTAAAGTGATAATTCATCTCATCTATTGTTAAAATAAATCTCATCCATACAACAATATTAAGGATTCAGTTGCTTTAATTACACTTTTTGGGACTTTAATCCTGTTATTATACATTAGAAAGTCATATTCCAATGAAATTGTGTAAAACCATACATTGAAATCAATTATTTTGTATTTTCAAAAAGTAAACAAACGAAGTTTTCCCCGTCACCCTTTATTCTACAATAGAAATACTCGCATACGACAGTGAAAATGACCAATTGGATTCTCACTTTATATAAATTGATTTATAACTTGTATAATATTAATCACATTTAAACGGTTGGGGAGCTTATCTTGAAGGTCTTTCAGTGTCAGGAGTGTGGACTCCAGATTTTTTGAAGGAACACATCAACATAATAGAAATGAAGGCAGTTCTTCTTGCACTGTCTCATTTTCAGTCCCTACTGCAGAACAAATCTCTGGTTCTAGCAACGGACAACACGACTGTGGTGGATTATTTGCGAAACCAAGGGGCGACTCATTGTTACGAGCTGTATCTTTTAGCAAGAGAAATCCTCCTTCTTTGCAATTACCTTCATCTACAGATTGTAGTTCGTCATGTCCCAGGGAAACTCAATGTGTTAGCATATGTTCTGTCAAGAACACTTACCCCAGTCAATACAGAGTGGGAACTTCTCCAATCAGTATTTCAGGCAATAACACTTCAGTTTGGGTCTCCTCATGTAGACCTGTTTGCAACAAGTCTCAATTACAAAGTTCAAGTGTTCATGTCTCCTGTACCAGATCCGAAAGCTTACGCAGTAGACTGCATGAGTGTTCCTTGGGACGAGATGTTCGCTTACGCCTTCCCACCGTTCAGACTTCTGTCACAAGTTCTTCGGAAGATCTCAGCATAGCATGGGTTGTTCTATCTTATTGCTCCAGCTTGGTCCAAACAAGCCTGGTTTCCAGATCTTCTTCATCTGTCTTATGCTCGTCCACTGGTTCTACCAGTACGACACAATCTTCTGTCCCAGTTAAAGGGCGATACTTCATCCCAATCCAGAGAAGCTACATCTGTTCGCGTGGCTTCTCTCAGTGATAGCTTCAAGGAGCGAGGTTTTTCTGAATGCACAGCCAGACATCTCTCCAGAGCAGTTAGAGATTCCACTAACATAGTCTATGATGCCAAGTGGACTACCTTCAGTAGTTGGTGTAGTGAGAAGGAAATTGATCCTTCCCTGTACAACAACTAGCAGACTTTCCGATCCACCTTTTTGAAGAGAAAGGATTATCTCCCTTTACTATTAAAGGCTTTAGATCAGCTATTTCTAGGACGATTCAACTGTCGGGAGGTCCAGACTTTGGTAATAATGAATTCATTCCTCATTTAGTTAAGAATTTCACTCTTGAACGCCCTAGACAGAGTTTTAATCCCGTCTTTGAATTTGAGTCTTATTTTATCAGCTTTAAAAACCCATCCTCTTGAACCTGCTGAAAAGGTCGAAATCAAGTTTTTATCGTATAAGTGTTGTTTCCTTCTTGCCTTGGCCTCTGGTAGACGAAGAAGTTAAATTCATGCTTTTTCCACTGCTGATTACTGCCTTCGTTTTAATAGGGATAAGTCTTCTTTTACCCTATTAACGGATCCAGCTTGTTTAGCCAAAAATCAAATTCCGGGTAGAAGTTCAGAACCGATATTTATTCCAGCCCTTCCTGATGATTCAAGTTCTAAAGTACTCTGTCCTATCCGAGTCTTACTTTTATATCTTCGGAGAACTCAAAGTCTCTGCACTTCCTCAAATTCCAGGTTTTTTATTCCTATTAACAAAGGAAAACAAGATGTGTCTGCTAAAACCATTTCAACTTGGATCTGTAAAACTATTCAATTAGCTTACAGTTTTTCTAATGAAAAACTTCTGAATAGTATGCATGTTAAAGCTCATGATGTTGGAGCTATTTCTACCTCCTGGGCCCTGTTTAATAATGCTTCTTTAGAGGAAGTCTTATCTGCAGGTTTCTGGAGAACTGAAAATTCTTTCATTTCTCACTATCTGCAGTCTTTAGCTACTCAAGCTCAGAGGTTGTACTCCTTAGGACCTTTAGTTTCCGCATAAAGAGTTGTTTTTCCTCCTGCATCTTCTGGTTCAGGGGATTCAGCTTTGTGTTAGATTCTATATTTTACTCAGAATTTTTTATGGTAACGTATTTATTGACATAAAATTGTACATTTTTAAAGTAAAATGAGATTTTATTAAATAAATACTTACCATCATAAATTAAAGGTCTCCCCAACCTCCCCTTCACCCCCTGGTTTTTTCCTATGGCTTCTTGCTTAAGTTAGGAAATCAAATGGATGATATAAAGGCATGGTTATACGGGCACTGCTTGGTCATCCCTCTTCTCATTGGATGATATTTTTATTTGGGGTTTTCCGCCTGTCAGACTTGCGCAGATGGATGTACATAGAATTTATGATGGTAAGTATTTATTTAATAAAATCTCATTTTACTTTAAAAATGTACAAATTGCACGAGCTTATATAAGCGGGAAGAATTGTAACGGTAAATATGTGTGTAATTATGTGTCATTCGACGCTTGCATTTCGAACAGTTCAGTCTGGTCATTTGACCCCACTCACACACCCACTTTTTATTTTGTCAATATTGTAAATTGATGTATTCATGCTTATGATTGATGTGGATGTTTTTTAAGATTATACATGCTTGAAAAAATTGTTAACAAAGATATTTCTTTTGTAGATTGTGTATAATTGGAAAATGATATGTTGAAGCAGCGGCTACGGGCGTGCAGACAAATATTCATATATTGTAAATAAAATGAATAAACATGCTTAACTGTACTGTCCAGGCGAGCTGATATCCCAAAAATAATTGGTGAAACAAAATTCACAATCATATTTTTATTAATCGTTTATGATTTATTGATTGTTGGTTGCAGTGGCAAATATTTCATGCATTAATCGTTTATGTATGTAAATAAAAATATCGTTTAAAGCCTTCAACAGTATGCAAAATCACATTCTAGTTGATCATACAAATGTACACCTCTAGAGACGGCACCAAACACACATACCGAGACAATACAGTACAAATCAATGAAGGGCAATAAAACTTTGGATAACACACATGTATATAGCGAAAAGTGAATTCAAAGGATACTGCTAACTTTTTTTTCTTCTCCTTAAGAAGTTCTTGTTTGAAGTTAGCCTCGTATGTATAAAGGAAACAAGTCGACAAGAACGATTTATCCCTCCCTAAGACATGATACTTTGGCCATTCTTTTTTATGAAACAGAGCAGGACCAACTCATTCAATTTGTATTTTTTTTTTGGAATGGGGAATACTTGTGCAAAGTGTAGAAAATTAAATGTTTTAATTCAATTGCAAGATGAAAGAGTCTTAGATTGAATGTACTCTAAACATGCAGAAACTAATTGATCACTTGCAAAAACAGTCAGGACATCAGAAAAAAGGTTATTCACTTATTGCCAGATGTTGATTTTACGTTTGTACCAGTTTATTCTGAAGGTTCATGGTCTTTAATAACAATGACTTTACACAAACACATAAAACGGGCTTCTCTTAACAATAAATATCTTTAAATAAATCATATGAACATCACTTGTGATGTAGATAATTGTTTGATTAAAACCATGCAGCTAATTATATATATATATATCATTCATGTTCGAGACGAGAACAAATTAACAATAAATCTAGTACTGTAGAGTGGACCTGCTGTGATGATAGGCGGGGAATTCATTCATACCTTAAATAAAAATGAAGTAAACTTTTTTATTTGAAGATTTCCAATATTTGGTTGATAGAACAGAAAAACAAAGGATATATATAGTATCCATCCATGACACAAAAAGAGTTTGGTAAATTTGAAATACAGATATAATTATGATTATTTTGAATAACCTCGCATCATATTAATATAAAATCACATTCAGATTTATCTTGTTTGTTCACATTAATTAATTCTTCTTTATTATAGCAGCTCCACCAATGCATTCCTCGGGAATGTGTCCAATCGATCCTCCACCATATAGACCGTATGACGACCCTAATGGAACCCAACACGACCAGTCATCGAATCTGTTCAGCAGACAGTGGGTTTCTTCAGGTTCAATGTCTTCTGGATTTGAAAGACATCCTGCTCCTGTAATACCGTGTATATTGTTGCCTAATATTGAAAGACACCACAGGACATTCGATCCACCGCCTTACTCAGGCTGAAAATTAAACTAGCAGATTTATTATCATTCAATTGATAAACTAATAATAATATGATCTTTGCTAAATGGATGTTAATGAAAACTTATTTTATTGCACTACGGATGCAAAACCCCTATATGGCATGTATATAGATTTTAATAGAAACAGAACAAGAAAGTTGACTTTTTATTGTACAAAAAGTAATTCTTTATCAATTCAATTAACCTTCACCCCCCCCTCAAATTATGCCAAGGAGACCCCCCCAGCTGAAAAAAAAGTTACATGTTGAAGTGTACATGGGTCTGCTAATGTTATAGAAGTTTCTTATAATTTGAAACAGATTTCTATTTTTCACATTTTTGCTGTTTCCATGGCAATGGCAGCCATTTTTTTAATTCCAAAGTCAGGTGCACAACTACACATGGTGGTTAACATTATGTTATAGTTCCAACACAATTGGTCCATTTAATTCCAAGAACTAATCTGAACAAAAAGTGTGGAATAAGAATATTAAAAAAAAATTCGTACAATAACAATATGTCACCCGACCTCCGTCAGGGTGACATAATAATTCTCCACTGCAGATGGAAAAAAAACTTATCATAGTCGTGTACAAATTAATTAAAAGTGCTGATTTGAACTAGGTTTTTCACGACCTAACAAACTTCCAATTTTCAATTGAATTAAGTCTTGGAAGAATGCTCAGATATAGTTTTACAATTCAAATCAAATTGTGTATTTGCTTTCGATTAATCTTGCGAAACTTGAAGATCATGCCACAACCGATTAAAAGAAATTATAAACATTAAAAAAAAACTCACTTTTTTAACAACTGTTCAAGTTGAAACAAAACCGTTTTTTAAAATAGTCATATTTATTTTGATTCTGTATCCAATTTTACTCGCGACCTACCAACATTTCTTGTAGTTGTAATACATGTAGAAAGGGTCCCTTTATTTAATTACGAAAATCTGGGATCATATTATAGTGAAACGGTCAAGTAGGATGCTCATTTTTTCTCTCTTCTAATTTGAAGGATTTTGTTGAAGCTCGTTGCTCCGGATTTTTCCGATGTGTCTTCATCGTGAGAACTTCATCAAGTGTGTAATTTTAAAAAAAAGACAACAACTGTTACATTTCATTATACAAAATAGGATATCAAAAGGTAAGCTTTGTCTGACGGAGTTACAAGTAAATAAAGCGCAATGACATAATCTATAAATTAGTGTACTATGACCGGACAATTTGGACAGTGCAATGAAATTAGTTTTTAAACAACATTTTAATATTTCAATTGTTAAATGTATATTTAGGCTTTGAATTCATTTTATTATTCTAGACTTTGTCGTAAATTTAGGCATAAGTGTTTTACACGGATTACATGTATATGTCATAATCTTGGACAAAGGTCTTAAATGCATTTACTCTATTTATTTCATTATTTATTTTCTGTGACAGTTTGGACTATAATTTACAAGGAAGAGATCCGTTTGCGCCAAAAATGCGTCCTTTTGCGCCACAACTTTTTTTCTCCAATGCTACGTTTGCGGCACATGTTTTAAAATAACATGGTATCATTTGCGCCAAAAATAAAACATACGATTGCGCCAATTAGAAGAAAAATGACTTTCCTAATCCTTTATTCGGATTAGAACCGGCAGTTTACATGGCAAATGTTTCCTTTTCTGGAACATATCTTCTTCTTACTGCTGGTACATTGGTACTTCCCAATTAAATGTATGTAGTAGCTTGTAACTTCACTTCATTGTCCAAAAACACAAACATTGAAGGATGATAAATGCATAAAACAGTTCATATTAATTCCTAATAATAATAAAGCCCATACGCATGGTGGGAACAAAGCACTAAGTCATCAACATATGTGGCTAAATCATAATCAGCAAAAGCTTCTATTTTCTTCTCTATTGGCATATCTTTACTTATATTCAGCAAAGCAATAAGTTTTATTCTCTCTCTGTACATTGACTGTCTAATGCTTTTTAAGTCATTACTCTACAAATGCTCATCTTCATGGTGAAATGTCTCCAAACATATGATACTTTTTAAGACAAAAATAAGACTAAATATACATTAATCATTGATCTTTATACATGTAACAGATATGTGTACAGGTAAATTGGCGCAAATGAGTTCCGAATATTGGCGCAATTGATACATTTGGAAAACAAAATTTGGCGCAAATGATACCCCCGAAAAATAGTAATTGGCCCAAAAGGACTTCTGCCTGCTTATATATATTGTTATTGTTTGTATCTCCCTATAAGCACAAGTAATTAAAAGGATTAAGCAGATTAACAGATGACAAATTAGAAACAACAATAGATTAAAAGAGTAATTAGTGTCCGACACGTATTTGTAAATGGCAGAAGTCCTTTTGCGCCAATTACTATTTTGATGATTTGAATCTTCCCTTCTTTATCCTTTACCGAAAGCACTGGCTATTTGTCGAAATGTACCCATTGTAATAATCAGAAAATAATTAAGAACTACCGTTTTTAATTCTTAATTGTAGTATTATTTGTATGCATCATTATCTGAAAGTAAACCCTCCCCCAAACCCCTTTATACTGGTAACTTATTGACTCTTACTGTCCATTTTTATGAGACTTGGACTTGGTTATTATCGATATATAAAGGACTTTAAATTCCTTACCACAATTAGAATACTAACTACATTCCTTCTACTAAACAATCACATCGTCTGACTTTATAGAAATCTACATAGTTTTTCACCATTTGTTAACAGTTACATTATTTATGTTAAAGTTTTGACACAATATTTTAATACTTCATTAGAAAAAAGAAGTGGAAAGAGTTGAACAATTTAAATTAAAAAAAAAAAAACAACAACAAACAAATAGTAAGAAAAAAAATAAACAAGAGAATATTAAAAACAGGGTTTAAAGAATCTTCAGGAACGCCCACAGGAGAATATCCTATTAACTAATTGTCAATGAACATTTAACATTTCTTTCCTTTTCTTTTTATTATTATTTTGTCCATTATAAAAAAAAAAAACCGCCCGCAGGAGAATTTCCTACAACAGGACACATACTTCTTTACATATTTATCATAGCAGCAATGGTATCATCAACTGGTAACCTGCAGTAAAAGGTAGTCGAGAACAGCGTTTACTTGTGCGTCTTTTCTGTAGTCGTCGTAATTAATTAAATCTTTTCGAAGATTCGTTTTCTTATTAACTGGAGAGATTTAAAATGATGTTAGATAAAAAGGAAGTTTAAACTCTTAAAAGCGTTTCCTTTCAAACATGTGATGTGCAGGATTTCACCACTTGTTTGGTACCTGACACAGATATAAATATAGAAGAGATATGAATTTGTGAATTATACTTATCTTTGAAATATAAATCCCTATTGCACGTGGTACTTACATGGAGAAATTTCCGTTAAATCGGTTAATAGATGCAGTATTTAAACGTATATCAGAGTTATGTTGCCCAACATGCAAGACACGAAAAATGTTAAAAGGAGCACCATGCTTTACAGAATACAAGCAATCGTATATTTTCTGATGGTTAAATATATATCATGTGAAGACACCAATAGTTGCAAGGGTGAAATGTGTAGAAAGTCGTTAGCAATACCACTACTGGACAATTTAAACGCACCTCTTTTTGCAAAATTGGATATAACTCAGTTTAACAAGCAGCTTCAAAAGTACATAACAGAACAGATCAAGCAAGGAGTAGAACAGGCAAAAAACGAAATAGGGGGCGAAATGAAAGACCTCGTCGACACATTCCAAGATGCTAATGTAAACGGTAAATTGAAGAGATTTTTTAATTCAATGTCTAGAAATGGTTGCGAGGCACTATTAACTAATTGCTAATGAATATTCAACATTAATTTTCTTTAATTTTGTTTTGATTATTATTTTGTCAATTCTAAACAAGTCTGTCGTTTTACTTAAAATCGTTGAAGAAAAATATTGACAAAAAATCTTGTAGATACATTCATATTTTTTAAACAAGGTTTCTTTATAATCAGTATCATTATTATCTATGATTCTTAAATATGAACAGTTCACCTGTTTACATTGTTGTCAAACCTTTGAGCCTCAGCAAATACACATATTACCTCAACAAATACAAACGTAGTGAGTTCTACATGGGTATCAATACTGAGAACTGACACACCGTATTGTAATGTTCCCCGCTTGCTTACAATTCATAGTAGTAACCTCTATAGGTTGCACTTTGTAAATGCAGCTGTTTCACAAACCACGCCTCTTTTGAGGAGATATGTAATATTCATAGATATTTTGTTTTGTTTAAATATTTGGTTCCCAAATATGATCTCTATGTTTCATCTCATAGAGACATAACTTGTCACCAGTATAAATAAACATGAATAACGGCCAATTTAAATTCTGAGGAAGACCCAAAGTGAAGGGAAAGATAGTACAGAAGTTTAGTATAAGTTTGTACGACATTGCCCCCAGCAGAGGGGTGTTGCTAAACGGCGGAAACGGAAACCGGAACGGAAACGGAAAAACTGAAAAAGAAAGAATTAACATTTTGTTGTTGTTGTTTTTTTATCTACATACAGTCAGGAATCTACTTCGTCAAAATTATCTCCCCATTACGCCAGTTCATTTTCTCAATCGTAGAAATGGAACCCATTGTAGGGATGACGCGCTTCCAATTTTGCTCTTGAAAACCGATAAATTTATCCACATAGCACCATTACCATCCTTATATGTCAGTTGTATTTTAAAAGACAAATGTATCTATTAGCTAATGAGCACTAGTTAATTATCTTGTCTGCATTGATTCAACTTAAAACTATTGTCTGATCGGTTGTCAGGTGGAATTTTCGAAAATTCTTAAACATTTAAAAAAAAATCCAATTAAATATTTCGTGGAAGGGCAGACTAAAACTTTTCAGTGCTTGAAGATTATAAACCCTAGTTATCACACACAAAAAATAATATTTTTTCGAAGATATGCATTTTCATCATCCAACTTAAAAGACTGTCGTCAAGTACTTTTAGTAAAAATATAGCTATTCGAACACACCTACTCTGTTTTTGTGATTCATTAGATAGGTATTTCACTTGATCCATATATTTCTTCTTTTCGTACTGTGATTTTTTTTATGTTATAAAGTCAACCTAGAGCTTTGATATATAAAAATGATAGAATCTGAAGCGAGATGGTATATCAAATACTCTTGATTTGTACGTTTTAAAGACAAAATACACACCTCCAACACGCCCTAACATAAAAAGGTGCTTTCGATTTTCTCTTTTCGATACAATTGTTACCCATTTTTTGGATTTTTTTCTTGAGTCACATAATGGAAGGGCAGACACGAAAATTACTGAACTAATAGATTGATATGTTCTCCGTCCGTGGTAATTTTTTTTTAAATCGGAGGTTATGCATTTTCTACATCCAACTTGACAGATACCCGTGTCGTCGACTTGATATCTAAATGTTCTGCATTACTATGTAATAGATAAATTAAAAACGTATGCAAATGGTGTTTTTAAATTTTAATTGAGAAGAAAATTGTCGTTTTATTTGTTTCTATTAACTTTTAAAAATTTGGTTACTATAGTAAACATTACAGTAAGCATTTATCGCCTTCTCTAACAAAGAGCTTCGATTCTTTTATTCTATTTCAACTTGGTTTCCGCCTGCATAGGCCTATGTTGTCTTTTTTTCTTATAATATAATATATGTTTACAAAGAAAGATAAATTATAGATGAATGCATTTAAAATAAAATATTTTAAAGCATAAAGTATTAAAATAATTAGCAAGAGATGATGAGACTATGTTTTTTGGGGTTTTTTTTTAAATATTTGATAATGTCATGCGTACATCGTTTGTAACCGGAGAGCATGTATCTACTCTACAAATTTATATCGTCACCACCGGGATTCGAACCCCGGTCGCCTGCGTGACAGTCAGTGCGTTAACCCACTGAGCCAAAGAATCGATTCCCTTGCTCAGTTGATCAAGACTGGCTTTATATGTTCTACCTGTACTAAGGAGGGGAAGCAACCCCGCTACACGTTCATGCAATTCAATATTGTATGTTCGACTGTTCTTATTTGAAACAAGAACTATCTTTAAAAAAGATATCCGACGTATTTAAATTTGAGTATATGTTTAAAACTATCATTTCGATAACCTTCAGAAGCACAATGACTTAATGATGCAGGACCTCTTTAAATAAATCTCCATCTGAATGTAACTACAAGAAGGCGATTGCAGTGCACTGAAAACCTGCATAGTTTGACACAATTTGTCCTTGGTGGCAACGCCCGTTCACTACCTTCATCTTGTGAACAACAATGCTCTAACTATCTAAAAATCAATGAATTACCAACAAAAGAACGTTACAAATTGTTTTGTGAATATTCCGATTATATTCAAATAAGTGATTTATCATTTAAATAACGTTTTCTCTGTTTGTGTTCAGTATTCTCGGTCTTCGTATCTTTCTGTTTACATTCACCAAAACCCCGCGGAAATCTCACATGCGTAGGTGCGTTCTAAAAGTCATGTACGTTCGTACAACAAAGTTTACATTAAAAATTATTTAATTGTCCCGAATAAACAGCTGCTGTCATGGATGCAAAGAGCTATTGGAGAAACAATTATTTTAATAAAAATATAAATCTTTGTAAGATCTAGTTCAAATATTTATAGTTTTTCACTTGCTTTCCATCACGATATAATTAACGAGACGTTTTTTCAAACACAACCAAATCACCCACCATGACAGCATTTTGTCCAATCACAGAAAGGATTTTCGAGCATGCGTATTCTGTTGCCATAGTTAATATAGGACAATGCTGTTGATTAAAAAATACTCCATTCCAGGACCTTTTGTTTTCCAAATATTTAATATTACCAATAATTGATAAGTTCCAGTTCGACGGGTTCAACTTGGCCAGAAAGATTTGAAAGCAGAGAAAATTGTGTATCTTATAATCGGCATGACTTTATCAGATGACAGTACTAATACTAAGATAAGGCTTGCGCATAGTTATATACTTTAATTCAGTCACGGACCCGCGATATCACGGGTGTGTTCTAGTATTTATTAAATCTGTGTGTTTGTACAATTTAAAGTATAACGGAGGACATTTCTGAAACTCATATATGCAACAAACCTACCTTTTATTTTAGCAACATTTAAACATCCTTATATTTAATGTAGTAAGTCGAGTACACCCTATCAAGCTAAAACATGTTTCATAAGTTTTCAGGATAATATATTTGTGTTATTTAGAAAAAATGCCACCTTATAATGTGTCGTAAATAACTTTGAAATCACCACTAGAATACAGTGAAATAAAGACTGATCATACAGTTTCAAAATATACAAGCGAGACTGATCGTACAGTGAGAAATTCAAACAAGTGTTATTTTCTTATTTCTGGCTTCAAAGATATGGTTGAAACTTTTACCACCACTTGAAATATACTTCATTTAGTTAATTAAGTCTGGTATTTACGTTATTCGTACACTAAGAGGGTAAACAGATTGTTTTTAGGTCCACCGACTGATTTTCCTTAGTGATGCACTTGAAAATCTTTTGATTAAGGCAAATCTACGAATAATGAATGCGCTGAATTTAATTCTAAACCGTTTGAGAATATCGATGTCGGCTGAATTAATCATTAAGCAATGTACAGATGATCAACTGACCGTTTAATTTAGTATATCCATCAAATTTAAATTGTGATCCAAAAAGTTCTCGCTTCGAAAATCGCGACTTCCGGAAAGCGTACAGAATAGTATCTACACTGTGTAATTACTCTTTTAATCTATTGTTGTTTCTAATTTGTCATCTGTTAATCTGCTTAATCCTTTAATTACTTGTGCTTATATGTATTGTTATTGTTTGTATGTTACATTACATTTAGTTGGCAGAAGTCCTTTTGCGCCAATTACTATTTTTCGGGGGTATCATTTGCGCCAAATTTTGTTTTCCAAATGTATCAATTGCGCCAATATTATTATTATATACCTATACACATATCTGTTATAAAGATCAATGATTAATATATATTTAGTATTATTTTTGTCTTAAAAAGTATCATATGTTTGGAGACATTTCACCATGAAGATGAGCATTTGTAGAGTAATGACTTAAAAAGCATTAGACAGTCAATGTACAGGGAGAGAATAAAACTTATTGCTTTGCTGAATATAAGTAAAGATATGCCAATAGAGAAGAAAATAGAAGCTTTTGCTGATTATGATTTAGCCACATATGTTGATGACTTAGTGCTTTGTTCCCACCATGCGTATGGGCTTTATTATTATTAGGAATTATTATGAACTGTTTTATGCATTTATCATCCTTCAATGTTTGTGTTTTTGGACAATGAGTGAAGTTACAAGCTACTACATACATTTAATTGGGAAGTACCAATGTATCAGCAGTAAGAAGAAGATATGTTCCAGAAAAGGAAACATTTGCCATGTAAACTGCCGGTTCTAATCCGAATAAAGGAGTAGGAAAGTCATTTTTCTTCTAATTGGCGCAATCGTATGTTTTATTTTTGGCGCAAATGATACCATGTAATTTTAAAACATGTGGCGCAAACGTAGCATTGGAGAAAAAAAGTTGTGGCGCAAAAGGACGCATTTTTGGCGCAAACGGATCTCTCCAATTTAGTTTGGAGTTTGTTGTTCGGTCTTTCCGGACTGCTGAAATAAAAGTTTAAGGAGCGAAATCTTCCTTCTTGATTTACATTTAGCTGGAACGCCATTTCACCCGGCTATAGTATATAATAGTACAATCAAAATGTATGATGATTTGAATCTTCCCTTCTTTATCCTTTACCGAAAGCACTGGCTATTTGTCGAAATGTACCCATTGTAATAATCAGGAAATAAGTAAGAACTAGCGTTTTTAATTCTTAACTGTAGTATTATTTGTATGCATCATTATCTGAAAGTAAACCCTCCCCCAAACCCCTCTACTACTGGTAACTTATTGACTCTTACTGTCCATTTTTATGAGACTTGGACTTGGTTATTATCGATATATAAAGGACTTTAAATTCCTGACCACAATTAGAATACTAACTACATTCCTTCTACTAAACAATCACATCGTCTGACTTTATAGAAATCTACATAGTTTTTCACCATTTGTTAACAGTTACATTATTTATGTTAAAGTTTTGACACAATATTTTAATACTTCATTAGAAAAAAGAAGTGGAAAGAGTTGAACAATTTAAATTAAAAAAAAAAAAAAACAACAACAAACAAATAGTAAGAAAAAAAATAAACAAGAGAATATTAAAAACAGGGTTTAAAGAATCTTCAGGAACGCCCACAGGAGAATATCCTATTAACTAATTGTCAATGAACATTTAACATTTCTTTCCTTTTCTTTTTATTATTATTTTGTCCATTATAAAAAAAAAAAAAAAAAAACGCCCGCAGGAGAATTTCCTACAACAGGACACATACTTCTTTACATATTTATCATAGCAGCAATGGTATCATCAACTGGTAACCTGCAGTAAAAAGTAGTCGAGAACAGCGTTTACTTGTGCGTCTTTTCTGTAGTCGTCGTAATTAATTAAATCTTTTCGAAGATTCGTTTTCTTATTAACTGGAGAGATTTAAAATGATGTTAGATAAAAAGGAAGGTTAAACTCTTAAAAGCGTTTCCTTTCAAACATGTGATGTACAGGATTTCACCACTTGTTTGGTACCTGACACAGATATAAATATAGAAGAGATATGAATTTGTGAATTATACTTATCTTTGAAATATAAATCCCTATTGCACGTGGTACTTACATGGAGAAATTTCCGTTAAATCGGTTAATAGATGCAGTATTTAAACGTATATCAGAGTTATGTTGCCCAACATGCAAGACACGAAAAATGTTAAAAGGAGCACCATGCTTTACAGAATACAAGCAATCGTATATTTTCTGATGGTTAAATATATATCATGTGAAGACACCAATAGTTGCAAGGGTGAAATGTGTAGAAAGTCGTTAGCAATACCACTACTGGACAATTTAAACGCACCTCTTTTTGCAAAATTGGATATAACTCAGTTTAACAAGCAGCTTCAAAAGTACATAACAGAACAGATCAAGCAAGGAGTAGAACAGGCAAAAAACGAAATAGGGGGCGAAATGAAAGACCTCGTCGACACATTCCAAGATGCTAATGTAAACGGTAAATTGAAGAGATTTTTTAATTCAATGTCTAGAAATGGTTGCGAGGCACTATTAACTAATTGCTAATGAATATTCAACATTAATTTTCTTTAATTTTGTTTTGATTATTATTTTGTCAATTCTAAACAAGTCTGTCGTTTTACTTAAAATCGTTGAAGAAAAATATTGACAAAAAATCTTGTAGATACATTCATATTTTTTAAACAAGGTTTCTTTATAATCAGTATCATTATTATCTATGATTCTTAAATATGAACAGTTCACCTGTTTACATTGTTGTCAAACCTTTGAGCCTCAGCAAATACACATATTACCTCAACAAATACAAACGTAGTGAGTTCTACATGGGTATCAATACTGAGAACTGACACACCGTATTGTAATGTTCTCCGCTTGCTTACAATTCATAGTAGTAACCTCTATAGGTTGCACTTTGTAAATGCAGCTGTTTCACAAACCACGCCTCTTTTGAGGAGATATGTAATATTCATAGATATTTTGTTTTGTTTAAATATTTGGTTCCCAAATATGATCTGAGTCTATGTTTCATCTCATAGAGACATAACTTGTCACCAGTATAAATAAACATGAATAACGGCCAATTTAAATTCTGAGGAAGACCCAAAGTGAAGGGAAAGATAGTACAGAAGTTTAGTATAAGTTTGTACGACATTGCCCCCAGCAGAGGGGTGTTGCTAAACGGCGGAAACGGAAACCGGAACGGAAACGGAAAAACTGAAAAAGAAAGAATTAACATTTTGTTGTTGTTGTTTTTTTATCTACATACAGTCAGGAATCTACTTCGTCAAAATTATCTCCCCATTACGCCAGTTCATTTTCTCAATCGTAGAAATGGAACCCATTGTAGGGATGACGCGCTTCCAATTTTGCTCTTGAAAACCGATAAATTTATCCACATAGCACCATTACCATCCTTATATGTCAGTTGTATTTTAAAAGACAAATGTATCTATTAGCTAATGAGCACTAGTTAATTATCTTGTCTGCATTGATTCAACTTAAAACTATTGTCTGATCGGTTGTCAGGTGGAATTTTCGAAAATTCTTAAACATTTAAAAAATATCCAATTAAATATTTCGTGGAAGGACAGACTAAAACTTTTCAGTGCTTGAAGATTATAAACCCTAGTTATCACACACAAAAAATAATATTTTTTCGAAGATATGCATTTTCATCATCCAACTTAAAAGACTGTCGTCAAGTACTTTTAGTAAAAATATAGCTATTCGAACACACCTACTCTGTTTTTGTGCTTCATTAGATAGGTATTTCACTTGATCCATATATTTCTTCTTTTCGTACTGTGATTTTTTTTATGTTATAAAGTCAACCTAGAGCTTTGATATGTAAAAATGATAGAATCTGAAGCGAGATGGTATATCAAATACTCTTGATTTGTACGTTTTAAAGACAAAATACACACCTCCAACACGCCCTTACATAAAAAGGTGCTTTCGATTTTCTCTTTTCGATACAATTGTTACCCATTTTTTGGATTTTTTTCTTGAGTCACATAATGGAAGGGCAGACACGAAAATTACTGAACTAATAGATTGATATGTTCTCCGTCCGTGGTAATTTTTTTTTAAATCGGAGGTTATGCATTTTCTACATCCAACTTGACAGATACCCGTGTCGTCGACTTGATATCTAAATGTTCTGCATTACTATGTAATAGATAAATTAAAAACGTATGCAAATGGTGTTTTTAAATTTTAATTGAGAAGAAAATTGTCGTTTTATTTGTTTCTATTAACTTTTAAAAATTTGGTTACTATAGTAAACATTACAGTAAGCATTTATCGCCTTCTCTAACAAAGAGCTTCGATTCTTTTATTCTATTTCAACTTGGTTTCCGCCTGCATAGGCCTATGTTGTCTTTTTTTCTTATAATATAATATATGTTTACAAAGAAAGATAAATTATAGATGAATGCATTTAAAATAAAATATTTTAAAGCATAAAGTATTAAAATAATTAGCAAGAGATGATGAGACTATGTTTTTTGGGGTTTTTTTTTTAAATATTTGATAATGTCATGCGTACATCGTTTGTAACCGGAGAGCATGTATCTACTCTACAAATTTATATCGTCACCACCGGGATTCGAACCCCGGTCGCCTGCGTGACAGTCAGTGCGTTAACCCACTGAGCCAAAGAATCGATTCCCTTGCTCAGTTGATCAAGACTGGCTTTATATGTTCTACCTGTACTAAGGAGGGAAGCAACCCCGCTACACGTTCATGCAATTCAATATTGTATGTTCGACTGTTCTTATTTGAAACAAGAACTATCTTTAAAAAAGATATCCGACGTATTTAAATTTGAGTATATGTTTAAAACTATCATTTCGATAACCTTCAGAAGCACAATGACTTAATGATGCAGGACCTCTTTAAATAAATCTCCATCTGAATGTAACTACAAGAAGGCGATTGCAGTGCACTGAAAACCTGCATAGTTTGACACAATTTGTCCTTGGTGGCAACGCCCGTTCACTACCTTCATCTTGTGAACAACAATGCTCTAACTATCTAAAAATCAATGAATTACCAACAAAAGAACGTTACAAATTGTTTTGTGAATATTCCGATTATATTCAAATAAGTGATTTATCATTTAAATAACGTTTTCTCTGTTTGTGTTCAGTATTCTCGGTCTTCGTATCTTTCTGTTTACATTCACCAAAACCCCGCGGAAATCTCACATGCGTAGGTGCGTTCTAAAAGTCATGTACGTTCGTACAACAAAGTTTACATTAAAAATTATTTAATTGTCCCGAATAAACAGCTGCTGTCATGGATGCAAAGAGCTATTGGAGAAACAATTATTTTAATAAAAATATAAATCTTTGTAAGATCTAGTTCAAATATTTATAGTTTTTCACTTGCTTTCCATCACGATATAATTAACGAGACGTTTTTTCAAACACAACCAAATCACCCACCATGACAGCATTTTGTCCAATCACAGAAAGGATTTTCGAGCATGCGTATTCTGTTGCCATAGTTAAGCGTCCTTAGGTTCAAAGGGCACAAACCGAAACTATACCGACTACGTCGGAAAAAAGTAGGATAAGCGTCAATAAGATAGTAACTCAACAACAACAAACAAATCTACATACAGTCTAAAAAGATGGACATTGGCCTCGATTCTATAGATAGATTGTGAAGTGAACAAATTTTGGAAAAAGATTTTAATCGTTTTTTCTTTGTTTCTTTTTATGCCCCACCTACGATAGTAGAGGGGCATTATGTTTTCTGGTCTGTGCGTCCGTTCGTCCGTCCGTCCGTTCGTCCGTCCGTCCGTTCGTCCGTCCGTCCGTTCGTCCGTCCGTCCGTTCGTCCGTCCGTCCGTTCGTCCGTCCGTCCGTCTGTCCGTTCGTCCGTCTGTCCCGCTCCAGGTTAAAGTTTTTGGTCAAGGTAGTTTTTGATGAAGTTGAAGTCCAATCGACTTCAAACTTAGTACACATGTTCCCTATGATATGGTCTTTCTAATTTTAATGCCAAATTAAAGTTTTTACCCCAATTTCACGGTCCACTGAACATGGAAAATGATAGTGCGAGTGGGACATTCGTGTACTGAGGACACATTCTTGTTTTCAATTGCCTTAACTCAGAATGATTAATGTGGTGTATCTTGTTGCGTTGTTCTGCATTGGTGATTTTCGTTGTATCTTTTCTTGTATGATGCCAATGGAAAGAAAACATACAAGAAACCTAATGGGACAATGGTGTATGGACAACAACCGGTAAGCCGAAACCTGGGAAGTAGAATAGAAATTTGAATACACTTTATTTTAATGTAAAAATTGAGAAAATCACTCACTATACAAAGCCTTTCTTGCTCGATTACAATACAGAAGTACGGGTTTGTATTTTTTAACGGCGGAAACGCATAACACTCCTGAAATTTGAAATCAATAATAACGAATTGATGTGAAAAAGGGACGGAAAATTAGAATCCTACATGGATATACGATTTGCACAGTACTCTTATCTAGTTAGTTGTAGTCATGTCCTAGGGTTTTCAAACTCAAATTTTGCACACAGCTTTAAATGCATGCCGCTAATAATTCTCTGAAAATTCAATCCCTCAGGTTCTTCAATCCCTCTCAAGTAGCCATGAATTTTATTTCATAAGATTACAATTGAAAATCGTGTCACTCGTTCAGTATGCTGTTTTACTATATAATAGTTGAAAAACTTAAAAAGATAGATGAAAGATACTAAAGGGACATTCAAACTCACAAGTCGAAAATAAACTGACAACGCCATGATTAAAAAAAGACAAAAAAGACAGAAAGACTATAGACAAACAGACAAACAATACTTAGTCTACCCAAAACACAACATAAAAACTAAAGGCTGATCAACACGAATCCCACCAAAATTGGGGGCGATCTCAGTGGCTCCGGAAAGATGAACAGATCCAGCTTCACATGTGACGCCTGTCAACATAGACATGGATTTATATTCATTCACACTAGAGGAAAGTTGAAATTTGAAATTTACTTTTATTTATATTGGTAGTTTTTAAAGATTTGAATGCTATGTCAAGATAACTGAAAACCCATTCTTCTCTGGGTTTTTTTTTTACGGAAATAATACTTTAATTAACACTACGCATCTGAACGTTTGGATGTTTCTACTGGCCAAACGCCCGGTAATATTCAAGATATCACTGATATTATTTACTTAAGGTGGTATGGGAGTCTAAAATAAAAATGATAGACTGTGTTTATACTTTGCCAAAACGTAGTATCTATTGATACTAGAACACACCCGCGGGGAAATAGAGCGTATGTAAACTGTAAAAAAAAAATATACTGACTGAAGAATTTCAGGAGAGGTATCAAAAGTCAAAGGTACTTAGGGACTGGGCACACTTTTTTTGCCTTCCACCTATTTTGCAAATACCCCGATTTTTATACCTTCTGTTTTTGTAACAAAAACAGTTATTCATAGTAAATAAATGTATGTAAGTATACAGAAATATATCCGCAGTGACCGCCGTTGATATTAATCCATAAGCGGATCCCAAAGGGGGGGGGGGGGGCTGGGACCCTGCCCCCCATTTCGTTGAAAAAAAATTGTTGATTATATGGGGAATCACTGAAGCATGAGAGGAACGCCCCCCCCCCCCCCCCCCCCCCCCGTTTAGGTCAGTCAGCGCCCCCTCCCTCATGTTCTGGATCCGCCACTGTAAACTAATTGATAGTAAATAGCAAATATTATTCATTTTCGTTTTCCTCCCTAAACAACCCAAACTGAAACACGTTAAGCAAGGATGATACATGCTAGAACTCAAAATGATAGCACAAAGCAAATTTATATACTTTATTCATAGTCTTTGTATGTTCAAAGTACAGAAAAACACAAACCGGAAGACTAATCTGACTTAAAGTTTTGTCCAATGACGGGAAAATATCCGGACGCATTCTTTTTCGTTTTTATCCCAAAATAACCCAAACTGAATGATCATAAGAATGGATGACAAATGCGACTATACATGTTACCTATAGGACACAGAGGCATGATGATTTAATTTATTGTGGAAGGAGGAGAAGCGACACCCAAAATGAGGTCTTCTCGTTTAATAGTATAGAAGATAGTATAGATATGTTCAAAAATATAATAAAAAAGATAGGTCACCGCGCATTTTCTCAAGCTACAGGTTGTGACAAAATGACACTTTTTGTATGGATTATACAGGAAAAAACACCATTTTGTGATTAGAAACTAAACAAAATGATAGAATTGTAAAATAAATTAGGAAAAGGTAGCTTCCAGACAATGCTTTGAGAATATCAAAAGAAAAGATAGGGTCACCGTACGTTTTTTCCGGCTAAAATACAAAATAGGAAAAATCCATATAGATTCCTTCAGATAATTCACTTTTTTAGAGTTATCTCCCCTTAAAATGTCATTTTAATAAAACATTTAAAAACAAACAAAAATAATCTACACTTGTAAAACTATTATTATCTATAAGTTATATTCTTATAAATCTGTTCTTTTAAATGATTTTCACATTAAATATCTGCATTCCTGCATAAAATTTTGCTAACTTGATAGAAAATATTGACCTTAGGTTCTCTGTTTTTTACAATCCAAGATGGCGAAAAACACCCATACCACCTTAAAACACCGGACTCAGAACAGTTCCTTGAGAATCCACAGACGCAACGTCCTGTTGGACCTGTTTGATGTTGTCTAATTTACCACGACTCTTTGCTTGCGGAAGTTGCTTGCGGAGGCATAAGAATGAATAAATCCAACATTACGTTTTATCTGGTTTCCTGTAACTGTTTAATTTCAGTTTATATGGCGATTTTTCAAAACATAATATTGATATGTCTGTAACGTGTCCTTATCGATGTTTTGGCGCAATCATTAATGACGCCACATAATTGCAACTGGGATATTTAAGAAAAGCATTAATAATCTATCTGATTATGCATTATGTTGGATCATACTTTATGATCATCTTTCAGGTAATGCATGTTTGAGATAATTAGCGCAAATGCACAAATATCTGCTCAGGTATTACGCCGGTATTCATGACTGGTTTATGCCAATTATCTTGAAACCCGTATTTAAAAGATTGCTAAAACCTTTCAAAACAAAAATGATCAACAAGATAAGATCTACATACACGTCAAAGTTTCGTTATAGTAAGAAGACTTTTTCAAGTAATGATTGCCCTTAAATGTCGACTTTTTTAATCATCTCTTGTGTTTTGGGTTAAAAAGTAAAGATAGAGTGATTTTTTACATGGTTTATTCAACTTTCAAGTCTATAATGTTGGAGAGTTCCCATGATTGATAAGATGCATACAGACCTAGATGAAATGTCAACATATTTGTTGTGTGATTTTGTTAATTCAGTCGTTATTGATTTTCGTAGTTCTTTCCATTTCCCCCTTATATTCCGTCCATAGAAATATTTCTTTCCGTTTCTCTTTCCGTTCCGTTTTCCGTTTCCGCCGTTTAGCAACACCCGATTTGGTACCGGCATTTTCAAATGTAGAAAAAGACAGGAAAATATATGAAAAAAATCAAATCTAATCAAAAGGTAAAATCCCTATCAACTCACCAATGCACGATTGGGTTCATTCAACCTATGCCAACATTTTGATATTTAGGTATGAAATTGTGTGAAAAAATGTTGGCATAGGTTGAATAATTTGTTATAGATTAAGTGTTATAAAAACATAAATTAATTAGAGACTAATCAATCTACAACCAGTTTAAACCTGGCATTGAAGTATACTCAAGATACAATTTCTTTTACAAGTACTGGTGAAAATGTTGATAATTGTGTGTTTTGAGAATCTCTTTTTCATAAATTAATTAGTTTTAAAATAATGTAATGAAATAATGGGGGAAAAGAGATTTTATAATTTTAATTAAAGGAACAATCATCTAGTCATATCAAATATCTATCAATGTCATTCTCATTAATAATATAAATATATATGATCAAAATATTACATTTTATGTAAAATAGATTTCTTCAATGAAATACAATGGCATACAACACCTTGAAACTCGTGTGTATCCACATAAATACTTTTTTTTTTATAATTTTTTTTTATTCATCATGCATTAACAGACATTTACAAAAATTATCTATAGTGGCACATAATAAAGCAAGCAAGAAAAATAAGCATAATCAAGCAAATAAGAATAAACAAAAATAATATTAATTAAACAGTCAATTGTTCATGAACAATTGAAAGGTCTTTCCTTTTTTTCTTTTATTGATAGCCTTCTTAATTTAAAAATATATGGTTGCTAAGGACTTTTATGTTCATATCAAATGGCTGTTATGGACAAAAATCATTCCTAAGGATAAAAATATTACTTCCAGTATTAAAAATGTCATATGTACTACTCATAGTCTTTCAAGTTAAACAAATAAGTGATTGCTAAGGACTTATATGTCGTTGTTAGGGACAAAAATGTAATTTCCAGTATTAAAAATTTCATATTTATATTATTCATAGCCTTCTAAGTTCAAAAATTTATGGTTGCTAAGGTGTTTTATGTCGCTGCTAGGGATCTTGACCTCTGACCTTGACCTAATTTTATAGATTTTATTATGCTGAACATTATTTGCAATTCAAAGAATTTTTCTATCTCTAACCTCTTTTGAGTTATAAGCGAAAAATCATCATTTCGGACCCGAAAAATAGTTTTCGTGCCCTTGGTCCATAATTATAGTTGGTCCAATAATTTTGAACACAACATAACAAATGTAGATCTGGACAAGACACACATTTTCTCTGTTATATTTTATCAGCCATCTTTTACGGTTATTGAGTAAATTCGATAACAAGCTAAGGTCAAAATCTAGGTCATGACCTTGACCTTTGACCTTAGGTCAAATTTTTTTAGTCAAATCTAGGTCATGACCTTGACCTTTGACCTTAGGTCAATTTTTTTAGTCACGTAAATTGATGGTCATTGGTGAAGATCCTAGGTGGCTACAACTTACGGTTTCTGAGTTTTAGTGGCCAACCGACATCGGTTAATTTTCGAAGGGGCATAACCCTACCACTGAGTCGTTGAATCTTTTCGATCCATATGTAACGAAGAACCAGTGTCTGTCTGTTCCTGAACAAATTCCACCCTTTGTTTTTTTTCTTCTACCTATTACGGTTACGGAGTTGGAATGATAACAAGGTTTTCGGTGTTAGGGGAGATAACCCCTATAAAGGAAATGTTACGGGGTCGTGCCCTCACCACAAGAAAGCTTTCGGTCAACTGATACTAGATACCTAATATCATTTTAACATGTCGCGTACTTTTTTTGGGAAATGTCGTTAAAGTTTGGCGGAAAGAATAATAATAATAAATATAAATCAATTGCTTTTAAAAAGCAATTGTAAACGGTCTTTCACCCCTTTGAAACATGATTGTTTGTTATGTGTGTGTGTGTGTTTGTGTTTGTTTGTTGTTTGCTTGTTTATTTCTGTAAGGGATCTATATTATTCTGGGGAAGTTTCATGTTAAGTTCGGAAAGTTTTTATTTTATTTCAGGTCCAGCGCGCGACTCTCGCGCCAGATTGAGGAGACATCACGTGACGCGGGTTTATAATAACGAAAACTTAGTATATTTATTCCTTTTCAGGTGGGGACGTTAAACAGACTACATGTATAGAGACGGAATGTACACAATGTATTTCGTTTGTCATTGTAGGAAATTGACATTTTTGATCAAAGTTCACCAGCAGTGCATGATTTGGTTTTAATTGATCCGGTGTAACTTTAAAATACGTTTAATGATTATTTTCTTATAGTGTACATTTTTCAGCACCAGTTTGTAACACGGATGAGTATTTCAATCTAGGAGCGGACATTTTATTGTAGGATTTCACTGAGATTTACGGACCTAGCAAGCGATTTTTACGGCATTGCCATTTCATTTCTCTAGGAAAAATCTTGAGAGATATCTGCACCACGTTGTTTTATGAACTTTTAGTACATGTATGCCCTGCTGACTGCAAATTTTGGGGTCGATTGGACTTGTAGTTTCAGAGTACATGTGGATTTTTTTCCAGAAGAGATGTAAAGAACAATATTAAAATTCAATTCTTCTTGAATAATTGAGAGTTTATTCCTTTCAATATTGTTGTAAATAAACTGTCATACATATTGATTAATTGATTGATTGATTGATTGATTGATTGATTGATTGTTTGGTTGGTTGGTTGGTTGGTTGGTAGGTTGGTTGGTTTATTACTTATTTATTACTTAAACACTTGGGATAGGGTCTTTTGGAACAAGAGAAAAAAAAACAAATGAGACCTTGGACCCCGTAATAAACACACGAGACGGCAACATGATTGATTAGTTGGTTGGTTGGTTGGTTGATCAATTAAACACGTGGGATAGGGTCTCTTGAAACAGGCGAAAAAGAAACAAATGTTATCTAGGACCCCGTATTAAACACACGAGACGGAAACATGCATGCACTGATTGATTGATTGATTGATTGATTGATTGATTGATTGATTGATTGATTGATTATTTGATTGATTGATTGACAGCGAAAAAGAAACAAGATCTTGGACCCTACATTAAACACATGAGACGGAAACATGCATGCATGCATGCATGCATGCACCGATTGATTGATTGATTGATTGATTGATTGATTGGTTGGTTGGTTGGTTGGTTGGTTGGTTAGTTGGTTGGTTGGCATTCAAACACACAAAACTCTTGAAGTAGTGCCAAAATCACATAATCGTCCCTTTGTACATGACCTTGACCTTGTGAACTTTGTCAAGGTCATTGCTCCACAATGTCATTGCAAAAGACCCTATGGGTCAAGGACATTTTGTTTAAGAGTTTTGCCTAATAATGGCTTTATATAAATCATTATCCTATAAATAAAAAGTGTCCGTGTAACATAGTACATGTTCAAATATGCAGCAAATCTTTAAGAAAATCATTCAACTTATGTCATCAATTTTGGACGGAAAGCTGCGATTTGATCATATAGTGACACGTGTTTAATCCCGATCAACACTATCAGAGACCTATAAAAACATGAACATTTAAACAAAAATCCAAAATATATGCCTATATATATCTAATAACAAGACAAAATCCATTTTTTCCATAACATTTCATTCACTATTGAGATACAAATGTAGCAAATTCATTCTTTTGATACATTTATATTGTTATTGAATTCATATATATTGAATTCATTTATTTGACGGCAAACGTACGATTTTAACGACCTTTTTTATTTGGCGGCAAACGTACGATTTTAACGACCTTTTTTAAGGGGGAATGGGGGGTGGAATGGCACATCCTGCATTTTTCCAACAAAAAATTTTAATTTATTTTAACACACCCCCCCCCCCCCCCCCCCCACCCTTTACCGTTTTCCCAATATAAAAATCAAATGGTAGCTTGCTTACCTCTAAAATCTATTTTTATATACATTACTTACTTGCAAAGTTGCTTTTTAAAAAGTCTCAAATGTTTACAACATCCACCTTTTACTTGAAATGGTTCTTTTTGTAAAATGATAAGATTCTTGAATTTAAAAAAAAAGATCTCGGCTGAAGGGAAGTGAACAAAAAATGTGCTTAAACTGTAACTTACATTAACTGGTATATGGTATTTAAGTTTCTAATATGTTTAGTTTCGCTACCTCTTCTAAATGCAAAATGTACTACTTCTTTCTTGAAACGTCTTACAAGTCAGATACAAAACAAAGGTAACAAAAAACAGGCCGGAAACAACCTGCCGTATAGTTTTTCTGCACTTGTTGTCAGGTCTGTTTCTTTGTTACTTTTGTATTGTATCTAATAATTAAACTCTAAGAAGATCGGGGCATATACATGTTGAAAATATGCAGCACAGCCCTATGTTTTGACCTTTGAAAAACATAATAGTGCATATGAGCTATCCACTCTAGGATATTAATTTTCTTTTATGAAAATTTATAGTAAAAGTTGTACAGTTTTAGTCTTAAAAGGAGTTCTTATGGAAATGCATTGTCTATATTTACAAAATTCCAACCTCTAGATTGAATTTTTTGTCAACCTAACATATAACATTTTCATCCGAGTGATGAGCTTTAGTAGTTTTCCTTTTATTGTTACAATTTAAGTTTAAGGACTATTTTGTGGGTTATTATTGGACTACCAGCATTATAGTATGTAGTGTTGTAAACCTCTGAAAAACATGATACTTAATGTTACCCTCCCCACCGATTTCAACAGTTTGTTTTTATGTTGCGTGTAAGCACCATTTGTAGCCCGTTGCTCTCACAGTTCATTGTTGTATAAATCAGACCGTTGTCTTTTTATGCCCCACCTACGATAGTAGAGGGGCATTATGTTTTCTGGTCTGTGCCTCCGTTCGTCCGTCCGTCCGTTCGTTCGTTTGCCCCACTTCAGGTGAAAGTTTTTAGTCAAGGTAGTTTTTGATGAAGCTGAAGTCCAATCAACTTGAAACTTAGTACTCTTGTTGCTTATGATATGATATTTCTAATTTTAAAGCCAAATTAGACTTTTGACCCCAATTTCACGGTCCACTGAAAATAGAAAATGAAAGTGGGAGTTTCAGGTTAAAGTTTTTGATCAAGGTAGTTTTTGATGAAGCTGAAGTCCAATCAGCTTGAAACGTAGTACACTTGTTGCTCATGATATGATCTTTCTAATTTTAAAGCCAAATTAGACTTTTGACCCCAATTTCACGGTCCACTGAAAATAGAAAATGAAAGTGGGAGTTTCAGGTTAAAGTTTTTGATCAAGGTAGTTTTTGATGAAGCTGAAGTCCAATCAGCTTGAAACGTAGTACACTTGTTGCTCATGATATGATCTTTCTAATTTTAAAGCCAAATTAGACTTTTGACCCCAATTTCACGGTTCACTGAACATAGAAAATGAAAGTGGGAGTTTCAGGTTAAAGTTTTTGGTCAAGGTAGTTTTTGATGAAGTTAAAGACCAAACAAATAGAAACTTAGTACACATGTTCCCTATATGGTATGATCTTTCTAATTGTAATGCCAAATTAGATTTTTTACCCGATTGCACGGTCCATTGAACATGGAAAATGATAGTGCGAGTGGGGCGTCCGTGTACTAAGGACGCATTCTTGTTTTATATATTTTTTTCATATTTTTGTCATTATGGAAACTTTTAGGGTAAATAAATGGTATGGGTATTGCTCAATTAGTGGTAAGAGCTAATCATTCATTAGAGTTACATTTAACAAGATACTTATATAGTATTTCATGTGTTTTTGTTAAGTTTGAAAGAATTGTTTGTTTATTAGAAAGTTCAGTAACACAGAACAGAATTGATCAGCTCAGCAAATATATGAACAGGATAAGCATTCAACAAAAGCAGCTGGAGAAACGTGCAGTTAAGGAAAATGAAAGATCAGGTAGAAAAATATAATATATTTTCAGCAGAATATCTAAAAGAAACCAACAATAGAATTAAAAGAAAAAATGGAATTGGACAGTTTTCAATTATGCAGGCCAATGAAATATGCAAAATGTAAACTTATTAGATTGTCTACCTAGGTCCTTTTTTAAAACTTTTTTTTTTGCTATTCATATCAACGAAAATGTCGGAATTTGTACATCACGAAGTTAGATGGATAGTACATATCCTTCTTGTTTCTATGTAATTTAACTGCATCTTTTTATAAATCTTGTACATGCTATTTTATCTGAAAACACAAATCCGTCGTGTGTTTTAGAGTTTCTTTGACATTAAACTGCGTTTTATTGTCTTCAACTTGACGTACTGTTAATTTATAAGTACGTTTTAATGGTTTCAAATGTATCTGGTGACTTCTGTTATTCTCCCAAATATCTAATAAAACCACATAATTGATGTACCTTACATCCAAAATAATCCATTCCAGCTGTGAATGTGAAAAGAGAAATTAACGTTTTGAAAACGGTATGAACATCAATCCCCTGTTAAAGGAAGACTGAATGTAAAAAGTGAAGGAAACCAAATAAAAAACTAATGATCCAGCTGGTAAAAACTTAGTTAGTAATCGGACATTTGTTTTTGTAGAGTAATCGGTCATATCTATTTCCATAGGTAATTTCACTTCAAAACTTGCCAATGGGATAAAACAGATAGAAAGACATCAACAAAAAATTCTTACAGACGTGGAACAGTTGAAACTTTATAAGGAATCAGTAATATCTGCAGAGGAAGAAAAAGGTGAAATAGTTTTCATATTATTTAAATGCTGAATTAGTACATACTTTCCCAGTACATTTCATGACGAAGAAACGCGAAGGCCTATTTACTTAAACAGCAACTCGTCGACAAATGGAAAGGCAATAAAATAAGGGTTCACTGTTTAAAATAAGCTACATGTATAAAATTATCTCCACAAGCTTTCTTTATCAATAAACCGGATCGGGTTTCAACAAAAGTAAATTGAGGATTGAGCAGTTGAGGAAAATGTAATATAAGGTAGAAAAATATATTTTATTTTTGGTAGAATACCCCTGCCCCCCCCCCCCAAAAAAAAAACCCCCAACTTTACAGGAATTTTATTTTATTGAAAGAATTGGTGCGTTTTTCAATTCCACAGGCCAATAAAATAGACAAAAAGGGAACCAAATACATTTGTTCATCATATTGTGTACCTATTGAAAATGATATAAATTCAGTCCTGTCTTAAGGATGATTCAAGATAACCACACTTTTAAAAGACTGTTATATATTAACAGTATATATATAACGGAACTTAAAAAGTAGAAACCAGTGACGGGTCAGTGACCCTTTTTAATATATATTTAGTTGAAAATTTGGCGGGAAATGATTTTTTTTTAGTTTGTTATACATTCAACATTTTTCTTACAAAATTTTTGAAAAATTAACTAGAATTTATAAGATTTTCAAAAATAGATTATTAAACTTTTTATATATGTAATAAATTTATGAAAAAAAAGTACTGGTTGGTGGGCAAAAAATTGGAACTACATAGATACAACTAGAGGATCCAAATATCTTACAAAAAATTGAAAACAAGAGTAGCTAACATCCTTAACAATTTTCTCATTTAGAACGACAAAAATGTCGGAATATGTACATCAACAAGGGAAGTGGACATACATATCCCTTCTAGTTGCTGTGTAATTTTACTGCATCAAATAGATATACATAACCTTTCTAGTTGCTGTATAATTTTAACTGCATCTCTTAAAAAAACCTGTACGTCATATGTTTACACAAAAACAGAATATCTTGTGTTTCGGGTTTTTATCCGACATTCATTTGCTTTTAATTGTCTATGAATTGACTAAATGTAAATGAACAAGTCCAAAGTACAAACTAACAATAAGTTTTCACGGTGTCTAATATGTCTGGTGACTTCTGATATTTTCCCGCATATATTTTACAAAAGCACATGTAACTTACTCGAAAATAATTATTATACATTCCTGCTGTGAATGTACCTCAATAGTGGAATTCAACAAAGAAAACTTTATAAAAATCAGTCCCTTATTAAGGATATGTAGTTAGGTGAAATAAAAAAATCTAGAATTCAGAATTGACAGAAGGGCATTAGTTAAGGAACAAAATAAACTAAAAATATAAAAAAAAGATTATGGAACTCCTTTTTTGAGATATTTGATTTTTTTAAAATAAATTTAGCATTGGCATTATTTGGGTCTCAAATCGTAAAAAAAAATCTAGAATCTGCTTAAATTTTGGTAATGACCTTTTTATGACCTATGAAAATCTTCTGTGAATGTCTTCTATGAAAAGAAAAGTTGGTGATATGGGGAAAAATATTTGACCCTGTATCTTAGACAACATATCAATGTATCTTAGTCCGAACATTTGACAAAAAGACCTAAACCTGGCCTGATTACATCCTTAAAGGAAGATGGAATGTACAAAATTGAAGGGAAATAAATAAAAATGATAACGATTCAGTATTTCAAAATTATATTTAGTAATCGGACATTTTTTTAAGAGTAATCTGTCACTTTTTCTCATAGGTAATTATACGTCTGAACTTACCAATGGGTTGAAACAGATAGAAAGTCGACAAACAGAAATCCTTACAGACGTGGATCAGTTGAAACGTTATAAAGAATCAGTAATATCTGTAGAGGAAGAAAGAGGTGAAATAGTTTCATATCAATAAAATGTTTAAGTGCGAACTTCATACATTTCATGATGAAAACAGTGATTGCTCAATAACTAACGCAGCAATTGCACGACAAATGGAAAGGCAATTAAATAATTTGTTAATGTTTTTGATGACTTAGATAAGCTGTACAGACTGATCTGCACGTCAATTGCCTCTCCAAACGTACAAAATGAAGCTCTGTATCTGATTAGCCCCCACTCGATCTTGCACGACATAACACATTTGCATTCTTAGTTTCCACTCTATAGACATAAACATTGTGTAAATAAATAGCATCAATCGGAATAGACCGCAAGGGTTAATGGTCTACTGTCTCTTAATCATAATCGCAATGAACACAATCTTTATAATAAAGAATGGGATAATATTCCTTAAATCTTACCAAATGAGTCATGTAATTAAACATTTACGTGAACAGATGTAAAAATCTTTTTCGTTAAACTCGTTAACCTCATCAAAAGACAGTCTTCTAATTAAGTTTAACATGCGTGAGTTTCGTCAAACCAAATAGTTGAGCCAAATCTTCTTCAGGCTATATATGCATATGTGTAGAAAATCCTTAGTGTTTCAAATGCTTATAAAGTTTCACTATTACTTAATTTACCGAAATTGACCTTTATCAATGATATTTCAATGAAGTCAATGTGCTGCCTATTAGACTGGTGTTACACTCGGAACGAAAGGTTAATAGTACCATCGACCCAAGGGTTGTAAAAACTTATCGAAGATGTGCCATACTGCTTATAAGTATTTCCTTGATAATGGGTTGTCGCTTACAAGGAAAATGATATTAGGAAAATTTAAGTTGTAGTTGTTTCTTGAAACGTTTTACAAGAAATCATAATCTGGTTTACCGTGATTTAATTTCACTAGACCATGGATATGATTGTTAAAATCAGAATCCTTTCCTTGTTTATGCCATTTACTTTGAATCAACATTCCAGTAGCGTATATTGAGTATATATGTCTCAGTCACCACTTCGGTTTTATCAGGTATATCTATTATATAGTCATTTTATAAAATTTACTGTTTGCAAAGGTATGAATTATTTTTAATAATAAGGATGTTCTTATCACAGGCAGAAAACCCTAGCCATATTGGACACATCTTTTTGGAACTTTTGGTCCTCAGTGCTCTTCAACTTATTTGTTTTGGCTTTCGAACTTTTTTCATCTGGGCGTTGCTGGTTGGTCTTGTGTGGACGAGTCACGCGTCTGGCGTATTAAATTTTAAACCTGGTACCTTTTGTTAGCTATTATTCGTGTGTTTCTCTGTCCTATACGTTCTCCCATTTATTTGTTTTGTAGTCCTGTCATGTAATGTTGTCATTTTAATGTTACATTTAACATTGCCATAAAAGCGGGAGGTTTGGCATGCCACAAAACCAGGTTCAACCCACCATTTTTTCTTAAAATGTCCTGTACTAAGTCAGGAAAATGGCCATTGTTATGTTATAGTTCGTTGCTGTGTGTGTTACATTTTAATGTTGTGTTTCTGTTGTGTCGTAGTTCTCCTCTTATATTTGATGCGTTTCCCTCAGTTTTAGTTTGTAACCCGGATTTGTTTTTTTCTCTATCGATTTATGAATTTCGAACAGCGGTATACTACTGTTGCCTTTATTTATACGATATTCCAGGTTTCATATCAAGAATTATTTGATACAGGGTTGCTGTTTACAAAGAAGCTATAACAATAAGGGTTCCAAATTGTAAAGTTAAAGTAATCCCAAGCTATCATGATTTGGTTGACTGTTAAACAATATCTGTGTCAAAGATGACCACGGATAAGTTCAATTTGTCCTATAAATAACCAGAAGTCGTTTAGGTTTTCCTCGCTTATGACATTACCGAATGAGACTTAGTATGAGAAACACGACAGGCGCCACACGTAAAACAAATGAGTTATGCGGTTTCTTGGAACCGTTGGTTTTGCTCAATCTTTTTTCGTATGCAATGTTTTTTTCTTTTGATCATGGTGTTGACTGTTTTATTGAATTTATGGTTTTGGATTTCCCCCTTTTGTGTCTTCTCTCTTTTATATGGCATCGCCGATAGCGACTTATAATGTGTATTCTTCTAGAATATTTGCGTTCATCACCGGTTTAGGAAACATTTATTGCTGATTTTTGATGAATAAAAAAGAGAGGTATGGCTTTAACAACAAGTAGACAGCAACCAATTGCAAATAAATCATAAAACAAAAGCTATCTAAAGGTCGTTGAAAAGTATATATACAATATGTAGAGTATAATGGCCTTACAATCGCCCCTTAAATTAAAAGTTGTACAGAATTGTATCAGAATTTGTGAAAGATCTTGCATCAGCATCGAATTCTCGAAATGATTTGCAATAAATAGAGGACCACTCGGTCATTCTGTACAAAGTTTCCAGCTTTTTTCCAGTCAAGTGAACAAGAAGCGGTAATTAATTTAATGACATCTCGATCTTATGAATCCGTCTTTTTTAATTGGTTCAGTAAACTAACAAAAGAAACATAGAAAACATACACTATGAATAATTTCCAGTAATGGTATATAACAACGTTTTATTAGATAAAGAGAAAAATTGAACACAAACCAATAATAAATAGTATGTACATTTGTCTCAACGAATGGTCGCAGTAGGTAAACGCCAGCTGAACGTACTTCACTTTTATAATAAGCTTGCATATATAAAGTCATTTCGTCATCAGCATCATCAACTTGCTGCTTGTATAGTTTGTGTATAAAAAGTATAGGAAGACAATGGGCACTGCCAATTGTACACACCTTTACAGAATGCAATAGTTGAAATTTGATCTTGCCTTAAACTATAAATTAGTATTTTGATGTTCATTCTTACAAATACCAGCCGCAAAGATTGATCGAACAGTAACAGTATGATTATAACTTTGCTCAATAAGTCTATCAACAATTATTAAGAGGTGTTTTGTAGATTGTAAAGTCCTGTTTAGCTGACTTTTGTTTTTAGTTTTTACCTATTGCCTTGAAAACTACAATAGATAGAGAAAAACTCTAAAGAGCAAAAATAATCAGCAAGACCAGATGTAAAAATATGCCATCAAAATCGTCAATCGACTCGTTATTGATGGTTTGTCATTTAGTGATGATTTTAACAAATTATTTATTGTTTTGCTTTATATCTTAAAAAGTATATCAAAACCTCACAAGGCTTGATCTGAAAATACGTCATATGGCCGAAATCAACCCCATATTCGAGTTATTGCTCTTCCATGACGATTTTTTACTAAAAACAAATTAATAGCTTTTGTCTTTTATCTTGAAACCTATAATAGAAAGCATAAAAAGCAATATGAATCAGCAAGACAATATCTGCAGATAGTTGAACATAGATGAAATGTCAGTTGTTCTCTTAGAGGAGACGTAACCCTATAAGGGTCCATTATTGATGACGCACCTAGACCAGGATAGCGACACAGAATCTGTAGAAACTCTCAATGGTGTCGTTGTCTTTCTCACACACGTGTTTTATTTACACCCAAGGGGTATCTTTTTACTTTTTGACTATAATGACTTATGGTATCCAAACATAACCAATTAGAGTCCTTTCCTATTCAGGATTATTTTAATCTTAATTTCGGTATGTCACGAGGTAACACGTGCTAAGGGGACGCATAACATAACAGTTGATATATTCCATATTACTAGATGGTCCAAAATTGGGAAAGCATTATTTTTTATGTGTACGTAAAAATAGCATTTTAAAAATATTTATTATCACTGCCCAAATACATATAAAAACCATAAACTTTATAAATAATATAACAACTTGAATTTGAATTTTATTAATGGAGTTGATAAAAATTAATAATAGCTGATAGCCAATGAAAAAAAATAAACAATTGGTTCCATTTGCATGATAGTATGTGTAATACAAACAAAACAATTACATTATGTACGTCACTAGTGGTTGTTCATTGGAAATACATACATTGAAATACATATATTGCTATGTGTTTCTTGATTCTACATTGGCTAGAGGTATAGGGGGATGATTCAGATCTCATAAAACATGTTTAACCCCGCCGCATTTTGCGCCTGTCCCAAGTCAGGAGCCTCTGGCCTTTGTTTGTCTTGTATGCTTTTTAATTTTAGTTCATTTATATGTTTTGGAGCTTAGTGTGATGTCCATTTTCACTGAACCAGCACACAATTTTATTTAGGGGCCAGCCGAGGACCACCTCCGGCTGCGAGATGTTCTCGCTGCGTTGAAGACCCATTGGTGGCCTTCGGCTGTTGTCTGCTCTTTGGTCGGGTTGTTGTCTCTTTGACATATTCCCCATTTCCATTCTCAATTTTATTGATTTGCATAGATAATTTATTAATTATTATAAATAGTACAAGTCATATATCAAATTTTTTAAGTCTAAAAATTTGTCTTGCCCACGCATTGACAAATGCCTGAAATTAAAATCAAAGAACAGTTAGTAGTTTATTTGGTATAAAAGACGAAACACAGTTTTTTCAGTTCAAAACAACGTAGTGTTTATGAAGATATATATATTTTTTTATTTATCCAAATATAAACTCTAATGTATTCTTCTCAACAACATACGTTGTTGTAAATAGAAGTTTTGTACATACATATAATGTAATTATACTTATAAGACAAATGTCATATCACCAAAATAAGGTCTTTGTTCAATTCTTGGACTATTTTGGATCACTGAAGAAAAAGTATGGCCACTATTCGATGATATCTCATTAAAATTGATATTTTTACCCCATATAACTTAAAGCAGTTATCTCCTAATTAATAACAGTACCGGTGCCTATACATACTACCACTTGTCATTATGAGGATGAACGAAATTCCGAAGCCTGTAATTGATTGACATATTTTCTAGGTTTAAAGAGTGTTGATGGAACTTCTGTCAAGCTCTTATGAACATACATTGTAGAATGTTGCAATTGTATAATTGCACCTTGCAAAATGGCAATATATTCATTTTAACATACAAATGTTGATAGATATAAGAAAATGTGATATGAGTGCCAATGATACAACTCTCCATCCAAGTCACAATTTGTAAAAGTAAACCATTTAATGTCAAAGTAAGGTCTTCAACACGGAGCCTCGGCTCACACCGAACAGCATGCTATAAACACTACAAAAGTCTAAAAGTCTGAAAAGACCAGTTTTTGTCTTGATTTGCATGAACTTTTACTCGACATTCTCCAAAAGTATGACTTGAGTCTTAATTTTTCTTGACAAATTCTCATTTATATCAAGTTTGTATGAAAATTACTTGACATATTCTTGACATTCTGAATATGGTCTTAAAATTTCTTGACAAATTCTTGACATTTAAATACTGTCTTGAAATTTCTCAACATGTTCTCGACATTCTTATTTTTTCTCAGTATGTCTTGACATATTCTGAACATTTTGAATTGTGTCTTAAATTTACTTGACAGTTCTGAGTTTAAATCTAATGTTTAAAATAATTTAAATTTGGATGTGTTGATATAAAACAATTTAAAATTGAGTTTTTAAATAATTACAAATTTTGATTCCTAAATTTTACAAATTAAATGATTAAAACCAATCATACTGTAGACATATTTCATTCTACATTCATAATATTAAAGATTTATATGGTAAGAAATTATTGAACCAAAATGTGGTTTATATATTAATAGCAAATTATGATGATATACAAATCATTCATTTAACAGAAGAAAAATTGTGTAATGTCATCTGTTGGAATATATTTTAAGTATTACACATGGACAGGATGTTCCCCATAAAATTAAGCTATTCCACACCCCCAGAGTACACACAACTGTCAAATAGAAATTACTGCTTTACCTGTAATAAGCCATACAAATTATCAATTGACCGACCATGCCACTACAATTTAAAAAGTTTGTTCATAGACAAAAATGAAACTCATCATTTTGATGAAAAAAAATGAATTTAAAATTGAATATTTCCCAAAGATTAAAAGAAAAGTATTATCTTCCCCAGGAATAATAAAAAATGTATTTATAATGGGTCCATTTTCTATAAAAATCATTGGTCTTATGAAATGGATCCCAAACAAACATGCATAATATAGATCTTAACATTTTTTTTTCTTTTTCGGAAGGTCAGTTATCAAAAATATTTATTTTTGTTAAAAAGTTACAAAATTCAACACTCAAATTGAAATAAAAAATGTTTTTTTGGTTGTCCTAAAATATGAACAAGGTTTTTATTCAAGATGGGAACTAAGTCTTTGACCTTCACGAAAGCCCCCCCCCCCCCTCTTATTTCAGGCACACAAACCCAAAAGATGAATTTTGGGGTCCAAAAGAGACGCATGGTCACATTTTAAAACTGCCTTATAGACACCTATTTTAGTAAAGCAAATTTGACTGGCAGTTTTGCGAATGGCAAAAATCTAAATGCTGTTTGTCAGCAACTTCAACTTATATTCCAAGTGAAAACAATTAATTAAACGTTTAATCAAAATTAATCAAAATCAAAGTACATGGGGGATTATTCAGGGTATTCCAACTAAGTTGCACCAAAAGGGTATCTTACTACACAAAATTAATCCTTGATTCTTAGTTTAGTTTAGCCATAATAAGTTTATAACAGCAAAAGAATGTCACAAACAGTGCAGAATAAGTCTGTTCACATTTTTAGGCGAAATTTATACTGTTGAGATAGTGTCAAGACATATTTAAGACTGTCAAGAATGTGTCGAGACATATTCAGACATTATTTAGAATGTCAAGAATATGTCAAGACATATCGAGACAAATTTAAGACAGTCAAGAATTGGTCGAGACTAATCCAGACTCTTATCAGATGAGACAGGAAGTGTCGAGAAATTTTAAGACAATGTTCATACTGTCAAGACACTTGTCAAGAAAAATCAAGAACCTTATGAGAAAAATTCATACAATGTCAAGATTTTTTTAAAATTATTAAGACAAATCAAGAATGTCGAGTAAAAATTCATGCAAATTCAGACAAAAACTGGTCTTTTCAGACTTTTTGACTTTTGTAGTGAAAGGGCCCCAAAAATGACTTGTGTAAAACCATTTAAATCGGAAATCCAACGGTCTAATCTATTTTAAAAAATGAGAAACACTTATAAACCACATCAACAAACTACAACCACTGAACATCAGGTTCCTGACTTAGGACAGGTGCAAACAAATGCAGCGGGTTTAAACGTTTTAATAGGTAACAACCTTCACCCTTACCTGAAATAATAGTGTAACATCACAGCATAGAAATATCACTATAAAATATCAATTGAAATGGCTTAACTAAATCAAAAGACATATTAACAAAAACAAGTGAACATAAACTGAACGAATAAATTTGATCTATGACACAATGTAAATACAAAATCAATAAAATAAGGGGTGAGATGTTCACCACATATTAAACTGTAAATTGTATTTTTCTTGAAACCATTTACGATTTCTCTAGTTTTACATAGGATTAACAGATCAATATTCTTAACTAACATAATTTTATTTGATTTTTAAAGTTCTTCTTTCTATATTTTAAAGACAATTTCACATCAAACTTTAAAGACGGATTAAAAAATATGGAACAACAATTAATGGTCACTCAAAAGGAAATCCAGCACTTGAAAAATGTTCAGACATCATTGACATCGCAAGTTGATTCCGTTCTGCAGATGATATCTGCAAATGAACAAACAGGTGAAGTCACTTAAACATTTAAGATTAAAAAAAAAACCATTTCATTCGACTTCTTCGTACATATAAGCTAATACTCGGTATTTTTCATTAAATTGGATATAATGTATAGTACTGTATATCAAATCAGAATGTTGATTTTTTTTTTAAAATATATGGGATAATTTTAAGTACTTTTCATTTGCTATTTAAAATATTTTACATACTAAATTAAACATGTTGTTTCTTAACAACGGTCACTTTGGGGGAGCTTTTTAAAATTTTCTACTGTTACAGTAATAACCTTTTTGTCAGGTTATTAGGATACCTGAGTATAGCAATGCTAATCACCATGCGTTTAATGGTAATATCATTTAAAAAGCTATCAATTATCGATGTTTAGAAGAAATTTTGTATCTCTTTAAAAAAGAAAAACAATATAACAGCACAAGTTAGAGGTGAATCGATTAATTTGAACAAACAATTCGCCGGCACGCATAAAGAAATCCGGCATCTCATATCAAATAGAATGATCCCGCTGTCCAGAGGATATCTCAAATGAAATAAAAAATGAGGTATCTAAACCATGCACGTACTATGGAACAAAATACGAAAGCAAGATACATTTCAAAACCAGTTACTAGTAATAGTACTTAATAAATTATCTCTAGATATCTGGAATGCCTGATATTTCCAGGACAAAATGCGTTAAGATTAAATAAACATGGTGCTTTTAAAGGCATTTACAATACACATTTCAATCCGATTTTTATTAAGTTTAAAAATCTGAGATCAACATAGTATCCGCTGATTAAAACGAATATCAGAGATTCTAACTGTTTGTGCATACATATGACATTAAAATGTTCTAAACGACCCATATTGCATATTATTTAGTTCGTATAAACACAAACGTAACAAGCACTTAGGAATAAAGTTTATTCTTAGACCAATGCACGATTATCTGTAGCAGAAGAAATGGTGGTCAACACTTAGGAGTAAGCACAACACAACCGCTTTAACACGTAAATACATGAATGTTTTATGCAGGAAGGAAAATATTGTTCCGAAAATTTAAAAAAAGCAATACAGTTCCGCAAAGAAAGATTAGTGTCATCCTGGTCCTTACACTTTTAATAACATGTATATAAAATTACAAGGAGTCTTTTTGATTTAACAATTTAAGTTAAACTTTTTCTTAAGAAAATCAGAAAATAATTAAAATGTTGGTTAACTTATCAGCAATATGAAAGAAGATGCATGACACTTTCAAATTATTTTGCATATCTTGTTTATGAAAACAATCGTTTTTTGGAACGGCTGACTAAAGAACTCGGAGTCCGCAGCAAAACTGGGATTCATGCTTATACCTCTACATCCTATACGAAAAGGAGATATTTGAAAATCACAAACCTGTCCATCTATCCTTTGGTAACAACATAAAAACGTTAATGTCTTCATACTACTCTTTCTACAGTAAAGATTTAATTTGGATAATATTTGTTGAGTTTCGTGGATTGGTATTTCAACAGACATCCGTTATTCCAAAGGCTTATCATTGCGCACCCATACTGACCGGCTTGTTTTTTGTAATTCAAATTTTGTAATGAGAATTCATATTAAACCTTCTTTAAGACAAAAAGCAAAGAGAAACGTTCTTCTGAAAAAAAATCTCTCAAATTTCACTTTCGAATACATTGATAATGTCTTCTCACTTAGTATTCCACATTTAAGTGAGTGTTTTGCATCTTATTTTTGTCACAGTGAACATGAAATAAAGGACACTACCGACAGTAAAAGATTCGCCTCTAATCGTGATTTTGTTCTTGATATTTACACTGCAGATGGACGACTTAAAAAAAAGAATCTATGACAAACGACGTGATGATTTCAACTTTCGATTGTCATCTTCGCATTTCTCAGCAGTAACATGCACTCTTTTTAATTGGATGACGTTTATAAATGTCAATTGACACGTTACGCACGTACATATTCATCATGTACGGACTTCATTACGATAGATGTGCTCCTTACGCAATCATTTATTTGACGAGGAAGAATGACTACAATCAACACTACATAAAGTTCACAGCTATCGTAATACATTGGTTGACAGATACGATATGTCTGTCTCTCAACGCACTAATAACATGTTTTGTAATCTTAGATCTTTAATTAACAGTAAAATTGACACATAGCAGGAGACGCTTACCCGTAATCTTTTTGAGTTCATGAGATATACTCAGTAACTGTTTTAACTTGATTTCTTTGATTTGTCTTAATCAGTTGATAAGATTTTAACGTCGATAAACAAGTGTTATTAAAATCTATGATTTCCCTTTGAGCATAACTAATATGTCATAAGTTTATCCGTTTTACGTTTTGTTTAATCGGTTTCTGTAAGTTACTGGTTACATGAAGCACAACAAATTTAGCAATAAATCATATAGTAAATAAGTGTTTATCTTTTTAGTGCAGAGCTAGTCCGCTTAGTTGATTGATTATATACTTTTAATGACAAAAACTGATGGAATTGAAAAAAAACTGCACGCACGTCGGTAAAAAAATGAAATACAATTTTCTTTTGAAATGCCAACAGTATGTGCACCATAAGTTTGGCAGAGATACTTTGGTCGGCGGTCACATTATTTTGTTTAAACATACGAAACAACATAGTTTATCGGCTTTGAATATCCAAGCATGTCCAGTAACAGTTTCAAACATGAGGCTTTATATGTATCCTCTAGTGTTTGTGTTGGCAAGAAATAGTTAGGTAGTGAACAATCGCTTCTTCGGCCTAATGCGGTATATGTTAGTTTATTTTGCTTTGTGAATGAAAGTATTTAAAAGTGTTGTATGAAATCATCATTGTTGATAGAGTGCTTCATTTGTTTATTTTTGTTGGCAATAAATCCTTCATACTGTCATTTATTTGTGTGAAATTATAGTGTTGAAAATCAGTCATAATGTTATTTGTGTCAGTAGTTGAATGATTTAAATGTTTACTGTTCTTATTTATTTACTAAAAAAGGAACTACACAATGAAAAGAAGATTAGCGAAAGATACCAAAGGGATATTCAACGTAATAAGTAGAAAATTAACGGCAACGTCATAGCAAAAGAAGAAAAGATCACAATATAAACAACAGCACAAAAAACACAACATCCAAAAACTAAAGACTGAGCAACACGAGCCCTATCGAAAATCGGGATGGTCTTGGTTGCTCCGGAAAGGGAAAGCAGATCTTGCTACACATATGACACCCATCGTGTTTATCATTTTAATACAAACACGTGATAAGTCGAATACGGCAGGTCTGGATCGGGAAAAAGAAGGACGAGATTGTGGTTTCGCCTATTAGAACATATACGTCGTCATATATGAAACAGATAATCCATGGCGTGCGTAACATTTCGAAGAGATGATTTCAACTTCACCTCTTTGAACTCTTGACATTTTAGCTCCCTCGTGAGCAGTAACCCTCAAAGAAGGCAGGAAATGCAGGCCATGGAATATGGTATCAACTGGGAGATCTATACTCCTTACACTGGCGTTATTCCAATATTTAAGCTAGACTTAACTAGAATATAATTCTCGACTCGAACAGTTCTCTTTGTTATCAACTGGAAGAGGACATATTAATGATCTAAAAATTGTAGTAATCCTAGGCTTGCCAGGCTAGTAACAAGGCAGGTGCTTGCTTGTTCTGTTTAGTGATTATTTTGGTGATGCGATTAAACAAGCAACCACAACAATATGCATGTATGACAACGATACTTGTAAAGGCTACACATGCAGGTAGTTCAAAAAGACAGGATGTAAGCAAAAGTCTTTTTCAAAAGTCATTAAAAATATTAGTTTGTTAGTCGTTTGGCCAAATATTGAGATGCGGTCGAGTTATTCCATATGCATAGAGCAAATACGACGCTATTCATTTCAAAGTTACCTCTGTTTTATTTCTGTTTTCTTCTTTAACATTACATTCATCTGAACTAAAAACCATTTCATAATGTTTATATGCCGTCTACTGGAAGCAAGGATCAGGAAAGAAGGTCATAAAATTAATGACAAAATGTACAGTTTACGTTTGTCGTATATGAATGATCTAATTATCCATATATCTACAATACCAGAACATTCCTTTTATGAAACATTCCAAATTGTGGTTTCTCTCACGAAACCTTGTTGTTTTTACAACAGCAGCCGTGGACAATATCGACAACAGAAAGAGTTCAACTATGGCGGAAGAATGGCTACATAGTACAACAATTTTAACATTTCAGCATTTTCTTAGTCTTACTTATCAAATTCATTAGAACTTTTTGTTTTGAAATATATGCATTTTCCGTATAATCTCTGGTACTTTTCCAATATATTATGCGCTAGCACAACTTTTTCATGCATATTATTGCTATAACTTAGTATACATTTCATTTTAGAATAAGATATATCCTTAATACTAACCAATTATAACTATGCGTTTCATACTTACATTTAATGGTAATCGTTATATAGAAATGCACTCTGTCAATTGTCTAACCAGAAATACTTGTATGCCAACCTGGTATAATTAGTCAAGTATACAACTCTATCCTGGCATGGTATGAATAAGTTAACAAAATGATAACACAGATGGGTTAAAGCAGATGATATTTAAAAAATTAAATATGTCTGGACAGCATTCCACGCATGTAGAGCCAAGACAATGGTCATTCTATATCAGTCCGCGTTGCCCAATGTTTCAAGACGAGATTAAATCTGTTACAACGATTCGACACTCCATGAATATTATCCAGCAATGTGTTAATTATTTTCCGAGACATGTATCAATTATCATTTGTGATCAATCGTTTTTTTTTTTGTTTTTTTTTTGGTGCAAAATCGGAACAGTGGAGCTGGACAAACTATTTCAAGCAGAACAAAGAATAGTTTTGTTTAGGTCTTCATATAGAAATGACATCGTTGAGAACCGCATGTGCTTGGTTAAAAAAAAAACTTGAGGTTGACCAAGTGTTCAATCAAGGAAACAAAGTACATAATAAATAGCAGATTCCTTTCAGAGGCTCTCATGCAACACGAACAAGTCATTTCCATTAGGTTACAGTAGGTGTACTTCTCATTCTTATGCAAAGATACTGACATATTTTTTACTGAAGACGAGACCATGATGTGTAGACCCTATGTAACATTCAAAGAATGGAGTAATAAGAGGGAAAGTGTGAAGCCACTTAACCACAACTTGTCTGTAACATTAAAGATTGAACTGGACATTTTAATGTGAGATCACTAAGAGAATGTTTCTTCTAGGTGTATACAGATTCCATCATTCTGCTTATTCATTGCTTCTTTAGATTTGTCCATTTACATTATTTATGGCTTCCGGTATCCGTGTGATATATCATGCCATTTAAATATACAGTTTAAGTGTTGCAAACTATTTCAGAAAGTGGTAAATGTAGATCAAGCCTTTGAGATGATGCAATGATATAGAGTCAGACTCAAGGAACAAGTCGACAAATAGAATTGACGAGGGTCAGGTTTTGGTGGGGTTTGTGTTGCTAAGTCTTTAGTTTTCTATGTTATGTCTTTTTCTTTTTTTAGCCATGGCGTAGTCAGTTCATTTTCGATCTATGAGTTTGAATGTCCCTCTTGTATCGTTTGCCCCTCTTTGGAAAAAAATTCTTTTAAATGTAACAAAAACTTCCTTTTCAAATTCAAAAAATTGTGTTGTTTTGTGTACTGAAAATTTATATTAATAATTTATTTTAGATTCTTCAACAGGTCATATTTTTTGGTTTATTTTTAAATTTTTAAATTTTTTTTTATTTTCTGTTAAATCTCAAACAGATTAAATAACTGTCATGTGTCATGCTTTAGATTGCATTGGATTATTGACACAATTGAACATGAAATTGCAATTCCATCCTTCCCTTTTCCATTTGGGGTCCCTTATCACATCTCTGCATTAGCGATTTATTATCAAAACTGGGAATAGTTTTAAAGAATCAATCGATTTGTTTTTTATGGCACCCTCACCGGAGTTTGGGTGACGTATTGTTATTCATCGATTCCCTTTTTCCTTATTCTTCTTCCACACATTTTGTCCACGCAGTTTCTTGGAATTTAATTGACCAATGTTGATGGAACTATACCACAATGTGCACCAGCATGTGAAGTTGTGCACCTAACTTTTGAATGGTCAAAATGGCTGCCGTTTCCATGGAAACAGCAAAAATCCGAAAATATTCAAAGTGTTCCAAACTGGACATAACTTCTCTTAAATAGTAACAGGCATGACCTGGGCTGTATTTTGATCTTGGAATTTTCAAAATGGCTACCGTTACCATGGAAACAGCTAAAATATAAAAAATTCGAACTCTGTCTTTATAAGACCCAACTGGATGAAACTTAATGAAAATGTTACCCAGTATGCCAAGATGCCAAGACGATATTTGGAAACTCCAAAATGGCCGCCGTTGTCATGGCAACTGGGGACAAGTTTAACATTGACCCTATGGAAAAATGCATAAAATCAGCATTTTCTCAGAGAGTATAGCACCAAAGTAATTCATACTGTATTGATATATAACATGACATGTGGCAATGAGATGTCTGCTTTTAGAATTTTGGAATCATCTACTGTAACAATGGTTGCAGCACAAATGGTCAAAATTTCCCCAAAAAAAATAAAGTGCTGCAAACTTCATGAAACTTTAAAGGAATAGTAACTGACATGTACACAGTTTCATTTTGAAGTTGAAACTTCCAAAATGGGCGCCGTAACCATGGAAACAGCAAAAATGTCAAAAATTTCAAAATGCTCCAAATTAATGAAATTTTACAAAAATGATAACTTGCATGTGTAGATGCACTCTTTGACTTTGGAATTTTCAAAATGGCTGCCGCTAGCCTGGCAATGGGGGGACGAGGGTGCCATCCGTTATTGCTAAACAAATTACAAATCTAGTTGTTGTTGTTTTTTTTTAAATATCTCAAAATTTTTTTCAGTGCCAAAAATCAAAGAAAGATTACAAAATTTAGAGGGAGAGCATAAACCAATTCGTTCCGATATTAGTGATTTGGAAAGTCGTCAGTATTCGTTGTCATCTGACATCAGCGCAGCTGTCAGTCGTCTTGATGCAAATGAGAAAAAAGGTAATGGTTTTGCTTTCGAAAATAAACAAAAAATTTTATTGATTTCATAGATTAAAAACTTATATTCTTTTCCTTTCCCAAACCATGGTCTTTTCTCTATGGAGTCAAAAAACTATTTCAAAAATAGGAAAGCATGGTTATAAGTCTATAATTTTTATATGATTTGCACATCTGCAAATAGTTGAATTGGATTGCCGAAACTACTTTCACTGTGATCTATAATTCATGTGATATACCCATGCATGTGATCCAAGGGTACTAAGCAAATTGAGTTTGAAAAACAAGTTACATAATTTGTCTATGCATAGAAAAAAGAAATAATGCATTTAAGCTTGGAAAATGTATGAAATTTAGATAAAATAAAATTCCTCGAAATATCATGAAAGATCTTACCGCGTTAAGATAATGGCAAACGAATCATACGAATGAAAACTCTCAATCTGAAGATTATGCCGTTACTTGTACGCTTCAAATGCGGATGAAATATCACTAAAAGATTTTATTTTAGGTACAAAATGTATGTGACATTTCACTTTAGATTTGATTGCATTAATTGCACATTTATCGATTTCAGAAAGTCAATATGGCGGCAAACTCCTTGTCTATTGTGCATTTGATGGTAAATAGAAGCCAATGAATAAAAAATGTTTATTAAAAATTGCGAATGTCTGCTAAGAATTTTAAGGATTAAAAACATTTTTTCCATTGGTTATTGATTTGTAAACTAGGTCGCTTACTCACAAACTTTACATAAAAATCTGACGTTTATAGACTTTTATTCAGTGTGTGAGTTAATCGCCCCAGTTTAAATATCAATAACCTCTAGAAATTGTATTTAAGAATTCACTGACTAAATGGTTTACCATCATAAACAAATAACATCAATTGAAATATAAAACGTGACTATAGACATGGGCATAAAGAACAAATAGTGAAATATATACATCGTAGGAAGAGACAAAAGGGACATCACCTTCCAAAATAAGACAATTAACAAAAGGGCATGAACAGCGTATCTTTTATCGTAATTTCTTTTATCTGGTTTCCCGTGCGTTAAAAAGAGAGATGGAAGATACCAAAAACGGATATTCAGAATCATAAGTCGAAAACGAACAGACAAATGTCATGACAAGAAACTAACAACGACCAAAAGACAAAGAACAGTATACAAGACACGACTTAGAACCACATCAAAGCGGAGGTAATCTCAGGTTCTCCAAAAGAGTGGGAACATCCTACAATGTGGCAACCGTGGATCATGAAAGTACAAAGCCGGTGATAATTATAATTTGGTAGGTCAACTTGAAGTAAAAGACGACGAAATTGTAGAACTTACTACAATTAGAACATACAATTAACTGTCATTATTTGTATAACAGATATTCCATTCGTGTCTTCCAACTTGTGACGGCGTCTATAAAATTTGCGAAGGGATTTTTTCAACTTCTTGAAAATCTTGGTTTATAATTTCCCAATATACAAAATGACACACTGTACGCAATCAACCCTTTGATGCAGTTGTTATTTTGATGCAGATGTGTTTGGGTGGAGCTTAAGTATATTTGAGGTCGAAGGTTGGAATTGACCATTGACAACAACCGTTCATTTACGAGTTGATCCAATAAAGACTTTGGACTGATCATGTCGTACGATTTGTCGCTACTTTAGCTGCAGTTCAGTATATCAATATTAATAATGGTTATAGTATATCTAAATATTTTTACTTTTTCAGTTGGTTTTACTGCTTGTGTTAATGATGGAGACGAAGCAACAAAAACTGGAGGTCAACCAATACCATTCACCCTTAAGCGAACTAGCTATAATGTTGATATGTCGAGTGTTACAAGTAATGGAAAGTTCTCAGTTGTCACCAGTGGTTTGTACCTTATATCCGCAACGATAAGAAGTAAAACAGATCATGGATACTTTGCATTATATGATAATGCGTACGTATTGGCATATGGATACACTGCTGAGCATAATGGAGAAGATACATATGTTCACAGTGGTACAGTAGATGCGGTGCGCTATTTTGTGTACGGTGATATCATAACCGTGAAGCCATGGAAAACAATGGAAATCGGTGCTTGGTCTTGCTTAACTGTTGTCAAACTAAAATAAGAACAACAAGATATATAGCAAGATTAAAACAAAATGTTTGCCATTAAATTAAATGCTTTTATATAATTTTGCTAAATAAGATATTCTCGTTTTCAAATACTAGTGATACTACAAAGGTGTTAGTCAAGTAATTGCAAGTAGTAAGTGCAGAACATACCGCTATTACTATTCTATTTCAATGCTGTTTCAGGACATAACCTACAAATATAACTTGATATGTATTGTATTTCTATCCATTTGGGCGTTTTCTTGTTTATCAATCACTCATTTCCAACAGTCGTGAGACATTTAGCTTAATTTCATTTTTCAATTAATTCATATTTTATTTTATTAATGTTTCAAACATTTAACCCTGAACACTTTAAAGGGGCACTAGCTGTCAAATTCATGGTGACCGATTTGACTCAAATTCTCATATTTGATTTATAACAATGTAAAACATTTATCCAAACTATCAAAAGTCTAAAATAAACAGTTTACAGAGCATGGGGTATATAATATATAGGTTCGTTTAGTGTGTATTTTAGTCCAGACGCCATCTAAATAACTATCGATTTGACCTCAGACCATATAAGCGATGTAAACATAAATAAAGATATGAATAGATTAAACCAACACGTGCAATGGGATTTTTATAGGTTTGTTTGATTTGATTTTATAGATTAAAGATAGATGTTTCTCATTGCTTTTAACCGTATAAGAATGATTTTATGTGCTGGTGGACGTTTCGTCCCCGAGGGTATCAGCATTATATGGTCATTTTTATAAATTTTCTGTTTACATTTTCGAAAAACTAAGGATTTTCTTACCCCAGGAGTAGATCAGCTTAGCCGTATTTGGCACAACTTTTTGGAATTTTGGGTCTTCAATGCTCTTCAACTTTGTATTTGTTTGGCTTTTTAACTATTTTGATCTGAGCGTCACTGATGAGTCTTATGTAGACGAAACGCGCGTCTGGCGTATAAAATTATAATCCTGGTACTTTTGATAACTATTTACACCACTGGGTCGATGCCACTGCTGGTGGACGTTTCGTCCCCGAGGGTATCACCAGCCCAGTAGTCAGCACTTCGGTGTTGACATGAATATCAATTATATGGTCATTTTTATAAATTTTCTGTTTACAAAAATGTGAATATTTCGAAAAACTAAGGATTTTCTTACCCCAGGAGTAGATTACCTTAGCCGTATTTGGCACATTTTTTTGGAATTTTGGGTCTTCAATGCTCTTCAACTTTGTATTTGTTTGGCTTTTTAACTATTTTGATCTGAGCGTCACTGATGAGTCTTATGTAGACGAAACGCGCGTCTGGCGTATAAAATTATAATCCTGGTACTTTTGATAACTATTATGTGCATCGAATTAGTAATCAAATGATTTACCGTAGTTTCACTTTCATTGTTGACACTCTTTTTCTTTAAATAACCAGTACACGTACAATGAATGCGTTGTCAATCTCTAGCTAGGGGTTAAATTGAAGTTAAATTGAAGTTCACATGAATACGGATTTAAAGGGGTCGACTCATTCACTTGCAAGTGAATAACTAATTATCAATGTTTCTTAAATTTATCAGAAATTGTATGAAAATATAGAAAGATTATTTTTTCATTAGTTTATAAATGCTACTTTTTAATAAATGTGTCTTGTCTTTCCTGTGATGCAGCATTGTTTGTTGGTAATATATAATCCCTTTCTTCGTTGATTCTTTTCTTAGGGCTATACAGCATAGAACATTATCTTAATTATGGTTTCCATTATTTTTCATGTCTATTGATATTTCAAACTTCAATTCATTGACTGATGAAATTAAGAATTGATCGGACTTTTGTCTTCGAATTTATTTTGGTCACTTTGACCTGACTTTTGTCTTCGAATCTATTTTGATCATGCATGTTTCTGTGTTTTTCTTCGTTTCTTTAAGTGATGCATTTCAATCTTTCCGAAAATAACCAATACAATCCAAAGTTATGGAAAATAAAAACATTTTTGCAGGTAGAAGCAACATAATTCAACATAATTGTGTGCAGTGTTCTAAATTTGCCGATATGTAGCACTTGCTTAAACAAAGGTTCATCAACAGAGTATTGCCTATATAAGCAGATATGTTATGATTGCCAGTTATATAACTCTCCATCAAAGCAAAAATAACGTAAAGTTTACATTTATAGTTCCCGGTCCTCACCAATGTGCAAAATCCTTACCGCATAATAAGCTATAAAGGCCCCAAAAGGACAAGTTAATGTAAAACAAAAACAGATATGATATACAGCAACAAACTACACTCACTGAACCACAGAATCCTGACTTTGGACAGGCACATACAAAATGTGGCGGGGTTGAACATGCTTGCTTGCGCCAAACACTCCCATAACCTGTGACCGTGGTGTAACAGTACAACCTAAGAACAAACTATAAAAATTCATTTATATCGCTCTATTTAATCAAAATATGCAGAGAAAGATGTTTACAGAACAAATATCAAAAGGTTTTCCTCAAATAATTGAATGAACTATATGTCTAGTGGAAGGAATAATTACACACTGGACTCCTATAAAGTGGATTGAAAATTGTACACAGCAAGAAGAAACACGAGAAAACTTAACATAACATAAAACGTGCCTATAGAAAGAAAAATTACATTTTATTAGCAAATAATTAATATCTTTTCTCAAAAACATTGAATCCGTAGACCAGAAAAGCAAAATACACAATTGTGTCCGCCCACTCCATTACTAATCGTCTAGTTGGCAAACTGTTTCAATAGGGTGATGAGCGATTGTTATTGAACGCCGTAACTGTCTTATAGTGTAAATATTTAATGTGTTTTGTCATTTTGTCTTTACGTCCTGTCATTTCTTCTGTATGTTCTGTGTAAGTGCCTTTATTTCCTGACACTGCATCTCTGTGTTATGTCAAATTAATTATTTGTTTTGTCAAACAATTGTATGATATGTCATTGCTATTCTTTGTTATGAGCAAAATGCATTGCATCATGTTGTAACGACTGAATATTCTGTGAATACCTCTAAACTTTATGATCAACTACTTTTACGTTCTTTCACGTTTCCTCTATGTTGTGTCTATTCTTTCTTTAAGTAAGTCAGTTATTAACTGCGTCCTGTCTCAAATATGATTGTTATGTTAAATGTTCTAAACGTTTTGTTTTGATACGTCTTTGTTCTATGAAAACCTCATTATATTATATTGTAATGGCTTTATGTTGTGTTTATACATATGTATCTTCTGTGAAATATATAATATATCATGGTATAGCTTATATGCGTTTTTCCAAACAATTGATACTTTCTGTTAACATTCAAGATGTCAACGTTATGTACAAACACGTCTTACATTATGTACAAACACCTATTACGTTATGTGCAAATGCCTATTACATTATGTGCAAACACCTACTACGTTATGTACAAATACCTATTACGTTATGTGCAAACACCTATTACATTATGTGCAAACACCTTATTACATTATGTGCAACCACTGATTACGTTACGTGCAAACACCTATTACGTTAAACGCTTTTTTAACACATTAAACAGATTTAAACAAAACGCATTAATGATGTATACATTTACAGTAATCGATAATTATGGAAATGAAAATAACGTAATATGTTAAAAAAACAATCCAACCGCATTTCATTAATGTAAACGGAGAATCAATCATGCTCTCTTTCACGTCCTCCAACCGGGTCATTATTATATAGGTCGTTATAGTTTACATACATACATTGTTTCTTCCGATTGCACCCGATATGATCCGTAAATCACCCTCCCGGTAGGCTATTCTAGCGAGAAACGTGCTACCAATGCAAAGACGTATCCCTCGATTTATGTAGCAGAAATAATTTACATTTTATTGTCGTTCAATTCCAATAACAGTCGTGTATATTATTCAGAACAATATTCAAAAGACATACTGATATTTAGTGATTCCTCCGTCCCTGACGATCGAGAGAATAAAAATCTGTAATCTGAGGCGTATTAAGACGGGGGTCAGGTAGCCCACCTCCTCTTATCTAGGACTTTTTTTTTAATTAACAGGGATTTTTTGGCAACATTTGGTCCTATTCTTGATTAGAAATATGAAAGACAGGCAAAAGGGTATATCAAAAAGATGCATTTTCTTTAAAAACTTTTGTCTCATTGAAAACTGCCTTATCTTAAATCCACAAAAATGACACATACAAATAGTCATCCAGGTCTCTTCAGGTAAAAGGTTGCCTTTACTTTGAATGGGCAACCGGGAGGAGAAAAATTTAAAACAAATTTGTACTATAGTAATATATGTATAGTATATGGTATGTAGTAGACAACATCTTTTTTTTAAGGATAACAACTTTGATGTCGGACATTGAAGTGGTAGTCTCCCTTATAATAGACAATGATAAAAAAAATCTGGGCAACTCTCCGTAATTACGAGCAGGATCTGCATTCATCATAATTGGAACTAGCGTGTCTCTATATATAGCTAGTGTGTGTGCAATGTGCATTTTGTCTTATTTTGTATGCATTTTTAGACAAGTTTATTGAAGTTTGTTTACATTCTGGACAAATGACATAAACAATATGGAATTTTCAAACATTTTATTATCAAGAAGCACATGTTTATCAAAACATTAGTATATATATATTATTATTTACAATACATAGATATACAGTATATGGTTAAATCATTTCTTAATATCCATATGGTAATGTCTTATAATCGGACACACTCACTCTCTTAACAAACACAATTCTATAATCTTTGCTCTGTTGGCCAGTTATAACCCTACTACTTTTTGAATCTCTTATGATTTTATGCTCATCTACTACAGTTATTGTTGTCTTCTCAGAAGTTTTTACCATATCCTTGACAGCATCAAAATTTATACTAAGTGCATTTATATAATTGAGGGTAATACCTCTTACTTTGCAAACAGTCTGATTTCCATCACCATAGGGTTTCGGCAATTTGTAAGCGTAGTTTTCAGGGCCGCCTGTCACAAAATGCGTAATATTATTAGCTGGAACCTCATCCGTAAGTTCTCATAATAATCACCTAAAGGTGGTTCCCATTCGACCTGTTTAGCTGTAAATATCACAGAATCTGTATCAGCATATAATACGCGATCTCCTAGCTTGTCCAAATAACTGTACAGCTTAAGTCTGGCTTGAGCTGTTGTATAGGCTGCTATTACAACGTTAGTTCTTCCTGAGACTTCTATAAATTCTTCTTTGTTCCTCCAACGCATTTCAATCATTTCATCCGTAACAAAGTTGACACAAATTACTTCTTGTTGATCACTGGTCAACATGTCAAAATAAACGTATGTATCAGCTACGTACTCCACTTGAGGTAAATTTGTCCGTTGCCCGAGTTTACCCCAGAAGCTATTCAACATAAGTTTAGCAAGGGAAGACCCGGATTCTTTTTTATTTTGTTATAATCTAATTGGATACCTTTTTTCTCTAAATAATCTTGAATATATCTTTGTTTGTCGGCTTCGGTTTCACACCAGGAAGGCCATCCACTTGCCTCTTGTTTCATTTTTAGAAAAGTGTTAATATATTCCGTAAATATTCCTCCTGATTTTGATTTCGGTTCGTATTGCTCGACATCATTGAAATGCCAGACTTCGTATATTTTTTCCACTATGTACCCCTTATTTACTGCCATCTTCAGTTCTTCTGTTACCCATGTGCCAGTTATAGCTCTTTCAGTGTTAGTATGGAGTCTGGTTGTTGTCTGTTGTAATTCAGTACATGTTCTTCATAACGAAAACATCAGTTTGTTATTGATTTTTGCAGGGAACACAGGAATATGAAGTCCACGAGGTGGCTGAACACAGCATTTGATAAGACCCTCATACTTTGAAATATCATCAAAATTCTCTGTTATTATAGCAGGATGTCCCAATACAACTTTCCCAGTTTTATTGATAAAGGGATACAAGGATGTTACGTCATAATATTTGATTTGTTCACCATCTTTAGCTTCATGGTATAGTTTAAAGGCTTCTGTTCTACCACCGGAAAATGCATTTCTAGGTTCAAGTGAATTGACGTAGTTCACACTGTCTACAAAAGTTTTAATATCAATATTTTCAATTATTTCCTTGTCAAACTCACATTCCAATTTAGATATGTATTTATAACCTTGATTTTCTAGATAATTCTTTTTTTCAAGCGTTCGTTGATGGAGATCAGGCATTGTCATTTTATTAACCATGTTTACTGTTTGTTTACTGTAGCACTTTGAACACCCATGCCAGAAACATCCATGATATTCAAAAACAATTTCTTCTCCATTCTCACTCTTTACCATCTTGTGATAGCCATCAACTCTGTAGTCGACAATGTACTTTTCTCCGCCATTGCGTGCATGTTGTATATGGATTCCTTTTGATTTGGATACATATATCAGCCATTTCAGTGCCTTAATAGAGTGTTTTCCTCTGGATTGTAGCCTTCCGCTGGAATTATTCCAATTGTTTCTGGACGAAGAAAGTTTTTCCTGTCGTTCATCACACTTTAAAATTGTTTGATATCTTCAAGATCACAAGCTCTAAGAGGAATATTTGCCTTCTCGTGCAACTCGATAGCCATGTCTAATTGTATCTTACATCCTTTCCGAATACTCTCCCACTTCTAATGTTTGTCAATATTGGCTTTAGCAGTGACTAGGGCTCTGGCACAACAAAGCTCATCATTATTTTGAATCTGAATAATGCACTTTTTGTCTTTCAGAAACCTTCCTACGTCTACAAATTTACACGACTTTCGCCTACTACCTTTCGGCATATCTACATAGGTAATCTCTATTTCCAGTGAACTATCGAGAACAAATTGTTCATATGACTGTAACACTCTTTCAATTTTTCTTAGCATTGTTTCTGCTGACAATTGTGCAACTTTCATAAATGATATTGTTATAGGGAAGTCCAATTCTGGGCACTGTATTGACATTCGTATAAGATCATCGGATTTCATGAATTCTGTCATGTCCTTGATAAGAGATTGAAATAATAATTGAAGCATCTTTAAAATTTGTGGTAAACCACGTACTTCTAGTTCCTTGAATGTAACTTTATATGCTGTTGATTTTGTCCTAAAAGGTTAATTACGCCCTGACACAACTCGTAGATCGTAAAAACGATCCGGTTTATCCTTTTGGGTCAGACGACGTTTCTTAGTAGCGCTATTTTCGGTAGAAACTTTTCTCTTTAAGCCTCCCCCTGTTTGGTTATGAACTTGTTCGAGGTGACGTTGAAAGTATCCTTTCTTGAAAAAAAGACACCGCATTCATTACACTGAAATAGGTCATCGTCTCTATGTCGCAATAGGTGAATTTCAAGATTGTATTTTCGTCCAAACTTTTTCCCACAAATGTCACATTTATACATCTCATGCGGTTTGGAATGTCGATTATGTTTTGAAACTTTTTTTCCATCTTTCCTCGTTGGTGGTTCAAAAGTGAATGAGTATCTTCGAAAAAAGAAAATAATTTATAGGCTAAAATATAACCCATCATGCAACATAAAAATGATACCAGAGTTTACTAGAATAATCTAGAATATACATTTCATACTTTAATAAATTAAAAAATCCCAGAATGCATTTCGAAGGCTATATAAAATTTCGAATTATCGGTTCATTTCATATTTACAACAATCTTGCATGTGTAAAGATGGATACACAAAATTGTCCTATTTGTGAGTTGAGATTTTCAAGGAAAGATAATATGTTGCGACATCATAGAAATAAACATGGAATAAGTCAACCATATCTACAGAGCCATGATGTGTATCCGCCGCCTCCTCCGCCATAGGAAGATAGCCTACTGCCTCATCCTCCTCCGCAAAAGGAAGATGACCTACTGCCTACTCCTCCTCCTCCTCCTCCGTCCTCCAAAGGAAGATAGTCTACCGCCGCCGCAGCTGAGGGACGAGAATGCTGAACACTTTACGTTTGAACATCTTTTCACAATGACAGTGAGCGGACCAACTTCTTGTGGGAAGACATTTTTTCTAAAACAATTGCTCCAAAATTTAGACACTATTTCACCCAAACCACAGAGAATTATATGGTTGTATAGAAGATGGCAGCCTTTGTAAGAGGAAATAAAAAAAAACAGTTCTTCCAGGAGTGCAATTCATTCAAGGGATAGCTTCAGATTTGGAAAATGATAGCTTTCTTGACCCAACAGAGCGAAACTTGATTATTTTGGACGACTTGATGTGTACTGCAGCCAAAGACCCGAGAATTACCGATTTGTTTACTGAAGGAAGGCACCATAGGAATTTATCCGTAGTAGTTCTTAACCAAAATTTGTATTACAGTAAGGACCCTACCCAGAGGAGAAACTGTCATTATTTAGTTATGTTTGATAATCCTATAGATAAGCAACAAGTGATGACATTAGCTAAACAAATGTATCCAGGAAAAGTCAGCTATTTTATGAATAAGTTTCAGGAAGCTATAAAACAACCCTTTGGATATTTATTAATAGATTTAAAATCAACAACTCTCGAAACTTTACGATTAAGAGCAAATATTTTAGAAGAAAACTTTCGTGACGTCACACATACGCAAATGATTACAAATACAACAGTCAGAGAAGATTTACAACATTATACCGAAAAGATTCGAAGTGAACAGACGTTAAATAGAGATCTCTCAAAAATGAATTCATGTGACGATTGTGGTGTCTTGTTTGAAACTATGCATGATCTACAGAGACACATTAAAACATGGTGCCCGGAAAAAAAAGAATCCAAAGGAAAATTGCCTGAAGATATAGAAGAAAATAATTCAACAAAAAGGTTAAGACCTGACAACCAATCAGATAACGAGTGCGTTTTAAATGACAACAAGCAAGAACATAAAGCTTTTCTGAAGATAGGCAAAATATCTAGAGACTATACTGAAGAAGCAAGAGAGTCGAAAATAAAGAAATATTTGAAAAGGGGGCTTTCAAAAAAAGAAGCCAAACAGAGAGCAAATAACAAGCTAAAAAATGAGGACTGGAATATACTTATAAATAGATATGTACAGGTAATTGAATACATCATGATATTAAAATATGAAAAAGTGCATTTAAATGTTATAAACAAAGTCGAAGCATATTTACCTATATTTATATATTATGATCAAAGAGCTATCCAGATGGCGATTAGAAAATATAGACACCAGCTTGAGAACTTCATAGAAGACAGCCAAATTTCCGGTAAAGATGACGACACTGAATCGGAAGACAATGAAAGTGATAATGGAAATGAAAACCAAAGCGGTAGTGAAGATGAAAGCAACACTGATGACGAAACTGAAAATGAAAGCGAGGCTGGTGAATAGAAATATAAGTAACTGAAAATATTTCAAAAACAATATTTAACGTTAGAACGCAGAACAACGAGCATGTCTTGGAAAGACTATCTCAGGAATATTTATTTCAATCCATCTAACCCTGCCAGCTTTTCCGGACCTGAAACGATTTTTGCTTTTGCCAAAAAGGATGGAAAATATACGTTAAGCAAATACAAAATACGGAAATGGTTACACAATCAGGAATCATACAGTATTCAAAGACAGACAAAGAGACCCCACAAAAGAACTCATATAATAGTTGGCAGTATTGATGACCAATGGTCTGCTGACCTCATGGATATGATAAAGTTTTCAAAGTACAACGATGGATTTTCATACATTTTAGTAGTTTTAGATACATTTTCCAAATATTTATGGTTACGAAAGTTAAAAGACAAGAAAGGTTCTTCCGTAGCTAAGGCATTTGAAGATGTATTGAAAAATCGCTCTCCAAGGCGAATTCAAACAGACAAAGGACAGGAGTTTAGATCGAGACTCGTTCAAGATGTTTTTTCAAAAAAGGGGGATACATCATTTTTATGCATTGAATGAAGTAAAAGCATCGGTATCGGAAAGAGCAATAAAAACGATTAAAACTCAAATTTATACATATTTTATTTACAAACAAACATATAGGTATATAGAAAAGTTGCAAAGTTTTGCAGATGCATACAATCACTCTTTTCATCGTACAATAGATATGCCACCAGCTGAAGTGACCAATGCAAATGGGGAGATCGCCCGCCTATCAACCTATTTTTCAAATTCATCGACGAAACCCGTGAAACGTCTACAATTTCGATACAAGAAAGGAGATAAAGTAAGAATAACACACATGAGAAATGTGTTTTCAATGGAATATGACCAAAAATAGACAGGTGAAATTTTCACAGTATTCAGAAGATACTGGAGGGGTCAAACTAAGATATATCGAATCAATGATTATAATAACGAGGAAATAACAGACTCATTTTATCAGTCAGAATTACAGAAGGTGGATTTAAGGTGGTACCCAACACTTTCACTAAAATTAATTTGGCTCGTTGAATTTTCATAAAATTTTGACAAAGTATTTACTTTGACCCTTTAACAAAAATATAAAAATTTCAAAAATTTTGAACCAACCATTTTATCAGCAAAACTACACTGGTTATATAGCAGTTTGACAAACACCAATTTTGATCTCCCTGTAGTGTTAGGTACCACCTTAAGTGACAATGAACAATGGAAAATTGAGAAAATTATAAAAGGAAAAGGAACTGGTCGAAATAAACAATATTTTGTAAAATGGTTGAATTGGCCTGTAAAATTCAATTTTTGGGTGAAAGCTAGTGACGTTAAAGATTTATGATTGTTTATACATTATGTTGTTCATATTTAATACAATGTATCTTTAATCAATAAATTCTGTTTGAAACTGATGCTAGTTTGTTTTGATAATCTGATTAAGAAACTGGCGTTTCGAGATTTTCCACTCCCCATTCAAATTTCTGTAACCAGAAACAGAGCTGGCACCCCAAAGGGTCCACATGAACTGTTAGTCGGAAAGGATTTCCCAGTCATAGCGGGGACATATCATATTGCTTTCCTTTCCGTTATAGCTATGATATCGCCCTAAACTGGTACTTCTACTTCATGCGTAGGAACTAGAAGTACCAGTTTAGGGCGATAGAAAAATCCCCATTCGTCTTGAAAGATGTGAAGTAGATACTGGAAATATTTGGAAGTATTCTTCTGGCAAGGACGACTGTGTCGATTTTCAAACGTCAAGTGATACTGTCCTTATTTCTGTTCTTCTATTTGGATCAAACACCTACTCAGGATCCAATGACTTAACGGTAAACATTTTACAAGGTGCTACTGTTCTCAGTACAACACAGACAACATTAAACTCGACAAAAGGCAAGCAAATTTATGAAATTCTTGTTGCATATCCAGTCGAAATAGTTGCAGAAAAACGATACACTGTCCAACTTAGTGTGAAAGGAGAAAATATAAATATAAATACAGATCTAGATCTTCAAATTTAGTAAGTTTATTAAGTAATTTTAGCAGTTGAAAACTAAAATTAACTCCTACTTTTTTCATGTTATGTGGTATTTCAAAATATTAAATTTTTTTTTTTAAAAGTAAGTGTATCCACTTGAAAAAGAGGAAAATTCTATAGAATAATTACAATATGTATTTGAAAATTTTTACACTTTCCTAGTCGAGCTGGTTTGGACTGGTCAAAGGGAGACAAAATTAAAATATGATTTGTTTGCTCAGAATATTTTCAAATTATTTTATTGAATAAGTAAATTTTTTCTTTGTTAAAATTTTCACCACTTAATAAAGTGATAATAAAATGATTTTAAAACAAATTTCTATCATTTTTTTTTTCTTATTTCTAAATTATTATTTGATGCGTTTTGATATAAATAAACATATTGTATTAGTGATTTTATTTCCGGTCTCTTGTGGAGAGTTGTCTCATTGGAAATCATATCACATCTTCTTTTTGATATTAAGAGTGAAACTGGGCCCTGTAGATTTGTATAAGTAAAACTCGAATTTCTTCTCTTGCTCATATTCACCCGTGTGTTATTTGCAGGAATAAAATAAAATAGTTGAATAACTCAGTATTTATATGAAAGATGCAAGAGATTAGCCTTTGAACTTTTAAGTATGAAACCATGACACTTCGATTTCAGCTCCCTGAAACATATACTGAGCCAAAAAAGTTTAGCAACAAAAATATGAAATTTTATTTGATTACCAAATCATAACAAGTTATAATTTTGATAATATAAAAATGGAATTATGACTATCAGAAGCAACATGAATGGTTAACACTCACATTCATTAGGATATTTTTGTATGGAGCCCGGGAGGGTCAAAATGCGGAAATGAGTATAGTGTTATTCAAAATCCGTTACCCGGCCATGTTCTAAGTGCATCAATGCAGAACTGGAAGGCATACCAGCAGCTGCTCTTAGTCAATGCACTACTCTTGTGGCCGGGAACAAATTGTTACGTGTTGACGTAAAGCGAAGGTAACGCTCCTCCCTCGTCGATGGTTGTTTTTGGTTTACGACATATCGACCTATCCTGTGCTGTTGCAATTTGTTGATATCTGTTTGTTAGTCTCTAAACTGTTGAGTTATGCACATTAAATTGAGCACGACGTCAGCAACACTCATGCTTGCATCAACAATTCCAAGAGCCATCTGACGGGGGTTTCGGAGAGGCCTGGTTGATGCAACATGCATTTTTTCAAACTTTTATGTGTTTTTCTTACAAATGGTGTGTTTCTGAACAAGGGTGCCAAAAAAATTTAAACTTCGTTTTAAAAATACAGGTACAGAAGGTAAAACATCAATTACACGTGCAAAGCTGAAATGGCGCAAAATCAATCACCAGGAAAAAATTACTACTGTTTAAAATTACAGGTAAAACTAAGGATTATATCAAGGATGTTTAATAAAAAAAAATCCAGAAACAACGTAAAAAAAATTTGAAAAAAAGTGTTGTTAAACTTTTTTTGCTCAGTATATATTGTTTTTACCGAACATATATTTAATTTTAAGTGTTTACAATTAGTTTGTACTAAAATACAAAATGTAGTTATATTTTTGACTTATGTTTTGTTTCAAAGAGTTTAAATGTACAATTATTCATTACCTTTAATTTAAAACTAATAATTATTTTGTAATAATTAATCGGTTTTTAAATTAAGTTGTTGGTTAAATTTGATACAATATTTCAAGTTTTTCATTTGCTTTTTTTTTTTACGCCAGCAATAACTAACAAATAAACAAGTTATTTCCCGAAATAAACAGTCTTCGCTATTAAAATATATCCTTATACTTTTTATGTTATAATTCAGGTTTTATGTATACATCTTTTTATAATCAAAGATGTATATGCTAATATGTTTCGATTAATCTGTTTTTGTAAAAAAAAATCGTTAGTTTTCCGTTTTGTCGTATCCATCATAAACATTCTGACGATTTGTTCCAGTTATTTTTAGAATTCAAATAAATGTAGAACTTAACAAGGAATTGTCTTTTCTTTGGCGAAAAAAAGTGTTTTATTATTGTTTATGTTATATTTTTTATGTGTTACGAGTTACTGTAATTTAAACAAATCACCGCACATTTTTGTCAATGCTGTATGCTTTTGTTATCTTTATTCATATCTGTATTTATGTCTGTATGTTGCTATATTCTTTCTGATTAGTTTGATTTAACGAATGACTTATCAATTTTGTTGATGAAATAACGAAAAATCTATACAATAACAAAAACTGAATGCAATATTTTATTTTAAAAAAGATATCAAAAAGTGTTCAAAGTATGGATTTCGGTGATAGGCTTTTCATGGTGAGTATCCATTAGACAGTCTTCTTCTACAAATCCTGTGACAATTAACAGTGACACAATATCTGTTTGTTGGACAATCCCCATCACTAAAACAGTCGCTTTTGCAATTAGTTTTTCCTCCTACCACAGACTGAGAAACAAATCCTGAACCAGAAGTACGGGGTGATCCACTTCGTCTGACAGAAACAGTGTCCAGGACAACACGCCCACCTCGTCTAGAACTGATTGCGTCAATAACATCTACACCTGAATGATCAGACACTCCACGGCCACTACCAATAGTTTCCAAATGAGAATTTCTAGTCAGATCCACATTTCTAACTAGACCAGATGAACCAATTCGGCTACCAGAGTTCCTGCCTCCAACAGAAGACCCAGACAATCCTCTACCGGAAGATGACCCGTGAGTAATAAATTCACTGCCTATTCCATGAGATGTTCCAACTCCTCTTGATCCTGCTCGTCTATTTGCATCAATAACATCCATTACAGAAAGAGATCCCTCACCACGACGCCTGTTAATGTTTCTTCCAACTGTGTTTTCGACCAGTAAAACCTTCTCCTCTCCATGTCTATCTAATGCATGCTTATCCGAGGGTGCATATACTGTAAAATTGAATATGAGAAATTCATGAATTGATTAATTGGAGAAAAAAATACTGGTGAATTATTTTTTATTTAACAATACAATTATATCAGGTATTGTCGTTATTTAAAACAATTACACACTCTAGGCAAAGGGACGTTGTTGTAAGCAATTGCAGAGAATGTTTGGTTTTGGAAATAACAGCTGTTTTAAAGAACATTCTGTGGTAGGATATTCAAAAGTGTGAAAACATTTTTATTTGATACAGTTTATAAATTTTCTAGAAAAACACATTGAACATTTTTCTTACCGGCTACTGTTATTGTGGTCAATGCCATCAAAACGAAAATGGTCTGGAATCTCATCATTTCTAAGTCTGAAAATTAGAGGAAAAATATCATTACTTACAAAATAGCAGTTCAAGTAATTTAATACGAATTATATAAATAGTGAAAATAAATTGTCAATCTATCAATGCAATATGATTTTACAAAGATATTAGGTTCACGTTACAAATTAGAAAGATACATAGGATGTTTATTCACGATTTAAAAAATACAGAAAACGAAACTTGCATATCTTACATTGATTGTCAAGAATAAGAAAAAGATATACATTTACTTTTACAGTATTTAAACATAGGAAATAAACATTACTTAGAATGATTAATAACTTGAATATCTCAAATAATTATTTCATTCCGCTTAAACTTCCGATGGATTTTAAATATCAGTAAACATCAGTTATAAAAAAAAATATATTCTGAAGCAGTATGTTGCTACTGTATTTACCTTATAATTACTAAAACAAATACCTAAAAGAATGCACAACGCTTTAAACTTTGTAAATTCTTTTTTTTTTTTTAAATTCTGATCGACATATTTATTATCTTTGTTACTATTGAAATATTTATGATTTGTATGTCTTTCATATTCGTTTGTACGAATTAGCTATGATTACTCTTTAATCATTTCTTACCTTTGTTTGAAGTTATTGGAACTAATTCTAATGAATAATGTTTTACTTCATCGTTCTTTTATACTGTTTTCAATTATATTATTGACACTACACATGTACACAAGAAAAGTTTAAAGTTAACCGCAAATGATGAATTCGTTGAATAAAGTTGCACTTTAAATGTCACACTGTCGTAGTACTAAGGAACTGTAATATATGTTAATATAAAGAAATGTTCTCAAGGTCAATGACATACTTTGTTTCCTCCTACACTACACATAGTTTTCGTTACGTCATAATACATGTACCTGTTATGAAATATTGTTTTGACCTATTATTAATGTTTTCAAATAAATTCATGGTATATTTGGTAGTAACCAGAGAATTGCACAATATGAAAAAATAATAAACTGAAGTCTTTTATTTCCTTTTAGACGATCTTATTTTTTTATGAATTGCTTGGAAAACCACTGCTTAAAGGTTATCTAGTTGACTTTGGATCATTCTTCTAAGTTGTTTTTAGGACTTTAGAATTATACGCAATACTAGCGGTTTGTCTAAATATGGTTTACTAGTATTAAATAAACTGGACTCTATTAAATACAAGTTACAAATTTTATAAAATGGAAAACTAAGAATTCAAACAAAGTTAAGTCAAATGTTGGCACCGTCAGCTTTATCTTGGAATAATAATAAAAAAAAAAAAAAGAATATTTATTGTTTCGTTGCCTGTCGACATTTGTGCTGAATGTAAAATTTCAGACACTTATCTTTCATCTTGACTTAAATTTTGAGATTTAAAATACCTTGATCTTTCGTACCATATTAATATTTTTGTGTTAAATTTATTTTTTCAGGCGGACAAAACGCCTCTTAAATTCCTAATCCCATGAAAAAATCAAAAGCTCATACATGTACACATCAAACAAATGGATATCAAATGGTTTATTCCTGACTTGATACAAGCATTTTCTTATGCAGAAAATGATGGATTTAACTTTATCGCATAGCTAGCTAAACCTTTCACTTGTATTAATGTTACAGTTGCATCAAATTCTATTATATTGACAACGATGTGTGAACAATTCAAAGAGATATAGGTAAAATTTTCAGAAACAAGGAGTACAGCAGTAAAAACTGTTATAATATTAATCACTATAGAAGCAAGCAAATATGTTATATATATAAGCACAAAATGTGATATAACAAAGCAAATTAGCAAAAATGAAAGAAAAGAAAACAAAAATTTACATTATCGAATCTGAAGATAAAGGTAGTACTTATATCTTTACAATTTTCTTGAGAAGCTACTGTTTGAAGTCTGCTTAATAGGAATAAAGACAAAACCCAGCCAGAAAAAGTTAAGCACTCATTCGATTGGCAAACACTTATTAAAAAGGGGAGATGGCAATTATTTTGAAAAAGCCAAAAGAATAGAAAATAGAAAATAGTCAAAATGAAAAAAAAAATCTTTGTTTCAAATAAAGAAATACTTGGCAAAAGTAAAGTTGTATCCTGTCCAGTACTATAGAAAAAAACTCACATAACATTTTATTTGCATATAAGAAAAGTACCATCACTGGAAGTTATCCAATTAAATTTCTTCACTTATCTAACCTGTTTACAAGGTTAAAGACAATGTAACATCAAGTTTACAAAATATTCTATAGAAACCCCAATTAAAAAAAAATAATACCCAAGATATATGGTTATGACACAGAAATGTTTTACTGCAATAAAATGTAGGATTAATTCATTGTAATTACCTACCATTGTCAAATTCGAGGGAATATTTTTTTCGACCTATTTTCGTTTACAACCGGATGTGGCATACCATGATCTGGTGGTATTACACATTTACCTACCTGTATGATTATTGATTTAAAATTTCTTTTGAATTAACATTAAAAACATGGAATGCACTATAAATCTTTTATGCAACAGTTTTGTGTATTCCATAATTGTTAGTATGGCGTTCTTTTTAAATCAGTGTAAAGCAGACAGTTTGCATACTAAAGATATATAAGGTGTTTTAAACAGTTATTTGTAGTACTAAACAAGAAAGTTGAACCAGGTCTAAAGTAATTTCATAATCGTAGATATATAATATAGATATAGAAATGTAATTATAGTTATTTATTATTTCAAATCGACGTTTATTTAGGAGTATCTATATTTTAACTATTTTTAGTTTCATTTTCTTATATAACCTATATTTGTTTGTATTTTTTCTATATTAAAAAAAAAGTCAATGATCTTTCAATACATGCAATAGAACAACTTGAATCAAGTGCAAGCATTTTTTTGTCATAATTTAGTTTATTTTTAATCTACTAAGATTAGTTTTCACCTGAGATTATTATCCTAGCAATCAGTGTTACTAATGTATCGGACAAATTTCACAATACTATATTCGAGGTATGACAGGGTTGCTGTTACAATTTGCATAGTTTTCTAGATTTTGTTTTGTATACTGTTCTTCTTTCGGTGTTTTTTTTTTAATTTTTGCCGCGATACCCTTTGGTATTTTTCTCTCTCTGTAGATAAAAAAACATTAAAAGAAGTGACCATTCTATCAAGTAATCAAAAGTTATCCAACAGCCGTAAGTAATCCAAAAGCCAAAGGTTATCCAACAGCCAAAAGATATTGCGAAATGCAACAAATTTAAGAGTTGATTTATATGTAGATTATATATAAACAACACTTATGAGTATCAGTGTTTTGTAACTTAGAGCCTAACACTGTGATGATAATTCCTTTTCAATTTTAAGGTGGTACCCAACACCTGCACTAAAATTAATTTGGCTCGTTAAATTTTCATAAAATTTTGACAAAGTATTTTCTTTGACCCTTTGACAAAAATATAAAAATTTCAAAAAAATTGAACCAACCAATTAATCAGAAAAATTACACAGGTTATATAGCTGGTTGACAAACACTAATTTTAGCTGATTTTACAGAGTTATCTCCCTGTATTGTTAGGTACCACCTTAATATTGACAATATCAATCATAATGTAAAATGACCATTGATGATAGAGTATGAACAGAAGATATACAAGATATATGTGAATTCATTTTTAAAAATAGTTCTATAGTTTGGTTTTTAATGAGGATGGTTCTCGTCCTTTTTGTAAGCAGATGATCAAGCTTTGTAAAATCAGATACGTCTAAATAATTGTTGTGTTTCCAACAATATTTGAACGGTGGTGTTCAAGTTATTTCAATTAAACGGGGGAAAAAACGTCCAAGCCATGACATTATATAATGCGCTCGGTTAATTTAAAGACAGTGCAAGTCTTTGATTACAACTAAATTAATAACATGAATATTTAACCATATTGTTAGTAAGTCAGAATGATATTTCGTAATAACTAGATGTAGTATGACATAATGACAAATGTGTTTGTTGTAGGGAGAAAACAAAATGACCCTGAGCACACCTTTTTCTTAAGATCAGCATAATCCAAAACTACACAAAATATGACAGAGTGACATTTAAATTTAAAAACAAAAATTAATTCATCATTTGCGGTTCAGTTACACACTTCCTTGTGTGTATGTCAATTAAAAGAAAAATAACCAAAATGGTATAAAAGAACGATTCTGAAGCAGTATTTATCATATACTATCACGACTGCTTTTAAGAAAGGTAAGAAATTATTTAAACAAACGTAAATATTATAAAAATATTTTAAATTAACAAAACATTAATTATGCAACTTTGACAAAAATAAACCAGAAATAATTCATTGAAGAAATAGAAAAGAATAATTAAAGTTCTACATACTAAAAGGTACAAATTATCAAATACTATTGAATATTTCTGTATGGTAAAACATGTAATTTCAGTGATAGCAAAGCAAACATGGAAGTTGTAAGAAAGAATCATTCTTCAATAACTTAATTAAGAATGGTTTATCAAAAAGTGTGATTGCATTGCACAACAATTGAAACACAAGAGACACATACAAATCTTTATTCCAGTAACATATAATATTAATTCTGTTGTTTTCTTTCAGAATTTCTAAAGATGATGATACTCCAGACCTTTTTCTTTTTGGTGTCATTGTCCACAATAACAGTAGCCGGTAAGTAAACTATTCAATTTGCTTTCTGCAAGTTTACAGACTGTTTTAATAGAAGTGTTTAGGGTGTTAATATACAAAAATCTAAATGCCTTACTATAACAAATCATCAAAAAGGAATAATTTGAGTACTGATGAAGGTTATTTACTTACATCAACATATTTTTAATTTTCATTGTTTTTGTATTACTTGATTTGTGAAAGTTATATAAAATGTGCGATATTCATATTACAGTATATGCACCAAAGGAAAAACATGCATTAGATAGACATGGAGTGGAGAAGGTTTTGCTTGTCGAAAACACAGTTGGGAGAAACATAAACGGACGTCGTGGTGGCGGTTCTCTTTCTGTATTGGATGTTCTTGATGTAAATAGACGAGCAGGATCAAGAGGAGTTGGAACATCTCATGGAATAGGCAGTGAATTTATTACTCACGGGTCATCTTCCGGTAGAGGATTGTCTGGGTCTTCTGTTGGAGGCAGGAACTCTGTATCTGGAATCATTAGAGGCTCTTCAACTGGTTTGTCCCGTGGTTTATCTGGTGATGATGATCATTTCACCTCTGGCAGTCGAATTAGTTCATCTGGTCTAGTTAGAAATGTGGATCTGTCTAGAAATTCTCATTTGAAAACTATTGGTAGTGGCCGTGGAGTGTCTGGTCATTCAGGTGCAGATATTATTGACGCAATCAGCTCTAGGCGAGGTGGGCGTGTTGTCCTGGACACTGTTTCTGCCAGACGAAGTGAATCAGCCCGTACTTCTGGTTCAGGATTTGTTTCTCAGTCTGTGCTAGGAGGAAAAACTAATTGCAAAAGCGACTGTTTTAGTGATGGAGATTGTCCAACAAACAAATACTGTGTCACTGTTAATTGTCACAGGATTTGTAGAAGAAGACTGTCTAAAGGATACTCACCATGAAAAGCCTATCACCGAAATCAATACTATGAACACTTTTTGATATTTTTTTTTAAATAAAATATTGCATTCTGTTTTTTGTTATTGTATAGATTTTTCGTTATTTCATCAATAATATTGATAAGTCATTCGTCAAATCAAACTAATCAGAAAAAATATAGCAACATACAGACATAAATACGGATATGAATAAAGATAACAAAAACATACAGCAATTGACAAAGAAGAAACGATAATAAAACACATACAATAATTGACAACAAAACATTTAAAGAAAGAAAATTGTCCGTTGAACCCTCCTAGCCAAATTTTCTGTATACATGTATATAACAATGTTTACAATGCCGCTAAAATGTCTACGTCGCATAAATAAAGTACAAACAAAACGTAAGAAACACCGGTACAGAGAAATACTTAAATATATTTTATTATTACACATTACAAGTTGTAAACCAAAGATTACCAACGGCCGATTCTCATGAAACATCGACAACAGTTATGAAAGAATGTAGAGTGATGCCTGAAATCGTTATTTGCAAATATAAACACAATGCCTTATCAAGTTTTACATTGATCTGCATTCTAAAATAACTACTTAAAGTATTCATATTCTCAAAGAAGTGTTTGAAACTGTTTTATATTAGATACGTGCTGATAGCAAGTTTAATCGGAAAACTAAAGAATCTTTAAAAAAAAGAACCAGCGAAAGACATTACCCAAAGTAAAATCACAAAAATATTGAACTCCAACGAAAGCTCAAAACGGAAAATCCCTTATCAAATGGCAAAATCAAATTATAAAACAAATCACACAAATGGACAAACTGTCATATTCCTGACTTGGTATAGGTATTTTCAAATTTAGAAAATGGAGGACTGAACCTGGTTTTATAGCACTAAACCTCCAACTTGTATGCAAGTCTTATCAAATTCCATTACATTGAAAACGATGCGTGAACAAAACAGACACAATAGTAAAAAATGTCACTAATAGAGGTACAACAGCAACACGAACCCAACCAAAAACTTGATGATTTCAGGTGCTCCGGAATTGTAAGCAGATCCTGCTCCACGTCGTGTTGCTTATTATATTACAAAGCCGATACATAGTCTAATCCTGTAGGTCACATTCGTGAAAAGGAAACGGGATTGTAGTTACGACATAAGGAACATATCCGATAGCATCTGTATAACAGATATTCAATAGCGGTCAACCAACTCATGATGGCGTCCGTAAAATGTAAGAAGTGATGATTTCAACTTCACCATTTAAATCTCGTGATTTAAAAATGAAAAGGATACAATTGGGAAGCTGAAATCATCTCCTTTGTCGTAAAGTTTTGTTTTCAACCGACTCTCATTCTCAGTTTCTAGATATAACATGTACACCAAACCAAATGACAAAATCAATAGCTCAAACACATCAAACGAATGGATGTTAACTATCGTATTCCTGACTTCGTACAGGCATATTTTTATGTAGAAAATGGTGGACTGAACCTTGTTTTATAGCGGTAAACCTCTTACATGTCGTACTTGTATGACAGCCAAATGATCTTTGTTTATAAAAAGAGATATACATGAAACCTGAAAAAAATGTCATAAAAAGAAGTTTAATTTATCCTATAAGCGAAAATGGCTTACCACTGCGGGGTTTTAGTTTGAAATATTATAAACTTTGAGAATTGTGTAGAAGCATTTAATATGATATCGAACATAACAGCTTTATACAGAAAATAATGACGTACAAAGAAAGACACCAGGTGAACGATTGAGCATCGACCCTTTGGTTACTCATCATAGATACAAAAATTGTAAATTGGTAAACAAAATAAGGCGTGCGTTTCTTTTACAACGATTCATGTCACCATCAGATATTCCGACAAAAAGAACTCAGAGAGGTTAAACTAATTATCATTATAATACAAGAATTCAGTAATGGCAATGTATTATGTATAGAAAAACATTTAGATTTTGCCCTATGCTATGGGTATTTATTCCTCACTGTGCAGTTTGTTTGTAGCCATGCACACTTTTAACTTTAACCATTATGACACAGATCTAAGCGCACGGAATTTGTATACTATTTTAATATACTACTACTTAAGTTTTAAAGCTAAAAGATACTATAAATAAGATTTATTAGTAGAAAACAAATATTTCAGTTCTTTTTTCAAACCATGATTTCCTTGATAGAGAACATCAGTGAAGTAAGTTACTTAAGCTCACTTCATGGGAAAATTTCTTCGAACTTTTGTTAACACTCAATAAGGACTAGATTAGAATCGACCAGAAGATAACAGATGAACATGCAAACCTTTCATCTGATAAAGACACGATGGCGCCCTATTTTTTTCAACAGACTGTCGGCATTCCAATGGGAACAAACTGTGCCCCTCTACTTGCCGACTTGTTTCTTTATAATTATGAGGCTGATTTCATGCAGGAACTTCTTAGGAAGAAAGATAAGAAGTTAGCAATATCCTTTAACTCTACTTTTCGCTATATCAATGATGTTCTTTCACTAAATAATTCAAAATTTGGTGACTATGTGGAACGCATCTATCCAATCGAGCTAGAGATAAAGGATACTACAGATACAGTTAAGTCGGCCTCATATCTTGACTTACATCTAGAAATTGACAATGAGGGTCGGTTGAAAACAAAATTTACGACAAAAGAGATGATTTCAGCTTTCCAATTGTGAACTTTCCATTTCTAAGTAGCAACATTCCAGCAGCACCTGCATACGGGGTATATATCTCCCAATTGATACGATATTCCCGTGCTTGCATTTCCTATCATGATTTTCTTGATAGAGGGTTGCTGCTCACAAGGAAGCTATTAAACCAAGAGTTCAAATGGTGAAGTTGAAATCATCCCTTCGTAAATTTTACGGACGCCATCACGAGTTGGTTGACCGTTATGGAATAACCGTTTCACAAATGATATCGGATATGTTCCTTACGTCGTAACTACAATCCCCTTCCCTTTCATGAATGTGACCTACCGAATTAGACTATTTACCGGATTTGTTATCACATAAGCAACACGACGGGTGCCGCATGTGGAGCAGGATCTGCTTACCCTTCCGGAGCACCTAAGATCACCCCTAGTTTTTGGTGGGGTTCGTGTTGTTTATTCTTTAGGTTTCTATGTTGTGTCGTGTGTGCTGTTGTTTGTTTGTCTTTTTCATTTTTAGCCATGGCGTTGTCAGTTTGTTTTAGATTTATGAGTTTGACTGTCCCTTTGGTATCTTTCGTCCCTCTTTTAAGACTTGTCACAAAAAAAAATAAAATTCATGGATATTAACTCTAAAACACGACGCCTAAACACAAAAGTTGCAAAAATTGGTGTATTACTGCAATGCAAAGCAGGAAATGCTTAACCATTTATGAAGTCAGCTGGGTGATATTGTATGTATGCCTTTCTTGTCCTATTAATCATTGTTTGTTTTGCATTTTATTTCAATGATTGTCTCGGCGAAACTGTTATCTTTACCGGTCATCTATTATGTTGTTACGTTTGATTGATCGTAGGTTTTAACTTCTTTTATACAAAAAGGTCCTTCCTGTCATAATTATCATGCATACGGTAGTTACATCAGGAAAAGTTAAACCATAAAATAATAGAAGCGCATCTTAATTGTGAAGCGCTATTCTATATTCATGATATGATTATATGTATGTTTTCTTACAAATACATTAATCATGTTAATGACTACAATGAAATTTCAAAAAAAATGTGTTCGGGTGCATCTTCAACACTTTTACCTATCTATAAATCAAGATGTGGAATGATTAACAATTATAAGACAATTATCCCTCACACACGTAACAATGTTGAAATTTAGGTCACAGAATTACCTTCAACAATGATTGATACCCATACCACATAGTAAGCTAAAAAAATTGTTCATATAAGGACCGACCATATGAATGTATACATATAACAATTAAAAAATAAACATATTATTTCCCGAGGTAAACAGTTTTCGCAATTAAAATATATTCTCATACTTTTTATGTTATAATTAAGGTTTCAACTATACCTCTTTTTCTAATCAAAGATTTCTATGCTAGTATCTGTTTTTGTGGAGAAAATCGTTAGTGTGTTGTTTTGTCTAGCTATCAGCACGTATCCAGCATAAAAAAATTGAAGATTTATTTTAGTTATATCATTATACAAATCAGTGTAGATCTTGACAAGGAATTGTCTTTGCCTTGCGAACAAAGTTTTTTTTTATAATTGTTTATGGTATGTGTTTTTGTGTTACGGGTTACTGTAATTTAACAAATCACAAATATTTTTATTTAATTGCTGTATGATTTTATTATCTTTATTCATATCTGTATTTATGTCTGTATATTGTTATATTATTTCTGATTAGTTTAATTTGACGACTGACTTATCAATATATTTGATGAAATAACGGAAAATGTATTTAAAAAAAACCAGAATGCAATATTTTATTTTAAAAAAAATATCAAAAAGTGTTCATAGTCTGGATTTCGGTGATATGCTTTTCATGGTGAGTATCCGTTAGACAGTCTTCTTCTACAAATCCTGTGACAATTAACAGTGGCACAGTATCTGTTTGTTGGACAATCTCCATCACTAAAACAGTCGTTTTTGCAATTAGTTTTTCCTCCTACCACAGACTGAGACACAAATCCTGAACCAGAAGTACGAACTGATCCACTTCGTCTGGCAGAAACAGTGTCCAGGATAACACGACCACTTCGTCTAGAACTGATTGCGTCAATAATATCTGCACCTGTATGACCAGACACTCCACGGCCACTACCAATAGTTGCCAAATGAGAATTTCTAGACAGTCCCACATTTCTAACCAGACCAGATGAACCAATTCGGCTACCAGAGGTGAAATGATCATCATCGTCAGACAAAGCACGAGACAAACCAGTTGATGAGCCTCTAATGATTCCAGATACAGAGGTCTTGCCGACAACAGAAGCACCAGACAATCCTCTACCGGAAGATGACCCGTGAGTAATAAATTCACTGCCTATTCCATGAGATGTTCCAACTCCTCTTGATCCTGCTCGTCTATTAGCATCAATAACGTCCAGTACAGAAAGAGATCCATCACCACGACGCCTGTTTATGTTTCTTCCAGCTGTGTTTTCGACCAGTAAAACCTTCTCCACTCCATGTCTATCTAATGCATAATTATCCGAGGGTGCACATACTGTAAAATTGAATATCTGACATTTTATGTGATTTTCATGAATTGAATTACTGTGAACAAAAATACTGGTGAATAAAATTTTATTTAACAATGCAATGATATCAAGTATTATCGCAAATAAAACAACTACACAATCTGACAAAAGAACGTTGTTGTAAGCAATTGCAGAGACTGTTGGAGTTCGGAGATATCAGCTGTTTTAAAGAACATTCTGTGGTAGAATATTTTAATGTAATCTAACTTTGTACCCAAACTGAACCTATTTTGACAGTTTTGTAACCTATGTTTATTTATGCGGTAGACAAAAATGTCATTCTGTGTTTATTTGGAGATGTATCAATATTTACTATATTGTTTCATCAATTATTCTCTAATGATGAGTACCCAAATTGCATAAATTCGCACCGTTAAAAGACGAATAAAAGAGCTTTTGTTTAATTGCTTATTGGATATGCTTAATCTTCATTTTTTTAAGAAATGACTACTTGTAACATATTATTTTTGCTAATTCTAAAAAGAAGACGTTTTGATGACGTCGCATGGCGACGTTTCCGTACATTTTGCTTTTTCAGTAAACACTTCATCTGTTGATAAATACTGTAGCGTTTTGTGTATATCTGGATATTTTTTTACCTGTGTTGAAAAACGTGCATAGTATCAAATCATACAAAAACAAATTAATTAGTCTCTAGGAAATCTTGCAAGATTTCCGCTGCTATTTTGCTAAATAGGTGCAATTAGGGTACAGTGACGTTACACACTGAAAACACTTTTATTTGATACAGTTTATAAATTTCGAGAAAAAACACATTGAACATTTTTCGTACCGGCTACCGTTATTGTGGTCAATGTCATCAAAACGAAAATGGTCTGGAATCTCATCATTTCTAAGTCTGAAATTTAGAGGAAAAATATCCTCACTAACAAAATAGCATTTTGAAAATAAAATTTCACTCTATAAACGCAATATAATTTTACAGAGAAATTACGATCTCATTAGGAAATAGAAAGATACATAGGATGTCTATTCACGATTAAAAAGGAACTTTCATAACTTAATTGATTGTCAAGTATAAGTATGAGGTAGACATTTACTTTTACAGTATTTAAATTTAAGAAACAAACATTACTTCGAATGATTTTAAAATAACTTGAATGTCTTAAATAAGCATTTCATTCCGAATTAACTTCCGCTGGATTTTAAAACACAATAACACAAATAAATTTTACTTTGAAGCAGTAATGTGACTGTATCTAGCTTTAAATTACTGAGATCAATACCAAAATGTTGAACTATGCATACGCTTTAAACTGTATAAATCCATTTTTTACATCTTTGATAATTTATTTCCTATCTTTGTTACAATGGCATTAATTATAATTGTTATATCTTTCATATTTATATATATTAAACATTTATGATTCTGCTTTATTGATTTCTTACCTTTGTTTTGGAACAATTTGAATTATTTCTAATGAATAATAATTTAATTTTGGATGTAACGCGTCTTCTGATTGGCTGACGTTATTTTGTTATTAGCCCATAGACATAATTTAGTCATGTGACCGTGACGTCATCAACGTTTTTTCATGGTTTTCTACGGTTTAAAATGGAATTTAGAATTAAATTATAAGAAATGACTGTAATATTTTTTCTGTCTATTCGAAATAACATAAAAATGTGGTGCACACTGTTAAATAACACGCTACGTGCGTTATTCAGTGTGAACCACATTTTTTATGTTATTTCTTCATAGACAGAAAAAATATTACAGTCATTCCTTAAATGTTTTACTGCCTCCAAATCGTTCTTTTATACCCTTTTCATTTATATCGTTTGTAATACTCATGTACACAAGGAAAGTTTTAAGTTAACCGCAACTAATGAATTTGAAGGTTATAGGTGCACTTTTAAATGTCACACTGTCGTAGTACTAGAGAATTTCAATATATGTCTACAGAAAGGTTCTGAAGGTCAATAACACATTTTGTTTCCTTGTACAATCGACATAGTTTTCGTTACGTCATAATCAGGGATGGGCACGATTACTGATAAATGTAATCGATTAATAATCGATTACATGAAGGATTTTTGTGCAATCGATTAATAATCGATTACTCAAATTTTAGTATGTAATCGATTACAATCGATTACTTTATCAAAAGTAATTACATTACTTTTCGATTACTGTCAATTACATGCTTCAACATTTCAACAAAAAAATAACATGCCTGAGTAAAACACAATTATATTGCTCAACATTTGTATAGTGGAAATTAAGAACTTTACCAAATGCATCATTTAAAGCATTGTTTCTAAATTATAAGTTAATAGCTGTTTTTTTAGATCAAATCTCTTAACATGCTTAATGAAGATTAGAAATATTTAAAAAATCTTGAAATTTTGACTTTCAACATAAAATATTAAACTGCCACTGGAGTACAATTTATAACCTGGGGCTAAATATTGTTAATTTCCTTCTTAATTAGACATAAGATAATTGAAATAAAAACAAAGTATGTTTGTTATTGATTAGAAGACTTTGATCATCTCATTAGCACAGTGTACAAGCGGACAGTGACACAAAACGGAAGTTGCTGATCTGTCCGACGGCGATCGGCTCGTTGTTTTTCAAAAAAATATAGAATATCAACACAAAGTGTCCCATAATGGATTGTTCAGCAGCTCAAGGTAAGTGAATAACTACAATGATGTATTTTTGACCATTTAAAGCTTATTTTATGCTTTTAGCATCAACCGTCTTTTTAAAATAACTCCTGATCATGAAGAGGGGTCAAAATTTAGCGATTTTTCGAGTCATAAATCTTAACAAAACTCCGAAAATTCAAACATTTTCAAGATTTTTAATCGATACATAGTTGAATAATCATATTCCGCATACACACACAAAAGTTTGGTTCATTTTTTTTTATTATATTGTCACAATTGAATCTTTTCTATTCAAAGTGTACTGTCCGCCTCGTTGCCACCGTATGTTTTCATACTGTCCGATTCGTTGGTCATATTCATGATCGATATCTTAAGCAAAAGTAAGATTGAAACATGCAATTTATCCACATTCATGACCGATTTCCTAGGAAATATCAACATTTATAAAATGTTACTGATTATTACATATAAAAAGCATTGTTAATGCATGCACATGAAAATTTAATATACGTTTCTCTAGTTTGTTTTAGGAAAATGGGGCACGTAGGTGATTTTTATGGTATATTTATTCATACATTCATGTGGAACATTGTTATTTTTATCACTTAAAAACATAAATAGGGGTAATAACTTTTCATGAAAAATACAACCATGCAACAAAAGATATTTCTAGGCCTTTTATAGCTGACTATGCGGTATGGGCTTTGCTCATTGTTGAAGGCCGTACGGTGACCTATAGTTGTTCATTTCTGTGTCATTTAATTTGTTCTCTTGTTTAGAGTTGTCTCATTGGCAATTACACCAAATCTTCTTTTTTATATTTATAAACGTTTGACACAGAAAATCAAAACAATAGTTTTTTACACTCACTATCATATACTGTTGTTTTAAAATAACTTTTAAACAAGAATGTGACCATAGTACACGGATGCCCCACTCGCACTATCGTTTTCTATGTTCATTAGGCCGTAAAATTGGATCAAAACTCTAATTTTGCATTAAATTAGAATTCATGTCATAGGGAACATGTGTACTGAATTCACCATGCATTTATTAGAATATTATATCGGTAGAGAATCTAACAACAAGGTCCGCAAACGATGAATACGAGCAGCAGACATGAGTAAAGGTTCTGGAAGAGTGACCAATGTCCCCCTTTAATTGACACGAGATCCAAGCTGAATATATAATCTATAAATATTTTCCATATATAATCATAGACAGTATCTGTGTTGAATAAAGTTTAAATGTGGATAAATTGCATGTTTCAATCTTACTTTTGCTTAAGATATCGATCATGAATATGACCAACGAATCGGACAGTATGAAAACATACGGTGGCAACGAGGCGGACAGTACACTTTGAATAGAAAAGATTCAATTGTGACAATATAATAAAAAAAAAATGAACCAAACTTTTGTGTGTGTATGCGGAATATGATTATTCAACTATGTATCGATTAAAAATCTTGAAAATGTTTGAATTTTCGGAGTTTTGTTAAGATTTATGACTCGAAAAATCGCTAAATTTTGACCCCTCTTCATGATCAGGAGTTATTTTAAAAAGACGGTTGATGCTAAAAGCATAAAATAAGCTTTAAATGGTCAAAAATACATCATTGTAGTTATTCACTTACCTTGAGCTGCTGAACAATCCATTATGGGACACTTTGTGTTGATATTCTATATTTTTTTGAAAAACAACGAGCCGATCGCCGTCGGACAGATCAGCAACTTCCGTTTTGTGTCACTGTCCGCTTGTACACTGTGATTAGTAAAGGCAAGAATGTTGTTAAGATTTGTTAACTTCTCCAATCAAATTATATACAAAATATATCTATAGTGTCAAAGGGATACATGTATCTATTTCTAAAAAGAATTGCAATGCATTGCCATTGGTTCATTGTTAAAAGGATTTTGTGTTCTTTTTTAATTTAACTTATATACATGTATATCATAACATTTAAGAAATCAACTGTTTATCTATTCTAAGCTTTAATTTCAACTCTGATTGAAAATGATGTTTTCAGGAAATTTAATACAAATAAGCTTACTACTTTTAAAAATGTACTACAGAACTTAACGTAAGACGGACACATTTCTTATTTTAGATCTATTTTATTATTTCAAATCTATTTTCTTATTTTAATATTAAAGCTCTTGAATTATTGACAAGCACATACATCCATTTGTTTCAAAAGCTAGATATAAAGTAAATTTAGGTAGGGGATCTGGTTGCTCATAATGTAGCTTGAGACAATAGATAGAAATAAGGCAGTTGCTTAACTCTCAAGTATTGTTGATGCATAATATTTTATCTGTACTACAAAGAGATAATATACATATTTTCCTCTGAAATAGGTTATTTTTCATCAAACTATTTTACTAAAGTAATCGAAATGTAATCAAAAAGTAATCGATGATTACATCCAAATTTTTGCTGTAATCGATTAAATTACGATTACATGTAATCGAAAATGTCTTCGATTACAGATTACTGTCGATTACTTGAAAAATGTAATCAATTACAATCGATTACGATTACAGATTACGATTACCCCATCCCTGGTCATAATATATGTACGTGTTATGAAATACAGTTTTAACCTTAATTATTGTTCTCAAATAAACACATTGTACATTTGGTAGTAGCCAGAGACTTGTACAGTTTATAAACAAATAAACTAACGCCCTTTATTTCCTTATAGACGATAATAATATTTTCTTGGAATTGCTCGGAAAACCGCTGCTTGAAGGTTATGTGGTTGACGTTGAAAAACTCTTTTAAGTAATTATAAGAATTTCATTTCAATCTAATACACAATACTAGAGATTTGTCAGCATATGATTTACTAGTCTAATCTAAATAAGGTTTAATTAAAAGTCAGTTACAGATTTTAAGAAACGAAAACTAATAATTAAAACAAAATTGAGTCAAATCTTGGCACAGTCAGTTTTGTCTTGGGCTTTAAAACAAATTCTAGTTTGTTGCGTGTCGACAATTTGTGTCTAATGTGAGTTTTCAGACAAATATTTTTCATCTTAACAGTTGAGATTTAAACAAAAATGTTCTTGCGTTCCGTGTAAAACGTTTTGTTTAAACCTCAACTTTTCAGGGGACAAACTGTCTCCATATCAGTGGCTTTGATCCAGTTGTATTGATTATCGATGTTGTGAAAGATCTTAATTTTCAGTATTGACGCGTCTTTTTCATTTTTTGTTATCTTGAGTTGTGTTTTAATGCGATTTGACCATGGCTAAACTGTGTTTTCTGCCCTTTTCGGCCCAAATCAATCTTAAACATCAATCTAAAGATGAAGCAAGCTAGTTCATATTGAAAAAAAATAATGAAAGAGTCCGAAGTTGAGTTAAAGTTACAGCACCATACAATGATACATATTAAAAGAGACGACAAAAAACAACCACGTTTATAAAATACTACACAAAACATAAATATTCAACATAAATGGGAAGTTTTTCTTGAGTAAAAAAATATTCTGAACTCCGACGAAAATTTAAAACGGAAAGTTGCTTATCAAATGTCAAAATCAAAAGCTCAAACACATCAAACAAATGATTTACAGTTCACTAACCTATAATTGACTTGGTACAGGCATTTTATTATGTAGAAAATGGCGAATTAAACCTTGTTTCATAACTACATGTAGCTAAACCTCTCACTTGTATGACTGTTGCATACAAATCCATTATGTACACAACGATATATGAACGAATCAAACACACATGATAGGTAAAAATATCAAAAATACGGGTACAACAGTAGACATTGTGGTATATCTTAATCACTAGAATATCAAACACATACAAAAATGTATGTAACAAAGAAGCTTAAAAAGACATATAGCCAAAGCACATTTGCACAAATTAAAGTCAATAATACTAAAAATTACCATCTCAAAATAACAAAATAACGGGATGTATTTGTATAGAGCCTCGTCATTTGTAAAAAAGAAATACAAAAAAGCATATAGACGAAGCCCATTAGCAGATATTTTTACATATGTACCACATAAAAATATTACAATGACTGTTATAGTTACACAGCCACGTCAAATATTGATAATCATCATAAAGACAAAACAGTAAAAGTAAAACTGTACCAATTTATTTTCTAACCCGTTTCGCGATTCTAAATTTACTTGATGAGGATAAAGGAGGAAAAATCTAAGTTTAACACAAGTTTAACGTATTTGTGTTATTTTTTCTACTGGTAAAAGTCGCGAAAATAAATCACTTGCGTAAATAAGTTGGTTTACAGTATTCATTAAGACAAAAAAAGGAAAAGACATGTTAATAAGATGATAAACCATGTCAGTATTAAAAATCTATACTTCAGGACCATCGTCAAAACAAATATGACCTTTTTCTTGGCACACGGAGTTCGGTTTCAATGCCAATTTATAGATAGTCATTAAAATAACAAAGAACAAATACGCAACAAAGCACATCACAGATTTCAGTTGGGACTTTAAAGTTTCAACCGACCGGGTTGAAAAATAAATTGCATAACTAAAAAAACTAAAAGTGAAAGTAGAATGAACTGTAAATCGTTCATGCAACAGTTTTGAGTATCCTGTCAGTGTAAGCATTATTCTCTTTTCCAACAAATGTTTGTTAGTCCGTTTGAATAAAAAAAGAAGATGTTTCAAACAAACACAATGTTTAAGACAGTAATTTGTAATGTCAATCATTTATATTGAAACAGGTTTAAAGTATTTTAACCATCTTTGATAAATACATATACTTGAAAATGGATTATTTTTGCGTTCTTTGTTCTTTGGTCTATGATTAACTGTCTATAAATTGGCATTGAAACCAAAATTTGTTATCAGAAGTTTTGATATTTTGAGTTTTTTAGCATCGTATTATATCTGTTTGTACATTTCTATATAAAACAAATCATTATCTTCCAATAATACAAAAAATGAAAGTTCAAGCAACATTTGCCTCGTAATTAAGGATTTTCTTTAACTTAGATTAATTTAGTTATAATAGTGTGTCATCTGAGATTGCCTCAGGTTTTCATTCTGGTTCGTGCTGCAAGATCTTTAGTATTCTATATTGTGTTTTGTATACTAAAATTGAAATGGAAATGGGGAATGTGCCAAAGAGACAACAACCCGACCATAGAGCAGACAACAGTAGAAGGTCACCAACAGGTCTTCAATGCAACGAGAAATTCTCGCACCCGGAGGCGTCCTTCAGCTGGCCCCTAAACAAATATATACTGGTTCAGTGATAATGAACACCATACTAAACTCCAAATTGTACACAAGAAACTAAAAGTTAAAATAATACAAGACTAAAAAAGGCCAGAGGCTCCTGAAATGCGGCGGGGTTAAACATGTGTGTGATATCTCAACCCTCCCCCTATACCTCTAGCCAATGCAGAAAAGTAAACACATAACAATACGCACATTAAAATTCAGTTCAAGAGAAGTCCAAGTCTGATGTCAAAAGATGTAACCAAAGAAAATAAACAAAATGACAATAATACATAAATAACATCAAACTACTAGCAGTTAACTAACATGCCAGCTCCGGACCTCAATTAAACTGATTGAAAAATTATGTCTGTTGTTTCTTGTTTTGTTTTTTGACGAGATGTCATTATTATATCATGTATCAACTTGAATGTTCTTTTGTTTCTTCTCCCTCTGTTGATGAAAGCATAAAAATGAGGTGATTTGACTTTTCATCCATAAAACGAAAAATTATCTCAAAGGAAAACGTTTGTTGCAAAATAAAACAAATCTTAGGGTTGATGCGTATATACCCGTTTAATATAAACAACATGAGTAAGTTTAAATGGTTCGTAACTTAAAACATATGAAAGAAATGTCAAATCCGATTCAATTTTAAGTTTTGTGATATTAATCTTGATATACAATGCTGGAGTACGAAGAGAAGATATATATATATACAATAATCATCAACACCGATTTGTTTGAATTGTTCACTGGTTTTTTTTTAATAAGAATGGTTATAGTACATTTTAATTAAACGTCAAGCGTGGTTAAATTTAATTCGCAAATAACCTAAAAATTTGCTGCGTTTTTAATAGCAGTTTAATAAAATATCAAGCAGAAGTGTTATTATAATTATATTAATTAATAGATAAAAACGCCCGTACCGAGTGGAAATAAAAGGCTTTCGGTTAGTTTTTATTAAAAATGTACAGGTTTCTAATTACAAAGCAATTAATTACATGCATTTTTAACCATATAATGAGTAAGTCAGAACGATATTTCGTAATAACTACATGTATAAGGACATAATGACAAATGTGTTTGCTGTAGGAACAAAACGAAATGACCCTGAGTACAGTTTTTCTTTAAATAAGCATAATCTAAAAACTACACAAAATATGACAGAGTGACATTCAAAAGTTAAAAACAATAATTAATTCATCATTTGTGGTTCAGTTATATACTTCCTTGTATTTAGGTCAATTATAAGAAAAAAAAATGAAACGGTATAAAAGAACATTTCTGAAGCAGTATTCTTTACATACTATTCTAATTGCTTTGGACAAAGGTAGGAAATAATTTAAATGTAAATAATTTAATTTTGGATGTAACGTGTCTTCTGATTGGCTGACGTTGTTTTGTTATGAGCCCATAGACATAATTTAGTCATGTGACCGTGACGTCATCAACGTTTTTTCATGGTTTTCTACGGTTTAAAATGGAATTTAGAATTAAATTATAAGATATGACTGTAATATTTTTTCTGTCTATTCGAAATAACATAAAAAATGTGGTGCACACTGTTAAATAACCTGCTACGCGCGTTATTGAGTGTGCACCACATTTTTTATGTTATTTCTTCATAGACAGAAAAAATATTACAGTCATTCCTTAAATATATATTATAAAAGAGGGACGAAAGATACCAAAGGGACAGTCAAACTCATAAATCTAAAACAAACTGACAACGCCATGGCTAAAAATGAAAAAGATAAACAAACAACAGCACACATGACACAACACAGAAAACTAAAGAATAAACAACACGAACCCCCACCAAAAAACTAGGGGTGATCTCAGGTGCTCCGGAGGGATATAGATATACAAAACAATAATCATGCAATTTTGACAAAGATAAACAAAAATAATTCATTTAAGAACTAGGAAAAAAGGCATAAATAAAGTCATAAATACTAGATGGTACAAATGCTTTAATACTATCTAAATTTTCTGTATGGTAAAACATGTAAATTCAGTGATAGCAAAGAAGTTGTAAGAAAGAAACATGATTAAACAATTTAATTAAAAATGATATATTGAACAATATGCTTACTAAATAAATATCAAATCCGTTTTGTTTTTGTACCCCTATTTGTGACATTTTGTTCACGCATCATTGTCAATATGATGGACATTGCTGCGACTGTTGTACAAGTGCGAGATTTATCGCTATAAAACAAGGTTCAATCCACCGTTGTATGCATTTGATAATGCCTGTACTAAGTCAGGAATATGACAGTTGTTGTCCATTCATTTTAAATGTTTTATCATTCGATTTTGCCATTTGATTAGGGACTTTCCGTTTGAATTTACCGCGGAGTTCAGTATTTTTGGGATTTTACTTTTTACACATCTTAAATCCATAAACATAATATTGATTCTTATATTTTAGAGTATCTAAAGAAGATGAGATTCCAGACCTTTTTCATTTTGGTTGCAGTGACCACAATAACAGAAGCCGGTAAGTAAACTATTAAATTTAATCTGAAAGTTTACAAACTGTTTAACAGGAGCGTTTTGGTGTTAAAAAAATGATTCAATATAAAAAAAAAGTCAGTTATTCACTAATATCTGCATATTTTTCATATTTATTGTTTTTGTATTACTAGATTTGTGAAAGTTAAATAAAATGTCAGATATTTATTTTTACAGTCTATACACCCACGGAAAAACATGCATTAGATAGACATGGAGTGGAAAAGGTTTTGCTGGTCGAAAACACAGTTGGAAGAAACATAAACAGGCGTCGTGGTGACGGATCCCTTTCTGTACTGGATGTTATTGATGCAAACAGACGAGCAGGATCAAGCGGAGTTGGGACATCTCATGGAATAGGCAGCGAATTTATTACACACGGGTCATCTTCCGGTAGAGGATTGTCTGTGGCTTCTGTTGGAGACTCTATTAGAAGGGGGAAAGCAGTAGTTAGAAGTTCATCATCTGGTTTGACCAGAGTATCAAGTAATGATGATCATTTCACCTCTGGCAGCCGAATTGGTTCATCTGGTCTGGCTAGAAATTCTCATTTGGGAACTATTGATGGTGGCCGTGGGGTGTCTGGTCATTCAGGTGCAGATATTCTTGATGCAATTAGCTCTGGACGAGATGCAATTGGCGTATTAGACACAGTTTCCTCCAGACGAAGTGGATCAGTTCGTACTTCTGGTTTAAGACTCGTTTCTCAGTCAGTATTAGGAGGAACAACTGATTGCAAAAATGACTGTTTTAGTGACGGCGACTGTCCAACAAACAAATACTGTGCATCTGTTAATTGTCACATGATTTGTAGAAGAAGGTCGTCTAATGGATACACACCATAAAAGGCCTATCACCAAAATCCAGACTTTGAAATCTTATTTGTATCTTTTATACAATAAAATATTGCATTTAGTTTGTGTTTTCCGTACTGCATCGCAAATGTCGATAATAAAATTAACGGTAGCAATTTTCTTACACCAGATGCGCATTTCGACAATACATGTCTCTTCAGTGATGCTAGTGGCCAAAATAATTGAAATCCAAAGCTTATATAAAAGATGAAGAGCTATAACCCAAAAGGTAAAAAAAGTATAGCCAAATCCGTGAAAGGAATCAGAGCTTTGCATGAGGGAGATACATTCCTTAATTTACAATAATTTCTATCATTTTGTAACATCAAATATTAATAACACAAAATCCGTATTTTCATGCCAGTACCAAAGTACTGGCTACTGGGCTAGTGATACCCTCGGGGACTTATAGTCCACCAGCAGAGGCATCGACCCAGTGGTAGTAAGAAAATTAACGGTACCAATTTTCTTGCACCAGATGTGCATTTCGATAATACATGTCTCTTCAGTGATGCTCGTGGCCAAAATAATTGAAATCCGAAGCTTATATAAAAGATGAAGAGCTATAACCCATAAGGTCCACTAAGTATAGCCAAATCCGTGAAAGGAATCACAGCTTTGCATGAGGGAGATACACTCCTTAATTTATAATAATTTCTATCATTTTGTAATAGCAAATATTAATAACACAAAAAATCCGTATTTTCATGCCAGTACCAAAGTACTGGCTCCTGGCTCCTGGGCTGGTGATACCCTCGGTGACTAATAGTCCACCAGCAGAGGCATCGACCCAGTGGTAGTAATAAAATTAACGGTACCAATGTTCTTGCACCAGATGCGCATTTCGACAATACATGTCTCTTCAGTGATGCTCGTGGCCAAAATAATTGAAATCCAAAGCTTATATAAAAGATGAAGAGCTATAACTCAAAAGATCCAAAAAGTATAGCCAAATCCGTGAAAGGCGCAAAAGCAAACTTATTACTAATCAGCAAAATTAAAACAACAGACATAAACGATGATACGATGAAACGATTATAAAACAAGTACAATATTATAATTAAAAACAAAACATTTTAAGAAAAAATTGTATGTTAAACCCTAGAATAGGACTAGCCAAACATTCTGCCTATATAACAATGTTTAGAATACCCACAAATATGAACACACTACGTCACTAATGTACGTTGCAGGAAAACAGTACAAACAAAAAAAGCGATACAGAATAATAATCAAATACATTATGAAACAATGTGGAGAAAAGCCTGTAATCTTTATTTCGCAAAAATCAACACAAAACCTATTCTTGTTTTACATTTATCTCCTTTCCAAAATAACTATTAAAAGTATTTATGTTCTCGAAGAAGTTTTTGCAACTTTATTCTATTTAAAAACAAAGAATCAGCGAAATACATTAGCCGAATATATATTTAATTTCAGCTTGTTTGAAAAAGGTTAGGTTGTTCTTCGGCTAAACCCTAATTAAACAAAACTTTTTTATATCCTTAATGACGTTTGATGGACATTTTTTTTAATCTGTGATTAACCAAATACACAATCTAAACCATATTCATTGAAATTTATTGAATTTGCTTTCAAAACTGCAGCTTTGAATATGATTTAATGTTCTTCAAAAAATAGAAGCGCATCTTAATTGTGAAGTGTTTTTCTATTTCATGATAAAAAGACTATATACATTGTTATCAGTTATATATAAATATACTTAATAAATGAATGATTTGGAAAATACATTGAAGGTATAAAAAGTCACGAGAATGCCGAATGCAATAAGGTTCTATCCGTGTACTTTGGTTCTAAACCTTGGTTCCATCTGGGTTTTTTGGTTCTGAACCTTGGTTTTTTCCCGGTTTTTTGGTTCGAAACCATGGTAACTGGTTCAACATCCGGGAAGTTTGGTTATAGCAACCCAACTTCTTGGTTCCATCTGGGTTCTATTTTGGATCATTCTAATGTTCCTGTTAAACTTGGAGAAGATAACCGCAAGTATGCAAATAAAAAGATTTAAGTAGGTCAAGGACGCTAAAATTGTTTGATTGCATTATACATTTTAGCGTCGACGGTAAAAGAAGCTGTAAGGTATTTATCCTCTCATTTTAATTCTTTGGATTAGGAAACTAGATGAAATAAAGCATCGTATAGATTTTTAAAATAAACCGAAATATATGCATCATCTAGCCACTTGACAAGTTTACGACTTACATATATATTTGATTGCACATTTATTTTCAAGTTCGACTGACTTTTATTTAATTGCATTGGCTTTGAAATAATGTCAGAGTTTGATAGAAATACATGTGGAGTATATGTAACAAATCGTTTTGTTCAAAACAGAATGTTAAAAGACATATAAAAAGAAAGTGATGATACATTTAAGTTGTAAGCCTTAATCAGATTTAAAAATAAGCTATAAAATATTACAAAAAAGTATATGTACAATAAATTTGTCAAATTTGATACTCCTTGTGAAGGTCATGCATATAATCATTCGGCCAAAAATAAAGAAATCAAAATTATTAAGATTGAATATCTTTATATTAAAATTGTGTGTGCGTAAATGACAGTGATATAGGGATGAGTATCACCAGGACAATAGTCAGAACTTCTGTGTTGGCGCCATAGTGGATGGGCATAAAGTGTTACCCTAGTCCGTACGTCTCAACAAAGATGGGTTCCGTTCTCCTAACTTTAGTTTGCCTCAACCAAATACTAAAAGACTTATACACAATATAAAAAGGAAGATGTGACATGAGTGCCAATGAAAACTCTCCACAAGAGACCAAATGACACCGAAATTAACAACTATATGTCACCATACGGCCTTCGACAAAGTCCATACCGCATAGTCAGCTATAAAAGAGGGACGAAAGATACCAGAGGGACAGTCAAACTCATAAATCGAAAATAAACTGACAACGCCATGACTTAAAATGAAAAAGACAAACAGACAAACTAGTACACAAGACATTGATAGAAAACTAAAGACTAAGTAACACGAACCCCACCAAAAACTATCGGTGATCTCAGGTGCTCCGGAAGGGTAAGCAGATCCTGCTCACACATGTGGTATCCGTCGTGTTGCTCATGTTATAACAAATCCGGTAAGTAGTCTAATTCGGTAGGTCACATTCATGAAAGGTAAGGGGATTGTAGTTACGACGTAAGGAACATATCCGATATCATTTGTGAAACGGTTATTCCGTAAAAGAGGGACGAAAGATACCGAAGGGACAGTTAAACTCATAAATCTAAAATAAACTGACAACGCCAGGGTCAACCAACTCAGGATGGCGTCCGTAAACTTTACGAAGGGATGATTTCAACTTCACCATTTGGAACTCTTGTTTTAATAGCTTCCTTGTAAGCAGCAATCCTCTATCAAGAAATTCATGATAAAAGGCACCAAAATGACAATGTAAAACAATTCAAACGAGAAAACTAACGGCCTAATTAATGCACAAAAACTGAACGAAAAAACAAATATGTAACACATAAACCAACGACAATCACTGAATTACAGGCTCCTGACTTTGGACAGGCGTATAAATACAGAATAAGGCGGGGTTAAGCATGTTAGCGGGATCCCCATCCTCCACCTAATATAGCATTAGCGCCAATGAGAACTCTACACACGAGACTAGATGACACAGAAACTAACATCTATAGGTCACCATACGGACTTCAACAATGAGCAAAGTCAATACCGCATATTCAGCTATAAAAGGCACCGACATGACAATGTAAAACAATTCAAACAAGAAAAGAAACGGACAAATTTTTGTACAAAGAAAGAATGACAAACAAATATGTCACACATAAATAAACGACAACCACTGAATTAAAGGCTCCTGACTTGCGACAGGCACATACATACCATAAAAGGCGGGATTAAACATGTTACCGGGATCCCCACCATACCCCTAACTTGGGACAATGCTTATTACCACACAACACAAAATAAAATTTGAAATGTGATAGCGTCACTTTTACCGTTCATGAGTTATCATGTCCCTTTAAAAACATAGAAAATGCTGATTTTTTTCGTTTCCGTTCTCTTAAATAAATTTAACTCAATCAAATGATATAAACCTTATACGTAATGCTTATAACTCCATAACACAGAGTTATCAAGTTCGATATTGGGTGGTGTCACTGTTCATGAGTTATTAGATGTAAGAAGATGTCGTACGAGTACCAATGAGACAAAGATCAACACGGAACCTTATGATAGAAAAAATGCTAAATCTGTTGTTTCCGTTCTTTAACTTTCGTTTGCCTCGACCAAATGTTTTGAAACTTAAACACAATGCTTATGGTCAAACGAGACTAGTATCCATATCTATATGTCCATGAAATGAAATCTAAGGTAAAATGATTGAAGTATTTTGCATTATCGGGTGACGTATACAGTGCAGGAAATGCTTTTCCTTCCGGAGCACCAGATTTCACTCCCGGTTTTTAGTGGAGTTCGGGGTCGTTTCCTAATTATTATTGATAACTGTTGATGTAAATGTGCTATGGTTTTGTGAGTCTCTGTTTACTCCTTGGTTTTGATTGTTATTGTCTCTATCACAACTGGCAGCACATGGTCCTACTAAAGAAGTAAATGGTCTCTCTAATTTTTCACGGAAATTAAAGAATTTAGTTTTCATTTGAACCAAACATTCTTAAAAATTGAGAATGGAAATGTGGAATGTGTAAAAAAAAAAAGACAGTAACATGACAAAAGAGCAGAAAGCCGTCGAAGGCCACCAATGGGTCTTCAACAAAGCGAGAAAATCCTTCACCCGGAGGCGGGCTTCAGATGGCTCCTAAACAAAATGTGTACTAGTTCAAACTCCAAAACATAAAACTGAACTTACAATTAAAAACATACAAGACTAACAAAAACCATAGACTCCTGACTTAACATCAAGATAATCATACCAAGAGACACACCCAATATGCATAGGTCAAGAGTCAAAAACTCATAGTCTGCTCAAGAGTTCCTTGTCTAAAAAACACAAAGCAGGTTTTGAGGAAAGAGTCATCGTGGTACACAAAACTAACAAATACATCTATATATCTAATATAACTATAAGAAGATGTAGTATGAGTGCCAATCAGACAATTCTCCATTTAATTCAAACAAAATATACAAGTTGTACATTGAGGGCAAAGGTCAAGCTCACATGAATTTTCTCGAGCCACAAGACTCACCATCTGATGACAATACATTCAATGCCACATATTCAGAAGCAAGGTCATTTGAAAATTATATTTTGAGGTCAAGGATATATACCATGGAACACACTGTATCATGATGACACACCCAACGTGCATAGGTCAAGAGTAAAAAAGTCATAGTCTGTTCAAGAGTTCCATTGTCAAAAATACACACAGCAGTCCTGCACGAAAATTCATCATGGTATACGTAACAATATCTTTAATATGTCATGATGCACTACGCATGTCAAATACAGAAAACCGAGGTCAGAGACAGAAACACAAGACATATAACTAAACTCAATGGAACGGTACTTGTAATGCAGGTCACTACAATTGCCTTCAACATGGAACATAAACTCTCGAAACACTGCAAAGTTAAAAACCGTCTTTCATAAAAGTTTAAGCAGGATTCTTTGCAACGATTCATCTTACCACTGTTAATTGAGAATCGAGTTGTGCGATATTCAATGAATCAAAATGGTAATATTAGACATTAAAACACTAAAAACTAAGGTTTACCATTTAATTCTAACCTAACCATGTGATAGTACTATGATAAACTGATGGAAACACACGATACAGTCATGAAATTGAATATTTCAATAGTACGACCAGAACAATACAAGACAGAGTTGTAAACAAAAGAAAGTAATGATACATATCGAATTTTTAATCACAATGCACAAATAAGGAACTGTAATTTTTATTCATATAATTTCATACGGTTGAACGTAGTGAATTAGAGTGAAATTATTTTCTCTTGTCTTTTCATGATTTATATAGGTGTCGTACCTATCGTGTGGTCAGTTTCCCGCCGAAACGGGGGTTTCGGTCATTCAGCACGACAGCGCCAAAGCGATCGGTCCTCTTTTAAATACTTGGTAAATTAATTGTTGGTAATGGTTGAAAATGAGGAGTTAGATGTTCATGACCGTGAGGTTTCACTTAGTGATGTGATGCAAGCTGTAAAAACGCAAGGTGAATTTAACGCTAGTATAAGGAAAGACATTTCCTATTTAAGACAAGAAGTTCACGGCGCTACTGTTTCTGTTGCTTCCCAAGTTAAAAAGTTAAAAACTGAATCCCAGTACAATTGGAAATACGAGGGGAATAAAGTTCAATTCCTTCTTAACACTGAATTTTTAGAAGATCTCACACAATCCATTTGGGCAATTGATAACTCAAAAGTTAATTACGCACGAAATTCTATCAAAGAAGTTATTGATAAGATCAAAAGGCGAAATAAACTTATCAAAATCGCCGATAGCAGCGAAGGGGGATGGGAGACTGTTCGACAGTATGAAATTAACCCAGTAGCAAGTGACTCTGACGATGAGAGCAAAATAAATAAAGCAGAAAACAAGGCGTTACGTAAACACAATTCAAAAGGGAAAAAGGCCGCTGCTAAGCCTAACTTTAATTATGAATCGAGTGCTCCTTCTCAATTTTATGCTACTTTTCCAGCAAAAAATCAGCCCTTTCGTGACCCCCAGTCATGGTACAACGGACAAGCCTTGTACCATGGTCAAGCCAGTCAAGCCAGAACGAGCGGTGTTCAGCGAGGAAATCAACAACGTCAAGGAGCTTGTTATGGATGTGGATCGTTCCAGCATTGGAGAAACCAATGTCCTTTCAACCCAAGACCTGGCACCATGTCGAAACCAAAATAAGAGAGATTTTATAAAAGATGAGTATAGTTTGAATATTTTACCTGATAATACTACGTCAGTTGTTTCTAATATTAATCCGATAATCTCACTACTGATTATTACGAGTATGAACAAGGCCAGGCTAATATTATTGTTAAGGACAGACTAAAAAAATCACTATTTATTTGGGAAAAGTATAGGATGTTATGAATTTATTTTGGACACCATTTTGAACGGTTACAAAATTCCTTTTTACAGTATTCCACCGTCTATATGTTTACAAAACAATCGATCGGCACTCATCCATAGCGAGTTTGTAACTGAAGCTATTCACGATCTATTGATAAGGGGTTTGATTGAAGAATGTGACATTCAACCACGTATTGTAAATCCACTTACAGTTTCTGCGTCTAACAGTAAAAAAAAACGTCTCATTTTAGATCTCAGATATGTTAATAAACATCTTTGGAAAACTAGTGTAAAATTTGAAGATATTCGTATAGCTATGCAATTCGTCACAAACAATTCTTTTTGTTTCCAGTTTGATATTGTTTCAGCATATCACCATATAAATATTTGTAACCCCCATACAGAATTTTTGGGTTTCTCTTGGAAGTATGAAAATACTGTAAAATGGTATTAATTTTTAGTCCTTCCTTTTGGGCTATCTTCAGCTTGTTATATATTTACCAAGATCACTTATAAAGAAATGAAGGGGTGAAGGTAAACAAGTTTTAATGTACTTATATGATGGTTTAGTTACTCATACAAATGAAGATATTTGTAAAACCGTCTCTGAACAAGTTAGACAAGATTTGATTATGAGTGGTTTTGTTCCCAAAAATGAAAAATTAAAGTGGTCACCTAAGAAAAAATTTGGTATTTTTGGTTTATTCCATTGACTATTACCAGAGTATTGTAAAAATACCGGATGACAGAATTCAAAAGGTTTTAAAAGGTATAGAAGACATTGAATATTACACCTTAAAATACAGAAAAGTTCACGCTAGATTGGTTGCCTCTTTGGTGGGACAAATAGTATCAATGTCATATGTAATTGGCAATGTTGCATACATTATGTCTAAACATTTAAGTATTGATATTTTTGAGAAAACTTCATGGAATAATTGTATTGTGTTATCAAAAGCAAGTTTGATACAAATTAATTTCTGGAAAGAAAATTTAGGGAGAGTAAATGCAAAATCATTTACTTCCGAATTTTCATGTCAGTCCGTAGTTTACAGCGACGCTAGTAATACAGGATATGGTTGTTACTTTGTAGAAACACCTTTTAATATAGCTCATGGTATGTGGTCCGAATGTGAGTCTACTAAAAGTTCTACGTGGAAAGAGCTAAATGCCGTCAAGCATATTCTTTAATCTATGGTAGATATTTTAAAAGATAAACGATTCAAATGGTTTAGTGACAACCAGAACGTAGTGAGTATTGTTGCTAAAGGTAGTATGAAACCTGAATTACAGGATATTGCTCTGTGCATTTTGATTGACACACAATATATCCATCGATGCAGAATGGGTACCTAGAACTTTTAATGAGAAAGCGGATTTCATTTGTCGTATTCACCACAAACCATTAAAAGTCTGAAATGGCCTATATCTGTACTTGACTGTACTGATTTTTACTCGAACAGTCTGAATTCGTCTGAGATTTACTTGATAATACTCGACTGTAGTCTGAACCATACTTAACAGTCTGAATGTGTACTTGACCAGTTCTTAACTGTTTTATATGAGTCTGAACCGTACTCGACCTAGTCTGAACCATACTCGACCAAGTCTTAACCAAACTAGACCTATTCTTTGTATCTATCAACTGAATTTTATCAATTTAGGATTTTTTTAAATAAAAATGAAATTTGAACAACAACTTGAAATTAAAAATGTACAGTATTGAAATTAAAATTTCACAATAATCAATCATAATATAACTTCAACTCAATATTAATCAACACTTACATAATAATATATATCAACTTTTAAAATATAAATAAAACAAGCTGATCAAATAATCTAAAAAAATGAATTGTGACTAATATATTTAATATTATTCAAAATTTTATGAATATTTCGAAAGTATTTTATGGTAACTGGACTATTTTCACCATTCACTTAAGCCTAGTATAGATTTATGGTGTCAGTTGAGTTCAGGTAATAATGCAGTGAATGTTTTTTTTATTAAGATATATATAAAATAATATATAAAACAACTAATAATTTTTTTAAAAAAATGAGAGCTTAATTGTTTTGTTTTATTAAACCAAGAATTTAATATAATCATTCTAATAGAATTTCCACAGCAATCCTTGATAACCTTTTTAAAAAGGAAACGTATTCCAAAGTAACAGTAAAATTTTTTTTCAATTAATTTAAGTATTTTTTTGTCAAATTAACATGGCATACATAAAGTTCTTTAATATGTTCTAATTACCTCAGTACATGTGTGTTTTACAGGTAAAAAGAAAGCCCTATTTTCTTAAATTCGTGTATTACTTACCTAGTACATACATGTATATTCGAAAGGCCTTGTTATTTAATTTAAACAGGATGTTGCAATTTTGAATCAATGTTGCTGTTATTTAGAATTTAATACCTCTGACCAGGTGTGATCTTATTTATGAGTTTGCCCCCAAGCAGAAGTTATTCTTTATATTTCACCACTTATAAAAAAAAAAACAATTTTATTTATCTATTTAATTTTATCCCTTTTTGATATAAATTATATATAATATATTTTTTTTTATTCTAAATATAATCAGAGATATATTTTTTTTATAAGGTTAAAATCTTTTATAAATTTTGTTGGCTGTTGTTATATATGTCAGTTAAAAAGAAATTTATTTTAACAGTTAACAAAGTAGAGGATTTTTGGTCTAGTATGGTTCAGACTGATCGAGCATTGTTCAGACCTTTGGTTAAGTATGGTTTAGACTGGAAAAATAGGTCGAGTGCATGTCGAGAATGGGTTAAGACTGTTTCAGACTGGTCGAGTAATAGTTCAGACTATTTTCAACGGCAAAGATAAGGGTCAAGTACGATTCAGTACAGTCAAGTATGGTTCAGACTGGGGTCTAGTAATGTCAAGTAAAAGTCAGACCAATTCAGACTGGTCGAGTAAAAATCAGTACAGTCGAGTACAGATATAAGCCATTTCAGACTTTAATGGTTTGTAGTGATTATTGATTACGACGATTGGGGTGTTGGTGAACAATTGTTTACGTATTTAGATTCCCTGTGGGGACCCCACGAGATAGACTGGTTTGCTAATGATGACAATCACAAGTTAACGGTATTTTATTCCCGTTATTGGACGGGGAACTCGATTGATATTGATGCACTCACTGTGAACTGGAATAGTGTTAACGGTTGGTTTGTACCTCCCGTCTGTTTAGTATCGAAAGTACTTCGTTACATGAGGCAATGTATGGCACATGGAACAATTGTTCTGCCTTTATGGAAATCGGCAAGCTATTGGCCGATATTATGTTCCAATGGTAAAGGGCTTATTAAAGAGGTGACGGGATGTATTGACTGACCTACTAGCAAGGAATACTATACCCTCGGTAAAGGAAAAAAATCAGTATTTGGGAATATCGATTTACCTTTTAGGGTGCTGGCTTTGAAAATGGTTTTTGAACCTATCAGCTACTAACATGTAAAAGCTTTTAAAAAGTGTGTGGTGGTTTATTTCAGCTATACAGTGGTGGTGGTATAAAAGTCATATTTTCTAGACAGTCTGAATGACAGTGGTGGTGGTTTTTATTTCATGAAAGATGAAGTGTTTAAAACATTAGTAAATAAGTACTTTAAGTTAGTTTAATTGTGTGTACGTATAATGTATTAATGTGTGTTTTATTTTTACGTATGTTTTTGCAGGCTTTCAAAAACGACCTGTTGGAATTACCTGCTTCATTGATTGAAAAAGTTTCCTTACTTCCTGATTTGTTAACGGAGAGTAAATCGAGCAACACAGTTCAAAATTATTATTATGGTTTTTTAAGATTGAAAAAATGGGCTTTGTCGAATGGAATATCTAATGAATTTATTTTACCGGCCAAACCAATTCATGTGGCTTTATATCTAGCATGTTTAGTGTAACAAAACCATACGCCCAGTCCTATCAATCACACTTTTTATAGTATAAGATGGGCACATAAAATTACTAGTGAGATTTCTCCTACTGATTCCGATTTAGTGAAAAATATTCTGGAAGGAGCTAAGAGACGTCTATCAGTTCCGGTTAAGAAGAAAGAGACTATAACTCCCGACGTGCTTTCACATATGTTTGATAAATTTTATTGCGAAGATAATCTGTTTAACCAGCGTTCTATTTGTGCCTGCTTGCCATAGTATTCTGGTTTCTTACGTGTGTCCGAATTGTTGAATCTTAAAACCTGTGATGTTTACTTTTTCAAAGTCACATGTCCGTATTTATACAGAAAAGTAAAACCGATATTTACAGAGATGGTGATAGAATAATTATCGCTAGAACCGGCAATAAATTGTGCCCCACAAAGAATGTAGAGAAGTATTTGGAATGGAGTAATAATCAAACGAATTGTGATTTATATTTATTTCGGAATTTGACGAAATCCAAGGATAGTTTTACATTCCGTTAAGACAACAAACCTCTTTCATATACAAGAATGAGGGAGCTTTTTATCGAAGTTTTTACTCCGTTTGTGCCGAACATAAAATCATTTGGCCTCCATAGTCTGAGAGCAGGTGGAGCATCTGCAGCTTGTAATTTTGGAATTTCGGATAGACTGTTTAAAAGGCATGGACGATGGAAATCGGAGACTGCGAAAGATGGTTATGTGAAGGACTCTTTTTCCGAAAGAATGTTGGTTTCACTAAATTTGGGTCTATAGATATATTTTTGAATAAATCTCTATTTTTACATATGATTTTTCCAGTTCTTTGGCACAGCAGCGGCGTTGTAGTGTAGCTTTGCACTTTAATTATGAGTTTTGTATTCTTTATACTTTCACAGTATAAAAGGTTTTTCAAAGGCATACATTATCATGGGGTGACGTACATGAGACTAGTATTATGTAGTGAAGTATAATACAGAATGAAGGTTGTTACAAGAGAAATATAATTTCATACGGTAGTGAATTAGAGTGAAATTATTTTCTCTTGTCTTTTCATGATGTATATAGGTGTCGTACCTATCGTGTGGTCAGTTTCCCGCCGAAACGGGGGTTTCGGTCATTCAGCACGACAGCGCCAAAGCGATCGGTCCTCTTTTAAATGCTTGGTAAATTTTAATTTATTCATTAGTCCCCCTTTTTGATTATTTATAAGATATATATGATTAATAGGACTGGAGGGTTGTTTTTCTTTTTGGTATTATATTGTGTGAAGTATATAGTTGTGTATAATATATATACTCATATGTGTTTATGAATGTGCATCTGTAGCATATTTAATGAACATAGCAGCGGCGTTGTCGTGTAGCTTTGCACTTTAATTAATATGAGTTTTGTATTCTTTATACTTTCACAGTATAAAAGGTTTTTCAAAGGCATACATTATCATGGGGTGACGTACATGAGACTAGTATTATGTAGTGAAGTATAATACAGAATGAAGGTTGTTACAAGAGAAATATAATTTCATACGGTAGTGAATTAGAGTGAAATTATTTTCTCTTGTCTTTTCATGATGTATATAGGTGTCGTACCTATCGTGTGGTCAGTTTCCCGCCGAAACGGGGGTTTCGGTCATTCAGCACGACAGCGCCAAAGCGATCGGTCCTCTTTTAAATGCTTGGTAAATTTTAATTTATTCATTAGTCCCCCTTTTTGATTATTTATAAGATATATATGATTAATAGGACTGGAGGGTTGTTTTTCTTTTTGGTATTATATAGTGTGAAGTATATAGTTGTGTATAATATATATACTCATATGTGTTTATGAATGTGCATCTGTAGCATATTTAATGAACATAGCAGCGGCGTTGTCGTGTAGCTTTGCACTTTAATTATGAGTTTTGTATTCTATATACTTTCACAGTATAAAATGTTTTTAAAGGCATACATTATCATGGGGTGACGTACATGAGACTAGTAATATGTAGTGAAGTTTAATACACAATGAAGGTTGTTACAAGAGAAAATTTATTTAAAATGTACGCTTTCGTTAAACAATGGAAATTAACATACTGTATATTTATATAAACGATCAATCTTGTAAATTAAAAGCAAATTGATATTACTCGTATATTATATACATATAAACATTCATGGATATACAATCTGTCGATATCTGTATTTTGTATTGCACAAGGTCTTGTTTTTCTCAAAATGTTTATGACGTCTTTACAATAAATCCGTTGGATGTTAGATGTGTACGGATTGATAATTTAGATGCATGATTTTTTTTATAAGATGTTAGTGGCTTTGAACTAGCTGTTAGTTAACTGTGAGTACTCTCAGATCTATTCCTAGTATCTTTTGGTTGCTGGGATATACAAGTACTCGGCCACGTCCACTTGTATTTTTGTCCATTTGATGAGTTAAGCCTTTTTCAACTGATTATTATCGTTCGTTCTTATTTTGTACTGTTATACCACTGTCCCAGGTTAGGGGAGGATTAGGACCCCACTAACATGTTTAACCCCGCCACATTATGTATGTATGTCCCTGTCCCAAATAAAGGCAACAGTAGTATACCGCTGTTCAAAACTCATAAATCCATGGACAAAAAACAAAATCGGGATAACAAACTAAAACCGAGGGAAACGCATTAAATATAAGAGGAGAACAACGACATAACACTAAAATGTAACACATATAGACAAAATCCCACGAGAATAACAAATATAACATATATATATAACATCAAAACCAAATACATGAATTTGGGATAGACAAGTACCGTGACACGTCTTATCGCAATGTGAATTTACACTCAAAAATAAGAGAAAACAAACGACACAACGTTATAATGTAATACACACAGAAACGAACTATAATATAACAATGACCATATTCCTGACTTGGTACAGGGCATTTTTAAAGGAAAAAATGGTGGGTTGAACCTGGTTTTGTGGCATGCCAAACCTCGCACTTTTATGGCCATGTGAAATATAACATCAAAATGACAACACAGGACTACAATATAAATAAATTGGAGAACACAATTGACAAAGAATCACACGAACAACAGCCAACAAAAGGCAACAAGTTCAAAATTTTAATACGCCAGAAGTGTATTTTGTCCACACAAGACCTATGTGTGACGCACAGATACAAAAGTTTGAAAGCCGAAACGAGTACAAAGTTGAACAGCATCGAGGACCAAAAGATCAAAAAGGTTGTGCCAAAAACGGCAAGGGTTTTCTGTTAAGTTACCAGAAAATCCCTATAATTTAGAGTAATTTATACTTTTGCAAACAGTAAATTTAATAAAATGAATATTCAAAAGATGTACATGATAAAGCTGAAGTATTAACTAATTACAGGAAACAACTGAAATACATTTACATAACCAGACATTTGAAACACAAAAGTAGACACATCCGAATACGTTTAAACCTCTACGCCAAGTGACGTCCTATTTGAAACTGAAAAATGACGAAAAAATGACGTCATTTGAATTAGTAAAACAGAGCATCAAAAAATGAAAAATTACGTCACATAAGAATGAATAAGATAGAATTAGGATTAATTTAAGATTATGTATTTGAACTAAATACTGATATTGCATTTAATAACAAAGCACATTTTAATTCTTATTAATATAAAACTGAGGTAGCAATTAACTATATTAGTTAGGGCCCATATTCCGTTAAAGATTAAGGAGAAAATTTGGCGAGGTGAGTGTATTCATTTACTAGGTTTGTTGATGAAATCTGCTTCAGTTTTGGGCTCTAATTCAACTTTGGATGGCGATTTTGCTTTGAAAGGAGGTGCCCTGACTGTGGTTAATAAGAAACCACATTCTTTAAACAATATAGAAATTTGGACTTCGGTCTTTATGATTTATATGGCAATTATATTAGAAAAATGGCCTATGAACCCCCAAGAGTATTTGAAATATATGCAAAGCATTCGATTAGCGTCGCCTAGGGGTACTAACAATGGTTGGGCGTGTACGATTATCAGTACCGACTAAAAAATGAGCGCTTTCCCACATCTTCCTGGGGTGTCATTGATCAGCAATTGTGGGTTTTATGCGTGGTGACAGGGAATTTCAATCAGTTATCCTCGAATTATCAATCAGTAAGGAATATGACTTAAATTAGCATGGCCTATACAAATTGATGTGTTCACATGTTTAATAGCTTACTTATCGTATTCTGGTTTAACATTATCTACAATCAACACATACATGATACTTATCCGGGATTAGCCATAAATCATAAACTGACATTACATGTACTTTATAGTTTCTAAATGTTAGAGGGAGTTCGAAGGAATAGTTTCAAATTATCAGATATTCGCGCTCCTGTTATTTTAGAAATTTTGCACAAAATTATACGAAAACTACCATCCGTTTGTTCCTCTCATGCATCTTGGCTGTTCGCTTCTGCATTTAGTCTTGCATTTTCTGCTTTATTAAGAATAGATGAGCTCACGGCCGATACGAGTACATATATTTTGGAGCACACACAATTTTCTTGAATGATCTGCCATTGAAAATTTCAAATAATAAATATGAATTGCATTTGAAGATTTGTAGTTCGAAAGCTGATCAGAGAGGTACTTCAACGACTTTGGTTATTCCTCAAAGGGAAGCAGAACTTTGTCCTGTGAGCATGTTGCGTGCCTTTTGGGGAATAAGATATCTTGCTTCTGACAAACCCTTGTTTTAACATTTTAAACTCGTTTTCAGTCTATTTCTATACTGAAGAAGCCCCCTTTAATTTTGTGGCATTAAAGACTACAATCGATCACAATTGTTTAGAATAGGCGGAGCATCCCATTATAGCAGAATGGGAGCTTCTGATTCAGAAATTAAGACGTGGGGACGGGACGTTTGGTTTTCTGATGCATACACTAGTTACATTGGGATTTGATAGATTTATAGATACGAAGATTTTTGAAGCTGTATTTTTGTTTTGTAAAGGTTTAAACAATACAGTAAGAATTTTGTCATTGTAGAACCCCGTCAAGTTGTGGTCATGGGATCATCTTATGTATATTGGGCGGCCAGAAGAGTTAAGAGAAGACCAGGGGTCAAACCTTGATTACAGTCAAAAGGTTATAATTTTCATTGGTGTGGCCATCGAGTGATGAAATGGAAAAAAAAATGTTTCCATCAGTTGAAGAGAATCTTAGATGTTATCCACCTCAACAAATTTTGATCATCCATTTGGGATCTAAGTTTAGGGTTTAATCAAAGGAAAAATGCTAATTGAGCAGGTAAGGTTTCACATTGTGCGGTTACATGTGTTATTGCCAAATCTCTCCTTGTGTGGAGCGAAATTTAGCCTCGTAGATACTGGCACTTGTCAGAAAATCAGGTGGCTATCAATTCGACTCGTAAACGAGTTGATGCAACTGTTCAATATATTCAAGAAGAATTAAATCATGGCCTTGTAATTTGCCATCCAAATATAAAAGCTCAAGTTAGAGATTTATTCAGGCCTGACGGACTGTCGAGCATTTCCTAATTGAAGAGTCTATAAATTATATTTCAGTACGGTGTAGTTAACTCGTTTCGTTGGGGATGAGAGTGTATAGACCTTCTTATTTGGCGGGATCTGGCAAAATGACAGGGGGTCATGATCCTATAATTCTACGTGAGACCATACAGCCCGTAACAGAGTAGTGATCGAATTCGCGTTTCTTTACCGTCAGAATAAGTAACGTTATCGACAAACTTATTTCAGAAGTGACATAATTTAATTTTCTTCATCGACAAAATATTTCATGTCCAACGTGTAACTTTTCATTGTTTAAGTCGAAGTTTTTTTAACACAGTATTTTTATAATCAACCTCTGTCATTGGCATTTTCATTTTAACGGTAAAGAATCAAATACGGGATCTCCGAAATTTCTATCATTTTTTACGAGGAAATCATTATTCAATCGAACATATGTCTTTGTTCATGACACATATTATGAAATACAAAGGAGTTGAATACTTTCGAACTGACGGAAACAAAAATATATAATCTAGAATGTGTGTTCTGTCATAAACAATGGCTTCGTCATGCGAATCGATGACATTGATCATGACTTTATCGGGGTCGCATCCATCGTTTCTACAATAAACATGACCTCATCGATTTGCTCAATGTAGATATTATATACTGCTTGCACTGTGAATATTTATGGGATTCAACACTGTAATAGTTTTTCTTTCGTCTGATACAGAATACCCAATATCTTTTCTTTTTCATACCTATCTGTTTATTATGTCCCCGGGATTATGTTAATCGTACATTGTTGCAATACCGACATGCTTGTACTTTGTCACAGAAAAAACTGAAATAAATTTCCTTCAAATCGAAGTAAAAAATACAAATGTACCCTTTAACATTTGAAATGTTGAAGACAAAATTGCTCTATATCTTAAGTTATTGACGAATATTTGAAATTGAAACCTCTATAAGATGTGATGTACGGCATTTCATTTTATCATTGGTAATGATCCATATCTGACAGAGAAGAAATATTCATAATTCTCAGAAAGTTTTCATAAATATTGTTAGATACCACTAATCGTTCCAACAATCAAGACAACAGAGACAAACAGGGAAAAAATATGAAAATGAAAAGATATGACTTTAAGTGTTAGCATGTTCTGGGAGACGGCACTCAATTAACAAAAAAATAATTGATGTTTTAAGGAACTGTAGAGGTCTCCACAGGTTTTCAACAAGGGTAGAATTCAAAACCTTGAATATGAAAGCCTCGAAATCCATGATACTTTTTCTGTGCGGTAGTTATATCTACAAAATCCAATCATGCACACGACATATAATACATGTATATTCATACATGTATATTTATATATTGGGAATTTATTTTTGTTTCCAAACAGAATTATAAGGTTATGTATAAGTGCCTCCGTTCACTGCACAATTGTAAATTGTCTTCCTAAAGACCAGCAAAAATAAATGGCACAAGTTCACGTAATCATAAAAAAAAGTCGTATAATATACGTTTTCGAAAAAAAAAATCAGAAATACGGAATATTATATGTGAATGGTTAGGAAATCCGTTTCCCCTACATGTTTTAAAAGTCAAAGAAAAATGTTTTCCCTGATACAAACGTTTTAAGAACCAGCTTTGTGTAACCTATAGACAAATTCGACTGGATACAAGGAAGTTAATATGTTTTCTCTGATTTGAAATTATCTTTTAGAACTTTTTTTAGTAATTGAGAACCTATGTTGTTTATGGGTAATAAGTGAAATGTTGCATGATCACTCAAAATGACAGCAAGCGCAGTTTTCCGGACGATTTTCATTTGTACACTGCTAAAAACTGTCAGGTCCTGGCCATGGTATATTTTGGAGAAATGTTTTTTTACTGATTTTCACTAAAAAAAATATTCTCTGTGTGTGCCATTGCAAGAAATAGTTTTGCTCGTTATTTTGTCATATTAAAAAAAGATGTCAACAAAAAACTGTACTAGAAAAAAGTTTGGCATGTGAAACGGACGAACATATTCTAACAGAAGTACAAATACCAGCCCTCCCTTTTGTGTATACATATGAGAAAACATTTCAAAGTTATTGATTGAATTCAAATCCATCACACATACGGTACACATTGTAGTCCGAAAAAATAAAGGACTTCATTCCTATCAAACACCTTTTTAATTGTTTACCAGTATATTTCTTTTAGTTTTGGGTAAAATTGTAAAGGAAATAATACTATCAAGACGTCCTTCCATAAATCTTTTTTTTTCTGTTCTGACTTTGAAAAAATGACTACTTTTCGCCCAATCGAAATGGTGCATGGACATATTTTGTTTCATATTATTAGAATTATTTTCAATATTATCGGTATTAAACTTGATTATCGACACATGAAAGTTTGTCAGCATTGTCAATCTTTTTAACGTTAAAGTACCAATAGTTCGGTCACTACTCAATTAAGTTTGTCGATAACGTAGCTAATTTTCATGGTAAAGAAACATCAATTCGATCACTTCTCTGTTACGGGCTGTATGTTAAAATATTCCACTGTAGTACCACAGGGAAGTTGTGTTTTTTTTTTTATAAACGGCTTTCTCTTGTTTACCAGAGCGGCCGGTTCATCACTGTCACAAGTTTTGGATTTATCCTTCGAGTACCGAGGAAGCGTTATTCGAGTTATGGCCTAGCGTCAGTGTGGGGTCGTGCTCCTCGTTCAATCTAATTTTCCTTAGAGGAACTTTTGTTACTTCTATTACAAGAAGTACATCTACTTGCCAATATTAAAAATGCCGGCGGTTTGTATCGTCATGCCAGACCTCGTTTACTGTTTTTTTTCCCTGCGGCCGATATGATTCCACATAAGATTTATTTTACTTTAATTACTTGACTTATTTAGTATTAACCAAGGAGTTGCGGAATGATTGCCTATGAGACAACTCTACTGTAAAAACAACGTTGGTATTATCATCTAAAGGTACCCGTACAACCTTCAACAATCAGAAAATTCGTTACGATATAAACCTGTTTTATTTCTTACAAACCTGCTCGTGCATTTTTCATTGTTATTCAACGCAAATTTATTTTCTAAGATACCTGGGACGATCTTATTTCACAAAGGATTTCTATTGTCTACTTATTGTACCTCGAACTTATTTACCCGATGTAGGTCTTTAAGTTGAGGTTCAATTCAATAAAAGTTAATCGGGCATGACTAATTAGATACGCCCTCTTAAAATCAGGGGGTCCGAAATAGGATTGGGAAAAACACCCAGCAAAATACCTTAATTTACCATTTCAAGAATTTGTTTGTTTCAAAGTGCTTTTGGTTGCTTAAATATCTTCGATCAATAATCAGGTGGTATTTTGTGGAAATAAATAACCTGTCCCGAACCGGGAGATGTTGGCTGCAATAGGAATTAATTTTAAAAAAAGTCCATATCTCATTTACTTATAATGGCCGTTATTGTTTTTAAATTCATGACGTTTTGTATATGACATTCGTCTATCGTGGAGAAAACAAAAGGAAGGAGGGCTTTATAACTTACGAGTTCGATCATTATGGTTCAAATCTATTCTATTACGGCATACGTTTTACCTCTAGCGAACGCTCTGCCTTATTGTAAAAAGTGCCACTCTAAATTTGTAAACATTTGCTTCAAATTGATCCACTTTGAATCTAGTCGTGAATATGCATGACATATTTGCCACTGGACACAAAGGAGCAATAAATTAATCAGCTTCATTTAGTGATTTATAATTATTTGTCCTCAGTTGATTATAGTCTCAAACAGTTTCTCAATTTTTATATGTTTCATTTTTATTTACATTTGAATATTTATGCGTAAATCTTAGCATTTCTTCCATCATTTTTCTCTTTGCATTTAATCTTTTTTTTTAATATTAAAAAAAACGTTGTCGTAGTACACATCAGGGGTTGCATTGTATAATTTCCAGCAAAACTAACAGGGGAGGGACTACATCAGAAAAACAATCTTCATTGAGTGGCAATAAATCATATATTGAAGCATACAATGACGGCTCCCTCGTCTAGGTGACAACATTTGCTGTTTGAAGTTTATTTATATCTCAGACTGGTATAATAGTTGTCATAAAAGAGGAAAAAATGATAAAAAAAGGTTGACAACAATTTATAAAAAAAGATTCAACTTATTTTGAGCGTTTCATTTTTTTTTTTATATTGTCTTGCTGATCGGTTTTGTTATATTTTTTTTTCATCTACTATTGTTCTAGCAAAAGTCACAAAAATGTTGTTAAAATCAGCCATGCGACTTATAATTATTTAAAAAGATTAAGCTGACTTTTCGTAATAGTAAAAGTTCAATGATAAGTTAATATTGATATTAAAAGGCCTCCGAACAAAAAGGGGTTTTCAGATCCCCGAGCACCAATAAGCCAAACGAACGCACCCATTTAGCAAGGGTATACTGTGGAACGGGAGAGGTCTAGAGATGTAAATATTTCTATACCCAAGCAAATCTTGGTTTTGAATAAAGGGAGATAAAGGTATACATTAATGCGACAGCAACCCAAAGACACAGATAAATAAAACTATTTAGAGTCAACATTCGGTCTTTTTTTATAGAACATTCCGTATACAGAATAATAAGCTCAAAACTGACACATTACTAAATAATAGTTATACGGAGTTAATTCAATATTTTCCGTCAAATACTATATATCCGAAAAGGCACATTTACTATTATTTACCGTGAAAGTTAATAATCCCAACAATCACAAGTGTTTGAAAAAATTCACCTGCCATTTTTTAATTTTGATTGGTGAAAATTTAAGAAGTTTTAATATATACTAGCAAAAGAAAAACCCTTCACTGTATAATAAAACGGTAAAATAAATAATGATAATGGATGACGACCAGCGGCGAATAAAATTAATAATTGATTGATTGATTGATTGTTGGTTGCTTAACGTCCAGTGGCAAATATTTCAAGCATATTCAGGACGAGAACAAGTTCACAATACATACAATAGGTAGGTCTTGTCACAATAGAGGCCATCTGGGATGATGGTCGGGGAAATTTGGAATGCCACTGGAAAATGAGGGTTTATTGGATAGGGACGGAAATTTTGCCTTGCAACAGGCCACCTACGGACCCCTCATTGAGTTTTTGCAAGGGTTCTTAACGTGCAAAGAGCGTGGCACTCTCTTTACACGAGACATCGGATTTAACGTCCCCATTCTGACCGGACGTGACTGCGAACTTGATACATCCCGCACAGCCAAACGGACGCCCCACTTCAGTAAGCGTTTTACTGCCGTCGGGAGAAGACCAAGTGACCATATTTCTATTCCCCAGTCACCCTTGGGGAGAATAAAATTAATATTCAGGACGATTACGTGAAATATAATAAGAGCATTAACCCCGTTTTTTACTAGACTGAAAAGCTGAGTCTTTTTTTATCATGTAAGTTCACAAGATATTAGTTCGTAGAAACAAAAGTCACCCGACCAGGACACATTTCCGACGCTGAGCCGGCCAGTCTGTGCTCTTACTTTATGATGCCACGTGTTAAGCGTTGAAATAGAATACCAATTTAATTAACGTCTTTGTTTGACCTGAACGCCCCCACACGAGACCAACCAGGAGAGCAGTAGTGATCGGTAGTACAGAATATCATACCAAAAACTAAAGTACAATACACAATAACCTAAATTGGATGCGTGAAATGATATTGTAAACTACACGTAAACATGGATGATCGACTTCAGGGTAGATTTTATGAATCAAATTAAAAACTCTTGCACCTATTGTACGACCTACCTATTGTATTTAAAATTTATGTGCTATAGTCATTAACAGGCATGAAATATTTGCTACTGGACTTAAAGCAAACAACAATCAATCAATTTGATTAATATCTCTGTTACAGTACTAGTACTTGGCACACAAAGACAAGATCTTGTAAAATGCTATAATTTACGATTTTCATTTAAATTTTTATGTTGTTTTCTTTTCTTTTTTTGGGGGGGGGGGGTTCTCTTCAGTTTATCACATAAATGACTGCTTATTAAAAAGTTATAGATATTTTTTTACTATTGTTCTTATCTAAAGTTTCAATACGATTTATTATATATGTTTTTTTTTGTCAGGCAAGGATAAAACTAAGAAAGATAAAAGTTTTTTTCAGGTGTTTTTGCTTCATTTAGACACGAAAAGGGAATAACGGACGACTAAATTAAAGTATTTGTTTTCATATAATATATTGAACTTGCGAATATATCTCACCCAACACGTTTTAATCGGGACAATGAAACCTAGTTCAATACGGTTTTATTCATTAAAGTTTACATGCATAGTTCTTATTTTAAAAAAAACACAAATAAAGCAAGATCTATTAAGTAATTGGACTGAATAGACAAAACTAATTATTTTGCATTTGCATGTATCTTAATGTAGGAAAATTACCAAATCAGAAACAAAAGGAACATTTGCCTGATAAATATTGTCAAGAACCTTATGCATCTAGGACTGTCCGATTAAAAGTTCTTAAACAAGCTGTTTAAAAAGCTAATTGTTGGAAGAGTTTACTTACTGTTTTCTATGGTCTGATCTTTACGATTCTATTTCATGATTACTGACAGATCAAAAACATCAAGTATATATAGCATGAAGTTGTTGGGCATAATATTCATTGGTCAGTTATAAATGAGGTCTGTACGGGGGTTTTGATTGCTGATTTATTAAATAAGAAATCGTTATTTTGAAAAGTTTGCTAAAAAATAATAATTTACCCCTTAATTTTGTAAAACTATCATTTGGTGTTTTTTAGATGCTAATTTTTTTTTATCATAAATAAATAATTATATGATGTAATGCCATTAAATTGGTCCGTTTTCATTTCAATTTGGTAAGTACTGTTTAACTATCATTTAAGTTTAACATATTTAGACTCGTCCAGTTCAGGGGAATTAGGTTTCTGCAAGTGTTTTTTATGTACTTTTCATATATTTTTGACGGTTTGTAAGTCAGTAAAAGTTCAATGATTAAGTTAATATTGACATTAAAAGACCTCCTCACAAAAAGGGCTGTTCAAATCCCCTCGCCCTTCGGGCTCGGGGATCTGAAGACCCCTTTTTGTTCGGAGGCCTTTTAATATCAATATTAACTTATCATTGAACTTTTACTATTACATAATATTTCTTGAATTATTTTAATCTTTAATTAAACTTGTATTATTTTTCTACTCGCAAAAGTCGCAAAAATAAATCTCTCCGTAAATTAGTTGATTTACAGTATTAATAAAAATAAAAACCAAGTAAAATATTACAATAACACGTTATGAAGATAATAAACAACGCCAGTATCCATATTCTACTTAAAGACCATCATTTTAGAAGTTGATACGGAAAATCTATCAACAAGTTTTTGGTAAACGGTGACATAAAAGTACGCCTATCACAAGAGAGAACAACAAAACATATATTCACACTTTAGACCTTTGGACCTTTTTCTTTTGACAATGAGTTTGGTTCCAATGCCAATTTATAGACATTTATACAGACCACAGAACAAATTAGCGAGCAAATTACAAATTGAAATAGGGCCTTAAACGTTTCAACAGACCGGGTTGAAAAATAAATTACATGACTCATAAACCAACAACGAAACGCGAAAGTAGAACCTCAGTTTTTACTTGATCCGCAGTTTTGTGTAATACTTCATTGTAAGATTGGCGTTCTTTTCTGATCAATGTAAAACAGTCAGTTTGCACGAAAAAAATGTTTTTTAAAAAAGGCATGATGTTTAAGACACTTATTTGAAGTGCTAATCCTGTAAGTTGAACAGAGTCAAACGTCTTTACGCCATTGTTGATAAATGTAATAGGTATTTGTTATTTTATATCGGGAGTTTATAAAGGACTTTTTAAATTCTGATTATTTTTCAGTTTGATTGGCCTTATATCTGATATGTGTTTGTATTTTTGTATAGTAAACAAATTCAATAATATTTCTTCAATACATGTATATGCAATAGTACAATTCCTTTTCAATTTTCAGATTGGCGATAACAATCATAATATTCAATGACGGAGCATAAAGAAAACAGATGCAAAATACATGTCACTAGAACTGTTTTTTTCTAAATTATTTGGTTTTAAATTAGGCTGGATCTCGTCTTTTTGTAAGCATAAGCTCAAGCTTTGTTAAATCAGATACGTTCTAATGATTACTGCGTTTCAAAAAACCATTCGCACAAAATATCAAGCAGTGGTTTTCAAGTAATTTCAATTTAAAGATAAAAATATCCATTCCATGAGTTAATGCAAGGAGTTCTGTTAGTTTTTAAACAGTACAAGTCTCTGATTACAACGAAACTAATCAATTCAACAATATTGTTGATAAGTCAGAATAATATTTCGTAATAACTTCATCACATAATGACAAATGTGTTTAGTAGTAGGAAGAAAACGAAATGACCCTGTGTACAGTTGTTTTTATAAATAAGCATAATCCAAAACTGAATAGAAGAATGCAGGTGACATTTAAAGTTTGAACCATAATTAACAAATTCATCATTTGCGGTTTATTTACAAATTTCCTTGTGTGTATGTCAACTATTAAAACATATTTGAAACGGTATAAAAGAACGATTCTGAAGCAGTACAACAATATTCATTACAAATCATTTCAATTGTTTTCAACAAAGGTAAGACATATTTTATACATACATATTTATTATAAATAAGGATGATAAAGATACAAAGCAACATTTATGCTATTTTGTCAAAGATCAACAAGAAAAAATTCATTGAAGAAATAGAAAAAGGCATAAATAAAGTTAAACATACTATAAGGTACACATGATTCAATTCTAACTACATTTTCTGTATGTTTAAAATGCAATTTCAGTGATAAAAAGCAAATGAAGAAAATGTAAGAAAGAAAAATCGTTAGATAAATTAATTAAGAATGGTAAATCAAAACGTGTGCTAGCTTTGCTCAACATTTCTTTCTTTATTTGAATATTTGAAAATCAAGAGACATATAATAATAATTTAAGTAACATATAATATTAATCCTGTTGTTTTTCAGAATTTCAGATGAAGATGCGATTCCAGGCTATTTTCTTTTTGATTGCATTGACAACAGTAACACTAGCCGGTATGTTAAATATTCGAATTGCTTCCTGCGAGTTTGTAGACTATTTTAACAGAAGTAGTTTGGGTGTGAAGATACAAAAATCTAAATGACTTACAATAAAAAAAACATCTTAAAAAAGCTATAATTTCAATACTTAAGAAGATTATTTACTAACATCTACATATTTTTGAATATCACAAAAGAAAATTTCACAAAGGTTTTCTCTTTTTGAATTGGTTAACATTTGTCATCTGAAGTCTTTTATAGCTTACTATACGGTATGAGCCTACATCTGTGCTAAAGCCGTGCGTCCCCTTGAGTTGATGCTCTTCAACTTTGTATTTATTGGCTTTATAAATATTTTGACATGAGCGTCACTGATGAGTCTTATGTAGACGAAACGCGCGTCTGGCGTACTAAATTATAATGCTGATGACATTCTAGTCATTTCATTCTTAGTTGATAGTTATATCATTGGTAAAAATCCCAGAAATCTTATATTTACATATAAACAAGACTTAATTTTTATTGTTCTGTATTACTAGATTTGTGAAATCCAACACGTCAACTATTTATTTTACAGTCTACGCACCCAAAGACAAACATGCATTAGACAGACATAGAGTAGAAAAGGTTTTGCTGGTTGAAAACACAGTTGAAAGAAACATAAACAGGCGTCGTGGTGAGGGATCTCTTTCTGTACTGAATATCATTGATGCAAATAGACGAGCAGGATCAAGAAATGTTGGAACATCTCATGGAATTGGCAGTGAATTTATTACACACGGGTCATCTTCCGGTAGAGGATTGTCTGGGGCTTCTGTTGGAGGCAAGACCTCTGTATCTGGAATCATAAGAGGTTCTTCAATTGGTTTGTCCCGTGCTTTATCTGGCGATGATGATCATTTTACCTCTGGTAGCCGAATTGGTTCATCTGGTCTAGCTAGAAATGTGGATCTGTCAAGAAATTCTCATTTGGAAACTATTGGTAGTAGCCATGGAGTGACTGGTCATACAGGTACAGATATTCTTGACGCAATCAGCTCTGGACGAGGTGGGCGTGTTGTTCTAGACACCGTTTCTACCAGACGTAGTGGATCATCACGTACTTCAGGTTCAGGATTCTTTTCTCAGTCAGTGGTAGGAGAAAAAACTGATTGCAAAAACGACTGTTTTAGTGATGGCGATTGTCCAACAAACAGATACTGTGCCACTGTTAATTGTCACAGAATTTGCAGAAGAAGACTGTCAAATGGATACTCATCATGAAAAGCCTATCCCCGAAATCCAGACTATGAACACTTTTTATATCTTTTTTAAAATAAAATATTGCATTGTATAGATTTTTAGTTATTTTATCAAAAATATTGATAAGTCATTCGTCAAATAAAATTAATCAGAAAAAATATAACAGCATACAGTTATAATTACAAATATGAAAAAAGATAACAAAAGCATACAGCAATTGAAAAAATGTTTGGTGATTTGTTTAAATTACAGTAACTCGTAACACACAACAAAACATAACAAAAACAATTATAAAAAACTTTTTTCGCCAAAGCAAAGACAATTCCTTGTCAAGTTCTACACTGATTGTAATTCTGAAATAAATACAAACATTCTTAGAATTTTTATGTTGGATACTCGCTGATAACTAGACAACACGGAAAACTGAATTATAACATAAAAAGTATGAGGATATATTTTAATTGCAAAAATTGTTAACCATGTTTACCTTGAGAAATATTATGTTAATTTATAAATTGTTATATGTATACATTCATATGGTCGGTCGTTAATATAAAAAGACACTAAATGAACTAATTTTTATCTAACTCTGTGATATAGATTTCAATCATTGTTGAAGGTAATTCTGGTGCATATAGTTGTAAATTTCAACATTGTTACGTGTATGATGGATATTTGTCTTGTATCGGTATTCATTCCATATCTTATATCTTTATTAATAGACCTTTTCAATATCTCTCGACACCTACAGTTGAGAACGACTACGACAGGTAAAATGTGAAGGGTCGTCTCAAAAATAAAAAATAAATGAGATCATTATTGATTTTATTGCTTTCAATCATTGACAATGATAAAACTTTCCTACAGAGTCCATGTTTTTTTTAAATTTATTATAAAGAAAAGGATATACTTTAAGTCACATTTCATCTTTTAGACGTTTAGCTTCTAGCTGTCCTGGTTGAATTTTGAAAACGAAAAGAACAAATTATGTTTTATTGTAGTTGATATTAAATTAAACAATGATTATGTCGGTTAACAAGGGCGGCACATGTCTGTAAGTTTTGGTCTTGGATGCCTCCATAACTTTGTATCATTTCAATTCACCAATTTGGTGTTCCACTTGAATGTTGTATTCAACAATCACTGCTTAAATGTTGTAACATTGAAACGAGGGGTCAATTATATTTTTTTTCAAAATTCATCCAGGAAAAACTTTACCTCGAACAAGATATCTTGAAGCGTTGATAAAAAAAAACAATATAAAAAAAAAAACGTGATGTTTTCCTTCGACCTAAAAAATCAATATGTAATTATGTAAAAATTGAATATGTACATCAACTAAGGTAAAGATCGGTGGAAAAACACAAAGTTGGTCGTGTTCTCAAGTGTGATACGGACGGACGGTCCAGTATTCTTTTTCATTTTTGAAAAAAATCATAAAAGCTTTTACACCAAAAAATAAAATCGTTATTGGCATGCGGCAAATATTTAGCGAAAGACTCACATAATCACAAAAGTGAAGAAAAAATGTGTTAGGATTCTGAATGATTGGAATATTTGTTTAATCAATTCAACATGAAATGTCGTGCAAATTCATACGAAATAAGAATATTATATGACAGAGGCATATGTATGGTGGATGCGGACGTTTCCCCTTTTCGTGTATTCGGGGAAATCTAGAAATCGAGGAATTGAAATTGAGAAATCGGGAAATTGAAAAAAATCAAGAAATTGGGAAATCGAGAAATAGAGAAAGCAAAAACGCAAAATCAAAAATTCATTTCGAGTTTTCGCGTTTTCGTATTTTCTCTTGCGTGTTTTGGCGTTTCTGCTTTTTTGATTTCTCGATTTCTCTATTTCCCGATCTTTCCCGATCTTATCTGTTTCCTAATTTCTCGATTTCCCGATTTCTCAATTTCTCGATTTTGCTTTCTCGATTTCTCGAATTCCCAATTTCGCGTTTTGCAAAATGAAAGGAGAAGTCACGAAAACGCGAAAAGGCGATATAAATGGCCGCATCCGGCCACCATACATATATTTATTTATTTATTTGGTTGATATATATTCTTACACTTTATAGTCAAAACAGTATAAAACCGCCAATCCAATATGATAATCACGATGGTTTTTGTCTTTGAGACAACCCATCCATTTTACCTGTAAACTGTAGGTGTCATTAGTCGGTGTCGAGAGATGTTGAAAGGGTCTAATAAGACAGGTACAAGTCTTCTAGATGCACTCGTCAAGGTCTCATGATTGATAACTACCTGACCCGAACACTTGTTTTATTGAAATGTCATAGTATCCATTATTGTATGTGTAAGAAATCATACATATAGCATGTATAGTCTTTCATATCATGAAAATAGAATAGTTCATCATAATCAACATACGCTTCTCTTATTTTATGTTATGAAACATACGATACTTTTCTGATTTTATTTCACTGTAGAATAGAAAATTATATTTGTAGCTGCAGTCTTTAAAAACAAATCCATCAATATCAATAAATATAGTTTAAATTATGTGTTATGCTTAAAAAAGATCGTTTATCAAACGGCTTTAAAGATATAAAAAAGTACCAAAAGAAAGAAGAAGGATTAATCTTTCAAATTGTGATAATTTCATTATGACATAATTATAATATAATTAATTGTTATGTAATAAGTTGCCATATTGTGATGTCCATACTTGAATGAATTTAGCTTCTTTGTTATTCATAGCATTTCAAAATATTTTAAAGATTCTTGCAAAACACAGTTTGACCTCCAAAACTGTGTCTCATATATCATATATTTGTTTTCCAATTAAACATTTTTAGTTGTGGTAAAACATTCAGTTTCTAGCAAGTTGTTGTCCCTTCATGCACACATTAATTATATATGCTGAGTGCTCATCTTTTTGAAATAAGAACATTGATGTATTATTGTCATTTTGTTTATTTTCTTTAGTTACATCTTCTGACATCAGACTCGGACTTCTTTTGAACTGAATTTTGATGTGCGTATTGTTATGCGTTTACTTTTCTGGATTGGCTAGATGTATAGAGGAGGGTTGAGATCTCATAAACATGTTAAACCCCGCCCCATTTTTGTGCCTGTTCCAAGTCAAGAGCCTCTGGCCTTTGTTAGTCTTGTATTATGTTTAATTTTAGTTTCTTGTGTACAATTTGGAGTTTAGTAAGGCGTTCATTATTACTGAACTAGTATATATAGTTGTTTAGGGGCCAGCTGAAGGACACCTCCGGGTGCTGAAATTTCTCGCTGCATTGAAGACCTGTTGGTGACCTTCTGCTGTTGTCTTCTCAATGGTCGGGTTGTTGTCTCTTTGACACATTCCCCATTTCCATTCTCAATTTTATTGATGTCTGATTTACAGACTAGCCACAAAGTTTGTTTGTTAGGTTTAACCATATACTGTAAATTCAGAAATTATTGCGATGTTTTTATTATTGAGAAAATGCGACAGGGTTATAATCACAATAAAAAAAACTCGCATTTTGAAAGTTTTTATATGAATCAAACTAGATTTTTCTGAATATCGCAAATATTAAAATCGTATTTTAGTCTAAAATGACAAAATCGCAATAATAAATGCACGGAACTTAAAACCAATTTATGTAATAAACTGCTTCGCTGAGTGCAGATGGATACGCCCGCAGAGATCCAACCCTGAACAGTTGGATCAAACATTGGCATAATATTCAAGCTTGATAAAGGTCTGAGTTTGGATTGTAATTAAATATTTAAAATATAACAGGTTTTTGTTTCTGTTGTGCAATACACTGTGCTATTGCGCATTGCTTAGTTAATCTGTTGTCAGACTTTGAACAAATAAAGTTCAATTTCTTCTCAATGTCATATTTGAAATTTATGAAAATCAATAGAGTGATTACATCAATATCTATAAACAAGTCACAAAAATTTCACGCTAACTACTGAAAGCATTTTTTAGTTATTGTGACATAAAACTGGAAAATTCTCCTTTTTTATGAATAAACCCCTGTAACTCGGAAAAGTAAAATCTAAAATTTATAAAAATCGAAAGGGAGCTTTGCAGTACTTAAATTTCAAGTACAAATCAAATACTGTACAATACAGGTACCTAAATACTACAATAATTCTTAAGTAACAAAATAGTACTGAATATCAGAAGTATATTACCAGTACTACTGATTTTTGGTACAGAATAGTACTTATGCAAAGTGGCTGTGTAAGCCTTTTATTTGTCTATTGAATATAAAGATAAGATATGGAATGTTTGTTAATAAACAATTATCCATCACACACGTAACAATGTTCAGATTTACAACTATATGTCACAGTATCACCTTCAACAATGATTGAAACCCATACATAGTAAGCTAAAAAATAGTTCATGTATCGTTTTATATTAAGGAACGACCATATAAATCAAATTGAGAATGGAAATGGTGAATGTGTGAAAGAGACAACTACCACACCATCGAGCAGGCAACAGCCGGATTCTACCAATAGATCTTCAATGCAGCAAGAATCTCGCTCTTCCGGAGCCGTTCTTCAGATGGCTCCTAAACAAATATGTATACTAGTTCAGTGATAATAGATATCTTCTTTTTTATAGTCATACTAAGTACACAACAAACTAAAATTAAAAATCATACAAGAATAACAGAGGCAAGAGCCTCCTGACTTGGGACCGGCGCAACAATGTATACATATAACAATTAACAAATAAACATATTATTTCCAGAGGTAAACAGTTTTCGCAATTAAAATATATCCTCATACTTTTTACGTTATAATTCAGGTTCCATGTATACATCTGTTTATAATCAAATATTTCTATGCTAATATATTTTGCTTAATCGGTTTTTGAAAAGAAAATCGTGAGTTTTCCGTTTTTGTCTAGCTATCAGGACGTTTCCAGCATCATAAATCTGAAATTATTTTATAGTTATTTTAGAATTCAAATCAATGTAGAACTTAACAAGGAATTGTATTTTCTTTGGCGAAAAAAGTTTTTTAAATTATTGTTTATTTTATGTTTTTTGTGTTTTACGAGATACTGTAATTTAAACAAATCACCGTACATTTTATTCAATTGCTGCGTGCTTTTGTTATCTTTATTCATATCCGTTTTTATGTCTGTATGTAATTATATTTTTTCTGATTAGTTTGATTTGACGAATGACTTATCAATATTATTGATGAAATAACGAAAAATCTATACAATAACAAAAACTGAATGCAATTTTTTATTTTAAAAAGGATAGCAAAAAGTGTTCATAGTCTGGATTTCGGTGATCACTTTTTCATGGTGAGTATCCATTAGACAGTCTTCTTCTACAAATCCTGTGACAATTAACAGTGGCACAGTATCTGTTTGTTGGACAATCTCCATCACTAAAACAGTCGTTTTTGCAATCAGTTTTTCCTCCTACCACTGACTGAGAAACTAGTCCTGAACCTGAAGTACGACCTGATCCACTACGTCTGGACGAAACAGTATCTAGAACAACACGCCCACTTCGTCCAGAACTGATTGCGTCAAGAATATCTGCACCTGAATGACCAGCCACTCCATGGCCACTACCAATAGTTTCCAAATGAGAATTTCTTGACAGATCCACATTTCTAGCCAGACCAGATGAACCAATTCGGCTACCAGACGTGAAATGATCATTATCGTCAGATAAAGCACGAGACAAACCAATTGAAGAACCTCTTATGATTCCAGATACAGAGGTCTTGCCTCCAACAGAAGCCCCAGACAGTCCTCTACCGGAAGATGAGCCGTGTGTAATAAATTCACTGCCTATTCTATGAGATGTTCCAACATTTCTTGATCCTGCTCGTCTGTTTGCATCAATAACATCCAGTACAGAAAGAGATCCCTCACCACGACGCCTGTTTATGTTTCTACCAACTGTGTTTTCGACCAGTAAAACCTTCTCCACTCCATGTCTATCTAATGCATGCTTATCCGAGGGTGCATATACTGTAAAATTGAATATCTGACAATTTATGTGATTTTCATGAATTGATTAATTGGAAAAAAATACTAAGGACTATTTTTATTTAACAATACAATAATATAAAGTATTATGCTAATAAAAAAACTACACACTTTTAGCAAAAGAACGTTGTTATAAGCAATTGCAGAGACTGTTCGGTTTCGGAAATATTAGAACATTCTGTGTTATTTTTTAAATGTTATCTACACAATTAAAACACTTTTATTTGATACAGTTTATAAATTTCGGCTAAAACACATTGAACATTTTTCTTACCGGCTGCTGTTATTGTGGTAAATGCCATAAAAACGAAAATGGTCTGGAATGTCATCATTCAAGTCTGAAATTTAGAGTGAAAATATCCTTACTTACAAAATAGCAGTTCAAATAATTTTATACGACTTATGTATATTGTGGAAATAAAGTTTCAATTTATACATGCAATATGATTTTAAAGAGAAATTATGTTCACATTACAAATTAGAAAGATACATAGGATGTGTATTCACAAATTTACGAATGCAGAAAAAGAAACTTGCATAACTTGCACTGATTGTCAAGTATAAGTATAAGATAAACATATACCTTTACAGTATTTAAACATAAGAAACAAACATTACTTTGAATGAATAATAACTTGAATATCTCCAATAATTATTTCATATTGAATTAACCTTCCGATAGATTTTAAAACACAGTAAATATAAGTTATGAAAATAAATTATACTTTGAAGCAGTATTGTGTTACTGAATCTAAATTTAAATTACTGAGATCAAAACCAAAATATTGAACTATGCATCACACTTAAAACTTTATAAATACAATTTTCTTAATCTTTAATAACTTATTTCTTATCTTTGTTAATATGGTACTTATTAACATTGTAATATCTTTCATATTTATTTATACCAAAAAGTTATGATTCTGCTTTAATAATTTCTTACCTTTGTTTCGAACAATTGGAATTAATTCTAATGAATAATGTTTTATTTCTTCCGAATCGTTCTTTTATACCGTTTTCAATTATATTGTTCATAATACACATGTACACAAAGAAAATTCTAAGTTAACCGCAAATGATGAATTTGTAGATTATAGGTGCACTTATAAATGTCACACTGTCGTAGTACTAAGGAATTGCAATATATGTAAATAAAAAGAAATGTTCTCAGGGTCAATGACACATATTTGTTTCCTCCTACAATCGACATAGTTTTCATTACGTCATAATACATGTACGTGTTATAAAAATTAAATGTAATGAAATATTGTTTTAGACTATTGTTAATGTTATCAAATTAATGTATTTGATATCAATTTTGGTAGTAGCCAGAGACTTGTACAGTTTGAAAAAAAAAATAATCAACTGAAGTCTTTCATTTCCTTAAAGACGATATTATTATTTTCTTCGATATGCTTGGAAAACCGCTGCTTAAAGGTTATCTAGTTGACGTTAGATAACTATTTTAAGTAATTATAAGGATTTCATTTAAATCTAATACGCGATACTAGCGATTTTTCTTTTCTTTCATTTTCTCGAAACCCGTTGCTTATAGGTTGTCTAGTTGACGTTGGGAAAATCTTCTAAGTAAGATAATTATTAGGATTTCAATCTAATACGCACTTATTGCGATTAGTCTGCATTTGATTTACTAGAATTATCTAAACAGGCCTAGGGTTCAAATAAATGACAGTTACGAATTTTACGAAAATGGACACTATTAATTCAAACAAAGTTGGGTCAAAATTGGGCATGGTCAGTTTTGTATTGGGATAAAATAAATCTTCCTGTTTCGTTGCGTGTCAACATTTTATGTTTAATGTATATTTAATGATAAATCCTTTCATCAAGTATTGAGAGAACCTTCTTGTGTCGTTGCGAGTTAACATTTTTTGTTAAATTTAATTTTTCAGGTGGGACAAAACGTCTCCAGAGCAGTGACTTTGATCAAGATGGTTTAGTGTAGATTTTCAGTGTAGATGCGACTCTTTAAATTCCTTTTTTGATTTTTATCTTGAGTTGTATTTCGATGCAATTTAATCATGGATAAACTGTGTTAGTTTCCTTTATTCAGACACCTTCAATCTAAATCAACAATATAAATATGTAACAAGCTTCCTAATCTTGAAAGAAATGAAAGAGTCCGAAGGTACCATTGGAACATCAATAACTTATATATTTAGAGAAAATGACAGCGCCATACAATAATGAATATAAAAAGACGAACAAGTTTATAAGTGTGTTACATTTTAATGTTTTGTCGTTGTTCTGCTCTTGTATTTAATGCGTTTCCTTCAGTTTTAGTTTGTTTACCCACTTTTTTTTTGTCCATAGATTTACGAGTTTTGAACAGCGGTATACTACTGTTGCCTTTTTTTAAAACTACATAAAACCTAAACATCCTAAATATATGGGAAATTTTTCTTGGGTGAAAAAAAGTAAAATCACAAAAAAAAATGAACTCCGAGGAAAATTTAAAACGGAAAGTTCCTAATTAAATGGTAAATCAAAAGCTAAAACACACGAAATGAATAGACACAACTGTCATATTTCTGACTTGGAACAGGCATTTTCATATGTAAATAATGGTTGATTAACCCTTGTTTTATAGCTAGCTTAACTCCTCACTTGGATGACAGTTGCATAAATTTCCATTATATTGACAACGATGTGTGAACAAAACAAACAGACATAAAAGGTATAAATGTCAAAAATACGGGTACAGCAGTCAACATTGTGTTATAATCTTAATCATTATAAAAACAAACAAATATGTAACAAAGAAGCACAAAAGGACATATAGACAAAGCACATAAGCAAAAATGAAAGACAAACACACACATTTTTTCCCATAGAATAATAACTCAATGACGTGGTGTATAACTACACAGCCACGTCAAATTGATATCACCAAAAATAGACCAACAGTAAAAGTAATACTGTAAACCAACTTATTTCGTGGATACTTATTTCGCGTATTGCCCTTTTTAGACCATTTTGCGATTCTAAAATTTACTTGAAGTTAAATAATGTAAAAATCCAATTCTTACATATCCGCGACGATTTATTAATGTTTATCGGTTAACTGATAATACAGGTTTAATAAAAGTTAAAATTCTGCATCTATTTTCCAGTCCTCCCTTTTTTCTTTGCATTCTGAACTTTGACCGTGTCTGTCATGTGACGTTGTCGTACTATGACGTCACTTCTAAATTTTCTAATGTTTGAACGGGAAGCTTGTTCAAAATTGTTTTTGTAAAATCCAGTTCCATCCTCAACACAGATGAAACCTCAGAAAAGAAATAGGCAACCGCCTACTAGTTTACGATCTGTTGCAGAGAAAAATGCTACTTCTAAGCGTTAAAGACCAAACGTTAGTAAAAGTCATGTGCATTCTGATCCAAAAAGACCCATGGCTCCTCGTGGGAATCCAAACATTATTTCGGCGGGTAGTCATTCAACTCAAGTTATGGTAAACGCAAGCGAAGACGACATTATTGCCTCCAACCAAAACCAAAGTGACCGTGCGGAGTTGGACCCTGTGACATCAGCTATTCCTGGACCGTCATCTTCGAGAGTTCCGATGTCGAGTACAGATTCTCAGCGACCTGAATTGTACGATGTCACCACAACAGTCAACAGAAGAGCAGCCGATAATGATTCTAGTATAGTTTCCCAAGTCGAGATGGTCCCATCGATTCAGGATATTCATGGTATGTATACGCATACAGGGGACCAAAATCCCCCCTTTTATCGTAGTAGGAGGCCCCAGTCGCTAAATACAGGCTCGCACTCCGCCAGTAATGAAATTTTCCTAGTTAATCACATTCCGGAAAGCATCCCTAGCATATTTGATCCGATTGGGGATCATATTCCGTTAAAGATTTAGGAGAAAATTTGGCGAGGTGAGTTTATTCATTTAGGTTTATTGCTAAAATCTGCTTCAGTTTTGGGCTTTGTTTCAACTTTGGACGGCAATTTCTTTTTTTTAAAGGAGGTGCCCTGACTGTAGTTAAAAAAAACCACATTCTTTGAACAATATAGAAATTTGGACTTCGGTCTTTATGATTTATATAATGGCAATTATATTAGAAAAATGGCCTATGAAAGCCCAAGAGTATTTGAAATATATGCGAAGCATTCGATTAGCGTCGTATAGGGGTACTAATAGTGGTTTGGCCGTGTACGATGATCATTACCGACTAAAAAAAGAGCGCTTTCCATCATCTTCCTGGGGTGTCATTGATCAGGAATTGAGGGTTTTGTGCGTGGTGACAGGGAATGTCAATCAGTTATCCTCGAATTATCAATCAGCAAGGAATATGACATAAATTAGTATGGTCTATACAAATTGATGTGTTCTCATGTTTTATAGCTTACTTATCGTATTCTGGTTTAACATCATCTACAATCAATACATACATAATACTTATCCGGGATTAGCCATAAATCATAAACTGACATTACATGTACTTTTATAGTTTTTAAATGTTAGAGGGAGTTCGAAGGAATAGTTCCAAATTATCAGATATTCGCGCTCCTGTTATTTTAGAAATTTGCACAAAAATATACGATCACTACCATCCGTTTGCTCCTCTCACGAATCTTGTCTGTTCGCTTCTGCATTTAGTCTTGCATTTTTTGCTTTGTTAAGATTAGGTGAGCTCACGGCCGATACGAGTACATATATTTTGGAGCACACACAATTTTCTTGAATGATCTGCCATTGAAAATTTCAAATAATAAATATGAATTACATTTGAAGATTTGTAGTTCGAAAGCTGATCAGAGAGGTACTTCAACGACATTGGTTATTCCTCAAAGGATAGCAGATCTTTGTCCTGTGAGCATGTTGCGTGCCTTTTGGGGAATAAGATATCCTGCTTCTGACAAACCCTTGTTTTAACATTTTAATGGGTCTCCATTGACTCGTTTTCAGTTTATTTCTATACTTAAGAAACCCCCTTTATTTTTGTTGGGATGTTTGGTTTTCTGATGAATACACTAGTTACATTCGGATTTGATAGATTTATAGATACGAAGATTTTCGAAGCTGTATTAATATGGCCTAGCGTCAGTGTGGGGTCGTGCTCCTCGTTCACTTTTATCTTCATTAGAAGAACTTTTGTTACTTCTGTTACCAGTTGAACACCTACTTGCCAATATTAAAAATGCCGGCGGTTTGTATCGTCTTCTTGCCAGACCTCGTTTACTGTTTTTTCCACTGCGGCCGATATGATTCCACATAAGAATTTCTTGAATTATTTAGTATTAACTTAAGGAGTTGCAGAATGATTGCCTATGAGACAACTCAACTGTAAAAACAACGTTGGTATTAGCATCTAAAGGTACCCGTACAACCTTCAACAATGAGCAAATCCGTTACGATATGCGGCCTGTTTTATTCCACAATATTTTTTGAATTATTTTAATCTTTAATTAAATTTGCGTTATTTTTCTACTCGCAAAAGTCGCAAAAACAAATCTCTCTCGTAAATTAGTTGATTAAGAGTATAAATAAAAAAAAAGTAAAATATTAAAATAACACGTTATGAAGATGATAAACAACTTCAGTATCCATATTCTACTTAAAGACCATCATTTTAGATGTCGATACGGAAAGATATCAACAAGTTTTTGGTAAACGGTGATATAAAAGTACACCTATCGCAAGAGAGAACAACCAAACATATATTCACACTTTAGACCTTTTTCTTTTGACAATGAGTTTGGTTCCAATGCCAATTTATAGACATTAATACAGACCACAGAACAAATTAGCGAGAAAATTACAGATTGAAGTAGGGCCTAAAACGTTTCAACAGACCGGGTTGAAAAATAAATTACATGACTCATAAACCAACAACGAAACGCGAAAGTATAACCACAGTTTTTACTTGATCCACAGTTTTGTGTAATACTTCATTGTAAGACTGGCGTTCTTTTCTAATCAATGTAAAATATTCAGTTTGCATGAAAAAGATGTTTAAAAGGCATGATGTTTAAGACACTTATTTGAAGTGCTAATCCTGTAAATTGAACAGAGTCAAACGTCTTTACGCCATTGTTGATAAATGTAAAAGGTAATTGTTATTCTACACGGGGGTTTATATAGGACTTTTTATATTCTGAGTATTTTCAGTTTGATTGGCCTTATATCTGATATGTGTTTGTATTTTTGTTTAGTAAACAAATTCAATAATATTTCTTCAATATATGCAATAGTATAAAGTGTAAGCAATTTTGTCTCAAAATTCAGTTTATTTTTAATCTACACAGATTAGTTAAAAATTGTTTTTTACCTGAGATCGCCCGTCGCCCCGGTAATGGTGGGTTCCCTGTTGCAATTTGTGTAGTTTTCTAGTTCTAGATTGTGTTTTGTATACTGTTTTTGTGTCGGTTTTTTTTGTAATTTTTGCCGCGATGTTCTTTAGTTTTTTCTCTCTCTGTGGATGAAAACATAAAAAAAAATGACCATTCTATCATGTAACCAAAAAATTATCTCTCAGCCAAAAGATATTGCAAAATTAAACAAATAGAAGAGTTGATTTGTAACCCGGATTTGTTATCTCAATCGATAAATGACTTTCGAACAGCGGTATACTTCTGTTGCCTTTTTGTAACTTATTCGGTATTCAAGAACTTGCAGCTCCTACTCAGACTTTGTAAAACGTCACCAGTGTCTGAGCAGAAAGTTGATGAACCAGGGGTATGTCAAAGAACGTCTCGTCCTTTTTCTAAATAAATTCATCGTAAGGTACCAAGAACTTGTTGATAAATATTCCGTATCAACTTCACAAATAATACAAGACGGTCTTGAAGTATAGATTTTGCGTACTGACGTTGTTTATCATCTTAATAACGTGTTATAGTATTCTTTTATTTGTCTATATTAATTTTACTTTTACTGTTAAGTCAGTTTTTAGAGATATTCATTTGACGGGACTCTGTGTTTATGTATACCATCATACTTTGAACGACAAAATAATTTTATTTATTAATATTACTTTCACTTATGTATCTTGTCATACTTTGAACGACAAGACTATTTTATTTATTAATACTACTTTTTCTGTTAAGTCTGTTTTTGTGATATACATTTGACGTGACTCTTTACTTATGTATCCCGTCATACTTTGAACCACACAATTGTTTTATTTATTATTATTACTTTTACTGTTAAGTCTGTTTTTGTGTTATATCTACTTTACGTGACTCTGCATTTATGTATGCCGTCATACTTTGAACGACAAAATTATTTTATGTCTACCTGTGCGAATTTCAAACGCGCACTTTTACACCAGTACTGAAAACCTTCCATTCTTTAAGGGTAGATTTTACATAGATAAATAAGCAAAATGAGGATGTTAAATTTGATGTATGCCTTTTTATGCTTCTCCGTTACATTTGTTGTTTTTATAGTGATTAAGATGATAACAATGTAAACTGTTGTACCCCTATTTTTGACATTTTTACTTATTGTGTCTGTTTTTTTTTTTTGTTCCCACATCGTTGACAATGTAATGGAATTTGGTGCGATTGTCATACAAGTGAGAGGTTTAGCTAGCTATAAAACCAGGTTCCATCCACCATTTTCTACATAAGAAAATGCCTGTATAAGTCAGGAATATGACAGTCGTTATCCATTCGTTTGATGTGTTTGAACTATTGATTTGCCATTTGATTCGGGACTTTCCTTTTTGAATTTTCCTCGAGTTCAGTATTTTTGTGTTTTTACTTGTTAAAACCTAAAACAGATTTGTAAATTGCTTTTCAATTTTCAGATTGGCGATAACAATCATAATATTCAATGCAGAGTAATATTCAATGACGGAGCATAAAGAAAACAGATGCAAAATACATGTCACTAGAACTGTTTTTCTAAATTGTTCAATTGTTTGGTTTTAAATTAGGCTGGATCTCGTCGTTTTTGTAAGCATACGCTCAAGGTTTGTTAAATCAGATACGTTCTAATGATTACTGCGTTTCAAAAAACCATTCGCACAAAATATCAAGCAGTGGTTTTCAAGAAATTTCAATTTAAAGATAAAAATATCATTACCATGAGGTAATACAAGGAGTTCTGTTAGTTTTGAAACAGTACAAGTCTCTGATTACAACAAAATTAATAAATTCAACCATATTGTTGATAAGTCAGAATAATATTTCGTAAAAACTTCATGACATAATGACAAATGTGTTTAGTAGTAGGAAGAAAACGAAATGACCCTGTGTACAGTTGTTTTTATAAATAAGCATAATCCAAAACTGAATAGAAGAATGCAGGTGACATTTAAAGTTTGAAACATAATTAACAAATTCATCATTTGCGGTTTATTTACAAATTTCCTTGTGTGTATGTCAACTATTAAAAACATATTTGAAACGATATAAAAGAACGATTCTGAAGCAGTACAACAATATTCATTACAAATCATTTCAATTGTTTTAAACAAAGGTAAGACATATTTTATACATACATATATATTATAAATAAGAATGATAAAGATACAAAGCAACATTTATGCTATTCTGACAAAGATCAACAAGAAAACATTCATTGAAGAAATAGAAAAAGGCATAAATAAAGTTAAACATACTATAAGGTACACATGATTCAATTCTAACTACATTTTCTGTATGTTTAAAAATGTAATTTCTGTGATAAAAAGCAAATGAAGAAAATGCAAGAAAGAAACATCGTTAGATAAATTAATTAAGAATGGTAGATCAAAACGTGTGCTAGCTTTGCTCAACGTTTCTTTCTTTTTTTGAATATTTGGAAAAATTGAAAATCAAGAGACATATAAATAATAATTCCAGTAACATATAATATTAATCCTGTTGTTTTTCAGAATCTCAGAACATGATGCGATTCCAGGCTATTTTCTTTTTGATTGCATTGACCACAGTAACACTAGCCGGTATGTAAAATATTCTAATCGCTTCTTGCGAGTTTGTAGACTATTTTAAAAGAAGTGGTTTGGGTGTGAAGATACAAAAATCTAAATGACTTACAATAAAAAAAATCCTTAAAAAGATATAATGTCAATACTTAAGAAGATATTTACTTACATCTACATATTTTTGAATATTTTACAAGAACATTTCACATAAGGTTTTCTCTTTTTGAATTGGTTCACATTTGTCATATGAGGTCTTTTATAGCTTACTATACGGTATGAACCTACATCTGTGCTGAAGCCGTACGTTCCCTTAAGTTGATGCTCTTGAACTTTGTACTTGTTTGGTTTTATCAATATTTTGATATGAGCGTCACTGATGAGTCTTATGTAGAAACGCGCATCTGGCGTACTAAATTACAATCCTGGTACCTTTGATAACTATTGATAACATTCTAGTCATTTCATCTTTAGTTGATAGTTATATCATTGGTAAAAATCCCAGAAACTTTATATTTACCTGTAAACAAGAGTTAATTTTTATTGTTCTGTATTACTAGACTTGTGAAATATAACACGTCAAATATTTATTTTATAGTCTACGCACCCACAGACAAACATGCATTAGACAGACATGGAGTAGAAAAGGTTTTGCTGGTTGAAAACACAGTTGGAAGAAACATAAACAGGCGTCGTGGTGAGGGATCTCTTTCTGTACTGGATATCATTGATGCAAATAGACGAGCAGGATCAAGAAATGTTGGAATTAATGGAATAGGCAGTGAATTTATTACACACGGATCATCTTCCGGTAGAGGATTGTCTGGGGCTTCTGTTCGAGGCAAGACCTCTGTATCTGGAATCATAAGAGGTTCTTCAATTGGTTTGTCCCGTGCTTTATCTGGCGATGATGATCATTTCACGTCTGGTAGCCGAATTGGTTCATCTGGTCTGGCTAGAAATGTGGATCTGTCTAGAAATTCTCATTTGGAAACTATTGGTAGTATCCGTGGAGTGTCTGGTCATACAGGTACAGATATTCTTGACGCAATTAGCTCTGGACGAAGTGGGCGTGTTGTTCTAGACACTGTTTCTACCAGACGTAGTGGATCAGAACGTACTTCAGGTTCAGGATTCGTTTCTCAGTCAGTGGTAGGAGAAAAAACTGATTGCAAAAACGACTGTTTTAGTGATGGCGATTGTCCAACAAACAGATACTGTGCCACTGTTAATTGTCACAGAATTTGCAGAAGAAGACTGTCAAATGGATACTCATCATGAAAAGCCTATCACCGAAATCCAGACTATGAACACTTTTTATATCTTTTTTAAAATAAAATATTGCATTGTATAGATTTTTAGTCATTCGTCAAATAAAATTAATCAGAAAAAATATAACAGCATACAGTTATAATTATAAATATGAAAAAAGATAACAAAAGCATACAGCAATTGAAAAATGTTTGGTGATTTGTTTAAATTACAGTAACTCGTAACACACTACAAAACATAACAAAAACAGTTATAAAAAACTTTTTTCGCCAAAGCAAAGACAATTCCTTGTCAAGTTCTACACTGATCGTAATTCTGAAATAACTACAAACATTCTTAGAATTTTTATGTTGGATACGCGCTGATAGCTAGACAACACGGAAAACTGAATTATAACATAAAAAGTATGAGGATATATTTTAATTGCGAAAGTTGTTAACCATGTTTACCTTGGGAAATATGATGTTAATTTGTAAATTGTTATATGTATACATTCATATGGTAGGTCCTTAATATAAAAAGACACTAAATGAACTAATTTTTATCTAGCTCTGGGATATAGATTTCAATCATTGTTGAAGGTAATTCTGGTGCATATAGTTGTAAATTTCAACATTGTTACGTGTATGATGGATATTTGTCTTGTATCGGTATTCATTCCATATCTTATATCTTTATTAATAAGACAGGTACAAGTCTTCTAGATGCACTCGTCAAGGTCTCATGATTGATAACTACCTGACCCGAACACTTTTTTTTTATTGAAATGTCATAGTATACATTATTATATGTGTTAGAAATCATACATATAGCATGTATAGTCTTTCAAATCATGAAAATAGAATAGCTCATCATAATCAACATACGCTTCTATTATTCTATGTTATGAAACATACGATACTTTTCTGATTTTATTTCACTGTAGAATAGAAAATTATATTTGTATCTGCAGTCTTTAAAAACAAATCGATCAATATCAATAAATATAGTTTAGATTATGTGTTATGCTTAAAAAAAGATCGTTTATCAAACGGCTTTAAAGATATATAAAAGTACCAAAAAGAAAGAAGAAAGATTAATCTTTCAAATTGTGATAATTTCATTATGACATAATTATAATATAATTAATTGTTATGTAATAAGTTGCCATATTGTGATGTCCATACTTGAATGAATTTAGCTCTGTTATTCCTGGCATTTCAAAATATTTTAAAGATTCTTGCACAACACAGTTTGACAAAACTGTGTCTCATATATCATATATTTGTTTTCCAATTAAACATATTTAGTTGTGGTAAAACATTCAGTTTCTAGCAAGTTGTCCCTTCATGCACACATTAATTATATATGCTGAGTGCTCCTCTTTTTGAAATAAGAACATTGATGTATTATTGTCATTTTGTTTATTTTCTTTAGTTACATCTTCTGACATCAGACTCGGACTTCTTTTGAACTGAATTTTGATGTGCGTATTGTTATGCGTTTTCTTCTGCATTGGCTAGAGGTATAGAGGAGGGTAGAGATCTCATAAACATGTTAAACCCCGCCGCATTTTTGTGCCTGTTCCAAGTCAAGAGCCTCTGGCCTTTGTTAGTCTTGTATTATTTTAAATTTTAGTTTCTTGTGTACAATTTGGAGTTTAGTAAGGCGTTCATTATTACTGAACTAGTATATATAGTTGTTTAGGGGCCAGCTGAAGAACACCTCCGGGTGCTGAAATGTCTCGCTGCATTGACGACCTGTTGGCGACCTTCTGCTGTTGTCTTCTCAATGGTCGGGTTGTTGTCTCTTTGACACATTCCCCATTTCCATTCTCAATTTTATTGATGTCTGATTTACAGACTAGCCACAAAGTTTTTTTGTTAGGTTTAACCATATACTGTAAATTCAGAAATTATTGCGATGTTTTTATTATTGAGAAAATTCGACAGGGTTATAATCACAATAATAAAAACTCGCATTTTGAAAGTTTTTATATGAATCAAACAAGATTTTTCTGAATATCGCATATATTAAAATCGTATTTTAGTGTAAAATGACAAAATCGCAATAATAAATGCACGGAACTTAAAACCAATTTATATAATAAACTGCTTCGCTGAGTGCAGCTGGATACGCCCGCAAAAATAGGCATAATATTCAAGCTTGATAAAGGTCTGAGTTTGGATTGTAATTAAATATTTAAAATATAACAGGATTCGGTTTCTGTTGTGCAATACACTGTGCTATTGCGCATTGCTTAGTTAATCAGTTGTCAGACTTTGAACAAATAAAATTCAATTTCTTCTCAATGTCATATTTGAAATTTATGAAAATCAATAGAGTGATTACATCAATATCTATAAACAAGTCACAAAAATTTCACGCTAACTACTGAAAGCACTTTTTAGTTATTGTGACATAAAACTGGAAAATCCTCCTTTTTTATGAATAAACCCCTGTAACTCGGAAAAGTAAAATTTAAAATTTATAAACATCGAAAGAGAGCTTTGCAGTACTTAAATTTCAAGTACTGTACAATACAGGTACCTAAATGCTACAATACTTCTTTAGAAACAAAATAGTACTGAATATCAGAAGTATATTACCAGTACTACTGATTTGGTACAGAAATAGTACTTATGCAAAAGTGGCTGTGTAAGCCTTTTACTTGTCTATTGAATATACAGATTAGATATGGAATGACTGTTAATAAACAATTATCCATCACACACGTAACAATGTTCAGATTTACAACTATATGTAACAGTATCACCTTCAACAATGATTGAAACCGATACATAGTAAGCTAAAAATTAGTTCATGTATCGTTTTATATTAAGGAACGACCATATAAATAAAATTGAGAATGGAAATGGTGAATGTGTCAAAGAGACAACTACCACACCATCGAGCAGGCCACACCCGGATTCTACCAATAGATCTTCAATGCAGCAAGAATCTCGCTCTTCCGGAGCCGTTCTTCAGTTGGCTCCTAAACAAATATGTATACTAGTTCAGTGATAATAGATATCTTCTTTTTTATAGTCATACTAAGTACACAACAAATTAAAATTACAAATCATTCAAGAATAAATCTCCTTACTTGGGACCGGCGCAACAATGTATACATATAACAATTAACAAATAAACATATTATTTTCCCGAGGTAAACAGTTTTCGCAATTAAAATATATCCTCATACTTTTTATGTTATAATTCAGGTTCCATGTATACATCTTTTTATAATCAAATATTTCTATGCTAATATATTTTGCTTAATCGGTTTTGGAAAAGAAAATCGCGAGTTTTCCGTTTTTGTCTAGCTATCAGCACGTTTCCAGCATCATAAATCTGAAATTATTTTGTAGTTATCTCAGAATTCAAATCAATGTAGAACTTAACAAGGAATTGTATTTTCTTTGGCGAAAAAAGTTTTTTTAATTATTGTTTATTTTATGTTTTTTTGTGTTTTACGAGATACTGTAATTTAAACAAATCACAAATATTTTTTTCAATTGCTGTATGATTTTGTTATCTTTATTCATATCTGTATTTATGTCTGTATGTAATTATATTTTTTTCTGATTAGTTTGATTTAACGAATGAGTTATCAATATTATTGATGAAATAACGAAAAATCTATACAATAACAAAAACTGAATGCAATATTTTATTTTAAAAAAGATAGAAAAAAGTGTTCATAGTCTGGATTTCGGTGATAACCTTTTCATGGTGAGTATCCATTAGACAGTCTTCTTCTACAAATTCTATGACAATTAACAGTGGCACAGTATCTGTTTGTTGGACAATCTCCATCACTAAAACAGTCGTTTTTGCAATCAGTTTTTCCTCCTACCACTGACTGAGAAACTAGTCTTGAACCAGAAGTACGGGCTGATCCACTTCGTCTGGCAGAAACAGTGTCCAGGACAACACGCCCACCTCGTCTAGAACTGATTGCGTCAATAATATCTGCACCTGAATGACCAGACACTCCACGGACACTATCAATAGTTTCCAAATGAGAATTTCTAGACAGATCCACATTTCTAACTAGACCAGATAGACCAATTCGGCTGCCAGAGGTGAAATGATCATCGTCGTCAGATACAGCACGGGACAAACCAACTGAAGAGCCTCTAATGCTTCCAGATACAGAGGTCCTGCCACCAACAAAAGCCTCAGACAATCCTCTACCGGAAGATGACCCGTGTGTAATAAATTCACTGCCTATTCCTTGAGATGTCCCAACTCCTCTTGATCCTGCTCGTCTATTTGCATCAATAACATCCAGTACAGAAAGAGATCCCTCACTACGACGCCTGTTTATGTTTCTTCCAACTGTGTTTTCGACCAGTAAAACCTTCTCTACTCCATGTCTGTCTAATGCATGCTTATCCGAGGGTACATATACTGTAAAATTGTAGATCTGACACTTTATGTGATTTTCATGAATTGACTAATTAAGAAAAAAAATACTGGTGAACTATTTTTTACTTAACAATACAATGATATCAGGTATTATCTTTAATAAAAATAATTACACACTCTAGGCAAAGGAACGTTGTTGTAAGCAATTGCAGAGACTGTTGGGTTTTCGAAATATCAGCTGTTTTAAAGAACATTCTGTGATAAGATATTCAAATGTTATCTACACACTGAAAACACTTTTATTTGATACAGTTTATAAATTTCGAGAAAAACACATTGAACATTTTTCTTACCGGCTACTGTTATTGTGGTCAATGCCATCAAAACGAAAATGGTCTGGAATCTCATCATTTCTAAGTCTGAAATTAAGAGAAAAATTATCCTTACTTACAAAAAAGCAATTCAAATAATTTAATACGAATTATGTAAATAGTGAAAATGATGTTTCAATCTATAAATGCAATATGATTTTACAGAGAAATAAGGTTCACATTACAATTTAGAAAGATAGGATGTATATTTACGGATTAACAAATGCAGAAAAAAGATCTTGATTAACTTACATTGATTGTCAAGTATAAGTATAAGATAAACATTTACATTTACAGTATTAAAACTTAAGAAAAAAACATTACTTCGCATGATTAATAACTTGAATATTTCAAATAATTATTTCATTCCGAATTAAACTTCCGATTGATTTTTAAACACAGTAAACATCAGTTATAACAAATAATTATACTTTGAAGCAGTATGTTGCTACTGTTTTTACATTTTAATTACTAAAATCAATACTAAAATGTTAAATCCGTTTTTTAAATCTTTCAAGACCTATTTCTATCTTTGTTCCTATGGCATTAAATATAATTGTTATATCATTCATACTTATATAATTACATTAGATGTATGTTTCATTACTATACGTTATTCTGATTGGCTAACGGCACATCATGTGTTATTTCTTAAGCTGTTGTATCACTCATTAAAACTTCTCATTCATGATGACACGAGGTCCCACAATAAAGTGCACAGGTAAATGAAATAAAAACTTGATAAAAGGCGTGTTTTCATGATCCTATAGGTAAAAATGTAATTATAAGTATTGAATGCTTTTTTTGTAAATTTATAGGGTTGTAAAAGCGTTGACCGTGCGCACATTTTAAGTATGAAGCGCTTCCGCGCTTCATACAAAATGTACTTCGGTCAACGCTTTTACACCCCAATAAATTTACAAAAAAGAGCATTCAATTCTTAAGTATACCAAAAAGTTATGATTCTGCTTTAATAATTTCTTACCTTTGTTTGGAACAATACGGATATTTTTCAAATGAATAATGTTGTACTGCCTTCCAATCGTTCTTTTATACCGTTTTCATTTATATTGTTTGTTACACACAAGTGCATAAAAAAGTTTTAAGTTAACCACAAATGATGAATTTGTTGATTAAAGGTGCACTTTTAAATGTCACACTGTCGTAGTACTACAAAACTGCAATATATGTATATCTACAGCAATGTTTTCAGGGTCAAAGACACATATTGTTTCCTCGTACAATCGACATAGTCTTCGTTACGTCATAATACATATGCGTATTATGAAATATTGTTTTGACCTATTATTTATGTTTTTAAATAAATTCATGGTATATTTGGTAGTAACCAGAGACTTATACAATATGAAAAAATAATAAACTGAAGTCTTTCATTTCGTTTTAGACGATATTATCATTTTCTTTGAATTGCTTGGAAAACCACTACTTAAAGGTTATCTAGTTGATGTTGGAAAACTCTTCTAAGTAATTATAAGGATTTCATTTCAATCTAATACGCAATACAAGCGATTTGTCTGCATATGATTTACTAGTCTAATCTAAAGAAGGCTCAATTAAAAGTCATCTACGGATTTAAAGAAGAAAATAAAAACTAAGTCTTCAAACAAAATTGAGTCAAATCTTGGCACTGTCAGTTTTGTCTTGGGATTTAAAAAAAAATACTTCTTGTTTCGTTCAGTGTCGACATTTTGTGTTTAATGTAAACTTTCAGAAAAAACATCTTTCATCTTAACTAAGTAATTAGATTTGAAAAACCTTGTTCTTTCGTTTCGACTTAACATTTTGTGTTAAATTTATTATTGCAGGGGGACAAAATCTCTCCAAAAGCAGTGACTTTGATTATGTTGTTTTGATGATCGATTTTGTGAAAGGTCTTAATTTTCAGTGTTGATGAGACTTTCATTTTTTTTTTTGTTATCTTGAGTTGTATTTCGATGCGATTTAACCATGCGTAAACTGTTTTTACTGCCTTTATACAGCCATAATCAACTTAAAACAGCAATCAAAGTATGAAACAAGCATCCTTATCTTGAAAAACAATGAAAGAGTCAGAAGATACAATGGGGACATCACTTACTTATAGTTAAGAGAAAGTGAAAGCGGCATCCAATGATACACATACAAAGAGACGATTAAAAGACAAAACAAGTTTATAAATCACTACACAAAAGTTATACATCCTTAAAAAATGGGAAACTTTCGTGGGTGAAATAAAGTAAAATCACAAAAATACTGAACTCCGAGAAAAATTCAAAACGGAAAATCCCCAATCAAATGATAAAATCAAAAGCTCGAACACATCAAAGGAATGAATAACAACTGGTTTTTCCTGACTTGCTACAGGCATTTTCTTATGTAACAAATGGTGGATTTAACTTTGTTTTATAGCTAGCTAATCCTATCACTTGTATGACAGTCGGATAAAATTCCATTATATAAACAACGATATGTGTACAAAACAAACAGACATTATAGGTAAAAATGTCAAAGATACGGGAACAGCAGTCAACATTGTTTTATAATCTTAATCACTATAAAAAACAATCTAATGTGTAACAAAGAAGCACGAAAAAGCATATAGACAAAGCACATTAGCACAATGAAAGACAAGAATACGAAAAATTACTATAGCAAAAAAACACAATAACGGGATGTACAAGTAAAGAGCCTCGTCATTTAAAACAAAGAAACACAAAAAGGTATATGGACAACGCACATTAGCAAACATGAAAAACACGAATACAAATCTGTTTACCAAAGAACAATAACACAATGACGGGATGTATAAGTACACAGTTGCTTCAAATATAACCAAAAATAGACCAAACATCAAAAGAAAAACTGCAAACCAACTTTTTTGTCGCGGATACTTTATTTAGCGTTTAGCCCTTACTAACCAATTCGCGATTCTAAAATTAACTTGATGAAGAAAATAAGGAAAATAAGTTTTACATATCCGTGACGATTTATATTCGGAACAAAATTCGCGCGTATAAATTAGTTGGCTTATAGTATTTATACAGACAAATAAAAGAAAGCAATAATACGTGATTAAGATGATAAACAACGTCAGTATCCAGAATCTATACTTCAATATCATCGTGTATTATTGGATAAGTTAATACGGACTATTTATCTACAAGGTCTGAGTAAACGGTGATATAAAGGAACCGCTATCGCAGGAGAGAAAAAAACCCAGGTATACACACTTTTATTAGATCTTTTTCATGGGACAATGAGTTTAATTTCAATGCCAATTTATAGACAGTAATTTATTTGACCAAAGAACAAAATAGAGAGAAAATAAAAAATTGCATTAGGGCATTCAACGTTACAAACGACCTGTTTAAAAAATAAATTAGATGATTGTAAATCTTTCATTCCACAGTTTTGTGTATTCCATCATTGTAAGGCTGCGATTCTTTCCTAATCAATGTAAAATAGCTAATTTAAAAGGCATGATGTTTCAGACAGGTATTTGAAGTGCTAATCGTGTAATTTGAGCCAGGTCAAACATCTTTTCGCCACCGTTGATAAATATATAGATGCAGGAGGAATGTAATATACATTTGTTATTTTTAATCGGAGTTTATATAGAAATTTTTATATTCTAAGTATTTTCAGTTTCATGGGCCTTGTATCTTATATGTGTTTGTATTTTTCTATGTTAAAAAACAAGTCAATCATCTTCCAATATATGCAATAGTACAAATATAATAAATTGCAAGCAGTTTTTGTCTCAAATTTAGTTTATTTTCAACCTACACAGATTTGTAAAAAATAGTTTTTCACCTGATATTGGCCTAGTTTGTGTTGGGGTTAGTGATGCAATTTGTGTAGTTTTCTAGGTTGTGTGTTGTATACTGTCGTCCTTTTTTTTGTAATTTTAGCCGCGATGTCCTTTAGTATTTTCCTCTCTCTGGATGAAAACATAAAAAGAAGTGACCATTCTATCATGTAACCAAAATTTATCTCACAGCCAAAAGATATTGCAAAATTAAACAAATAATATTTGATTTATATGTAGACAAATACATATAATGTATTTATAAGTTTTAATGTATTGTAACTTTGAGTCTAAGACAGGATTCTTTTTTCAATTTGAAGATTGGCGATAACAATCATAATATACAATGACGGAGCATGGACAGGAGATATACAAGATACATGAGAACTGGGGTTTGTTTCAGTAGTTCAATTGTTTGGGTTTAAATTAGATTGAAACTCATCTTTTTCATAAGCATAAGATCAAGCTTTGTATAATCAGATACGTTCTTTTAATTCGTTTTTTATGTGTTTTGTCATTTGATTTTGCCATGTGGTTATGGACTTTTCAATTAGATTTTCCTCTGAGTTCAGTATTTTTTTGATTTTACTTCCTTTCTTTTATAACTACTGTGTTTTAAAAAAACATTCGAACAAAATGTCAAACAGTGGTTTTCAAATAATTTTAATTTAAAGATAAAAACATCCATACAATGAGGTATTACAATGTGTTTGGTTAGTTTTTAAACAGAACAAGTCTCTGATTACAACGAAATTAATAACGTGTATATTTAACCTTATTGTTGATGAGTCAAAATAATATTTCGTAATAACTACATGTATTATAACATAATGACAAATGTGTGTGTAGTAGGAAGGAAACAAAATGACCCTGTGTACAGTTGTTTTTATAAATAAGCATAATCCAAAACTGCAAAGAAGAATGCTGGTGACATTTAAAGATTTGAATATTAATTAACAAATCCATCATTTGCGGTTTATTTACAAATTTCCTTGTGTGTATGTCAACTATTAAAACAAATATTTGAAACGATATAAAAGAACGATTCTAAAGCAATACAACAATATTCATTACAAATCATTCCAATTGCTTTAAACAAAGGTAAGACATATTTTATACATACATATTTATTATAAATAAGAATAGTTAATATACAAAGCAATAGTTATGCAATGTTGACAAAGATCAACAAGAAATATTTCATTGAAGAAATAGAAAAAGGCATAAATAAAGTTAAATATACTATACGGTACACAAGGTTCAATTCTAACTACATTTTCTGTATGTTTAAAAATGTAATTTCTGTGATAAAAAGCAAATGAAGAAAATGTAAGAAAGAAACATCGTTAGATAAATTAATTAAGATAGTAGATCAAAACGTGTGCTAGCTTTGCTCAACGTTTCTTTCTTTATTTGAATATTTGGAAAAAATGAAAATCAAGAGACATATAAATAATAATTCCAGTAACATATAATATTAATCCTGTTGTATTTCAGAATCTCAGAAAATGATGCGATTCCAGGCTATTTTCTTTTTGATTGCATTGACCACAGTAACACTAGCCGGTATGTAAAATATTCCAATAGCTTCCTGCAAGCTTTTAGACTATTTCAACAGAAGTGATGTGTATGTTGAATACAAAAATCTAAATACCGAAACAAACAAAAAAACTAATTTGCAAAAAGATATAATCTCAGTACATAAGAAGATTAAATACTAACATCTACATATGTTTGTATACATAAAAGAAAATTTCACAAATGGTTTTCTGTTTTTAGATTGGTTCACAATTGCTATGTGAAGACTTTTATACCTTACTATACAGTATGAGCCTACAACTCTGCGTTCGTACGTGTCCTGCAATTGATAACATTCTAGTCATTTATTTTATAGTGAATAGTTATTTAATTGGTAAAAATACCAGATATCTTTATACTTATATGATAATAAACAAGAGTTCATTTAATTGTGTTGTATGAATACATTTGTGAAAGTCAAATATTTTTTTACAGTATATGCACCCACAGACAAACATGCATTAGACAAGCATGGAGTAGAAAAGGTTTTGCTGGTCGAAAACACGGTTGGAAGAAACATAAACGGTCGTCGTGGTGGCGGATCCATTTCTGTACTGGATGTAATTGATGCAAATAGGCGAACAGGATCAAGAGCTGTTGGAATATCTCATGGAATAGGAAATGAATTTATAACACACGGGTCATCAGCAGGTAGAGGATTGCCGGGGGATTCCGTTGGAAGCAGGACCTCCTCAATTAGAGGGTCATCATCTGGTTTGTCACGTGCATTATCTGACGATGACAGTGTCAGAAACTGTCATTATGGGTGTGGAGGAGACAAATTATGTAGTTCAGGACACAAATGTGTACATGAGGGCTGTAGCAGTTACTGCGTCGACATCTCTTCTGGAAGGATAATTGGTTCATCAGACTCTTTTAAAAGGGGACATACAGGATCAGAAACAATAAGAAGTTCGTCATCTGGATTGACCAGAGTTTTAAGTAATGATGATCATTTATCCTCTGGCAGTCGAATTAGTTCATCTGGTTTGGCCAGAAATTTAGATCTGTCTAGGAATGGTCATTTGGAAACTATTGGTAGTAGCCGTGGAGTGTCTGGTCATACAGGTGCAGATCTTTTTGACGCAATTACCTCTAGACGAAGTGGGCTAGATGTATTAGACACAGTTTCTTTAAGAAGAAGTGGATCAGTTAGCGCTGCAGTTGCAGGTGTAGTTTCTCAGTCAGTGGTAGGAGGAAAGGCTGGTTGCAAAACAGACTGTCATCGTGATTCAGATTGTCCAACAAGCAAGTACTGTGCATCTGTTAATTGTCACATGATTTGTAGAAGAAGACGTTCCAAAGGATACACACCATGAAGAGAATATCGCCGAAATCCATAAATTGAACACTAACCTAATATTTTTTTATAAAATAAAATGTTGAAAATAATTTGCGTTGTTCCATAGATCTTCTGTACCACACTACAAATTTCAGTTTACAAAGGCGTCAAGTCAATCATTATCATAAAATAATTAAACCATACAAATATCAATACATAGAATGAAAATGATACATTGATAGGAGACAAATACAAGTTTTGTAATTTGAAATTATAACGTTTCCTCTTTAAACATAAAAAAAAAAACTTAAAGAAAAAATAAGGAAAAATGCATAGCAAAAACTTGTTCATCACTGCACATTCCCACCTCTGCTAATTTGGCAAGTTTTACACCAATTGATAATCTTAAATATCTTCTTTTAAAAAGCATAGGATAAGTATAATCAATAATCAAATACCATTGACTTATTATACGTTGTTCCCAAATCTAAATACAAACATTAACTTGTAAACTATGTAAAAGTTTCAAAGTCAATGAACCATGAATAGGGGGTGGGGTTATATAATCTCCATGGAAACAATACTTGAAAATGCCAATAAATTTGCATACCAAATATCATTGACTTAAAACATAAGCAGTTCATCTTAAACTGATCTAATCACAAACTAATACATGTAAACTAAGATAAGTTTCAAAGTCATTAGACTGTGACTGAGGGGCTAGACCAAATATTCTCCATGGAAATGAGATGTGCCAATGCTTATACAACTGAATACCAATTAACATTGGCCTACCACTGATGGTTCCCCTTGAACTGACCTAATCATTAACTAATACATGATAACTTAGAAAAAATTTCAAAGTCAATAGACTATGACTAAGGGGGCGGAGCCAAATTATCTCTATGGAAACGATATATGCCAATGCTTCTACAACTGCATACCAAATATCATTTACCTACCACTTGTGGTTCCCCACCTCATAAACTAACCTAATCACAAACTAATACATGTAAAATAAGCAAAAGTTTCGAAGTCAATAGACCATGACTGAGGGGGCAGGGCTAAATAATCTCCATGGAAATGAGATGTGCCAATGCTTATACAACTGCATACCAAATATGATTGACCTACTACTTGTGGTCACCATTAACTAGACCTAATCACAAACTAATACATTGTTGACGCCATCGCTGTCGTCGCCGACGCAGGAAACAGCATACCTATGTCTCACTTTTTGACTCCGTCAAGGCGAGACAAAAATGTACAGAAATATATAAAATGATGGGAATTTAGAGAAACATAATTCTATTCTACGCCTATCTAGCAAGTAAAAAGTGCTAACATGCCAGATCCAATTGTAATATAAATTTGGTTGGTATTACTTTAGATATAATTGTACAATATGTATAATTTAATCCACATACATATCATTCCATCAAAATAGTCAAATAATATCCCAATAACCTTGCAAATTGTAAATTTTTAATCTACTCTTATTAACTTGTTTAATTGAGTAGTTAAAAACCATCTGCCGTAGCATATTGCTATAGCTGTATAAGTTTGTAAATTATGTTAAGATGTTTAACGTAAAGGCTCAAAAAGTCGGACGCTAAATGTAAAATCATCTATTCAAGTATTCTGCTGCTATTGTAAAATGACTAATTTGAAGCAGACGATACCAAAGTGAGAACCAAACATTCGATAGTCGAAGAGACAATGACAATATTGTACCAAACACTTTAAAGATGAAACGATGTAATGATGAAAGACAAGCAACAGTTCCTAAAACTATGAATAATTTGAACAGCACTGCAGTGTTGACATGAATATCAATTATATTGTCATTTTATAATTTACTATTTGCAAACGTATAAATTATTAGAAATACCTAGGATTTACTTATCCCAGGCTGAGATTAACTAAGCCGTATTTGGTACAACTTTTTAGAATTTTGGGTTCTCGATACTCTTCAAATCTATACTTGTTTGGCTTTCTAACTATTTTGATCTGAGAGCCACTGATGAGTCTAATGAAACGAAACGCGCGTCCGGGGCATAAAATTATATCCCTGATACCTTTGATAACTACTAACAATTTGTCCTTAGAACAACTGCATGAAGTCTGTCCATTTGCTTCAATTAACTGTCCTACAAGAGAAGATGGGCTCATATATAAATGGCAAAGGTGAAGGGAGAGAGCAAGTACTTAGAAAACGTCAACCAGATATATGAAATAAATCAGTAAAAAGGAGGAAACCTTTCACCCTGATGTAAACCCTTTTCAGCACGCTTCCAAGAATTGGAATAAAACAATTTCACGGTTATTCCTGATATGGATTTTAGATCTCTTAGTCAATACGATATTTGAAGGCTCGTATTTCCTATCATGATTTCCTCGATACAGGTTTGAATGATGCTCACAGGGAAGCTATTAAACCAAGAGTTCCAAGTGGTGAAGTTGAATTCACCCCTTTTCGTGAGTTTGGTGCCCGTTTAAGCATCTCTATTACTGTTTCCACGAAAATGGTCTATCTGTCGTGGCTACAGTCCTGTGTCTCAGAATGTGACCTACCATATAAGTGTTATCACCATGTTTTTACTTACATGATCAACACGGTTGGTGCCACATGTGAAAAAGGAACGCCCGGTATTACCTATAATTTTAGGGGTTCGTGATGTTCTTGATCTAGTTATAAGTGCTCTTTGTTCATTTATATTTTTCAATCTGTATTTTGTTTAAATTGGTTTGCGTCTCGTCTATCCTTTGTCATGAAAAAGATGTTTCATTTCCGAAATTTCATATTCGCTCAAGTTTCAGAGTTATAGATTGACTATATTTTGGTGATGTATTTTGGATAAGAATCATTTGCTAATCCGTTATTGCGTGGTGTTTCATCACTTGATATAACTTGTCAACGTATTACAACGGAGAAGTACGACGACGTATGGAGCAGGATTTTTTGAAAACCTCTGAGCACCTAGTATCACCCACAGTTTTGTTTGTGTGTTGTTTTTTTTTTTTTTGGGGGGGGGGGGGTCATGTTGCACAGTCTTTAGTTTTATATGTTGAGTTTTGTATACAACTGTTTATCTGTTGTTCTTTTTTGGCCATAGCGTTGACAGTTTATTGAAAACCCGCTGCATTTGTTTGCACCTGTTGTTCAGTGGTTGTCCTTTGTTGATGAGGTTCACATACGTGTTTTTCGTTTCTAGTCTTTTTTTATTGATAACACTGTTGTTTTTCCTGTTTGAAATGTTTTATACTGGTTATTTTGAGACACTTTATGACTTCTTGTTTGGGGCGATCCAAGACTCCGTGTCGAAAGCAATACGTTGACCTATAAGTATGGAGAGTTGTCTAAATTGGAACTCATACCACATATTCGTATTTCGATTTTCTACTCATGAGTTTAAATGCTTCTTTAGTATCTTACGCCTTTTTTCTACCTGTTTATGTATACATAGGAAGTGAAATGAACTTAAATCTTTTCACCATCGATGATATATATAAGAGTTACCTAAACAATGCAATAAATATTTGTTGTTTTAAATCTGCGTTTATATAAGCATTATGAGATTTGATATATATAAGAAGATGTGGTATGAGTGCCAATGAGACAACTCTCCATCCAAGCCACAACTTGTAAACGTAAACCATTACAGGTCGGATCATGGTCTTGAACACGGAGCCTTGGTTACACCGAACAGCAAGCTATAAATGGCCCTAACAATGACTAGTGTAAAACCATTCAAACTGGAAAACCAACGGTCTAATCTATATATAAAAAAAGAGAAACGAGAAACACATATGAACCACATCAACAAACGACAACCACTGAACATCAGGTTTCTGACTTCGGACAGGTGCAAACAAATTAAATGCAACGGGTTTCAACGTTTTTTTATAGGTATCAACCTACACCTTTACATTAAGCAATAGCATAACATCACAACATAGAAAGACTCTATAAAAAATCAATTGAAAAAAGACTTTACTCAATTAAAAGACATATTAACACAAACAAGTGAACATTCATTGTACAAAACAATTCGATATATGACACAATGTAAATACAAAATCAAAAATAAAATAAGGGTTGTGATGTTAAACAATTTTAGAAAGACAACCATAGGATATGTTAGAATTACATCGACCTTATTTTCTAATTATGTGTGTTGTTTTAACAGTAAAACAAAATCGTTTTTAATTTCATCTCGCAAAAATATAAAATTAAAAAGTGCAAACAGTTTTGGCGTCAAAATAGCTTTTTTAATTCCCTCTTCATAGTTTTAAAATCTTTATCGGTATTTAACCACGAACTGATCTCGTCAGAAAGAACATACAAGAAAAACCGTGCATATTTTAAACCAAAACAAAATCCTACGCATATCTGTAAATTTGTAAGAAAGTAAAATAATTGGGTAATAAATGAAAGTTTGTGAACACTATAGAACCCTTGTTAAAAAAATAATAATAGAAAAAATGAAATTAAGATAAGAGGGTATATTTGTGCGTCCGCTAAGACGTGTATCCCCGCCATATTATGTATGTGCGTGTCCGTAGACAAAAGCCTGTAATTCAGTGGTTGTTGTGGTGTTACTTATTTGATTCTCATTCCTTTTGTAAACATAAATTAGGCCGTTAGTTTTCTTGTTTTAATTGTTTTACATTTGTGATTTAGTGGCCTGTTATAGCTGACTAGGCGGTATAGGTTTGCTTATTTTTGAAATCCGTACGATGACCTGTAATTGTTCATTTCTGCATCATTTGGTGTTTTGTGAAGAGTTGTTTAATTGACAATCCTACCACATTTTCTCTATAGTGGAAGTTGCTTGCAGTTGCAGGATTTAACATAGAAAGCAAGGAAGCTATGCACATATGCATTAGTTGTGTTATTCCCTTGCCAATTGGATGAAAATGCAAAACTTATGTTGTTGTCTTTTCTAATTTCATTTAAACACCAAGTATAAAACACTTTCAATTTCTTATAATTGTTGATGACTAATTTTGCATAAAAATTCAAATTAAATTCAACCTCGGAAAACGTTATTTGAGAAACAGAAGTTGTTGCTAACTTCTATTTCTATATCTGTTTGTTTTACAGATGACAATGAATAAGTTCCGATGGTCGGAGCCTCTTCTTTTTAACAATTAAAACTAAGCCAACATTGCGTACGTTTCATAAACAACATGACAAATGCCATATGTGGAGCAGGAACTTCGTCTCTATCCGGAACACCTATTTCTTATATGTTCGTTGGTTTGGATTTTAGCTTAAAATCATTCTCGCCCAGTTTGTAAACGTAAGCTCAAACCTGTTCAAATCAGATAGTTACGTAATGAGTCTAAATAATAGCTGTGTTTCCAAAAGCTGTTGATTTAAATGTCGAATAGTGGTTTTCAAGCAATTCTAACAGAAACGTAATAACGTCCATATAATAATGAAATAAAAGGCTTCTGGTTAGTTTTAATTAAAACAGTCCAAGTCTCTGATTACAACGAAAATAATAACGTGCATATTTTACCAAATTGATAATAAGTCAAGCAATATTTCGTAATAACTACACGTATTATGACATAATGACAAATATGTTTCTTGTTAGAAGAAAAAGAAAGTGTTATTCGCCCTTAATACCCTTAAAAATAAAGCATAATCCGCAATTTTATAGAAATATGACATTGTGACATTTAATGAGTTCGAATACGTTTACGAATTCATCATTTGCAGTTCAGTAACATGTTTCCTTGTGTGTACGTCATGTATAGGAAAAACTAATTGAAACTGGTATAAAAGAACAATTCTGAGGCAGCAAAACACTATTCAGTTCCACTTAATATTTCAATTGCTTTAAACAAAGGTAAGACCATGTTTTCACATAGATATATATTTTAAATGAATGTTAACAAAAAATACAATTATAGCGATGAAGGTTAAAAAAATTTAAGCCATTAAAGAATTAGAAAGGGGATTGATAAGGTGTATAGAGTTACGAGTATGGGTGAGTCTATATTTATTCCTGAAAAGTAATATTGCATTATTGTATTTTGTGTATGTTTATAAAATTTGTTACAAATTTATTGTTAAGAATTTATATGACAATAAATATTTGTATTGCAATTAATTATAAATTGAAACTATAATTTCTCGATTTATTGATATGCAATATCCGCATTGAGCTTGGTCGGTTTTTGTTTTTCGTCATATCCCTTAAAGATTTAAGACACTTGAATTTAAAATTCTATTTGCTTTAATTTTAATTTTCAATCAAGTAAAAAAAGACTTTTGGAAAAAAAAAAATTACAAAATATATAACTTTCGACAACCTGTAGCTCGAAAACTTTTTATAGTTTTTTAACCTAAATTCAAGATCCGTTTGAAATTTATCTTTTCATTTTACCCCAAAATCATAAGTTATCCCTCCGAGGATTGTTTCCGACATGTAACTGTCTTGTTTTCAATAGTAAATCAAGTATTCACTGTTTTTAGTCATTCATGTGCCGATTATGATTTTTTTTCAGACATGATATTAATCCTGTGTTTTTCAGATTTCTTAGAGATGATGAAATTTCAGAACTTTCTCTTTTCGATGGCATTGACCGCAGTGACAGTAGCCGGTAAGACAAATATTCGATTTGCCTGTACGAGATTTTAGGCTGCTTTAACAGAAGTGTTTTCGATATCGAGATAACAAATATTTATACCTTACCGCAGAAAAATCTTCGGCAAGATAAAATTTCAACACAAATTTGTGAAAACTATAATAGAATGCCTTGAAACAAATTGTTTTCTTTTTTAGTTTTGTCTTATGTTATAAGGGTTCTTTTATAGCTTAATGTACGATATGGGCTTTGATCAGTGCTTGTACTCTAAGGTCAATGCACTGGTTAACACTCTTAGCATTTGATCAATGGTAGATATTTGTTTTTGGGCCAAAAAAAAACACATCCTTATATTTATATATACTTCTCATCTATTGTTTTACTAGATATGTGAAAAAGTTAATTAATCTCCGAGAAGAATCCAAACTGTACGTGCCTGATAAAATGGCAAAATCAAAAGCTCAAACACATCGAAGGAATTGATGACAACTGTCATATTCCTGACTTGGTACGGCATTATTTTATTTAGAAAATGGTCGATTATTCCTGGTTTAAAGGCTAGCTAAACCTCTCTCTTGTATTAGAAAATTATATAAAATGTCATATATTTGATTTTACAGTCTATGCACCAAAGGAAAAACATGCAATAGATAGACATGGAGTGGAAAACACAGTTAGAAGAAACGGAAACGGGCGTCATGGTGGTGAATCCCTTTCTGTGTTGGATGTTATTGATGCAAATCGACGGTCAGGATCAAGAGGAGTTGAAACATCTCATGGAATAGGCAGTGAATTTATAACACACGGGTCATCAGACAGTATAGGATTGTCTGGTGGTTCTGTTGGAAGCAGGACCTCTGTATCAAGGGGCTCTTCAGCTGGTTTGTCTCGTGGTTTATCTGACGATGACAGTATCAGTAATTGTCATTATGGGTGTGGAGATGACAAGTTATGTCGTTCAGGACATAAATGTGTACATGATGGTTGTAGCAGTTACTGCGTCGATATTTCATCTAGAAGTTCATCATCTGGCTTGACCAGAGTTTCAAATAATGATGATCATATGTCATCTGGCAGCAGAATTGGTTCATCTGGTCTGACTAGAAATATTGATCTCTCTCGCAGTTCTCATTTAGAAACCATTTGTAGTAGACGTGGAGTGTCTGGTCATTCAGGTTCTGATATCCTTGACTCAATCAGCGCTGGACGCGGTGGACTAGACACTGGTTCTTCCAGACGTAGTGGTTCAATTCGTACTTCAGGTTCAGGAGTTGATTCGACGTCAGTACTAGGAGGAAAAACTGATTGCAAAAGAGACTGTTTTAGTGATGGAGATTGTCCATCAACCAAATTCTGTGCCACTGTTAATTGCCATAAAATTTGCCGTAGAAAGCCATCAAAGGGATACCTCGGATAGACACTAGATGAAATCCAAAATTTGCACACAAACTATTTCTTTTGTTTATGAAATAAAATGTTGTACAAATCTTGCTTTATTATAAAAGTGTTTGATTTCATACCGACATCACCGCAATCTTAATAAAACATAATTTCAATTTACAATAAAAGTCTAATGTTGGACAGTAAGAGAACAAATCTTTAAGGGGGCATAATCTACTATTTAGAAAAATATATAAAATGTGATTCTTTTTGTTTCATCATATATTGATAAAATCAAAAATTAAAATAACATTTCGTTATAAGCAGATAGTTTGGACCGATTTTTCAAAATAACCCTAAAACATCGCTGATGTAATTGACTTACAAGTCAATAATTTAACCTGTTTGAATCCGTATTCATGTGATCCTCATTGTAATCCGCCCCTTAGTTTGCGACTATTATTACTCAATGTTCATGTATGGCCTCCAGACAGCTCCAGACAGCATTCCAAACACCTACAGAATTTGCTTTCTTTTCATTTACCGATAGCAAACATTTAAAAAAAAAATACAATACATGTGGCATTTATAACATGTCTTTACTTGAATAATTTCACTTTACCTTCCTTAGCTACATAGGATGGAATTCCGGAGTTTTATTGAAACATCCCGGAGACTGGCAAACTGACTGTTTTCAGACTTAATTTAATTGCCTAACAAGCCATTGTTGATATGTATCGATTTACTTAAACCATGAATTTTTATCGATAATCAGGTTTTACAGTTTGTGTGTGTGTCTATATCTATGTTTTTGTTTTAATTTCACTTTCATGTTTTTGCCCTGTTTGGGTGCCTCATATTGACATTTTGTTCATTGTAGCTTATAGTTACCAAAATATTTTTTTTCTTCCTAAAATGAATTTTATATAAACCTCAAGTGAAAAGAATGTTGATAAATACATTTCTATCCAAAGAAAAATAGACAAAATTGTATGAGCTGGTATAAAAATTTATTGATAAACAATAAGGATTTCATAACGATGCATAACGAAAACTAAGTATACTGAATAAAACTAAATAACAACAAAAACAACATCTACAGTCAGAGGTCAATAGTGTTCAAAAGCTCGAACATCTTCTAATTATATATTCATATAAAAAGACATTTTAAAAAATATTGTCAAAAACCAAATCTTTGTCTGAATTTGTTGAACTTTTTATGTCATTTTAACTTCTAAATGTGTACAGTATCTATTTGTTATTATAAAACAATTACCACAGGTCCATAATGAGAAATTATTTTTACATACAGATATTAAAATAAACATATTTTTTTTCTTATAGAGTCATACATTTTTTCTTGCAGGAACTCAAATTGGTCTTCAAACACTAGTTTCCAAGAAATCATAAATCATACATACATTTCATAATCATTTCAAGAAACTGTAGACAAATTATATTCTTAATTGTAAAATGAAATGGAGAATGGGTCCATGGGACACTGATAATGCCCCTGCTTAAATGTAAAAAGAGACATAACTCATGCAACTTCATGCAACCTAAATTTGATCTGTGTCTTATGTAATAATTAAGCGTTATGTATAAGTTTCATAACATTTAACTGAGGCAGTGGCATAAAATAAATCAATCCAGACAGGAAATATCTTATTTATGGAAAATTTTTATTACAAAATGTTTTTTGGTATGAGATACATAACGCATTTTTCAAATGGTGAAAATCTTCTGACCTCTTACTGTACATCAAACAAAAAAAAATAAACAATTATACATCCTGTTTACTAATTGCAAAACAAAGAAAAAAATAATACTGATGAATGAATTATCACAAACAAATGATTGACCCTCTTAAAATTGCAAAAAATAAACAAGTATGCATGCACAATACACTGTAGAACTAAATCAACTTTCTTGCATTGATTACTTGCATAACATATTTAAAACAAAGTAACTTCCTTATCAAAAATCATTTACAAACTAGATCACCATAATCTGACTAAGTTACTCGAAAGCTTTACTATTAAATTATTATTGATTAAGCTGTTGTTATCAGTTTTGAATCTCTAGTATAAACAAGAATATGTATCAAGTACACGGATGCCTCATATGCACATTCATTTTCTATGTTCAGTAGACTGTGAAAATGAGATAGAATTTCTAATTTTGGCATTAAAATTAGAAAGATTATATCATAGGGAACATGTTTACTAAGTTTCAAGTTGATTGGACTTCAACTTCATCCAAAACTACCTTGACCAAAAACTTTAACCTGATGCGGGACAAACTGACGAACAAACGGATGGACGAACGGACAAATAGACACACAGACCAGAAAACTAAATGCCCATAAATAGGGCATAAAAAAAAGGATTTTTTTTTTTAAAACATAATAGAAATACAGACCAAATCATGTAAACCTTACTCAACAAACATACTCAATAAACATTCTAATCTTAAATAAATGACCACTGAGTCCATGCAATACAATAGATTTATCAAAATATGCAAAATCACATGTGTTTCATAAATCAAGTAAAAAAAGTGTCAAAGCATAATAAGAGCTACATGTAATAAAAATATAATAACAATAACAAAATGTTCCCATATACAAAAATATCAATATGTTTATTCAAATGAAACTATTAAAGAAACCACCTTTTAACTTTGAGCTGTTGGATTTTTTTTATCTGAATTTTTTCCTCCCAAAATATTCTAGCTTTATATTATTATTTAAAGAACTTATCATTAAATTTAATGGCAAAAATCTCAATCAGAACTTTCCAGATCAGAATATCAATTACCACTAAAATGGGAATCAACATGTTTTTAACTTTGACCCTCCCAATCAAGATTTGCATGGTCATTGACAATAGTGAACTGATACCTTATGAAAACTTTCATGAAAATACTTTATTTTCTGGTTAATTCTTTTATATCAACATTTCTAAAATTGTTTTTCTAGGAATGCAAATAAATGCTTTACCAATTCTATGGATCAACATTTCTAAAATTGTTTTTCTAGGATTGCAAATAAATGTTTTACCAATTCTATGGTCAATCTTATCAACACACTAATAAGCATATAGACTAAAATAAGTATCTATAACTTTCAATCCTGATCCCTTACCTACAAAAATTTATAATGAACCACATTACAAGACCAAAAAATAAATCATATTATACCTGAACAAAAAAAAACCCAATCATACTATTAACAATTTCAATGGCATGCTCATAGTATAAAAAATAACAAAGAGCCATTTACTCCAGTATAAAACTATTTTGGTTTATGACAATTTTTTGGGTACATAATGAAAAATCTCATGACAAATTAGTTAGACTATCTTGGCAACCCATAGCTATGTATACATTGACTTAAACATATTTGAATCAAATTTTGTATGATAAAATAATATTTTTTCTTCCTGGAAATATATCAATTCTAATTAGAATAAGTCTGAAATCTTAATACAAACAAAATTATTCTTTGAAACTTTCAACCATAAAAAAGAAAGTCAACTTGCAGTAACCATGGTAAGTACACAAACTTGAAAGTCTTATCAATATGTTTCTATAACATCTGCACCTTCTTGTCAGTAAATATTTCATTAATAATAACCCATATTTCTACTCCATGACAGCAAAGCAGATGAGAATCTTCATCCTTAGGTAAAGCATTAACAAATCTTTGAAGCCAATCCTGTGTTGGAGTTTCATTTACATATGGGGGATCATACAGATAAGATTCAATTGCTTCTTTCAATCTGAAAATAGAAACAAGGCTTACTTACATTGAATGCTAATAGCATTGCTTACTAAGGAATGATCCAATAGCTTCAAAACAGAATTTTAATTATGTTTTCGAAAGCAAATTAAAATTCTGGAACTATTGACACAAACTATTTTCTAATGAAGAAAAAACACATCCACTTAAGGGATAGATATGTGACAATTTTGTTTCATAAGGTCAGTTATAACAAAAATAATATTTACCTCAGGATCAAATAAACTCATCATAGATATATACCAGGATTAAATTTTATATTTATGCCAGACGGGCGTTTCGTCTACAAGAGACTTATCAGAGACGCTCGAATAAAAACATGTTTAAAAGGCCAAATAAGGTACGACATTGAAGTGCATTGAGGACCAAAAATTCCTAAAAGTATTGCCAAATACAGCTAAGGTAATCTATTCCTGAGGTAGAAATACCTTATTTTCTCAAAAATTCAAAGTTTAATCTCCACCAGCAGTGGCATGGACCCAGTGGTTGCAAATAAACTCATCATAGATACCAGGATTAAAATTTTATATTTACGCCAGACGCACATTTCATCTACAATTATTTTTTTTTTAAACCAACAATTATACTTTGTTTTAGGGATTTATTTGGGGATGTGCATGCTAAATAAAAAATATTAAAACTGTGAGCTGCTAACTAAGGAACACCCTCCCCTTATAAGTATTCTGTAAAATGGAAGTTGAAAATTGATTGATGTGAAAGCATATCAAACGATACCCCATATGAATCTAGATACCAAATTCTAAGCCACTCTGATTTGTAGTTCCTGAGAAATTTACAAATGTAATGGGCAATTTAATGCATTCTTTGATAAATGCATGAAATCGTATTTGTAATTTAATGCATGGTTTTGTCAAAGTAATTGTAATAGAGGGTGGTAAAGGGTCATTTCCCTGCAACGTGTTTTGCCATTTTTATTTCATGTGCAGCCGTGAAAAAGGATTGTTATTTAACGTGTTTCCTGAATCCGGTAAAAAGATCCACGTGCAAGAAATTTTAATTGTTAGTTCATTGTGATATGGGAATTTTATTTGGCGTTCTTCCGTGTAGATACCCCCCTTTATGCCCCTCGTAATACAGTGCATAACATAGCAATGTAATTTGCCTCATGCCTGAAATTATTCTTTAACACATAAATTTGATGGATAAATACATACCTAACCTTGGACATATCAACCGACTCTTCATCTTTCTGAGGAATGTCTATAGTTAGCAGAAGACAGTCAAAAATCATCTGTGACAGGTAATCTAGTTGTTCTATCGGTAAGTTGTTCAAGATCTCATACAAAGCATCACTTTGTCCTTCAGAAAGTTTCTGTTTGAAAGTCGAGGCAATATTATCAAATGATTCCTGCAATGGAAATGAACAAAATTTTTAAAGCTTTCTTTGATACAATAAAGCTAAAAATGACATGCTCTAAACTGTAATATCCCCATCTTAAATTCCCATCACATTTTCAATATGCGGATTAAAGTACTTTAGTATGAAGAACTGGCAAATTTGTATTCAAACAGTATTTCTATTTGTGGGTACTAACTCTTTTGAATTTCCCAAGTTGCTTCCATGGAAAACTAATGACATCTACATACAACTCATACTGTCACATGCATAACTCAGTCCCGTTTGACATTTACCAGTACAGGTTATTTATTGAAACTTTATTTGGACTCATACGACTTTCCACTTGATTTCAGCATTATTTTTAAATAAAGGGCTGCGCTTTAGCGCATGATACGCCCGTTGCTCTTTTAACTTGTCTTTTATGCTTTAAATGAATTTATATGATCAACTAGAAATATACATACAAATCAAAAGGGATGTTACATTAATATATTCACCAAAGTTTCATAAAATCCCCCTTTTTTAGGTATAAAAATTCATTACTTAAGAAAACGTAAAATCTAAAATTTATAAAAATGGAAAAGGAGCTTATGTCAATAGATATAAACAATTTATCAAAGTTGCATAAAATTTTGTGAAAGTGTTAGTTATTGTCCCAAAATTCGAAAATCCCCCCTTTTTTAAGCATAAAAATTCATAACACGGAAATGTAAAATCTGAAATTTATAAAAATTGAAAGGGAGCTTACATCAATAGATATAAACAATTCACCAAAGTTTCATGGACATTGGTGAAAGCCTTTTTGAGTTATTGTCCGATTCGTGTTGAAAATCCCCCTTTTTTTATGAATAAAGCCACATAAATCCAAAACTTAAAATCTGAAATTTATAAAAATTAAAAGGGAGCTTACATCAATAGATATAAACAATTCACCAAAGTTTCATGGACATTGGTGAAAGCCTTTTTGAGTTATTGTCCGAAGTGTTGAAAATCCCCCTTTTTTTTATGAATAAAGCCCCATAAATCCAAAACTTAAAATCTGAAATTTATAAAAATTGAAAGGGAGCTTACATCAATAGATATAAACAATTTACCAAAGTTTCATGGACATTGGTGAAAGCCTTTTTGAGTTATTGTCCAAAGTGTTGAAAATCCCCCTTTTTTTATGAATAAAGCCCCATAAATCCAAAACTTAAAATCTGAAATTAAAAAAAAAACAAAAGGGAGCTTACGTCAATAGATATAAACAATTCACTTAAGTTTCATGGAAATTGGTGAAAGTGTTTTTGAGTTATTGTCCGAAGTGTGGACGACGGACGGACGGACAACGGTATACCATAATACGTCCCGTCTAAAAGACAACGGGCGTATAAAAACTCCTCTCAACATTAGATAACTGAATTAATACCTAATATATCATATCATAGGAAACATGCGTACTTATAAAGTTTCAGGCTGATGTGACTTCAACTTCATCAAAAACTTTAACCAAAACTTTAACCTGAACTTTGCACTATCATTTTCTATGTTCAATGGACCGTGAAATTGTGGCCAAACTTAAATTCAAATTTAAAATTAGAGAGATCATATCATGGGGAACATGTATACTATGTTTCAAGTTGATTGAACTTCAACTTTATCAAAAACTACCTTGACCAAAAGCTTCAACCTGAAGTGGGACAGACGGACAAACAGACGAACGGAAGGACCGACGGATGCACAGACCAGAAAACATAATGCCCCTCTACTATCATAGGTGGGGCATAAAATGACCAAATTTCCATAAAAATGGGTAAAGGTAATAAAAACAATGCATACAACAATAATACAGACCTTATCATTGTTTTCTAGAAGTTTAGTTTTCTCCAGTGCCAAAGTCATCCATAAACTTTGTATGTGTTTACATTTACAGAACTGTTGTGCCTGAAATATAAAAATAAATACTTACTACAGTTATTTTCCCCTTACAAGAATCCCCTTTCAATATTCCTTTCATTGAGCATAATCTAAAATAATTCTCTGATATGGTCATATTACTATGGAATGCATGTGTGTTCCATGTCAGGAGATATAATTACTTTGATTTGCTTTATGAATTGTATTGTGACTCCATTTTGAAGGTCTGTTCTATTGTATTGTGACTCCATTTTGGAGGTCTGTATTGCCAATATTATTGAGTTGAGTGTTTTAACTGATTTTGATAATACAATATCCACTACATACCTTTTACATATAAAAAAAATAAAAATGAAAACTTGTATACCTATATAATTAATGCAAACAAATTGTGTCAGGGAGTGTACATATCTAATGTGCATGTTCAATAGGCAATTTACCAAAAAAGACTAATGAGTGAAATATCTAAGCTGTAAACAATTTATTATAAAGCAGTAAACAATAATTACAGTGTAACAGTTTCATCATAGAACAAGGCATTGAATTCAGAGTTGAACTGATTTATTTTTATCAGACCACAATTTGATTTATATAATCATTATTTTTGTAGTAAAGTGATCTAATAAAAGTATAAATGAAATTTTAATTGTTTACCTTCTGACTAACCAAGGAGTCATCAATCTTCAGTATGTTGACCATAAAGTCACTCAATGGACTCTCAGGGTCAGAACCAACTGACTTGAGGAAGCTTATAGCTATATCCAGTTTGTCCATAGTATCACATAATTCTGGGAATGGCTTTTGATTCAAGTCTTTTTTTATCTGGCTAAGTACAGGGGCACTGATTTTTTCCTGTGTGAATAGAGAAACTAACCAATTTTACAATTATACTATTTCTAATTAATATCTCTTAAATATAACATGATACAGCTGTATCTAAACCTGTCGATGTTTTAAACTTACAGTCGATTTCATTGGGGGTGTAGAGAAAGGTAGAATCCTTGTTAGCTGAACTGTGAAGTCATTATTAGGTAAGTATACTACCCTCCTTACGAAGACTTACAGACAGATAGATTGATTATCTGTCGGACAAGTCTACTGTTATAGCAGGGTAGTTTACCTAACCTTATGACTTCATGGTTTAGCTAACAAGCAAGCTAACCAAGGATTCTACCTTTCCCTACACACTAAATAAAATCAGCTGTTAAGTATCCTAAATGGTTTTTTTTCTATTCCGTATCTGAACATATATAAGGTGTTAACATTATAGCTATAAGTATCTAACATGTTTTTAAATTAAAGTTTCAACAAGGTCATTACACTATTTTTGTACTTGAATTTGTTCATTGTTTTAGAATCTAATTAAGGAATGGCTGTAATATTTTTTCTGTCTATGAAGAAATAACATAAAAAATTTGGTGCACACTGAATAACGCGCGTAGCGGGTTATTTAACAGTGTGCACCACATTTTTTATGTTATTTCGAATAGACAGAAAAAATATTACAGTCATTTCTTATAATTTAATTCTAAATTCCATTTTAAATTGTAGAAAACCACGAAAAAACGTTGATGACGTCACGGTCACATGACTAAATTATGTCTATGGGCTCATAACAAAGTAAGGTCAGCCAATCAGAAGACGTGTAACATCCAAAATTAAATTATTGAATGATGGGTTTTATTTTCAAAAGTGCACATCATAGCATTGTAACTTGTTGGCACTGTCAACAATTGATATTCTACCTCCACTTTGTGGTAAAATATGCTTGAAATATTTCACTTGGAAGAACAAAGTCTTAACCAAATATCACTTTGCTTTACATAATATGTGGACAAAAGCCATACCTTTTTTTTAAATTTAGATGATAATTTAACATCCTGGTTTTATATATTAATGGATGGACATTGCCTTATAGTTCAATTAAATTCTGACGGTCAAAAGATTGTTTATGCTTTCAACAGAAACTTCCTCATTCATTAAAACTTTTTCTTCAACTAGTAGGTTAATGAAAAGGCTAAGACAAATCTTAGAATTCTACCTGTCTTTTGATCTATGGTATCTATGATGAGTTTATTGTAAACTTGGTTAATAGATGAAAATCCAATCGAATTGAATGATTTGATATTCAAAGGACAAGGTATGATAAGAGGTGTTTTTGGCCCCCTTCCCAAATAAGTTCATATGTACATCATTGATAGCCTCAGTATAGAAACTATTCAAAACTTTTAATTTTTTTATGTTCCGGTAAAAGGAAGGTTGCCTAGCAACGGTTTTATTAAAAAGCCAAATTATCACTTATGCATTGCTTTCTCATTACACATTAGCATAATTCAAAATAGTATTGTTTGTTTAACAATAACTTGAGGTTGAAACTGAAAAGTCACTTCAATTTCAGTTAAAAAAATGCTTAGCAACAACCTAGCAACAAAAATATTGCCTAGCAACAGTTCAAAAATTTGTAATTTCTGCCATATGAGGTATGAAAATAGCAATATTAAAAGATTTAACTACCGTAAATGATTTTTCTTTCATATATGATATCTGAGTCACTGTCATCATTATTTTTTTAAGAAAATCATATTGACCATAGCAACCTAAAAGTTGCTTAGCAACAGCCGAAAAAGATAAAAATTAAATTGAACTACAAAAAAACCTTTTGATTTTTAATTGTACAAATTAGGGTAAAATCGGGTCAAATTGGTTAATACATGCAAGAATAACTAGCAGTAAGAAATGAAAGAAGGTCAATTGTATATCATGCTGATAAAAAGATTAGCAACCAAATTAGTGCCTAGCAACGGTTAAATAATTATTATTTTTGTATACCGAAGTAGGATTACAGCTTCATTATTATATTTTTAGGAAGTAAATATTAAGTCATATCCTATTACCAAAAACAGAGTTGAGATCTCAAAAAACATGTTTAACCCTACCTATTTTTGTGCCTGTCCCAAGTTAGGAACCTCTGACCTTTGTGAGTGTTGTATGATTTTTAATTTTAGTTTCTTGTGTATAATTCGGAGTTTAGTATGACGTGCATTATTACTGAACTAGTATACATATTTGTTTAGGGGTCAGCTGAAAGATGCCTCAGGGTGCGGGAGTTTTTCGTTGTATTGAAGACCCATTGGTGGCCTTTAGTTGTTGTCTGCTCTATGGTCGGGTTGTTGTCTCTTTGTCACATTCCCCATTTCCATTCTCAATTTTAGTATTAAATAAACGATAGCTATCAAGGAATTGGTCGGTTTATTCGACAAAAATACATAAATCCAAAAACTTTAACCTGAAGCGGGACAGACGGACGAACGGACGAACGAACAGACAGATGCACATACCAGAAAACATAATGTTCATAAAGGAGGCATAAAAAGCTTTTAATTGTATAATAAGTGGAACACTTATAATTCATGAATAATAGTGGCAGTTATGAATAAAGCATTTCACATTTACGTGATGATTACCGCTACATTAAAAAACTCAAATGGATTAAAACTACTATTGAAGATTCAGTATCAGATTTATACAGTATGTATGGCAAATATGCATAGCTTGTACAATGCCATTTTTTGTCACTTTCAGAATCGTACACTGTGAACTTTTTAACACTTTTCATGGAATTCTAAAAAAAGTAATACTGAAAACAAAGTTCTAAGTTTTCGGTGAGGTCAGGGGTCAAGACGTTAAAAACACTCTCATGAAGATGTGTAGACGAAAGAGGTATGAACATCTTCAAGTTTCTCTAAAAATTCATTATTTCTACGATATATATCCTGAAATTAACACACTGATCGCCGGTATATAGTATCATGTGCAATCATACCACATCTCTTTATCATATCCAAAATGTTATGCTTTTTTTAATGAAACAGTTATTGGTAAGTAGTATTTCATGAAACCCAAACACATTTGAATTTGATTAGAAACGTAGACATACTTCATTAGAGGGTCTCGGTGGCCGATTGGTCTAAGAAGTTACTTCTGTAATCATTAGCCAGTCAACACTGAGGTTGTGAGTTCGATCCACGCTCGTGCGGGTGCACTCGATTGCAACCTTAATTTCTCCTTTCAATGTTGATCTATTTATTATTTTCATTCTGAATGTCTTAAATTGCAGGACTGAATGTTCAGCCAAAAGGTTTCAACTTTCACTATTTACAGCCGATTTCATTGAGTGTGTAGCCAAAGGTAAAATCTTTGGTAAGCTTGTTTGATTTGTAAGCTGAACCGTGAAGTCATTATTATGTCAGGTTTACTACCATCCTTTCAAAATAGCCTAGTCCATTAGACAGATAGATTGGTAATCTGCTGAACAAGTCTTTTCTAAAAGGAGGTTAGTGCACCTGACCTAACAATGACTTCATGGTTCAGGTAACAAGCAAGCTAACTAAAGATATTACCTTTGGCTTCACACTCAATGAAATCGGCTGTAGAAGTCACTAGGTTCAACCTTTCCGGTATTGAAAAAATATTTGAAACTACTAAAAAAATCTTATTTATTGCATTAGGGACATTAAACTGTAGTACTAGTAGTGCAATTTATGCCTTCAATTATATATATAGCAAGTGAGAGGGAATACAAGTTCAACTACCGTTTTTGGTAAATATTCAATAACTACCCTAATTGTTTTTAGTAGCAAGAAATATTGACTTAGTCCAAAAACCTGACACTTTTAGAGTATTTGAAGAATAATAAAAATCCTGTGACAATGCATGCTTCCATAATGTGTACAATAAACCTATTAGGTATTAAAGATGTAGCTCAAAAACTGTAGGAGGATAACCGACTCTTTATATAGCTTGTACCAAAAAGTTAATGTGTCAAAATACCGGACATTTAATTTGATAAATAAAAATCAAAACCCTGTAGACATACACACCTTCATTATAAATAAAAAGCTTTTTAGCTCAAAAACTGAAGAAGATAGCTAGACGTATATATCCGGACAAAAACAGACGAACGGACGGATGGATGGACGGACAGGTCTAAATTAACGAACGTGCTCGACATTTTGTCACGTGGGGGAGGGGAACAAATGTGAAATAAAACTAAGGGGACATAGTTTGGTAAACTACCTGTACATTGAACAGGTCAGAAGTACCAGCCCACTCCAGGATTCGGTATAGGTTTGGCATGAAAGTTTGTCACTTACATAGAACTCCAGACAAAACAAAATACATATTTAAAATGGCTAACAAATACAGTCACGTTTTATTTGAAAATCTAAAGATTCAATTCAATGCCACATTAATTTTGTACTTTATTTTATGATTATTGCTTGTCACAAGAGTGGTCTGACACATATATAAGAAGATCATTAGTGTACCGATATATGAATAGGCTGGTAATTCTTACTTCACAGTATAGCTTAAGTGTCGTGAACTTAATTTCAGTATCAACTGCTCTTTACATAATTACATATCATACTTGGATTTAATACCAGGTCCTGCACATGCATAGCGCATTAGTTTATTACGGTGAACAGAGATTTTTGTCTATCAGCAAATCATTTTAGTATTCTTTAATCTCTGTTCAAATATTTTATTAACTTAAACTGATGCACATTTACAGTCCTAAATACTTTCACAAATGGAAGTTTTTAACGACCTTGACTGGCGATACAGCTTCTGCTCGGTCAGTCAGCAAAAATTATCATGCACGAAATAAATATCTATATAAATCTATTTTTCTGTAGATGGTTAAATAAAAAATTTCTAAGTGCAAAATATATAAGTTTTGAGGAAATGATTTTCTTCAGAACTACAAAAAGAGTTTGACTGTATTGAGAACTTATTATAACATTCATTTGTAAGATTTCGTTGAATATTTGAAAAAATAATGAATAAAAATTAATTCACCACATTTCAAGGGACACAACTCTGTATTTGTCTGTACAGTGTTAGACTTTTTTATCATTGTGGGTCTAATTTCATGTAAAACATATTTCTTTAAGAGAGTGACATGTCTTGATGACTGGATACGACGTAAAACTATCCGTACGTGATATATTCTGATCAATTATGTACCCCGGAATAACTACGTACCCGTGCAGGTCCCTTTGACGTATTATAATGACTTGTCAAAATTGTAAACAATCGGATTATTTTTCAAATTTTTAAACATGAGCGCCAACGTAGACCACCATGATATTTTATTATGTGAAAGATACAGAAGAGAACAGTTGATGGTTGAAAATTACAAGATGGTCTACGTTGGCGCTGATGTCAAATTTCGTCTCCGAACATGACGAAATTGTAGATTTTCTACACTTTTTGTTGTTTTAGACTTTTCAAGGTCTAAGTTTGAACATATTTGAGTACATAACACCTAAATATAAGGTTCTACATGGACCAGCAGATACTACAGTTCATTCCACAGACGTGATGGGTTTCAACTTCAAAGTTTAAAAATTCTGGAAAAAGGGGGGCCAGAAACGGCCCTTATCATACCTTGTCCTTTAAAGTCAGGGTAAACCTCTGATTCCTACCTGTTTTATTCTGTCTCTGAGCTGTATAAATACTACAGCATTGGTTGTTTCTGATCTGTATACTACTGTATCAAGCTGTAAGAAATAAATGTGATTCGTTAAGGTGGTACCTAACACTACAGGGAGATAACTCTGTAAAATCAGCAAAATTTTTTAATTACATTGTGTTGTTTAGGGAATATTAAGCTTCTCGATGATCAAAATAAGTGCTTGTCAAACTGTTATATAACCAGTGTAATTTTTCTGATAAGACGGTTGGTTCAAATTTTTTGAAATTTTTATATTTTTGTCAAAGGGTCAAAGTAAAAACTTTGTCAAAATTTTATGAAATTTAAATGAGCCAAAATAATTTAGGTTAAGGTGTTGGGTACCACCGTAAGACAATTGTTTTTTTTACAATTCTGAATTGACCCTTTAATTAGAATTCAAATTGTACTTGGTTTATAAGGGATGACAAGTTTTATTTGTCAATGAAGAGCAAGATGAGAGAGGAAATAAACCAAATGCAATGTGTGCCTTTAGTAAACTATTTATAATTGTTTTATTACATTTCACTTTTTGTTCAGCTTAAAACTTTTGATATCAATAGTTATTTCTATCAAAAACTTGAGCAAGTGATACATGTACTGCACAGGTTTGCTTGAGGTACTCAAGTAATTTACATTTTATATTTGATCAAAAATAAATTGTCACACAATTTCTTCTGTCAGTTGATCATTATAATTATTACAAACAAAATAGAATCCTACCTCTTTAAGTAGGACAACAGATTTTGTAAATAGAAATCTGTCCATCAACTGTCTCTCTAGATTAGTAAAGTTGTATTCCACTTTGGTGCCCTGACCCACTTCAAACGAGTAGTTACAATTAGCTAACACCATTGGAAGTAGATCTCTGTCTGGGTGATAACTGATCAAGTGGGCTGCTGACAGGTCTTTTACATTGACCTTTGGGAGACTGTCATATCTGAAACATTACAGAATGGCTTTCAATGCAGAATCAGTATATATTGTATACTTTTAATAAATACAGTTGGTATTATAAAATTAAGTGCTTTTCTTGTACCATATCATTAAAAAATTTTTTTTTTACATAAATAGTGATAAAAAAACTTCAGTGAATTTCTTTCAGTACCAATTAGTGTAGGTTTGTTATGATTATCATATTTAATTCAAAATTTTATCTTGAACATTTTTTTCTCCCTTAGCCATGCATTCATGCATAGCTAAGGGTTAATTGAACAGTATTAATATATTTCATTTAGCCCAACTAAGTGTTAGCCATGCTTGTGTTTAGATCATCATCAATTACAGACTTATATTTCCATGACAATTTAAAGATAATGGTATTTGGTAATAACTTCATAAAAGTCATCACTGTTTGTGAACTTTATTTTATAACTAAGGCTTAGAACAAGACACTGAAAAGAATTGCATTTTCCATAAAATATGATTATTCCAGATTCAATCAATTCAATGTTTATATTATTAATATTGTCATACTTAATTTTACTCTGCTGGCAGTATTTCTGCAAGAACAAGTTCTGCTTCTCCAATAAAAAGAACAGTAGGGCGTAAGAACATAGTCCAGTGTCTCTCTCAGATGGTAAAACACAAGCTATTGATGTTCTCTCATCCATTCTTCTACGACAATTCTCTTTAGATAGGTATACAAAGTTACCATTCATAGGGAAACCTACATATAGACAAAAATAAAATATGTTCTTTTACATTATCTGAGCTCATATTTACAATGCAACCTCTTTTATTATGAACAGTTTTAAAAATAAAATTGCTCAAACACATATGGCAATTTACAACACAATTGACTGAAAAAATTCAATCAAACAAACAAATTAATCTAACAAAGATTCCAACGTAAAAAGTATAGCAAATAGTAATCAACTCATCATAGAAGCCAGGATTGAAATTGTATACCCCATATTGTGTCTACAATTCATCAGGGATGTAATTTGACAATGAAGACAACAAAATCTTGTTTTGTCCTTGATAGCACATACCATAAGGTATATATTTTTAAATGTGTGTACATACCATATCCTTCCAAAGACTGATGGACATTCTCCCAAGCTTGTTTGAAATCATTCCAACAGGACTGTATTTCAGATGATCTTGTATCTATATAAAATAAATAATACAAATATTTTAAAACATAAACAACAAGAGGCTGTCACAAAGACACAAACCGGATTTATTAATATTTATTTGTGTCCTGGCAATATCACAAGAACCATTACTGATGAATGGTGAAAGTGAAAATCGTCAATATCAAATTTGACCTCCATTTTGTCATCAGTATCAACATATTAAAATTTGAAAAGCTTAGATTGAATTGTTCATGAGTAAATGCAACAACGTGAATGGAAACGCCATTTTACAATCTTTCAAGAACCATAACGCCTGAACGGTAAAAGTCAAAATCGTCATTATTGAACTTGACCTCTATTTTGTCATCAGTAACAACATATAAAAATTTCAAAAGCTTTGGTTGAATGGTTCATGAGAAAATGCACGGACACGACTGGAAACACCATTTTTCAATCTTTCAAGAACCATAACTCCTGAAAGGTGAAAGTCAAAATCGTCATTATTTAACTTGACCTCTATTTTGTCATCAGTTACAACATATTAAAATTTGGGAAGCTTTGGTAGAACAGTTCATGCGTAAATGCACGGACACAACTGGAAACTCCATTTTTCAATCTTTCAAGAACCATAACTCCTGAACGGTAAAGGTCAAAATCGTCATTATTGAACTTGACCTCCATTTTGTCATCAGTAACAACATATTAAAATTTGGGAAGCTTTGGTAGAACAGTTCATGCGTAAATGCACGGACACAACTGAAAACTCCATTTTTCAATCTTTCAAGAACCATAACTCCTGAACGGTAAAAGTCAAAATCGCCATTATTGAACTTGACCTTCATTTAGTTGTCAGTAACAACATATTAAAATTTTAAAAGCTTTGGCTGAACGGTTCATGAGTTAATGCATGGACAACATTTGATTGCTTCCCGCCCGACCGCCTGACCGCCCGACTGCCCGGCTGCCCGCCGTACATCCCCAAATCAATAACCGACATTTTTGTCACAAAAATCCGGTTAAAAATGTGTCAAAAGTACACGGATGCCCCACTCCCACTATCATTTTCCATGTTCAATGGACCCTAAAATTGGGTAACAAATCTAATTTGGCATTAAAATTAGAAAGATTATACCATAGGGAACATGTGTACTAAGTTTTAAGTTGATTGGACTTCAACTTCATCAAAAACTACCTTGACCAAAAACATTCACCTGAAACTCACTCTTTCATTTTCTATGTTCAGTGAACCGTGAAATTGGGTCAAAAGTCTAATTTGGCTCTATAATTATAAAGATCATTGGTTGGACTTCAGCTACATCAAAAACTACCTTGACCAAAAACTTTAATCTGATGCGAGACGAACGGAGGCACAGAAGGACGAACAAACGGACGGATGGACAGACCAGAAAACATAATGCCCCTCTACTATAGTAGGTGGGGCATAAAAATATTTGTGTTAGTCTTTTAAAGTGTTTTTTTGTGTGCTCCTGAGTTCAAACAAAAGTTACAATAGTCTGGGCAATAGAAATTCAACTTTAATCAAGACATGATGTGAAGCTATTACGCCTCTTTATAAGTACTGTACAGATATTTATTTCTTATTCATTTAAGGTTTTGATTCGAAACATCATTAAAATAGCAGTCTTTACTTCTTACATTAGAATGTAACAAGAATGTGTCCATATTACACTGATATCCCATCTGCACTATCATTTTCTATGTTCAATGGACCTTGAAAATAATAAAGATCATATCATAAGGAACATGTGTACTAAGTTTCAAGTTGATTGGACGTCAACTTCATCAAAAACTACCTCGACCAAAAACTTTAACCTGACGAGGGACGAACGGACGGATGAACAGACCCGCAGACCAGAAAACATAATGCCCATAAATGGGGCATAAAAACCTGGTTTTATATGGCACTTATTACCCAATTTAACCCTTTCAATAAAATTCAACTAAATACACTTACCCTGAAACTCCATAAGAATTTTATCCATTGTTAGACCTAATGCCTCTGATCTATCCAATCGTCTGCTGTATTTCTGTATCAACATTTTCTGTAGTCTTATAATACCAGGTACAAATCTTAAAGCTCTAAGGAAGTGCTCCTAAAAAAGAACTGAATTAAATTACATACTGTGGATTCATTATTATTGGTTGGATACCAATTTTCGTGGGTTTCGTGAGAACAGGTGAACCACGAACTAAAATGTTTAACTAATAATACATTTTCAATAGGCTTTGTATACAGAAATTGGTAAAACCATGAAATCAAATATCCACGAATGTGCAAGTGATCAGCAATCAACGAAAATTGATACCAACAAAAACAAGAGGCTCTCAAGAGCCTGAATCGCTCACCTGAATTTTTTTGGTTTAATCTCTCATCAATGATTATTTTGGCTTTTCAATTTATTTAAATGTTCTTTGAATCGTCCTATTTTCTTCAAAAGCAAAAAAAAAATCATTTTCTCCTATGTTCTATTTTAGCCATAGGAGCTATCTTCTGACATACAAGGAAATGAAATATAAAATTTATACTAGATACTCTGAAACTGTAAAACTCATTTAGCCTAAGTTTGGCTGAAATTGATACAGCATTTTCAAAGGAGAAGATTTTTTAAAGTAAGTCAACATGATGAACAAATTGTGAAAAAAATCTTTAAAGGGCAATAACTCCTTAAGAGGTCAATTGACAATTTTGGTCAAATTGACTTATTTGTAGATCTTACTTTGCTTAACATTTTTGCTATTAACAGTTTATCTGTATCTATAATAATATTCAAGATAATGACCAAAAACTGCAAAATTTCCTTAAAATTACCAATTAAGTGGCAGCAACCCAACAATGGTTTGTTTGATTCATCTGAAAATTTCAGGGCTGATAGATCTTGACCTAATGAACATTTTTACCCCATGTCAGATTTGCTCTAAATGCTTTCGTTTTTGAGATATAAGCCAAAAACTGCATTTGACCCCTATGTTCTATTTTAAGTAACGGCGGCCATGTTTTTTGACGAATCAAAAATCGAAGCACACACTTTGTGCAGGATACTCTAAGGAACAATCATGCTAAGTTTCATTCAAATCCATTCAGTAGTTTCAGAGGAGAAGATGTTTGAAAAATTGTTAACGACGACGACGACGGACGCCAAGTGATGAGAAAAGCTCACATGGCCTTTTAGGCCAGGTGAGCTAAAAATGAATCCACAGTATACAGGCACTTTTATATCTTACTATAAGGTATGTATTTTGATCGTTGTTGAAGGTCCTACCATGCCATTTAGTAGTATATTTCTTTCTCTTTTGTCACTGGGGGATATTATCCCATTGGCAATCATGCTAAATATACTAATTTTTATATTGTGTGCAGAATTTGTTAATGCCACAAGATTAAATATCTAAGATATAGTTTTCCAAAAAATCCACAAAAAAAGTCCCAATGAAAATAAATGAATGGGACATCATGTAACTTGATTAAACTAGTGGTTTTATATCATTTAAATTTTCTGATGTCTTGTCATTTTGTTAGAATTTTGCCTTTGAAACTATTTTCTAATTAACAGCAGACTGAGATATATTTTTACTAACTTAAAGTGAATAAGAATTAATACTTGCCTCCTCTAAGAACTGTTGAAGAACTGGACAATTTTGTTGAGACTTCACAAATGTCTGCATTAAATGATCAACTGATATTCTGTCTCTGAACTGCCATACTGAGGGATTTTCTGATAAGTATTCAGTTCCAAGGATATCTGCTGGTTTATCAGTTTCATATAACAATTGCAGCAAAGGATCATTTCCTATAAAAAAAAGTTTATCTTTCTAATGTTGGAGATGTTGATAAAACTAATTGCCCCTATAAGGTTTTCTCTTTCTATAAAAGTCTACAAGATAATAAACAATACCTGCATTTTTACCACTATATTCAATTTTTAGCCATATTTGTCATGTTGGTTGTGTGGATCACAGAATACCCAAAAGATGATTGTGGTCAAGTTTGCTGCATATTCAGCCCAGTAATCCAGAGGAGAATATTTTGTAAAAGTCAACAAAAAACAAACAATGAACTCCATGTGATTGCAAAAGCTCACACTGGCCTTTGCTCCAGGTTTGCTGAAAAGAAGCCTTGGTGGTCACGTGGTCTAAATTGTTAATCTATTGTTATTACTAGACTTTCAACACTGAAGTTGTGAGTTTGAGCTCTACTCTTTTGTGTGAGGAAAAATAGAGAATGTGTTCACAGGACATATAACCTTATAACGGGGCAAAAACTGTCTGAATTTTGATTGTGATCAAATTTTTGATATAATATAGGTTTGACACAAAATAAATGTGGTCAAAGATCTAACAAATCTATTGTGCACTACAATGAAATTGAAGATTTCTTCTTTAAACTTTTCCAAAATTTGAAATTTGAAAATTTTTGAAGAAAATATGACTTCCGTAAAAAAAATTGGAACCCCTCTCCCCCGACTTTTGGAATCCCCCCCTTAGAGCAATTACCCCAAGACTCAATCCAATTCTTTCCTTTGTAGTATGGAACCTTGTAGTACAATTTCAGAGAGATCCATACACTTAAACACAAGTTATTGTTTGGAAACTAGAATAATGCATGTTTTTGGCCCCTTATTCCTACATATTTAAGGCAATTACCCCCAAACTCAATCCCAGTCTTCTCTCTGTGATATGGAACCTTGTGGCACAATATTAGAGAGATCCAAACACTTACACAGAAGTTATTGTCCAGAATCTACAAAAACTGTTGTTTTTGGGCTCTTTTAGGCCCTTAATTCCTAAACTGTTGGCTCCATAACCCCTATGAATCCCAACCTCCTACTTGTGGTATTCAACATTGTGGTACAATTTCAGAGCAAACAAATTTTTAATACACAGTTGGGACCATCATCCCCAAAATCAATCCCAACTTTCCTTTTGTGGTATTGAACCTTCTTAAAACAAGAGTGCACAAGCTGAAATGCCTCGCCTTCTTTACTAATCATTTAATTATGTTGATAGTCCTAATTATAAAGCTTTTTTACAACTGTCACATAAACTTAACCAAGAAAACTAAACATTGACCAATGAACCATGAAAATGAGGTCAAGGTCAGATGAACCATGCCAGACAGGCATGTACAGCTAACAATTCTTCCATACAACAAATATAGTTGACTATAGCTTATAGTTTAAGAAAAACAGACCAAAACACAAAAACTTAACACTAAGCAATGAACGGTGAAAATGAGGTCAAGGTCAAATAAAACCTGCGCAACTGACATATAGATCATAAAATATTTCGATACACCAAATATAGTTGACCTATTGCAATTAGTATTAGAAAAAAAGACCAAAACTCAAAAACTTAACTTTGACAACAGAACCATGAAAATGAGGTCAAGGTCAGATGACACCTGCCAGAAAGACATTTACACCTTTCAATCATTTCATACATCAAATATAGTAGTCCTATTGCATACAGTATAAGAAAAACAGACCAAAACACAAAAACTTAACTATAACCACTGAACCATGAAAATGAGGTCAAGGTCAGATGACACCTGCCAGTTGGACATGTACACCTTACAGTCCTTCCATATACCGAATATACTAGACCTATTGCTTATAGTATCTGAGATATGGACTTGACCACCAAAACTTTACCTTGTTCACTGATCCATAAAATGAGGTTGAGGTCAAGTGAAAACTGTCTGACGGGCATGAGGACATTGCAAGGTACGCACATACCAAATATAGTTATCCTATTACTTATAATAAGAGAGAATTTAACATAATAAAAAATATTAACTTTTTTCAAGTAGTCACTGAACCATGAAAATGAGGTCAAGGACATTGGACATGTCACTGACAGAAACTTCGTAACATGAGGCATCCATATACAAAGTATGAAGCATCCAGGTCTTTCACCTTCTTAAATATAAAGCTTTTAAGAAGTAAGCTAACGCCACCGCCGGATCACTATCCCTATGTCGAGCTTTCTGCAACAAAAGTTGCAGGCTCGACAAAAAATCATAGAGATCCATTTACTTAAACTAAAGTTATTGTCCAGGAACCAATGTGTCTTCGGACATTAAAATTCTAATGCGGTCGTATAAAAAGAATCAACATTGAATTGCAGGGATAAACTTACCTAGTCTTTTATCATTGACAATTCTGTTATTTACAGTGTTCAATATTTCTTCACTCTTCTGAAAAAAAGAAAGAAAAGATTATGAAGCGGCTGTACTAGAAATATTAAAATGACATTGTTGAAATTAAATGAATTCATCATAGATACCAGGATTAAACTTTTGTACACCAGAGGTAACAATTCAGAAAGGTTTTGCCCAATACGACTGATGTAATTTTTTCCTGGGGTAGAATATTTTCAATATTTCCATAAATCACCAAGTTTGGAGAGAAAAAAAATATTTCCTTTTAATGTGATTAAGAATTTATTATGATGTTCTTTCTAATGTTGAAAATAAGTATCAGGTCCAAAATAATAAATTTCTTCCTTAGTGATGCACCTTTAAAAAAAGTTTGCAATTTAAAAGATCTTATATCTTTAATATTTACTAGAAATCAGAGATTCACAACAATTTAATGGGGATATCACAGGTGTATTTAACATTTAAACAAATCAAAAAATGAATTCCAGAAAATCTATTACATATGGCTAAATCAATTCTGACAAATCCCCTCAAACTGACTCTATTCAAAACAAGCATATGTGTATATACCTAGGAAAAAACAACTTATTTGGAATATGATATTTAGATAAGTTCACATCATAATGTACATGTGTACTTTGTTTCTAGTTGATGTGACTCTTCATGGTAAACTATTTATACCTAAAAATTCAACCAAGACAGAACTGAAGGACAGAGAGATAAAAATCTATTAAAATCTAGGAAGCAAAGTGAATGTTATTTTACAAATAGACAATTATTGAAATACAGTAACTGGTATATCATACCTACTAACCTTCAAAACTTTCAGTGAGGGAGATCTCTCCCTCAGCTATGTCAGTTATATTGTAAATGACCTTTGCCTATAATTGCTTAAACCCACTTCATTTGAACTTTGGTTGATAGTTGTCTCATTGGCAATAATTCCACATTTCCTTTTTATGCCCCATTTATGGGCATTATGTTTTCTGGTCTGTGCGTCCGTTCGTTCGTTCGTTCGTCCGTTCGTTCGTTCGTCCGTCTGTCCCGCTTCAGGTTAAAGTTTTTGGTCGAGGTAGTTTTTGATGAAGTTGAAGTCTAATCAACTTGAAACTTAGTACATATGTTCTGTATGATATGATCTTTCTAATTTTAATTCCAAATTAGAGATTTAATCCCATTTTCACGGTCCACTGAACATAGAAAATGATAGTGTGGATGGGGCATCCGTGTACTGGGGACACATTCTTGTTTTTAATATTAAATGAATGAATTCAAAATTGATTAAACTTGAAAATTTTAATCTCTTACCTCAAGGACAGGCACAATGTATCTTTTATTAAAGTTGTCTTCCCATGTCTCCCTTGATCTTTTATCCTTGAGTAAACAAATTTCATCTTCTGCTCTCTCACCTAAAATAGACACTTGCATGTAACTAGTATACATTTTTGTTAAGGGGCCAGCTGAAGCACGCCTCTGTGCGGGTTTCTCATTGCATTGAAGACCCATTGGTTGCCTTCAGCTGTTGTCTGCTCTTTGGTCGGGTTTTTGTCTCTTTGACACATTCCCCATTTCCATTCTCAATTTTATTTTATCATATTTTAAAAAGATTTATAATTAGATATAGGAAGATGTGGTATGAGTGCCAATGAGATAACTCTCGTTCATTTAAAAAACAAAATCCTTAATTAGTAGCTAAGCCATAATCTACCAAACTTAATCTCTGGGTTCCCACTAAAAGTATGTAAAACCAGTGGCGGATCCAGAATTTTCATAAGTGGAGACCCACTGACTGCCTAAGAGGGGGCCCGCTCCAATCACTCTTCAGTGATTTCCTATATAAGCAACCAGTTTTTTTTCCAAACAGGGGGGCCCAGGCCCCCGCTAAATCCGCCTCTAAAAACCACAATAAATTGAGTAACAACTTTGGACATTCTGTTATTTTGCCTAACTGACTTTTCAACTGCTTCTACCTTTGGAATTTAAATATTTGGTTAAGAGCACTACTTGTTGTTTTTTTTGTTCGTTTGTTTGTTTATACCAGTAAGTGCATGAAATCTCAATGTCTTGTTATTTAGTATCACTATTAGATACCACTTTTCATGTCCTGAATGTATCAATATCCAAGGTCGGTAGACTTTGTATTGGCATGATTTTACTCTGTTGATGATGCTTAGTTTTTTATTAAAAAAATGAGATTTTTAATTTGTATAACTCTACAGCTATCTTAAGGTGGCTAAATTGCTCTATGTAGGTTTTTTCTTAAAGTTTCAACTATTCTCTTTATACATATAAACATATATGTTTTCCTTAGTTCGACAATCCATTGGCAAGTCTATTTATTAGCAATTCCCTAATCAAACAAAAAAATTACCAATTCTAGCTTGTGTGCGACTGTTCATAATTTCTGCTAATAGATAGTGTATAAGAAGGAGTACATTCTCTACACTCTTCCCAAGAACTGTAGATATCGACCTCAGATCTTTCTGTATATGACTCAATAGATATTTAGGTACATCATTCTCCTCTATATCTGGCTTAATGGATCTACAGATGGCCTGTAAAAATAATTTGTGTTCAAAATTTACTGCTTGAGAACTCATGTCTTCAAAGGAATGACAGATTTTTACACTTTTTAAATCTGGCCAAAATACTACAAATTTTACAATATCACATTATAAACGATCCCTTAATTATAATAAACTATTTGTGTTATTACATCAGTTTGGGTCAAACTTTTCCCTTATAAGCATAATGTCCACTTATGAAGAGATTTGTGTAAAAACAGTAATAATGCCTTTGAAAAGGACCTATTTCAGTACCATAGTATGGCCTTTCTGATATTCTATGATTAAGTTCAAATCCAAGGCAACATTTGCCCCCAAAGTGAGAATTGTTAATTCAAAAGAAAAATGAATTCAATTTAGCATTACTAACATCATTTATTTATTTTTACTAACCTGTGCATTGTTATTTGCGCCAATATACATTGCCATGTGCAGTAGTAATTTCATAACTGCACAATTCACAGGCTTCAGACTTCTTTCTGGAAATGGAGCTAAATTTCTATATTTGGCTCGTCCTAAAATATGTCCAGTATCTGTAGTGTCAACTCTGCAAAAAAATATATATAATATCCTAAGTGTGGACAAGGAGAGATGTCATGGTTGTGTAACAGTTATTTGAATGTAATCTGACCAATCAGTTGACATGAATCACTGAATTATGACACAATATGCCTTTCCAGAATCTAGATATTTCATTTTTCATACACCAAATTGAAAAGTGTTTAGCAAGTCTTTGAATATTCATGTATTATTAGGTTTGATTATTTATCACATATAATCTGTCAATTATGAGGAACATCGTGAACATCGTGAACATGGTCAAAATCAAATTTAACTTTTAACTCGTGGTTAATTTAACAGTTATTACGTGATTTAGAAAGAGAACCATTGTTTTTTAATCTTAATTTAATGCATAACAGTCGGAACTTGTTTTGTTGTTTTGTTATCAAGGATTATCAAATTTAAAGATCATGGAATTTTACTTATTGGCTAATTTGAAGGACCATCTCAAAACTCTCAAAATTACATATTCAATATTGAAATTTTTTTATCATATAGTAAAAGAGAAGAAAGGAAGGTGTTCAATTCATATCATATTTAAATACCCATGATCCTTGATATTTCCAGCTTTTAGCACATGTGATTGCCCTCCAATTTCAAGTCCACAGTTCTGTGCTTTACATCTGGCTACAACTGTAGGCCTTCCACACTATAGATAAAAACATCTCATTATATTTACTATGGTGTTATTTTAATGAGAGACCTAAACAAATTTCTTAGACAATGTTTTGACCAGCAATCACTAATACAAATAAAAATTTGTTTTTTTAGTTTAAAAGGACAAACACAAATAACAAAGTATAAGATATATTATTGACCCCTCAGCAGACTTTTTAAAGACAACCTGTGAACTAGCTAGCAAACAACTGACCAATACAAAAAGAACCTATAAGTAGATTTTGAAATTTTGCAATGAACATCGGTAAAATGACCTGTTCAATATTGTCCCCATAATAGACTTCAAACTTGTGCACTACACAGATAAATAGAAACTAGTGCAAGAGTTAATACTAGAAGATTTGAAAATCAAAAGTTTGTTGATTCTCTCATTTGAATTGTTTTTACATTTTATCTTGCATGAATAATTGATTCAACTGTACAGATTTGCTAACGGTTGAAGGCTGTACAGTAATTAACCTATAGTTGCTTATATCCAAGTCATTTGGTCTGGTTGATAGTTGTTTTATTGGTAATCATTCCACATCTTCTTTATTTTATGCATGAAGTCATATTCATTACACAAGATAGATAAGTAGATATAGGAAGATGTGGTGTGAGTGCCAATGAGACAACTCTCCATACAAATAACAATTTAAAAAGTAAACCATTATAGGTTAAAGTACGGCCTTCAACACGGAGCCTTGGCTCACACCGAACAACAAGCTATAAAGGGCCCCAAAATTACTAGTGTAAAACCATTCAAACGGGAAAACCAACGGTCTAATCTATATAAACAAAACGAGAAACGAGAAACACGTATATATTACATAAACAAACGACAACTACTGTACATCAGATTCCTGACTTAGGACAGGTGCAAACATTTGCAGCGGGATTAAACGTTTTAATGGATCCAAACCTTCTCCCTTTTTCTGAAACAATAGCATAACATCACAACAAAGAAAAACATACGATAAAATATCAATTGGCAGACTTAACTCAATCAAAAAACGTATGATTAAACAATGAACGAATAAATTTGATCTGCGATATCTGAATACAAATGCAGAGTTAATTAAATATTAGAGACAAACATTCATGACCAAAAAGCTAACAAACAAATTCAAACACAGGACATGACTGAGAAATATTTAACCAATCAATGTTCACTTTAGAAAAAAACCGGTTTTTTTATAATCTTGAAGTTTATACAAATGTTGTAAGAATAAGTGAAAAATTGAAGATATTACAAATAATCAAAGCTGGTGTACAGACAAGATCCATATAAATAAAAATAACAAAAAAGCATTATAAACAGTATCAACAGGTCGAATTAACAAGAAAATACGATTTGAGAGTACTCGCAGTTACTGAAAGCTAGTTAAAAGCCAAAACCAATTAATAATAAAAAATCATGCATCAGAGACTAAAATCGACTAAAACACAAGTATATACTTACATCTCCAATAACATACAGATGACCATTTGGACACCCTGAAAAGAAAAAAATAATTAATTTACAGTCCAGCAATAACTACTCCCTTTTTAATTGATCAGTTTTCCTTCTGAACATTAGGTTAAAAGAAAATCTTAACATTATACTTTGTTCTTATACATACCTTCTTTTGTACTTACTTTGTCCATTGCAACACAAATCTTAATGATTTTATGTACTTTTTAACAACAAGCATGGAAAGTGTTTATATTTTCAATTGTACAACAGAAAGTTCTAAATGTTACCTCTCATTGCAAAATTCTACTGTAATTTAAATGTAAATTACATTTTTTTTTTTTTTAAATTACATTCTTTAATGAAGAAAACTATCTCACAAAACATCATATGTTCTCAAAATTTATAAAGACTTCCATTTTTTATCAGAGATTCTAATAAACAAATGGCAGACATCAAAACACCAACCCGAAAACTGCTGTAGCACATCAACATTATTATTAAGATTATCTATTAGCTACTGTGATATAAAAATATTATTAAAGACTATCAGCTGTTTTGTGTTCTTTGGTCAGGTTGTTGTCTGTTTGACATATTCCCCATTTCCATTTTCGATTCTATCAGAGTTGAAGTTTTAGATTGAAGTTTGATTATTAGAATAAGGACATCATGAACCTAAATAACTACTCTCAGAGACACCCTAACCATAGTTGTACTTACTGTGAAACACTGGATTCTCACTACCATCAGCTGGTCTTGATGCCAACAATGCTTCCTTAATCAGATCCAAATCGTCCTGAGGCATTGTGGGAAAATAAGATTCCTAAAAAAAATTAAGTAAACCTCAACTAGAGGCTCTAAAGAGCCTGTGTCTGTGTCGCTCACCTTGGTTTATGTGAATATTAAACAAAAGAAGCAGATGGATTCATGACAAAATTGTGTTTTAGTGATGGTGATGTTTTTGTACATCTAACTTTACTGAACATTCTTGCTGCTTACAATTATCCTTATCTATAATGAACTTGGCCCAGTAGTTTCAGTGGAAAATGTTAGTAAAAATTTACAAATTTTATGAAAATTGTTAAAAATTGACTATAAAGGACAATAACTCCTTAGGGGGTCAATTGACCATTTTGGTCATGTTGACTTATTTTTAGGTCTTACTTTGCTGTACATTATTGCTTTATAGTTTATCTCTGTCTTTAATAATATTCAAGATAATAACAAAAAACGGCAAAATTTCCTTAAAATTACCAATTCAGGGGCAGCAACCCAACAACCAGTTGTTCGATCCATCTGAAAATTTTAGAGCATATAGATCTTGACCTGATAAACAATTAAACCCCATCAGATTTGCTCTAAATGCTTTGATTTTTGAGTTATAAGCCAAAAACTGTATTTTACCCCTATGTTCTATTTTTAGCCGTGGTAGCCATCTTGGTTGGATGGCCGGGTCACCGGACACATATTTTCTAAAATAAATACCCCAAAGATGATTGTGGCCAAGTTTGGATTAATTTGGCCCAGTAGTTTCAGAGGAGAAGATTTTTGTAAAAGATTACTAAGATTTACGAAAAATGGTTAAAAATTGACTGTAAAGGGCAATAACTCCTAAAGGGGTCAACTGACCATTTCGGTCATGTTGACTTATTTGTAAATCTGACTTTGCTGAACATTATTGCTGTTTACAGTTTATCTCTATCTATAGTAATATTCAAGATAATAAACAAAGACAGCAAAATTTCCTTAAAATTACCAATTCAGGGGCAGCAACCCAACAACGGGTTGTCCAATTCATCTGAAAATTTCAGGGCAGATAGATCTTGACCTGATAAACAATTTTACCCCTATCAGATTTGCTCTAAATGCTTTGGTTTTTGAGTATAAGCCAAAAACTGCATTTTACCCCTATGTTCTATTTTTAGCCATGGTGGCCATCTTCGTGGGTTGGTCGGGTCACCGGACACATTTTTAAACTAGATACCAAATGATCATTGTGGCCAAGTTTGGTTTAATTTGGCCCAGTAGTTTCAGAGGAGAAGATTTTTGTAAAAGTTAACGACAACGGACGCAAAGTGATGAGAAAAGCTCACTTGGCCCTTCGGCCAAAAAATATATTTTTTTACTAAAAAATAAGTAACAAGAATGTGTTCGAAGTACACGGATGCCCCACCTACACTATCATTTTCCATATTCAGTGGACCGTGAAATTAGGTAAAAAATCTTATTTGGCATTAAAATTAGAAAGATCATACCATAGGGAACATGTGTACTAAGTTTCAAGTTGATTGGACTTCAACTTCATCAAAAACTACCTTAACCAAAAACATTAATCTGAAACTCGCACTTTCATTTTCTATGTTAAGTGGACTGTGAAATTGGGGTCAAAAGTCCAATTTGACTTAAAAATTAGAAAGATCATATCATAAGCGTCTTTAAGTTTCAAGTTGATTGGACTTCAGCTTCATCAAAAACTACCTTGACCAAAAACTTTAACCTGAAGCGGGACAGACGGACGGATGAACGGACGGACGAAGGAACAGATGTACGCACAGACCAGAAAACATAATGCCCCTCTACTATCGTAGGTGGGGCATAAAAACAAGAAATATGTACATGAAACATAAATCATATTTGAAGGAAAAATTCATATTCTATATTTTTTCTCGAAATGTGATCCATAATTTTAAGAAAGGGACGAAAAGAAATCATAGGAAAGTGGACTTTCAAAAAATATATGCATTTATAATACATGTATCACCATAGAGAGGGTCTGGGCAATAAAGCCCCCTCCACAAACCAAGAATAAAATCAGCTTCTGCTGATCAAATGCATTCAGGTTTTAAAAAAAAACTTCCTGTCATGCAAAGCTGCTAGACCAAAATTTTTCATGTGTTCTACTAGAGTAGTATTGTATTTTTTATTAACAACTTACATATGTGAGAGAACAGTACAAAGTAGGAAAAACCCAGTACTGCCCCGTCGTTTCACATATATAAAACAGTAGCTTTCTGGAAGAACCTAGTAAAAAAAGATAACTAAATATTCCTAGTTCTAACATGACGTCTTTCAAACGCTTTGAGTACACACCCGTGGTAAAATATGAATATATTGCTTGGGCTATTCCGATCGTACTCCCAAATCATATGCTTTTTTATGAATGAGCTACCGGACGTCATAGAACTATGACGCCAGAATATAAGCATTTTTACGGGAAAATACATCACAAACAAGGGAAATGTAAACAATTGATGCTTAGATGTGTTATATAAGCCATACTTGTATACTTATAAGACATATAAATACAATAGTCATTTGGATTCATCCAAACCTATCTTAATATTTTATTGTTAATAGTTTAAGCATATCACTTATTAATGTTTGCTCCATTCTTTTACATCAATTTTATAGTGCATTTATTCATGGGAACGGCAAAGAATGCCTTCTCCTAGCACGCTTTGATCTAAAACAATTGTCATTTTTTGTCCTATTAGAATCGATCAGGGTAAAATATTTGTCATTAAGGGCCAACCCGTCGTAAAATCTCAATATATTCAAGCCCCCCATTAATTATTTCTTAATTGTTCAATCAAATCCCATATGAATTTCAAACAAGAGGCTCTCAAGAGCCTGAATTGCTCACTTTGATTTTTTGGCATTTATCTTTTATTAAAGAGTTTAAGTGTCCAATTTCATTGTAGTATGTTTTTTTGGTGTAATGTATATTAATAAGTGTTTGAAAATGCAGTTTTTTGTCATACTTTCTTCAAAAGCAAGTTAAAAAATTTGTTAGGTTTTCAAAAGGTGATTAACTGAAGCTGACTCTAACTGCTTTTGTTTTTTAGATATAAGCCAAAAACTGCATTTTACCCCTATGTTCTATTTTTAGCCATAGCGACCATGTTTTTTGATGAAACAGAAAATAAAACACAAAATTTATTTTAGATACCCAAAGGATCATTCAGCTTAAGTTTAGTTGGAATTGGTTCAGTAGTTTCAGAGGAGAAGATGTTTGAAATAGTTTACACCAGACGGACGACGACGGACACCTAGTGATGGCTAGAGCTCAGTGTTCCTTCAGAATGGTGAAGTAAAAAGCTTACCATCATGAGTTCTGGGTTGTTGGCAATGTTTATCAGGGGAGATAACCATGTTTGTTTTTCAGGTATTCCTCTGAACAGAACCATGCAATGCAGCAACAGACAGCACAATCCTTGCTGCCCAAGATCTAAAGCAGGAGAAATGTTTTTGTCAGCATCATGCCTCCATATACTATTTGTCAGTAGATCCCTGATGAGTTCCTATTAAATATCAATAACACATTACCTAACTAAAAAATAAAAGAAACATAGGATAGATCTACAAGAGAACAAGTCCAAAGTATGCAGAATTTACAATAACTGTATTTCACTTCAGTGTGACCTCAACAATATCTGTCAGGGTATGGTGAACTTAAAAACCATATAAAAAAAATCCTGGTGATAAATTAAAGGAAAATAAGTTAAAAATGAGAGCTGGTAAATCTTTTTACTTTTAACAGACATATTTTATTAAATGGATCTTGAAAACCAGAGGAAAAGAAAGTGTCGTTACTATATATCAGTTTTTCTCACCTTGTTTTGTATCTTATTACAATTCATTAAGGTCCTCTGCAAAAACTGCTTAACCTAGAAATATATGATATAAACATAGAACCAATACAGGTTTTGTTGTACTGATATACCACTGTCTTAGGTTAGGGGAGGGTTCGAACCTTCAAACAAGTTTAATCCACTACTTTCTGTATGTGCCTGCCAAAAGTCAGGAGCCTGTAATTCAGTTGTTTTTTGTTGCTGTACATGTATAACATATTTGTTTTTCCTTCATTATTTTATACAAAAATTAGGCTATTAGTTTTCTCGTTTAAGCTGTTTGTCATCTGACATTCAGGGCCTTTTATAACTGACTATGAGATAGGGGCTTTGCTTATCGTTGAAGGCCATATATATGGTGACATATAGTTGTTAATTTCTGTGTCATTTGGTATGTTGTTGAGAGTTGTCTCATTGGCAATCAAACCACATTTTTTTATGTAGACCTTGCAAGGATCCACTACCAATCATAATTAGTGAGAACTCACATGACAAATAACAAAATACTTTTTACAAGAAGACATTGAACCATGAAACAACGATATACAGAAACTAATAGCATAACACAACGTTAACTGTATCCAAGATATGAAGCATTTACGTCGTCTTATCTCTAAATGCAAAGCCATATACATATAGATTATGGTGTTGCCTGATTATAATTCCTTTGTGGCACATTTTGTGACTTTCAACACAGGCAAGACAACAAGAAAAAAGCTAAAAGATGTCATATGAATGGCAATTTATTCTTCATATTATTATTATATACTGATTAATTATTCATTGAATAAATTATCGTGTATTTAAATCAGGTGCTGCCTCACTTTAATACAACCAACATCTCCTTTTACTCATCTAAATTTAAACAACCTACTTTCTGTGAGAATTGCTGTTGTGCCTCCTCATACAAGAAGTTCATAGTGAATTCTCTATAGACAACTAACAAGAATCGAGTTTCTGTTTTCCATTTGTTCTTCTTAGTCTACAATCAAAACATCAAAATATTCCTCACTTAAAATAATAAAATTTAAACAATTTCCACAAATGTCATATAAGCAGTTATTCAGCAAAAACTGTTTAGCTTTCCAGAGCACCTAATGTTCAACCAAGTTTTCCATTTTTCTTTTGGCATCAGAACTCTTTGTCTTCCATTTTTTTATCTTCTTTCCTTCTTGGCCACTTGTACCCTTTTGTTCTTTATTATTATATTTGAATTACATGTGTTTTAACTTCAAAGGTCAGCCTGATATACATTGTCAGCCATGGCTTACAGTTAAAAGAAATACCTAACCAGGGGAAATGATGAAGATATTGTCATGGTATAATGACTCTTGAGGTGGGGAAAAGGAGAAGTGCTTCTGAATACCTAGTACATTTATTAACCCCTCCCTTAGCTGTACAAGTGGAGTTATCCATAAGCTACAATGTAAGTTGGTAGAACTATCGCTTACTTTTAAAAGGGTCAGGTTCAAACCCTAGCTGGTATAGTAATGAATTTTTGCTTTGCTCATTGTTGAAGGCTGTACAGTGACCTATAGTTGTTAATGTCTGCATCATTTTGGTCTTTTGTGGATAGTTGTCTCATTGGCAATCATACCACATCTTCTTTTTTTATATTTGGAAGGCAAATCATGCTCTCCAGTTACAAAAGCATGAAAATATTACTGCTATAATTAAAAAATATTCCAAACCTGTAATAAATTGACAAGCGTTTTATTATCCTCATTTAAAGCTGCCTGAACAAATGCTTCTCTCATTTGTGTGTAGCCTTCTCCACAAACTATAAATCTGTCATGACATTCTTCTTTCTAGAATAAAAATCATAAACAACCTTAGCCTTAAACAAATGGTTTTCTAGATTGTTCTCCCTTTAGCTCTAATCCAAAGACATTTGTATCATTTGAATAAGAATTTTTATAAGTAAAATCAGAAGTTCTTTATAAACTTTGGCTTTACTTGGCAAATAGTTTTAAAAAAAATCAGATACAGTATATTCATTATTTTTTTCCAGTAAGGCAGAAAACTTATCTTAAGCAGGCTCTAGGGTACAAATATTTCAGCAAAAATTTAAACATATTTTTTAATGATAATATAAGATTTATTTCAGTTTTTATTTGATCATCTTACTGCAAAGAAGGAATAAAATTGACCTTATTGCCCTGAAGTTCTGGTAGATTTATCCATCTTTTCATTGCCATATCACATTCATTACGTATAGTCTGGTAACAGTCAGTGCCATAACATCTACATAGGTACTTTATAAAGTAACGTCTGAAAAAGAATAAAGAAACAACAAGGTTGATATGATCAACGAAGAAATGCTGTTGTCACTAACCCAAGAATGGCTTATACCACTATAATACTTTTAAACCAAACAGTATGTTCAGTCATGCAGAATAGTATTCCTACAGCTCGATATTTTTCATTCTATTTTGTGTGTTGGGTTGCTGTGTCATTGACATATATCCCTACAGCTGCAGAGATATGGATAGCAACACAAAAGTAAGAACGTAAAGGTTATGCTTGTTGTCAGGTCTAATATGTTTTATGAAGGGCTGGTTAGGAAACTATCAATTATTTATACCAAAATTTTAAGAGTGAAACAGAAATCTAACAAGTGAAACTGCGAGCTACTGCTCACTGATGATACCCCCGCCGCAAGTGGATAATATTAATAGTGTAAAAATATGCAAGTGTTCGGTAAACAGGAAATTGTCAAGTGATGAATCTGAAAACGCATCACACGGTATAGCTGACTTATATAAATCCTGAAACCAAATTTCAGAAATCCTTGTATTGTAGTTCCTGAGAAAAATGTGACGAAAATTTTCAACTTGGCTATCATGTGTAAAATCATACAAGTGTTCGGTAAACAGGAAGTTGTCGAGTGATGAATCTGAAAACGCATCACACGGTATAGCTGACTTATATAAATCCTGAAACCAAATTTCAGAAATCCTTGTATTGTAGTTGCTGAGAAAAATGTGACGAAAATTTTCAACTTGGCTATCATGTGTAAAATCATACAAGTGTTCGGTAAACAGGAAGTTGTCAAGTGATGAATCTGAAAACGCATCACACGGTATGGCTAACATATATAAATGTTGATACCAAATTACAGAAAGGGTGGATGTGTAGTTCCTGAGAAAAATGTGACGAAAATTTTCAACTTGGCTATCATGTGTAAAATCATACAAGTGTTCGGTAAACAGGAAGTTGTCAAGTGATGAATCTGAAAACGCATCACACGGTATGGCTAACATATATAAATGTTGATACCAAATTACAGAAAGGGTGGATGTGTAGTTCCTGAGAAAAATGTGACGAAAATTTTCAACTTGGCTATCATGTGTAAAATCATACAAGTGTTCGGTAAACAGGAAGTTGTCAAGTGATGAATCTGAAAACGCATCACACGGTATGGCTAACATATATAAATGTTGATACCAAATTACAGAAAGGGTGGATGTGTAGTTCCTGAGAAAAATGTGACGAAAGTTTCATGGGACGGACTGACTGACGGACTGACTGACGGACTGACAGACAGAGGTAAAACAGTATACCCCCCCTTTTTTAAAGCGGGGGGTATAATAAAAATATACTTATATAGCTTCATAACAAGAATGAGTCCAAAGTACACAGATGCCCCACTTGCACTATCATTTTGCATGTTCAATGGACCGCGAAATTGGATAAAAAATATAATTAGGCATTAAAATTAGAAAGATAATATCATAGGGAACATGTGTACTAAGTTTCAAGTTGATTAGACTTCAACTTCATCAAAAACTACCTTGACCAAAAACTTTAACCTGAAACATGCACTTTCATTTTCTATGTTCAGTGGACCGTGAAATTGGGGTCAAAAGTTTAATTTGGCTTAAAAATTAGAAAGATCATATCATAAGGAGCATGTGTACTAAGTTTCAAGTTGATTGGACTTCAACTTCATCAAAAACTACCTTGACCAAAAACTTTAACCTGAAGCGGGACAGACGGACGAACGAACAGACGGACAGACGAACGGACGCACAGACCAGAAAACATAATGCCCCTCTACTATCGTAGGTGGGGCATAAAAACAGATATTCAATTCCAGTTTTGTCTGTGTAACTGTTCTATGTTTGCTTCAAAGAAAAATTTCAAGAAAAACTTAAAATAATTTGAAGACAGGCTGTTTGATTTCTTAGTATTATTCCTACCTAGGCCAATTTGATCCACACTCTTCACACAATTTTCCTACTGCCTCAAAAAGTCGTTTCTGTTTTGTGTTTAACTTGGCAGTCTTTTCTATGAATGATTTATACATTAAATTAGCTGCCACACTTAGAGAAAATCTGGTTTGAGATAAGTGTTCCATATTTTCTAGCAAATGATCAGCATCTAATTGTATCTTTTTACATGAATTCCTCAACATTTCTGTTGCTGCTTGAATAAGTTCTTTGTTTTCTTCTGAGTAACGTTGATGACAAGAATCCTAAATAAAATTGTGAGAAATATTTAGAACAACAGAACTACAGTAATTTTCACTGGATAAAAAGATATTTTTCCGAGAATTGTTGGCCTATGAGGCTGTTCGGCCAATGGAAGATTTTTTTTTTTTTAAATCAGGACAGAAATATTTATATGGATGAATTAACAAATTGTAAATTGAGAATGTTTAGCATGTATTTATTGTTGTAATTGCTGAACAATCAGTAAAAATGCAAGAATTAAATTTGATAATTTAGGAAAAAGCGCAAACAAATTAAATGCTTTTCAAATATTACTGTAGAAACACTAATTTTCGTGGGTTTAAAAATTTCGTGTTTTTGTGTCTTAATAAGATCTCATGGGGATTTAATTTCGTGGATTTCAATAAATGGAAGTGATATTATATAAATGTTAAATTCGTGGGGTTTTAATTTCGTGGATATATTCTTTCCACGAAATAAATGAAATTAAATCCCTGATGAAAATTTCTGCTTCAATAGTAACTGTCAGAAACAGGTAAATGTTAATGCCGCATCCAGTCAAGTTTTTATTTTCTGCAGACAATAAAAGGATTGAAAAAGCTTGTACCATGTCCAAAATCTACTTTTCCTTGTCATTTTTCAAAGATTTATAATTTCTCATTGAAAATGAAAAAGGATATCATAGTGATTTTTTTTTAAATTTCTCCATCAAACCATGTAAACTTACTTCCATACACTGTAGAACCAGATGGCACAGACTGTGAGATTGATCACTGGTAGTAGGATCAATCAATCTTAAAGCTCTTCTGAAATAATTCTCCAAGTGCTGGTGAACCTCTAGACCACTGTTAAAAAAGAACAATATTTAACTAATGATGTCTAGTGAATGATCAATATTGAAATTAAGGAGTAGGTAAAAGTGTTTTTGACTCAAAAGGTGAACTATTGTACAAAAAATTGAATTGAAATGAAAAAAGAGGATATAATAATAAAAAAAAAAAATAAACACACTCACCAAACAAAAGAAAAGTAGGGAACAATTGATAGGTGCTAAGTTGAGAAACTTATCTGAGACATTGCTGATATAAACCTTTGATAAATTTTATAAAAATCTGGCAAGAATTGTACATGTTAGAGCACTTACAAGACTGAACAAAGCGACTTCAAGCATTTCTATTTCCCCTGCAAACCATAGGGCAGGGGACAATATAAACTTTTAAGTTTTACAGTATGCTAGCAAAATATTGAATAAGAATAGGCACATTTAAGAAAATTCCGGAACAGATGAGTGTACAGATATTAATTAGCCTGTCATAACAATAATTCTATATCTAGATTATAAAATATCTTCAGTACCTCGTTTGCATCAAATGTTGTAATAGAAATGATCGGACAACTGGAGTAGAATCAATACAATCATCGAAAATTGTCAGCTGCTTTGTAACCTCTTGACCTTTCTTTGTTTGTACCGTAATGTAGGACAGTAGTTTGTTTACTATGTCATTAGATGGTGGAGTTCCTTCAGCAAAGCATAACTGGGAAATAACTTCCATAAAGAAATTGTTACATCGTCTTCTGAAATCCTGGTATGCTAGAACATGTTCACTAGAAAAAAAGGAGAAATTTAAATATTAAGCACATATTATATAAAAGTACTGACAATTAATGATAAAATTCAAGGAAAAAAAGTGAGAAAAATAACAATTTTTCAACATCTACTTCAAATATGTGTGAAAAAACAATAATATAGATTTTCATTTTTATCAAATTCCATAACTACATCAGTGCATTTACAATTCTTAAACTTCTACAATTTAGGTTTATACAAATTATTGCTGAATTCATGTTCCTGTTTTGTGTTTAATTCTGCATACTAGCACTATCAACTTTTCTTTTTCTGCAGTTTTCTGGTATTTTTTTTTTGTAACAATTACAATCATGTCAATTACAGGTAAACATGGTATCACACATTTCCTCCAAATTATATTATTCATTTAGAGTAAAATTATTTAGTTTGTTACTAAGTATTCTGTTGACTCAATTATGACTTTACCTCTGATCAGCTTCTACAGGCTGAAAGTCTTTCATAAATGGCTGATCACACGTCGGACATGTCACATCTGGCGATATTATGGTCTCATTAAAACATCTTCTACATATAGTGTGATTACATGGCAGTGTAACTGGGGGACTTGGTTGTGTCTCTTGTGTTCCTGTATATGGCTCCTCACAATGGGCACACTTCTGCTGTCTATGGATTACAATTAAGGGAATTTAAATCATGCAAATTTAAATCATGCAATTAAAATTGTGAACGGAAATGGGGAATGTGTCAAAGAGACAACAACCTGACCTATGAGCAGACAACACCTGAAGGAAACCAATGGGTCTTCAATGCAGGGAGAAACTCCCTCGCAAGCTATTCTGACAGCAAATTGCAATTTGCATGGTTTAGTTAATATCAATTAATATCACTTGTAGCTAAATGGGGAAATGTACTGATTAAGCTGAAACACTTTTTTCTAATCAAAAAGTAAAAATATGGTGTATTAATTTGTTACTTACACTATCTACCACATGCACTTGAAAATTAAACTTAAAACCAAATATCATGTTCATTGCTGTTCATCATCTCAAAGTTCTAATGATCATAAAATTATACTATATATTACATGTTTTATGCAGTGAACACACATTCCCTTTGAAATCCTCCCAACTGATTCCCTCTGCATATGAAAATTAAACAGTTTAGGTTCTACTGACTGTGATGTTTGGGACATTACCCACATCTTCTTTCACTTACCAATTGCAGAATTCTATATACATAGCTTTGTTTTGAAAGATGGTTAAACTAAAACAGTTTACACAGAATTGGTACAATCTTTTGTAACTTTACTGAAAAATTACTTAGATCTATATACTGTTCAGAAAAATACAGATATATCCTCATACATTTACATAGCAGGATTTGAACAACTTTAACAGAAATCTTCAGTGAAGTTTTGGAATGTTGGTTAAAAACTTTAGCAGGAGTTGATGAAACTTATGCAAAGAGAATTTAGGAATGACTCAACTCACCCAAAAATTTTGGAGCTAACTTCTTTGTTGCAGGACTTTAGGAACTTCTCTACCTTTTCTAGGGATTCTAAGGTTTTCATATCAGCTTTTGTCCTCAGCATCTACAACATACACTATGCTAAATTCAAGGTTATCAAAGTTAAAGTTAAGTGAACAGTATATTTAAAGTTTGAAACTGATTAAAAGAAAGATTTTGATATCTGATCTAAGATTCTTATTTTAACTTAGAGACAAACAACCTTTAAAATAAAAGTACTAGGTCAAAAACTCACTATAACTTTTCTTGAGATAATGTTCAACTTCTTTTTATTTCTACATACTGTAATTTGGAAATTATTGTGTGCATTTATTATTGCAATTTTGTCAATTAGACTAAAATGTGATTTTAATTTTTGCGATATTGTTAAAAAAATCTTGTTAAATTTACATACAAAATTTCAAAATGCCAGTTCAAATTATTGTGATTATAATCCTGTTGCATTTTTCGCAATAATTAAAACATCGCAATAATTTCGGAATTTAACAGTACATTAGACATTTTAAAGTAAATTAATATGTATCTATAACAACTTACAACCCAGAGTGGCATGCATCTCTTTACTTCAGAATCATCTGTGCAGACATGTTCTATAAATAACTTCAGCACTATAGCTCTGGTCCATAGATGTCTAGAAACAACAAAATGAGGAGAGTTGGTTGAATTTAACTGTGTCTAAAGTCAACACGAGGTTTAACAATTATAAAACTTACAATGTCCACAATTTCTCTCTGATTTGTTATAAAAATGGTTGAAAGAAGGAATAATTGCTGTGAATTTTTAATTGAACTAAAAAAAAAAAAATCATTTATGAGGGGGGTAATGGGTATACCTTTATGATTAAAAGTTCTAGTCAAATGACATTATTTGTAATTTTTGGTGCATGCCGATAAAATGTATGTTTTCTTTTAGACAATAAGAAAATGGATTGATTTTGACGAATCACATTCATTTTTTTCCCCAAAAATGACAGTAACAATAATATTATTTGAGACCTCTGAGAAATCACATTAAGGATGGTTTGACGATTCACGGTAAAATTTTAACTAATTTGACGCTAACGGTAGCTGAAAATGACAATTGACTCCTGACAATGAAGTGCATTACTACCCTCATTTATCAGCATGAAGAACAGAAATAAATAGGCAATATAATAGAAGCAGCCACAACACTCCAAAGACTTCCATTCAATCTAACTTGTATTACCTTGCTGTCAGAATAGCTTGTGTACATCTGAGAGAAAAGTCATGCCCCTGTTCATTTTCTCTGAAGAATCCAAAGATCCTCTCCACTACTGGTCTGTAATCACACAGGACTCTGATCCACTGTTTCCTACTGCTTGGTTTGTTCAAGGCATCCTTTGAAGGGGGCTCAAGATTCTTCAGAAGTAGATGCAAGCCCATTAAATCTAGTGTCTGAAAAAATGACATAACAAGAATTTGTCCCCAGTACACAGATACCCCATCAACACTATCATTTTCAATGTTCAGTGGACTGTGAAAATGGGGTAAAATATTTGGCATTAAAATTAGAAAGGTCATGTCAAAGGGTAAGTTTTTCAACCAAAATCTTTAATCAAAACTTTAACCTGAAGCGTGACCAACAGACAAACAGACAGATGAACGAACAAACAGCCAAACAAACAGACAGACAGACATACAGACCAGAAAACATAATGCCCATAAAAATGGGGCATAAAAATATCTTAATTATATTAAAACATATTTTTCAACCATCATCAAAGGTCAATTACTCTAATAAGGAGTTGATAGACGATTTTGACCATGTTGACCTATTTTTAGAACTTGTATTGTTGATCATCTTAAAGTTTCTTTGTATCTATTATAGTTTTCAAGTTAGTAGGCAAAAAATCCTATAAGAAGTTGATCATCTGACAGTTTTGACATGTATGGACAATTGGTAGAGCTCAACATCCTGAATATTTTTGTTGTTGTCAGATTTTCTCATTTATAATGGTTTTCAAAATAATAGACAAAACTTGCATTTTAACCCCCTATGTTCTTTTTTAAGCCATGTTGGCCATCTCTGTTGGCAGGCCAGGTCATCATACATATTTATTAAACTAAATACCCCAATGATGATTGTAGCCAAGTAGTTCCAGAGGAGAAGAGTTCTGTAAAAGTTAACAACAGACAAAGGAGGCCTGAAGTCCTGAGAAAAGCTCACTAAAGGGCCAGGTGAGTTCAAAAAGTGCATCTATAGGAAACATAAAGCAATGAATATATGTGCCCTCTATGAACTTATTGTGCCAAAAAATATATATCTTACAATTTCATCAGCAGTAACAAGATACATCATTTCCTGTTCTGCATTATCTTGAAATTTTGCAACTTTTTCACAGCATTCTGGCCAAACATGGACAATGTCTGAGAAATTTCTGAAGCGAGCTTTGTGGTGGTGAAAAGCAGCATGGCAACCAACAAGTGCTGGAAATAAACGTCCAACTTCTCCTTGGATGATCTGTGTACATCCAACCATAATGTTCTCACAGATGTTCTAAATAGAAATGTTTATAGATATAGGAAGATGTGGTGTGAGTGCCAATGAGATAACTCTCCATTCAAATAACAATTTATAAAAGTAAACCATTAGAGGTCAATGAACGGCCTTAAACATGGAGCCTTGGCTCACACCAAACAACAAGCTATAAAGGGCCCCAAAATTATATTAGAACATATTATCAACACTTTTTATAACATCAATGCAAGAAAATAAATTAATATTTATGAAATTCAAAGAACTTCTCGAAAAAACAATTGTGAGTATTAAATGACTAGATTTGGAGATCTTCAATGTTTTTAATTTTCCATGTGTGTACATTGAACATACTGAAAATATATTATTGATATTGAACAAATATGACATCACATGCAGTTATGTAATTTAATACATGTATTTTCATCAACTTAGATTATTTTTTTACTCAGGTATTAAAAATCAATCATTGAGTGATGGATTTCTCCTAAAAAAAATTAAAGGTCCAGCGAATTAGCTACACAGAGAACAATAGCTAATTGTATTTATTTAATGGGACAACAGAACAGACAAAAGTTTAAAGACCTTGACTAAGAGCAGATTACTCTGTGGAAAACTTTCATATGGTCCATAATAATTATTTCAAGATAAACACAACTTTTTCTACTTTATAGATCTTACCAATTGTTCTGATTCTGATCTAACCGGATAAGCCATGTGTACAAAATCTTTGATATAACAACAAATGACTCCTTGAATGCTGGTTCCTTCGATCTGAGACAAAATTTTACCCAGTGGAGTTGATTCTAATCTACTAGCTGTTTTCATCACCAGCTCAAGTAAGCCATGGTTTTCTGAAAGTGAATATTAAATTGTATATTCTGCAGTAACAAACATTTTGGTAGATGTATCAGATTTTTTAATTTTTTTCCAATCTCTTTCAAATTACTAATATAATGCAATGTCAGCATATTTAACAAAAGTCTTGACAAACATGATTTACTTTATAAAGTTTCAATAAATTGACTACCTAATTTCACAATCTAACTTTAATGCAGACATTCTTAAGATTGAATAGGGTATCGATATATGGTCATCCCTTGGAATTCACCCCTTAAACTTGCAGAAATTTTTAAAGAGTACGGATGTTAACAATCCATGCTAAGAGAACAAAACCCAAAAACTGTAGATTCTTTTATTTTCATGTGTATCAATTTTCGAGGATTGAGTAAAATTGTAATTCCTGGATATTTAATTTCATGGTTTAGCCACAGTCTATATGTATAGCTACAAAGACACCTATAGAAAATGTGTATCTAATTGCAGATTTAAACTCTTGGTTCACCTTTATCCACAAAGTCCACCAAAATTGGCACTAATTCTAATGAATCCACAGTATGTCTTTAACTTTTTTTAATCTCAATGATAATAACTATACATCTGATTTAAATAATTATATGATTTACACCAGCAACACAACTGGTGCCACCTAGCAGACCAGGAGCAGCTTACACTTTAGTAGCAAAAGAGTTCACCGCCAGCTTTTATTAGAATTCATGTTGGTAAATATTTACTTTTGTTGTATGTTAGATATCTTTAATTTTTTCACATGTTCCATCTTGCAATACATACCATGGCTACCTGGTTCTTCAAAAGTGGTCTTCATAATTTCGTCAATCTGATTATAAATCAGCCATGAGAATGGCATTCCCGCCAAAAATCCTCCTCCCTCGTACGCTGTACCCTGCACAACATGTTCACCCATCGAGTGTGTGTAATGTAACTGTGTTACTTGTGGACAATTTAGAATGTTTAGCCATACAAATCTCTGCCAATGATGAGCTTGCTCACTGATAACAATATTCATATTGCAGTTCTTGTCAATAAAAGCAATAATGCCAGCTAGTAAACTTGCTAACTTCTCTTCTAAGCACTGAATAGCTGCTCTCCTATAATAAGAATAGCCAACACAATGAATTTCATTGTCTTCAATTTAAAATCATGGCAGAAAATCTTTGAATTTTTTTTTTTTTTAATTATCAGAATCTGAGGAACTTATAACTGTCCACTTATCTAAAATAATTACCCCCCTCCCCCCCTCATTTTTTTCTCATTGCTGAAATTCATAAAGGGACATTAATTGCTTTGGTTCCAATTTGCTAATTAGTTTCAGCGTTTTTTGGGGGCAAATGAGCTAAAAACATACCTAAAAGTTCCTGCACTGTTGATATGATCCGGGTTTGATGCCTCTGTAGACAACCATTCTTTATGTAGCTCACTCTCCTGATCTTCTTTCTCTTTTAGTAAACATTGCAATTGGACTGCTATCCCACTCAAAAATGTCTTTCCTTCTATAATCAGATATAAATGACTTCTGTTTAATAAAAATGAATAAGGAGCTGGATGTGACAGCACTTGTTAAAATGTCACTGAGTGCTGCCAAATTTCTTAATCTAAAGACCGTTCAAAATAAGATAACTGAAAAACAAAATACGAACAATCTGAACGCATCAAATTATACTTGTAAATGAAACTCTGAATAACTATGGCATAACAAGATGTGTTTTGAGTTATTGCTCACTAATTATACCCTTGCTGTCCTATCTTAATATTTTGTAAGCAAGAAACTTGGTGAGTGATGGTGTAAAAATTCATCAAACTGTTTAGCATGCTTATATCAATTTTTATACCAAATTTCCACAAATCTCTGATCCCCAGTTCCTGAGAAAAATTCCTTCTTCTCCAAATAACCAAAAAATATATTCTTGAGCTAAATTAATATCTTAGAACCTGATTTTATACTACACTCGTTCTATTTGAGCAGTCAAAATGCGTTGACTGTATATTTCTATGTCATATACAAGCACTGGACCGATGTCACTTTTCCTCATGAATATTTAAATAGAAGTTGCCGAAACTATATTTAATTATTCATACGACCTCTTCAACCTGTTCTTGTTTATAATGTATCCATCGACTCAAACTTGTTTCTTTTACAATTTTCAAAAAAAACATATTGCTCTTGATAATATGTTTTGTTTGAAACCTATAAATCATTATATCTTATGCTTATTGTTGATAGTTTAGTCCATCCTCAAACGAATTCGTTTACCATTGATTGTAGGCTGCAACAGGTAATGTACATTTCATTGTGTTGTATATTTCTCCGCCTGAGGCCTTTTTAAAGGGGGATGTTTCCCAATATTTAAATCAAATAAATAATATTAACACGTTAAATAAACAATTGCAAATGTTTTTTGTAGATTGCAGTATAAAGACAATAATAGTGCATTGACTTGACATATCAACGATATAAGGATTTGGCGCGAAACGTGGAAATAGCTCAGCAGAGCCTCCCATTTCCCCGTTTCTAAGCCTAATCCTTATATCATTGAAATGTCAAGTCAACGAACTATTATTGTCTATATATTTTTAGTGATTACCTAGCTATAATAACATAGAAAACTTATTGAATTCTTACCCTCTTCATGGTTGTTCTGAATTAAATTAAGGACCATTTTAATTCTTTCAGTTGTTCTTGGTGAATCTTTCTCTGGATCTTTAACCATAGAGAGAGCTGTATGAGCACAGTTCATACTCAATGACAGAATGTCTATTTGTTGTTCTCTTTGTGAGGTTTCTTGTTGAGAATCTACATCCATATCTGGTTCTCCATCTTTTTCTGCATCAACCTCCATGTCTTCAGTTGGCTTCTTTTCTTTATATGCATCAAAGAAAGCACTAACTGGTTTATGGTACATCTCAACAATGGAAGGCATTTTATTAGGAAGAGGTCGTAAATCATCAATATGCAAGGAATGCCATAAACCACACTAAAATAAATAAGTATGAATACAGATGTCGCAATCAAGGTATGTGTTCTGTGCTTATAAATTAGAAAAAAAATAATACTTTGTATATTCTGCTTTTTTTACCTAATATCATATTAAGGCTGCTCTCTTCTTATTTTAAAAATAAAACAATTCAAATGAACAAGTATAGAGGTACTGCATGGTAATACATAATCCCAAAATGTATACCAAATAACAAATTAATATCTTCAAGGACAAAGACAGACGGACAGATAGACATATTTCTTTGAATAGATTTTAAAATTTACTTTTATACTTAGCTTAAAGATGAAGACTCAAGCTATGTAAAATATTTACATGTAGTGTACCAACTTGTTTTTTACTGACAAAAAATATATGGACGTCAAAGTTCTACTGAATTGTTGGTTTGATGTCTCACTGACGAATATCAATATTTCCTTTTATTCCTTAAATTTTTGTTTGCCATGCCATCATACGAATGGTACAGATGAAGAATAGAAATCAAGGCACTGTTTAATTGATTTGGGTTTTGTAATCTAATTCAAGAGATTTTGTGTCATGCATAAATATATCTTACCCAATTCATTTTATTAAAAGTGAAACTAGTGAAAAAATGTACCTGAAAGCCAGTAAAATTACTTCCAGCTACTCTTGGTAGTTGTATAATCAAGACAACATGAATATTTCCAGAATGTTTTTCAGATATTTGTTGCAGCTCCCCCTGTATACTGTATCTAGCACAAGCTACTAAATCAGCATTCTGGTCACCACAGTCACACTGGACAATAAGTAAGTTGTCACTGGTCATTTTCTTTTCTAATGAAAATCTGAAATATAATATAACCAGTATAAAATTTAAAAAAAATATGATATCACATAGCAGACAAGTTGTAATACTGTGGATTCAATTTCTATTCTTGGAATACCAATTTTGGTGATTATTTGGGTATAGCTGAGCCATGAATTTAAAGGTTTTATAAAAAACAAAGGTGTAGGGGCAATAAGGCCCTTATTTGGCCCAAAAATTACTACAAATTTTAAAGTTATCATATATATTCTTAAATTACTGAAAACTTGTCTAAGGTATAAGGCACTAAGAAAAACAAAACAAATTTAAAATCGAACAAGTTGCCATGACAACAAATCATAACCTAATTTGCATATTTTGTTAAATTTCGTGATTTTCCTTGTTTTTTCATCAAATTTTAAGTATATTTTAAACTGAAAAAGTATGTGCGCACCCAAGAAACAACTTTATATTTGGTGAGATAATGCCAATAGTTATAATAAAGCTTTTGTCAAATTATTTTGTTGTTTCTCGGCTGCGCAGGATGTTTCCACAACGGAAATAAAGTCAGAAAACTGCATAAATTCTGTATTTTTCATCGTTTTTGTGAAAATAGTACATATTATGACGTAATTGTGACGTCATCAGATAAAAATCATAATGTTTTTCATTTATATTTCTTGACCCTTTACATTTCTAAACATTATGTGCCAATTTGAAATAGTCATCAAACATTTCATTTTCTTGGGCCAAAACTAGGCCTTAATGCCCCTACTCCTTTGCAGACTTCTTCAAAACCACAAATCAAATATCCATGAAAATAAATGAATCCACGGAAGTCCAAAATCTTGGGAACTTCTCTCATCATTTAACTCTCTCAAGAACCATCATTATTATCTGTGGCTCTTTTTACCAAAAAATCTCAAAATTAAAATTGATTGCAAGTCATTAACAAATATTTTTTTCTACTTGGGAGGATTTTTTGTAAAGATATTCAATCATGTTTCTTGTAAATTTTATCCAAATCTAACCAGAATCATATTTCAAAAGAGTTTTAAGTCTATTATTTTCAAATTTTAAAGTTAGGAAGGGGCATTACTCCGACAAAAATTCTAAAAAAAGAAATTTGCTTTAGTTTATATTTAGCTACTTTATTATCAGAGTTCAACAAATCCTTTTAATTATAATGCAGACAGACAAACTTGAGGTACATAGCCCAACAATATCTTAATCTTTATTAAAATTAGGAATATAATACAATAATATCTGATCAAACTGTGATACCTTATTCACAAAAAAAATGATGATCTCTGCTTTAATTTGTTACCTTATTTGCCTACAAAATTGTTGTTCAGTATCAAACGACTGTAGAGTTAATAATGTCATGTTCTGTCTCTGTATGGGTAAAACTTGACATAAATCTTCCAAATCTGGTGTCGACAGTAACTTGGAATGTGTTGTCACCTATAAAAATAATTTTCAATTATAAATGTTGGTACAAACTGATATTTCATAAATATGTCATCACATAGTCCGACAAAAAACCTATTACATAGATAAATCTCTTGCTTTTAACCCTTTCTATGCTACACAAAACTAGAGACTCTAAAGAGCCTGTGTCAGTCTATGTGCATATTAAACAAAGGACACATATGGATTCATTACAAAATTGTGTTTTGGTGATGGTGATGTGTTTGTAGATCTTACTTTACTGAACATTCTTGCTACTGACAGTTATCTCTATCTATAATGAACTTGGCCCAGTATTTACAGAAGAAAATATTTTGTAAAAATTTACAAAATATATGAAAATTGTTAAAAAATTAGTAAGGGTTCCGCGGAACCCAGTGTCTCGCCTACTCTTTCTGTTAAACGCAGGCTCAATAAAAATGAATAAATAAATCAATAAAATATTCCTGTTGATACTATCTTTAGATTGTAAGAAGCTTCTGTCTAAGTTTGGTAAAAATCCAGGATAGTTTATGAATCTAATAAATGTATAAAAACTTTAATTGCAGACTGAATGTAATGTTAACTGGAAGAAAACAAAATTTCCTTCTAGATACTAGCTTTTGATCATAAACAGGCTTCTGTCCAAGTTTGGTACAAATCCAAAATAGTATAAGAACGTTATTAAAATTTTAAAAAGTTTTACCACAGAGTGAATGTGTTGTTTCCTGGCAGAAAATCTAAGTCCATTTAAAAGTAAAATACGGAAAAATGGATTTATTTTTTTACAAAATTTACTTCTGGATAATATCTTATGATCATAAACAGCCTTCTGTCCAAGTTTGGTACCAACCCAGGATAGTTTAAGAAAGTTATTAAAATTTTAAAACTTTAACCACAGATCTAGAGTGAATGTAATATTTCCCGGCAGAAAAACGAAGTTTATAAGTAAAATACGGAAAAAATGGAATTTTATTTTTACAAATTTACTTCTGGATACTATCTTATGATCATAAACAAGCTCCTGTCCAAGTTTGGTAGAAATCCAGGACAGTTTAAGAAAGTCATTAAAATTTCAAAAACTTTAACCACAGAGTGAATATTTGTGGACGCTGCCAACGCTGACGATGACGACACTGACGACGACGGAGTGTAGGATGGCTTAGTCTCGCTTTTTCGACTAAAGTCGAAGGCTCCACAAAAATGACTATAAAGGGCAATAACTCCTTCAGGGGTCAACTGATCATTTTGATCATGTTGACTTATTTGTAGATCTTACTTTGCTGAACATTATTGCTGTTACAGTTTATCTCTATCTATTATAATATTCAAGATAATAACCAAAAACGGAAAAATTTCCTTAAAATTACCAATTCAGGGGCAGCAACCAATAACGGGTTGTCCGATTCATCTGAAAATTTCAAGGCAGATAGATCTTGACCTGATTAACAATTTTATTCCATATCAGATTTGCTCTAAATGCTTTGGTTTCAGAGTTATAAGCCAAAATCTACATTTTACCCCTATGTTCTATTTTTAGCCATGGCAGCCATCTTGGTTAGTTGGCCGGGTCACCGGACACATTTTTAACTAGATACCCCAATGATGATTGTGGCCAAGTTTGGTTAAATTTGGCCCAGTAGTTTCAGAGGAGAAGATTTTTGTAAAAGTTAAAGACGACGGACGACTGACGCCAAGTGATGAGAAAAGCTCACTTGGCCCTTTGGGGCAGGTGAGCTAAAAATAGAAAAATGGCTGCTGTTGCATTTTTTTGTGTTCATTCGTTGGAACAGTATATTCCTTTTCAGATTGCTGTATCTTTTTTATTATAAGAGATACAGACAAAGATAGTGCATGAAAAATGTTCTGGAGAGCATGAACTGTTATGTTAAGCAATTATTTCAGTAAATTTTTTATCAGGCTACCTACATTTTTAGGTAATTAACAGGTAAAAGGTGTAATTTATTGTATTTGTGTGGAATTATGAATAACAAGAGGCTGTCACAACGACAGCAATCCGGATTTATTAATATTTATTTGTGTCCTGGCAATATCACAAGAACCATCACTGATGAATGGTGAAAGTGAAAATCGTCAATATCAAATTTGACCTCCATTTTGTCATCAGTATCAACATCTTAAAATTTGAAAAGCTTAGATTGAATGGTTCATGAGTAAATGCAACAATGTGAATGGAAACGCCATTTCACAATCTTTGAAGAACCATAACTCCTGAACGGTAAAAGTCAAAATCGTCATTATTGAACTTGACCTCTAATTTGCCATCAGTAACAACATATAAAATTTCAAAAGCTTTTGTTGAATGGTTCATGAGAAAATGCACGGACACGACTGGAAACACCATTTTTCAATCTTTCAAGAACCATAACTCCTGAACGGTAAAAGTCAAAATCGTCATTATTGAACTTGACCTCCATTTTGTCATCAGTAACAACATATTAAAATTTGGGAAGCTTTGGTAAAACAGTTCATGCGTAAATGCACGGACACGACTGGAAACACCATTTTTCAATCTTTCAAGAACCATAACTCCTGAACGGTAAAAGTCAAAATCGTCATTATTGAACTTGACCTCCATTTTGTCATCAGTAACAACATATTAAAATTTGGGAAGCTTAGGTAGAACAGTTCATGCGTAAATGCACGGACACGACTGGAAACTCCATTTTTCAATCTTTCAAGAACCATAACTCCTGAACGGTAAAAGTCAAAATCGTCATTATTGAACTTGACCTCACTTTTGTCATCAGTAACAACATATTAAAATTTGGGAAGCTTAGGTAGAACAGTTCATGCGTAAATGCACGGACATGACTGGAAACTCCATTTTTCAATCTTTCAAGAACCATAACTCCTGAACGGTAAAAGTCAAAATCGCCATTATTGAACTTGACCTTCATTTAGTTGTCAGTAACAACATATTAAAATTTTAAAAGCTTTGATTGAACGGTTCATGAGTTAATGCACGGACAACATTTGATTCCCACCCACCGCCCGCCGACCGACCGCCCGACCGACCGCCCGCCCGACCGACCGCCCGCCCGCTGTACATCCCCAAATCAATATAACCGACATTTTTGTCACAAAAATCCGGTTAAAAACGACTTTTAATGTTCATTTATTTTGTTGTTTTATCTGCAATATAATAAAGAACACACCAGTTGCTCGATTTCATAGCGTATTGCACCATATACAACGTATAATGTTTTTGTGGCGCAAATAAGTGGCTCCGTCCTCAAAATTTTTAGTCAACCTCAGGCCTTTATCAAACATACTGTAAATTCAGAAATTATTGTGAGGTTTTTACTATTGCGAAAAATGCTACAGAGTTGTAAACGCAATAATTTAAACTTGCATTTTGAAGTAATTTATATGAATTAAACAGGATATTTCTCAAAATTGTAAAAATTAAAATCGCATTTAAGTCTAAAATGACATAATCGCAATAATAAATGCATGCAATGATTTCTGAATTTACAGTACTCTGTTCACTCAATGCAAGAAAACTGTTTACAGATGCAAGGTTTTAGATATAAGAAGATGTGGTATAAGTGCCAATGAGACAACTCTACATCCAGGTCATAATTTGTAAAAGTAAACCATTTTAGGTGTAATACCACCAAATCATGATACGTCACATCCGGTTGTATAAGAAAGTAGGTCGAAAAAAAATATTCCCTTAAATTTGACAGTTGTAAGTAATTAATCCTACATTTTATTGCAGTAAAACCATTTCTGTGTCATAAACATATGTCTTGGGTATTTCAAAACACCATTATTTTTTATTTGGGATATCTATAGAAAATTTTGTAATCTTGAGGTTACATGCTGACACAGATAAAATAAGGTGAGAAATTTGATTGGTTAACTTCCAATGATGGTTACTTTCCTATATGCAATGAAATGTTATGTGAAATTTTTTCTATAGAACTGGACCGGATAAAACTTTACTCATGCCAAGTATTTCTTTATTTGAAACAAAGATAAATTCTGCACATATTTTTGAAAAGTGCAAATTTAACACAGACTAATAGGGGAAAATCAATAGGGGTATTACACCTATAGGACGGAGTACAGTCAAAGTATGGTCTTCAACTCAGAGCCTTGTAGACTTTTTAGCTATTAAGTCATACAAACCTGGGCAAACAGATTTATTTTTTTCTCTTCTATGACTTGGTGACATAAGTACTGTAAGAGGCTATCATGTTGTTGATGTTTAAAGTAAATCTGCATCATCTCCTCATTCTTGTCTCGGAGTTTGGTTGACTTTAACCTCATCACAGCATCTGGAGCTGCACACCAAAGGAGTGTGGTCTTTGCATCGTGTAAAATCTATAGAAGAAAGTCATTTCTGGATTTAAAACCTGTGTTGCTGACACCTTGATCTACAGATTTATCAACAGCGAAGACTAGAATATAATTCATGACAAAGATCTGTTTTTTATGAAATGCCACCTAACAGTTTTAAAAAATGTATAAAAATAAATTTGAAAAAAAAACATTGTTTAGGGGCAATTACCCTTATGGGAGTCCCAACGATTTCAAATATATTGAAATTTAAGAAATAATTGATGCAATTTTATACTTTATTGTAGTTTTAACATGGGTAGGCATTATATTTGTGATTTTTTTTGCCTGAGCGATATAATGCCTACACATGTTAAAACTACAATAAAGTATAGCTTGCATCAATTATTTCGATTCTGAATAGGACAAATAAGGTAATTTCTATGTCTGATAAGTATAAGTGTTAAAGCGTTTGTGTAGGCTCTTCCATGAACCTCCCTTTTTTGTTTGTAAAGAAGCAAACAGCTGGCACTGTGATTTTTCAGAGGGAGGAGTTTGAACAGCCAGCATGAACAGTTGTCGTATCTAGGTCAAATATGTCAATTTCAGAATGCAACACATTACAGTCATAATAAATGAATAAGTAAAATCATGTGCACAGTTTAAGAGTTTGAAAGTTTTTTAAAGTTAAGGAAATATATTAAGTGCATGATAATTTGATAAAATTCATTATTCTGAAGAAGTCAATAGACGCACGTGCAAACAAATTTTATTGGATTTAGAGCATGAGTTTATTCACAAAGCGAAAGAAGCACATCATATTAGAATTTTTTATATCCTGTCCTGCTGATCATTTTCAATTTTTAGTGTCTATTTGTTTATCCTAACAATACTTTTAATGGTTTTCATAACAATTGGCAAAATAAATTGTTAAAATTGTTTTTTTTGTTTGCAATAACGCTAAGATCTTCATATATTTTTCAGTCAGATGTTCTCTTTCTAAAGTGGTTTCCAAATAATAGACAAAAAACTTTCATTCTATCCCTAGGTTCAATTTTTAGCCCTGTCTGCAATGTTGGTTGGTGGGCTACCCAAATGAAAGTTGTGACCAAGTTTGGCTCCATTTTTTATTGCATCAACTCATATTATGAATATATGCAACAAACCTCTTGACATATACTTTGTTCAATTTCATCATAAGGGCATTTTTTGTCTTCAAACAACTGCATGATAATAGCCGCACATGTGTCTGCATGGTAACCCATAAAAACTTCACCAATGCTTCTCTCTTTCCTTCTTTCCCTGAGAACAAATCTTTCAATATGCATATGATTAATAGTTTCTAATCAAAGTGTATTTGAAAAAGAAACAGTGATTTTGAAATTCACAACTTTTTAAGATTCTTACACTAAAAAAGCTTTCAGAGATTTAGAGCTTGTCATACTGTATTTAGGGCTGAAATTCATATACATGTAAGTTTCTTTGTTGACCTCTAAATGTGTTTTGGTTCCTTTTGTCATTTGGGTTGCTGTTTCAAAGATGTATAACCAATATTGCCTTCTATTCATATTCAAAATACTTAATATATGGGGGTTGATGGGTTTAACAGAATAGAAAATTATATAGTGAATTGGCCAATACTGCAGAAAAATTCATAGAAAAATAGAGAAAAGAGAACAAAAGGCCAAAGAAGTAAATAGAGAAAAATGGGGTGCTGAAGTATAAAGAATACCGAATGTTGGGTAATAAATATAGGGAAAATGATCGTGCAAATTAACAAAACAGAAATGAAAGATTCCAGATCCATTCCTTCTTACATGTAGGACTCTTAATTAATTATAACATTTCTTGAACGATTGTCTTTTCCTTATAATCAAATTAAACATTACCTCTGCATTAAATGAAAAGGCATTTCCACATGGCAGAAATCTTTGACCCAATCTTCCAGTTTGTTAGCCAACTCAAGTTGTGCCTGAGATAACATTGTACTCAAGGAGAGCACATGTTTCTCTAGACGGTTGATCAGAGGTATTGGGAATTTCTTGTATACTATCTCTTTCTCTGCTACAACTATCAATCTGTATAAAGATATGTATTATATTTACTTTTTCAGTACTTTTCTTTGTGTATCATGTGACTGGTAAAATACTTTTAGATCGTTACTTTGTGTCTTTTAAGTCTTTATGATGTTTTTCTTTCTTTTTTTTTTGGTTCTTTGTGTCAATCTGATAAGACAAGTCTGTTTCCTTAGATTTTTATATATTGTTCTTTAACGTTGTGCATTTTAAAACACCACTTTTCCAGGTCAGGGGGAATGTTGTTTGTTACTATATAGCATACTTATTTTTTGGTTTGTTGTTTTGCACATAAATGATTTTCTTGTTTGAACTTTTTTACATTTGTCATGGAGGGGCCTCAAAAGTTTTCTATGTGGTATGAGTTTTGCTCATTGTTTGAAGGCTGTACAGTGACCTATCAGTTGCTAACCTCTGCATCATATGGTCACTGGTGGAAATTTGTCTCATTGGCAAATTTGACACTTATTGTGGATTAATTAATATTCTTTGGATAACAATTTTCAAGGCTTTTATCATCATATGGTCACTGGTGGAAATTTGTCTCATTGGCAAATTTGAGACTTATTGTGGATTAATTAATATTCTTTGGATAACAATTTTCAAGGCTTTTGCAGTTACAAGCAAACCATGAATTTCAAATGTACAGCCAATTACAAATTTTTTTAAAGGTTTGTATGCAAACTTTGCGATACAACATCTAATATCCACTAAGTTTTTCGAAATCCACAAAAATAGGTACAACCTAGTAGTATTACTATTTCAAAGGTACTTCTGTTCTATCTTATTTCTTCTTTTAAAAGATAAATGAAATTAAAAGTTGCTATACTCCAAGCATTTTGAACCGTGGTCTTTTTTTTGTCTTTATTTACCTGAACATGGATAAGATAATTGCCACTGGATGTTAAGCAACCAAAAATCAATCAATTGTTTACATAATATTTTTTTTTATATTTTTTTTGTTAATATTAGTGGACCAATAATAAATACCTAAATTCTTCATGGACTTTACATTTGACTCGGTGACTTCCAAGTCCAAGGTCAACATATCTTTGTCCCCCATAATACACATAATACTAAAATTATTAAGAAAATTATAGTGAGTCTACCGGACTTTGATGACACAATAGATAGACATTTTACTTTACTGAATCTGATGTGAAATGTATAATACTGTCAGATCTTTTTTTTTATCCGTGAAACACTGGTATAGTCAATGGCCAATAAAACATGCTAATGGCAAACAATATATTTCCATACTCTGAACAAAATTTCGGACAAAAAAAATATTCAAATTTACACTTAGCTGCCACATCATTCTAAATTAAAAGATTCTGGTCACTAAAGTGAACTTTTCAATAGCATCATCACAGAAAAAATTATTCAGAAACTTGTTATTATTGTATTTGTCAGGTATTGCCTAATTGGATAAACTTAAATTTCAATATAAATCTAGTTAAATTAAGGATCTTTCTTCAAGACCCTTTTCATAAACATTCCCCTTTACTTGTACTTACCTGATTCAGTGCATCATACAGACTTTCATACAAGTTTTCTAGATTCAGTAAAATGACAGTACTCCCTGTTTCCATGCAGACTTTTATGCGATTGATGTTTCTACACACCTACAAAAAAATACATAGCATGTATTCAATAAATATAGAATGTGTTTATGGGAGGAGAATCATGGACACAGATGATGCTCCCTCTTGCATATAATATCATTTAAAAGTGACTAAACTAGAGAAATGTAAAAGTCATGTCACTCAATGGAGTAAGAGCAATAAGGCCCTTATTTGGCCAAAAGTATTACTGCAAATTTAAAAGTTATCAAACACATTCTTAAATTTGCCTAAACTAGACTTATATACATAGTATTCAGAAAATAAAAACAAATTTCACATTGAACAAGTTACCATGGCAATAAACCATGACAAAATTTGCATATGTTGTAAAAAAAAATCTTGATTTTCCTTGTTTTTCATATTTTAAGTAAAATTTAATGTTAGATTGGAAAAGTATGTACACGCCCAAGAAACAACTTTATATTTGGTGAGATTAAGTCAATAGTTGTTTCAAAGCTTCTTTTTAATTATTTTGTATTTCTCAGCTGTGCACGATGTTTTCACAACGGTAATAAGTCACCTACCTGTGTGTATTCTTGGTCACTGGGGAAACTACTTCCAAAAATCACCTGAGCATTATGCATCATTAGTACTTTTTGTTGTAAAATAGCTAAGTCTCCATAATTTTCTGTTAACAGCAACAGGTATCTAGTCTCTCTGTAAAAAGAAAATCTTTTTTAAAAACATTTTTTTTCTGATTTTAAATTGCATGTAAGCAACCCTCTGCATAAATGTTCCTACCTATACTCAAAGCTTAGTTAAAGTTTGATAACTCAGTTTTTTTTACCAGTTAAACATTATATAGGGAAACCTTACTGTAGACCAAATAAAACACAATGTTTTTTATTTGACTTTTTCAAAAATAAATTTTTAGAAACAAAAATATTTATCAATTGTTATCAATAAATTTCTTGTTGCATGCAAATTACTGAAATTAGGTGAAAAATAACCGACTACAAATAATATTTTCGTCTCTAAGAATAATAAAACAAATTATGATTCCTACCTTTTGGAATAACCTTAACTCCTAAAACTACACATAAATTTTCAGAAATGTTTCATAAAGGCATTTAAAATTCAATCATAGCTTCAAATCAGATCTATAAATTACCCAGTATTACGTGTACTGTCCCCCTCCAAACAGGCTTTGATCATTCCTCCAGATGAACAGTCTGGGTCACCTTCTTGCCTCTGTATAATACAAATTTGTATTATGTCATTGAAAAACAAAAAAATATTTAAATTTTTAACCAATCAAATTTTTCTAAAGCAGAAACCATAAAAATACGGTATTTGTTTTTTTTTTTCTCTTTCGAAAGTAAAAGGTTTTAAAACAATCACCATATTATGCATTACTTTCAATTTGAGTGAACCAATTTAGAAATGGTGTGGCTGTAGGCAATCATCACTGCTTCAAGTTAATTATTGACAAATTGTCATCTGCATTTCATTGAGAATGCGCAATGCGCAATGCAAAGTATGTTGAAATATCACAACTACCCTAAAACAAATTTGTGCTGCAAAAATAGTAATATTTTTATAGTAAACTGGACTTTAAAGTATAAATTGAATTAAAGTTAAAAGTTGAAATGTTAAGAGTCTTCTAAATCATTAATATAACAGATCAAACAGTTTTAATAAACACTTAAATTTTGAAATCATTTGATACTTAATGATGTTTATGCAGCCTAGTCCTGATTTTAAGATTGAAGGTCATCATACATAAATATTTCACTTGAAGCCATTTCAATAATATTACCTCTCTAAGAAATTTTATTAAACAGATGGATGGAAAGTCTGGTTTGTTGAAATAGACAAAACATATTAAACTTTTGACTTAAGGATATACATACCCTTTCATTCATTACAACTGTGGTGTCCCTTAAACATTGCTGGAATATTTCAACAGAGTTAATATTCTCTAATCCTCCAAAGTTTCTCATAATAGCATGTTTTAACTGAAGCCATGTAGGCTTGTGTTCTGATCTGGCAGCAAAGGCATATACCATCTTTATCAAACTAAAATAAGTAATAGATGTGATAATTAAAGAATCTTTGTGAGCACACTCACATACCCAATATCTTCACTGAGCAAACAAAATTTATGTTGTGTGGTTTTAGTACAATTAAACTAACAAACTGTTAATAGTCAATAGTATATTTAGGTCAAGATTCTAAGTTCAAAGCGACATTACTCCTTGAAAAGAACATTGAATCACAATTTCCTGTCGATATACTAATCTACATAGCATGTCCTTATTATCTACAAAGTCTCATTTAATTTTGTTGTGTGGTTTCAAAGAACGGGATGCATGATAAGAACAGGACTGATGGACAGACAGAAGGACTAACAACAAGAATGTGTCCAAAGTACACGGATGCCCCACTCGCATTATCATTTTCCATGTTCAATGGACCGTGAAATTGGGTAAAAAATCCCCAAAAGTAAATTGATCAACCAAAAGGGAACATGTGTACTAAGTTTCAAGTTGATTGGACTTTAACTTCATTGAAAACTACCTTGACCAAAAACTTTAACCTGAAACTCACACTTTTAATTTCTATGTTCAGTGGACCATGAAAATGGGGTCAAAAGATTAATTTTGTTTTAAAATAAGAAAGATCATATCATAAGGAACATGTGTACTAAGTTTCAAGTTGATTGGACTTTAGCTTCTTCAACAAGAGTGCACACGCTGAAATGTCTCGCCTTCTTTACAATAATCATTGATATCACGTTGATAGTCCTAAATATAAAGCTTTATTACAACTGTCACATAAACTTAACATTAACTAAGAAAACTAAACATTAACCAATGAACCATGAAAATGAGGTCAAGGTCAGATGAACCATGCCAGGCAGGCATGTACAGCTAACAATTCTTCCATACAACAAATAAAGTTGAGCTATTACTTATAGTTTAAGAAAAATAGACCAAAAAACAAAAACTTGACACTGAGAAATGAACCGTGAAAATGAGGTCAAGGTCAAATAAAACCTGCACGACTGACATATAGATCATAAAATATTTCCATACACCAAATATAGTTGACCAATGGCATATAGTATTAGATAAAAAGACCAAAACTCAAAAACATGAACTTTGACCACTCAACCATGAAAATGAGGTCAAGGTCAGATGACATCTGCCTGCTAGACATGTACACCTTACAATCATTCCATACAACAAATATAGTAGATCTATTGCATAAAGTATGAGAAAAACAGACCAAAACATAAAAACTTCACTATGACCACTGAACCATGAAAATGAGGTCAAGGTCAGATGACACCTGCCAGTTGGACATGTATACCTTACAGTCCTTCCATACATCGAATATACTAGCCCTATTGCTTATAGTATCTGAGATATGGACTTGACCACCAAAACTTAACCTTGTTCACTGATCCATGAAATGAGGTCGAGGTCAAGTGAAAACTGTCTGACGGGCATGAGGACCTTGCAAGGTACGCACATACCAAATATAATTATCCTTTTACTTATAATAAGAGAGAATTCAACATAACAAAAAATCTGAACTTTTTTTTCAAGTGGTCACTGAACCATGAAAATGAGGTCAAGGACATTGAACATGTGACTGACGGAAACTTCGTAACATGAGGCATCTATATACAAAGTATGAAGCATCCAGGTCTTCTACCTTCTAAAATATAAAGCTTTTAAGAAGTTAGCTAACACCGCCGCCGGATCACTATCCCTATGTCGAGCTTTCTGCAACAAAAGTTGCAGGCTCGACAAAAACTACCTTGACCAAAAACTTTAACCTGAAATGGGACAGACGGACAAACAGACGGACAGACAGACGCACAGACAGAAGGATGCACAAACGGAAGGACGCACAGACCAGAAAACATAATGTCCCTCTACTATCGTAGGTGGGGCATAAAAACGTTATACCTCCTCTTGCATTGTACAGTAGATTTGAGTTATTTACAACTTATAATATTTGGATGGTTGAAATTCCACTGCCCAGACAGATGATGAGTGATGAGTTGACCTTTTTCAGCTGATTTTTATAGTTCATTTTTATGTTGTACTGTTACACCACTGTCCCAGGTAAGGGGAGGGTTGAGATCCTGCCAACATGTTTAACACCACCACATTCTGTATGTATGTGATTGTCCCAATTTAGGAGTCTATAATTCAGTGGTTGTTGTTTGTGGCTGCGTTACATATTTGTCTTTCGGTCTTTTCTTGTACATTAATTAGACTGTTAGTTATCTTGTTTGAGTTGTTTTACATTTGTCTTTTCAGGGTCTTTTATAGCTGACTATGCGTTATGGACTTTGCTCATTGTTAGATATTGTACAGTGACCTAGTTGTTAATTTCTGTGTTATTTGGTCTCTTGTGAAGAGTTGTCTCATTGGCATTTACACAACATCTTCTTTTTTATAGGTCAATTTATTAATACATACCTATAGAAATCTCTTAGACCAAAGAATTCCCTCTGCTTAGATTTTTCTAACTCAGAGAACAGTTCAGAATATGCCTTTGATAAGGATGGAATGAGATTGTCAATCAATTTCAGAGTTCTTTCTTTATCTTTTGATGTTCTGCAAATTCCTCTGAAAAAAAAATTCAGCATGCATTTTTTAAGAATTCAAACATGTTTTGGGTGTTAAAATAAAAATTGGTATTAAGAACTTAACATTGAAGTTATATAGTGAAGCTACCAATCTGTCATTCTTACTTACTTTTTATGATCAAGAAAAATTATTACACCAATTAATAAAATAAAATAAAAGTTGAGAACTGAATAAAGATATGAATCTTTAATGAAATCAATTATACATAGATTAGAGAGACAGGCTTATAAGGAATCGCTAGAGGGTGTTCCAAGTGCAACAAACAATTCTACAATAGTTGCAGTAGTTTAAGCAGTCAATAATAGTCTTTACAAAGTGATACCTCATATGATAGTTAATGCTTATTACCTTGCACTGTTAATCAGTTCTCCCTCATCTGGAACTTCCCTTTGTACAAATATCCCTCTGTTCATTTTAGCAGGATCTAGTGCCCAATTTGATATACCAATAAAAGCAACCTGTTAAAGATTAACAAATATCATAACATGGATATATAGTGTGCAACATTTTCCTACAATTAAATTTGCAATGCTATTAAGCAAAACTTGAAACTAAAAAATAGAAAATAGAAAAATATGAATGAAACAAGTGTAGCTGTAACAGCAAGCCTGTAATTTTGAGATTAGATGAAAATCAACTTTCAAGAGTTTTTATTACTCAAAAATAGCAATCATTATTTAGACAGGCTCTGTTAAATTTATCAACTTCTAGACCAAGTGAATTCAAATCTTAACAATATTGTCTAAAGAATGCATGTTTCTTGAAATCTTTTTTCTTGTGTTTAAAAGTTGCTGTCTACAGGGTACAGTGGAGTCCCCAGTGTCTGCAGGCTGGTGATATCAAGCATTAGCTGATTTTGTCAGATCAACACAGTAACACAAATAAAATCGTTTTTGTCATTGCTTTAGCCTTCTGAAGGGATAAAAAAGAATAAAATTGGTGAGTTCAAGAGATGATAAATAACTGCAATCCCGTGATTTACAATATTTGGCCAATTTCCATTAAATCATCATCAGATACAATTTGTTTTATTTAAGTCAAATTTATATCAGATTGAAATAATTTTTTCTCTGCATCCTTGACAGTGTGTTTGATTCAAATTCAGCTTTACTTCGTGGTATAAAATCTTCCCTTATTCAAAATAAGCTATTTTTGGAAGGCATGCTTGAAATCACCGGACGTTGGTGAAACTCTCAGAACAGAGGTTTCCCTAAATTTGGACACATATTACACAAAATCTTGAGGGTCAAACCATACCAAACAAAAATTTAATGAAATAAAAGTACGTTATGAATGTGTTCACACAATATTATCCAATTATTGGTTTTATCAGAATGAAGTGAAGTCATAAGTCTTAGGTGTGCGGATACACCAGACCGCACTGTGTTAGTAGATAGAACTAAATCTCTTTCTATTCATATTTTCATCTGTAATATTTACCTTTTTATATATTGGATCCTCTGGTTCTTCATCCTCTTGCATTTCTTCTGTCTGTAACAAAAGTGAAAGTTGGTAAAATTATTACAGATGGAATTTTTCAGGTCCAATTGAAAAGTGTGTGTGTTAAATGTCTGGAACATTATCAATTTTGTTTAAAACTATTTTCAATCAACTCATTTAATAAGAGGTACTTTTTTCAGTTTTAATGCACATACTCAGATAAATATGAGGTACCTTTTTTAGTTTTAATATGAGATACTTTTTTAAGTTTTATTAAGAGGTAAGTTTTACAGATTTAAAGTGAGATGCTGCTTTCAGAAATATATGAGGCACCTTTTTCAGTTGAAATATGAAGTAATTTTTTTTCTGTTTTCACTTAATATGAAGAATTTTAATAAGATGTACCTTTTTTAGTTTTAGTATGAAGAACCTTTTCGTCCATCTAAATCTATAGCACAAATAAGAAAGTTGTGGTTCCGATATGGTGGGTTTTTTTTTGGACCTGAACATAATTTTTAAGAGATGAAGACCAGAAATGGACCAAGATAAAGCGGCTAAAAAAGTATTTATTTCGTGTCCCTACTAAAAATTGTATTTGGTCTCCAGTTGCAGTAAAAACAATCTTGATTGATATTATTCCTTTTTATCATTCACAGCAGCCGAAGGTATGTATTAATAAAAAAAAAACATAACCAAGAAGGTAAAATGAGGAATTTACTCCTGTTTCAATATTAGAAATCTTCTGTCAGTTTTAAAATAAGGCAACTTTTCTGAGCAAATATAAGACATCTTTCCTGGTTTCAATATAATTACCTTGATCAGTTAATACTTAAGGTAGCACAATACAAAGATTTTTCATCCCCAATCAGACATCTTTAAACTGATGTAATTCCACTCATCTTTCTTTAAATTTTATAAATGAGGTTCCAAAAGAAAGAAGAAGGATTAATCTTTCAAATTGTGAATTTCATTATGACATAATTATTTCATAATTAATTGTTATGTAATTAGTTGCCATATTGTGATGTCCATACGTTTTTATATGAAATACCTGTTTCAATTCAAATTCTTCAAGGTCATCATCTCCAGAGCATCCATCTTCCAACAATGGATGCAGAGTCTGAAAATAAACCAAAACTAGCATAAATTTTATTACATTATCAGCACACTAAAACTAGTAACAATACTAATTAAACATTAAATATACCCATACCATAAAACCACTCCAAAATGTTCTTAAATATACATTGTATACAGTGTTAATGGCAGATCTTGGTTTCTGTTGATTTTAATTTGTGGGTTGTTTCTAAACCTTCTGCAATTTGAGTACATGTGGTGTTCTCTCAGTAGATTATCATTTATCAAATTCACATTGTACAACTTTAAATTACAAATTTTAACAAAAAATTGTAGACACTGTTTTTTTTTTAAGGATATGAAGGTCGTGCATTCAGACCAATACGCAAATCCATAACACAGGGCCTAAATATCTGCCTTTAATTTAAAATTACCTTTAGAGGCATTCTGGGAGAATCTTCAGCTAATCCAATCTCATCCAGTACTACCACAGAAACAAATCTGTCTAAATCTTTCTTTCTCTGGAACTGAGCACATTGTCTAAATGTTCCTAGGATACCATCAGGTGTTGATAAAGGACTACATTGAAAGGATACCATCTGGACCTAGACAAATAAAAAATCATTTCTTAAATGTTTACTGAAATACACCATTTGTTTGATGTTAAATTCAATATTTAAGCAGTCGCTAAAGGTTATAATGTAAACATAGTTGTTATTTTCAAAAGCTTACATTCTAAAAGGGTTTTATTTTAAAATTATATTGTGTATTTACATCACCAAAATTTTTGTATGTGAAATTATGAAGAAATTCGTTAGTCACCTCGCTCGCCTTAACCTATGTAAATTCAAAAATATGGATAAAAACAAAACAATGAAAACAGGCGTGTTGTGTCTGGAAAATCTTTTATAAATCTATCATTATTCACCTTCAAGCTTATATACATCAAAACATTAATCGATAATTTAACAGAAAAAATCTACCTGTTTGTACTTTTTAAACAATTGACTACGAGCAGTGTCACCCTGCATAGCATCTGCTACAATTGTCTTTGCCAGAGATTTAGAACTACCAGGTTTGCCTACTAAGAATAATGGAATTCTAAGCTCTATACAGACTATCATCATAAACACATTCTCTTTCAGAGCTTGGTTCCTAGCTATATTGTCTGCTAGCTTCACACTATCTAAGAACTTGTCTTGGCACCTAAAGAACAAAATATATTTCATGATTCAACAGAGAACAAAAATTACATACCTGCCAACTTTCACAATTTAGGCGAGTACTACACGATTCTGACCCTTTGTCATAATTGCAAGATTGTGATCGTATAAAAACACCTAAAACACAATTTTTGTGAAAATCTACACGAAAAATTTGATTGTTCCCGATTTTGAACTCTGTCCATAGGAAGACAATCGTGTTCAGCCAATCGAATTCTGTGTTTCTCGTGATCAAATTAATGAGCCAATCAAAAACGTTTTTTTTTTTCAAGATTATTCTAACATGCTAGATTTTGAACTTGTGTTGTATTCCTCTGTGTGTTAGTCAGAATTGTAAAATCGTGAACATGACAGGTGATTATTCACATTCAATGAGGTTCTTACACAGATTAAGAATTAAAGCATGGCTGGTTGTCAAAATTCAATGATGCAGTACTACCATAAAGATAATAAATAGTAGTTTATTCATTAATTTATTGACATTACACTTGCTGTAACATCTGTTATTTGTGTAATCAATTAAATTACCAAATCATTTAAAGTAGAATGTACTATTCTTTATTTTTCAAAAGGACCAAACAAACAGGTTTGGAACAACCCCCACATGAGGGTATCCCTTAAATGAGGAACTTGCCCAAGACAAGGGGTCATTTTACTATTGTAAAAAATAAAATGGAAAAAAACATTATAATTTATATTTGGAACAACTTTTCTTTTTTTTTTAATAATAAAGAAGTTGAAGTCCAAGAAAACTTCAAAATTCCTGTTCATGTGTAATTGACCATATAATACCAGATAGATCATAAGATGTATAGTTCTTTGGGAAAAGATTTCTTTAAATAGTATGTGCTCATTTGTACTTAAAAAGTGGGTTTTAATGTCCTTACATTGAGGGAATACCCTAGGTGTTGTTCCCAACCTTATAAGGGACCTTCTTTGAGCATAATATTAAATTGGAAAAGTCAACAATCATGTAATATCCTTACACATGAAAACAAATCCTGGGCTTATAGCTACATGTTCATCTTGTCTACTGATATAATAACTAGAATCATGCAAATAAACTTAATAAAAAGGCTTGAAAGCTCATCATACAAATATGACACTTTTTCTAGACCACAAAACAGCACGCGCAAAATACGTCGCAAACAATTATAACCCTTGAAATTGTTGTCACGCACTAAAACCCCCATGGGCATTTTCAAAAGTTGGCAGGTATGAAATTAACAACAAGAGGCTCTCAAGAGCCTGAATCGCTCACCTGGTAAACAATGCCTTCGGCCATGTTTTTTGACGAAATAGAAAATAAAATACAAACTTTATTTTATACACCCTACTGATCATTCAAATGAAGTTTGGTTGAATTTGGTTGAGTAGTTTTAGAGGAGAAGATTTTTTAAAGTTAGCAAATATGATGAACAAATTGTGAAAAATTGTCATTAAAGGACAATAACCCCTTAAGGGGTCAATTGACAATTTTGGTCATATTCACTTATTTGTAGATCTTACTTTGCTGATCATTTTTGTTGTTTACAGTTTATCTCTACCTATAATAATATTCATGATAATAACCAAAAACAGCAAAATTTCCTTAAAATTTCCAATTCAGGGGCAGGAACCCAACAACGGGTTGTCCGATTCATCTGAAAATTTCAGGGCAGATAGATCTTGACCTGATAATCAATTTTACACCATGTCAGATTTTCTCTAAATGCTTCGGTTTTTGAGTTATAACCCAAAAACTGCATTTGACCCCTATGTTCTATTTTTAGCAATGGCGACCATGTTTGTTGATAGATCAAAACTTCGGATACAATTTATAAACTAGATACCCTAAGGAACATTCAGTTAAAGTTTGGAAGTATTTGGCCTAGTAGTTTCAGAGGAGAAGATTCTTGAAATAGTTTACGACGACAGACGACGGACGACGACGGACGTTAAGTGATGGCATAAGCTCACTTTGGCCCTTCGGGCCACGTGAGCTAAAAAGGAGGAGGTTGTAAGGTCAATTTTTTGGTCCCCTGAATTTAATATTAATTTGTGAAATAAATATAAATCAAATATCATAACTCATATGTCTTTACACTGTCAGACATCAATAACAACATTTTTGAATTTGTTTTACAAAGTTTAATTAAGGCTTTCAACCTTTACATTTAGTGCTATATTGCAAAAACTGACAAGTTAGTCTAATTTTTAAAAAATTGGCATTTATATTTTATATCAAAAATGAACAAAAGCTATAAACAAAACCAATAATTTCTACAATGAAGATTAAAATGTGTATAAAATATAATTGAAGGCCTTACAGTGACCTATAGTTATTAATTTCTGTGTCATTTGGACTCTTGTGGAGAGTTGTCTCATTGACAATCATACCACATGTTCTTATTTTGATAAACAAACCTTATTAGCTCTGTTTCAAGTTGGTCAATATCTAAAAGTTGATATGGTTCTTCAAAATAATCGGCTATCATATCTCTGAAATCCTGTCTCTTTTGTAAACAAGCTTGGTAACAAACACCTAATGCTAAAATAAGAGCCCTGGTTATCTACAATTCAAGAAAAGTATATAATTTAATTACAAGAGTTCACACACTGAAATGTCTCGCCTTCTTTACTAATCATTGATAGTATTTTGATTGTCCTAAATATAAAACTTTATTACAACTGTCACATAAACTTCACATTAACCAAGAAAGCCGAACATTGACCAATAAACCACGAAATTAAGGTCAAGGTCAGATGAACCATTTCAGAAAGACATGTACAGCTAACAATTCTTTCATACAACAAATATAGTTGACCTACTGCTTATGGTTTAAGAAAAACAGACCCAAACATTAAAACTTAACACTGAGCAATGAACCGTGAAAATGAGGTCAAGGTCAAATAAAACCTGCACAACTAATATATAGATCGTAAAATATTTCCATACACCAAATATAGTTAACATATTGCATATAGTATTAGAAAAAAGACCAAAACTCAAAAATTTAACTTTGACCACTGAACCATGAAAATGAGGTCAAGGTCAGATGACACCTGCCAGCTAGACATGTACACCTTACAATCCTTCCATACACCAAATATAGAAGACCTATTGCATATAGTATAAGAAATACAGATCAAAACACAAAAACTTAACAATAACCACTGAACCATGAAAATGAGGTCAAGGTCAGATGACACCTGCCAGCTAGACATGTACACCTTACAATCCTTCCATACACCAAATATAGAAGACCTATTGCATATAGTATAAGAAAAACAGACCAAAACACAAAAACTTAACAATAACCACTGAACCATGAAAATGAGGTCAAGGTCAGATGACACCTGCCGGTTGGACATGTACACCTTACAATCCTTCCATACACCGAATATACAAGACCTATAGCTTATAGTATCTGAGATATGGACTTGACCACCAAAACTTAACCTTGTTCACTGATCCATGAAATGAGGTCGAGGTCAAGTGAAAACTGTCTGACGGGCATGAGGACCTTGCAACGTACGCACATACCAAATATAGTTATCCTATTGCTTATAATAAGAGAGAATTTAACATTACAAAAAATTTTCACTTTTTTTTTCAAGTAGTCACTGAACCATGAAAATGAGGTCAAGGACATTGGACATGGGACTGAGAGAAACTTCGTAACATGACGCATCTATATACAAAGTATAAAGCATCCAGGACTTCCACCTTCTAAAATATAAAGTTTTTAAGAAGTTAGCTAACACCGCCGTCGCCGCCGCCGGATCACTATCCCTATGTCGAGCTTTCTGCAACAAAAGTTGCAGGCTCGACAAAAAACAACAGATCAATGTATAACAAATCAATTGCCCTCCATGTAAGTAGAAATATGCATTGTTGTAATTCTCAATTACAAAAGGGCAGGTAAACTAAATCTGCAGGACAGCACAATATTCTTTTATCAACGATTCTATTAATGAAGTGTGCATGTTATCAACAGTAAAATTAATTCCAATCTAAAAATCAAATATAGTTTTTGATACATAAAAAATATGTCCACCTTCTTTGCAGACAATCTGAGTGGTTGTCAGGAAACTTTGATATGCATAACTAAGCATTGTGTAAACCTTTATTATAATCAGCTGTTGAAGACATGGCATTTTTTTGTGATTGAACAAAAGGGTTTGAGTTAAAAATTTTAACCTCAATTTGCTCATAATCCTCATCTTGATCAGCATCCTCATCCTCATCAAACAATATCCCTCCTTCTTCTGTCTGTCTGTAAAACCATGCCATCACTTCTAAAACTCTCTCCACATCTCTAAGGCTCACAAAACTACATTCATCCTATACAAAAACAATTGTATAAAGTTTAAGTATTACTTGAATACAGAAACGTGTCGCTCACCTGTATTTACTGATGCTTTGGAAATCATGTAAAATAAGGTTAAAATCATAATTTATAGTATACAATATCATTAGATACTATAATAATATCTAAGATAATAGCAATAAACTGCAAAATTTCCATAAAATTACTAACTCAGGGGCAGCAACCAAACAACTAGTTGTCGGATTTGTCTGAAATTTTCAGGGCAGATATATCTAAATCTGTTGAACATTTTTGCCACCAGTCAGATTTGCTCTAAATACTTCAGTTTCAGAGATATAAACCAAAAAATGCATTTTACCCTATGTACTATTTTTAGCCATGTCTGCCATCTTGGTTTGCGGGCAGGGTGATCACACACATTTTTTCAAACTAGATACTTTTATGACGATTGTGGACAAGTTTGATTACATTTTGTCTTAGTAGTTTCAGAGTAGAAGATTTTTGTAAAAGATTAAGAAAAATTGGTAAAATAGACTATAAAGGGCAATAACTCCAGAAGGGGTCAACTGACCATTTTGGTCATTCCACTGATTAGTAGATCTGTCAGATTAGCTCTAAATGCTTTGGTTTCAGAGTTATAAGCTAAAATCTATATTTTACCCCTATGTTCTTTTTTACCCATGGAGGCCATCTTGGTTGGCTGGCTGGGTCAACAGACACATTTTTTAGATTCCCTAAAGATGATTGTGGCCAAGTTTTGGTTAAATACGGCCTTGTAGTTTCAGAGGAGAAGATTTTTGTAAAAGATTAAAATTTTTTACAAAAATTGTTTAAAATTGACTATAAAGGGCAATAACTCCTTAAGGGGTCAATTGACCATTATGATCATGTTGACTTATTTGTAGATCTTTCTTTGCTGAACATTATTGCTGTTCTCAGTTTACCTCTATCTATAATAATATTCAAGGTAATAACCAAAAACAGCAAAATTTCCTTAAAATTACCAATTTAGGGGCAGCAACCCAACAACAGGTTCTCGGATTCATCTGAAATTTTTAGAGCAAATAGATCTTGACCTGATAATCAATTTTACCCAGTCAGATTTGCTCTAAATGCTTTGGTTTCAGAGATTTTAGCCAAAATCTACATTTTACCCTCTATGTTCTGTTTTTAGCCATTAGCCATGATTGTGGCCAAGTTTGGTTAAATTTGGCTCAGTAGTTTCAGAGGAAAAGATTTTTGTAAAAGTTTACAACGATGGACGACAACGACGGACGACAGACGCAAAGTGATGAGAAAATCTCACTTGCCCCAAGCTAAAAAGAGAACTCAATGAAATTAACATACTAGCATCAAGGTAAGCAAGTCAGTAAAATATTCTTAACAAACTAAAATGATGTTCTTTCAAGTGACATGGCCAAAAATTGTATTTTTAAAGAAATGAATTTCAGATAAGCATTAAAACTTTAAAATTTGAGAGAAAATTAAAGTACTAAATTAACAACATGATATAGGGATTAATGCTTCTTACATTTCTAAGAGGTATACATGTTAAATTAAATGTTTGCCTAATTATCTTAACATGTAACCATTAATACTTACCTCCTGCATTCTCATAAAATCTTGACATTCACTTAGAATTCTACTTGTGACATCAGCTAAATCTGGTATCTGTGGTAGTTTGCCTTGGTTAACCTGAAATTAAGGTTAATCATATATACACCTGGAAAAAAGTATTGCAACACCAAATTGAAATTGAATTAAAAAAAACACTCATTATTTTTTTGTGATATAATTTGGTAAAATAGAACTAGTTAAACATTATTTAAGTAACACCTGAGTTTAATCAATAAATATCGACTCGATAAGTTTTTATCTGCACATGCAGCTACTGTACCCGTTAACAGCAAAAAAGATGTTTTGATCCTCATTGTTTTCAGCACTTTAAATAACCAAGTTTTTAAAATTATGTGATTGACACCTTATAATGGGTCCTTGACAACTCTTAACTGCAGCAAGATGGCAGATTATCAGCATAAGAGAAGCAGGGATATCGCTGTAACAACTGCACGCATTGTTGGTCATCACCATTCCACTAAAGTCGTTTTGAGAATAAAAATCAGGCAATAAACGCTGTAAAATACCTTCCGAGATAATGAAGACCCCCTATACCATTTGCTAGAGAAAATCAAGCATAATGAAGGTTGGTCAGAAGGAAACCCATTGCATACAAGACAATCCTAAAATGAGAGTGGTGGCCATACAAGAGCCTTTTAACAAGAACTGTTCGAGATTAACTCATCGCTACTGGTTACCGTGCGATAATACCATTTCGGAGACCTTTGCTAACGAGCAGACTTACAGTTTTCCGTATCCAATGTAGTGCAGAGCTCGCCAAAGTTGGAAATTAGCATCGTGGAGGAAGATCCAATGTTCAAATGGAATTTGGTTCATCTTCCTTGGTCCGATCGTAGCCCGGCTTTGAACCATATTGAGCTTATATGGGACACTATTGGGCGGAAAGTGAGCGAAAGGACACCCCAATTCAAACACAACATGAAATAAACAATTCCCTTCATCAGAAATGGTTGCTGCTACCTTAGCAACAAATTAGTCGATTTATGGCTGGAATCAGAAGACGTTAAGATGCGGTTATCCGTTTGAATGGAGGCTGCGCACAAAGTACTAATTCTTTGGCGTATAACGATCAACCATGATGTGAACAGTCATCTGAAGATTAATTTTGAAATGTCTGACATTGTAAAGTTCGACTACAGTGAAACTTGTCAAATGCGTTTTTTTGTACAAAAAACACTTCATTTTGTAATTAAAATTGTGGTTATATAAATCATTTTTTTTTTAAACATTTTTTGTTCGTTTCAATTCCAATGTTATCGTGAACTATGTTTCAATAATAATATACACATATTTCATTATATTCCATCAAAAAAAAAGAGGCTGATTTTTCAAATTTAAAAAAAACAAGGTGTTGCAATACTTTTTTCCATGTGTATATTAACTCATGCCTGCAATATATAGTAAATATTGTGTGTGAATTTAATTCAAATTAATAGCAACATTCCATGAATTCATTTATTTTCGTGGGTACCAACTTTCATGGTTTGAGGAAAACTTGAATTTTTATGGATATTTAATTTTTGGTTTTGGCAAAGCCTGCATATAATCCTTGTCCTTTGTAATTTAATGAACACTTAAATTTGTGTTACCCCTGTACCCATGAAATTGTACATCTTTAAAGTAAAATGAGACTTTAATTAAATAAATACTTACCATCATAAATTCTGAGTACATCCATCTGCGCAAGTCTGACAGGCGGAAAACCCCAAATAAAAATATCATCCAATGAGAAGAGGGATGACCAAGCAGTGCCCGTATAACCATGCCTTTATATCATCCATTTAGTTTCCTAACGTAAGCAAGAAGCCATAAAAAAACAGGGGATGAAGGGGAGGTTGGGAGGGACCTTTAATTTATGATGGTAAGTATTTATTTAATAAAATCTCATTTTACTTTAAAAATGTACAATTTTATGTCAATAAATACGTAGACAAATCTTGTTTTCCTTTGTTAATAGGAATAAATAACCTGGAATTTGAGGAGGTGCGGAGACTTCAAGTTCTCTGAAGATATAAAAGTAAGACTCAGATAGGACAGAGTACTTTAGAACTTGAATCATCAGGAAGGGCTGGAATCACTATCGGTTCTGAACCTCTACCCGGAATTTGATTTTTGGCTAAAAAAGCTAAATCCGTTAATAGGGTAAAAGATGACTTATCCCTATTAAAACGAAGGCAGTTATCAGCAGTGGAAAAAGCATGAATTTCACTTCTTCTTCTACCAGAGGCCAAGGCAAGAAGGAAACAACACTTATACGATAAAAACTTGATTTCAACCTTTTCAGTAGGTTCAAAAGGATGGGTTTTTAAAGCTGATAAAACAACACTCAAATTCCAAGACAGGATTAAAACTCTCTGTCTAGGGCGTTCAAGAGTGAAATTCTTAACTAAATGAGAAATGAAATCATTATTACCAAAGTCTGGACCTCCAGACAGTTGAACCGTCCTAGAAATAGCTGATCTATAGCCTTTAATAGTAGAGGGAGATAATCCTTTCTCTTCAAAAAGGTGGATCAGAAAGTCTGCTAGTTGTTGTACAGAAATTTGGAAAGGATCAATTTCCTTCTCACTACACCAACTACTGAAGATAGTCCACTTGGCATCATAGAAGATGTTAGTGGATTCTCTAACTGCTCTGGAGAGATGTCTGGCTGCGCATTCAGAAAAACCTCTCTCCTGGCGAACAGCTTCTCTGGATTGGGATGAAGTATCTTGCCCTTGAACTGGGACAGAAGATTGGGTCGTACTGGTAGAACCAGTGGACGAGCACAAGACAGATGAAGAAGATCTGGAAACCAGGCTTGTTTGGGCCAAGCTGGAGCAATAAGAATGATCAACCCTTGCTCTGCTGAGATCTTCCGAAGAACTTGTGACAGAAATCTGAACGGTGGGAAGGCGTAAGCGAACATCCCGTCCCAAGGAACACTCATGCAATCTACTGTGTAAGCTTTCGGATCTGGTACAGGAGACATGAACACTTGAACTTTGTAATTGAGGCTTGTTGCAAACAGGTCTACATGAGGAGACCCCCACTGAAGTGTTATTGCCTGAAATACTGATTGGAGAAGTTCCCACTCTGTATTGACTGGGGTAAGTGTTCTTGACAGAGCATCTGCTAACACATTGAGTTTCCCTGGGACATGACGAACTACAATCTGTAGATAAAGGTGATTGCAAAGAAGGAGGATTTCTCTTGCTAAAAGATACAGCTCGTAACAATGAGTTCCCCCTTGGTTTCGCAAATAAGCCACCACAGTGGTGTTGTCCGTTGCTAGAACCAGAGATTTGTTCTGCAGTAGGGACTGAAAATGAGACAGTGCAAGAAGAACTGCCTTCATTTCTAGTATGTTGATGTGTTCCTTCAAAAGATCTAGTGTCCACACTCCTGACACTGAAAGACCTTCCAGATAAGCTCCCCGACCGAGGTTGGAGGCATCTGTGAACAAGAGTCTGATTTGGAACTTGAGAGGACAAAAGTTGGCCTCTCAAAACGTTTGCTTGAGAAGTCCACCAAACCAAATGAGGAAACAATTCCTGATGAATGATTGGAACTGGAAATTCCCAATCCTGTGTAGCTGGGAGCCAATGTTGATGTAGATAAAATTGAAGAGGTCGAATGTGCAGGCGACCAAGTGGAACAACATCCGCTAGTGAATTCAAAAGACCTATCAGTTGTGAAAACTGGCGAGCAGTAACTGTTTTTTGAGATAGAAACAGACGAATTTTTGAACAAAGATTCTGAAACTTTTCCTGAGGAGGTCGAACTATGCCCCGACGAGTAAGGTAATGTTCGCCTAGGAAAATAAAGTCCTGAGACGGAATGAGGTCCGACTTTTTCCAAAAAAATGAGAAACCCCAGAGAGAGAAACAATCTGATGACTACATCGGTATTGAGATAGAGTTTCTCGGGAGAAAGTTCCTTGATCAGTGAGTTGTCCAGGTAAGAATGAATCTGAATAGCCTGTGAATGAAGGTGAGCAATTGCTACCTGCATGAGTTTGGTAAAGGATAGTGGTGCAGTTGACAGACCAAAAGGGAGAGCCCTGAATTGGTAAACCCTTTTGTTCAAAACAAACCGAAGGAACTTGCGGTATGAATGGCAAACTGGAACGTGAAAATACGCGTCTGTCAGATCCAGGGATGTTGTCAACATCCCTGGAAGAATAGAAGCTCTTATTGAACGATTCGTCTCCATTTTAAAATGGGGAATAATCATATAAGAGTTGAGGATAGACAAACCTATGACCGGTCTCATTCCTCCGGTCTTCTTTGATACAAGGAAGAGACGAGAATAGAAACCTGGATCTATTGAAGATACAGGGACTTCCTCCACTGCCCTCTTTGTCAAAAGAGTCTCTACTTCTGTTGACAGAAGAAGAAACTTCTGTGGATCTTGAGTATTGGACAGTGGGATAGGAACAGGAGAAAGAGGTGGTTGTTCTTTGAATTGAAGAGTCAATCCCCCTGGAATTACTGACAGAACCCAACAATCTGAGGTGATACTTATCCATTTTTTTTAGAAAATGAGTTAACTTCCCCCCTACTGGCAATTGAGAAAGAGGAGTTTTGTAGTACATCTCTGGATTGGGTTCTGACAGTAACGTACGAGGGGGCAACTTCCTAGGAAGAGGGATTGGCCCTCTTGCCACCTCTCTTAAAACTGTTAGGTTTAGACCTAGGGATTGAAGATTTCTTAGGTTTATTACCTCCATCGTTAGTGATTTTCCTCCTCTTCTCTTGAGAATTACAAGATGAGCCTCCAGCGGAAGAATAACTTAGAATTATTTCCAGAAAGAGATACATTTACCTTCACTGGGGCTGGAGTTTGATTGAGATGCTTCTGTACCTCATCAAGTGGTAACCCGAAATATCTTCTCATCCAAAGGAGACTTGATTAAAGCATCCTTAAGATTATCTGACACCTTTTCCTTATCCAATATTTCAGATCTTTTGGATTAGGTGCAGTTGGCGATGGAACCCATAATCAACAATTGGGAGGCACCCAAAGCCTTGTCTACCTGTAATAGAAAAGGTTTTACCTCTGGTGGAAGAGTAGAGTCTTTAAGAACTGGAGCAACTGCTGATAAAAAGTGTTCAGCAGTGCCTAACACATGAGATGCGTTTCTAAGAAGGTTCTTTGTTTTTTACCAAACAGACTGAGTAAGACGCAGTCCATCAGAGGGTTTAGAAGCAATAGTAGATGAAAAAACCTTGTCACATTTGGGTACCAGTTTACCAAAGGTAGAGTCAAAAATGTCATAGTCCTTAGAGCGGAATTGCTCCGTAAAGGAGGCAAGACCAAAACCAATAACTGAGGAAAATTGGGACTCATTAGCCACAATCCCATCATTAATGATCTGCAGAGAGTTAGACATATGGTTAGATTGTGGAAAACTAGTATGAGATTTAGTATCGTCTACCAACAAACCACATGAAGCATCGAAAGTAGAGGTTAGTTTCTAGGGTCTTGGAGAAGACTGAAATGGCACCTTGTTGACATCTCTCATGATTGTAAAAACAGAATCTCTGAGATCCTTCAAAGTGGAAGGAGCATCTTCAGCCTTTGGTTCTTTACTGGAATTGGTAGAAGACTGACCAATAACAGATGAAGAGATAGACACAGGAACAGAATGTTGCGAAACATTCTGAGAGACCTGAACTGAATTGTCATCTTCATCAGAAGTAAAACCTTCTTCTTGGCTACCTGGGGCAACTGAAAAGCATTCTTCCTCATCACTGTCCTCCAGGTCACTTCCAATATCATGATCTGGACAGAGTAAAATCACTGGAGAATTTGACTTATTAGCAATGTTCTCTAGCGTACCCAGGGGGTTGGAGAAAGAAGTGAATTCAGAAGAAATAGAATGACGAAACTCGTCCAAAATACTCTTGAACCCATCTAAGGAGGTGCCAGAGTCAGCTACCTGATTAAACTGATGCCTAACAGAAGAGGTAGGCAGAGCAGCAGGTACAGATACACTACCACAACTACTAGACACTGCTAAAGGAGGAGCAGGAACTGACAGATTAGGTGTAGTACTCGGAGGAACAATAACTGGTGTTGGTCCACAATAAGGCCAGAAACCTGGAAAGGGCTGACTAGGAACCTGACTAGGAAAAACCTGATTAGGAAAACCTTGACCAGGAAACCCTTGACCATGAAACCCCTGACCAGGAAAGGTGAATAAGGATAACCCTGAGACCAAGGAGGTCTAGACATGGCATTACTAGACGGACAGGTAAAGTGAAGCCACAATAGGACGCTGGTGCTCTAGAACCAGGTAAGTTGAAACCCATAGAGGTACCAGGGTAAGATGAAATGGACCCTGTGGTGTCAACTGGTCTAGAAAAAGTGTGCGTAACAGTGGTAATGGTAGGGACACCTCCATGATAACCGACAGAACCTGCATTCAGGGTTTGTTGACCGGTCTTTGAAGTCACCGAAGTAAAAACGTTGGTTAGTTGACTACTATTAGAAGGGGTTCCCTGCCCTACCGTAGTTACGGTCACAGGAAAGGGTAACGAACCGTCTAAAAAAACATCACTACCTGTAATGGCCTCGTAAGGACTGGGAGCATTATACTCCATAATTAAAGAAGTATGAAGTTAAACACTTATAAACAACAATATTATAACAAAACAAGGATGTGTCCAAAGTACACGGATGCCCCACTCGCATTATCATTTTCCATGTTCAATGGACCGTGAAATTGGGTAAAAAATCTAATTTGGCCTTAAAAGTAAAAAGATCAACTAATGAGGAACATGTGTACTAAGTTTCAAGTTGATTGGACTTTAACTTCATCAAAAACTACCTTAACCTAAAACTTTAACCTGAAACTCACACTTTTAATTTCTATGTTCAGTGGACCACGAAAATGGGGTCAAAAGTCTAATTTAGTTTAAAAATATGAAATATCATATCATAAGAAACATGTGTACTAAGTTTCAAGTTGATTGGACTTCAGCTTCATCAAAAACTACCTTGACCAAAAACTTTAACCTGAAACTCACACTTTTAATTTCTATGTTCAGTGGACCATGAAAATGGGGTCAAAAGTCTAATTTTGTTTTAAAATAAGAGAGATCATATCATAAGGAACATGTGTACTAAGTTTCAAGTTGATTGGACTTCAGCTTCATCAAAAACTACCTTCACCAAAAACTTTAACCTGAAGTGGGACGAACGGACGGACGGACGCACAGACGGACGGACGAACGAACGAACAGAGCCACAGACCAGAAAACATAATGCCCCTCTACTATCGTAGGTGGGGCATAAAAATGTCAAATAAACAATGGTATGGGGATACCTACAATATTCACTATTGAAAAAACAAAAACTTAAAGTCTTTTCTGTAAGTTGTAACACGTGTGTCTCGATGCGCAGGCGGAAATTAAATGGATGATATAAAGGCATGGTTATACGGGCACTGCTTGGTCATCCCTCTTCTCATTGGATGATATTTTTATTTGGGGTTTTCCGCCTGTCAGACTTGCGCAGATGGATGTTCTCAGAATTTATGATGGTAACGTATTTATTGACATAAAATCCATGAACGTTTGTATCCAATGAATATTAATGAATGCACAGTATGTACTTTTTTCAACCATTAACAATTTCTTATATTTTCTTACATATCTTAAAACCATTTGTTTGATGTACATTTCTTCCACTCTTGAATTCAACTGTCCAAAATCCCAAACTAACGGTAGCATGCTCTGAGGTAGTGGCTGTACCCTATATACTAATCGTCTCATTGGTACACGTCCTAAAATAAAACCAGATAACATCAAATTCAAAACAGATCACTTATCAGGGATCTCCATGGATGAAAATTGAACCATGGAGGAAATTTCACCATCACAAACCGTACGTACGCCGTACAGTGAACCATGATCGAAAGTATACCATCCCTCCACATAAGGGTTGGTGAACATGCTAACTCGTTGCTTATTTAAATTATATTTATATGAATTTTCATTGTAAATAGAAGTATAACTTCAAAGGCCAAGCCTTCATGCCCCCACTTTAGGTGAGAATGACCAAAAGCTGTCATGAAGGTCCACATGTAGTTTTCTTGTTATTTTTGTAATTGTTATGGGGTTAAAAATCATGTAGAGCTTATTTTTCACGGACACTTAATTTAGAAGTCATATGAACCCATTACCGCATTACCGGTATGGCTGATTTGCAGCAACAACAAAACGATGCCTACGCGGTTATGTAAAATGTAAAAGAGATTTGTAAAGCAAACGTTGACAAATGAAAAGGTTTTTAATGATTTTATCCATGTTATCTAGCAAATTGATGCTATGCAACATGCATCTTTCGAGTCTGAATAGAAACCGGAAATGCGGATGTATCAATTTGATTGTAAACTACGAAATGAATTCGGAATTACGATACGACATTTCTTTACAGGAAATAAAAGTTTTTATTTTTTAACTTTTAAAGTTATTCTATATTATCGTTCCAATACAGCAGTACTCGAGTTATTTGCGATGAAATAATAACTGTTTTACGTTTTATTTTATACTTCTCAAAAAAGGGGGGTGTCAATTGCGTATGTCAAAATAAAAGCACGTGTTCGACTTTTTAAACTGTTTTCTTTGTAACTGGGATTAATAATTTATTTATTCAATCTAAATTATCATAGAATTTGCGGAAACTTATTTGAATAATTCGACAAATGAATCGTTTATCTTCAGATTGTATTCTCCTGTCTGGTTTGTTGATCTACCTGTACAAGTGATTAGCGATCTTAATCCGGACATCCCTCAGGTGTTAGAACTGTATTGGATTATAATATAAAAAAGCCTGAGGGTTATGCAATTACATGCATTTGATTATAATTACTAAAAAATGACATCGGGCTATTAAAACGATAACAGTTTTGAACGATGGCGGAAGACAATTTAACGATGGCGCAAAACATTTGAACAATGGCGCATGTCATTTGACGATGGCGCAAGACATTTGAACGATGGCGGGGCGCCATCGTTAAACAGGCCATGGAGATCCCTGCTTATAACATGCTATTGGGAGTGGTTGTCTTTTGTAAACATATCGTCTCATGCATAATTTCAGAATATGGTCATATTTGGAATTCATAAAGGAATTGAAAATTCTGGAATTTGGTCAAATTGAATTTGAAAATTTACAGAGAGTATGATTTTTTTCAGACATAGCATTATCAAGATTTTGTCAAATATTAATTTTTTTGGTTGTCAATCACTAAATTCAGTTTTTAGGCTAATGAAGGAGCAAATTGTTGCAATAACCAGAAGATAAAAAGTCCTGTTCTTTTAATAGCAGGTACCAATTTTTCATTAAAACTTATAATTTAAAAATAATTCTATTTTTAAAAGAGAATGACCTTACCTAACCTATCAGTTGTTTTATCTGCATCAACATGATAACCAAGTCCTGCCTGCTCTAATTTTTTAATCAGTTCTTCTTTGTGCCTGAAATATAAATGAACTCTCTACATACTGATTAATTTAAACACTTATAATTATATGCTTTGTCCAACTTTGATTAACAAAGACAAGGAATAAATAGACCAATGTGCATTTGTATGCAATTTTCTCCGTTATTACGTATCATTTAAGTCAAAAGAAAATTCAACTGTTAGGCGAGTGATTTGAGAGCCAAATTTACATTTTTAATGCACCTACCTAACACACGGCTAAATTATATATCACTAGAAAGCTAAGAATGTGTACTTTCTAAATATCCCGGTCGTCAAAAGAAATTATGGTGCATTTTTTTTTAAATCGAGGTCAAAGGTCATGGGTGCAATTTCAATTCACGGATACTTCCAGTTGTAAAATCGAGTCAAAACAAATGCAAAAACGAAACAATTTTATAGGAATTCTGTATAACTGTTGGGAAAATATATTTTTATCATAATATTAATTAATTTTGGTTGATTTTAACGGTAACGCATGTTACATAACGTTTTCTCTGGGAGTCTTTGAAAATCAACATTTAAGTCACACAAATGTATCTGTAGTCGCCCTTGCATTATCTAAATCATATAATACCTCCATATCATTTGATTGCACGTATTTACAAAAATATATATCTGCAAATTTGATATAAATAATCCGAAACAAAATATTTGAAGCAAGGGGAAAATATAACATATGACGTATTTTTAATTGTTTAGAAAAGTCCCATGATGAGCTGTTTATTAAAATTGAGGAAGCGTATGGTCTCCTGTTAGTTTGAAAGCCTGACAACCATAGAGCAGATTTTCTGTTATATATGTTGCAATATGTTGATATATAAAAAAGAAGATGTGGTATGATTGCCAATGAGACAACTATCCACAAAAGACAAAAATGACACAGACATTAACAACTCATACATCACTAAATCAGATATGATAAGAGTACTAACAAACATAACTAAAATGAGTAAAGTGCTACTGGTATTTTTATATCAACAAATTGACAATTTTAATATAAAACATCACAAGGAAAATATGGTCACTCATTGTACGTAAAAATGTGTTTGATTTTACTTCAGTCGGCCGCCGTGTATCTTGAGATATATAATTAATCAACCAACACTTGATAAAGTAGTTTGTACTCTTTTTAAATATTACACTAGTGATGACGTTCGGCTACTTTGGCACTAAGTATTACGTTTTTTTTTATCTTGTTACACCGCTTCAAACGGAGGACAAGGCTATCCTAATATTGAACCTTTTATTTGGCTTTATAATATTAAAATCCCGTGATCGAAACGTCGGACCAATGGGATGTTGGACCATTTAGGTGTCGAAATATTGCGATATCGGAATATTATAGCTTCATTTTAACTTGTAATCTCATCATTCTTATCGGTCAATATATCCATACAAAGACAACTTCCTTGGCATGGGCATATATCAGTACAGCAGAGGTTTTGCTCAAAGCGGACACAAGATCTACTATATACAAATTGAATTAAAAATTTGGAATAGACATGAAGGATTTGTCAAAGAGACACCAACCCACTAAAAAGCAGGCAACGGCCAAAAACCACCAATGGGTCGTCAATGCAGCAAGAAACTCCCAAACCCGGAGGCGTTCTTCAGCTGGCCCGTAAACAAAAATGTACTACTTTGAAATGATAATGGACGTCATACTAAGCTTCGAAATATACTCAAGAAGTTAAAATAAAAAAAAATACAAAACTACGAAAGGCACGATGCTCCTGACTTGGGACGGCGTAAAATTGCGGCGGTGTTAAACATGTTTTTGGAAATCTCAACCCTCCCCTATACCTATACCAAGGCGTGAACAGATCAAATCTTGTAGAAAGTTGGATGACATCATACCGGACCGATGTTGCCTTTTAGCCAGCCAAAGTCATACGGAGATCTTTTATTGTTTCTGTAGTTGGGTCGACATTGTCTTGGATAAAATTTTAACCCCCAGAAGAAAAATAATGCCATGTAGAATGTATGCCCCATTTTTATTGTTTCTAATCTCCTGATCAGTCAAACTTGTTAATAGTTATCAAAGGTGTGTCCATAAACACGGTGCATTGGTAGTGATAAACCTAAATGAAAAAGAGTAAAAAAAATATTTTTAGATAATATACATTCTACTAAAGCCATACATCTAAGAACTTTGTCAATAGGAATATCGTACGCTTTATTAACTGCCGCAGATGTGCCATCATCCAAAAGACAACACAGAAATGTTTGTAAAGCAGGTGGCATAATTTCAATTGAATAATCCATTGGAATGTTTTTAGATAATGGATATTCATCTGATTGGATTACAACTTTACCCTATATCTGCTTCCGTAAAGTAGCTGCACTAAGTGCTTGCAACCAGTTTCGCAGTCACTGCTCAGATCTTTAAATTTTACAGACCGAATATCACAGACATTTTAAACGGGTAATTTTCCGTCATTACGGCATAAGACAAAATTATAGAGCTACTGTATACAATATTGGATGTACCTTGGCCTTGTTGAAGCTGTATACATGTAACTATGAAGCTGATAATATGTTGTGTAGTTTTCTCAGCGGCGATCCTCGGGCAGAAATTAAGCCCGGTTAACTGATCAAGCAATTAAAGTTGTTAACCAGAATACTTCCTTGTGTACAGGCACGTCATCTTTAATCGTCGAAATGTTAGTAAAAGCTGTTTTATGTTAAGAACTAAATAACTCTTTAATTTCTGATTTCAAATTTTGTAGCAAATATTTAGCGATGCAAGCTCGATGGTATAAAGATTTAATAGTAAAATTATTATGAGTTATTTTGTAAATCAGATCATTGTAGGAGATATATGTAGTAACACTCAATACAGCTTGGGTTTGCTCCTCAGAGGATACCTTATGAAGTTGTGTAACTTGCTTATAGGCTTTATACATTTGCAAAATATACAAACAGACAAATCAGAATGAGTTGTAGATCTACTGTCCTCGTTGATATATGAAAAGATCTACTGGTCGGTAGAATTGGTACATGTAGTACAAAGTCTTTGTACAGACAAAACAGAAGTTGATAGGTTGTGCTTACTTTTGAAATATTTATAGCAACTCTTATGATATTTTGTATTTTCAAATGGGATGTTTTCATTTTTTTCATATTCATCGACCAGTCTTCTGTAAACTTCATCTTTTCGTTTTTCCACTGCGGCAATACAACTGTATCTTCATTTAAGTGTTAACTACATAGTTTCTATGTAGTAAATATATGACAGACTATGCATCTGTGTCAATAAATGGATAGTTTTTTTGCTGTTTAGCAAAGGAAGGGTTTCATTGTGAACTGGACTGTGAAAATTTGACACGACTCGGAAGATTTTTTACAATTTTCCGATACGATTCCTTATTTAGAAAGGGGTGAATTCTACAGAACTCAAAAACTATGTTTTACTTTGATTTGATCTTTATTTTGGACGATTTTATATCTATTTAAGCTACACTGAAGTTAAAGATAGAAATAGAACCGTTTAAATATAATTTATCGTACTCTAATAGCACTATTAAGTACACGGAAATCGACTAATATAGTCAGTAAAAAACGATAACGAAATAGATAAGGGATTCCGGAAATTATAGTGATTTTACCCAACATCACAAAATTACAGAAATTCGTGATTTTAAGAAATGTTGAGATAAAGTCTTGATCTTGAATGAAAAAACGATAACTGATGAGTAATTTGGTGTGATCTAAAACGGATAGATTGCAAAAACATTTAATAAAAATTTAATTGTAGATCCGAAAAGGTCGGGATTATGAAAATTTTCGTACAAAATGTCAAATATTTAGAAGGAATGCAAAAGCATGCGGACTTACAGTTGTAAATATTGTTTTTCATTATTTTAAGAATCTAATTCACCTAATTATTCTGTCTAAAAGAAGAGATACGACTAATTTCCATTGCTTGAAAAACATGTCGTAATTATATAATTTTCAACTAATTTCTGAAATAAACGTCAATTTTACAAAAACTGCACCGTACGATTTTGTGACGACCGGGCAAAAATCAAAGTTTAATCATTATTCTTTCATTTAAAAAAAAAATTAGCCGTGTGTTAGGTGGGTGCATTAAAGTCCTTAACTAGACGTCTTTTTCAAATATTACACTCGCCTATGTCTAGAGTCGAGATCTGTTGTATAACACTCCATGAAGTGATTGAATCTATATTACTATAGAGCCTACATTTCATCTATATACAGTTTATTTACTTTTGTGCACTGATTACTTACTTTCTATAAGGATTACAAGCAGCAATGATTTTCAGTCTCTCATGTATCTGTATTGGATTTCCTCCAAGAGATTTGTCACACATGATCTCTTTGATAACACCTATAGCCTCGGTAGTATTGGCTTCATCAAAGAACAAAACAGTAAACATATTGGGATGATCTTCTGCATTTTCCATTGCAATTTCTTCTGCTTTCCTCACTTTCTTTATAATGTCTTTAGTTGTTGTTCCTCCATGTACCTGGAAATATGCTTTGAATGTAATCATTTTTGTCTAAACTATGGGGATAATTTTGAAGCAGTATAAATTTTACATACATTAATTTGTGATTAAATGTTATTTACTTGAATATTTAATAAACTGATGTAAACTGATATAAAAAATAAAATTTCATAAATGGCCAAAATATGTACAGAAAATATAAGTATTTGGTAGACAGCAATTGATGAGTAATGAATGTGAAAACACAATAAATTATATACTAGCGTGGTAACGTGAAGCAAGATACTATAAATTTGGAAGCTCTAATTTGTAGTTCCTGAGTATATAGCTCATGTGAAGAATGATTTTTTAGAAATGTCTTTATTTTGTTCTTCTGTAGTGTCAGTTTGATGTCAGAACTGAATGCTTTCTTAAAATATGTTCTAATATTAGAAACATACCTTCATGATAATCATATTCTCCACAGGTTCATCAGGTAGGTGTTGTAAAGCACACATAAACTTGATCAGTCTAGTTTTTCCGCATCCTGTTTCTCCCATGATAATCACCGGTATATCACATCTGAATGTAATTGTTCACCATTAATGTTAAATGCATTAAACTAGTTATAATAATTATAACTAGAAACTCTAAAGAGCCTGTATCGCTCACCTTGGTCTTTGTGCATATTAAGGACACAGATGGATTAATGACAACATTGTGCTTTGGTGATGGTAATGTGTTTGGAGTTCTTACTTTACTGAACGTTCTTTCTACATACATCTCTATCTATAATGAACTTTTCCCATTAGTAACAGAGGAAAATATTGTAAAAATTTACCAAAATTTACCAAATTTATGTAAATTGTTAAAATTTGACTATATAGGGCAATAACTTCTTAAGGGGTCAACTGACAATTTTGGTCATGCTGATCTATTTGAAGATCTTACTTTGCTGAACCAGTTGTCTGATTCGTCTAATTTGAAAGCAGATATATATTGACTTGATAAACAATTTAACCCAGTCAGATTTGCTCTAACTGCTTTGGTTTCAGAGTTATAAGCCAAAATCTACATTTTACCCCTATGTTCTATTTTTAGTCATGGTGGCCATCTTGGTTGGTTGGCCAGGTCACCCCACAAAATTTTTAAGCTAGATACTCCAATGATGATTGTGGCCAAGTTTGGTTAAATTTGGCCCAGTAGTTTCAGAGAGGAAGATTTTTATAAAAGATTACAAAAAATTACGAAAAATTGGTAAAAAATGACTATAAAGGGCAATAACTCCTTAAGGGGTCAACTGACCATTTTGATCATGTTGACTTATTTGTAGATCATACTTTGCTGCACATTATTACTGTTTACAGTTTATCTCTATCTATAATAATATTAATGATAATAACCAAAAACAGCAAAATTTCCTTAAAATTATCATTTCAGGGGCGGCAATCCAACAACTGGTTGTCCGATACATCTGAAAATTTCAGGGCAGATGGTTCTTGACTTGATAAACAATTTAACTTCAGTCAGAATTGCTCTAAATGCTTTGGTTTCAGAGTTATAAGCAAAAATCTACATTTTCCCCCTATGTTCTATTTTTAGCCATGGTGGCCAACTTGGTTGGTTGGCCAGGTCAACCCACAATTTTCAAACTAGATACCCCAATGATGATTGTGGTCAAGTTTGATTTGACTTGGCCCAGTAGTTTCAGAGGAGAAGATTTTTGTAAAAATTAACGACGACGGACAGATGACGATGACGGACGCCAAATGATGAGAAAAGCTCACTTGACCCATTGGGCCAGGTGAGCTAAAAATAAGAAGATGTATGTTTAATATAATAGCAATTATCTATCCCTTAAAACAATATTTTATTTTTGGCCTCGTTAATTTTATATTCTTGTTTTAAAGGCAGTAAATCGTTAAAAAAAAAACGTTGATGCCATTACATGTATAGTCTCATGACAAAATTACTTCTATGAGCTGATAAACAACAAATTTTCAGCCAATCAGAAGACATGTTACATCTAGAATTAAATCATATGTAAATATTCTTATAATTTTTCTGGTGCATAATTCAATCATGAGTTACAGAATTTGGTTTCGTATAGTTCACATTGTTTTCCTCCAAACTATCAAATTACCCAGTCAGGGGAACATATTCTAGAGTAATTTAAGCAATATTTATTTCTTTTCAAAAAAGCTGATAACTGTAATTCCGCATTCATATTTATATGTAGGTTTGATATAAAAATCCAATATTAACTGCCTACATAATAACAAATTTCCCCTTTCTTTTCATAGCATTCAATAAAGTTAGCTGGAATTCTTTTGTATTTAATGCTATTTTCATAGTAATCAGAGGGAACCTAAGCTCTCTGCATAACTATATAAAACATAATTGTTTATTTATTCAGATTTGAAGTTTCATACTGATGCATGCGTTTTGTTTTATCTAAAGGTCTTTACATATTAATGTGATGAATTATCTTACATTATCCTACTATGGCACATTACTTTCAAACATATTCTTTAGTAATATCTATTAAGTACACAATTTTCCACATACTCTCAACCATATTTGTTAACAATGTATCCATCCTTTTCTATTTTTGGACTGGTTATTGACAAACACAGCTTCAACAATATTCCTAGAGCATTTTTGAATAATTACCTGAATCTCATGTAAATGGCCAGAATCTTTTTAACATTGTCTGTTGTTAGTTCGTAGGTTTCATCTGGATCATGTGGGAACTCTATTCCCATCACTTGACATAACTTTTCTATCTTTTCGCCTCTAAAACAAGGTAACAATCAATTATGCAGATAAAGTATACATAGCTATTTGAAATACTGGTAAATGATCAACCCAGGAGTTACTGCTTTAATTGTTAACTGGCATATGGTTTATGAATTACAATTTTACTATGACTAAGAATTCGATTCTTCAAGTTATGCTGCATCAAACAAAACATTTTAAGTTGTACGGTAAAAGAGACGTGGAAGATAACAAAGGGTTAGCCAAACTTATAAGTTTTGCTCATGCAAGAACATACCCTGTATTAAGTCTAAATTGGTAGAACACATTCTGGGAAAAAAGGATAGGATTGCAGTTATGATAATTGGAACATATACGATGTCATTCTTAAAACAGATATTGCATAACATTCAACCAATGTATAATGTCCATAAAAATTGAGAGCATGACTTCAACTTCACTGTTTGAAACTTTTGATTCAATAGTTTCCTTGTATTTAAGCAGCAACCCTCTATCAAAGAAATCATGACAGAAATGCAAGCTCTGGCCTAGTAAAAACAGCAAACAGAAAGTAGAAAAAAAATGTTTTGACTTCAGGGTTACGTTTCTTTTTATTCTTCATGGCATGACCCACTTTTTTTCCGATTAAATCAAAATTTCACATTAGCAAATACATGATATGAACATGAATTTTTTTTTATATGTAGCATTTTTTCTTTTTTTCTTTTCAAAGATCAGCTGTTTAGCATGTAAGCCTATGGAGCAGTCAATTACAAGACTGCAACCATAAGGTGAAATTTTCAGGCTTTTTTTCTGAATCTAGGCTTTCTTGTTAAAGATAACGTTTTAACATGGATAATTTTATTATCTGAATCATAAAACTAGTGAAAATTTCCCACATTTTAGTACATTTTTTCCCTACGCTAATATTTTGCCCCATTATTTGCCAGAATTTTCCATTCCCCAATATCATCCTGTAATGAAGTACATTATTTTTTCATATGTTTACCTGCTTAGCTTATCAAAGTTTTCTGACAGATTGACACCAGGTTGTGAATTTAATCCATTATACAAGGTTCGTTGTCTTTGGTCTAGGGTTGGATCCATAATTTGATCTTCTAAACTTTCTCCAGTTTGATCATCAATGAGGTTTCCTGTTGCTTTTTCAATATTAAATCCTAGAAATGTCATGGTATGGTGATCTGGGTTGAAAAACAAGTATGGATGTGGACTGAAAAAATATATAAACAAATTAATGATTGCTTTAACTAAAAATACCAATAATCTACTTTTTAAAATATGTGCTTTTAATTGAAATTTGATTTCAGTTTTTATAGTTAATAAAGTACAACATTTACAGCTATTCTCTAATAATGCTTATTTATACAATGCATTAACAATACAATTTTTATCAATTCCAGCAAGAAAGGCTTTATTACTACAAGCGTTGTTTAGAATATGCCTCTAAGTTCAGAGTATTTATTAGCTGTGGAACCGTAGCTCTTAGGTCCTTATGTTATTTTTTTACCATAGACCGCAAATAGTAAAAAAATAACGTAAGGACCTAAGAGCTACTGTTCCGCAGCTAAGTATTTATCAGTCACTACAAATAATTTTTTTGAATATGCCTTTATGTCTAGTATATTTATTATTCCCTTTCCACACCATGTATACATGCCTTGATTCCCATTTCCGTCTCATTTCATACAGTTCCTCAATGTCTTCTTCATCCTCCTCATCATCCAGTAACTGACGCTTCAACATGTCAATTGGTGACTCCTCACTTATCTGTAGAGATCTGGTAGCAAAGTCCTAAAATACATTCATAAAATTAAGAATGGAAATGGGGAATATGTCGAAAAGACAAAAACCTGACCAAAGAGCAGACAACATAATTTTTTTTAGCTTTAAATGTGAGTATAAAGCTGTATGCTTCGTAATTGTCCTTGAGAAAATCCAATTTAACATATCAATGATAGCATAATGCAAATGAGGTATGAAAATACCCTATTTTGTACTAGATGGACAAGAACATTTTTAATATAATAGCTATAATAGGACACAGACAACTGGAAGAAATGTTATCCTAACTAGAGATCTCTTAAGCAACCAGTGTTTTTACTTCAGTACCACAATTCAGATAATTGAGCGGTTGCTACTGTGCGAGGAGTATGCATGTACAGTGGGAATTTTGTTAAGAATAAATGAGGAATATTTGGTCTAATGGTGGGGAGGGGGTCATAATATAGCTGAGCTGACAAAATGGTGAGATTCCAATTTAAAGGAATTGGGGGATATTCTCATCTTGCAAAAAAAGAGCAACCTCAAGATGTAGGGTTTTGATAGCAACAGATGTGTTAGTTTATGCTTGTCATGTTTTACAAAACATTTTTTATCAGAAATAAGTATGTAATGAACAAAATCTCTAATAGAAAATCTTTGTTGATGGTATCATTTTATATGATTATAAACTTGGAATTCAAGATTAATTGTGCATTAATTATAAGTCTTTATAAATACCTACCCTAGACATCTGTATCAAAAATTTCATAACAAATGATGGAAATCCAGGAAGATCTTGTAGAACAATAGGACTACAGAAAGCTGATGTTTCAAAGTCCTGTAACTGTCTGTTCAGAAAACTGACAAAATGGTACAATTCTGACCAGGAGGGATCCTTCACACCACAATGTCTGTAAAAAAAGATAGAAGTTTTCAAATATCATTTGTCTTGAAAACTGGAGTAGATAGGCAGAAACTGAAAATAGTGAAAATGATCACAAGAGCAATGAAAATATCAATATGACAGAAACTGTTGATTAACATTAAATTGAAAATCTTGTCCCTAAATAACAATGTTATTAATTCTAGCCTTTTTCTAAACTTTGATACAAAAATATAATTTTAGATGATTCCTGCATAGATCAATCCTCTCAATGTTAGGGTACCCACATTGCATCTATTTTGACAGTTTTTTCACCTACATGTACGTTTTTTTTTAGATCCAGACAAAAGTTTCCATTCTGTGTTCATTTTGCGATGTATCCAATTAGTTACACCAATTGGCTTTCGGAGAAAAATGGGTTTGAACAGATCTAAAAAAGTCCATTAGTCCATTCTTACTTTTCATTTTATAAGAATGGAGAGTGAAACATATTTTATTTGTTCATTTATAAAAGATGACTTTTTGTGAACATCGCATGACAATGTTTCTGTTGGTTTACTTTTTCAAGTGAATGCTTCATCTGTTGATATATATGGTGAAGATTTTGTGTATATTTAATTAAATTTATCTATGTTTAAAGTATACATATTTGTATTGGGCCAGCATAAGCACGCCTCTAGGTGCAGGATTTTCTTGCTTCATTGAGGACCCATTGGTGGCCTTCGGCTGTTATATATGTTATCTGCTCTTTGGTTGGGTTGTTGTCTCTTTGACACATTCCCTATTTCCATTCTCAATTTTATAAAAAGATATGTATAATGTCAACTTATATAAATACAAATTGTTTAGTCTCAAAGAGACTTGTAAGATTTCTGTAACATTTATAGTGAATAGGTGCATTTTGGGTACTGTGTCATCTACTGAAATAAGATAAAAATCATACAATGGTTACACATTTTTCACTAGAGAACTATGCTCATTGTTGAAGGTCGACACATTGTTGTTTACATCTCTGTCATTGGTCTCTGGTGGATAGCTTTCTCATTAACAATCATACCAAATCTTGTTTCTTTTTTGGCAACATTTAATTAATCTTTAAATTGAATTAAACCTGAGTAATATCTGCAAGCAGTCTTCTCTGTCTCCCTCTGGTTCCTCAGGGTTAATGTCAGTGAGAGCTTCATCTCCATCCAATCGACTAAGATATTGATATGGTCTCTGGTAGGTTGCACTGGCAAATTCAATCTCATCAAATATCAAATCAGTTTCACTGAAATCTGAATAAAAAGAAATCAACCTATTTTTTAGGAACTATTTATTTGATTGTTTTGTGAGTGAAAAATAACACATGTAAAAATTTGTTGTGAATTTGTAAAATTTGGATCGTTCCTTTTTTAACTACATCAAGTAAATTAGAAAAATGCAAAATTGAATGGCAGCAAAGTGGACAAGAAAGGGCTAAACGTGTAAAAAGTATCTGTGAAAATCAGTTGGTTTACAGTATGTTTGAAATATAGTGCATAAGACATTTTCAAACAGTGCATGGAAGAGTGTTTTATTCAAAAACTCTCTAAAAACAACATTGTTCTTGTCACATAAAGCAGGTAAACTTTCAGTAGTAATGGTTACAAAAATTAAATTACTTTTGCAGAATGAGAAACAAAAGATTCTGTCTGTTAACACTTACCATCAGGAAAACTCTCGTCAAATATATCAAGGCTTTCTTTTGGTGATCTACATAAAACATCTGGAAGGATGTCTAAACAGTGATGCATACATTTCAATTTTCCAACCTTAAAAATAATAAATAAATAAATATAGATAAGAGAACAAACTTAAAATTTTAATAAATATTTTAAGGTCATATCACAATTCACATGTATAATAAACTGCTCACAAATGCCATTTCTATAATCTAGCTGAATCCCTTGTCATATGATTGAATGATTATTGATTGGTGTTAACTCCACTTTTGGCGGTCAGTTTTTATTGGTGGAGGAATCCTGAGTACCCGAAGAGCCACTGACCTTCGATAGATCTTATCATAGAAGGCCTGAATTCTGTCACAAACTAGTTTTCTATATTTGTTTCCTGTGTATTTGAAAACATACATAATTGAGGCTTATATTGTGTGTTATGAATGCCTAGTACCAATAAATAAACTAAAAAATTTCTGTAAAAGCATTATCAGCGGGGGAAAATGAACTAGAGGCTCTAAAGAGCCTGTGTCGCTCACCTTGGTCTATGTGAATATTAAAGGAAGCAGATGGATTCATGACAAAATTGTGTTTTGGTGATGGTGATGTGTTTGTACATCTTACTTTACTGAACATTCTTGCTGCTTAAAATTATCTCTATCTATAATGAACTTGGCCCATTAGTTTCAGTGGAAAATGTTAGTAAAAATTTACAAATTTTATGAAAATTGTTAAAAATTGACTATAAAGAACAATAACTCCTAAGGGGGTCAATTGACCATTTCGGTCATGTTGACTAATTTGTAAATCTTACTTTGCTGAACATTATTGTTGTTTACAGTTTATCTCTATCAATAATAATATTCAAGATAATGACCAAAAACAGCAAAATTTCCTTAAAACTAACAATTCAGGGTCAGCAACCCAACAACGGGTTGTCCGATTCATCTAAAAATTTCAGAGCAGATAAATGTTGACCTGATAAATTTTTTATACCCATGTCAGATTTGCTCTAAATGCTTTGGGTTTTGAGTTATAAGCCAAAAACTGCATTTTACCCCATGTTCTATTTTTAGCCATAGCGGCCATCTGTCACCGGACACATTTTTCAAACTACTAACCCAAAAGATGATTGTGGCCAAGTTTGGATTAATTTGGCCCAGTAGTTGCAGAGAAGATTTTTGTAAAAGATTACTAAGATTTACGAAAAATGGTTAAAAATTGACTATAAAGGGCAATAACTCCTAAAGGGGTCAACTGACCATTTCAGTCATGTTGACTTATTTGTAAATCTTACTTTGGTGAACATTATTGCTGTTTACAGTTTATCTCTGTCTATAATAATATTCATGATAATAACCAAAAAAAGAAAAATTTCCTTAAAATTACTAATTCAGGGCCAGCCACCCAACAACAGGTTGTCCGATTCATCTGAAAATTTCAGGGCAGATAGATCTTGACCTGGTAAACAATTTTACCCCATGTCAGATTTGCTCTAAATGCTTTGATTTTTTAGTTATAAGCCAAAAACTGCATTTTACCCCTATGTCCTATATTTAGCCGTGGCAGCCATCTTGGTTGGATGGCCGGGTCACCGGACACATTTTTTAAACTACATACCCCAAAGATGATTGTGGCCAAGTTTGGATTAATTTAGCCCAGTAGTTTCAGAGGAGAAGATTTTTGTAAAAGATTACTAAGATTTACGAAAAATGGTTAAAAATTGACTATAAAGGGCAATAACTCCTTAAGGGGTCAACTGACCATTTCGGTCATGTTGACTTATTTGTAAATCTTACTTTGCTGAACATTATTGCTGTTTACAGTTTATCTCTATCTATAATAATATTCAAGATAATAACCAAAAACAGCAAAATTTCCATAAAATTACCAATTCAGGGGCAGCAATCCATCAACGGGTTGTCCGATTCATCTGAAAATATCTGGGCAGATAGATCTTGACCTGATAAACAATTTTACCCCATGTCAGATTTGCTCTAAATGCTTTGGTTTTTGAGTTATAAGCCAAAAACTGCATTTTACCCCTATGTTCTATTTTTAGCCATGGCGGCCATCTTGGTTGGTTGGCGGGGTCACCGGACACATTTTTTAAACTAGATACCCCAATGATGATTGTGGCCAAGTTTGATTAAATTTGGACTAGTAGTTTCAGAGGAGAAGATTTTTGTAAAAGTTAACGACGACGGACGCAGGACGACGACGGACGCCGGAGGCCGGACGCAAAGTGATGGGAAAAGCTCACTTGGCCCTTTGGGCCAGGTGAGCTAAAAAGTATAATTAATATGGCTTCTTCTAACGAAAGCTCTATTTGGACCTAATGTGTTTAGAGATCTTTTATGTCAGTACACCTTTCCTATATTGCCTATACAATTTCTGTCATTTGTAAAGCCCGCGTCACACTGTCCCGATTTTTACGCAGATGGCAACACGATTATGGAAATTTTCAAAATCGGGACTGATCGTATCCAGATTGGGCTATTCGTAGTGCCATCTTTAACCATCGAAGAACCATCGGCCACTTTTCTAGCCTTCGGGGACAACTTCGGGAAGGGTTCTAAATTTTTTAACATGTTAAAAAATCCCCGAAGGTGCGTCCGATGTTGAGGGTTCGTATTGAGTTCGTATCACCATCCCCACCATCGTAATGTCACCGGGAATGCATCTTTGAACATCGTATTGCATTCGTGTTTCTATCGTTTCCATCGGGCAGTTTTGACATTACGATGTCTACACTAATGAATCACGAAGCTACCCGAAGGTCTTACGATGGCAACACGACTTCGTGAAGACCTCGCAATCCCGTCGTGTTGCCATCGAATAAAAGTACGAAGGCGACAAGATGGAACTACGACGGCAATAAATCAAGCTAAACGTAAGTTAATTTTCGCGCTAAAATACATTTAAAGTGTCATGCGCGATATGCACTGGTCAGTCTAATACGACAGTTAAGAAAGACGTTCACAAAACATGGAGCTCATATCATATGATTCTATGAGAACAAGAAAGGCGACAGCGTTGTTTCTATTAATTCAAATGGAACAAAAAGAGCAGATATTACAGGCTCAGGATTTACTTTTACAAGTAAAATATTATTGTTTGTCAATTTTTTATATCAAGTAACATAATTAAAATCATAAACGCGCCTCGTACACCAACACTGCAGGTACATGTATATAGGGAAACCAACTTTTTGTTCATTATTCTGATTTTTTATGTATCGTCTGAGTTGTTGTCACACGAATGTTTACTCCATAACCATTTTGTTTTCTATATGTCATATTTTGCCGCATTTGTTGCTTTCCCCACATCCTTCCTTTTGTCTATATTATTATGATATTCTCCTGGAAAGAGCTCTTTTTGAATAAAAGGGATCAACGAACCCATTACCTTACCTTTAAGATAGATCAGTAAACATGGGCATAATTATGGGTGATTATTCAGACTAGTGCACACATTTTACAGTTCAAACAAGGCAATGCCGAGCGTGGCATCCCCTCGTATGTAACATATTGGGGACAAATATGGACACTATATTTGTATAATGACACATGCAGAAAATGGTAAATTGAATATGCATATTTGATACATAAACTATTTTATTAGAAATCAACCAAAACTTTCAGTGACTGGAAATACCTTTAATATTGTCTTTAGAACCAGCAGGTAAAAAATGAGCAACCAATTTCCTGTGTATTATGCTATTTCAAGGAGAAAAAACAAGTCCATATGCATGACCTTGACCTTTGGCCTTGAACGTAAAAAATGTCAGATCATTACAAGGAGGAACAATATACCAAATGTAGTTAAAATCTTTTGAAGCATATTGGTTTTAGAGTGTCCACAAGGGTGATATTGCCTTGTACTACAACTGCCACTGTGACCTTGACCTTTGAACTTTAAAGTCAATAGCGCTTAAGATATTCTTAACGAGTAACACCATACCAAGTTTTGAGCATATTGGTTCTAGAGTGTCCATAACAATTTTATCTACACGCAACTTACATGTAGTAGGCGAGGGGATAATAAACTAAGTTTTATAAGAATTAGACAAAAAGATCGATTTCCCGCAATGCATGGCAGACTTGTACAGACTCATACTCCTCCCTCTTCCTCTTCCTCTCCCTGATTTTGGTGGCATTATATGCAGAGACTCAGAGTCAAGTTTTACCCTTCAAGCCCACGGTCTTCCGTCTTATGGTTAAACCAGAAATTAAATGTACAATATAATATATATTCAATATTGATCAAACAATTTAAAAAGCGAGATGCCTTCTGCATATCATTTAAATGCATCGTAAGCTGTACACGACGTCTTTTAGACATCGTATGGCCATCGCGCCATCATCGTAATCCATCGTGTAGCCTTCGTAATCCATCGTGTAGCCTTCGTGATCCATCGTGTTGGCTTCGGCTGAGATATGAAGCTTAAATACCCGTCTTCGGTTAACCTTCATATGTCCATCTTTTGCTATCGTATATAATTTCGGCATCATCGTATAGACTTCGTTATTCATCGTACTTGCTTCGGTCACTTTTTGGTATTTTAACGAGATCAGGACCAACTTCGTACGAACTTACAATTTTCGCATTCGGGAGTCAATCGTATAAAAAAATCGGGACAGTGTGACGCGGGCATAACCGAGTATCTGAATGCCTAACCTGTATATGCATGAATTCTGTGTTGTACTTCTGTAAATTAAGATATTTCTCCATACATTTATTACTGATACTTTATTACAATAGACAAAAATGTAAGATTCGTTATTGTAATTTAAGTGAAATTTGTATACAGATAATGAAATCATAATTTAAAATGGGAGTTTTTATTTTTGCAATTTATATTACTTCAATCAAATTTATTACAATAACTAGAGGCTCTCAAGAGCCTGTGTCGCTCACCTTGGTCTATGTGCATATTAAACAATGGACACAGATAAATTCATGACCAAATTGTGTTTTGGTGATCATGATGTGTTTGTAGATCTTACTTTAGTGGACATTCTTCTTGCTACAATTATCTCTATCTATAATGAACTTGGCCCAGTAATTACAGTGGAAAATATATTCTAAAAATTTACAAAAGTTTACAAAAATTTATGAAAATTGTTAAACAAGAGGCTCTCAAGAGCCTGAATCGCTCACCTTAATTCTTTTGGTTAAATCTCTCATCAATGATTATTTTGGCTTTTCAATTTATTTAAATGTTTTTTGGATCGTCCTATTTTCTTCAAAAGCCAAAAAAAATAATCATTTTCTCCTATGTTCTATTTTAGCCATAGGAGCTATGTTTCTTGACATACAAGGAAATAAAATATAAAATTTATACTAGATACTCTGAAACTCATTTAGCCTAAGTTTGGCTGAAATTGATACAGCAGTTTCAAAGGAGAAGATTTTTTAAAGTAAGTCAACATGATGAACAAATTGTGAAAAAAGTCTTTCAAGGGCAATAACTCCTTAAGGGGTCAATTGACAATTTTGGTCAAATTGACTTAATTGAAGATCTTACTTTGCTGAACATTATTGCTGTTTACAGTTTATTTCTATCTATAATTATATTCAAGATAATAAACAAAAACAGCAAAATTTCCTTAAAATTATCAATTCAGGGGCAGTAACCCAACAACAGGTTGTCTGATTCATCTGAAAATTTCAGGGCAGATAGATCTTGACCTGATAAACAATATTACTCACGTCAGATTTGCTCTAAATGCTTTGGTTTTTGAGTTATAAGCCAAAAACTGCATTTGACCCCTATGTTCTATTTTTAGCAATGGCGACCATGTTTGTTGATAGATCACAACTAGGATACAATTTACAAACTAGATACCCTAAGGAACATTCAGTTAAAGTTTGGAAGTATTTGGCCCTGTAGTTTCAGAGGAGAAGATTTTTGTAAAAGATTACTAAGATTTACGAAAAATGGTTAACAAGAATGTGTCCTCAGTACACGAATGCCCCACTCGCACTATCATTTTCTATGTTCAGTGGACCGTGAAATTCGGGTAAAATCTCTAATTTGGCATTAAAATTAGAAAGATCATATCATAGGGAACATGTGTACCAAGTTTGAAGTCAATTGGACTTCAACCTCATCAAAAACTACCTTGACCAAAAACTTTAACCTGAAGCGGGACAGACAGACGAACAGACAGACAGACGGACGGACGGACGAACGAACGGACGCACAGACCAGAAAACATAATGCCCCTCTACTATCGTAGGTGGGGCATAAAAATTGACTATAAAGGGCAATAACTCCTAAAGGGGTCAACTGACCATTTCCGTCATGTTGACTTATTTGTAAATCTTACTTTGCTGAACATTATTCCTGTTTACAGTTTATCTCTATCTATAATAATATTCAAGATAATAACCAAAAACAGCAAAATTTCCTTAAAATTACCAATTCAGGGGCAGCAACCCAACAACAGGTTGTCTGATTCATCTGAAAATTTCAGGGCAGATAAATCTTGACCTGATAAACAATATTACCCCGTCAGATTTGCTCTAAATGCTTTGGTTTTTGAGTTATAAGCCAAAAACTGCATTTGACCCCTATGTTCTATTTTTAGCAATGGCGACCATGTTTGTTGATAGATCATAACTTCGGATACAATTTACAAACTAGATACCCTAAGGAACATTCAATTAAAGTTTGGAAGTATTTGGCCCAGTAGTTTCAGAGGAGAAGATTTTTGTAAAAGATTACTAAGATTAAAAAAAAAATGGTTAAAAATAGACTCTTACCTGTCAAACCAGGATACAATTTACAAACTAGATACCCTAAGGAACATTCAATTAAAGTTTGGAAGTATTTGGCCCAGTAGTTTCAGAGGAGAAGATTTTTGTAAAAGATTACTAAGATTAAAAAAAAAATGGTTAAAAATAGACTATAAAGGGCAATAACTCCTAAAGGGGTCAATTGACCATTTCCGTCATGTTGACTTATTTGTAAATCTTACTTTGCTGAACATTATTCCTGTTTACAGTTTATCTCTATCTATAATAATATTCAAGATAATAAACAAAAACAGCAAAATTTCCTTAAAATTACCAATTCAGGGGCAGCAACCCAACAACGGGTTGTCTGATTCATCTGAAAATTTCAGGGCAGATAGATCTTGACCTGATAAACAATATTACCCACGTCAGATTTGCTCTAAATGCTTTGGTTTTTGAGTTATAAGCCAAAAACTGCATTTGACCCTTATGTTCTATTTTTAGCAATGGCGACCATGTTTGTCGATCGATCAAAACTTCGGATACAATTTATAAATTAGATACCCTAAGGAACATTCAGTTAAAGTTTGAAAGTATTTAGCCCAGTGGTTTCAGAGACGAAGATTCTTGAAATCGTTTACGACGACAGACGACGGACGACGACGGACGCCAAGTGATGGCATAAGCTCACTTGTCCCTTCGGGACAGGTGAGCTAAAAATGACTATAAAGGGCAATAACTCCTTAATGGTTCAACTGACAATTTTGGTCATGTTGACTTATTTGTAGATCTTACTTTGCTGAACATTATTGCTGTTTACAGTTTATCTCTATCTATTATAATATTCAAGATAATAACCAAAAACTGCAAAATTTCCTTAAAATTACTAATTCTAGGGCAGCAACCCAACAACAGGTTGTCTTTTTGTCTGAAAATTTCAGGGCAGATAGATCTTGACCTGATAAACAATTAATCCCCTGTCAGATTTGCTCTAAATGCTTTGGTTTTTGAGTTATAAGCCAAAATCTACATTTCGCCCCTATGTACTATTTTTAGCAATGGCGGCCATCTTGGTTGGTTGGCAGGGTTACGCCACACATTTTTAAAACTAGATACTCAAATGATGATTGTGGCCAAGTTTGGTTAAATTTGGCCCAGTAGTTTCAGAGGAGAAGATTTTCTAAAAGAATACTAAAATTTTAGAAAAATGGTTAAAAATTGACTATAAAGGGCAATAACTCCTTAATGGGTCAACTGACAATTTTGGTCATGTTTACTTATTTGTAGATCTTACTTTGCTGAACATTATTGCTGTTTACAGTTTATCTCTATCTATAATAATATTCAAGATAATAAGCAAAAACTGCAAAATTTCCTTAAAATTACTAATTCAGGGGCAGCAACCCAACAACGGGTTGTCCGATTTGTCTGAATTCAGGGCAGATAGATCCTGACCTAAATAGATTATTTTACCCCCATATCAGATTTGCTCTAAATGCTTTGGTTTTAGAGTTATAAGCCAAAATCTACATTTTACCCCTATGTTCTATTTTTAGCCATGGCAGCCATCTTGGTTGGTTGGCAGGGTCACGCCACACATTTTTTAAACTAGATACTCCATTGATGATTGTGGCCAAGTTTGGATTAATTTGGCCCAGTAGTTTCAGAGGAGAAGATTTTTGTAAAAGATATCTAAGATTTACGAAAAATGGTTAAAAATTGACTATAAAGGGCAATAACTCCTAAAGGGGTCAACTGACCATTTCAGTCATGTTGACTTATTTGTAAATCTTACTTTGCTGAACATTATTGCTGTTTACAATTTATCTCTATCTATAATAATATTCAAGATAATAACCAAAAACAGTAAAATTTCCTTAAAACTACCAATTTAGGGGGAGCAACCCAACAACTGGTTGTCCGATTCATCTGACAATTTTAGGGCAGATAGATCTTGCCCTGATAAACAATTTACACCATGTCAGATTTGCTCTAAATGCTTTGGTTTTTGAGATATAGGCCAAAAACTGCATTTTACCCCTATGTTCTATTTTTAGCCATTTCGGCCATCTTGGTTGGTTGGCCGGGTCACTGGACACATTTTTTAAACTAGATACCCCAATGATGATTGTGGCCATGTTTGGTTTAATTTGGCCCAGTAGTTTCAGAGGAGAAGATTTTTGTAAAAGTTAACGACGACGACGGACGCAAAGTGATGGGAAAAGCTCACTTGGCCCTTCGGGCCAGGTGAGCTAAACTAAAGGCTCTCAAGAGCCTGTGTCGCTCACCTGTTAATGTGTTTACTGATGTCGGCCATCTTCGTTGGTAGGCGGGGTCATTAGACACTTTTTTTTTAAATAGATACCCTAGTATTATGATTGTAGCCAAGTTTGGTTAAATTTGGCCAAGTCGTTTTAGAAAAGATTTTTATACAAGTTACAAAAATGACGAAAAGTTGTTCAATATTGACTATAAAGGGCAATAACTCCTTAAGGGGTCCTCTAACAATTTTGATCATGCTGACTTATTTGTAGATCTTACTTTGCTGAACATTATTGCTGTTTACAGTTTATCTCTATCTATAATAGTATTCAAGATAATAACCAAAAACTGCAAAATTTCCTTAAAATCACCAATTTTAGGGCAGCAACCAAACAACAGGTTGTCCGATTCAACTCAAAATTTGTGAGGGGATATATCTTATTCTGATGGACATTTAAATCTTGAAAGATTTGCCCTAAATGTCTTAGTTTCAAAGATATAAAGCAATAACTGCATTTTACCACTATGTTCTAATTTTAGCCATGTCGGCCATTTTGTTTGGTAGGCTGGGTCATCGGACACATTTTTTACAACTATAAACCACAATGATAATTGTGGCCAAGTTTGGTTAAATTTGGCAAAGTAGTTTTGGAGAAGAAGATTTTTAGAAAAGTTACAAAAAATGACAAAAAGTTGTTAAAAATTGACTATAAAGGGCAATAACTCCTTAAGGGGTCAACTGACAATTTTGGTCATGTTGACTTATTTGTAGGTCTTACTTTGCTGAACATTATTGCTGTTTACAGTTTATCTCTATCTATAATAGTATTCAAGATAATAACCAAAAACTGCAAAATTTCCTTAAAATAACCATTTCACAGGCAGCAACCCAACAACAGGTTGTCCTATTCGTCTGAAAATTTCAGGGCAGATAGATCTTCACCTGATCAACCATTTTACCCCATGTCAGATTTGCTCTAAATGCTTTGGTTTTTGAGTTATAAGCCAAAAACTGCATTTTACCCCTATGTTCTATTTTTAGCCATGGCGGCCATCTTGGTTGGTTTGATGGGTCACGCCACACATTTTTTAAACTAGATACCCCAAGGATGATTGTGGCCAAGTTTGGTAGAATTTGGCCCAGTAGTTTCAGAGGAGAAGATTTTTGTAAAAGTTTACAGATGACGGACGACGGACGCAGGACGACGGACGACGGACGCCAAGTGATGAGAAAAGCTCACTTGACCTTTCAGGTCAGGTGAGCTAAAAACCAGATGCTCTGCAGGGTGCAGCTTTATACAACCCCAGAGGTCAAACCCTGAACAGTTGGGGCAAGTATGGACACAACATTCAAGCTGGATTCAGCTCTAAATTTGGATTGTGATTAAATAGTTGACACAGCATAGGTTTCTGACACAGAATGAATGTGGTCTAATGAACTTAAAATATTTTTTTTGCCTTTGAGCAATTCACTTTGCTGTTGAATATTAATCCTCTCAAAAAAATGTTTGAAGAAATTTTCTTTTTATTTATGAAATCTGAAATGAGAAAATTTAACCCCCCCCCCCATTTTTTTTTCACATCCCCCTTTCCCTTTTTCCAAAACTGATCTCAATTCAAATTTCTAATGGAGTTTGCAACAATAACTACTTATTTAAATAAATCATAAAATATTAAAATGTAAAATAAAGTGCTTGTTATCACTGAATGGTAAAGATTGTTTAAATTTATCAGTTGGTAGTAAAAGTGAATATACATTGTATATTGTATAAAACAATGATTTAAGTTGATTCAACTACTATTCTGGACAAAGAAAGATAACTCCAATTGAAAATTTCTTGCTATTGCACAATATTGTGCAATTAGATATTTCTTGCTATTGCACAATACTGTGCTATTGAAAATATTTGCTATTGTACAATACTGTGCAATTGAAGATTTCTTGCTATTGCGCAATACTGTGCAATTGAAAATTTCTTGCTATTGCACAATACTGTGCAATTGAAGATTTCTTGCTATTGCTGAATACTGTGCAATTGAAAATTTCTTGCTATTGCACAATACTTAATATAATAATTTTGGATCCTGATTTGAACCAACTTGAAAACTGGGCCCATAATCAAAAAGCTGAGTACATGTTTAGATTCAGCATATCAAAAAAGCCCAAGAATTCAATTTTTGTTAAAATCAAATTTAGTTTAATTTTGGACCCTTTGGACCCTTTGTAGACCAATTTGAAAACCGGACCAAAATTTAAGAATCTACATACACAGTTAGATTTGGCATATCAAAGAACCCCAATTATTCAATTTTTGATGAAATCAAACAAAGTTTAATTTTGGACCCCAATTTGGACCAACTTGAAAACTGGGCCAATAATCAAAAATCTAAGTACATTTTTAGATTCAGCATATCAAAGAACCCCAAGGATTCAATTTTTGTTAAAATCAAACTAAGTTTAATTTTGGACCCTTTGGACCTTAATGTAGACCAATTTGAAAACAGGACCAAAAATTAAGAATCTACATACACAGTTAAATTCGGCATATCAAAGAACTCCAATTATTCAATTTTTGATGAAATCAAACAAAGTTCAATTTTGGACCCTTTGGGCCCCTTATTCCTAAACTGTTAGGACCAAAACTCCCAAAATCAAACACAACCTTCCTTTTATGGTCATAAACCTTGTGTTTAAATTTCATAGATTTCTATTTACTTATACTAAAGTTATGGTGCGAAAACCAAGAATAATGCTTATTTGGGCCCCTTTTTGGCCCCTAATTCCTAAACTGTTGGGACCTCAACTCCCAAAATCAATCCCAACCTTCCTTTTGTGGTCATAAACCTTGTGTTTAAATTTCATTGATTTCTATTTACTTATACTAAAGTTATTGTGTGAAAACCAAGAATAATGCTTATTTGGGCCCTTTTTTGGCCCCTAATTCCTAAACTGTTGGAACCAAAACTCCCAAAATCAATCACAACCTTCCTGTTGTGGTCATAAACCATGTGTCAAAATTTCATAGATTTCTATTTACTTAAACTAAAGTTATAGTGCAAAAACCAAGAAAATGCTTATTTGGGCCCTTTTTGGCCCCTTATTCCTAAAATGTTGGGACCAAAACTCCCAAAATCAATCCCAACCTTTCTTTTGTGGTCATAAACCTTGTGTTAAAATTTCATAGATTTCTATCCACCTTTACTAAAAGTATTCGGACGACGACAACGACGACGCAGAAGACGACGCCAACGTGACACCAATATACAACCAAAAAATTTTCAATTTTTGCGTTCGTATAAAAAATCTGTTAATTGTATCAGTGTATATGCATGGCTAGCCATTGAATTTATGACATTTATTGTGTGAATATTAGTAAATTTTACTTGTGTTTCTGAACCCCTTGCTAGTAAAGGCATTGACTCTATAATATAATAGTCCATATCAGATCTCCGCCATACGCTTCCTGAGGTATGACTCAGGCATCCCAAAACTAACAATTGGAACAGGAATGCATCTACACCATGTTGAACCTGAAATTAATAATGATTACAAATAGATTTGCATTAATTTTAATTAAGCGTCTACATGACCTGGTCATAATTAGCATCAGATACATTTACCATTTTTAATTAATTTAAATTAGTTTATCTTCTATAGTTGCCTTTTAAAGTTTACACATTTTTAAAATAGTTATCAAGATAATAAACAAAAACACAAAATATTGCTAAAAATCAACATTTAAAGAGTTCAATTGCATTTTCAACCATGTTGATTTATTTATAAATATTGCTATCACTCATGGTAAAATATTTTGCATAAAGGGCCAAACTATGGTAAAATCAATATTAATCCAAGCCCCATGAATTATGTTTTCATGTTTTCATGTAGACAAAATTTCATGAACTAAAAGAATTGCAATTTCTTTATTACATTATATGGATACAATATTTCTCTGCTTAAGGTAGATGAGGTGTCTAAATTATAATCCATAGAATCTTTTAATAATTTGCCAAAATGTAGTTCATACCCTGCTTGTTTAAAAACATTAATAAAAAGAATGGGTCACCGGACTTATTTTCACGCTACAGGTTGTTCAAAATTGTCAAGATTTTGCATAGATTATGCATGGAAAACCCATTTTTCGCCATAAAACGCAAACCACACCATAGAATTTAGAGATAAAATATGAGAAGATAGCTTCAATATTATTCTTTCAGATAAGAAAAAGAAAAAATGGGGTCACCGGACTCGTTTTCTTGCTACATGTAAAAATGGGTAAATTCCTAACACATTCTATTGTAAAAGTAACACTATCTGGATTATCTGCCCTTGCATTTGAGTTGCCTCCCCTTATTTGACAAAGTTGGAAAAAAATGAATCAAACAAAAGAATTTTTATTTTTGTAAAATACAATTATAAATATGATCAAACATGGCATTTTCTATATTATAATGAAAATTCTTACACATGAATTACCTACTACTATAAAAATTTGCACATTTCATCAAAGATCTAGACCTTGTTTTCTAGTATTTCAAAATCCAAGATGGAGGAAGACACCCTATCTACCTTAAAAACAAACCTCATGAGAAATATCAAAATGAAATATTCGTGGTTCCCTGACATGTGGAGGGTTGGTGTATTCTAGTAAGACCTCTAGTACTTCATCAACTACTATAGTTCTGTCATATAATGGTATGGATACTACAATACTATTCTCCTCGCCCACTTTAACATATGGTTTCTCCATTAAAGCATTAACCATGTTCATCTTGAACAAACTTTTACCCACTCCAGCTCTCCATGATTTTACAACACGAACACTAGACCTAGGAAATAATTTAAAATTCTAAGTAATGTAAAAAATCATTATTTTGAAATATGGAAAGCCCTGGATTGGGCTGAAATCTCAAGTAAAATGAAAAATTGTTTCATACATATATTAATTTGAATATTGACAAACATTTGATTTTAAGCTTTATCTTAATCTGAAATGAAAGAACAGCATTCCATTTTTTGACACAAATGCACATATTTTATCAGTTCAAGGGCAATAACACCAAAGTGCTCATAAACTTTTAATCAAAAGCTTTAATCTGAAATAAAAAGAGCAATTTAAATATCCTCCACCAATGCACATAATTCATCTGTCCAAGGGCAATAACTCCAATGTTCACATAAACTTTTTAATAAATATAATACAAGAAATGTAGGCAAGTGATTGCATTGGGCATAACTCTGGTTGAGTTTGAATGTCTCTCTGGTTCCTTTTACCTTTGCTTGAGAAGGAATCTGATTATTAACTCTTCCAAGATTGCTAACATGAAACTTTGATACAATTTAAAAAAAAAATCAAACAAGAAATGAAGCTGCATGAGAGCTTAGAGTGAAATGTTCATTATAAATTATATATCAAAGGGTCACAATTTCTTTAAACAAGAAGCTCTCAAGAGCCTGAATCGCTCACCTGGTAAACAATGCCTTATTGAACATATTGAACCATGCCAGGCAAACATGTACAGCTAACAATTCTTCAATATTACAAATGTATATGACTTACTGTTTATAAATAAAGAAAATGAGACCAAAACACAAACACTTAAAACTTAGCAATGGACTGTGAAAATGAGGTCAAGTTCAAATAAAACCTGTGTAACTGACATATAGATCATAAAATATTTTCATACACCAAATATAGTTGACCTAATGCATAAAGTATTAAAAAAATAGACCAAAACTAAAAATGTTATCTTTGACCACTGAATTATGAAAATGAGGTCAAGGTTAGATGACACCTGTCAGCTAGACATGTACACCTTACAATCATTCTATACACCAATTTTAGTAGACCTGAAAATTTCAGGGCTGATAGATCTTGACCTAATGAAAATTTTTACCCCATGTCAGATTTGCTCTAAATGCTTTCATTTTTGAGATATAAGCCAAAAACTGCATTTGACCCCTATGTTCTATTTAAGGATGTACTTTGGTGAGGTTAGGTAAAAATTAAGAAATTAAGAAATTAAAATTGATACCATAAGCTGGTAGAGCATCAATTAAGGATAAAGATAAGCTAAAAAAAATGATAGGTCATGGACCTCCTTTTCGAGATATTTGAGATTTAAAATATGGCGGGAAAAGGCTGACTCTGACTTTTACCTTATATTTGCATTGGTATCATTTGACTCTCAAAACAAAAGAAAGAAAATTAAGAATCTTCTAAAATTTTGGTAAATGACCTTTCATGAACTATTAAGTCTTATATGAAAAAATAAATGGGTGTTATGGGGCAAAATATTTTACATTGTATTGTATGGAAAAACACCAAGGAGTCCGAACATTTGACACAAATTCCAATACCTCACCTAAGTACATCCTTAAAGTAAGGGCGGCCATGTTTTTTGACGGATCAAAAATCGAAGCACACACTTTGTGCAGGATAATCTAAGGAACTATCATGCTAAGTTTCATCCAAATCCATTCAGTAGTTTCAGAGGAGAAGATTTTTTAAAGTTAGCAAATATGATGAACAAATTGTGAAAAATTGTCATTAAAGGACATTTACCCCTTAAGGGGTCAATTGACAATTTTGGTCATATTAACCTATTTGTAGATCTTACTTTGCTGATCATTTTTGCTGTTTACAGTTTATCTTTATCTATAATGATATTCAAGATAATGACCAAAAACTGCAAAATTTCCTTAAAATTACCAACTAATTGGCAGCAACCCAACAATGGTTTGTTTGATTCATCTGAAAATTTCTGGGCTGATAGATCTTCACCTAATGAACATTTTTACCCCCTGTCAGATTTGCTCTAAATGCTTCCGTTTTTGAGATATAAGCCAAAAACTGCATTTGACCCCTATGTTCTATTTTAAGTAACGGCGGCCATGTTTTTTGACGGATCAAAAATCGAAGCACACACTTTGTGCAGGATAATCTAAGGAACAATCATTTTAAGTTTCATTCAAATCCATTTAGTAGTTTCAGAGGAGAAGATGTTTGAAAAATTGTTAACAACGACGACGACGACGACGGACGCCAAGTGATGAGAAAAGCTCACATGGCCTTTTAGGCCAGGTGAGCTAAAAAGTTGATTAGCACAGAGTATTTAATTCATCCAAGGTATTGCTAATATAAATTTCCAAAAAAAGAAGTATGAATATACATGTGTAATTATGAGAGCCCTTACACAACCAGAAAGATGGATAGGCACAAGGTATGTATATGTTTACAAACCAAGGAAAAATAAATGTAGACACAGGATATTGTCGAATGATGGAAAGAACAGACCAGCAAATATTCCTGACTCTTCATAGTATGACACACAAAGGTTTCTTATAACTAAAATTACCTATTAAAATCAACAGATGAAGCAGGTTCTACCCCACAGATTGGTTTATCTACAATAAATCTTTCAGACAGATAAGTCTTGACATGTTTTTCTCCACCAAATGACATCTGTGGTCTACGATATTTGTCTAACGCTGCTACCATTCTGGATTTGTACTCATTCTCTCTACTACAGACCACCACTAACTTAAACTGTATATCTGGAAACAAAAACAAGAAGTGATAAGCAAAACATAATATTTAATATCTATAACACTAAGTGAGGAGACCTGTTTTACTGATCACTTAACTGATGGCAATGTTAAACTGTCTCGCCTTCTTTACTCATCATTGATTTTATTTTTGATAGTCCTAAATATAAAGCTTTTTTACAACTGTCACATAAACTTAACATCAACCAAGATAACTAAACAAAGACCAATGAACCATGAAAATGAGGTCAAGGTCAAATGAACCATGCCAGGCAGACATGTACAGCTAACAATTCTTCCATACAACAAATATAGTTGACCTATTGCTTATAGTTTAAGAAAAATAGACCAAAACACAAAAACTTAACACTGAGCAATGAACCATAAAAACGAGGTCAAGGTCAAATAAAACCTGCACGACTGCCATATAGATCAGAAAATATTTCCATACACCAAATATAGTTGACCTATGACGTATAGTATTAGATAAAAAGACAAAAACTCAACTTTGACCATTGAACCATGAAAATGAGGTCATGGTCAGATCTAGACACCTAACAATCATTCCATACAACAACTATAGTAGACCTCTTGCGTAAATTATGAGAAAATCAGACCAAAACACAAAAACTTAACTATAACCACTGAACCATGAAAATGAGGTCAAGGTCAGATGACACCTGCCAGTTGGACATGTACACCTTACAGTCCTTCTATACACCGAATATACTAGACCTATTGCTTATAGTATCTGTTATATGGACTTGATCACCAAAACTTAACCTTGTTCACTGATCCATGAAATGAGGTCAAGGTCAAATGAAAACTGTCTGACGGGCATGAGGACCTTGCAAGGTACGCTCATACCAAATATAGTTATCCTTTTACTTATAATAAGAGAGGATTCAACATAACAAAAAAACTGAACTTTTTTTCAAGTGGTCACTGAACCATGAAAATGAGGTCAAGGACATTGGACATGTGACTGACGGAAACTTCGTAACATAATGCATCTATATACAAAGTATGAAGCATCCAGGTCTTCCACCTTCTAAAATATAAAGCTTTTAAGAAGTTAGCTAACGCAGCCGCTGGATCACTATCGCTATGTCGCAAAAGTTGCAGGCTCGACAATACTACTGTGGATTCATTTATTTTTGTGGGTACAAATTTTCGTGGATTGAAAAAATTAACACTTTTGTGGATATTAAATTTTGTGGTTTTCCTACAATCTGCATACAAGTCTAAGGAAAATTTGTAATTCATTAAACATTTTAATTCATGGTTCAACTGTACCAATGAAATCCACAAAAAATAGTATCCAACAATAAATAATGAATCCACAGTAACTAAATTCAGTCACTGACCTGCAATGTTGCAGGTATGTTCTGGGTATATCTATATATTCATATGATATGAATGATGTACCCTAATCTTCATTGAATATGCCTAATAAATAGATTTGTTAATTGCAGAATATTTATTAACATTATAGTATATGGGAGTTCTATTATTGTGGTAATTTCAAAGACATTTGCTTAGTCTGTCTCTGAGGTGTATATACCTTGCACAATGAAAGTTACAAAAATAAGCAAGAATGGATTATGAAGTCATATTTAGAAATGATTTATAACAGAATCACTAATGGTTAAAAAATATTACCTCTATTTTGTGCATTTTTCATGTGTTTTTCAAGTAGTTTTTCTCCTTTGTCACTCACTTCATAATCTAGTAAATCAGCATTAACTAAGCAATAGATTTTACCACTATCTCCAAACAACGATCTTCTCCAGAAAATTTCAAGCTGAAAAATATTTTCATCATAGACTATAAATATATCCATTACATGTCTGCAAATGTTATAAAACAATGAAAACCTCATAATATTTCGTAATTTATCATAAAACAAGAATGTGTCCAAAGTACACGGATGCCCCACTCGCACTATCATTTTCAAAGTTCAATGGACCATGAAAATTGGTAAAAAATATAATAAAGCATTAAAATTAGAAAGATCATATCATAGGGAACATGTGTACTAAGTTTCAAATTGATTGGACTTCAGCTTCATCAAAAACTATGATCTTGACAAAAAACTTTAACCTGAAACTCGCATTTTATTTTCTATGTTCAGTGGACTGTGAAATTGGGGTCAACAGTTTAATTTGGCTTTAAAATTAGAAAGATCATATCATAAGTAACATGTGTACTAAGTTTCAAGTTGATTGGACTTCAGCTTCATCAAAAACTACCTTGACCAAAAACTTTAACCTGAAACTCGCACCTTCATTTTCTATGTTCAGTGGACCGTGAAATTGGGGTCAAAAGTTTAATTTGGCTTTAAAATTAGAAAGATTATATCATAAGTAACATATGTACTAAGTTTCAAGTTGATTGGACTTTAGCTTCATCAAAAACTACCTTGACCAAAAACTTTAACCTGAAGCGGGACAGATGGACAAACGAACAGACGGACGAACGAACAGACGGACGGACGAACAGATGAACGGACGCACAGACCAGAAAACATAATGCCCCTCTACTATCGTAGGTGGGGCATAAAAAAAGTTTGTTTACGGTTTTTTTGCAGTAGTATACATTTTTGGTCAAAAGCCTGAAAATATGATGTATTCACTTTTTGATGTTGAAGTACATATTTTTACCAGAAGTTCACTATTTGCAATTTGTCAATGGGAAAGGAAAGGAGTGGATGATGGACAAATTTTTTTAAAACATTTAGGTTGGTTGGGAAACTAAATAAATATTTTGTGTCAGATAATAAAGAATTTAATCTTGGATGTAACACATCTTCTGATTGGCTAAAAGTTTTTTTGTCTATCAGCTCATGCACATAATTTTGAGATCATGATATCATCGAATTTTTTCACTATCAAAATACATTTTGTATCACCCTAGCAACGTTATGTAGTATGTTAATGTCATGAAGGTTCGAAGGTTTTTGTGGTACTCTCCAGGAGGTACATTAAGAAAAAAAATATTCCTGTTAACATAGATTTTTTTTTATATCAACAGTTTTCTGATTTTCATTTTGGCTTTGCTTCAAGGACTATACAAATACAAACCAAATCAAGAGTAGTATCAGGTGTACAAAGTAAGACTTCATCTGACTGTGGTAACAGAGAATCATCCTCTGTACTGTACAGGCTTAATACTGTGTTGTACATCTCACCTGCAATTGTAAAATATAACAAGGTACCAGTAGAAATCAACACATATTTGTTTTAATATAATTCCATTCTATCTTTTGGAGCCTATTTGATCTTCCAAACATGACATTATGTTAAACTTAACCGGTGTTAAATTGCCTGATGCAATCTGGTATTGAAATCTTTGAATTGGACATGACAATAAAGTCTAGACAAAACAGTTCATTCTTATTAACCCTTAAGTGTTTTGTGGAATATGATAACACGTTTTTAACCAAATAATAAATAACCAGTTTTTAAATGCGAACTTATACAAACTATAATTTTCTTGGCATTAAATATTCTTGGCAAATGTTTCCCACATTGTGAAACTTTTTTTTTTTATATATATTATGCTAGCCGTTTTCTAGAGTACCATTTCCCTGAATGTACAGTTAAAATAAACTAATCTAGAACAACACTTAAAATACATTTTTAACAATTTTTAATTAAGCACATACTTTGTGAACAGACAATCAAATTTGCAACCCCTTCTTTACAACCACATACTGAGAAGGACCTTTCAACTGACACGGTTTCTGAAAAATAAAAGTAAACAATAAGAATCAATGAATTCGGTATATCATTTAACATTATATTTTGAAGAACGGTGTCAAGACAACACAGTAGCTTTTGTCCATTCACTAGAGAACTTTTGCAAATCTAGACAATCCTGAGCTTGGAACGGGAGTTATGTTTAAGTTTTTTAAATTGATGTAAACTGTATTTATAATTTACTATTAACACAAATGTTCCTATTAAAAGATAAGAGTTATATATTCTACACTGGAAGATACTTTAAGAAATACTAGAGAAAAACAGACACAATGGAGGACATATTCACCTTTATCTGCAAGTTTTCTTAATATAAGAGCTAGATGTTCTACACTGAGATAGTCTGTCACACTTGAGGATATGGAGCCAACAAAGTTTTCCCATAACTTCTCTAGGTTTTCTATCAATACATCTACTGAACTGTCTAGTCTGAAAAAAAATATGTATGGTCAAAGGACCTTTCAATAAAACTCAAGCAACTTAGAACTTTGTTGTGCATTCATAAATGAGCATCTGAAAATAAGAAAAAATATTTCTATCTCTGGCGCTCGAGAAAGTTTTTTTTAAAAAGAAACAATTGTTTTTGATGTGTCTAAACTCCCTAATTTTATTAAATAAAAAAAAACCTTACCCTTGAGTAGCACCAACACCAATATTTTCCAATAGCCTTGCTCTAACTGTGGCCAATGACTCATCTTTGGTGCTCCAGCCACTAAATGCTTTGTCTTGGTTTTGTACTGATGTCCCATCTGTTGTTGTAGTCTCAAAATCCATAGCTTCCTCCTCATGCTCTATACACCATGCTATACCTATAATTTATAATATACATCCAACAGTATTCATGGAATTCAAATATAATATATATATACATTTATCCAAAACAAATCGAGGTACAAGCAAACATATTGCAAAGCTCACAAAATTATGTATGCTACATCGTATATTGTAAAAGAACTTGTTAATGACATTCTATAGAAACAGTAATTTTCAGGCTTTTTTAAATTGTTATTGGATGGAGAGTTGTCTCATTGGCACTCACACCACATCTTTCTATATCTATTGACCTCACCAAAATGAAATAGCTTATTTTACCCCAATAATTAATTACCTTCATCAATCTGATCAGGCGTAACATTTTTCAGTGCCTCCCTAGCCAGACCTTCAGAATATCCAGCTTCCACCATCTGCAGTATAAACTTCCCTTTGGCTGCCTCACTGTTCTCCTCCTCCATAGGAAGTTCCTCCTGAACCTCCTCATCTTCATCGATATCCATATGTTCCAATTCATCTCTTGCCTCCTCCATTGCATCAACAAGATCCTCTCTGGTACAATCATGTTTAATGTTAGACAGCAAAGGATAAATCTGATTTGATGGTTCACCTTCCAAACCCATTTTAACAAGCTCCTGTTGTAGAATTACCATTTGTTCTATACTAAAGTAATTTAAAATGTAATGGTCTTCTCTTTTCCGGTCAATGAATTCCAACCATCTTTCATGGCAATGCTCCAAAAACTTTGCAATTTTTGGTATGAAAAAGCTGACATCTTTGTTAACTGTATCTATTTTTCCTCTAAGGGTGCGTTTGATATCTCCTTCACCAAAACTGACAAAAGCACATGTAATACTTTCTGGGTCACATCTGAATTTTACCTTGAACTTTGAAAACAGTACACAGCCTGATGATAACAGCTTTATGTATACATTACATAGTCTCACTACTGAATCCAAAATCTGCAGAACAAAAATGAAGAATGTTTAACTTGATTCAGAAAGAAATTTCATCACATTAGTAAAGTGGCAGACATTTTTTCTCAATTTCTAATGTGAGAAATTTGTATTTAGATAAAAAATGAAACTCTTTTCCTAACTATAGTAATGTAACACAAAAAAAAATATTGTTGAATGCAATTGTCTTTTAAATTTTTGTGTCAATGGATTGTTGTTTTTAAATTATGCATACTTAATTTCTTTCCCTTCATACTCTCCTTTTATTCATATAAATCAGGATACAAGTATTAAAGATAGATTTTTTAATATGATTGCTTCCGTCATTAGATTAACATTTGTTTGAATGCTAAACATTTTTGATTTTCAAAGTTATTCAGTACACTTGCTTAAACTTTGAGAAAAAATAGTTCTAGTAATATCTTGATGCAGTACATGCAAATACATCTGTACCTTACCAAAATAAATCGGTCAACATCATCTTTTCCCATCTCAGCTTTTCCAGCTACTAACATAAGTCTTGACTGTAGATCGTGTAACTGTTCATAATTGTACTCTCGTCTAAGTGTCTTTCCTTCCTTTTTCTCTGTCACTATTAACTCTTGTACATCAGTTAATTGCTAAAATACAAAATGGTGAATTCAATTATTTTCTTCCTTTCCTTTCTTTCTATTTAAATAAGAGAGTAGGGTGTACTATTGGTGACTTTCAATTCAATTTTAAAATTGTAAACTTTAACATATAATCATATAATTCATCATATTTTAGTCTTTAGTATCTGGTCAAATGACAAAAACAAACACCTATCAAAACTGAATAAATTCTAGTTATGATAGTGTTCGGTTTACACAGGTTTCACTGTATTGGTAACAGTAGGTTTCCTTGAAGTGATCACACGTTACTTTACTGTCACTGTCAAGCAGCTAATTAAATGTGACGTTATCTTGTTACAGACAAATGATTTGAGTGTGTAGATTCAACCAACAAGTTTAGATACCTTGCTTGCTAGCTGAACCATAAAATCATTATTAGGTTAGGTATACTAACTATCCTCCTTTCGGCTATGTGTTGGACTAATCTACTCTAAAAGGAGGGTAGTATACCTTACCTAGTAATAACTTCACGGCTAAGCTAAGAAGCAAGCATACCAAAGATTTTGTTTGAACCTACACACTCAAGTCATTTGCCTGTAAATAGTTTCTGGATACTGTGATAGATAATTGTTTGATGAACTGACCCACAGAAGGATGGATATTGTAATAAAGCCAACACTTCTAGAGTTGGAGTGAATAGTATATATATGAACCATTGGGAGTGGGGAATTAAACAAGTCCATTGTTGTTTGATGTTATAAAGTAATTATAATGTACCAGCTGATTCTGTCCTTTTCTCTGATTTCCATCCCCTGTTTTCTGAAGTCCTATATGATATGTTCCATTCAAGTTGATAGCTTCAGCTTGTGCAAGTGAGGTAACTTCTACTGATCCTTGGGATTCATCAACTATTTTCAACCATTCTAATTCATGACAAGTATCAAGCTATAAGTGAAATGAAAACATTCTTTAACAAGATATACATGAATATAACCAAATGTTTATTTTTCAATAATATAAAAATTGAACAAGTCATCATAGAAGTAAATAATAAAGAATTATTCAAATAAAAAACAATAAAGAACCATTTCAATAAATCCTTTTGCAATTGATCAGAAAGTGTTAAATACAGACGAAGAAGGGTAAAACTATAAACATATATTCTCTTGTTACCGGTACTAATTATATGTTTCAAGCAAAGTAAAAGCATGTTTGACAAAACAAGTACCCACATTGAAGGTCATCAATGTCAACCTGCTCGACAAAATATAAGGTAATTCTATTCCATAGTACCTGAGAATAGTTTGATGGCAATATTTGTTGAATGAACAGAAAAACTAATAATCTAGGTGAATGCAATTAAGTCTTTAAGCCTAGTGGGGGTGTAATAAAAAGACACCATTTATGACTATATTTCAATTTTGAATTGAAGCAGCAAACAGCCTTAAGGAAAATACCTTATACACTTCAAAATCTAAAGGAAAAAGTAACTCACAAGTTCACTAGGAAGATTCTGATTTGAATCTAGTGCTTTCCAAACTTCTTCACATCTTTCTAAGAAATCTTTATAACTGCAGTCGGACTCCAAATTGAAAATTAGTGGGGCATATCCAATGGCTGCTGACTGTAAACATCTGACCTTTGCTATTTCTAATCCTTGATCCCCAGTGGATATGTAGGCTAGGTCCACAAAGGTTTTCAATTCATGTAAACCCTCTGTTGTTTATAAAAGTAAAGTAAAGAATTACAAATTCGGTTATTTCTTCAAAGATGAAAATTATATGAAATATCTTGATATTTGCATAATTGAAGATAAGTTTTTCTTGATTCTTGTTTTTTATATAGATTAGACCGTTGGTTTTCCCGTTTAAATGGTTTTAAACTAGTATTTTGGGGGGTTCTTTATAGCTTTCTGTTCAGTGTGAGCCAAAGCTCTGTGTTGAAGACTGTACCTTGACCTATAATGGTTTACTTTTATAATTGTGACTTGGATGGACAGTTGTCTCATTGGCACTCATGCCACATCTTCCTATATCTATATACAACATGATCCAATAGTAACAAAAAACTTAGTGAAGCAAATGGGAAGAATGTACTGGAGGCTGTTTTCTGCCTGTTTTAGCATACATCTGTGACATTGACCCATGTGATTATGGACTTTTTGATTTGATTTTCCTCTGAGGTCAGTATTTTTGTGATTTTACTTCTTTTTTTTTTAAGACATAAAAGTCATGTGATGTAAATTTCCTCTGAAAATAAACATTCTTTGAAACTCAATTTATCATCCAGAAAACAGCTCAAAAGAATAATTCTTAAATTGAGCTTGAACTTGTTGACCAAAAAAATCAATCACTTTTCACTTTATATCTGCTATTGGACCTGCGGATATGTTTGTTTCTGATGAAACAGAAACTAAAAAAATTCTGATATTCATTTTCTGAATAAATTTTTAGTAACAGTCCCCTTGAACTTTGATTGCAAAATAAATCGCCTCTCTCCCTGCCCCGCATATTCTGTTGGTTTAAATAGCATTCAATTTAGGAATGAATGTTCATAACTGAAGATTACTATCTACCACACATTTATTTTTACATGGAAGATATGGACAGATATATTTTATAGTCAGCATCAGAAATCAAATATTTAAATAGGAAAGACCACCAAAATCACTTAAAAATACAAAACATACTTTTTATCAATTCTTAATATTTTTTGAAGCATTAATTTACCCATTTTTTCCCTTAACCAGTTCACCAGATTTTTACTTTCCATAAACTTCTGTAGACAGATGACTTTTCTTTCATTTATATCACTTAACACTGAGCAAGTTTTCATGTATGGCTGCTTCAGTTTGTTCATCTTGGTATCTTTTCCTTTTGTCTGGAAGATATATTTGGAGATCAATAAAAAATATTCATCACTGGTTTGTACAAGGAGTATCTGTCTGAGGGTTCAGACAGATCAACCATGGACAATTTTAAAATCTTAAGTAAAACTGTAAACTGTGGACACATAAGGCTCAAAGAAGCTATTCTTTTCTACCTGGAATATATACCTAGATCATTACCATAATTTTACTACATATTAGCTAGGCAGGTTACAACCAGGTGCTCCGCAGGGCGCAGCTTTATACGACCGCAGAGGTCGAACCCTGAACAGTTGGGGCAAGTATGGACAAAACATTCAAGCGTGATACAGCTCTGAATTTGGATTGTGATCAAATTTTTGACATTACATGGTGTTTTTTTTACACAAAACAAATGTCAAGATTTTACAAATTTTACAATTAAAGATTTCTTCTTCAAACTTTTTAAATCTAAAATTAAATAGTTGACACAGCATAGGTTTCTGACACAGAATGAATGTGGTCTAATGAACTTAAAAGTTTGTTTTTGCCTTTTAGCAATTCACTATGCTGTTGAATATTAATCCTCTCAAAAAAATGTTTGAAGAAATTTTCTTTTTATTTATGAAATCTGAAATGAGAAAAATTTACCCCCCCCCCCTTTTTTCACATCCCCGTTTCCCTTTTTTCCAAAACTGATATCAAGTCAAATTTCTAATGGAGTTTGCAACAATAACTACTCTTTTAAATACATCATAAAATATTAAAATGTAAAATAAAGTGCTTGTTATCACTGAATGGTAAAGATTGGTTGGTAGTAAAAGTGAATATACATTGTTTATTGTATAAAACAATAAAAAAAACTTCATCAGCAACATTTTATATTGGCAAATTTCCAATGAAGTTATTTACATAAAGTTATTGGCAAATAAAAATAGAAAATGACATCATAGTCATGTCTGGCAAATGTCCAACATACATTATCTAAAAACATTTTAGATAAGATAAGGAAAAACAGCTTCATCAGCAACATTTTATATTGGCAAATTTCCAATGAAGTTATTTACATAAAGTTATTGGCAAATAAAAATAGAAAATGACATCATAGTCATGTCTGGCAAATTTCCAACATATATTATCAACTACTATTCTATACAAAGAAAGATAACTCCAATTGAAAATTAATTGCTATTGCACAATATTGTGCAATTAGATATTTCTTGCTATTGTGCAATACTGTGCAATTGAAAATTTCTTGCTATTGCACAATACTTGATATGGAATCCTGATTTGGACCAACTTGAAAACTGGGCCCATAATCAAAAATCAAAGTACATATTTAGATAAAGCATATCAAATAAGCCCAAGAATTTAATTTTTGTTAAAATCAAACTTAGTTTAATTTTGGACCCTTTGGACCTTAATGTAGACCAATTTGAAAACTGGACCAAAAATTAAGAATCTACATACACAGTTAGATTTGGCATATCAAAGAACCCATTTATTCAATTTTTGATGAAATCAAACAAAGTTTAATTTTGGACCCCCATTTGGACCAACTTGAAAACTAGGCCAATAATTAAAAATCTAAGTACATTTTTAAATTCAGCATATCAAAGAACCCCAAGGATTCAATTTTTGTTAAAATCAAACTAAGTTTAATTTTGGACCCTTTGGATCTTAATGTAGACCAATTTGAAAATGGGACCAAAATTTAAGAATCTACATACATAGTTAGATTCGGCATATCAAAGAACCCCAATTATTCAATTTTTGATGAAATCACACAAAGTTCAATTTTGGACCCTTTGGACCCCTTATTCCTAAACTGTACGGACCAAAACTCCCATAATCAAACCCAACCTTCCTTTTATGGTCATAAACCTTGTGTTTAAATTTCATAGATTTCTATTTACTTATACTAAAGTTATGGTGCAAAAACCAAAAATAATGCTTATTTGGGCCCCTTTTTGGCCCCTAGTTCATAAACTGTTGTGTCAACTCCAAAAATCAATCCCAACCTTCCTTTTGTGGTCATAAACCTTGTGTTAAAATTTCATTGATTTCTATTTACTTAAACTAAAGTTATTGTGCGAAAACCAAGAATAATGCTTATTTGGGCCCTTTTTTGGCCCCTAATTCCTAAACTGTTGGAACCAAAACTCCCAAAATCAATCCCAACCTTTCTTTTGCGGTCATTAACCTTATGTCAAAATTTCATAGATTTCTATTTACTTAAACTAAAGTTATAGTGCGAAAACCAAGAAAATGCTTCTTTGGGCCCTTTTTGGCCCCTGAATTCCTAAAATGTTGGGACTAAAACTCCCAAAATCAATCCCAACCTTCCTTTTGTGGTCATAGACCTTGTGTTAAAATTTCATAGATTTCTATTCACTTTTACTAAAGTTAGAGTGCGAAAACTAAAAGTATTGGGACGACGACGACGACGACGCCGCCGACGACGACGACAACCACGCCGACGACGCCAACGTGATAGCAATATACGACGAAAATTTTTTCAAATTTTGCGGTCGTATAAAAATGATACAATCTAAGCCCAAGAAACTGTATAAAACTGGAACATGGTGGTGTCATGCATGCAGTTTGATAGTTTGCTAGCAGTACATTTGTTCTAAGTTTCAAGATGAGGTGAGTATATCTTATCCAAATACTTGAACCTAATGCTAGACAGACTGATGAACACATGTATGGTAACCTGTGTTCAAACACAATGTCGATTTCATTGTGTTCAAATTGAAATTGAAAAAGAAACAACAGAACCGTTTTTTCCAATTCTAATTCATGGCTCAGGCCATGTGTAAATGTTCAACAAATCTATGGGTTCCATGAATTATTTCTTAAATATCTACTCAAATGAAAACAGCTTATGATTTTTCTATTAGTCCACTTTATAGATACAAACAGTTGAAATAAATATTCCATCATGACTCACCATCTGCATAATCTGTCTGATTGGCTGGAAATCTCCTTCTAGTTCAAATTCTTCCACAACCTGCATTATAATAGAGGCTCCATCCAGACAATTCTGTAGATTTTTGTATCTTGACATTTGTTCAATCCTTTCTTTAATCCAAGATGGTTTTTTGCCTCCTTCAAGAATGATAAACTCTTTTTTCAAAGTCTCTGGTTGCATACTTCCACAAAGAGTATCAAATTCCTTGAAGAAAATTTCCCCCGTTTTCAGTCGTTGGTGTAAACCTTTCCATTCTGTATAAGCTGGACGCCAAACATGATCCATTATTTCATGAACTTGCAAGGCACGTTTCACAGTCCTTCTAAAATCTGCAGCAAGTTTATCCCATATTCTTATGAACAAAACCCCACTGGAACATCTAATGACTTCAGGAAGCTCCTCTAACATACCTCTTTTAATTTCAAATGCAATTACCCTTGGTTTATACTTTTTTACTTCTTTTGGTATATCTACTTTGGCGCATATATCTTTTAAAGCAACTTTATCTAACTCTTGAAACTTTCTGCTTTGTTCTTCTAGGACTGTAGTATTTGCTGCAAAATCAAATTTTAATTTTAAATTTATGTGTATTGGACAGTTAATATATGTCATACTTCCTCTTGTTTTTCATTGATTGTGTGGTGACAAATGATGAAACTGACCGAACATGCTAATCAAAATTTTTTTTAAATTAAACAATACTTTTATTTGACAGACAAATGAACAGACATACAAGTATACATAGGAAACCAGTATCCCCCTTCTTCCAAAGTTGCGATATAAAAAGAGATAAGCAGTTGTTGGCATGACACGGGTTATGTTCTTCTCATATATGTTATGACGTATGATACTAAACCCCTAACGGGAAGGATTGTGCCTGAGGTTCATATGATGAAATCATAATCTTTCAGTCAGTTTAATTGAAGTCTGGAGCTGGCTTGTCAGTTAACTGCTAGTAGTCTATTGTTATTTATGTATTATTGTCATTTTGTTTATTTTCTTTGGTTACATCTTCTGACATCAGACTCGGACTTCTCTTGAACTGAATTTTAATGTGCGTATTGTTATGCGTTTACTTTTCTACATTGGCTAGAGGTATAGGGGAAGGGTTGACATCTCACAAACATGTTTAACCCTGCCACATTTTTGCGCCTGTCCCAAGTCAGGAGCCTCTGGCCTTTGTTAGTCTTGTATTATTTTAATTTTAGTTTCTTGTGTACAATTTGGAAATTAGTATGGCGTTCATTATCACTGGACTAGTATATATTTGTTTAGGGGCCAGCTGAAGGACGCCTCCGGGTGCGGGAATTTCTCGCTACATTGAAGACCTGTTGGTAACCTTCTGCTGTTGTTTTTTTCTATGGTCGGGTTGTTGTCTCTTTGGCACATTCCCCATTTCCATTCTCAATTTTTGGCAATAAAAGTGTTTTAAAATAGTTGATCATATAAATGAATTCAACACAAAAAAGGAGTTATTTTTGAATATCAAATGATTTTGTTTGTTAATGCCTTAGTTACCCCATTAAAACCTAATTAAAACAAAGTCAAATTGGATTTTCTTGTATGAATAAATGTCATTGCTAAAGGGCCATAACTTCTGAAAAGCAAAAGTTATACTGTGCTTATCTAAACAATGTTTTTTTTTTAATTTTTCTCATCACACTAATATCTACCAAAAATAATATTACATGTTATTTTCTATTTAATAAGTGTAGAACCTTGGTAGGTGCTGCTGTAAAATTAATTTTTATTTCCCACACAATACCAATTGCTCATAAAAATATTGTACCAAATTGCAGTTTGAATCATAATTATATACCATATACGGGGGGTACCTACCATCACATCTTTGGCAGATATCTATGAACTGCTTCAAGTTTTTCAAACATTCGTTGTAAGCACTCAATTCTGCAATTCTAAGTTCAATTGCTTTTTTCAACCCTTTGTCTTCTATGTCTGGAATATCCTTCACAATGTTGGTAAACCTTTCCAGTTTTTCTTCAATTATGCAAAGACTAGCAACAGATATTGATCTGTCAAAAATTTCTTTCACAAGATTTCCTGTGCATTCCTTCAAACTTTTCATCATACCAACACTTTTTTCACTCAAGAAAGAGGAGTGTATGTTGTTTTCTGAAATATCATTTTCATTATTTTGTAAATAATACTCAATTGAAAAGAAGTGGCAAATTTCTGTAAACCCGCTAAATTCACATTTTATTTGATTACATATAAAAAAGAAGATGTGGTATGATTGCCTGAATGAGACAACTGTCCACAAAGCATACCTTGAAGATTTCATTTGATTAAATGGTAGCTCTGATGATAAATATTTAGAGCTCTATTGAAAAAATTTGCATCTCCTATTCTAAATCAAACAAAAGTTTCCATTTGGATAAAAGGGAGTTAAATAAGAATTGGTGAATAGAGAAGTGAAGAAATAAACCTAAATTTTAAACAAGAGGTTACTTAAATTTTCATTAGCTTAGGTGCAATAAGTAACAACTTACTGCACATTTTAACATATATTGGAAAAGGTCTCCAATTCAACATAAACTGTAGGCTGGATGATGGGTCTTTAATACAATCAGTGGCCGTACTTTTTTCAAATACAACTGACAATAACTGTCCAAAGTTTCGAAGCTGGTCTTCCTTCCATTTGTCAATTTTTATATCATCATTTAATCTGACTACAGCCTGGAAAATAAAGATTGTCCATCAGAGGACTACCAAACCATCGTGTTGAATCTTTAAAATTATCAAGTGTCATGTGATTGTTCGATTTTTTTACAAGACTATGGAGACAATTTTCAACAGCAAATTATCATTGATCTATCACAAGAAGTTTGTATCAAACTAAATTAAGTAGAATACTTAGCATTGAAAATTGCTAACTAATTCAAAGTTATTGGACCATGGCCTGGGGGGTTGCAAGGTCCAAAGATAGTAATGCAACTTCATACAAAATATCATTGATCTATCACAGGCAGTTCCTATAAAACTAAATTAAGCAGTAAACTTAACATTGAAATTTGCTAGTTAACTAAAAGTAACTGGACCATAACCTAGGGGGTAAGGCCTCAAAATAGTCGTCAATCTGATGTGTTGTGATAGTAATGCAGTGATTTATCATAAGTATAGTTCTTATCAAACTAACATAAGCAAAAACACTTAACAATTATGAGGCTAACGTTGTCATTATTGCTGGAAAAGTAATGTCTCGAATTCTACGACTTTTGTCACCGGCTAGACAAAAACTTTGAAACTAGTATGAATCCTTAAGAATAAAGGACCTTAATTTAGAAAACTCAAATAGCCTATGCTCCAAATGATGGTACAGTTTTATTGTTTACCTTGATGTATGATGTTTCTCTGTTATGAACTATGACCTTAATATAGTGACCTCCTAATCAAAAGGAATATATAAAAAAGAAGATGTGGTATGATTGCCAATGAGACAACTATCCACAAAAGACCAAAATGACACAAACATTAACAACTATAGGTCACCGTACGGCCTTCAACAATGAGCAAAGCCCATACCGCATAGTCAGCTATAAAAGGCCCCGATAAGACAATGTAAAACAATTCAAACGAGAAAACTAACGGCCTTATTTATGTAAAAAAAATGAACGAAAAACAAATATGTAACACATAAACAAACGACAACCACTGAATTATACCTCTCATTACATGTGATTATGTATTTATTGTGAACCCAATTGTACCTTTCCATAGATTCACCTGATAGCTAACTGTCTATTTAAACTTTTGGCAGTTCATTTATCCCATTGAACAAATACAACAGGTATTGTTCTCTTTTTAGTTTATTCACTGGGACCTTTAAATTTCTTCTAAGAGAGATCTATCACTCATTGATTAATCTACCTCAGATTAAAAAGATTATCTGCTAAATTTATGGAAATAACATGTTTACTATTAACTAGAGGCTCTCAAGAGCCTGTATCGCTCACCTGACTCTATTTGGGTTTTTGAAATCATATAAAAAAAGACAAAATTTGGCTACAAATTAACAACATTCGTCCAGCACCTGATTAGGAAAGGAGCACTCATGCTTTGTTCGGTTTCATTCCATTCAGTGGTTCTTCAAAAGAAGAAATTTGTATGTATTTCCCATAGGGTCCTATGTTAAACTAAGTCCCCCCACTGGCGGCCATCTTGAATGTTGGATTGGTGACAAAGTAACAACACTTGGTAAGCATCTCATTAGGAACATTCATGCTATGTTTGGTTTCATTCCATTCAGTGGTTCTCTAGAAGAAGACTTTTGTATGCATTTCCCATAGGGTCCTATGTTAAACTTAGCCCCTCGCTGGCAGCCATCTTGGATGATGGATCAGCTACAAAGTAACAACACTTGGTAAGCATCTCATTAGGAACATTCATGCTATGTTTGGTTTCATTCCATTCAGTGGTTCTCTAAAAGAAGACATTTGTATGTATTTTTAATAGGGTCCTATGTTAAACCAAGTCCCCCGCTGGCAGCCATCTTGAATGATGGATCGCCTACAAAGTAATAACACTTGGGCAGCACCTCATCAGGAACATTCATGCTATGTTTGGTTTCATTCCATTCAGTGGTTCTCTAAAAGAAGTCATTTGTATGCATTTCCCATAGGGTCCTATGTTAAACCAAGTCACCCCACTGGTGGCCATCTTGGATGTTGGATCGGCGACAAAGTAACAACACTTTGTCAGCATCTCATAAGGAACATTCATGCTATTCATGCTATGTTTGGTTTCATTCCATTCAGTGGTTCTCTAAAAGAAGACATTTGTATGTTTTTCCAATAAGGTCCTATGTTAAACCAAGTCCCCCGCTGGCGGCCATCTTGAATGATGGATCGCCTACAAAGTAACAACACTTGGGCAGCACCTCATAAGGAGCATTAATGCTATGTTTGGTTTCATTCCAATCAGTGATTCTCTAGAAGAAGTTCAAAATGTAAAAAGTTTAGGACGACGACGATGGACGATGGACGCCAAGTGATGAGAAAAGCTCACTTGGCCCTTCGGGCCAGGTGAGCTAATAAAAAAACTGCATACAAGTGTGAATTTTAATTAAAAGTTTAAATGGACAGGTAACTAACAGGTGAATCTATGGAAAGGTACAATTGGGTTCGCAATAAATAAGGTTTCAATTCTGTATAAAGTATTAAATGAACATCCAGAAAATACTTTTCTTCACAAATTGCTGCCTGTTTTTCAAATAAATTTGACCCTGACCTAACCTAAATAGTAATCAAAGGTACCAGGATTATAATTTAATACACCAGACACGCATTTTCTCTACATAAGACTCATCAGTGACACTCAGATCAAAATGGTTATAAAGCCAAACAAGTACAAAGTTGAAGAGCATTGAGGACCCAAAATTCAAAAAAGTTGAGCCAAAAACGGCTAAGGTACATAATCGATTCCTGGGATAACAAAAGCCTTTGTTTTTCAAAAAATTCAAAGTTTTGTAACTGGAAATACAAAAAATGACCATATAACTGATAGTGCTGACTACTGGGCTGTTGATACCAATATCAATACAGATCTTCCTCTATTTTAGGGGACCATATTTCCCTAAAATAAGAGGATGATATGGTTTTAATACCATACATATTGTATTTGATTTTGAATCAACAAACTACTTTACTGTGAAGTTCATGTTTATTTTTTAGTAACTATGAACCTTACTTTGAGGTATTTACCTCAAAATCGATATGGAACATCCATTCATTGTATGTAACCATATATTAGAGTAAGTTTGAAATTTGTAGAATTTATTTTGCATACTTATCTGTTTGTTTTTGTTAAAAAAAAATAACCATAACCATAACATGAAGAGAAAGATAGATGTTTCTTTCCTTTTTTTTAAATTTTTATAACAACATCCACTTTTAAGAGAATGTAATCTATTATATGTTTGAGCGTTTACCTCAAAAACATATTTGCTGAGTACATCAAGCATTGCACTGCCAAACGAATCTTGATTTTGACAGTAAACTTTGACAAGTTCATCCTCACATGACTTCTGCAACATAAAACATAACATAAATGTTTTATTTTTATTCAAATAAGATATAAAAACAAGTGAAACTGCGAGCTACTGCTCACTGATGATACCCCCGCCGCAAGTGGATAATATTAATAGTGTAAAAATATGCAAGTGTTCGGTAAACAGGAAGTTGTCGAGTGATGAATCTGAAAGCGCATCACACGGTATAGCTGACTTATAAAAATCCTGAAACCAAATTTCAGAAATCCTTGTATTGTAGTTCCTGAGAAAAATGTGACAAAAATTTTTAACTTGGTTATGATGTGTAAAATCATACAAGTGTTCGGTAAACAGGAAGTAGTCGAGTGATGAATCTGAAAACACATCCTTATATAAATCCTGAAACCAAATTTCAGAAATCCTTGTATTGTAGTTCCTGAGAAAAATGTGACGAAAATTTTCAACTTGGCTATCATGTGTAAAATCATACAAGTGTTCGGTAAACAGGAAGTTGTCGAGTGATGAATCTGAAAACGCATCACACGGTGTAGCTGACTTATATAAATCCTGAAACCAAATTTCAGAAATCCTTGTATTGTAGTTCCTGAGAAAAATGTGACGAAAATTTTCAACTTGGCTATCATGTGTAAAATCAGACAAGTGTTCGGTAAACAGGAAGTTGTCAAGTGATGAATCTGAAAACGCATCACACGGTGTGGCTGACATATATAAATGTTGATACCAAATTACAGAAAGGGTGGATGTGTAGTTCCTGAGAAAAATGTGACGAAAGTTTCATGGGACGGACTGACTGACTGACGGACGGACTGACGGACGGACTGATGGACGGACGGACGGACTGACAGACAGAGGTAAAACAGTATACCCCCCCTTTTTTAAAGCGGGGGTATAAAAACACCAGAGACAGCTATAAACAACAAGAAATGCACAAGAGGTCAAAATACCTTTTCATGTATTTCACATACTTTTCATGCCTTTTTCTGTTTTTAAATGTTGTGATAATATGATAATGTAGTACAAAAAGAAGTGCAAATCAATTAAATTCAAAATGTAAAGTACTCAATAGCTGTTTTTCTTTACGAAAGGTAAATACTTTTCAAATATGGCATTTCCAATTTAGAAAATAAAATTGCTAACCTTAAACTTCAGTGCCTCGTGGAGACATTCAGAAATAAATCTGACAAATTCATCTCTGATAAAACCTGGAGGTACAACAACATTCAGTACCCTGTTCCAAGCCTGAAAAGTAAAAAGAAAAACGGCATGTCTGGTTTACTGATCATGATTGGATTTATGTTAACCGTCGAAGAGAAAAAGGTTCTAAAACAAATGTAACTTAAAATTGACATTAATTTAGGTAAATGAGATAAAGGTCTGATGAACCCTGAACGACAGATAGTGTACCCCTTACACTCATGGATATAACAAATATAGAACAATAATTTTAACTTGGGACGTAACACGTCTTCTGATTGACAGAAAGTGTTTTGTTCATCAGCTGATAGACAAAATTTTGTCATGTGACTGTGATGACACCAACGTTTTTTTCAAAATTTACTCCGTACAAATGGAATTTAGTATTAAATTATAAGAAATAACTGTATATTTGAAATGATATATAAAAAATGTGGTGTACACTTTTAAATAATATTTCCTGATATCCTGGTTATTCATTGTGGCACCACATTTTCTATGTTATTTCTTCATAGACAGAAAAAATATTACAGTAATTCCTTAAATATTACAATGATGCAAAAAATGTAAACATGAATGAAAGGAGTTTCTTATGTTTAGACTCTCCCCAATAATTTGTAATCAGCCATATTCTAATTCTAACATTTTCATCTTTTTCTTCAGTCATTTTACTTGCTTTTGTTTAAATGCCTTCCAAATGTCCCGTTTTATTTTTTGCAAAATTTCATTATGCACAATAAAGGTGTTTCAGGTGCTATGAAAGCAACTTTTTATTTAAATTAGTTTGTCAAAAACTTTGAATTTTTATTGCATTAACTATGGTGAAACTGACTTGAGTCTTATTTTCGAACTATGGGCTGTAACAGAACCTGACAGACCATTTGTAAGAACCCCTTACTACATGTACAACCAGACAGAGAGAATCCAAAAATGCTATATTCATGTTAATCAGGCATTACTAATGGCATCTGAAATCATTCACACTTATATTCTATCAAAGAGAAGAATTTCTGAAATTCATCAAAATGCCTATTAAACACATGTACTGGTAAAGGAAATATTCCCTTTAGCTTTGGCAATTATATATTTTGGCAAATCAAATGATGCAAGTGTAACTCTTCAAATAAAAGAATGAGTTGAAAAAATAAGGCAATTACTAGCAACGTACAATTGGGGAAAAACAGACAATGCAGGTAGGCTGTAATTTACTTTATCATACCTTTAGACATGGCAACAGCTCACTTCTGCATAATGTCATTTTCGTGTTTAACCACATTCTGACATCAGACTGTACACTATCTAAAGTTTTCTTAAAGCTCTCGCTTTGAGCATCATTTCCTATTTTCTCTGATAATTCAGCACTAGTTGTATAATACACATGTAAACTAGTCAGAAAAGCATCTAGGGCTAAACACATAACATTGTCTCTCAGTTTGTTACCAGTTCTCTGATGCATAGACTTCAACACGTCTGCTGCAATCATCAATGATTTGAATGCACAAGACATCATTTCAGGACATCTACAATAAAATTAATGATCATGTTAAAATAGCAAAATCAAGAGTCACCTTTGACCTGTGACTGTATCCCTTACCGATCAAAAAAATTCAACAAATTGCTAATTTGAACTTTTAAATGTCATAAATGTCCTATAATTAAAGAATCTTTGTGAACATGCTCACATACCCCATGATTGTTACATGTTTAACTGAGCTTTTTAAACAGCTAAAAACAGTCCAGGGGAAATACCTCAAAAATGGTTCATTATATTTGTAAGAAGATATATCATTTTTAACCTAGCTACTCTGGTTTAAAAAACTAAAAATAAATAAAGTTAACAGATTTGTATGATATTTTCATGGTTAATTAATCTTGTCATACTAATAAGATTTTCACTATTCATAACAGTTTTTAAAATAATAAACAAAACTTAGATTTAACTCTTATGTTCTATTTTTAGAAATGTCGGTCATCTTAGAAGGCAATTGTGGTTTGGACACATTTTTTTTAAACTAGATACCCCAATGATGATTGTGGCCAAGTTTGGTTAAAATTGACTCAGCAGTTTGAGTGAAGAATTTTGGAAAAGTTAACTGACAACAACAATGCATGACAAACTGTATACTGCTAGCAAGTGATGAGAAAACCCCCTTGACTGGGCCAAGTGAGCTTAAAAGTCAGCATTTCATATGTAAATAAGACAGGAACCCAATGCAGAACATAATCAATAAAAGTGAACAGACACCAGGCGACAAATGACATTTGCCAAGTGATAAAAGTAGCTAATCATGTTGTCTAGTTCAATTAAATTTTCAAATTTTAGATCATAAATAATGATGGTCAGATAAAATATAACAAAGTCCCATTTTAATAACCATAGGCCTTTCTCCTCATATTCCTTTATAACTTTGCACTTGAATTTCCAAATTGACTGTTATCCTATTTGAAACCTTTTAATAACCATAATGCAGCTCTTTCTCATGAGATCTTACTTGTCAAGGTTCTCTTCATTGAACTTTCCCAGAACAATAGTCAGACAATCTATAAGTGCCTAGAAAATAAGATGTCAATGTTAATTCTTTTCCTATGAAAATCTCAAAATTTTATATATACATTGTACGTACATTCATTTGTTTTCATGAATTCATAAACAAAATTTCAAATTTACATTGTTTTAAGATTGTCCGGTTATACAGCCTTAGTTTTACATCATTATTTTATTACAATATGAAGCATCAAAATATACATTGCTACATGCTAGAAAGTTTTGATAATTTGGCTAAGGTTATAACAGTTCTATATGAAGCTTATGCCTGGAAATATCCATGTAAATGCCATTTACTGTAAACCAACTTATTTTCCCAAGCGATGTATTTTTTTGCAACTAGACAAATAAAGTGAATATAAATCGTTGTTAATATGTAAAGCTTAGATCTTTCATTATTAAACTACATCAGGTAAATTAACAAAATTCGAAATAAAATTTGTGCGAAGTGGACTAGAAAGGGTAAAACACAAAATAAGTTATCCACGAAAATAATTTGGTTTACAGTATTTATTTTTTCTTTGCTTTTATATTATATGCCAGTTGTTACAGTTTTGACAACAATCAATAGATCAACAACTACTGTAACACTTGTGAAGCCAGCTGAAGGACGCTTCCGGGTGCGGGAATTTCTCACAACATTGAAGACCTGTTGGTGACCTTCTGCTGTTTTTTTTTTCTATGGTCGGGTTGTTGTCTCTTTGGCACATTCCCCATTTCCATTCTCAATTTTATGTATGATTACCTATTATAAAAACATATATTTTAATCTATTGGTACATCTGGGTGAGCTCAATGACTAACAATATAATTTGTTTCGCTGGTGTATGTCTGTTTTAATGTATAACACATTTAAACAGTAATAAATCTTCGAATATCAAACTTCCCTAAACAAAGCGAAAAGTAAACACACATGCCAAATAATCTGATATACAGAAAAAAATAAAATGTTGAGCTTTGCTCACTTCAACCTTTCTGGGGGTACAATTATTGAGATAATTAGCAAATTATTATTACCCTTCATTAACAAGAGGGTTAGGGGAAAACGTTTCTGATTTCTAGCAATAATCTATTAACTCACCGTTTCCTTCAGGTCATTTTTTGTGATGTGTTTTTCATCTCTCACATAAAAGCATAATGAAGCCAATACAATATCTGGTGAAATCCATTTAGATTTGGCTACAAGAGGTAGTTGTTCAAGTGCTATACAAGACATGAGTGTCCTCGGTAAAAGGTAGTCCATTTTAAAGTGTGGTGTCAACTTTTCAATAACATCATGTAAATATTGCCTGAAAGAAATTTCATATTTAAATATAAATCTATGGAGACTATGCAAATATGAGAAAAAAAGTAATTTGCCAGACTGAAGGATGGAAAGATAGAAAGACTGACTGAATGATCATGCAAGTTTAATCTATCTATTGTAGTTTTCATGCAAAGACACAAAAAATTGGCAAAAATCCTCATTTAAAAAACAGTTGACTTGATGATGAAATGATCCACTGACAGTCTTGCTTAATACAAACATATGTATTTTTATGTTCATTTGTGTTACTACGTCTTTTGAGTTACACCATTCCAATTGATATTTATAGTTTGTCTTTCTATGTTGCGATGTTACACTATTGGTTTAGATAAGGGTGAAGGTTTGGTACCATTAAAACGTTGGGACAGGAATCTGATGTTCAGTAGTTGTCCTTTCTTGATGTGGTTCATAAGTGTTTCTCGATTCTCGTTTTTATATAGATTAAACCGATGGTTTTCCCGTTTGAATGGTTTAACACTAGAAATTTTTTGGGGCCCTTTATAGCTTGCTGTTCAGTGCAAGCCAAGGCTCCATGTTGAAGACCGTACTTTGACCTATGATGGCTTACTTATATAAATTATGACTTGGAAGGACAGTTGTCTCATTTACACTCATACCACATCTTCCTATATCTATATACTTACTCTTGAATGTGTTTCTGTTTAAACTTTTTAAGATCAAACCAATAATGGTCTTGATATGCAATTCCCCACCACACAGGTTTAACAGAATCATGCTCTACACTGTCATTTGTTTTGTCTCCAGATTGGTTGTACATAAAGTGAATCAGCGGCATACAATACAACCAACTTGGATTCAAAATATTGATAAGAGCACCTATAAAGTTCACAATTACTTTTGGTATCAAGCTGAAAGAAAGAGAAAACAAAAAATAATCTCACCTAAATATTTTCACAGATTTGGCATGATCCCATCAAAATTTGTACAAGTCTATTGTCATAAACTGAGTTGTTTTGTAGCTGTACCTATTATTAGATGAACACAAAACTTCTAAATTTATGAGTGACAGAAATGACAATTCATACTCTTTTGTTTGTTGTTTCCCTTAAAAATTTATCATTTTTTTATTTTCATTTTCATGCAAGCAGACTTTAAAGATGACAATTTATTTACTGAGCTGCTTATAATCTAGCTATTTTTTGTTACTTTGATCAGGCTTGTTGTCGAACCCTATTATGATGAGGATTGAAAAGAAAATGACTCGAACAACCTAAGTACCTTATATATTTTTGCATATTCAGCAGATTAATCAGCATGCCAGAGATTTGATTCTTTGGGAAACATTTAATTTAATGTTTTAAGATTGATATTCACAAAGCTTAAACTCTCTTTTTAGTTTCTAAAGTATTATTTTTTCTTAAGTAAAAAAACTCACTGAAATGTTTGAGGCATCTCTTCTTTCAAATGTTCAATCTCAAACTGTTTTCCATCTTTTTCATATTCAGGCAGTAAAGCTTGACAAAGTGCACTTCCTTCATCAAAACTTACATAAATGTCATATTCTCTGAACAAATATGCAACAGCTATTGCATTTTGTAAAATTTTCTGTTTGTCTTCTTTGCAAAATTCTTTCTTGTCTATAAATTCCTGCCATAATGGTTCCCAACTTTTTGTTAGAGCCTGCAATAAATTAGAACAAGAGTGTGCATACTGATATGTCCTGCCTGTTTTACTTCTCAATAATTTCATGTTTAAAGTCTGTAATAGGAAGGATTTCTAAAAGTATCAACTTAACATTATCAATGCTCTATGCAAAGCCATTTGAAGTTTGCTTAAACCCAATGAGTCTTTCTAGATCTACATTTGTATATAATACTCACTGAAAAATCAAAATTTAAACCTACTTCTCTGAATAACTGCATTAAATTCTTTTGCCAAACAGCTTTCATGAGATTGCAGTAAATTATTTCTAGACTTTGATGAACCAATCTTATTTGCATTAGCATTGCTTCACCACAACATCCAGATGCTGAACCTTTGGTGGACTGCCATTCAGGCAAAAAAACATCAATTGACTGGCGAGCATCTTCATAAAGTTCTTTTCTGTACTGTTTTCCTTCCCACCCAGTATAACGCAAAAAAATATTAGTCATTCCTTCCTTGACTTCTTGTCCTCTTACAACACCATCATATTTATGTAATCTACCTAAAAGATAAAAATTTCAGGATAAACATCTAAAAGGTAGACTTTGTGAATTTATCTTTCCAGGTCTTTCAGCAATTAATATTAAAAAAGAATGTAAGAAGACGTTGTAAGATTGCCAAAACATATTTGAGCCAGCCAGTCATTTTATATCTGATACCAAGTTTAATCCTTTAATACTAAGTAACAAAATATGGTAATCAGTTGGCCATCCCAATGGTTGACAATAAAAAAACAGATGCTCCGCAGGGTGCAGCTTTATACGACCGCAGAGGTCAAACCCTGAACGGTTAGGGCAAGTATGGACTCAACATTCAAGCTGGATACAGCTCTGAATTTGGATTGTGATTAAATAGTTGACACAGTAAGTTTCTGACACAGAATGAATGCGGTCTAATGAACTTGAAATTTTTTTTTGCCTTTTAAGCAATTTACTATTGAATATTAATCCTCTCAAAGAAAAAACATTTGAAGAAAACCCCACCTCAATTTTTTTTTCACTTCCCCCTTTCCCTTATTCCAAAAATGATCTCAATTCAAATTTCTAATGTAGTTTGCAACAATAATGAACTACTCATTTAAATACATCATGAAATATTAAAATATAAAATGTCATACAGTCATGGTTAAAACTACTACAATGTATTAATTAATAGTAACTTCTAAAAAAATAAATGGGGAATGTCCAAAAGGACACAGAAATACCCCTGCTACCTTATAACGTTATAAGGGGACATAACTCAAGAACTGAAAAAGTGAAGCTGCCAAAAATTTAACTTAAACTGAGTTTAGAGGTAATAAGCATTATATTGTATATAGCATTGATTTAAGTTGATTCAACTTCTATTCTGGACAAAGAAAGATAACTCCAATTTTCAAAGAAGATTATAATATAAAGCATTGGTTTTATGTGATTCAACAAACCATTCTGGACAAAGAAAGATAACTCCAATTTATTTACTTGAAACTACAAAAATGCTTGTTTTGGTCCTTTATTCCTAGACTGTTTGCCCCATAACATTTAAAATATATCTCAACCTTCTTCTTATTGTATTAAACATTGTGGTACAATTTCAGAACAATTGAAATACTTATACACAACTTATTGTTCTGACACTAGATAAATGCTATTTTTTGGCCCTTTGGGCCCCTAATTCCTAAACCTTAGGGACCATAACCCCAAAAATCAATCCCAAGCTTCCTTTTGTGATAATGATCATTGCCTTAAAATATTATTGATTTCTGTTTACTTATACTGAAGTTATTATCCGGAAACCATCTGTCTTTGGACGAAACTGACGACGATGACGATGTGACACCAATATACAACCGCAAATTTGTTGCTGTCGTATAAAAATGATACTTAACTATACTATGATATAATTTGATGTTCTGACGTAAACTGTGAAATTGGCAGTGCATCATTTGAAATGTGCAACATCAGTATACTAATATCTGCCTTAGACTCTTTATTTGTGAAAAATAAAGTTTTCAAAAGCTTTACTTTCGTTTTTAAAGCAAAACCTAATACCGAATGTTGACTTGACAACGGTAAAACATGGACCAGAGATGAATACATAAAAATCTGTGTACGTTTTCAAAGCACAACAGAGTGTGAGAAGCTCTTCCACATTATTTCTTCCAAAAAATATTCGAAATGAGTTTTAGATAAGGGTTTCAATAATAATTTTAGCATTTTTGAAGAAATTTATCATCATGTCAGATTAATCATCATGTCAATTTTAGATATGTGGGGCTGTTTAAAGCAAAAGGTTGGGTCAAAAACATTATTATGTTAAAATGACTGTCTCTTAAGAAATCCTTGGACACTACAAAGTAGATGACCGGTTCATGCTTATAACAGCCAGACAATGTCCAGTAAAAATGTAAATCTTCTGAATATATGACCATTTTGGGAGCCATGGAGACAACTCTCTATACGATACCAAATGACACAGAAATTAACAACTATAGGTCCTGGTACGGCCTTCAACAATGAGCAAAACCAATATCGCATAGTCACCTATAAGAGCTTTTTAACCACTTTTGAGAGTTGAAAATATAAACAAACAGGAAGTTTCAAGTTTATCATGAAATACAATTATCAAATAGCTGGAAATAATCATATTTTTTAACTTATTACTTGTAAAATTGTTTGAATATGACTGATAAAGGCTTACATCATTTATTTTGGCATAAATCATTTTGCATCTTAAAATTAGGTGTTGAGTCTTGTAAACACATGCTCATATGAGTATTGTATTCATATTTGTATTTATACTTTAAAAACATATCTTGGGAATTTTAATGACTTGTAGAATCCACACAATATATCTTTTCCGTTATCTATTATAACACGACTAATAAATTTACCATCAGTATTTTTTAGATCATCTGGTTTTACATATAGAGATCTTATATTGTCAGTGGTGTTATAAATGTACTCCATCATGGTCGTGTTCCCAGAAACTACAAAGTAACTGTACTCAATTGAGTTTAACAAATAATCCCTTGGAATTTGTATTAATCTTTCAACTTCATAACTTCCATTTGAAAGTTTCCTGAAATTAAAAATTAGAATAGTTTATATGACATGAGAGAAAACCTGTAATCTACTTTAAGATACAATTCAACAGTATGTATTTCCAGGGTTTTTATTTAGCTATATAATTTTTTTGGTAGGGGTGTGCCATATTTGCCTAAAAAACGTACCCATTTTAATATAACATTCACTGAAATTCAGTACCTATAGTTATATAAATATTTAAGAAAGAATGACCTATACTTATATACAATATTTAAAATATGACCCATGCTATATAAGCACTAACTCATCATCACTCATAATTCATAAATATACCAGCTACCCTTAATTTTTTATATATGAATTGACATCGTTTATTGAAGATCAAATCAGGAGACAAATTTCCCGGGTTCATTTGGGAACTTATTTGAAAGGTGAACTTTCAAATGAATTGATTTAATTTAATATAATAATTGACCATTAATAATGTAAGATTCTCAATAGCATATTTATTTATGATATGTAGATCATACCCAAATCAATATACAGTTATCAAACGTAAATGCATTTTAATATATAGGATGTCATTAAAAAGGATTTTTATATAAAATCTCGCAAAATTATTACCCATATTTTTGGCACATCCCCGTATACCCAATAATAGGAAGTAACCCCCCCGTGGTGTATTGCTTTTATATATTTCTCCATTGTTGTGTATGGTATAGTTGTGACCAATTTGATAAAATTTGATAATGCACATATTGATTAAATTTCTCTTATACAATATCAAGCTTTATCAATTCTGATAAACACACTTACGATTTTCTACTAATTTATTAGAGGAACATGCACATATTCTTCAACTTTATTAAACCTTATGAAAACAATATTTATCTATACAAAATCTTTGAAAATTTCTAACTTTAAAAAGCAATGTTCACCAATATAGAATCTACATATTATATCTAACCAATTAATTTGTTGTACCATCTTTTCATTTAATATTCATTGTTTTCTGTATGTAACTGTATTCATATCCTATCATATTATACTTACTTAACTGGAAACAATTCATGTTTAGTGCTAGTCCATCCACCAAGCCTATCTAAGGAAAATCTTATATACGCAGTACAGCTATCATCATAAATTGATGAATGAATTATTGCATGAAAGAAAACATCAAAAGTTGAAGAATTTGTTGCTTTTCCTAGTCCTTTCTTATGTTGGCTTTCTGCAGACCTATCAAATGAAAAAATATGTAAACCTTGGGATCTTTCAATTAATAAAATAAAGAAGGAATTTTAATTTTATTTTATTTACATTTGAAATTGCTATAAAAGGAATTTAAAAAAAACTTTTATCAGTTATTTACTTTCGATTGGAAATCTTTAGATTTTTTCCATTAATCATTGACTTTGTCATGGTCATAATGGAATTCACTACAAAGCTTTACATTTTACTTCAGGAAAATGCTCAAAATTTACAAGAGGTAGTATCTTGGAATAAAATTTTCCTTAAATCATGAATTTAATTTTGTTGGTTTATTCATTTTTTTACCTTGCATCTGTTCCATTCTTTTGAGCTCTTTTCTCACTCTCCTAGAAAAAATAATCAACACATAATAATTAAACATATAAAATACTAAATCATTCAGAGATGGATATCTTGGTCTGCTTATTTTTAAACTGTTGAAACTATGGATTCATATAGGCTGAACTGCTCACATATATACTGTTCATTGTTTACTGTGGATTCATTTATTTTCTTGGTTACCATTTTGGGGGATTTAGGAAAATTGTACTTTAGTGAATATTTTATTAGGTGTTTTGACAAAAATTTGTACTTTGTCGAACATTTAAATTTATGGTTCATCTAAACCATGGAAATCCATGAAAAATTGTATCCAACATCTAATAATGAATTGTCAGGGAATGATGGTCTTCATCAGTTAATTTTAATCAATTTGAATAGATTCAGATTTTTCATATCGTGGGCCTTTTAACCAACCATATAGTATGGGGTTTTCTCAGTGTTAAAGAATGTACAGTTGCATATATATAATTGCTTACATCCACTAAATTTGAACTTTGGTGGATAGTTGTCTCATTGGCAATCATACCACATCTCCTTTTTTATATATTCACAATGAAAAGCATTGCAGGCCTTATCATATTCAGCACTCTATTCCTCATAATTCAACTTATATGATAGAAGAAAGTAAGCAAAGTCATTACAAGTCATAATTGTCAAGATGCAGATAAAATATGACGAAAGGGCTAATGATAATATCATTCAATATCTAAAATTCAAAGTATTGGCAAACAGCAAGTAAGCTGTAAACAGATGAGACCATTATAAGTACCTGAAAACTTATCACAGTCAAGTAACGGTTACCAAACATGAAGTCATTCTGTTTCACAGTTCTGAGAGAATGTAACAAAAGTATTTGTTTTTAGCACTTTGTTCTATAAATTTTGTCCTTTTGAAATATTTTTTAGAACCCTGGACTTACAATTATTCAGTAAAATTACAAATATTTAATGTACCTGTTCTTTGTTTCCTGCTTTATTTTCCTTTTCTTTCATTGCTTTTGTAGTTGCTCTTGTTATTCTTTTTGAATTTTCACTATCTCCTGGCTTATTTTCTGAACTTGCAATCTCCCTTTTCTCCTTTTCAGAAATCTTCAAAGATAAACAAGGAAATAAAATGCTAAATTTATGCTAGATATTCTGAAACAAGAGTGGATATGAGATCAAATGTAAACATATAATTAGGGTATTGTACATATAAAAACAAGAGTGCACACACTGAAATGTCTCCCTTCTTTACTAATCATTGATATTATGTTGATAGTCCTAGGTATAAAGCTTTATTACAACTGTCACATAAACTTAACATTAACCAAGATAGCTAAACAAAGACCAATGAACCATGAAAATGAGGTCAAGGTCAGATGAACCATGCCAGGCAGACATGTACAGCTAACAAAGCTTCCATACAACAAATATAGTTGACCTATAAATAGACCAAAACACAAAAACTTAACACTGTGCAATGAACCGTGCAATTGAGGTCATGGTCAAATAAAACCTGTGGGACTGACATATAGATCATAATATATTTCCATACACCAAATATAGTTGACTTTTGGCATATAATATTAGATAAAAAGACCAAAACTTAAAAACTTAACTTTGACCACTGAACCATGAAAATGAGGTCAAGGTCAGATGACATCTGCCCGCTAGACATGTACACCTTACAATCATTCCATACAACAAATATAGTAGACCTATTGCATAAAGTATGAGAAAAACAGACCAAAACACAAAAACTTAACTATAACCACTGAACCATGAAAATGAGGTCAAGGTCAGATGACACCTGCCAGTTGGACATGTACACCTTCCAGTCCTTCCATACACCAAATATACTAGCCCTATTGCTTATAGTATATGAGATATGGACATGACCACCAAAACTGTCTGACGGGCATGAGGACCTTGCAAGGTATGCACATACCAAATATAGTTATCCTATTACTTATAATAAGAGAGAATTCAACATTACAAAAATTCTGATTTTTTTTTTTCAAGTGGTCACTGAACCATGAAAATGAGGTCAAGGACATTGGACATGTGACTGACGGAAACTTCGTAACATGAGGCATCTATATACAAAGTATGAAGCATCCAGATCTTTCACCTTCTAAAATATAAACCTTTTAAGAAGTTAGCTAACTCCGCCGCCGCCGCCGGATCACTATCCCTATGTCGAGCTTTCTGCAACAAAAGTTGCAGGCTCGACAAAAACTACAGACAATTTTTCTGAACTGTAACACATGTACTAAATGTGAATCAAAATCAATAAAACTATTGTAAAGGGTTCTGTGGATTCGTGAATGAAACTGTCAGTGTAAAAGTGTAATGTTGACTGAATTAAGCAAGTCCATTTATCAGTCAAATACACAATTTCTTTTTAAACATCAAATTTTGTTCTTCATATGATATTTCCTGATCTTGAAGATTGCCTATTATCCAAGTTTCATAATAATCCATGAAGATTTACACTCGTAGTACATCCCCAAATCAATAACCAATTTTTCCTTTGATTAAAAAGCTTCTTCCAGATTCAATGAATGTTTGACAAACATTACCACCAGACTGTATATCTACAACTGCAAAATAGTTGAAGTTCTTTTATCAGTAAAAGATTAAAAAATGTATCTGTGTAGCTATGTGTAGACCATTTATTTCCATATGTTATGCTCATTATTACAAAACTTGCATTGTATATGTTAAGAAAAAATATTTGGTTTTTGTGATTTAAAGAATGATGACAAAAATGGAGAACACAAATATTGTAAACAATGAAGCTGACGTAATTCTTCTATACATATTTTTTTTACAACCTACAGATTCAAGTCTTTCGAATAAAAAACCATAAACAAGCAAATCAAAAATTGCAGCTTTTCCTGATCAAACCCATTGTTTGAATTTTCTCTTGAATTTAGATATTAAAACGTCATGGTTTATGCATACATCACTTTTGCTACTCTCTGCATTTGTATTATTCATAGTATCTGTAGTAACTTTTTGTCCTTTCTTTGTGCTTTCTACTTCAGATGTTGTACTGGAATTATCTTGAGGTGGGTCAACACTGCTTCCTGATTCTTGAATTCCATATTTTTCAGCATCACTTTGAGCAGTCTGTTAAAGAAAAGCATTACTGAATTCAATGTTTTTAAATCATTGGTTTCTAAGTGGTCAGTTTTTATTGGTGGATGAAGCTGAAGTGCTTAGAGTAAAACACTTTACCATTATTATTTGCACAATACCAATTTTCATGGATTTCTTGGGTACAAGTATAAGAATTTTCTACGGCTTTGTATGCAGGCTTGAGATCTAACAAAATATGTTTAACCCTGCCACATTTCTGTGCCTTTTCCAAGTCAGAAACCTCCAGCATTTCTAAGTTTTGTATGGTTTTTTTTAAATTTTGGTTCAATAATGTTTTGCATAATTTAGTCTGATGTCCATTTTTGTGGAGATTGTCTCATTGGCAATCATACCAAATCTTCTTTTATATATTCTCTTTTTCATGCTGATATTAAAGCAAGTGTAATGAAAAATATCTGAGGTTGTTTTAAGTAGCATGTTGGCAATGTTAAATACTTATGCATTACATCAAGAGTAAATTTGAAATGTCACAAATTTGCAAGCATAAAGAACTTGCAACCATTGATGATCTGCATGGATGGAAATAGTTGGTTATATGCAACAAACCTTTTCCAAATTGTCGTTTTCTCCTTTAATCTTTTTTATTTGTCCTCCTTCCTCATTAGCTTTACGTTTAGATGATCTTTCTTTGTTTTCATTATTTTTGTCCTCTCCACCTGCTACAGATTCAGTGTCTGATATTAGAACAACTTCATCTTCTGTTTCTGTCTGATCTCCTTTAACCTTTTCATTATCTGATATTATAATGACTTCATCTTCTTTCTCTTTATTCTCTCCATCTACAACAAAGAGATGACAATTTTTTGGCACATTTAAGATATATATTTGAGACTTGTAAATGGGTGTATTCCACCTGATAAGTATATATATATATGAAACATAAATAGTATCTAAAAAGTTTAGCTTTTTTTTAAGTTTATCTGTTTGGAATTTGCCACAGCTATATGTATGAAGTGTTAAATCAAAACACTGTCGTATACTGTATACAGCTATATAAATGTCCAAATCCGATATTTAACATGAATTTCAGTTTTCTGTTTTATTTCTATATATATCCTTTATATTGAACTGTTATTTCGTTTCAGTATTATATCATTTTCAGTGACTTTTACAGTGAGTTGCTTGTAGGTGTTATGGTAAAATTTTACCTATAGCTCAACCTGTTTTTAAAATTGTCAACACAATAGGGACATTTAAATTGACCAGTTGGTATTGTTAGATTTAAATCTACCTTGATGCTACCTGTAAAAAAATTTATTCACCTAACCAAAAGTTTCAGCATGCTTTTTTGCTGAACTTTTTTTTACCTAGGATTATTCTATTGAGAAATTTTTATTTTACTGTCATTCAAAATCTTATGAGTGATCAAGCCAAACAAGAATGACTATATCATATATTTTATTTTCTTGCAGTTACATGTAATTTAAAATTGCATGACCTAAAATGCACTACATTTCATCTAAATGTTTGCATAGCCACTACTAGCAGTGTTTAATACCCTAAATAATCCAGTCGTAATATTTCACTCACTTTAATGAAACCTCAAAATCATATTTGAATAAACAATTTCATTAATTTATTTACACTAATATTTGACATCTCATCCAGAATTCCAATGATTTTAAATAATTCCCAATTTTATTCATTTTTCACTACTTCACTAGATTTTTTTCTAAATCCATAGTATAAATTCTGATTAACTTCCAATTATATATACAGGTATCCTAATTTAACAGGTGCAGAATCTATACATAATTCAGAATCATTTCCATTACTATATTCCAAATAGTTATCCTCACTTATATTTTGTAATATTTTATTTATATTTTTACTATATATCACCTGATTTTAATATATCCACAGAAAACATTTTATTTCATTTCCTATAATAAATTTCCAAATCAAACAATATTTGATTCAGAATTTTATAATGACTATTTCCAATTTCACATTCACTTAAAACATTTCCTCATGTTAGGAATATTTTAGAATATTTTACTTTCATTTTTCACTTTATCACTAGATTAGACTATATCCACTGCATTACTTCAACATTTTATTTCATTTCCTATAATAATTTCCAAATCAAACAATATTTGATTCAGAATTTTATAATGACTATTTCCAATTTCACATTCACTTTTAAAAAACATTTCCTCACGTTAGGAATATTTTAGAATATTTTACTTTTATTTTTCACTTTATCACTAGATTAGACTATATCCACTGCATTACTTTAACATTTTATTTCATTTCCAAGATCCCATTTAAATAGGGAATCATCTTAAATTTGTAATAGATCCCAAAATTAATAATGAATATTTCAAAAATCACATTTAAAGCCACAGAAACATGTTGGATGAACTCACACTATATCTCCTACTTGAATTCCAGTTTTGAAATCTTTAAATCTTTGACATAACTAAATCCCATCGTATGAAAAATTGAATTCCTTTAGTGAACGCAGCATTTTATGCACAAAAGTCCCACTAATATTATAATAGATTTCAAAGAAAAAACACAGCAAGGTATACTCCAAAATTATTTCGAATTTTATATGTACAACATCATATGTAAGCCCCACAAAACGGTTTGAATGAATTATTTCCTCCTTGATGTCCTTCATGACAATAAAATCTTGAAAGAAACACATCACATTTTAAGAAGCAAAATTGCTATAAAAAGTCTGAGTAGTGAATTCAAATAAAATAAATCCAATATTGTATGCACAATGACACCAAAAGATTTAAAACATTGCAAATAATAATCCAAAATGAGAATCTTGAAGGGTCATGTGAAGAAAAAAACAACATATCCCTCTGAAAATTTAAACTGTAAACACCCTGAACAGCTATTTCTTGTTTCACTGGCAGCTGGACAATACTATGTATAAGGGTTCGATTTTTAAAGAAGCATTTTGGTGTAAAAACAGTTTAAATTTTCAAACATAGTAATACATATTTATTTTAATCTTTTACTGATTTAGAATTTTAGGTAAAAAAATAGATAAATCAAATATATCAGGGATTTAAAACAATGAAAACCAAATTATTTTCTTCCCTATCAATTTTTAATAGAATAATCCTAGGTAAGAAAATCTTCAGGAAAAAAGCATGCTGAAACTTTGGGTTAGGTGAATAAAAATCTGTACAGGTAGAATCAAGGTATATTTAAATCTAACAATACCAACTGGTCAATTTAAATGTCCCTATTGTGTTGACAATTTTAAAAACAGGTTGAGCTATAGGTAAAATTTTACCATAACACCTACAAGCAACTCACTGTAGAATCCTCAGATTTATAATACATGTAATATGTTATATAATTTTTTTCTTTTCCTTTCTTTTCTGAAAATCGTAACAACTTAATGTAAATCATTGCACAGTTCTATCCAATTTAATAACATGATGTTCCATGAAGATTTAACAAATTTATTTATGCCTAAAAAAACAAACATTTATCAGTAAAAAATATCTCTGGATATACTATCTTTTCAATGAACATAAAAATATCTTAAATTTAATTCAGGAACCCCAATCACATAAAATAAGAGAAGCAATGGAATATGACAGATGTTAAGTGATGGATGTAGCTCACAACATGTACAATTCAGGCCCTGGTGAACTTATGAACTTTTACAAAAACAAACAAAAAATCGATGACAGTCGAACAAATAAATTATCTTTTCAAAGTTGACAGAAAACCTTTTCTTCTCTTGGTTGCTACAAATGCACTATCTTGTTCAGAACTTCTTTTAATTCCACTTCTGTGTAAATTTGATAAACTCAGCATCCCATCTGGTTCTCTGGTCTTTATCTGTGTAAATTCTGTAGGGAAGGGAGGAATTTCAAAATATTGTTTAACTTTTTTGTTGAACAGATTCATGTCTAATATTTTAAAAATATATACAAGAAAATCAATCTGTTATTACCTTAGAAGAGCTAAAATATTATGTTGCAAAGACCAGGAAATGTTTCAGTTAAAATGAAACTTAAAACAAAATTGCATCGAAATCATATAAACAATTCACTGATTACTAATGAATGACCTTGATCAGACCTAGAATTTACAACATAAAAATTATCATATTGTCCAGTCAAAGTTGATATAAAACTGTTTAGGTGTAATTTTCCAGAAGTGGAATTTGCAACATCATCATGATCATCAGATCATCTCAAAAGTTAACTTTATCTTCTTTTTTCTCTCTCAAAATATCCTTGTTTGACGATTAACAAATCGTTGAATACAATTCTAATATGACGTGCTTCTTAGGCTTTGTGAATAAACCCATGCTCTAAATCCAATAAAATTTGTTTGCACATGCGTATATTGACTACTGCAGAATAATGCATTTTATCAAATTGGCATGCATTTGATATATTTCATTAACTTAAAACACTTCCAAACTCTAAATTGATGCACATGTTGTTACTAATTCATTTATTATGACTGTAATGTGTTTCATTCTGAAATTGACATATTTGACCCATATACCACGACTGTTCATGCTGGCTGTTCAAAACTCCTTCCTCAGAAAAATCACAGTGCCAGCCATTTGCCTCTTTACAAACAAAAAAGGAGGTTCATGGAAGAGCCTACACAAACGCATTACACTTATATACATTTGATATAGAAAATACCATAATTGTCCTAATCAGAATCGAAATAATTGATGCAAGCTATACTTCATAGTAGTTTTAACATGTGTATATAGCTCGGGCAAAAATAATCACAAATATAATGCCTAATCATGTTAAAACTACAATAAAGTATAGCTTGCATCAATTATTTCTTCATTTTAAACTAGATAGGTTAAGAAAACTCAAGTGATGTCAGCAGAGAACTTTTTTGAAGCGGTGAAATGATATATGATATGATATGATATGATACATATGAAAAGATACATTTAGCTCTTACACTACCAAAGTAATTCATACCCTCTCAGAAATGTTTCATGAAAAAGAATAGGTACCTTTCTCTTTTTGTTGTTGTTTATCATTTTCATCAGGTATACTCTTATCCATTTCTGCAGAAGAATTGTTTAGCTTTTCTATGTTCTGGTTACCGCTACTGTCGCTATGGTCAGACTGAGGACTTGTTATTTTCATCTCCATATTGGTCAAGTCATATTCTTAAATATTACATTGATTGATTGATTATTAATTGATGTTTACCTTATGCTGCCTAAGCACCAAAAAAAACTATGTTGCAGCAAATTTAAATATATGTAAACACTATAAGAATTTCTTAATTGTTTGTGAAGTTGAAAACATCTACTAATAAGTATTAAATTTTCAGATGAAAAATCAAAAATGATTTTTGAGAAAAAATATCCCCTATGCCTGCATGTGCCTGAACAGACGAACAGATGAACAGACTACAAACAAACGCATGGACCAGAAAATATAATGCCCATAAATGGGGCATAAAAACTCAAGTTTAGTCTAAATTTGTGATTGTCAAGGTACAGGGCTGCGTTCAATATCGTAGCAGCTACGTAGTGCTACGTAGATTTTCACTATTGAACGTGTAGCTACAGACTAGTTGTTACATAAATATTGATAGCAGCTACGTAGCCGCTACGTAGCTGCTACGATATTGAACTTTTGCATAGTTTACCTGTTTGTATTGGTTCATTTGTTTCATATTTTGTTTCTGTAACATCCATATCCTCTGCTGTCTTATTCTCTGAAGAATCTTTTGAATTGTCTGTTTCTGCTGTAGATGCTCCTATTTTCAATGCTTGTTTTTTACTGTCACTCAAAATGTTTTCAGCTTAAATAGTAAAATTCTACATACATTTCAGAAACACATATTTGATCTAAGTTTTTAATTTGTATATTTATATATGTGGAATAAAACACAAATTGAAGAGAATATAGCTGACAGCACGTCAAAAATATCAAAACAAGAAATTACTTCATATACTACTGATTAAATATTTCCTTTACATAGATTATTTTAGGTTTTTAAAACAACATGGATATTCATGGCTAAAGTAAAGGATATTCAAAGTCCTGTTATGAAATGTAGCCGAGCAACTTCCTAGTGTTGAAAGACCTTAGAGAATCTATTTATTCCTATACTTACCTGACAAGGTCAATGACATTGACTTAGAACATTGTGGTGTTCTCACTAACATCAGCTACTTTAAATCATCCTGCAGACATGTCTTGTGTTGAGAGAAATATTTTTAAGCACATTGTACTCAGTAACATCCTTGATAGGAAGATTTGAGTTATATTTGTTTTAAACTGAATTAGCAACTTTAAAACAAATATCCACCTAATTGTATTTCCTATAGCTTCTCTGATAACATGATTTTTTTTTAAATCTACTGACATTTTGATATTTAAAGAGAATAAAAAGAATTTGGAAAATTTTACATTTATATATCTATTCATCATTCAGAGTATTATCCCTTGTCATTAGACCATACAGACCCATACCTTGTGATTCAATGCTATTTTGATCTGTCAGTCCTTGACCTCCCTTGTCCACTAGACTAGAATGTTCACTGTCATCTAGTTCAACAGTTTTTTTATCTGACATATTTGAGATCGCCTTGTCTTCTGGCCCAGCATTTTCATTGCCTTGCGGTCCACCACTTTCTTGATCTCTCATCCCTGGACCTTTATTGTTTATTTGATTGGAACTCCCATTCCATTTTGGTTCGCAAGTCTGTGAAACTATCTGTCCAGAACTGTCTTTGCCATCTGGTCCAATCAGTTCATTACCTTGTGATTTGTCAATCGCTTGATCTATCAGCACTGACACATCATTGTCTACTGGACCAATGTGGCTACTGTTTTGTGGCTCAACAGTCTGTTGATCTGTTAGCCCTGGAATTTTGTTGTCTGATGGACCCCCTTGTTCACTTCCTTGTGGTTCATTACTCTGTTGATCTGTTAGTCCCAAACCATCACCAGTTTCTAAAGTCATCACACCTTGTTCATCAGTGGTGCTCCTGGGAACATCTGATTCAACCTTAGCAGGATTCAATTGGCTACCATCCTGCTGTACAATTTCTATAAAAAAGAAAACAGTTGTTTGGTTATCTGTTGTACAACTTTTTATTGTAATAACTACATCGTAATAAAATGAGTTGCTATATCTACCTCAATATGTTGTTTTTTTATTGTAAATGTTTTTTTACTATTAATTTCTGTTTGAACATTTTCCATGTAATCCTACAGCCTAATTTGTGTCAATATCATAGTGAGTACGTGAAAGTCCAAAAAAATAAGACAAAAAAGTCATGAAACACTACATCACACTTTCATATCCATCTGCATCAATTTATCATTGATGGCACTCATTTATACAACCTAACGACGTTAACTATTGCAATGTTTTATAGAAGTAAAATCAGTTTTACTAATTGTTTCATATTCAAACCAAAAAAAAAAAAATGCTGTAAAGATATATTTCCAATAAAAAGAATAATGTCATTTTATTTTTTTATAGTGAAATCATCAGTTATCCCTAGTATACTCCCTTTATATTCTTATTGATGCAGTATCAAAAATGCAATTAATCTATTTCATCAGCAATTTGTATACCGGTATTTTGTCTTGATCTTACTGCCTAAATTTTATTCCAGATGGCACCTGTAAACAATACTCCAAAATGTTAGGCAATGAAAATAAACATGTTTAACCCCGCCACATTTTTGCGCCTGTCCCAAGTTAGGAGCCTCTAGCCTTTGTTAGTCTTGAATTATTTTTAATTTTAGTTTCTTGTGTACAATTTGGAGTTTAGTATGGCGTTCATAATCACTGAACTAGTATATATATTTGTTTAGGGGCCAGCTGAAGGACGCGTCCGGGTGCGGGAATTTCTTGTTGCATTGAAGACCTGTTGGTGACCTTCTGCTGTTGTCTGTTCTATGGTCGGGTTGTTGTCTCTTTGACACATTCCCCATTTCCATACTTAATTTTATCACACTACAAGGCAGTTATGTCACATTTTTTCATGTAGAACTGTCACCTTTTTAACTTACCTGTTACAGATTCTGTTTTAGCATGTTTAGTATTGTTACATGCCAAAAGGATTGGTGGAGCTTCCCAAATTTCAGGGCTGCTAGATCCTGAACTGCCATGTTCCTCCTTGATTGAAGAGGTGGTGTTATCTAGGCTTTCTATCTTCTGCTGAGTAATTTGTAATTCTAGTTTTAATAGTGCATCTCCTGGTAAATCATCGTTATCTGAAATAAATGAGTAAGAATAATAATAAAAATAGAACAAAAACAATAAGCTTTCCCAATATGAAAGGGAGACTTAATTAAATTAAACAAGTATACACATCTCATCTTGCTAAACATATCCTCACTCATATTTCAAAGTGATGGAAAATAGGAAGTAGGTGTTTGAATGATCTAAAATGTGCACAAATGATACAACTCATCACTATTCAACTGATGACCAATTCTGAAATCATATTATGAAGTTATATTTTTGTTTCAGAATATATATATATAAAAGTGATAACAAATTAATAGTCTATTCAACTTATTATAATCATGTGACATGTATCTTTCACACAAATCCTTTACAATGTATTTGATTGGCTGACAGCAATTGAGAGGCAATCCAATATCATATTTTATTTTCATATAAAATACAAAAGCTATGACTGTATGTGCTATTGTTGACACACGATCATGGGTGTAGGATAACAATGTAAATGTAAGAATTGAATGGTTTTTTTTAAATTTATAGGGTTGTAAAAGAAATGATCGTGGACATATTTCTAATATGAAGGGCTTTAGCAAAATGTGTGTTGATCAACGCTTTTACATCCCTAAAAAATTATAAAAAGAAGTATATGTGTATATTGTTTATACACGTTATATCTGATTTGAAAAATTTAAGGTGTTTGAAAACTACCAAGACATATCATGACTTTGTTGGTTAGCTGACATGCAAAACATTGCATTGCCATTTACTACAGTAATAATAGGTGTCCTGTCCTACCCAAAATTTGCAGTGAAATTATCAACTTACTACTTGTATCAGGTGTATTAGATGTGTCTTGAGGTGTACCACAAGATGGACAGAACCTGGTTCCAGAAGTCAACACTGCGTTACACTTCTGTCCATCTTTTTTAGTACCGCAGCAAACTCTGTCAATAAATAGAGCAGGGTCAATTTTCCATCCACAGCTCTGACAGAATTTGGATCCTTCCACTACAATTTTATCACAAGATGGACAAAGTGTTGTCTTAACAGGAACTGGAGTCTGTACTTCAGTACCACATCCGGTGCAGAATCTGGCTCCTGTAAGAATCTGAGCTCCACAGGATAAACTTGAGCATTTCATTTTAGTTGATGACCTTCCACCTAAAAAAAAATACTGATTTAACAAGATAGGCATGAATATCATTTCATGGAAAATAATTTGTGTAAAATTTGTGATACAAATGCTGGAAGATAATTTTTTTTTACTAGCTATAGTTTTATCTGATTTAAATGGAGAAATGTTTTACGATTTTGACACGGGCACTAGCTTGTCTCTGAACATCTGAACATATTGTTTTCAAGATCAAGGGCTATAATGCACTTTGATGCCAAAGTAGCTGTAACAAATCAATACACAATAGTATGCTCCCTTTATATTCTTAGTGATGCAGTATCAAAAATGTAATTAATCTATTTCATCAGCAATCTGTATATATTTTGTCTTGATCTTACTGCTTTGTACATGTTGTAAATAAAATAATTAAATAAGAAAATACTGGGCTATTACAAAAGTTTACAAATTATTTAAATTGTAGATACAAGATGTCATGAGGTGTGCGCATGGTCTGAAGGTCTATTAATCATAATGAACTTTAATTTAAATCAACCCATTATCATGGGTACTGCATTATACATATAGCAGTTCTCTGTTGGAATGCATTAATTGTGCTTGTGAGGATTTTCAAAAAAATCAAAATAAAAGTGAAAGTGAAAATAGATTTTGTGGTTCAATAGAAACATGAGAAAGGAATTTAATACATGTTCTACACATAATACACACATTGTCTATACATAGTGTATATATATTTAAATATACTAGAACACACCCGTGATATCGCGGGTCCGTGACTGAATTAAAGTATATAACTATGCGCAAGCCTTATCTTAGTATTAGTACTGTCATCTGATAAAGTCATGCCGATTATAAGATACACAATTTTCTCTGCTTTCAAATCTTTCTGTTTAAACCCGTCGAACTGGAACTTATCAATTATTGGTAATATTAATTATTTGGAAAACAAAAGGTCCTGGAATGGAGTATTTTTTAATCAACAGCATTGTCCTATATTAGTTATAGATAAAGTTGAATATTATTCTTTGATTCGCTGTTTTACGTCATGCCCGCTAACAAATTGAAACTCATTTTTAGTCCAGATTTTTAGTATTCGTATTGTTATCTTAGAAAGTCTTACGGATTAAAATACTACAATAGGTAACAATTTGACAATTTAGTAGTGTCAACCCTAGGCCTGTGATTATATGACCCGTTTATATAGCATATTAATCCTGAATACACCGTTTGGTGGTGCGACTGTCAGATGCGGAACGTACAGGTGATTATACTATTGGTATCGGTATCGGACTCGACCCGGAACTTCCTAATTATTGGCAGTATTAATTACGTGGGAAACAAAAGGGCCTGGAGTGGTGTAATTTTTAATCTACACCTTTGTACTATATTAGTTGTATATAAAGTTGAATTCTTTGATTCGTCGTTTTTACGTAATGACGGCTGACAAATTGGACCTCGTAATTTTAGTATTATAGATATATCGTAATCGTAAGGGACAACATCAAAAATTCAATGTACAAATGATGTAGGATAAAAAACTTAATTCACATAGTTTTTTCACTGACCCCCACCCCCTCTTAACTTAATTTAGGAAAAATTGATTTACCTATATGGATATAGGTAAAATCGATTTTGGATTAACAAAACTTGCACTCAACGACACCTGTTTCAATATATTCAGTCATTTCATATTAAAAGAGGGACGAAAGATACCAAAGGGACAGTCAAACTCATAAATCTAAAACAAACTGACAACGCCATGGCTAAAAATGAAAAAGACAAACAAACAAGAGCACACAAGACACAACATAGAAAACTAAAGAATAAACAACACGAACCCCACCAAAAAACTAGGGGTGATCTCAGGTGCTCCGGAAGGGTAAGCAGATCCCCTTACCGAAAAAAAGCCTGCGGCAAACATTTTCCACAAGTTTGCAGCAAACATTGCCGCAAGCATTTTACCATGCAAATGAAGTTTGCTGCAAACATAATTATGCAAATTAGATTTGCCGCAAGCTTGCGGCAATTGTTTGTTGCAAACTTGCAGGAACTACACATATACTAAGGTCATGTGTGAAGACACATTCAATTTATCTCTTTAAAAAATTACACAGCAACATTTTTAAAAAGTCAATTCCTGTCTTTATACTAACTGTCATTGGAAGAATTCTTGCAAACTCATGAGATTTAACGAAATACATACATGCATTTGAGTTTTGAAAAAGGGGCAGGAGTCATTCTCAAATGACATAATATCTTCATCTTTTATATAAGCTTTGGATTTCAAATATTTTGGCCACGAGCATCACTGAAGAGACATGTATTGTCGAAATGCGCATCTGGTGCAAGAAAATTGATACCGTTAATTTTATTACTATCACTGGGTCGATGCCTCTGCTGGTGGACTATTAGTCCCCGAGGGTATCACCAGCCTAGTAGCCAGTACTTCGGTACTGGCATGAAAATACGGATTTTTTTTGTGTTATTAAAATTTGCTGTTACAAAATGATAGAAATTATTATAAATTAAGGAATGTATCTCCCTCATGCAAAGCTCTGATTCCTTTCACGGATTTGGCTATACTTTTTGGACCTTTTGGATTATAGCTCTTCATCTTTTATGTAAGCTTTGGATTTCAAATATTTTGGCCACGAGCATCACTGAAGAGACATGTATTGTCGAAATGCGCATCTGGTGCAAGAAAATTGATACCGTTAATTTTATTATATATATACCTGTATTAAAAAATGAACAAGGTAAAATCTCAAATGTGTATTGAGACTTTAAAGCTAGGTAATAATTGCATTACAGAATTTAACTTAATCTTAATCATGTTAATAAATATGATCATGATGGTGCAGTACATCAGTTACAAATTCAAACTTATAATGGCTTAAGTTTTTCAATAACACATACATCATGTACATGTATATATATAGTTGCTTACTTAATTATGTATTATGACAACATTAATTATGGCATTAAAACATGAAGTTCTATGAATCATTTGTACTTACAAAATTACATACTGATTATCCCATATTATTGAACCAAAATGCCTCCTTGATCTCTTATATATGTGAAATGCATTTCCAAACACAACCAACATGACATAGCCACAATTTCAAATTGTTAGCATCCAGTAAGTGCCAACTAGGCATGCCCAGTCAATATTGTGTAATTCCTGCAATGTTCTGGCAAACATATAGAATGGTCAAAGTTTTCTGCAATCTTGGGGCAAACATATAGAATGGTTAAAGTTTTTTGCAATCTTGCGGCAAACATTCTTTATTATTTTAAACTTTCTGGCAATCTTACGGCAAACATTGATGTTTCTTCAAACTTGCCGCAAGCTGGCAGCAATGTTTGCTGGAAGTTTGCAGCTAGCGGCAAACATCTGCAAATGTAAATGCTCTTTTGTTCCGATGTTGAAAAGTTCCGGGCGGAAAGAACTAACTAGCCGAAAAGTTCCGCAGGAACTTAATAACTAGTTACTTTGTTCTTCCTCTGGTTTAAAGTTCCACCGGAGCAAAGTGACTAGTTGAAAAGTTCCAACGCAACTTATCAACCAGTCACAAAGTTCCATTTGGAGAATTGATGCAAATTAATTAAAGCGTAACATATTATATTTGAACCTTGAGGGGGGATAGGAGGGGTCTTGATCCCGAAATCCCGGACTTGAAAAAACAAAATCCAGAGGTCCCGAATTTAAATAAAGCAAATCCTGACATCCCGAAATCCGAAAAAAAGGATTCCCGGATCCCGAAAGGGTCAATCCCGAAATCCCGAGCTTAAAAACACCCGATCCCGGAGTCCCGATAAAGGTCCTATCCCCCCTCAACCTTTCAAAGGGAAACCAAGATACTGATTACAAAAGTCAAAAGGAACTTATCAACTAGCCCAAAAGTTCCTCCTCATGTGGGTACTTTTAAAAATATCAATTTCAGATTAATGTATAACTATGAATTACAACTTGTTCCGTTATGAAGGCAATATTCTGACCGAATTAACTAGTTGTTCTGTTCCGCCAGAACTATTCAACTAGATACATTGTTCCCGGGACTTTTAAACTAGCTACTTTTTTCCGGAACTTTTTGACTGCACTCAGAATAAAACAACTAGTTGGAAAGTTCCATCGGAACGAAATAACTAGTTGAAAAGTTCCGCCGGAACGAAGTAACTGACGGAACATACTGGCTGTTACACAAACACTATTTTCTGTGTGCCTGCAAACTTTGCCACAAGCTTAAAGCAAGTCTGCTGCAAGTTTGTGTCAAACAATTCAGTTTCATAAGGGTCCTGCTCCACATGTAGCACCCTTCGTGTTGCTTATGTGATAACAAATCTGGTAAATAGTCTAATTCGGTAGGTCACATTCATGAAAGGGAAGGGGATTGTAGTTACGACGTAAAGAACATATCCGATATCATTTGTGAAACGGTTATTCCATAACGGTCAACCAACTCGTTAATTTGTCCATCATTATTTATGACTTCATGCTTGAAGTAGAACTTACCAACAGTTTTGTAGCAAGTGTTTACATCTTCCGCGTCTGTTTATTAAATATAGATATAAAAGCAGCGTGTTGTCTTTGATAAGCGTGTTTCCAAGTCTGGTATACAATGTTCTCTCTGTAGTCTGTAGATTGGAACTTTTCAATCCTAAAACGAAACTACATTTTTCATTGGTGGATAAAAGAGTCATGTGTCTGATTTCCCGGGAAATGTCTGAAAGTGAAAGTAGATATATATTATCTAATCTCATTTATTAGTTATATTTCAACTCAAAGATACGGTTAAGAGTTTTAGATAAAATTGCTAATAGTATCTAAAATGTTAATTATTTCCTAAAGATGCAATTAAATTAAAACCACAGGTTATCAAACTTTTAGGTCAATCTCTAATTATAGATCTATGCACGTGAATTTTAATAGGCACTGGCTACGATTATCCACAGAACGTACCGATAAGGACAACAAGTTTTAGCTTTCTAAAAAGCTCTGAACTGCTTCGCTTTTCACTAATTTAATGTTATTATATATGTGTGCATGTGGTTGTTAAATTAGTATTGGAAATGTGGTATTTTTAAATATTGATTGATATAAAATGGATGTACTTTAAGAGTGTGCGCTATACACTCATACTTTAAAAAAAATGAATTTCTGGTTGAAAATTAAAGCAATTATATTAAAATACTAAGAAATCTGTCTCCGGATAAGACTCAAAATTATTGTCACATGCAGTTACTATAACATGTAAAATTTTGAATGATCAAAAACGACAAATCTATTCATGTGTGTAGCATAACGATTTACTGTAAGTTTTCGTATGCCACGGTTGTTTTTCATATGGCAGTGGCTATGTTGTTGGCTCCGGGAAATAAGCAATTTATTTCGAGGTTTGCTATGTTGCCGGTCTTGTTTCATGATCTTTTTTTATTGAAATCTTTAACGTCGAAACTGTATGGCAGACTACACTTCGTTGTAACAAGAATTTGTTAAGTCTTACTATACAAATCCTTGGTTGTAACAAACAAAAAAGCTCGAATTAAACGCTATGTTTTAACAAGGATTTGTATATCTAACTATGCAAACCTTGGTTTTAAAATTAACTAAGCAATTTATATCGAGTTTTGCTGTGTTGCCGGTCTTGTTTCAAATTGTTTTTTTGTCAAAATCTTTGACATCGAAACTGGAAGACTACACCTTGTTGAAAAGGACAGCTATACGTGCAAACGTGGTACAGTCATGGACTTTAAAATTTATGAAAACTGGAGCACATAAGCACTTTTTAGAAGCAATCGATTCCAGGTTAAGGTGCTATAATGTTCTGCTGTGTACATGGCGCACTTGAAAACCACAAATCCATCCACTGCATCATTGAATGTTTATGTATCTTCGTTTCTCATCACTTGGCGTCCGTTGTCTGTCGTCCGTCGTCGTCGTCCGTTGTCGTCCGTCGTCGTCGTTAATTAACTTTTTACATTTTGAACTTCTTCTAGAGAACCACTGAATGGAATGAAACCAAACATGGCATGAATGTTCCTTATGAGGTGTTGACCAAGTGTTGTTACTTTGTAGCTGATCCATCATCAAAGATGGCCGCCAGCGGAGGACTTAGTTTAACATAGGACCCAATGGGAAATGCATACAAATGACTTCTTCTAGAGAACCACTGAATAGAATGAAACCAAACATGGCATGAATGTTCCTTATGAGGTGCTGACCAAGTGTTGTTACTTTGTAGCCTATCCATCATCCAAGATGGCTGCCAGCGGGGGGGGGGGGGCTTAGTTTAACATAGGACCTTATGGGAAATGCATACAAAAGTCTTCTAGAGAACCACGGATTTTTCCGAATTGAAAGAAATCAAACATAGCATGAATATATTCCTTTTTTTATGAGGTGCTGACCAAGTGTTGTTACTTAGTAGCCAAATTTTATCTGTTTTTATATGATTTCAAAAACCCAAGTAGAGTCAGGTGAGCGATACAGGCTCTTAAGAGCCTCTAGTTTATCTTGCAACGACCAGGTATATAGTACATTTACCGTAACGAATGGCGTCCACATTTGCGTAGATATGACAAGCAGCACAGAAACTATAACATTGTCACAGATGCGCACTGGTTTCTATTAATGGGAAGGGGCAGTCGACCTAGATAGAAACAAGTGCATTTGGCAAGTTTCGCGGCTAAGGATGCTATTTTGCCAAAGCCGGTATAATAGCACCTATACGAGACTATTGCGCCAAAGCCGGCAAAATGCCACAACATTAATTTTACGCTATACTCGAGTAATCGCTCGGTGAAACATTTTTAAAATAGATTATATGAGATAATATAAATCAAAATTTAACCATTTAAAGGAAGGAAGATGAAAAAATATTTTTCTAGAGTTTAAGTTGTCTTATATATCGACCTTATTCAGTTATCAAGTTATGGTCACTTATACCATTAAAATAGTTGACGACTATCATTTTTTTATTGTGCAAATAGTTTTCCAATTTAATCTCATTTCTAACTTGTCTAAATTTACGTACTATACAGGTAACACGTTTTAAACTGTAATCTATATTTGAAAGTATTTCAAGAGTGTTTTTATCATACTTTTCTGTAACAAAAATGATATTGTTTAAGTGATTTTATTAGTAGTTTAATTTGACACAACTTTTTGGAATTTTGGACCTTCAATGCTCTTCAACTTCCTACTTATTTGGCTTTATAAATATTTTGATATGAGCGTCACTGATGAGTCTTATGTAGACGAAAGTTAACGTGCGTCTGGCGTACTAAATCATAATCCTGGTACCTTTGATAACTATTAAAAGGTTTATATAAATCATCATACATTCTTCATCAATATTAAATTTTGTATAAACTTTGTAAAAGTATCTGGTACCGGAAATCAGAAAAATTATTTCTAATCAACTTCAGTTTGTTAATATGACGAACCGAATTTTTGCATTACCCACCGACATTGTGTACTTGTATATGTGTGCGTTTGACATTTTTTTTTCACTCGAGACCAACCTTTTTTCACTTCCTTCTAAAACAAAAGACTTTTTCAAGAAATTTAAAGATTTGTCAAATTTTGTTGAAAGGTTAGTTATTACCCCTTAACAATAATTTTTAGTTATGCTTATGTATATCTGGAATGGATCAATATATTATATCCCAGGAGGTTTTACTTATTAGGGATTGGGCTTTTTTTTATGGCTGACCTGGGAAGAAACATTGAAAGTTTTTCTTTGTAACAACAAATAAATGCATTCAATTTTTATCTATATTATTAATTTCATAATTGTTCAATGAAATATTGAGAGAGTTAATAGAACTTTTTCATAATATGCCTGTTATAGTCTCACACACATTTACTTCACCTCCCCTTAATTTTAGTACATCGTTTCTATCATTTATTAAAGAATTTTTAAAGAAGTAAATCATAACCGAACTCCGAGGAAAATTCAAAACGGAAAGTACCTATTCAAAAGGCAAAATGAAAGCTTAAACAAATCAAACGAATGGAGAACAACCATAAGATTCCTGACTTGGTACAGACATTTTCTAAATTTATGTAAAAAATGGTGGATTAAACCTGGTTTTACAGCTAGCTAAACCTCACACTTGTATGACTGTCACCTAAATAACGTCAAATTTTAAAAGTTTTTCCTGAAGAATATGTTGAACTATCAGTCCATATTATTGTCGTCTACATATCCAACTGAAGAACAGAAGTTGTTCATGACTCACATGAAACAAATAATAAAATGAAGTTTGAAGCTCAAATTGATGACAAAAGAGGTACGATATGACACATGAATGAAGTATTAGACTCCTGTAAATCAATTCATTTTGAGGTGGGTTTTTTTCCAAAACAGGAGGTAAAAAATGCTGTCCTAGGTCAGCGTTCTCAATAAATGTAATCATGGTTTATTTATTGTGTCATTATAATCTTTGATGATTTCTATGTTGCATTTGTCGTCTGGTATTGTTTTCATCAGAACCTTTGTAATACATATAAGTGGTCAGTTTAGCTTTCCTCTGAATGACTGAAATTTCGCAAAATACTTTGATTCGTTTGCTTGATTTTGCAATTTTAATATTGTATGTTGCTCAATTTGTACAGCTAATTTAGTTGCCAGTTTGCCCATATAGGTTTTTCTCTACTTTTGCTAGAGGCATGTCACAATGAAAAGTCAGTTGACTTTGCAATTGACAAATTTACTAGACATAATTAACTCCTTACTATAACAAGAATTGCAATATGATTCATTCATTTATAGATGGCTAATTAACAAACTTTGACAGATATGTCAAAAGTAAGGGAACATGCAGTACAAAAAGATGATTTATAAAGCGGAAAACTATTCTCTTTTATAGTTTACCGTAAGAGCTTCTAGTGCTGTTTTTTGTCATGTAAGTGAGAGGTTTTGCTAGCTATGAAATCAGATTAAATCTACCTTTTTCTAATAAGGAAATTCCTGTATAAAGTTAGGAATATGACAGTTGTTTTCCATTTGTTTGAGTTTTTTTAGCCAAGTGTCAGTCGCATCAAATTCCAGCGATGTGTGACCAACACAAACAGACATATATTGACTTATAATGATTTTTTTTTAAATTGTTATTTGGATGGAGATTTGTCTCATTGGCACTCACACCACCTCTTTCTATATCTATATATGAATAATAGGTAAAAACGTCAAAAATAGGGGTACTGCAATCAACATTGTGTTATGATCTTAATCACTAAAAAACAAACAAATATGTAATGAAGAAGCACAAAAAGGAAGTACAGAGTCACGTCAAATGGATATCACATAAAACAGACTAAACAGTGAAAGTGATATTCCATAGAGTATTGATTTTAAATTAGTATAAACACACAAGTTTTGGGTCTCTTCATCTAATAATATCTGAATCAATATTAATTTTATATGGTCTGACTCGTTAAACTCTTTAGTTTTTGGTATTGATCAACTTGTCAGTTTGTCTTTTTTGTGTTCTGTATCGGTTTATCTGAGTGGTCTTTAGATATCTAGATCATATTGCTCTCTTTGTAGTTGTGTGTAGAAATGGTCACTAAAGATGAGCCCCCGACACCTGGAGCTGTACAATTACATATTTTGGTTCTAGATTGATATATTGAGGCCCATACATTACTGAACACTGTCGTGATGTTTTATAAGTTGTTGCTTCGGTTGGTATCCTCTTGATATGATGTGTTGATACTATAGAGTTGTGTTTCTAATGTGTTTCACGGACGACAGATATGAAGGACATTTTTGGTTCCATTTTGTTGACTTCTGATTTCAACAGTCCCCTACATTTGTAATGATATCACTCATCATAGTTTTCGCAGTATTGTTCATGTTTTAACGGGCTCTATCACATGTATTGCTGTTTGAAGAAGTACATCTGGATTTTCTATATCCAAGTATTTAATTGCGTTTTGGTTTTTAGCATTTTGTACGACCTCTCGGAAATTCCTTCATTGATAATCATTGATTCAATGAATATGTCAATATTTGCCTCAATAATGTTTAGTTATCTATTGTGTTGTTTACATTAATAAGTGCCTATAAATTCACATTGCGATAAGACGTGTCACGGTACTTGTCTATCCCAAATTCATGTATTTGGTTCTGATGTTATATATATATGTTATATTTGTTATTCTCGTGGGATTTTGTCGTTATATATATATGTTATATTTGTTATTCTCGTGGGATTTTGTCTGTGTGTTACATTTTAGTGTTATGTCGTTGTTCTCCTCTTATATTTAATGCGTTTCCCTCGGTTTTAGTTTGTTACCCCGATTTTGTTTTTTGTCCATGGATTTATGAGTTTTGAACAGCGGTATACTACTGTTGCCTTTATCTATACTCAAATAAGATACCTGGTTCGAAATGTTTTTTTACAACGGACGCGCGTTCGTGTACACAAAACTCATCATTAATGCTGATTAACAAAAAAAAAAACCGACAACCTCGATATGTTCGAAGTTGAGGAGAATTGATAACCCACAATTCCGAAAGATTATACAGCTTAAAGATTTGTTAACAGTCAATTTATAATTATGACAATATAAATGACAACTATGTCCACACAGAGGTGTTGACTACTCTATATCATTGTGTAGGAAACCTGCACTAGCAGTGACATTGCCACTGTGGGTTTAAATAAACACGCGTTTCGTCTTAATATGTCACATTAGTGATGCTCAAATTAACACAGTGAAAAACAACATGTAAAATAGAAATTTTAGTAACACTGGGGACCAAAAATTCCGAAAATATGGCGAACACAGTTCACTTAAAGGTAATATATTTCTGGGGAAGACAATCCTTAGTTTTATGTCAATAAATACGTTACCGTCATAAATTCTGAGTGCACCCATCTGCGCAAGTCTGACAGGCGGAAAACCCCAAAATAAAAATATCATCCAATGAGAAGAGGGATGACCAGTGCCCGTATAACCATGCCTTTATATCATCCATTTAATTTCCGCCTGCGCATCAAGACACACGTATTTTTTGTATTAGTACATAACTTACAGAGAAGACTGAAGTTTTTTGTTTTTTTCTATATTGAATATCGTAGGTATCCCCATACCATTATTTATTTGACATTTTTTGTTATTATATTGTTGTTATAAGTGTTTAACTTCATACTTATTTAATTATGGAGTTTAATGCTCCCAGTCCTTCCGAGGCCATTACAGGTAATGAAGTTTTCTTAGACGGTTCATTACCCTTTCCTGTGACCGTAACAGCGGTAGGGCAGGGAACCCCTCCTATTAGTAGTCAACTAACCGACGTTTTTACTTCGGTGACTACTAAGACCGGTCAACAGACCCTGCATGCAGGTTCTGTCGGTTATGATGGAGGTGTCCCTACCACTGCTACGGTTACACACACTTTTCTAGGCCAGTTGACACCACAGGGTCCATTTCATCTTACCCTGGTATCTCTATGGGTTTGAACTTACCTGGTTCTAGAGCACCAGCGTCCTATTGTGGCTTAACTTTACCGGCTTCGGCTAGTAATGCCATGTCATGGTCTAGACCTCCTTGGTCTCAGGGTTATCCTTATTCAGGCTTTTCTGGTCAGGGTTTTCATGGTCAAGGGTTTCCTGGTCAAGGTTTTCCTAATCAGGTTTTTCCTAGTCAGCCCTTTCCAGGTTTCTGGCCTTATTGTGGACCAACACCAGTTATTGTTCCACAGAGTACTACTCCTAATCTATCAGTTCCTGCTCCTCCTGTAGCAGTGTCTAGTAGGGGTAGTAGTATATCTGTACCTGCTGCTCTGCCTACCTCTTCTGTTGGGCATCAGTCTAATCAGGTAGCTAACTCTGGCCCCTCCTTAGATGGGTTCAAGAGTATTTTGGATGATTTTCGTCAATCTATTTCTTCGGAATTGACTTCCTTCTCCAATCGCCTGTGTACACTAGAGAACATTGCCAATAAGTCAAGTTCTCCAGTGATTTCACTCCGTCCAGATCATGACATTGGAAGTGACCTGGAAGACAGTGATGAGGAGGAACGTTTTTCAGTTGCCCCAGGCAGCCAAGAAGAAGGGTTTACTTCGGATGAAGATGACAACTCAGTTCAGGTTTCTCAGATTGTTTCGCAACCTTCTGTTCCTGTGTCTTTATCTTCATCTGTAATTGGTCAGTCTTCTACCAATTCTGGTAAAGAACCAGAGACTGAAGATGCCCCTTCCTCCTTGAAGGATCTCAGAGATTCTGTTTATACTATCATGAGAGATGTCAACAAGGTGCCTTTTCAGTCACCTCCCAGACCCAAGAAACTAACCTCCACTTTTGAGGCTTCATGTGGTCTGCCTGTAGATGATAATAAATCTCATAGTAGTTTTCCACAGTCTAATCATATGTCCAACTCTTTACAGATCATTAATGATGGGATTGTGTCTAATGAGTCCCAATTTTCCCAGGTTAGTGGTTTCGGTCTGGCCTCATTCTCTGAGCAGTTCCGCTCTAAGGATTATGAAATTTTTGACTCTACTTTGGGCAAACTAGTACCCAAATGTGACAAAGTGTTATCATCTACTATTTCTTCTAAACCCGCCGATGGACTGCGTCTTACTCAGTCTGTTTGGTCTAAAACAGAGAATCTTCTTAGAAACGCTTCTCATGTTCTAGGCACTGCTGAACATTTCTTATCAGCAGTTGCCCCAGTTCTTAAAGACTCTTCTCTTCCACCAGAGGTCAAACCTTTCCTATTACAGGTAGACAAGGCTTTGGGTGCCTCCCAATTGCTGATTATGGGTTCCATCGCCAACTGCACCTTATCCAAAAGATCTGAAATTTTGGAGAAGGCAAAGGTGTCAGATAATCTTAAGGATGCTTTAATCAAGTCTCCTTTGGATGAGAAGATATTTGGGTTACCACTTGATGAGGTACAGAAACATCTCAATCAAACTCCAGTCCCAGTGAAGGTAAATGTATCTGTTTCGGGAAATAATTCTAAGCGAGGTAGTTATTCCTCTGCTGGAGGCTCATCTTGTAATTCTCAGGAGAAAAGGAGGAAAATCACTAATGATGGAGGTAATAAACCTAAGAAATCTTCAATCCCTAGGTCTAAACCTAACAGTTTTAAGAGAGGTGGCAAGAGGGCCAATCCCTCTTCCTAGGAAGTTGCCCCCTCGTACGTTACTGTGAGAACCCAATCCAGAGATGTACTACAAAACTCCTCTTTCTCAATTACCAGTAGGGGGGAGGTTAACTCATTTTCTAAAAAAATGGATAAGTATTACCTCAGATTGTTGGGTTCTGTCAGTAATTCGAGGGGGATTGACTCTTCAATTCAAAGAACAACCACCTCTTTCACCTGTTCCTATCCCACTGTCCAATACTCAAGATCCACAGAAATTTCTTCTTCTGTCAACAGAAGTAGAGACTCTTTTGACAAAGAGGGCAGTGGAGGAAGTCCCTGTATCTTCAATAGATCCAGGTTTCTATTCTCGTCTCTTCCTTGTATCGAAGAAGACCGGAGGAATGAGACCGGTCATCGATTTGTCTATCCTCAACTCTTATATGATTATTCCCCATTTCAAAATGGAGACCAATCGTTCAATAAGAGCTTCTATTCTTCCAGGTATGTGGACAACATCCCTGGACCTGACGGACGCCTATTTTCATGTCCCAGTTTGCCATTCATACCGCAAATTCCTTCGGCTTGTTTGGAACAAAAGGGTTTACCAGTTCAGGGCTCTCCCTTTTGGTCTGTCAACTGCACCACTAGCTTTCACCAAACGTATGCAGGTAGCAATTGCTCACCTTCATTCACAGGCTATTCAGATTCATTCTTACCTGGACGACTCACTGATCAAGGAACTTTCTCCCGAGAAACTGGGGTTTCTCATTTCTTGGAAAAAGTCGGACCTCATTCCGTCTCAGGACTTTATTTTCCTAGGCGAACATTACCTTACTCATCAGTGCATAGTTCGACCTCCTCAGGAAAAGTTTCAGAATCTTTGTTCAAAAATTCATCTGTTTCTATCTAAAAAAACAGTCACTGCTCGCCAGTTTTCACAACTGCTAGGTCTCTTAAATTCTCTAGCCGATGTTGTTCCACTTGGTCGCCTTCACATTCGACCTCTTCAATTTTATCTACACCAACATTGGCTCCCAGCTACACAGAATTGGGAGTTTCCAGTTCCAATCATTCATCAGGAATTGTGTCCTCATTTGGTTTGGTGGACTTCTCAAGCAAACGTTTTGAGAGGCCAACTTCTGTCCTCTCCAGTCCCAAATCAGACTCTGTTCACAGATGCCTCCAACCTCGGTTGGGGAGCTTATCTGGAAGGTCTTTCAGTGTCAGGAGTGTGGACTCCAGATCTTTTGAAGGAACACATCAACATACTAGAAATGAAGGCAGTGCTTCTTGCCCTGTCTCATTTTCAGTCCCTACTGCAGAACAAATCTCTGGTTCTAGCAACGGACAACACCACTGTGGTGTCTTATTTGCGAAACCAAGGGGGAACTCATTGTTACGAGCTGTATCTTTTAGCAAGAGAAATCCTTCTTCTTTGCAATCAACTTCATCTACAGATTGTAGTTCGTCATGTCCCAGGGAAACTCAATGTGTTAGCAGATGCTCTGTCAAGAACACTTACTCCAGTCAATACAGAGTGGGAACTTCTACAATCAGTATTTCAGGCAATAACACTTCAGTGGGGGTCTCCCCATGTAGACCTGTTTGCAACGAGCCTCAATTACAAAATTCAAGTGTTCATGTCTCCTGTACCAGATCCGAAAGCTTACGCAGTGGACTGCATGAGTGTTCCTTGGGACGGGATGTTCGCTTACGCTTTCCCACCGTTCAGATTTCTGTCACAAGTTCTTCGGAAGATCTCAGCAGAGCAAGGGTTGATCATTCTTATTGCTCAAGCTTGGCCCAAACAAGCCTGGTTTCCAGATCTTCTTCATCTATCCTGTGCTCGTCCACTGGTTCTACCAGTACGACACAATCTTTTGTCCCAGTTCAAGGGCAAGATACTTCATCCCAATCCAGAGAAGCTACATCTGTTCGCGTGGCTTCTCTCAGGGATAGCTTCAAGGAGAGAGGTTTTTCTGAATGCGCAGCCAGACATCTCTCCAGGGCAGTCAGAGATTCCACTAACATCGTCTATGATGCCAAGTGGACTATCTTCAGTAGTTGGTGTAGTGGGAAGGAAATTGATCCTTTCCAAATTTCTGTACAACAACTAGCAGACTTTCTGATCCACCTTTTTGAAGAGAAAGGATTATCTCTCTCTACTATTAAAGGCTATAGATCAGCTATTTCTAGGACGATTCTACTGTCTGGAGGTCCAGACTTTGGTAATGATGAATTCATTTCTCTTTTAGTTAAGAATTTCACTCTTGAACGCCCTAGACAGAGAGTTTTAATCCCGTCTTGGAATTTGAGTCTTGTTTTATCAGCTTTAAAAAACCATCCTTTTGAACCTGCGGAAAAGGTTGAAATCAAGTTTTTGTCGTATAAGTGTTGTTTCCTTCTTGCCTTAGCTTCTGGTAGAAGAAGAAGTGAAATTCATGCTTTTTCCACTGCTGACTACTGCCTTCGTTTTAATAGGGATAAGTCATCTGTTACCCTATTAACGGATCCAGCTTTTTTAGCCAAAAATCAAATTCCTGGTAGAGGTTCAGAACCGATAGTGATTCCAGCCCTTCCTGTTGATTCAAGTTCTAAAGTACTCTGTCCTATCCGAGTCTTACTTTTATATCTTCAGAGAACTCAAAGTCTCCGCACCTCCTCAAGTTCCAGGTTATTTATTCCTATTAACAAAGGAAAACAAGATTTGTCTGTTAAAACTATTCAATTAGCTTACAGTTTTTCTAATGAAGAACTTCTGAATAGTATGCATATTAAAGCCCATGATGTTAGAGCTATTTCTACCTCCTGTGCCCTGTTTAATAATGCTTCTTTAGAGGAAGTCTTATCTGCAGGTTTCTGGAGAACTGAAAATTCTTTCATTTCTCATTATCTGCAGTCTTTAGCTACTCAAGCTCAGAGTTTGTACTCCTTAGGACCTTTAGTTTCCGCACAAAGAGTTGTTTTTCCTCCTGCATCTTCTGGTTCAGGGGATTCAGCTTTGTGTTAGATTCTATATTTCACTCAGAATTTATGATGGTAACGTATTTATTGACATAAAATTGTACATTTTGCTGACTACAAGTGCTGACTACTAGGCTGGTGATACCCTTGGGGACTAAACGTCCACTAGCAGTGGCATCGACCCAGCGGTGTAAATAGTTATCAAAGGTACCATGATTATAATTTAATACACTTTATGACCATAAAAACATATATCAACACACAGGTGCTGACTTCTTTGCTGGTGATAAGAGGGAAAAAAACCTCGCACATCAAACCACTTAGGATTGCAGTACCAAGTAGAGTAAACATTTTGGTTAATTTTCAAACTGGAAAAGGCATGATTAAAAGGTACTGGCACAATTGAAGACGGTTTGTATACAAACAGAGGGTAATTTATTTCTTATTCTGTTGTTGTAGTTTAACTCTTTATCTCTAGTCGATGCAGTACTATAGCTATATTCTTAGAATTGCTAGACATGTACTACGTTTTCGGATCGCAGTAAGCTATAATTAATAGATTTGGTTAATGTTATGTTTTGGAAGAGTTACTTATTGTTGACCAGTTTGTAAATAAAGTCTCAATCTGTTCAAGAATCAGGCATTGGTAAAAACAAGACAAACAAAATCCCACTCAAGTTTACATGAATTCAAGTTCAAAATGTATTATGGAATCCGTATCCATTTGTCAAAATATTGGGCAGTAGTGAAAACAGGGCACACAAAAACCAAATAATTTTTCTTCAAAATAATGGTGCACGAATATGACATTCATTTTCTTTTCCTGTGTTTGGTATTGCAAGATTGCTCTACCAAATTCGGGAAGCCAACTCCGTACTTAACTTCATTCTAACCTAGAGTTAGTTACAGATTTTTAAATTTACCAGACATCCAGAAACGAAATACCTACCATTTCAAACTCATGACGATTGTTACTTCACAATACAATGATTGTATTGGCGTTTTTTTTTTCTCGCGTCATGTTTTGAAATTCTTCGAAGTGCCTAAATAGTTATCAAAGGTACCAGGATTATGATTTATTAATTTATGAATCTAAGAAAGACTGACACGTTGAAAATTAAGAAAATAAATAATAACTTGATTAAGAGGTTGATCTAGGTACTCAAAACTAATCTTCCTGATGGTCCTCGCGTAACACGTACATATTAATGACATGATTTCTGTATAATATTTTCCGATCAAATACAAGGGAAAATATTAAAATCAATAACAATCTGCTTTTTCTTAAATTAAAAGTTTGAACATAGTTTTTTAAAAGAAAATAGAGTTTTGCAAATCTTTACATCATAAAGTAAAGTGTATACATCTATGTTTTCTTTGAACGAAATGTTTTTTTTTTTTTTTTTTTCCTGGAAACGAAATCGATGAGAGCCATTCGGAGACTACTGGAAGTTTTAGATTGCATATCAAGTAGTCAAACGTTTTTGATTATGTACAAACTGGAAAAGACATGACTTTGTTCAATCTAAATGACACCGACACAACCGAAGGCTGTTTGTATAGATACAGTGGTCTTCTAAATCATATTTTGTTGAACATGGCTCCTTCAATTGATGAAAATGTCGACGCAATACTAATTTTACTATTGTTAGTGTTACTTTGTTGTAAAAAACTGGCGAAAGATACCAAAGGGTATGTTAAAAGTCGAAAATAATCTGATAAGCCATATAAAAATGTTGTAATTGCTCTGAGAAGTTTGCATCAGCGTAGATGTTGACTTTAACGTTACAGTGAATATTAAGGTGTATGCTATGTCTTATGTTTCTTTTATGTTGTCTTAATAATTTGAAAAAAACAATGTCATATTCATGTATTCGTTTTATTTGAATACAGTTTAGTATTTGTACTCGATTTTCTTCACACTGTTAAAAGGATTGTTCGGCTATGAAATAGTAATTGATTTTTTAATATTTAATTTAAAAATACAAAAATACTTGACAGAAAATAAATTAAAACAATTCCACATACACTTAAATATTGATTTCCAGAATTCTTTGGTAGAATAAACATCTGAGCATGAACGGTCAGAAAACGGTAAAACAATTTCAGGATTTCATGATCACATGATCACTTTTTTAAAAGTATATTTCTAAATTGAAGCTTTGCAGAACGTGTGACAACCGATATTGATACAGAACCCATTTCTGCAATCAAAATGGTTAAAGCATTCATTTATACACACATCTTTTGTCAAATCAGTCATCCGAAGACTGTCTACTACCGGATCTGCTTGAGTTATAGGAATATCTGAAAATTGCTGTGTTTCAAAACCTTCATTCCTTGGAAACATAAATTCGGGTGTAGCTAAATCTTGACGATTCATTCTAAAATCCGTATTCTGCGTTTGGAAAACTTGGGCTGTAAAACTTGGTGGTGTTAAATCCAAACTAAAACTTCGTGATGTTAAGTCTGAATTAGAACTTGGTGAATTTAAGTCCAAGTTAACACTTGGTGGTGTTAAGGCTAACCCACTACTTGGTGGTGTCAAATCCAAATTAAAACTTCGTGATGTTAAGTCTAAAGCAACACCTGGTGATGTTAAGTCTAATCCAACACTTGGTGATGTTGAGTCTAAACCAACACTTGGTGAATTTAAGTCCAAATTAACACTTGGTGATGATGAGTCTAAACCAACACTTGTTGGTACCAAGTCTAAACTAGAACTTGGCGAATTTAAGTTTACACTAGCACTTGATGATGTTGAGTCTAAACCAACACTTGTTGGTGCCAAGTCTGAACTAGAACTTGGTGGATTTAAGTTTACACTAGCACTTGGTGTTGTTAAGTCTAAACCAACACTTGTTGGTGTCAACTCCAAATTAACACTTGTTGTTGTTAAGTCTAAACTGTCAAGTTTACAGACGTTCCGACATCCCACCTTGACACAAGAATATCCTGATTCACAATCAACGTTTAAGGCACATTCATCAAAGCATCCTGTATTAGGTATTTCGTTTCTTGTTTCACTTAAACGGGGAGTTTCAATTAGATTTGATGGTGGAGATAAATTTTTCATATCCGTCTCTTGTTTTTCGTCAACAGCAGTTTTTATAATTTGTACCTGATTGACTTTTGAATCGACAAAATTTTGAAAATTATTTTCTCTACTTCTGAATAGTTTTTCCTTCGGGATAAGTCCATTTCGATCGACGTAGAGCGGTTCAGCGCAATATGTTGCGCATGTGCTAAGTCTGCAACACATCCTGTCAGCAGGACAATCGTTGTCGATGTTACATGGTGTGTCACATGGCATAGACCATCCTCCAACTGGTCTAGGACATAATCGTTCTATTTTCGTTTCATCGATAACTTCTGTAAAAAGAAGAAAACATTTTTTAAGGCAACAAGTTTTTCTGTTTTAAATTTCACAACCGGTACAATTTCTGATTTAACGAGATTTATCGAATATGTTTCTTACGTCGTAACTACAATCCCCTTCTCTTTTCATGCATGTGACCTACCAAATAAGACTATTTACTGGGTGTGAAATAACATGAGAAACATTTTGGATGCCACATGTGGAGCAAGCTCTGCTCACCCTTCCGGACCATCTGAGATCACCCCCGGTGTATGGTGAGGGTCGTGATGCTTACTTAGTCTTTAGTTTTCTATGTTGTGTTAGGTATTATTTGTCTGTTTTCTTTAATTTTTTAGCCATTGCGTTGTCAGTTTATTTTCGATCTATGACTTTGACTGTCCCTCTGGTATCTTTCACCCCTCGTTTAAGTAATAGTAACTTTTGATAAATACAACAAACAATAGTGGATTCAAAAATAATTAACCAATCAATCAACCATTAATATGTTTCAATGTTGTTCTTTGACGGTAACTTGTTATTAAATGGCAAGACAACACAAATAAATGAAAATCAAATATCATAATGGAACAGTATGAAAGTAGTTAACATTTCAATTATCATTGATATGGTCATTTAAGTTATAAATTAATAGATTGGAAATAACTTGGAAATTTGTATTGAAATACTTGGGATGTTCTACCACAGGAATAGATTACCTGAGCTGTATCTGACAAGATTCTAATTTATTTGGCGTTTTAATTTTTTTATTCGAGCGTCTCTGGCACGGGGGGTTTCATCATGAGTTTTTGGGTACAGATGTGCAGCTGGGATTTCAAAGACACCCCACATTCATATATTGTAGTCTTGAATAATCCTGACACATAAACATATTTCATGGCAAAATCATAACCTATTCATATATTCCTCAGTTATCACATATTAAAAATTATACATCTTGACTTGATTTTAAACCGGCGATAAAACAGAATTTTTTACAAAAATTTAATCGAAAGATGAAAATTATTGACCCATTCACATATTACCTTGGTAAAATCGCAACCCATTGTACATTTGATGCATTTAAAAAGGGACCCATTCCAGAGGCACATCTGCATACACCTTCATACAGGAAGAGACAACCCCGTGGTATCTGGTGAGTCTTTCGTAGACGAAACAAGCCAAGTATCAAAAATGAAATTATCTATTACTCACGTGACAAACTGTAAGATGTTGACAGAAATATAGCCAAGATCAACCTGAAATTCACTGCTGACATCTTTGCACCTATCAAAGCACACCTAAAATTAGTTTTTAAAAGTTATTAACAAAAATACTGAACATTGAGGAAAATTGAAAACGGAAAGTCCCTTACCAAATGGCTAAATCAAATGCTAAACACATCAATAGGACCACTTACTAGTAAATAAGTCAATTAGAAAATCATAAATTAATCAAATAAAAAATTAAAAGATGAATTACTGTTTAAGTTTTTAAGATTGGTATTAAAGAAACTAAAATAGTTTACAAGCTTACCACAACATAAAGACGATATGTTTGTGACAAGAAAACGTTCTGTCCTTTTATATCTGTATTCAACGTAGTCTGGCAAATGAAGAAGCAGAAAAGTAAGGACTACCGTAAAAACCTACAGGTAATTGCATTATTAATGAAGATGTTTAACATGAATAGGTCAAATGTCGAATTTTGTGGTTGGTGAATAAGTATATTTTGATGAGAAGTGTACTTATGTCATCTCATTCAATAAAGCGTTCATATATTTTATACTCGTTTGACAAATCCGTGACGGTATTTTTAAATGTCACACGGAAACTGGTTGAAATATGTGTAAATAGTAATGAACAATTTTCAAGTGGGTATTATGATAAATTTCCCACGTCCAGATTAAAACAATACACAATCTTGTTTTATATTATGATTTTGCATAAATTAAAACTTTGTTGATATTTTTTTTTTGCCATAAACATGATAAGGTGAAACTCTCATTTACTCGATAATGGGAAATTTTTATTTAACCCATCTACGAATGTTATTTTTAAAAATGAATTAATACAATAAGACTGAAACGTAAATATTTTTTTTCTACTGTTACCGCAATATCTATTTACGAAAGCAATGTTTACCGCATTTACAATAAACATGATAAGGTGAAACTCTCATTCAGTCGATAATGGGAAATTTTCATTTTCATATCTACAAATGTTGTTTTAAAATAAGAATCTAAAAAAAAAAAAGACTCAAATGTATATATGCTTTCTACTATACCGCAATATCTATTTACGATGGCAATATTTACCGCATTACCAATAAACCATTTATTTTTTTTTTAATTTTGTATCTGACTATGCGTTATGCAATTTATTTTCATTAACATTCCAAGTTAAAATTGACAATAGTGCGTTCTGTCACACGTTTCACAATGGCATGTATATGTTGTATCATTTCAGAAATCCGACCGTCTATATTTTCCGGTGTTTTTTTATTTTGTGCTACTCCGGTAAATACCGACATGAAGCTATAATACCTTTAGTTACCATAACTTCTTTATTACAATCTTCAACAGTTTTTCACACAAAAAATATTCATTCAACATCGATCACATCTACTGCGAGTTCATTAATATTCGTGGGATACCAGTTTTCGTGGACTTCGTGGATATAGGTGAACCACGAAATTTAAATGTTAAACGAATGATAAGTATCCTATAGGCTCTATATGCAAACTTCGGCAAATCCACGAATTTAAAATTAATTAAAATATCAATGAACATGAAAGTTTTCCTGAATCCACGAAAATTGGTGCCCACGAAAATGAATGAATCCACAGTATTTCAAATAACATACACACACTATTTGGTCACGTGCATGAAGTGTCTCAAGAGGTTGTTTAAATAATGAAAATTGCAACTTACCACTGTTAACACACTATTGGTACCCTTACCAACTTAATATGATAAAATCAACTCCAAATTGAAGCTATTTATCTGGATGATATTTCATACATTTTCGAACGACACGCCATGTAAGGGGTTTATTTTTATAATAATTTATTCAAAAATTGGACAAACCCTCAACATCTGTCAACTTTTTTGCTATATGTGTGGTAAATACTCTTAGAAATGATTCATTATCATTTCTTTTTAAAATGAAACCCTAGTTTTTTCCTCATCAATGGATGTGTCACCGTTAAAGACAGTGACTGCTTGTAACCAACGCCTAAACAATTGAAATAAAATTTAACCAGTTTTTTTGTGCATGATTTGTGTTCTGTTCTATTTCTTCTTATTTCTCTGTAAACGCGCGTCTGACGTACAAAATGTAAATCCTGGTGTATATGGTGAGTATATTCGCCAATTACAGTTTGTTTTGGCAAGTAAACGGTTTAAACTGTAGGTCTTAAAATGTTTTTTCTGCAATCCATTCTATGGCATTCAGTATATTGGAATCATTTTAGGGTAGATCATGCCATTCGAAAACCTTTTGGTTTGCAGTAGTAAATTGACCTGTCTCGATAATGTAGTTTCGGGATGACATTTTATGACGTGATCTTGATTATCATGTGATCAAAGGTGGTCATCAGCAAATCTCTGTCTGTCTGTCTATCTGTCTGTCTGTCTGTCGTCAGATAAGGATTGTTAGAGGAGATTCTGACATGGATTAAAAGAAATATTTCTCGAAGAAAACAATAACCTAAATCAAAGAACTGAAGTACTGAACATCGGATGACCGCAAGTTCTTGTGGCCAAAAGCACTTGTCACAGAAAAAAAATCACACCTCTATACCTGAAACTGAGGTTAATGTACAGAGAATTTTTTTCTGAGACAAGTTCGTGCGTCGATGATTAATAAATGACAGGAAATACAACCTCACCGTTATAACTACTATATTGTAGTGATACAAATCAGTATACACTGGTTTGTTCTTATATATTATATTCATATAACTGTTACATGTATCAGGGACTTTCTATACTAGTTAGTATACAAAGTCCCTGCATGTAAATATAATTTTCATCCATTTATATATCATTCTATGCTACTTTTGTTATAAAAGTGCAGTGCAAGTGCATGGTGGACACTCTTGTGAAAAAAAATCAATTTTCTAAAAGATTGAATATGAGTAGGCATTCATATTTTCCCGCAAAATAACGATCTTCCTTGTCGGGAATGTCGTAAAACGTTTTTTGAGATATTCTTCCGCATGCTTTGACACAAGTTGTCGGTACGTGTGCATAGATTTCACGGCCGTAAATTACATAGAGGCATGTAGGCAGTTGCTTCCTATTGCGGGCTCACTGACAAAAAAAATAATAAATGGAGAAAAAACCACTGAAAGAAAAACAATGGTTAAGATCATGCATAATTCTTATAGCACTGGTTGTGAGTTAAAACAACAAGGTGGTTAAACATAATGGCATGCAATTGTGTTCAATATTTGGTACCCAACTTAACTCCTTTGCACACATAAAATTTTCCCACCAAATACTATTGCATCTGCATACATAGAAGTGAAAATGTTGGCAATATTGAATGCATAGAAGTGTTAAAAAGATGGGATTTGTCCAGTCAGAAAAAATCACCTTAGCATTTGACAAAGCCAGAATAAAACGTTGGTGTATACAAACATTGTTAGGTTTAAATAATTTGAACTTGATAGATAAATTTATGAGTTATTGAGTATGCATTTTCATTTTAAGGTTTGAAAATTGTGTCTGAAACGAAGTCAAAATTAATTCGATTTGGACAGCCAAATAAGCCGGATAAACCACAAAAAATGACCAACTTCAGGGGGCTTTCATTTTAAGTGTGCAAAATTTTCCCTAAACTTAAGTAAAAATATCTTGTAAAGAGTCACAAAGCAGGATAAAGCGAAAACAAATCTTACTCTACCGGGACACGTAATCTAACTCTGGTTTATAACTATTTTTAATATATTCCAGGCGCATATTTATTGAAATGTAACAAAAAATTAACAAGTTGTGTATTCTTAGGACAAGGAAAAGGCCTGAAAAAATATCCTTTTCTGCATGGAATGGGTCCAAATATTTTTTTCCTCGCTCCGCTCGGCGATAATAAACTGCCTCACCTTACAGGGCAGGCAATTTTACGGCCCTGAGATTTTATCAATGATTTTTTAATTATATTATATATCTTCCGACCATGGAAGTAAAATATTACTTCCATGATATTACTAATTAATGTTCTAAACAAAAATCAGTTTATCAGTATTCATCGAAGAAATGTATTAATAACAAACGATAAGAAATGCTATGTTGCACTCGTAAATATTCGCGTAGTAATCATGTTTTGTAGATCGGCTAAAACCCAAAACGAATATTACGTAATGGAAATCTAGGCGATAGCAATATACCGTGAATAATTTCCTCACGGGTGAATTTGCGAAAATCAAAGGAACAGATTTAATTTTTTTCCTACAGAAATTTATAACCTTTTTAAATCCGTTATCAATCTGGAACAACATTTTTATGAACAGTTGAAAAAGATAACTATCAAAAGGTGTTATTCGGATAAGAAGACGAAAGAAATGTTTCACTCCATTTAGTCATCAGGAATTTTGTACATTGAACTTGATGCAAAATATTTTGAAAAGAGTTTTAATCGCTTAAGCATCGTTCACATTGGTCTCATTATAAAAAGACAATGGTTGTAATTTTTGCGATGGCCGCAACTTTCTGGTCACTTAATTAGTACAGTATGAAGGTATGATGTTAATATGAACTGACAATAAAGCCAAATGATGACTACAACTCACAAACTCATTTCAGTAACAATAAGACATCTCTCCACCCAAGACACAATTTATAAAAGTAAAGCACACGGAGCCTTGGCTCATACCGAACAGCAAGCTAAAGGGCCCCAAACATGACTACCGTAGAACCATTCAAACTGGAAAACAAACGGTCTAATCCATATAAAAACAAGAAACAATAAATACTTATGATCCACATCAACAAACGCCAACAACTGAACAGCAGATTCCTAACTTAGGACATGTGCAAACGATTGTAGCTGATTTAAAAGTTTTGAAATGTAACAACGGTCACCCTTATCTGAAACAATAGTGTAACAGCTCATAATAGAAAGACTACAACGCATGGAAAACAACTGTGATATTCTAGACTTAAACAGGTTTTTCGTTATATAGACAATGGTGCATTAAACCTGGTTTTGTAGCTAGTTAAATCATTCACTTTTATGACAAAAAATAGCATTCGAAACTTTAAATTAAATGACAAACTATATACCAGAATAGTTTTCTGTTTTGTAATGCATCTTTTTGTACTGCATGTTGTCTTACTTTTGGCATAGCTGTCAAAGTTCTTTAATTAGCAAGCTAACTATGAATGAATCACATAACACTCATTGTTTTAGAAGGGAGTTATTTTCATTAATCATGACTAGTAAATTTGTCAATTGCAGAGTCAATTTACAAGTTATCGTTTTGATATGCCTTTAGGAAAAGTAAAGACAAACTTACATGGACAAAATGACATAACTTTTTAAACGTTTTGAATACATTGTTTGGTATGTAAATTTTTGTAATTTCTTACTAGGCAACAAGAATAGATTGCAATATTTATATGTTGGGATTTAATCATATTTCATTTTTTTTTAACATATGAGAAATTATACTGCTATAAACCGGCATGGATACCTGAAAACAATTCGAATTAATTTTATGATATCGACAGAAGCGGACTTTTTGATTTCGAATAGATTGAAACCTTAAAATTGAGAATGGAAACGGAAAATGTGACAAAGAGAATACAACCCGATCAAAAAGCAGAAAACAACACAAGGCCACATATGGGTGTTCGACACAGCGAGACAATTCCGCACCCAGAGGCGGACTTCAGTTGGCCCGTAAACGAAAATAATGTACTAGTTCATACTAAATAGCCGTCAATGTATACACGAATCGAAATTTGATAAGGATTACAAGAATAAAAATGGCCAGAGGTACCTGACGTGGGACAGGCGCAAAAATACGGCGGGGTTAATCCTGTTTTGTGAGATCTTACATGGATAAAGTGATTGTTTGACACAGGATATTTGTGCCGAATCGGATGCAGATTTTTTATATAAAATTGAGAATAGAAATGAGTAATGTGTAGAAGAGACCAAGCAAATGAGCAGAAAACAGCCAAAAGCCACCAATGTAGTCTTCAACACAGCGAGAAAATCCCTCACCTTGAGGCGTGCGTCAGCTTGCCCCTAAACAAAAATGTGTACTAGTTTAATGGACGTCATACTAAACTCCGAAATATATATAAATGAACTAAAATTAAAAAAAGATACAAGACTAAGAAAGGTCAGAGGCTTGTGGTTGGGACAGACGCAAAAATGTGGCGGGATTAAACATGTTTTGTGAGATCTCAACCCCACCCCTCCATAAGTAATAAAATTATTTGGGTCTTGACATATTGTATATATATACACAACAGTTCTTACTGGTGTTATGTAAAAGACCTTAATTGGTTGCTGTGTCGGTGGGTTGCTTTCTTATTGCTGTGTTCACCCTACATTAACTTGTTTAAAGTGACAACCGATTCAAAAAAGTTAAACAGGCCAAAATATAGTGTTTTAATTGTAAGAATGAAGCCTTTTTGCTAGACGAACTAAAAAATAAACACTATAGTTGTTAACTATGTGCATAATAATTTTCGTTCTTTCTTTTGTGCCTAAATCAGGCGTTAGTTTTCTCGTTTGAATTGTTATACATTTGTCATTTCGGTGCCTTTAATTTGTGAGTAAGCGAGTTTAGCTTATTTTTGAAGGCCGTAAGGTGACCTATAGTTTTTAACTCATATGTTATTTGGTCTCTGGGGGTTGTTTCATAGGCATTACAGCTAATTTCCTAATGCATGTAAAGCAAAACTTTGGTTGGCTTGCTTGCTTTGTTTGTATAAATGTTTATACAAGCTTTGTAAATAAGATTGACATCTTTTAACAATATATGTGGCATAGTTTAACCTGTATATATAATATTTGAATTTAATTGGATGTTATCCCAATGATTGTACAATATAAAAACAAAGCAAGCAAGCTAACTAAAGTTTTGCTCTACATGCTATAGGAAATTAGCTGTAATGTCACATCTTCTTGTTATATTTATTGATAGAGCACTTAGTCTAGCTGATATAATTTACAAGTCAAATCATCTGACAGATTTAGCAGAAGATGACTTAAATATACATACGTGTACCTGTATGATTTTAAGAAATAATTCATGCAAGCCGTTGATTTGTTGGAAACTTTCAAATGACCTAGGCCGATTCGAATTTTATGATGAGCGTTTGGGTTTATAAAATTAACAGATATACAATGTAACGGCCAATGTCATGTAAAACAATAATAAATCAGCATCATGATGTCATTTTTTCATAAACAAAATTCAAAAGAAAATTCTTGTGCTAATTCACAGATTCGTTTACTAAATATTTTTTGATATTTTCATGACAGATCTTTATTTCACAAATCACTGTACTTCAATCTTTACGCCAATTCGCTTAATTTTTCTTTTATCTGTACTCTTTTCGTTTCTATCGTAACTGTGGAACAAATGAGAAACCTATTTCGCACAGTGCTACTTAAGTCTCCAATTAAGATTCAATGTGCCACACCATTATAATATCTACTGTTTGATGCTGATTTGTCTATATATATTGACAGATATATTTCAGTGAAAACCTTTTGAAAAATTATAATACAATATAAAGTAAAACACAGAAAACATTTTATTTTTATTTTTCATAACTTGAGAAATATATCTATATATAATATTTACCTGCAGTACTGCGTGCTTCAGATCGCAGGAACCTTAGTGCACCGTGTGTTTCACAGGAACGTGGTAAAAATTATGATTTTAACATGCATTGTACTTATATTAAATCTTTGATTGATAACTTACAAGAGAAATGAATGACCCTCAATGCGTGATTCTTGTACATTTCTTATGTATATTCTGCAAAAGACATGTAATGAAAATTGTAAGCGAAATTAAGAAAGAATTGTCTTTAGTTTCCTATCATATTTATTTTATAGTTTATTTTTATGTTTAACTGTAACATCACTGTCCCAGGTTAGGGGAGGGTTTGCGCCTGCAAATGAGTTTACACCCGCCATAGCTGCATGTCCCTGTCCCTAGTTAGGAACCTGCAATTAAGTGGTTGACGTTTAGTTTAAATATATTTGTTGTGTAGTGGATTTGGGAAAACAAGTTATTGCAGCTTATATTAATCACTTTCCACTTTGGGTGTGCCAGTGCTGCCCTCTATATCGGTAGAGGTGTTGAAATAAAAAAAAAATACACTTGATCTCTAAAAATATGTGCAGTTTTAGAAAAACTAATTAGCATTTGGTGAAATATAAAATCTTTCTTACGCTGAAACTCAGTTTAGCCGTACCGTTAACGTTTGTATCCATTAAATTTTTCAAATGCCCTTGCAAGCTTGAAAAGTTATTTCAGAAATACATTTTACGTGTTGAGCTGCATGGATCATAATTGGTCGTAGCAAAACACATCTGTATTGCGTATTTCTCCACTAAAAGAGAAAAATAGTAACGAACAAAAATATTTTTTTAGAAGACACGATTCCCGTCTTTATGTTTCCCATTTCTATGTTCAGTGAACCCTCGAAATCCGGGTCAAAAACTTAATTTGACAGATATCATATTTCTAAACTTCACATTATACCGAGCACTTAAAGTTTTCACGACATTGTTATATCTTTTGCAGAATTAGATAGATTGTACATGTACATGTTAGAATCGTGCATTTGAAGTTTTCATTACATTTTTAAGCAATTAATCAAATATTTAATATCCGTATGTTTTAAATAATACTGTTTACCACGATCCTGTAATGCACACGATGCAATAAGTAAAATTAATGTTCGGGATGTACAAATAAACTATTACGTTCGGTCAGAATGGGGCACATGCACTTGCTTCTATCCATGGGAAGATACGTTGATAGTGATCTTCCCATGTATAGATACAAGTACAATAGGCGACCGCCTTATCTTGGAAAAAATTGGTTGATTATACAGTAAATCACTGAAGCATGACCGAAGCGGGGCCCCTCTTAGGCAGTCAGTGGACCTCAACTTATGAAAATTTGTGGACCCACCACTGAAGTGCCTTCGGAATTGGGATGTTATTAAAACTCGAATGTCTGTGTCGAGTGCCACACTCTCTGTGCTTTAAAAACCTTTCCATCATCTGGATCAAAAGCTGACATGTTCTAGGCGAAATTTCTGCCCCTTATTCTAAATTTCCTCAACTTCCAGTTATTACATTTTCTCTCGTCCTTAATTTGCATAAAAAATTGCCACTTGATGTATATTTTTAGCAATCAACAATCAATCCATCAAATATGCAATTACTCTAATAACAGACACATTTAATTTGTTTTTACGGTAATGAATGCTATTTTTTTTTTAGAGACAACATTTCACACGCAAGTTTTGTAAGAGTAAACATTGTTTAACACTTTCAGCTTTAAATGTTGTTAATCTGAATGTTAAAAAAAAAATCCAATGAAAATTAAAATCCAGTTGTTCAGAGAACAATTGAATGTCTTTCCTCATCAATTTTATAAATTATTGACGAGAAGCTACTTTCGTTTTACTTTAAGTTACTTTTTCCATCCAAGCATAGGTATCTATCTTAATACTGATTCAATGAATAAATGTTTCTGGCTGTTATTTTGTTCTCTGAACAATTGGTTTTTAATTATTATTAAATTACACAAGAGTACTTTAATTGAAGGGCTAAAGTGCTATCAGCAACGGTACCGACTTAAAGTCATAATGAATGCAATTTAGTAGATAAATGACACAAACAGAATAGCCACTATTGTGTACGGTTGTTTGGTCTCGATGAGTTTAGACTTAATTTTGAAAAAAACTGCATAGAAAATACGCGGCCCTTATTTTAAGTTTGGTCTCCCTAGTGATGAATTTGTCAGAGCTGTCTAATTGTCTAATTCTCGATATTTTTTTTTATTCATATTGATATTAGTACCCTTATTTCAACGAGACGAACATAGTATCACATGTTTATCTAAATAATAACATTACAAATAAGCAAATAAATAAATTGACAATAACATTTCATAATTGAAATATTGCAATATTTTGTGTCATCCGTTGAATCGACCTAATGTTTGATCTTCACATGACCTGTTGCAGCCATTTTGAACACACGTGCTATGGCGCGGACATTGTGAATTACGAAAGCATTCATTTAAACAGCGTGCTCCTGTTTGCCTCGTTTCCAAAATGTTTGATATTTCTGCAGGAATATTGTCATGGATATGTTCTCTTCGACTAAGGTTATCAGTACGAATCAACGGAGACTGATGAGCGAGTGACATAAAATTCTCCCTCGAAATGCACACTAGTCTGCATCCTCTGTGCGTGCAGAAAGAATTTGTGTTACAATCACTATCACGTGTGCATATATCTGTGCACGAATCAGAATTAGACGGAGATCTGTGTGTTTGTTCATTCAAAATGCGACCATCACCTCTGCAAACCTTACTGCAACCGTCTATCATACAGTTTTGACCTAATGAACAGTCCGAATGTCTTTCGCACTCAGTATTACAATTATTATTTCCAGTTATGCGACTTGTTCGTACATTTTGCGATGATGAAGTTATTTTTTGGCAAATGTTTTTGCATCCTGTCTTGATACAAATATTCCCGAAGTTACAGTCTCTGTCGCTTAAACATTCATTTACACAATCTAATGGGGTAGTTGTAGTTGTTATAAATCTTTCAATACATTCATTTTGACATCCATTTTTAAGGCACGCCATTCCAAATGAACAATCGGAATCGCTGTTACACTGATTTTGACAACGTGTTAAGGTGGAATCCGTATTGATAATTTTTCTGGTGTTTGAGTCATCTTGCTTGCAAACTTTGCGACATCCTAACTGTCTACAAACGAATCCAAGACTGCAGTCTACATCTAAACTACATTCATTCTGACAATTATTATCGAGTCGAACATTGGTAGATTGTTGGGTAATACTATGCCTTGAAAGTTGCCCGTCTATATCGGTTTCGCATAAACGATTACAGCCACGTCGCCTACAGTACAAACCCTGACTGCAATCACTATCATATGTACAGTCAAGACGACAAGCATTGGATAATAACGAAGACTTTGGCTTTTCCTGAAAACCAGCTGACAAGGACGTACTCAGCCAAGGTTTTTCACTAAATGCTGAAGACGTACTCCTTGAGGCATCGGCGTTAGTCCAAGGAATCGTTCTTTGGTGTCCACAGAATGTATTACACCCTTGTTGATAACATTTTGATCCCGTAAGACAGTCAGCATCTTTAAAGCACGAGCGAATGCAGCGACTTTTGGTTTCTTTTGTCGGTACTAACTGACTTACGGGTTGCTTTTCTGTATTATTAAGAACTAGTGCAGTTTTAACACTACAAACTTTGCGACAGCCTTCTTGAATGCAAGTGTGTTTGTGTGGGCAATGGACATCACTCAGACATCTATCGTTACAGTCTTCAGTTGTAGACTTAGTATTTGATATTTGAATTGTTTTGGTAATGCTTGTCTGTTCACAAACATTCCTACATCCTTTTGAAACACATTCGAAACCTTTTTCGCAGTGAATATTTCTTAGACACTGATCCGTGCAATTTCTTACTCTTCTTAAAATTGACGTCACAACAGGTTTCTTTGGTACTGACGTTGCCTTCCTACTGCTGAATGATTTACAAACTCTTTTACAACCTTGCCTTACGCAGAGTGACATTGATGCACATTCACTACTTGTGTCACATTCGTTTTTACAATCGGTAGCTTCGGTAGACGTCGGATTACTCGCAGTATCATTTGACGATGTTGTTTTAAATATGGGTGACGTACATATGGATCCACATGACAACAGTTGACAACATTTGTTGTCTCCGGGACACTCACTGTCTTTATTGCATTCAATAACACAAAACTCACTAGTTGGTTCTAATGATTCGGGACAAACTCCAGGCTTGTTGACGTCTGCAGATTGTCCTTCGACAACGCAACCTGAAACTACATCAAATGAAATTATAAAAATAATGCCAGTGTTAAAAAGCTTCAACTATGTGCGGTATGGATTTTTTTCGTTGTTGTAGGTAATACGGCGCTCCATAGTTGTTTACTTTGTTATTTTGACTCTGTTGAAGAGTTGGCTCATTGGCTATGATGGCATCTTCTTTTTTTTTAATCTACAATTTTTATCAATGTGTATCTTAATAAAAACATTTGAAAAATAGTTATATCAAACGAAGTGATTGTTTTGCAAATACAAGGAGTATATTATGCTTGCATCTTGGAACCTCCTCTTATGTAAAAGAGGAAAACAATATATATGTTACAGTAAATAGGTGAAATTAGGAATTACATGTAATTACTAAACATTTCAGTAAATACCTGTAATTACTAGCCAATTTAGTAATTACATGTATTTACTAGTTGTTTCAGTGATTACTGGTAATCACTGATTTTTAATGTCATTTTTACAGCTATTTACTAACTTGATGTTTTTGTTTTAAAATTCAAAACATAATTCAAGATACCAAATAAAAAAGTAAAGGGTAGGGTATTTTAAGGGAGCTTACTTAGGGATGTTGGAATATAAGACACATCAAAAGTGCATACTCTTTAGTGTTTAATAAATTGAAACTGGAAAATGGTTGTTTTATAGGTTTTGAAACTCCTTAAATATATTGCATGCAAGACAATGATATAAATTCAAAATTGATTTTCATAATTTTGTTAAACTAAAATCTCTATCATGCACTGTGGTTTAAAACTTTAAAATCATTTTCTCCAAATATCCTGGATTTCTACCAAACTTGGACAGAAGCTTAATGCTTATGACCATAAGATAATATCCAAAAGTAAAGTTTGAAAAAAAAAATCCTTTTTTTCGTATATTACTTATAAAAGGACTAGTTTTTCCCCAGTAAACATTAAATACACCCTGCAGTTAAAGTTTTTAAAACATTAGAATTTATAAACCATCCTGTATTTTTACCCAATTTTGACAGAAGCTTCTTACAGTACTAGTTAAAAGATAGTATCTAGAGGAAAATTTTAATATTTTTTCCTCATTTTTGTTGAGCCTGCGATTAACAGCAAAAGAAGGCGAGACTATTTGTTCTGCAAAACCCTTACAATTTTAATAGCTTAATACATCAATAACCCATCTCCAGCTAGGGGTTGAATTGAAGCTATTCAATGAGGTCCAAATATTCACTCGCAAGTGCACAACTCATCAACCTTGTTTCTCAGCTAATTTAACAAAATAGAACCAGATTGGCTGCTAACAGTGAATTCTAATTTCACTATATCATTTTTATTAATGATTTAACAACAAAAAAAAAGATATTTATTTATTTTTTATTTCTAGAAGCTAATGACATAACTTTATCTTATCTTTATAAGGTAATAAGTCTAAATATTCTTCAAATTCAAAGTTTTCTTTAAAAAGTTAAAACAATGCTTTGGGAGAATTTTCCATTTCTGATTTCCATGTCTGCTGAAATTGGTAAAAAATTATCTGTATAATGGTCAACTTTAACCATTTTGGATTAAAACTAAAGTTAATCTGATTTAACCAAATATTTGAAAGTCCATATTTATTCAATTATTTTTTTATACAAATCAACCATTCAAAATTTTAAGAGTATTAACTGATCTTCTAGTTAGTATTACCATAACTTTTGATCATCTAACCATAATACAACATTGTTTTAGCAGTCAGTAAATAGGTGTAAAAATTCATTTTAAAATTAGTAATTACTGGTAATAACTGGGCCGTTTAAGGAATTACTTGTATTAACTAAGTGCATCGGGACTTACCTGTAATTCCTAAATTTTAGTAATTACATGTAATTCCTAATTTCACCTATTTACTGTAACATATATATATACGGATGCAAAAAACAAACCAATTGGATGGGGAGGGGTGCTCGCTGGCCGAATAGTTCTAGTAGCTCAAATACTGTATCACCAGCCTGTCAACTCGGAAGTTGAGTTTTAATCCCACACGACGTGACAGGTGCGTTCGAATCCAATCTTTATTGACCAGTATTTTCATTTTTCTTAACGAAAGTCGGTGGTTCTCTCCGGGACCACCGCAAATAAAAGTTGATCATTGACCTTAAAAAATGGTTCTTGGAAATAAAAAAAAGAATCGAGGTAAAAGTTAACGAGAAAGAACTGAACTACACATAACAGCTGCAAAAGACAACTAACTTACTGAAGAAAATAACAAAACCAAAACACATACACATACAAACACTCATATTAAACCCACAAAAAAACACATACTAAAAAATTGACAGGTCTATACAATTTATTAAGCTCGTCTCTTTTGTCTCAAGTTTTAGATTGTATGTTCATTGACCTCTTGTAATTTCATTATTTAACGAGGATTATTCCGAAATGAAATATTTAAAAAGTCACCGTAAGCATGATTGAATATATAAATGAGATGAAGGGGAAAGGGTGGGGGGGGGGGGGTATTCGTCAATGAGACAACAAGTCAACAAGTTAAAATAACAGACATCTAAGGATCAATATATGATAAATCATGATTGTTTGAAACCGAAGAACCAGCACTACATCTCCATGGATGGGGTGGGCTTTGGGGGCCTTTATTTCTTTAATTCTTTTGCTCATTATATTTTATCTTAAAAAAATTACTCCTCTAGATTTACATGATTTATCAGTGTAACTATTCTTTTTATTGTTCTTTTCTGTAATAAGTATATTTTTATCCAACTCTTAATTGCAGTTAACTTTTATGTTTTAGCATTCCAGTATTCCCCCCCCCCTTTTTTTTTGTTGCGCATTTTTCTCAATTCTTTGATATTTATTTTGCTCATTATTCTTTATTCTATAAACCCGCTCTACATCCTCTTAACTTAACCTGCATTACAAGTGCATTTAATAACCACAAATGCAATGCACTGAACTCCTCTGATGTTTCTTTTTTTTCATTGCGTGTAAATAAAACTTTCTTTGTCTCGTCAGGGATTTGAATTAGGCTTTACAAATGCCAACGCCTATCGCTGTATGCTAATATATATATATTTGTTTTGGATTTCATTATTTTTTTTTCAAAATTAACATCTAGTTATTAAAACTTACAGATGAAAGAAAACTATATATAGAAGGAAATCGCTAATCGTGTAAATTTTAATGTTTTTAACCATCGTTCTCGAAATCACTTCCGCTAGCAAGAAACTGGCACTAAATCTAATGTTTAGAAAATGATCAAAATAAGCTTAAATTATAGATTGAAATCAAATTAATATGTCAAAAATGTGCATGTACGGAAGTTTGAGTTTTACAGGTTAAAAAGACAACATGACAACATGACAACGATATGTCAATGTTTTTTACAACAGGTAATCATCTATTTAAGAAATATTTTTAAAATATAAGAATTATTCAAATTTAATGTTTCAGTCCATAAATTGTAAATCAATTTACCTAGAATCTGTATGACGAGAAACACTAGTTGCCAATATTCCGTCAAAATCCGCCACATTGTATTTGGAAACCTGTGAAATAAACATGACAATTTCATTTCAAAAACAACGTACATGTAATAACTTAAGGTAACACGTGTCATTAAAAACAAAAAAAGTTTGACTATACATGAAAATAACTGTGGTTTTCTTTATATTTATCGTTTTTTCGTCTGTTTAATATTCAAATCAAACATGCCCACAACAACGTAAACAAGACTACGAAACTATATGTCGAGGACCTTTAAATATGCTCATTTCCGAGAGTCCTAAAATTATTAAAAAAAAATCATTCTAGCATTTATAAAGAGAATAAAATTGAGAATGGAAATGGGGAATGTGTCAAAGAGACAACAACCCGACCAAATAAAAAACAACAGCAGAGGGTCACCAACAGGTCTTCAATGTAGCGAGAAATTCCCGCACCCGGAGGCGTCCTTCAGCTGGCCCCTAAACAATTAAATAAATAATTTCAATATACGGAATGGGTCTATTTTAGTCATACTTAAAAAAAACAAAAAAACACAACATAGTTTTCCGTTGTCAAGGGAGACGAGTTTTACGTTACCGTGAAAATATTTTGTAACGGTATAAAACATACTTGAGGGTGTGGATGGGGGTTATGGAGTAGAGAATATTCGACAAATTATATAAAGAATATAGATAAACGGACCTTAAAAAATGGAATAGAGAATGATGAAGGGCTACAATAAAGAATAGAGAATAATAATAGACAACGAGTATATAGAATGGAGAAGAATGGCCTTAAAGAAATGAACTAATACACACGCCATCCCATCCCACCCCACCTATTCAGACCTTCTTTATATACTTTCAACTGTTTGTTGTCAGCTATTTTTATCTACCTTAACTTTAATCTTTTACTGCAAAAAGTTAAGAGTTGCATTATCAACTAATAATTTTGACAAATCACCTACTCAGACCAAAGGTTTTTGTATGCGAAGCAATACAATAAAATTGAAAACAGGGAATGTGTCCAAGAGATAATAACCCAATCAAAGATTAGAAAACAGCACAAGTCTACCAAATACACAATGAAATATGAATGTTTAGTTATTATTTCATCTGCCTCAATTTATAAAATTACTACAAAAGTGATGTGGGTTGCAATTTGCGATAAGGTCATCGTTATCAATTATAATTTTGACTTATTACCTATTGATACTATAGAATGTCCAATGCGAAGCAATACACTATGTTTTCTACAATCATTGCCGATACACAGAGGGCGCATGATTTGTACAGCAATGTACATGCTGAAGACCGTACTTAGACCTATAATGATATTTTGTTTTACACATTGTGACTTATATGGAGAGTTGTCTCATAGGCACTCGGACCGCATTTTCTTATTTCTATATATTTACAAAGATTTACAAAAAATGTATATACAAAACAGTACTTTCAAAACAAGATACATTTAGCTACATGTTTGTTAACATACTTTATGAACTTACAAATCTGTTTAGCCTCGACTTCTTATTCAATTGGCTCACCAGTGTTTTAAACTTTAATGTATTTACACGTACGAGCCAACAACTATTTATCGAGGTATTCTATCGTAATGAAGGAACATACTAGAAGATACTGACATTCGTCTTCAATGCTACCAAGATTTGAAAGATGACATGTTCTATACTTGATATCAACGTTATTCTACCTCCGTTTTTCTATCGAAAATCTATGGTATGTCAGGTTTTATATTTACCTAAAATTATAAAACAATAATACAGTTCCTATGTGTCAAAATATCTTTCAAAATTTAATTACATTTGTAAGTTAATAACACTTATATATATATAATCTGTAACCAACTACTTTTCGGGACTCTTTTTGTAATTGTATATTCCCGTACTGTTTGTATCGGTCCTCACGTAAGCGCAGCGGTAAGGTATGTTAACCATATATCGCGAACAAAACTTTCATTGTTCCAAAGATTTGAAAAAAGTGGAATCATTCAATATAATGTATATTTAACTTTAGTCACAAAAAATGTACACACATTATCAACCGGCAGTAAATAGTGATTTGGTGATGTATATGAGAGAGCAAACAACTCTAATATCTTTAATTAAATGTCAAAGTCCAAAGTAAATCTACCAATTTACCTACATACCATAATGATTTGTTTTCAGTTTCGAAAGCAGTTTACAGAATTCCAAATAGATTCTGTCTACAATAACAAAATTAAAGTTCCTCCGAATTTGAGATCACAGTAGTTATTGGTTTAACAACTTCATCAAAAGGATGTAAATGAATATAGTTTATGCTCCGTTTTGCAAAGCACAAGAAATAACTGCCGGTTTTGATTGGAGTATTGTATCAATTTTCATATTTTTGTCTTTGCTGTGCGCATACCTTCGATTGTTTTTTTGTTTGTGTGCATGTTCGCATGTTCGCATGTTTTTTTTTTTTTTTTTTTATCTATTTTCCTTTCTGTTCATTTTTTAACCTCTATATGGTGATTGGGTTATTCATGCTATACAGCCCTCGCACGGTCGGCTATTAACCTCTACAGCTGCTTCTCTAATCAGTTTTTTTGTGAAATATCTTTTTGACTTCATTTTTAATAAGTTCCTCTTTTCAAAGTATTTTTTCTCTCTTTAAATCATATAAAATTTAAACTGTTCTTCACATTTTTCTTGAATGTGTTTTTCTTTACAGACATCATAACCTTTTAAAATTTATAACTAATTTATCAAATGCATTCATTCTCTAGCTAAGAACGTGCAGTATAAAATAAAAATAAGTACAATTTTCTTACCTTTTGCGTAACCATATTATTTAAAACCTTGTAACCTATAACAAGTCTAACATATCTGTTTTCACTGTTCATCCGGGCATTTGACGTATATTGTTTATCAATCATTATGATAGTATACATGTTAAATCTTCAAATAGAGTCGGTTTTATAGATGAATATATTGGTTTGTTACTGTTATTTTATGGATGACCAATAAATAATTGTTTAGTAGAAAAAATGTTGTTTATTATTATGTCTCTGTTTACATGATGTATTTATACGTCTGTGAAATAGTTTTGATTGGCAACATCTACTACACCTATTTAAATTGTTTTTCAAAGTTTAAATGATACTTAAACATTTATAATATATGTTCAAATTGTTGAACTGGTGCCTAATCCAACACGATTCTACAATAAGAAACAATCAAGAGTTGTCAATTTTAAAATATCCATATAGACCCGCCAATGCACATAAAAGAGGGCGGGACTACGTCAAACGTCAGAACTTTTTTCTTACACTAGAAACGAAAGATTGATGAGTTATTGTCTCTCTTTTATTTTTTTAAAATATAATTTCCGAAGAAAAAACTTTATAACTTCTTGACAGGTTGAAGATGGAATTTTTACTGTAAGCTGTAGCTAGAACGTTTTTATTTTGCAAGTTTTGCGCGACAAAGTCATGAGGTTTAATGACAGTCTTAGTTTTCCTTTATTAACTCAAAATCCGTAAACAAAATAATAATATATGAAATGTGTTTATTACGATTGCCTGCATAATTACAATGTACAACTGTGGCGAAAGACAGTTTTTGCATGTAAATGATTAATATGTTACATCTTCATTTCATTATTTGTTTGTGAGTAGGAGGAATAATATACACAATATTAGTGTCACATCAAACCACACGAAGTGTTTAGTCTATAACTTTGTACCTAGTAACATGTGTCTATATTTTTAGATTAAGGCGTCCTGTTGAACCCGTTTGCGTATATTTAAAAGAAAAAAAAATAAAGTTTTGACGTTTGTTCGATCTTTTTTTTTTGTAGCAAATATTTTTTATAATCTAATTTTACATAGATGTTATAATTTGACCCGAGTTAAATGTATTCAGTTTTATTTCGAACGTAAAACTCCATATGACAAGGTTGTCGCTTACGTGTTCGCTTATTTCTACCTTTTATTTTGACTTATACAAGACCTGATGGGCATATAGAACTCTAAAAACAAAATGAGGTGACTTAATAAATACTTCCTTGAACGAAATACTTTTGACCAACTGTGAACTGGGACTATTCATATAGTCATAGTCCCAGCTGTGAAGAAATTTTTAAACAAAGGAGGGACCAACCAATGAAGTCATGGTCCAAGAACTTGAGAAAGAATAATGATAACAAACCAACAGAAGGTTTAGCTATCTATATATATATATAATATATATATATAGTGTCTAAAAATAGCAACAATCAACATTCAACCTATCTAGGTGTGGATCAGTTTGTAAATAAACTGATGCAGTTACTAAATTAAATTATATAAGTGTCTAAGAATGTAACTTTAACACACTAATGAGTGTTATAAAATTAGTTAATAACTAATAACAGGAATAAATCATGGATTTCATTCTATTTAACTAAAACAACTATTTGTTTAGATTTAAAAATTGTTATGTACAATAAACGGCAAAAATATGTTTTATATACCCCACCAATCAATATGTTGAACTTTTACACAAATTTTGTGTAGCCGTCAAGCTACAAAGATATTTTTTGTCATGCATCCGATTTCACCTAGATAGATGCACACGCCCGATGAAGCTAATTTGTTTAGCGAAATATTGCGTGAATAATATATAAAATATAACAAACTAATTTTATAACACTCATTAGTGTGTTAAAGTTACATTCTTAGACACTTATATATATAAATGTCTAAGAATATAACTTAAACACACTAATTAATACATTAAAAAGTTCTATTAGATGTTAAATAGAAATACGCAATATTTCGCTAAACAAATTAGCTTCATCAAGCGTGTGCATCTCTCAAGGTGAAATCGGATGCATGACAACAAAATATTTTTGTAGCTTAATCTATACAAGAGTTGAGGAAAAGTGTAACATATTGATTGATGTTGCATAGAATATGTTTGTAGCTACAACTACATGAAGTTGGAATAAAAGTTTAACACATTTATAGATGTTCGATTAATGTATGAATTTCTATAAATTAATTTGTATGATTTCAAGATAATTATGGTTTTGATTGGTTTTTAAATCTTTTTTCGTCTCTCTCATTGAGTCCATCAGATTCAAGAGTTCGTAACTGGTGCATCCAAGATCTCTCTCTTTTTTGTCTTCCTTGTGTATCCCAATTTTGATTTTTCTCAATGATTTGAAATGTGACGTTTTCAAAATCATGTCCTGCTCTTAAAAGGTGTCTTGTAATTGGGCAGTTCCTTTCTTTTGTATAAAATGACCGATGGTTATTTAGTCGGATGTTAAATGGTGTTTCTGTTTCACCAACATATTGTATTTTGCAAGTTCCACACGTTAGAACATAAATGCAATTTTGCGTTTTGCAATTTGATGTTATGAATATGTTGTATTTTTTCTTTGTGACTGTGCTGACGAATTGGGTTTCGATAGTGGCGACTCTGCAGCACTTACAATTGCCCCTTCCGCATGGTGTATAACCTCCGATTGTTGATATCTCCTGTTTAGATACTTTGGATGTTACTAGAATATCTTTGAGGTTTTTGGGTCTGCGGTAAGCCATAACGGGAGGTGATGGAAAAATCTCTTTTAAGGAAGGATCATTTTCAATAAGACGCCAGTGTTTGTGGACAATTGATGAAAGATTTGTCAGGTCAGGATGAAAGCTAACAACAAACGGGATTTTATTTGTCTGGGTCGTCTTTTCTTTGTATTCAAGTAGGTTTGTTCGGTCTTTTTCTTTTGCTTTACCGAAAGCTTCTGACATATTTTTGTTCTTATAACCTCTTGATTTAAGTTGCTGTCGTGGATTACCATCTTAGACCACATGTTAGAACAATGCCATCCTACATTCAAGATACAACAGATTATTTGAAGAAAATGGATTCATTAAATCCCTTACCAAACAACACAATTTTGGTATCGATGGATGTGTCTTCTTTATACACAAATATTCCCAAAAATGAAGGAATACTCGCTTGTGAACAAGTATGGAACAATCGTAAGGATAAACATCCCCCAACAGACTGTCTGGTTCAGTTGCTGAGACTAGTGCTGGAAAATAACAATTTTGTATTCAACGACCAGCACTACTTGCAGGTTGACGGTACCAGTATGGGAACCAAAATGGCACCTTCTTTTGCCAACATTTTCATGGGGAGTCTCGAAGAACGCATCCTTTCGAATGTACCATACGAACCCTTGTCTTGGCTCCGTTATATTGATGACATCGACATCAAATGGAACGAAACTGCAGAACGTCTGCAAGAATTTCTCGATTTCTGTAACAACTTTCATCAATCGATAAAGTTCACATCTGTAGTTTCAAATGAGAAAATTGCGTTTCTCGACACCACCATTACTTTAGAAAACGGAGTCATGACAACCGACCTTCACACCAAAAAAACTGATAAACACCAATTTCTCTCTCCGAAGAGTTGCCACCCGAAACACTGCTCCCGGAGCATTCCGTACAGCCAAGCCATCAGGTTAAAACGGATTTGTTCATCGGAATCAAAATTTAACCGTCGTTTGGGGCAACTCAGACAGCAACTTAAATCAAGAGGTTATAAGAACAAAAATATTTCAGAAGCTTTCGGTAAAGCAAAAGAAAAAGACCAAACAAACCTACTTGAATACAAAGAAAAGACGGCCCAGACAAATAAAATCCCGTTTGTTGTTAGCTTTCATCCTGACCTGACAAATCTTTCATCAATTGTCCACAAACACTGGCGTCTTATTGAAAATGATCCTTCCTTAAAAGAGATTTTTCCATCACCTCCCGTTATGGCTTACCGCAGACCCAAAAACCTCAAAGATATTCTAGTAACATCCAAAGTATCTAAACAGGAGATATCAACAATCGGAGGTTATACACCATGCGGAAGGGGCAATTGTAAGTGCTGCAGAGTCGCCACTATCGAAACCCAATTCGTCAGCACAGTCACAAAGAAAAAATACAACATATTCATAACATCAAATTGCAAAACGCAAAATTGCATTTATGTTCTAACGTGTGGAACTTGCAAAATACAATATGTTGGTGAAACAGAAACACCATTTAACATCTGACTAAATAACCATCGGTCATTTTATACAAAAGAAAGGAACTGCCCAATTACAAGACACCTTTTAAGAGCAGGACATGATTTTGAAAACGTCACATTTCAAATCATTGAGAAAAATCAAAATTGGGATACACAAGGAAGACAAAAAAGAGAGAGATCTTGGATGCACCAGTTACGAACTCTTGAACCTGATGGACTCAATGAGAGAGACGAAAAAAGATTTAAAAACAAATCAAAACCATAATAATCTTGAAATCATACAAATTAATTTATAGAAATTCATACATTGATCGAACATCTATAAATGTGTTAAACTTTTATTCCAACTTCATGTAGTTGTAGCTACAAACATATTTTATGCAACATCAATCAATATGTTACACTTTTCCTCAACTCTTGTATAGATTAAGCTACAAAAATATTTTGTTGTCATGCATCCGATTTCACCTTGAGAGATGCACACGCCTGATGAAGCTAATTTGTTTAGCGAAATATTGCGTATTTCTATTTAACATCTAATAGAACTTTTTAATGTATTAATTAGTGTGTTTAAGTTATATTCTTAGACATTTATATAATTTTAATTCAGTAACTGTATCAGTTTATTTTCACAAACTGATCCACGCTTAAATAGATTGAATGTTGATTGTTGCTATTTTTAGACATTATATATAAGACTAGGTTTAATCCATCATTTTCTACATCAGTTGTTTCCATTCGTTTGGTGTGTTTGAGCATTTGATTTTGCCACTGATAAAGGACTTTCCGATTATAATTTTCCTTATGTTTTTTTTTTGTACTGAAAGGGGCAAAATAGCTGTAATTTTGTTACTTTTTATAATATAAAATGTTTCCGATATAATATTGAATACAAAGAAAGTAACTGTACAGTTTGATATTGCCTCATCGGTATTTGCTCTTTTACAAATACCGATGTCTATAGGTTTTTAATTATGCAAGGTTTAACCAAATAAGCGTTTGTTTACTGTCACTTACAGTATTTTTTAATAAATACAAGTGTGGACACATATGAGTGTGGATAGTATGTTTGGATGTTTGACAGTTTCTTATGACAAAAGGAGTTCTATGTTTTTCCGATATGGTGTTATTAGTTGTGTTGCACGATGACAAACAATCTGAGCCTTAGGAGTGTTGTTTATTTATTATTTAGTTTTTATGTCATTTCAGGGTCTTTTATAGATGATTATGCGGAATTGGCTTTGCTCATTGTTGATGGCCTTACAGTGACCTGCAGTTGTTAATTTCTGTGTCATTTTGGTCTCTTGTGGAGAATTATCTCATTGGCAATCATACCACATCTTTTGTTATATGTATTTGCTTACTATTTGTATGGTTCTATTTATATTACTTTGTGGACGATCGTCAGTATCATTAGTAAAAAAAATTGTTAAAAGGTCGAATTGTTCCTCAGATTAGAATACATTTATTGGTTTTTAGTAATGACAATGCCTGACAAGATGCTAGGGGCTAGATGAGCTAGGAAGTAAACTTCTGTGCTGATTTTTATCAATTCTTTGATAATATTTCCTCCAAAGCAGATTAGCTGGTCGAAGCAAATAAAAATTGACAAATATGAAAATGACTTCACCAAAAGAACTTTTTTGAGCATGCTTCAAAGACTCAAAACTGCTCCAAAAGTAATCTAAAAGAATTTCAAGCATGTCAAGTGGATATTATCAACATCTACTTAATTAGTCTTAATATGTCTAAATATCTAAAAAGTTATAGTATTCAAAAGGTATTGCAAAATTATTCTCTTTTCATATTTGTTTGTTATATAGATACAAATATAAGTGATACATGTACCACAAATACAGTATTTGTTGTGGTATGAAAGTGTAGTAATTAACATTTACTGTTACAATGTTAATTCACACAAATTTATTAGAAATAAACAATTGAATGAAAAATGTTGAACATGTACAATGAAACATAGTTTTAGAAATCAATTAGGCCAGATAGGCCTTATAATTTTTTTTAAACATAATCGAATGACCATTTACACTGAGGACCAAGTCATCAGTTGGCAGTACAGATGTATTAAAACAACCTAGCATCATATAGCTAGTAGCGGGAGTAGTATTGTCGGATAAATTTGTTCTTTTTATAAAATTTGGTCAAAGGACATATAATGTTTGGTTCAAATCGATATATGCTTTTTATCTCCCTATTACTTACATTGAAGAAAGAAGTGATACTACTTTGACATATCCTTGTACATGAGAGTTGTCTGTCAAATCTTTATTTCACAAAGAATGAATTGCATAACAATGAACTGAGCTCAAAGCAAAGTACTTTAATAATACACTTAGACAAAGAGCTAAATCCAGTGATATACTTTGTACTGCAGGTTCTTCATGAAAATCCATTGACCAAAACCATATCTCAATAAAATGCCATACTACATGGTTGGATCAGAAGTCCTGAAAAAGACATGTTTTATTTTTATCGTATTTTAAGTATGCACAGGTTAAAACTTTCTTGTGGTATAATCATTCAGTATCTAGCAACTATCAATTTGCTTCATGCACAAATTGATATAGGTTGAGCGCTCCTCTGTAGGAAATAAGAACACACCTCCTGGCTCCATCTAATTTAAGTCAACTGATGAAGAAACATTCAAAACTATAAAATGTTATCCAAGACTTTTCAGTGTCTATTTACCATTGCCACTGAAACAGTGATATATTTGTACACATATATACATGTAAGACTAAAATTTTAAAGTACTACATATATAAGACCAAAACTGATATTCTGTCTTTACTACATCTTCATTCCCCAAGTCATTTTCAAATTTTCCAAATTTAGCTATATTTAAGCTAACTACTCCTCACACACATTTATAGATTATCAGTTTTTCTACACATGAGTATCGTAAGATATTTGCTAGTGAGCCGCAATGAATATTTTGAGCGAGTGAGCCTAGCTAATGAGCTAAAATGAATCAAATTGTGTATTCAGTCAGAGTTGTTGATATTTTAAGGTATCTTTACAAAGAAAACCTGCAAATCTCAGTGGCAATTCAGCACTTTTCATAAAGGGGTGGCCTCTGACTTTCCAAAGGGCTGCCCACTCCTGTCAAGCTTTGATGATTTCCTATATAATCAACTAAATTTTTCCCACCAATAGGAAAAATTTTGTTGATTATATAGGGAATCACTGAAGCATGACTGGAGCGGGCCCCACCTTATGAAAAGTTCTGGATCTGCCACTGCCACCCCCTGGGTCTGTCTATGCATCTGTTTATGGTTCTGCGTAATAGTACCAATACTGGTTTTTTTCACCTTCCTTACTTGGCCCTAGACAGTTGCTTATCTGGTTAAGGTTCTATCACTAGCTTTTTTTAGACCTCCAACGCATGTACTACAGACGAAAAGAGACAAATAATTTTATATAATAACCTTGAGTTTACTTCGACTACTAATATGCAAACCAAAAAACAGACACAAAAATATCATAAAATAGCGATTGAAAGATTGATTGCACTTTGAATGTATAGTTCAGACTGAGACACGTGTTACATGAGGAGCTGGTTTGTTTACAAATAATAATGTCACGTGATCACTCACTGACGTCACAATTTGCATTGATCTTGCAGTACACTAGACAGTTCGCTCAAACAGTACCCATTATCATGCAACGCAAATGTGATTGGTTATCAAATAATACAGAAATAATGCATGTACAGTTTTAGAAGAAATTAGTTCATCAAATAGATTAGATTTTCACTTTTGACACGAATAGGTCGGGTTAACATTTCTGTCATCGGGGATAATATTGAGATAAATGGGATTAAACTGACTGTCAAAAATGTCTAGAGAAGCACATCTGGAGAACTTTAAAATAAATAAGCCATACTTACCAAAATTACTCTCAGGGCTTTCCATTGAAGCCGGTAGCCGGCGGAAATCCGCCGTTTGCGGTGGCTTCAAGTACCGGCTACTTCACTGACAAAAATATAAATTCAAAAAGAAAATAATATCTTTTTCAAATGTTTACAGGCAGCCGAGAGACGTATTTTCGCAAAGCCGCGTCACGATAAACAAGGATGAAAAGTCGGTGTTTACCTTGGGCTAAATATAGTTCACATGAATTCAGGTCACTGATTGGTTGTCTATTTAAAGTCAGAATGCATCGTTTCTTTTCAAAGATAACAAGAGAGACGTTCCGGTGGTCATTGAATGATAACAATAGAGACGTTCCGAGGGTCATTAACTCCTTGGCTTTTTTTACTTTTAAAACGTGAAGACAATCAGATAGGATGACAATCTTATGTTATGGAATAATATCAGTCAAATTAAAGAAAGTGTAGTAGATCATATTGTTCAGAATCTGGAAAACAGTATCTTTTGAAGTTCATTTTTCAAAGCCCACGTGGTGTACAGAGAATCAAGGTCAAAAACGAAAGTAGAATATTGTCGACTCGACCTCAAATAAATAACATTTCCAAATGATTTATGTATCCGACTTATTGAACAGTTTACAAAAAAAGAGAAAATCAGAGGATACATCAATTTTCTGTCAATGCTTGAAAAATAATTGTATGATTTTAGTTACGCGTACCAGTCTTAAGAGAGAAAAGGGGGGGGGGGGGGTCATTTGTTTACAAATGCACGTAGTTCTGCAAAATAAATCGATCAAGATTTTTAACAAACCGGATTATTATATAAATAAATCTCTTTTAAAAGTAAATGAATTTTAAGCATAAATAAATGAAAATAAAAAACTATAACATAAAAAAAAATAAAATTTCTTTGAGATTTTTTTTTTTTTTTCTTTAATTTCATACATAAAAAATGGTCATTTGAAAGATGAAATTAGGTGCCAGGAGATTGCGAGAATGCAGGAATTTGCTCTATTTATGGCAGAGCTTCTGGGGGCCTTGAGCGGCCCCCAGACCCCCTGCCGTAAGGCACCAAGCTTACAGCTTGGTGGACGTCCGGCTTCGCCGAACGCATGTTACAGCCGCCTACAATTTTAATTCAGCCTTCTACTTCAATTTCAATGGAAAGCCCTGTACTCTATATTAATATAGTTATATTGTTTATTATTAACTAACTACACTGTTATTGGACTTAATATGATGAAAACTGCCAATGCAATATAATGTGTAAACTGGGCCAATACAGAATAACTCGGCCAATACAGATTTTTTCCTGTATTGGCCGAGTTATTCTATATTAGCCGAGTTGACACAAGTGCAGGATTTCGGAACGTCTCTAGATTTTACATCGAAAGACACGATAAACACAAACTGAAAGTAAACAGTTGTTTTGAAGACGCAGTTGTCATTTAGTTATCTTAAACATGCTGAAAATGTCAGTATGGCATACATTTCAGGCGAAAGACGGTCACATCAATTTAAAAAGTACTTTGAAAGCAGACGATAGAACTATTTCAGGTTTGGGGAACGAGTTGATTATCACAAAGTTCATTTCTTGACCACCTCATAATTTCACATCGATTTTAAATTAGTTTCTGCATAACACATGCAATGGCAGTACCTTTCCAATTACTATTTATGTGTTGCGTCTAAATTTAAGTTGTAACACTTTATAGTGACTGAAAAGGGTAGAAAAATTCATCTGATGAGAAAATGCTGAAGACACCTGGAAACAGCACGAGATCATTATGTATTGCATCTAATAAAAAGAAACAAACTGAGATTTGGATAGTTCCACTTCAAGGTAAAAATATTTATCTCTTTTGAAATGAAATTAAAAAAATATTGTAACACTGTAGTTAATTAATAAAGATATTATTACGTGTATTTCTGTATTGGCCTTGTTATTGGTCCTCGGCCAGCTGTATTGGCCTTCGGCTTCGCCTCATGCCAATACAGCAAGCCTCGGACCAATAACAAGGCCAATACAGAAATACTTAGTAATAATATCATATTATTTTGTATGTCACAAACTTAATGTTTAAAGTTTACATGGCAATAAATATTTGAATTTGAATTTGAAATATAAAACTCTATATATGTCAGTGAAATTTCACAATGATTACGATACACAATTTAGATACTGACGATGATGCTGGTCACGGTTAAATTGGCGCAAAAAATATTCTTACTCCTATTGCTTTACGTAATAAAGTTTGTATAGAATTGAATTTGACTGAAGTTCAGCATACAAAAAAACGTGGATATGCAGAAGCATGACAATATATTACTGATAAAGTGTGTATATATTTCTGTAAACGAAGTTGCCTGTATACTTCACTTGAGCGAAAGGATATCTCTATTTGTGAATCGGTTTATTAACCCTTTGAACCCAGGGTCGAAGTTCAAGATGTTAACATATTAAAGAAAATTTTTTGGGTTGCTTTTACATCATTGAGGCCATCTATTTTCATTGCGGGGTTTCACATATTTCAAATGGAATTATAGAAAAAATAGAATGTTGTACATGTTAGCAGAATCAAAACAGAAAATGATGAACACTTGATTATTTTTAGCAATACATAAATTGGATTGAGGGTCTGTGTATTCACCTTATTTGTAAAACTCTCCTTAATTATTCCTGTGAAGCGTGTGCTTTACATCGAGGCTTGCTATGCTTTACATCGACGCCACAGTGCTTCAACCAATCAGGGAATGTTTATTTGAGGCATTCGACCTATTCTAACTCAGATTTTTGCACATTTTAATCCAAATTATAGGAAAATGGAATATTGTTAGTACATTTGAAATAGAAAATGATGAATACTTTTAGTTAAAGATGAATTGGATGGGGGTTCTGTGTATTCACATTATTTGTACAACTCTCCTTACTGATGCCATATTTTGGAATTTCCGTGACCTAAATGGCATAGATGCCAACCCCCTTTTGACACAATCAGTAACAAACTATCAAATTTTCCGTATTTTTGAAAAGTTTTCAGTAATCATTCATAAACGTGCATTTACCAATAAAAATTACTGACGAGTGGTTGCAAAGTGATGTACACTAAAATTTGTCATTTAACATGTTGTCTGTAGTATGTATTCCATTCATTGATTGTTCAGATGTTCTCGACTCAAACATTTTTATTTTGTCAAGGAGAAGTAGAGAAAGGGGGAAAGCTACTTAATAAAATGCAAGTTTGCCTCTTCGGAAGTCAGTTAGTTACCCAACAATAGGTTGATAACTCCCGAGAAACCGGAAGCATTACATTGGCGTTTCCTAAACACTGGACCAGGACGGAAAAGTAATGATAAAAATCCGCGTTTTACAAAATTGAACGTCGATGATTGGGAATCCGTAACTATTCGACTTTGACCGTAATAGCGTAGTTTTTATCGCAAAATCGGAAAAACTACGGAAAAATCGTAATGGTTGGCATCTATGAAATGGTTCGCGAAAATTAATATTTTTATATATAGTATAGTAATTAAACTTCAAAAAGTAAATCGGTTCGATTGAAGTATTATACGGCGGCTTCACTGTTGTGCCTTTAAAATACACCTATACTGCACGTACAAACTATGCTAGAGGAAAAACGATGATTTTTCAGTATTATTTTCAACCCTTTTCAGATGCATAAAGCATTATATTTAGGACTATTTGGAAATGCCCTTAAATTGTATGAAGATCAAGAATAACTGTATTTACCAATTTCATTCACAAATTATTTCTAGAACGGGTTTGTTGTGACGCCTCCGGGTGTGGGAGCTTCTCGCTGCATTGAAGTCCCATTGGTGGCCTTCAGCTGTAGTCTCCTCTATGGTCGGGTTGTAATGGGTCTTTCCCGCATAAGCAATTTCACACAGCAAAATATAATGAACATGTTTACTTTTATATAAAGTTTCTTTAATAAGGGAGTTTATTAGTAAATTGAGTTGTTTTCGCATCACTTAAGTAATTACATGTAACGAACTAACATACATGTAGGTCCAAGTAATGTGCAGTGGCTGATCCAGGGGAGGGTTTTCAGTTGGAACCGCCCCTTTTTTGGGGTGATCAATACATTTGAATGGGTACATGGTTGGACCCCCCCCTTTTCACAAAATGGCTGGATCCGCCCCTGATGTGTTTCAGTTTAGATTAGAGTAACTGAGACAGATCCAACCATTTCTTAAAAGGGGGACCTCACCCAGGATAAGCAGAGGCGGATTTAGTAATTTTTCATAAAGGGGGACCTAATGTAAATTGAGTTTTTCGCATCACTCACTAAATAACATAGGTCAGAGTAGTGTGCAGTGGCGGATCCAACAGGAGGGTTCCCGGTCGGAATCGCCCCTTTTGTGGGGTGATCAATGCATTTGAATGGGGACGTGGTTGGACCCCCCTTTTCAAAATGGCTAGATCTGCCACTGATGTGTTTCGGTTCTGACTTGACTAGCTGAGACATATGATACCAGCCATTTTTAAAAAGGGAATCCTAACCCAGGATAAAGGGTCAGTTCCAACTGATATCCCTATCCAAATTATCTATATTGGTTTTGAATTTAGTTACTAGGTCAGAAAAATGATGTGTTTCTCGCAGACAACACAAAATAATATACATATTAACTCGACACTTAATCTAAACACCCCTACAACAAAATGGGACGACCAAACAGATTTCCCAATTTTGATAAAGGTGAAATATGTAGAATAAGAATTGTGCACTCTGGAATAAGATCATAAATAAAGCCCTATATAAAGTGTAAACCAAAAAAAATAATGTATGAAATCATTGTTTATTACATCTGCTTGCATAATAATATTGAAGTTGAAACTAACAACGATCACGTGTATCCTGTCAACCCCTGAAAAACATAATATTGTCTTCTTGACTACTTCCGCAAACCGTGGTCTGGTAAAATGATATATTGTTATAGTGTATGTTAATGACATATTATAGATTACATAAATCAACAATGATTGAAAACAAGTTTTAAGTTTGAATGTTTCTTTTATGACTTAAACAATATAGTTCGATGATGTTAACAGTAATAATTAGGCATTCAAAATAATAAAAAAAATTAATAAAATCTTATTTCTTAGCTTACATGGCTAAACAAACCGATTAAAAAAAAAATAGTTAACTTAACACGACACATTTTTTTCTTTATTAAACAGTATATAAAATCTTCATATCTATATATCATAAAAGATACATTAGGAAATATTATTCAAACGAAAGCCCATTTTGTTTATTTGTTATTTCGGGGCTTTTTATAACTTGATGTACTGTATGGGTTTTACTCATTGTTGTAAAATGATCGATGAAAAAAACAAAAAGTACAAGAAAAAAACCAAACAGCATTATGATAACTTATTTCTTGAAATCACTACAAAGACAACTAAATACTGAGCAACATGAAACGACTTGAAATCTGGGGCAATCGTTGTTTTCATTTTTCTTCGACAGTCAATTTGTGAAGACTCTTTCATACATATTATAGAAAAAGTGAAAAGAGAAGCAATGTATTTTCCATTAGAAACTTTGTTTACAAAACGCCAGATACTAAGAATTAAATTCTCAATCGAAAAATTAAAATATTGAGATTGTCAGTTTAAGAGTGTTTTTTGTCAAATTATTGTAGTTTTGAGACCATTTTTACCTCTTTAAACAACCAGGTGTGTCTATGTTTGCAATATTGATCAAAAGTACCAGGATTATAATTTATTACGCCAGACGCGCGTTTCGTCTACCTAAGACTCATCAGTGACGCTCATATCAAAATATTTATAAAGCCAAACAAGTACAAAGTTGAAGAGCATTGAGGATCCAAAATTCCAAAAAGTTGTGCCAAAACGGCTAACCATTGATAAGTCAAAGATTGCCATCAACACCTATTCCTAAAGGACAAATATATAGATATAAAAAGATGTGGTATGAGTGCCACTGAAAAAAATATCCATCCAAGTCATAATTTGTAAAAGAAAACTGTAAAAGTCAAGGTACGACAAGGAGCCTTGTCTAACACCTAACAGCAAGCTATAAGGGCACCAAAAGTGGCTAGTCTAAAACAATTCAAACAAGAAAACCAACGGTCTAATCTTTATATAAAAAAACGTGAAATTAAAAACACTAATGAACCACATCAACAAACGACAGGTTTTTGACTTTGGACAGGTGTAACTGTCAATGAATATGACGAATTTTAATATGTTATTCACAGCCCAATGTAGCACAGATGAAAGTTGGATCCCCTTTTACGACCTTTAAAATTTGAAGACACGCACTTGCTGTTTGTTTGCTTAGTATACTTTATTTAATTTTTTGAACGTTTTGCTTTAGTTTTTCCTGTTATGGTAAGCTTTTCCTGTTATTTTTTTCGTTGTCTTCTGATTTTTTTAGGGTATCTGATGAAAGACAACATATCTTAGTTTTATGTAGATTTCGGGAGAGGTAATTGTTCTGTTCTTGTTTTTTGTGGAGAAATGATGTTGCTGTGTCTTCTTTGTATCAAGAATTCAATTTGAATTTATAATTTCTTGGTGTTTACTACGGTATGTTTTACGCTATAATTTCATGTACGTGTTTATGTTCGTTATGTATTTGCACGTGTATGTTTGGATGTATATGATTTATTGTGTGCATAAGTTTTTTACGTTTATCCTTTTGCATAAAAAACGTAGACACTAAAGACACATTCAACTAGAAGAGCATTGAGTATAAGAAAAAAAGATACATTTCTGAATTGTTATTCATTTTATTACAAAATTTAAAAAAAATACCAGAATAATAAACTATCACAGTAGTTTGAAAGAAAAAAATTGCACGCTAATAAATAAAGGATTTCAAGGAATGTAACTAAAACTTTACATCTTTCTATAATTATTTCCGAGTTTCTTTCTTATACAAACACTTCTACCACGACGTGTTGCGCAAACTCGTCCTCTGGGACAATCACGATTACATTTGCTTTTATTATTGCCTTTAGAGAACAATGGAAGAATGGGTTTCTGCAACTTTTTCCCAATATTTGGAATCTTATTTCCATTTCGATTATTACCAAATGGTCCATTAGAAATCAATGGAAGAATTGGCTTCTGCAATTTGCCAACAGATGGAATCTTTTGTGCATTGTTTGGTATATAAATGTCAATTGGTTCTACCGGTGATTTTTGGTCAAATTGATTCACCTGATGATTTGTAACGAGGCGATCTCCTTCCACATGTTCCACTAGCTGATTACCTGTACCGGTATGCTGATCGAGCACGATTTGATCATTAGTAATAATATGTTGTTGTACTTGTTGGTTTCCATAAGATTTTCCAACGGATTTATGCAGGGATGTAGCAATTGCACCAGAATTTGGATCGATTATTATTTTTTGCTGGTTGTGTAGAACAGGATTAGATGTTAAGATTTCTTGTCCAGATACATCAGTCGGAACGTAATTGTCAATTTTTTCTACCGGTGAAAAATTGTCGTGTTGTTGTATGTGTCGGTTGTGTACAAGACCTACACGTTGTCCGTTAGATGTTATAACTTGTGTAAGTCTGTTCACTACTTCTGTATGTTCTGGTAATTCGTGTTGATTTACTGATTCGAATGGTTCAAGAATAGGCTTTACCCCATTTTGCTTTTTCAAATTTTCTTGAACATATGTATCGATCGTTTTAACAGGTGCAACTACTTCTTTGTGTCCCTGTAAATTGTTTGGAACGTATGCATCGACAAAGTTCACTGGAGATGATTGGTCAACTGATGATTTAAACATGCTTGTAAGAGTACCAGAATTGGGATCGATATGTATAGCTTGGCCTCCGTGTATTCCAGAATTGGATGTTAAGACTTTCCTTCCTTCTGCATGAATGATTTCGGCGTTTTGCCCATCTACAAATGGAACTACGGAGCCTTTTGGTAGCGATGGATTAAATTCAGTATTTGGGAGCTCGTTAAGACATATGTTCTTACAATGAAGGCTACAGTCAGTTCCCTGTAAACATAATGTCTGCGCTAAACAATTGTCAATACAAATTTGAAGTAAACCAACATTCTTAGAGGTTGCCAACGTATCAAACATAACATCAGCATTTACATCTTGTGGAATGAAGTCGTCTGTTAGCTGTCCCGGTGAAAAATGTTCAACTTTTTGTAATTGGCTTTTGTGTACAAGATCTCCACCACGTCCACCACCTACTAATTTGTGTACCGGTAAATCTTGTTGAACGTATGTATCGACTGGGTTCCCTTGGTGTACAATTTCTCTACCCGTGTCTTTATTTTTGGATACCATATCTGTTGTAAATTCACCAACAACTTCCCTTCCTGTTCCAACATGCATATTTTGATTCATTTGATCATGTTGACGAAAAACCTCTTGAACTTCAGGAAGGGAAGCTCTAGTATTGATGAGTGGTAATTCGTTAAGGCATAATTTCTTACAACCTGGACGACAATCATTTTCTACGCATCGAGAAGTTGCCACACAATTGTCAATACAGATGTTAAGTAGATCGGCATTATTTGAACCTGAGTGGTGTTTATCCATTTCATTTACAAACCCTCCGTTAGACGTTTCGAATTTTGTAATTGTACCAAAGTTTGGATCAATAAGTACACTGTGGTCACTTTTTATTATAGGATTGGATTGTAGGATTTCCTTCTTACCAGTAGAATCTTTTGGATCATAAGTATTTGTTTGTTTTCCTAAAGATATTGGATCAATTTGTTGCACATTGCCATTTTTGTCTACAAAGCCTCCGCGTAGTCCATCCGATGTTATTACGTTTGTAAATCTGTTCATTACTACTTTGTGATCTTGTAAATCATCCGAAACGTAATTGTCAATGGTCTTGACGAAAGGGACTCCTTCTTTTGGTTCTGTTGAATCATTTGGAACATATTTATCAATGGATTGAACAGAGGCCACTACGTTTTTGTTTCCTGGTGAATCTGTTAATGCATAATCGTTGATTTCTTTTTGAGACCCAAGTGAATCGCTCGAAATGTATGAACCTATTGGTTTGATTGAAGATACCATTTCGTTTTGTCCCATGTGGTTTATCTCATCTTGTTGATTACCCGATACAAATTCTGTATTAAGATTACCAAGAATCTTAGTTTTTGTACTTGCTTGGAGGATTTGGCCGTTTGGTCCCAGTTCAAGTGGAACAATTGAACTTTTTGATAATGAAGGAGTTAAGTTTACATTTGACAGTTCGTTAAGGCATGATGTCTCACAGGGAAATCTACAGTCCGTTCCTTGTAGACAGGTAGATCGCATCAAACAATTGTTTATACAGATTTGAAGTAAATCAGCATTCATTGAACCTGTCAGAGTATTCTCAGATCCTATTTGAGGATTTACGGTTTTGGTTAATGTGCTAATGTTTGGATCAATTAACCAAGGCTTTTTACCATTCTTACCTATATCCGAACGGCCTAGAGGTGACATTGGAATAGGTAAGTCTAATGGAGATACTGCTAGTGTTTGGTCATGTTCTTCATATACATCTCCTCGAATAGGTTTTGTGTCTACAATAACTTGTGGTACTTCTAGAATCGTTTTTACGCATATATGTCTTCTGCATCTATCAGTTGTTCGTTCACACACGGAACCCTGGTCGCAATGTTCATCCCTGATACATTCACTGCCACATTCTCTATTTCTTTTCCTCAAGTAAGACCCTGTAAGAAAAAAAGCCATATATTTTAATGAAAGGAAAAACATTCTTTTCGGTAATGGTATATTAACTTTCAGGAAAATCGAAAAATTTACTAAATTCAATTCAACATAAAGTCTAGTAAACTACTAAGATTTGTGTAGGTTATCATTTATGTTATGTAAGCGAAAAATAAGAAATAATTTTGAAAAAAGCGTTTACCATTTACTGGTGAGTTATTGGAAAATTAACTACAAAATAAGTTATTATTCACGTACCTGTAGAGAATGCTATAGCTCCAATCAAAATTATTACATGTAGTCTGGTCATGTTTGTATTCTGAAAAAAAAATAATGCAAAAACAATTTTAAAAATCTCCAAAGATACTTTTGTTCAGAACGCCAGGAGAGAGTTTCATCTTCAAGATCCCCATGTGGAATCGAAACAAATCAGCAGAGAGTTATAAAAAAAATGTACGTAATCCAGCTTAAGCCATCTGAACCAAATGATAGAAAAAAAACTTCAGTGTTTTTGTAAAATGTGACTATCTATGGACAGTATCTATATAAGTAAATGTATAAAAATGGACGACTTCAATGATATTTGTTGTTAAACAAAGTCAGTTCCTTTGCATTTTGTATGATATGTATCACTTGTTCATAAAGCATATATCAATTAATCTTAAATGTTAATCACAATAACTAATGCTTATACTTGTCCGTTCGTTTTTCAATTATTAATTAACCCTTGATTATCCATTTTGTATCTTCCACCCAAATCATTTATTTAACCAATATTATCATTTATCATTTTATTTTTGTATGAATTATTTACAATGGAAAACCAACGTTGCCAAATTTATTTAATCTTGTATCTTAAGAAAAAGAATGCTGCTGCCAAATTTCAAATTTCAAGGATTTTTCTTCTTTTTTTATAGTTTTTTTTTCTTTTTTTTTTGTTTTTATTTTGCATTTTTTTTTTATTTATTTATCATTTTCTCTTCTATTCTCTCTTTTTCTCTTAAATAAAATTTTCTTTTTATTGAACAATATGGAAATAATGGATACATAATAATATATTGTATATATTTTATAATTTTGAATACTAACAAACTAACAATTACTAACAAGTTTTCTATATAAGTATACAATCTATTGTTTAGCGAGGTCAGGATAAGGTACCGATACTTTCTGTATCAAAATAACAAATGTGAAAGTGTTCAATAAAGTATGTATAATTCTAAAAAAAAAAGATATCATTCTAATTATCTTCTGATATTAAATTTATAAAACAGTTGCTTATAGACACGAAGTTTAATGTTGTGTCATTTTAAATTTATACATTATTTCTTATCATTTCTACGATTTTATTTTTTTTTTTTTTTATTATACTCACTATGATCTTTTATCATAAATTTCATATGTGTATACAGTTTCAATCTTACCTTATTGTTTCTTTTGTAATCATATAATGTTTTACAATTCATTCTCAGTTAATATATATACCTACGGTAAACATCCGTTGTAGCGAATCATTTGTCAAAGTTTGACATGTACAGGGAAATAAAATGTTTAGGATAAAATTTACCTCATAACAGATGACGTAAATGTATTGTGTATTTTGATTTCACCTCTTTGTGATCAAAGACTTTTAGCTGACCATTATCTATCAGCTTACGATTTGTTGTTTTTTAAGCATTACACTTTTTCCTGTCTATGTGTTACACACCCTTCTGATAATGTACCGTGCTATTTTTAACGTTTGGTCAACTATTTTTTTCTATGAATAAAGGAAATTAGTAATAAGTAATTTGCAGAAAAATTAGAAGAACAAAATACTAAAAATTAGACAGCCTTGTCTTATCATGAAGCATCATTTGGTTTATTTTAAACTCATGTTTGAAAACCAAATGCATGTTAACCAGTCCAGGTTAAACTCATACAACTTTATATATAACGATGTAATAATCTAATATATAAAGATGAAATGAAGAAAGTATTTAAGTATTTAAGTTTTCGAATAAATAGCTAGAAACCATCAATATAATTTATCAAACATCATAAGTGTACAGAACTATGGTGGATATATCGTGAGCATAAATGCATCAACTGGATGCACAGTTTCAAAACTTTCATAAATTCAGTAAACGATTATGCCAGGAAAAGACAAGCTATGAAAAAAGACATTGATACTCTGTCTGAAATTATTTAGGCTTTAAGGTTTGGAAATAGATCATAATTTTAATCAAGGGAATTATAAACGCTAGTGATAATTTTATCTTTTAAAGACCTAAATGCTGCTGATACTGTTCTACATTCTAATGAAATATGTTGTTGTTCTAGCAGACACATTCCAAATCATGTCACTTTTGTTTATAATTCCCTTATGGAAATTGCTTGATAGAGGAACGAAGTATTGAAAACTCATTAAATATCCAACATCTGAAACTACTCTATACATGCTATAAGAAACCTGAAATAATAATTAAAACATTACTTAATCTGTATTCCTATACAATTATGAACACTTTGTGCCGTTCAACATGTCGATATCTATATTTTGGCATTTTGTAGCTTAGTTATAGGGTTTTACTCATATTTAAAACTCTATAGTGACCAACAGTTGTACATATCAAATTTTCTTCTCTTTATATGGATCTTTGTATATTTATTTGGACTTTCAACCAAATATGAAGAATATGATCTCCACTTGCTCTATTTGTTACTTTATTATAATTAGTGCAAGTTTCCTTACAAACACCATTGATGTACTGGGTTCTTCCAAGACCACATTTCAAAATTAGTGTACAGCTACCTACAACATTTACACAAGATGCATTTATATCCAAATGTACTTTTTCCGAATTGTTACATCACATCGTCTTATCATCGATAATTTTACTCGACAAGGGCCACAAGACGGGTGCCAGTCGTGGACCAAACTTTACCCTTTTGGTACATCTAAAAATTTCCTGACTTTTTTTTAATTTGGTTTTTGGAGGAATGGGTTATGTTGTTTCAATATACATTGTACATGTACATGATATAAGCGCTAATATTTTTTTTAAAGAGAGTGATAATACAAGGTTTATATATATTTTTTAAGCACTTAAATGGCAGATAAAGGCATGTGGCAAGAGTATTTCTCAGCACTTGATTGCTAACTTCGTACACCCGTAAAACCATGAAAACCCTCAAATAATCAGATTAGCATTTCAACTTGTAACAATGTCTTGTTGATAGGGTTGCTAGAGGTGGTTTAGCGTATTTTGTGAAATTTGTGAAAATTGTTTTAAATAAATAAGTATAAACTGTTATTCATTTTATATTTGATTTACTGAGTGTGTATGTGCACTTTAACTTTAATAATATAAGCATTTCTATGCAAATGTTCTAAGATAGGAGACTGTAGTTAAGCGGTTGTCGTTTGTTTGCATGTTCATGTGTATTTTTCGTTTCTCATTTTTTTCTGTGCATTTTATTCTAGTCATTTATTGGACATTTATAAATTGATGTTCTCGTTTGAAGCCCGTACTTTGACCTATGATTTTTAAATCTTTAACATTATGAATTGGATGGAGAGTTGTCTCATTGCACTCATACCACATAGTCTTATATATATATATATATATATATATATATATATATATATATATATATATATATATATATATATATATATATATAATTGAGTTTTTTGATCGCATACGATGTGGCATGGGTACAGAAGCACTTTTTTTTATTGACATCTGAATTCATTGAAAAAAGTTTATGAATTAACAAATGATAAAATACGATTGCTTTGATGATGCAATTGTAATCTACTATATTAATGTTGTCCAGTTTAATCTTTCGAATCATCAAACCGAGATGTCCAGAGGTGACGGTTAATTTCCTTTAACTTTTGTGGTTTGATAAATATATTTTTCGTATTGAAGAACGTCACGACATCATTGAAGCATTCATTTCCTTATGATTTAGTGAAGTATTTACTATAAATAGAGACAGCGTATCAAGATTCTAGGTTTATTTAGAAACTTTGAATCCTACAAAACACGTTAATACTTTTACAATACATTTAAATAACAACCAAATATATCGGACATGGAATTCGAGTATACATAATATTACCTACTATGGATTCATTTATTTTCGTGGGTACCAATTTTCGTGGATTGAGGAACATTTTCATACTCGTGGATATTTGATTTCGTGGTTTTTCTAAAGTCTGCTTACATTTTCATATAACATTTGTATTTCGTTGTACACTGAAATTCGTGGTTCAGCTGAACCAACGAAATCCACGAAAATTAGAATTCAACGAAAATAATGAATCAACAGTATCATGCAGGTAAACAACAGGGCTGGTCTCTAATACTATTGACGTTTAATAATGTAAACAATTTAAGTATCGGACGGAGACTGTTAATTATCAAACGACTGAATGAAGATTTTTAACACAACGGTTTGATTTTATCTAAGTGCGGGGACTTTACAACGTAAACGAACGCAAAATGTTTTGTCAAAAGTTAGCAACATTGTTTATTGTAAAACTTTTATCGTGCATTTCTTTACTCAATAGAAATTTATGTAAAAGATTAGAAAACAAAATCTTTAAATTTGTGAAGAATGCGAAACGAGAAAAAATAAAAATAAGCTATAAATAGTCCATATGAAATGGGGTTTAAAATGTCAACATCATATAGGTAAATATATAACCAAATAAAAAACTTGAATACATTGTACCATTTGAGAAAATCGACGTGTCTAACCAAATTATGTTGTTTTCGACTTATAAGTTTTGCCACCTCTCTTTTAGATATCATATAATAAAAATTTAGTTTGTATAATTTTTTTGAAATAACAAGCATGTTATTGATACTGCTCAACAGCTAAAAATAAGAGTTATAAGAAAAACTGTATTATTATACTGGATTGGTAATATGTAATAGAGTTAATTCTTCATTTAAATAGTCTAAACGAGATATGTGGAAGATCAAACATATTATCACTTTGATAAATACTTATTATGGCTATAATTTCGTACTTATGTATGATATTTAATGACGAATGACTCCAAACTAGTGTTTATGACCACATGACGATTTCGTTCCTCCATTGTCATATTAGTTTTGTGGGTAGTATCCTACCCCTCCTTTATAATATTTGAGAGTGTCAATATCAATCTTTATAAGCATAGTAGTTTTTGAAAATATGCAAACCCGATAATCCCAAATGAAAGCAAACAATCTGTAAAAGATCCAACAAATCTTTCTGCATCGAATGTTGCTGTCAATATATAGGTGATGTAAAATTGACAGCCACAAAAAGTGAGTACATTTACTATGACCAAAGGAGACTTCATAGCGAACCAATATAATGTTGTGAATGTTATTCCTGTATATCTTTATTATTAAGAAGTGTTTGTCAAGGTTTTCTAACCACAGATCGCTAGACTGCATATACAGCCCGTAACAGAGTAGTGATCGAATTCGCGTTTCTTTACCGTCAGAATAAGTTACGTTATCGACAAACTTATTTTAGAAGTGGCATAATTTAATTTTCTTCATCGACAAAATATTTCATGTCCGACGTGTAAGTTTTCATTGTTTAAGTCGAAGTTTTTTTAACACAGTAAAACATTTTTTATAATCAACCTCTGTCATTGGCATTTCCATTTTAACGGTAAAGGACCAAATACGGGATCTCCGAAATTTCTATCATTTGTTATGAGGAAATCATTATTCAATCGAACATACGTCTTTGTTCATGACACATATTATGAAATACAAAGGAGTTGAAATGATCAGATACTTTCGAACTGACGGAAACAAAAATACATAATCTAGAATGTGTGTTCTGTCATAAACAATGGCTTCGTCGTGCGAATCGTACCCAACTACGCGTGAAGTATGAGTACAGAATCGTCCCATACAAGACATTTTCTATGTTATCCTAGTATATTATCCGACAGTTAAGAATAGAATCTGGTCAAATTTTGAAGTTGAACATGTGGGAATTTTTGATTTTAATTTAATTTTCATGAAGGAAGGGGCCTGGTAGTTTTTAGAAAACAATATTCTGACCCTGATTTTGACTTAAAAAATCTGCTGCCTCAATATTTTGTCATATGAAAAAAAAGTTGTCAACAAAATTTTCCTGTATAAACTGTAATAGAAAACAGAGAAAACGTGTCTATGAGACACATATGCCTCCGCCAAACAGGAAGTAGACGAATGACAGACCTGAAAAGGGGAGACACGGTACAATTTACCTTGATAAAGCTTCAGACCAAATATCAAACCAATCCGACATACACAATTCGATATATATTTGACAAAAATTGTATAGACCGGACGTACAGACGTACAGACAAGGGTAAGTCTTAATGCCCCGTCGCCTAAAGGCGGGGGCATAAAAATCTGACCAGCGAAGCGGTAATTAAAATATTCTGAGATATATAACTATATACCCCCCACCCTTTTCCCCTCCTGAAAATCAAATGTTTCGTGCCTTAGAAGATGTGTGTTAGCACAAAGTTGTTCAATTAATTCGGTTAAGCAGAAATGTATGTGTATTTCGACAAAAATTGGTAAATTAACACCAGAGATTCCTTCGTTTGATCGAAGAGTTTTGTTGCTTAAGGCTGAATAATTCACACCGTTCTACATGAAAAAAAGATTTAAAAACCAAAGTTCCGGCGGGCTTTTTCACGTCCTAAATTTCGAGACCTAACAATCCGGGACATTAAAATTCCACTTTACCAACAAAAAGATAATCCCAGCTTTATTTCTGCGTGGCGACCAAACATTTTCAAGAACTCACTGGAAACGATCAAGATTTTATCAAAATTTGGTTCCTATTTAATTAGTTGTTTCATTTACACAAGCACGGTGGGCCGTGGAAGTATAAATGCAAAATGTTCACACTTCTTCTTTTTCAGCTATAGAGTACATTTTTCTTTAGAAATACAGCGTCTAAAATGAATTAATAGTACTCGATATACAATGCAATGAATTATTCCAAATATTAAACAATTATTCATATCTTCAAAATTTCTGTGCATGAAAATACCAAACTGTATACTATTATTGAGAGGACTGCACTTGTTTAATGAAATACATGTTTTTGTTTGTAGCCAAAACTTCCTAGATCAAAGACATGGGAGTGTGATCCCCTGACACCTGTTTTTAAGCAATGAAAATGTTTCGTTCTAACGATATAGCTTTGATTATACGAATGTAAAGTTTGGTCTCCCCACATGTACAGCTTCCCCCAGCCAATCCCAATTTTCGTTCTCGTTCCTATTCTTGCCAATGATAATCTGATGTCAGTTTGCAATGCTAAATATAAGTCATAAAAGTACAAGACCTAAATTTAGTATGCAAGACTCGCATTTCTTTTATTTATGACTCGTCAGTGACGCTCGAATCAAGATAATTGAAAAGGTTTTCCTACTGGCATTTCATTTTATTATTGGTTATGATCCATATCTGACAGGAGAAATATTCATAATTCTCAGAAAGTTTTCATAAATATTGTTAGATACCACTAATCGTTCCAACAATCAAGACAACAGAGACAAACAGGGAAAAAATATGAAAATGAAAAGATAAGACTTAAGTGTTAGCATGTTCAGGGAGACGGCACTCAATTTACAAAAAAATAATTGATGTGCTAAGGAACTGCAGAGGTCTCCACAGGTTTTCAACAAGGGTAGAATTCAAAACCTTGAATATGAAAGCCTCGAAATCCATGATACTTTTTCTGTGCAGTAGTTATATCTACAAAATCCAATCATGTACACGACATATAATACATGTATATTCATACATGTATATTTATATATTGGGAATTTATTTTTGTTTCCAAAAAGAATTATTCGGTTATGTATAAGTGCTGCCGTTCACTGCACAATTGTAAATTGTCTTCCTAAAGACCAGCAAAAATAAATGGCACAAGTTCACGTAGTCATAAAAAAGTCGTATAATTTACCTTATCGAAAAAAAAATCAGAAATACGGAATGTTATATGTGAATGGTTAGGAAATCCATTTCCCCTACATGTTTTAAAAGTCAAAGAAAAATGTTTTAATTTCCCTGATACCAACGTTTTAAGAACCAGCTTTGTGTAACCTATAGACAAATTTGACTGGATATAAGAAAGTTAATATGTTTACTCTGATTTGAAATTATCTTTGAAAACTTTTTTTAGTAATTGAGAACCTATGTTGTTGATGGGTAATAGGAGAAATGTTGCATGATCCCTCAAAATGACAGCAAGCGCAGTTTTCCGGACGATTTTCATTTGTACACTGCTAAAAACTGTCAGGTCCTGGCCATGGTATATTTTGAAAAAAAAATTTTTTAATGAATTTTACTAAAAAAAAAATATTCTCTGTGTACCATTGCAAGAAATAGTTTTGTTCGTTATTTTGTCATATTAAAAAAAATTCTCAACAAAATTTTCACGTTTAAACTGTACTAGAAAAAAGTTTGGCATGTGAAACAGACGAAGACATATTCTAACAGAAGTACAAATACCAGTCCTCCCTTTTGTGTATACATATGAGAAAACATTTCAAAGTTATTGTTTAAATTCAAATCCATCACACATACGGTACACATTGTAGTCCGAAAAAATAAAGGGATTCACTCCTATCAAACACCTTTTTAATTGTTTACCAGTATATTTCTTTTAGTTTTGGGTAAAATTGTAAAGGATATAATACTATCAAGACGTCCTTCCATACTCTTTTTTTCTGTTCTGACTTTGAAGAAATGACTACTTTTCGCCCAATCGAAATGGTGCATGGACATATTTTGTTTCATATTGTTAGAATTATTTTCAATATTATCGGTATTAAACTTGATTTTGGACACATGAAAGTTTGTCAGCATTGTCAATCTTTTTAACGTTAAAGTACCAATAGTGTGGTCACTACTCAATTAAGTTGGTCGATAACGTAGCTAATTTTGACAGTAAAGAAACATCAATTCGATCAATTCTCTGTTACGGGCTGTATATTATAGTTGTAGTACAAAACATTAAGGGTCTTTATCTGCTAATTACGGAGAAAAAGAAAAAACAACCAAATGTGCTCTAGATAATATCTCAATCCATGTTTTTGAAAACCCTGAAAGTTTGAAAATATCATTGATATCTTCAAATATACGCTACAAACGCCGATAACATAATAACGTTTTTTTATGATTGTCGTTTGCAGAAAACGTGAAAAGAGATAGGAGTTTTCTTTGCCCAAGCATTAAAATTTAGATTGAGATAATCTGCAATCAAAAGATAGGCTGTACTTTTTCTGAAATATTTTATCCTCTGCATTATACATTACAAGCAAGCCAATAAAACCTTTAAACTACAAGCATTAGAATTACAGCTCATAAACGATAAAGCTCATTATTAACAATCTTTCATATAAATCATTTTCAATAACAAGCAACAGCAAATTGAGCCAAGAAAATGTGTGTAAGTCAATGCTCGAACATTGAAATGTCACTGAAACAGAAAATGTTGCTCTAGTAGTTTCAGTTAAATATTTACACCTACATTCATTTCGAGATATACAATCTTGCAAGACGCCTATGTTGATAGTTTTTCAGAAGAGCAAAAAATTCCAGTCATTTACTTTAACTACATCCATTCGGGAAAAGTTGTTTGATGTAAGCGAGACAACTCTTACTGAAATAAAGGGATACAACTCTATATCATTCATTTTATGTATTCAGATTTGAATATATCAAACATTTTTAAGGGTTTTTATTGATGTTATTCATTGTTTAAAACCATTGAGTACTTTTCCGAATACCATTGCGTGGTTTTTATATTTTTCATAGCTATCATTTTTTTTTATTATTTTCAGTATGAATATCATATAGAATTTTGGGTCTCCAAAGTCCACTATTTTCTAATTGGTTGTTAATTGCCATTATTTTGCAGATTTAAAGAGATAATTTATGATAATTTAAATGAATACTACAAAAATAACCTATGGGTTCTGCATAAATGTCAAGACTAAATTCTAACTTTAAAAGGGGGACGAAAGATACCAAAGGGACAGTCAAACTTATAAATCGAAATAAACTAACAACACCATGGCTAAAAAATGAAAAGACAAACAGACAAACAATAGTACACATGCACAACATAGATAACTAAAGATTAAGCAACACGAACCCCACCAAAATCTGGGGGTGATCTGAGATGCTCTGGAAGGGTAAGCAGATCCTGCTCCACATGTTGCACCCGTCGTGTTGCTTATGTGATAAAAAATCCCGTTAAAAGTCTAATTCGGTAGGTCACATTCATGAAACGGAATAGGGATTGTAGTAACGACGTAAGGAACATTTGATATCATTTGTGAAACGGTTATTCCATTCATAAAAATGACCGTCAAAATCTCAGTTGAATTATGTTTAAAAAAATATCAATTCAAAGATCGTGCATTATTTTTTCCAAATACATAACGGTTACAAGTTCAAAATAAATGTCAAAATTTCAATTCTACAAATTTTGTACTATTTATTCCTTTTTTAAGATAACTAAAATATAGCTGTGATAACTGGTGCATGCGCAGTAATGGATGCAACAAATTCTACCATATGTTCTCATGTAATTTCTTAGACAGGACTTTTCTTAGCCCTTTAATAAATCGTATAAGTATAGACCATCAAGTAAATCGTACGTTTTGCAGTAATCGATATCATATTTTTGGTTTGAAAAAAATCATGAGTTCAAGTCATTGCCTTCTCATAGAAAAGACAAACACGGCAAATATTGTGCACCGGTTTTTCTCCACTATTTATTCATGCTATGTATCCTTTTGCTGTGCTAACTATTAAAGCTATCTTAAGTAAGTTATATACATACAGATTGAGAATGGAAATGGAAAATGTGTCAAAGCGACAATAACCACACCATAGAGCAGACAACAGCCGAAGGCCATCAATGGGTTTTCAATGTTTTCAAACTCCCGCACACGTAGAGTCCTTCAGGTCGGCTCTAAACAAATAGGTTTACTAGTTCAGTGATACTGGACGTCATACTAAACTCCGTTTTATACACAAGAAACTAAAATTAAAAATCATTCAAAACTAACAAAGGCTAGAGGCTCATGACTTTGTACAGGCGCGATATTGCGGCGGTGTTAAACATGTTTTTTGGGATCTCAACCCTTCCCCCATACCTCTAGCTAATGTAGAAAAAACAAAAGCACAACAATACGCATAGTAAAACTCAGTTTAAGAGGAGTCCGAGTCCGATGTCAGAATATGAAACAAAGGAAAATAAACAAAATGACAATAATACATAAATAACAACAGACTACTAGTAGTTACTGACATGCCAGCTCCAGACCTCAATTAAACTGATTGAAAGATTATGTCTTCATCATACAAATATCAGGCACAATCCCTTCTGTTAGGGGTTTTGTATTATACCATCATGAAGTATATATGAGAAGAACATAACCCGTGTCATGCCAACAACTGGGTTAAGAATAAATGTGTTTAAATCCGATGCAAAAACCCTATAAGTGAATCAATATTAAAGCCAAAATATGCAATCTTTAATAATCTGACAACAGTATCGTAACTATATCCCTTCTTATAATAAGTCTCTTTAAAGGTTTTGTTAGCTTTTGAGGTGAATACTGACATCTTTGTGCTTTGTAAAGAATATTACCATCAAAGATTGGATGTGAAATACCTGAACGTATAAGATGTCTGCATGTTGAGTTATATTTACGAATGATTTCCTTTTACCGATGATAAAAGTTAGTAAATGTTTTGACTAGTTCGTGATATCGAAAACCCTGGTGTAATAATTTTTCAGTAATACATAAATTTCTCTCGCTAAAATCTAATTCTTACACGAGCGAATCTTACAAGTTGAGATATATAAACACCATGAGATGGTGACAAGGGAAGTTCACTATCTAAAAATGGATAATTAACGATAGGAAATGAAAAATCATCTCTTTTATCATAAATTTTTGTAGTAAGCTTCCTGTTAGTGACATAGATATCAAGATCGAGGAAAGGGTAGTGCTCATTGTTAGTATTAGCTTTATCTAAAGTAAGTTCAACAGGATAAATTTCTTTAGATTACATACTCAAGTCGTCATTATTGAGAGCCAATATGTCATCTAAATATCTAAAAGTTTTGTTAATTTTTTGTATCAAATGTTGTTTCGATGGGTCGTTGCTGATTTGAGTTATAAATTGTAACTCATAAAAATACAGAATCAGGTCCGCAATAAGTGATGCACAGTGAGTCCCCATTAGAATTCCAATAACTTGACGATATACGGAATCACCAAAGCGAACAAAAATGCTATCAAGTAAAAATTCAAGCGCAGATATACAAATTTAGTATCAAAGCATGTCCAATTGATATAGTTCTTTTGTTTGTTGCTACTAAAAAAGGACCCTAAAGAGTTTGAACATATGTATTCGTAGGATCAGAATGTAAATTGATACACGGGTGGGGGGGTGGGATTAAGTAGAAAAAAAAAATTTGCTTATACTAGTATTCAATTATCAAACATGTGTTATTGATATAAAACCAAGTTCAATCCACCATTTTCTACATATGAAAATATGAAAATGTCTGTACCAAGTTAGGACTATGACAGTTGTCCACTCGTTTATGTGTTTCAGCTTTTGATTTTGTATGATATAAGGGACTTTTCGTTTGGATATTACCTCGGAGTTCAGTATTTGTTTTATTTTACTTTTTAGTAACTCAATTTATGTAAATCGAATCCCTATGTATAGTTCATGGAAATATATTGACTTAAATTGACTGATACTTTCATCAATCATAAAATTATTAATTAAAAATGTTTGACCTTGGCTTCATAATACCCTCAGGCAAAGTTGACTTTAGATGAATTTGGCTATTTATTTAAGGTATTTTTGACATATAGCTCTTCAACGATTTCCGGTACTTATCCATATTCGGATTTCAAATGTTTGGCTTTGAGCGTTCCTGATGAAGGTAAATCCAGAAAAACGCTTTGGACGCAATAAATTATTAAACGTGTTGTTTTCCATTTTTTTTTCTATTAATTGTCACAAAAATATCAATATTTTTTTTATTTTAAATCTTTTAATTTTTCAGGAAGTGCCATTTACTAGGAATAAATAGCTACTTAGCTGAATTTGACCAATTAAACAACTATATATTTTTTTGAAACAAAAATTCAAAAGTAAACAATATGTCTACCAAACTTTCGAAATCATTTGCTAGGCAATCGTCGCACAAATTATAGGTATTCAGAAAGTAAAGCTTTTTTTCTGTTTTTTTTTTTTCTTTTTTGCAAACAAACTGCAGTCGGAAGATACGAAAGCGATATTCAAACGCATCAGTAGCAAAAAAAACAACGCAATAATGGAACACGTCGAAAGGAGAAAACACAACTTAGAAAACTAAACACCGTGAAACACAAATTTCATATAAAAAACATGTAGTTCAACTTGGCATTTCCAACTATAACTAAGATATAGCTCTGTTAACTTGCAAATGCGCGTTACTAGAAGAACTTATAAGACGTATAATATGATAAAAGATAATTCGATATTCAAAATCACTGCTTGTGTAACTGCAGACTCTGTAAACAAATTATCGTGACAGCAATATGTTAAAAATGTGTTGTAAGATTATAACCCATCCCTATACATCTAGCCAATGTAGAAGAAATAAACATAAAACAATATATACTAAAATCAGTTGTAAAAGAAGTCCAATTCCTATGTAGGGTGTAAGGTCGCACTCCATAGTTTGAAACACAAAATGTTTAATCATCTTCTATTCCTGTCTTTCTACTACATGTACATTATCCCAACTGTTTGTGTTATATACATGTGCATATGTTTGTAATCAGAATCTTCCATAGATTTGATTTTCAAAAGTTAAAATGGTGAAATATAATTCTTTTTTGTGTATTCATGGCAACATTCTATATATATTTACCATAAAATATTGCAAAAAGAGGGTGAAAATGGTATATATTCCCCCAAAATTGTGTTGAAACTAGAATTTCAATGCCTTTGAGTGATACCTTTTCAAAAACTGTTGACCATAATCTACCAAATCTTCAAATTCAAATTGGGTGTTTTTCGACTCATTATTTTGTAAAATTTAATCACAGAGCTCGTTCGACAAAAAGTTGCAAAAAAAAAAAAACACATCACAATAATTTTGTCGGACCAATGTTTGGTAAGGATATGAAAATACGGACTGCCATACAGAAAACAGCCCATATTACATACATTACATAATCTTGTCCTTATAAACCAACTATGAAGGCTATTTTAATAAACAGCTATCCATAAATGAATTGTCGTGCACACTAGCTCTCATATATGAAAAATCCACAGGGGCCAAAAAGCAAAACTACACACATAACTGTGGGGTTTTACTTAAGGTAGTCCGCAACAGTAAGCTGATCCTTCTCCTCATTTGACACTCATCTTGTGGCTCATGAAAGTACATATAATGGCGTTCGTGTTAGTTTTTAAAGGATGATTATAGCTTTACCGCTTGAAAATACCGCACTGAACTATCGTATAAACTGGGAGATATGCAGGCGGTGTTAGAATATTCTACATAGAAATGAAAATTTGAATAATTTGAATCAAAAGTAGAGGCAACTATCAATCTTAAGAATAAAAATTAAACGAAACTGTATTATGATATATATTTTATTCATGTATCAAAACAAACAGCTCAAATATCACAATACATGGATAGGTATCAGATAAATATTGCACTAGAAATTTTGGCCTCGGTTGTCTTTTTTTATGCGTAGGTCTTGGCACGAACACATACAGAACATCCATTTCTTGATACACATTCCTCATTAAAGTTGCAGCCTCGTGAAATGCATGTATTTTTACAGCCTTTATGTAAAAGTAAATCAACTTGCGAAATACGTCCAACTAAACCATCTGACCGAATAGAACCTACTGGCGAGATATGTCTAACAAGACTATCTGACCGAATCGAACTTACTGGCGAGATACGTCTGACTAGACCCTCAGACCGAATAGAACCTACTGGTAAGGTATGTCTGTCTAACAAACCACCAGGAATGAGTTGGCCTCCTGAAAATGGATCTACACTTCGCTGACAGAGACTTCTGCAACCTAGCCCTCCTCGGTCCATACATCTCTGAACGCACCCAGCTAAAATAATGTCTGATCCGACAACTGCATTTGATAAAATTACTCTTCCAGGTCTGCACATACGATCACATCCTTCGGTTTGGCATTTGTATCCATCTAGACATTCTGAATGACTGGAGCATTCAATTTCACAAGCTTTCCCGACTTTGGGTGAATATACTGTAATAATAAATTTTAATTAGAAATGTTGAAATATGAATTATCATTCGTAAAATATAAAAGGTACCAGGCTTATAATTTGATAAGCCAGTTGCGCTTTTCGTCAACATAAGACTCTTCAATGAAGTAGCTTAGATTTTAAATATTATTCAGTTTCGATATTTTTTACAATCAAAATGTGTATTATACATTGCAATATTGATATAAATATTGCATAGAGTATAAGTGCTTTCGTAGTTTCAGCGTTAGTGGTGAGAGTAAAATAAGCTTTTTACTCGTAGAAAAAAGGTAAAATAGATTTTTTTGCATTTTCTCTAACAATAACCCAAAAAAAAAATGATATTTTTTGGAACTCTTTGTTCTATTACTTATTTTTTTAAATCAAAAACCGCTGTTCTAATTTACTAACACCAATAGAAAACCATGTTTGTGCTCTAAATACAATATATAAGGTATTCTTATTTTATGTATCCGTCATTATTGCTTTGTCTGCTACAATTTTTATTCTTAAATGAATTTCAAATATCTTTGTTTCCGCGATCTGTTTCCTTATTAGGAATAGTAAACGTACAAGCCAAGTGTTGAAACAATGTATCATTGTTTGTATGTTAATTTTAACATTCATGTATTAAATCATTTGTTTAAAGAATCTTTGTATTGTTTGTTTTTCAAATATTTGGTCTGTAATGTTTTAATAAGGTTTTTTCGTGACTTATTCTTTTGTATAAATCCTCATTTGAACAATAAAAAAAAATATAACGTCATAAGATACATACCAGCAAAAGCACATGCTATAAATCCAAAGAAAATGATAACAGCTTTCCCTTCCATTATACCTAGAATGAATATTAAAACAAATGCAACTATAATTGATTGGTTTGAAAATGTCACTAAAAATGAAAAATTTATTCTTCCAATATATCTGATGCCTTAAACTAGGGTTGCAATACTTATCAGCAGGAATAGCCATGAAAAATTGTATGATTGCCATACATCTTATTATCAAGAAAAAAAAAACATTTATCTGATCATCCGCGAATTGTTTTTAACTGATAATATAAGATTATTACATGGCATTTTTCATATCGCATGTATTGTCAACCTTAGGTTCAATACCAGCCCAAGAGCCACATGGCTCGAGGGCTGATATTGACCGAGGCCTGATAATACATGAGATATGAAAAATGACATGTTATGATCTTTTTATCATATGCTTCAACCATGGAGAAAAATAACAGATTCATATATTGATCCTTTTACGTGGTTCCAAAATAGAAGTTCTAAGATTGAAAAGTTCACGGACGTCGGACTCCAGATTTAGTACATTCGATATGAAACCTTTCTCATCATATGCCTCACCAGAGAAGAAAATGTATGGACGTATCGACAAAAAAAAAATTCAACAATATATGTTTGGAAAAGTCAACTTTTTTAAAGTTACTTTCTAAATTATGTTTGAAACTTTTTATACATTTAAAAATGCATTTATTTTGTTTTTGTTTGTTTTCTGCTTTTTATTATTTTACACAATATACTTTTCAGTATTCAAATAATTGTTTTGTACACTACTTTGTAATGTATTTTACTGAAAGCGTAGCATTGAGTTGTATTTTCCGGAATTTGCCGAGTATCACCGGAATGCCATGCAATAACTTTACGGAAAGGCATGTGATAACAATGGAAGCATGTGATAAACTTTTCATATCAGCACGCTCAGCACCAATTCGAAACATATGGAGTTTACGTTAATTTAATTTTTTTTATCATACATAGAAAATAATATATTATTTAGTCTAAGTATATGATAATGACAATTATTACATCTTTTGTGTCTACCGAATCGTTTTCTTTATCGTGATTTGAGTTGATTTGACGTTAACAGAAAAAAATTAATACTGAAATGATCATAATTGCATCCCTAACCATATATCTAATCGTAAGAATCTATTTCTTAACGAGATAGAAGTTGTTGTTTTTCATACTTCAACATTAATTGCATACATTAAAACATTATCTATAATATTTTGAAAAATTAATTCATTATGAACGTATAACTTACCTTGAATGTATGCGTATTGCTATTTAACGGTGTACAGAAATGTTTTGATAAGTCTTCAATTTATTTCTGTCTTATATACACTTTATATGAGGAAATATACTGTACTAGAGGAAATAAATGGTTCAGTGCAGGTGTGACGTAAGTTTTGCAATACTTGTTATTATAAACATCAATCAAGTTCTAAATGTCATACTTGCATTAAGTTTTTATGTTAAAAACTTTAACCTCAGATTCCCGTATCGCCTAACCATAACCAAAAAATAAATTAAGACACAATTGTTTGGTCAGAAAAGGTTGTTGAAATTAAAAAGAATGTTTGAGTGCCGTTTCATTTAAGTTGTCTGCATTTTTTATTTGGTTAAATATTCATTTAAAAGGCGTCTTTTCATTTAAAAAAAACTATATTGAAAAGATCAATATGTGAAACCTTATCGAATATATCAGGATGTTCGTCACAGGTAAACATGCTTTTAAATATTGTTGTATTAAAAAATAGATACACAATTGTGTGCATAAAAATAATTCTATTCTGAATATTATTTTATTAAACGAAATCGGAGACTATTTTTGTCTTTTTTGTCCAATTTTACACTTTTTATGACACAAACCTCAGAATTCATAAAATTTTAAAACATCTTTATTTGATGAGGTTTAATTAGATTAAATTACCTTTAAATACCATCTATAGAAACCGGAGATTCTTATTTATTTTAAACTCGGATGGGTTAGATACAATAGACTGCAAAGTTCTAACGTTAATAGAGATTATTAAAATTTTATATTTTCAATAATCTGGTTTAATTCAATCGAATATTTGTGTGGGTGCGTGGGTGTTGCAGTCTGTAGCTCATTGCCATATTCGGCATGGCCATAGATGGCGCTCGCAGCTTGAATCAGATTTTTGGAATTTCCGTATCAGCTTGAATTAGAATTTTGGAATTCCCGTATCGGGCACTTGTTAATTTGCTGTCGACTTGAAAGCAGGTGTTTCACAAATAAGTTAAACTATTTAAAAGAAAAAGAAAAGATGCTAAACAAGAGAAATGCCATAGGATCGCCATCCAGGGCCATGGGAAAGAAGAGAAGAACGGCTAACAGGACAGGCGGACAGAGAATGCAGAACGAGGAAATCCCACAAAAGAAGGACGGAGCTGGACGGAGAAGAACTGCCAAGAAAACACAAGGGGTCGGACATGTGGTGGCAGAAGGACCGGTGGAAACTACTGATTTCTCATCAGGTAATGAGTCGGAGGAGGATGCACGAGCGTTCCCCTCTTTAAGGCACGACCCGTTACACCAAAACTTTGAAATTGCAAATAATTCCATTGATTTCCCTCCGTCTCAAGAATCTAGCATTCATGACACAGTGGGGGAACACGTGTCTTTTAAAATTAAGAAAAAAATTTGGGAGGGAAAGTTTATTGAGCTTCATTCTCTTTTGAGAACGCGAAAAGCAATGGAAGAGGTGGACGAGGGCGATTTGAAATTAAAAAGGGGAAAAATTTGCATTGAAAAAAGATCGTCGAGTGTTTATTTGTCCATAAATGAATTGACTTCAGCATTCATGGTTTTTATGAGTGTCTACATTGAGAAATACAGCACACGGGCACAGGAATTGTTAAAATATATGCGCGATATAAAACTAGCGGCAACGAGGTCAGAAAACTGGGCCACCTATGACGAGCAATTTAGGCTAAAAATAGAAAAGAATCCAAATTTATCTTGGGGAAATATACACGGTGAATATTGGCTATTACACATCACATCTCCCATAGTACAAAACTGTGTGTCAGTGCAATCATAGGGTGATAGAACAAATACACAACATCCGCTAATCTGATGATTATAAATTCCTAACTGTCAGTATTAATTATAAGTCAAGTCAACTATAAAAGTGATAACGTATAATGTTAACATAATTTAACAATCCTCCCTCTTTTAATTTAGAAGATCAAGATAAACAAGATTAATCTCTAGTGAATGAAAGTAATAAATTCAATTTGCACTCAATTGAACTAAATAGCTACAAGTTTTACTGTCTATATTTTTAATGTTCAATTATGAAATCCTAAACCTACAGTGATATCACTACACTAACTTAACCACAAATATTTACAGTCATATGTTTCTAATAAGTCTCTCTGGTGCCTTTCTTACTATTTCTGTGCGGTGCATAACGATAGTATCATTAGCATTTTCAACTGTTTTATTTTTGGTTATTTTAGTTTGTTCGGATTCATTGTTATTTTCAGAGTTTTCGGTATCGCAATTGAATTACATGTTGGTATTGTTATGAATTCAGTGTCAATATCAGATATGGTAATTTTAAATATGTTTGGTATGTTTTTATTTTCCTGCGGTACGAATTCACGAATCTGATCAATATGTCTCTTCCATACTAAATCTCCAAATTGGACTTGATAAGTTACTGTTCCGAGTTTATGAACGATAGTTGCTTGTTTCCACTTGTTATTGTCTCTATAGTCTCTTTAAGATTTGGACTCCCTAATGGATGCAAAAAGAATATTTGTTTTTTACCATCTCTTCATTTTATTATTATTCTCTGTGGAGCTAATGATTTGACAGATTTAGAATTGACAGGGAATGGTTTAATTGAAAATGTAAAAATGGTCTACGCTTTATTTAAAAAGGTTATTATAATATGGTCTTCAATGCTACAGTGCGATACTGGCATGTTGCACCCTTGGATGCGGGTGCAATAATAGAACAGAACAGAAAAAGAGAAATTTAGTGGCCAAAAACTTTGTTACAGAAAATTGGGGTAAAGCTATATTACATGAGAACATTAAGGCGTGAAGTGTCTTTATACAGAACAAATGGAACTAATTTGTCACAAACTGGAAATCAGGTTTTCTTGAATAATATACAAGGGTGTGGGGGTTGAGTCTTTCCTACGCACACCATAATCAACTTTTCCTAAGATTCAATAATGAAATTTTGTGGAGGTGAGAACCCATGTCAGATTTGGTAGCTGACTTGGGCTCTCATGTGGCGGTCCAGGGAGACTGGTAGTGATTGGGGGATTATTTCACTCGGCCCTTGCTCTGGGCCTGACAAGTTCTAAAACTTGCAGGTTTGGAAAATGTGGTTAGTGGTAACGGTGGGGTCTACAGATGGGTGACTCTGGGACCTCCTCCACCTCATCTTATAGAGGGGAGGCCTACACCTGCCAACAGGTGGGGCACTAATAACTGGAGCATTGGTAATACGAGTGTTTTCCCCGGTCACTCCCCATGGTAGGTGGTGGTGTAACCGTGTTTAACTACCAGGGGTTTTATGACACTATGTCAACATAGGTCAGCTGATAGCCATTGTGTATAGGTAATCGGTGGTCACCCTGGCGCCTCAACAAAATATTATAGAATACTCTGTAGCCAAAGTAATGCCACAAAGTAAAAATGTATATTCTAGTCATGAAAATGTAAATACAAGTTGGTGTAATAAAATGTATTTTTAATTCAAAGGATTGTTTTTGTATAAGTTGTAAATGAAATACAGAGGATGGAACCTCTACACAAATGAGTAAAATATACAGAAAGTCTGTACAGTATTTGAATTTTGGTATTTGTGAATTACAATTAACAACACACAAAGAGAGACAACTCTAGTTTAATTTTTAACATATTTTAGAAAATACGTCAACAACTCTTGATCGTTGTTCTTCGTCTCATTGTTATTCGTTCAGTATTGATATAGGGTCTTCTTATATGAGTATTGCAATTAATAGAGATTATTAAAATTTTATATTTTCAATAATCTGGTTTAATTCAATCGAATATTTGTGTGGGTGCGTGGGTGTTGCAGTCTGTAGCTCATTGCCATATTCGGCATGGCCATAGATGGCGCTCGCAGCTTGAATCAGATTTTTGGAATTTCCGTATCAGCTTGAATTAGAATTTTGGAATTCCCGTATCGGGCACTTGTTAATTTGCTGTCGACTTGAAAGCAGGTGTTTCACAAATAAGTTAAACTATTTAAAACCCGCCCACCCTCCCTATGAGAATAGTTGCTGCTGTTTTTGTTTTATATTTTCAGGCACTTGTTTCCGGTATTTGATTGGAATATTATGGTTACCAGTATCCAGGCTGACCTTCATAGTATTGGACCAATACAGGATAATTTCGAATAAACTTGCGTTTCTATGAATTGGACATTTCAGTTATTCAGCACTTTTTAACATATTATGGACTATTGTGATTTAAGCATCCAGAATTAATTTTAGTTTTTAGTAATTAACAATTTTAATAATTGGAAAGAAAACAAGACACTTTTTAGAAATTAATCATCATATATGTTTGGAAAAGTCAACTTTTTTAAAGTTACTTTCTAAATTATGTTTGAAACTTTTTATACATTTAAAAATGCATTTATTTTGTTTTTGTTTGTTTTCTGCTTTTTATTATTTTACACAATATACTTTTCAGTATTCAAATAATTGTTTTGTACACTACTTTGTAATGTATTTTACTGAAAGCGTAGCATTGAGTTGTATTTTCCGGAATTTGCCGAGTATCACCGGAATGCCATGCAATAACTTTACGGAAAGGCATGTGATAACAATGGAAGCATGTGATAAACTTTTCATATCAGCACGCTCAGCACCAATTCGAAACATATGGAGTTTACGTTAATTTAATTTTTTTTATCATACATAGAAAATAATATATTATTTAGTCTAAGTATATGATAATGACAATTATTACATCTTTTGTGTCTACCGAATCGTTTTCTTTATCGTGATTTGAGTTGATTTGACGTTAACAGAAAAAAATTAATACTGAAATGATCATAATTGCATCCCTAACCATATATCTAATCGTAAGAATCTATTTCTTAACGAGATAGAAGTTGTTGTTTTTCATACTTCAACATTAATTGCATACATTAAAACATTATCTATAATATTTTGAAAAATTAATTCATTATGAACGTATAACTTACCTTGAATGTATGCGTATTGCTATTTAACGGTGTACAGAAATGTTTTGATAAGTCTTCAATTTATTTCTGTCTTATATACACTTTATATGAGGAAATATACTGTACTAGAGGAAATAAATGGTTCAGTGCAGGTGTGACGTAAGTTTTGCAATACTTGTTATTATAAACATCAATCAAGTTCTAAATGTCATACTTGCATTAAGTTTTTATGTTAAAAACTTTAACCTCAGATTCCCGTATCGCCTAACCATAACAAAAAATAAATTAAGACACAATTGTTTGGTCAGAAAAGGTTGTTGAAATTAAAAAGAATGTTTGAGTGCCGTTTCATTTAAGTTGTCTGCATTTTTTATTTGGTTAAATATTCATTTAAAAGGCGTCTTTTCATTTAAAAAAAACTATATTGAAAAGATCAATATGTGAAACCTTATCGAATATATCAGGATGTTCGTCACAGGTAAACATGCTTTTAAATATTGTTGTATTAAAAAATAGATACACAATTGTGTGCATAAAAATAATTCTATTCTGAATATTATTTTATTAAACGAAATCGGAGACTATTTTTGTCTTTTTTGTCCAATTTTACACTTTTTATGACACAAACCTCAGAATTCATAAAATTTTAAAACATCTTTATTTGATGAGGTTTAATTAGATTAAATTACCTTTAAATACCATCTATAGAAACCGGAGATTCTTATTTATTTTAAACTCGGATGGGTTAGATACAATAGACTGCAAAGTTCTAACGTTAAATGCTGATTATTCATAAACTATCATATTATTAAACATGATAAAGTATGATAGGGTTTACTAGTCTTTAAAACACCTCAAGTCAATTTTATTATTTCAACAGCTTTAATGAACATATGAAGAACGATACAATTACGCAAAGATAAAAGCTGATATGTGACTTCAGTATGTTATTCAGTGTCGCCCTCTAAGTTGTTAAGTAAAATTGAGAATGACCAGAGGGAATATGTCAAAGAAAACAACAACCCGACCAAATAGCAGATAACTTATACTTTAATTTGAGATTTTAGATGTCGACCAAGACCTGGTAGCATTTTAAACCCTCAAACTTTTTCAGTTTTTAATCAGTATGTAGTGTTTCAGTAAAACAAAAGTAAGGAAGTTAATTTTTATGTTATAGAAATTTTTCTGAAATTTAAAAAATCCCACACGATATCATAGTGCTGAAATCAAATGATTATGGTTCAAAATACCCGTTTACTAATTTAAATGAGTATAAACAAATTTTGAGAGGCAAGTTAAATAGCTGTTATTCCAAGAATTACAGGTCTTATCTTATGGTCAACACTACCAATGTGTTAAATAAAAAATGCTGCGAATTGTTGATCTAGTTTTTGCAGATTCCAGTATGACGTCATTTGTCCTTCACCTGCTTTAAACTTTCACATCAGACTTTTAAAGACGACTTTTGTACGCTTCAGAATGTAACAAAATTTGACAAATAGAAGATCAAGTAAAAAGTGTGAGTGTTTTGTATATTTTTGAAGACCACTTAATTTTCGAAAAACTAAGGATTTTCCTATCCCAGGAATAGATTATTTAACCGTATTTGGCACAACTTTCTAGAATTTTGGGTCCTTAATGCTCTTCAACTTTGTACTTGTTTGGCTTAATAATATTTTTGTCTATCCCAAATTCATGTATTTGGTTTACATGTTATATTTGTTATTCTCGTGGTGTTTTGTCTGATGCTTGGTCCGTTTCTGTGTGTGTTACGTTTCGGTGTTATGTCGTTGTTCTCTTATGTTTGATGCGTTTCCCTCGGTTTTGGTTTGTTGCCCCGATTTTGTTTTTTGTCCATGGATTTATGAGTTTTGAACAGCGGTATACTACTGTTGCCTTTATTTGATCTGAACGTCACTTATGAGTCTTATGTAGACGAAACGCTCGTCTTGTGTATTAGATTACCTAACGAAAAGTCAATGAAAATGACCTTATGTGGTATTATAATACTTGATAATCAAATTAATTCATATTATCGTACAGTGTTATACGAGAAATATCTATTCATGCAAGTAAACTCATCATAGAAACCAGGATAGAAATGTTGTATATTCGCCATTCGCGTTTCGTCTATAAAAGACTCATCAATGACGTTAAAAAAGTGAAAGAAGCCAAAAAAGGACGGAGTTAAAGAGCATTGAGGACAACAAATGCCGTAAGAGAATGTTTTTAACGAACATTATCTTTTTTCTAATGTTTTCCTAAATGATATAGAACTCAGCGTAGTAATTATAATACATTAATATGGTAAACAACAAAGCAATTGTGTTCCATTTTGATTTTTTTAACAATGAAGTTGCCTCCATCTAAATGACGAATAAATATGTTTTTAATTTTTTAACAAAGACCTTTTCTAATTCATGGTATTGAGGCGACAGCAGTGGGTATAATGTTTGCATTTGTTAGGTTTTATTGATGTGAAGTTTTGAATGTCTGAACTGCACTTCCAACTTACTAAATGATTTAATCAAGTCGTGTTATCTGTCTGAGTCGGAATTTTATTATTAATATTATTACATATCAATAGATATATGATGTACAAAAGAGAATCTATAACAAGTCTAAAAGGGTACAACATCACCAAAAAAAAATAACAATAAAACGAACAATATGTTAAATATTTTGGATAACAGATATCCTTCATAAGTATGATCACGATGTAAAATGAATCATGTCAATCTATTTTGATTATACTTTCATAATCTTGAAAGGAGTAGGGACTATAATGACCTACAATGGCCCCAGATTTACAAGATAAAAGCAATTCTAACAGAGCAGATTTTTCTCCATAAATGATTATAAGATGAGTCATTGATTAAAACAAACCTGATGTTATCTAACAAAAAAAAAAGGTTCAATGACGTCACAATGATAGGTGCAAATGACGTCATAATTGGGAAAATAAGCAAAATTTGGATGTTTTTCCTAAATTTTTACCATCGCACCATGCTTTTACCAATTAGAAACTTTAATATTTTGACAAGTTCATACATATCAAACTTTGGATAAAAAATCTTTCTGGTGCAAGGTTGGTGCGATAGTTTATTTTATATTTTTCATAGCCAAACGGAGCAATAAAATGCTGAAATTTGCCGTCCAAATTGGACCTAATCATCTGACAAAGTTTAGTTTATACATTCTTATGCCTATAGGAACTTATTTTGTTTGTTTATGAATGTTTTAACATGTATTCCTAATATTTTTTCCGTAAGTATATCTGTTTGAACTTGAAAAACAAATCTGAAAGCAAGGAACTACATATTGTAAGGGAGTCAATAACAACATTGAGAACATTTTTCTTTATTATGACATTTTAGATAGACATGTAATATAACGAAATCTGTACATTTCTTATGTTTCTGCTAATTATCAATTCAAAATCTGCTGTTTGAATGGGTCAATCTTTTCTCTCTGGAATTAGGGTCGGATCCATGAGTTATGTTAGGAAAAGGGGGGGGAACAAAGTATACCAAATTTAAAATATTATTTTGCTTACATTTACATAATTGGCAAGAAAAATGATATTTATTTTGAAAATGAAACTACCTATATTCCAATTGAATGTGTCTTTGTTGGTAATGAGCCTAGAGAACAAGTTTCATATTTGGTGGTTAAAGAATGGAAACGGCCTTTGTTTAACCCCACCGATTTTTGCGCCTGTCCCAATTCAGGAGCCTCTGGCCTTTGTTAGTTTTGCGATTTGGGCATCCATGTACTATAGACACATTCTTGCTTTCAACTATTTTGACATATATTTGATGAATATTGTCATTATAATCCAAGACCAAGTCATACGTCACTACGATTAGCGAAGGCGAAAGATAAACTAGTCACAGTGACAAAAACTACAATAAAACAAATAATATATATAATGAATATAGAAAAAAAATTAAGAAAACAGATAGTAGCATTTACCAGTTTTGTAATGCTATAGATATGGTTATCTGGACCTCTTAAGGTAGCACAATACAAAGATTTTTTTACTTCCAATCACTAACTACAAATACTGTAACTTTCTTATGAATGCATAAAAAATAATAAAAGAGGTATATATAATAGATAAAAGATTAATCTTTTAAATGAATGCAATATTTTTATTATGCAATCATTATGTAATCAATTATTATGTAATTAGTGGCAAAATCTTGGTCAGTTCACTTGAATGAATTTATCTCTATCATATCTTTAACTATACAGAAAAATTTAACGGAATCTTAATCAACACATCATGGGCTTCAAAAGGGTGTCTCAAATTTTCCCTATGGAATTCCATTCTCTCACAAATCTTTAATTAGTATAAACATCCTAACCACATAAAAGAAGATAATGTTTAATTAGGTGTAAAATTTGATCTATACATTCTATCTGAAATCTGAGACACTCTTTTGTAGATAATGGCCATAGGAACAACATGTAATAAAATCAACCCTCTAGGGATACCTATGCCGAAGCTTATTTCATTTGAAAGTGGAAATTTGGTGAAAAATATTTAAGACACAGTTAACATTATAATTGGTTACATAATTGTTGCATAATACTAACATTGCATTAATTTGAAAGAGTAATCTGTTAGCTATCCAAAACTACCCCTTTTATACATTTTCAAGCATTTTTAAGAAAGTTACAGCATTTTAAAACTTGGGAGTTGGAGTTATAAATCTTTGTATTGTGCTACCTTAAATAGATAATAACAAGAATGTGTCCATAGTACACAGATGCCCACTATCGTAGGTGGGGCATAAAAATAAGATACGTTTTGAAAAGTCAACCCTAGCGATCCTCTACATACATGTATGTCTAGAGGGGAGTGTACTTCAATGCTTAATTGATAGGAATGCCGCTTTTTTTAGACTGTCGTCAAAGTGAGGAGGGTTAGCGCTATAAAACCAGGTTTAATCCACCATTTTCTACATTTGAAAATGCCTGTACCAAGTCAGAAATATGACAGGAATATGACAGTTCTTTTCCATTCGTTTTTGATGCGTTTTGTTATTTGATTTTGCCATATGATTATGGACTTTCCGAATTGATTTTCCTCTAAGTTCAGTATTTTTGTGATTTTACTTTTTGCTACCTCACCCTGTTTTGGATTTTTAAAAGATATACCTTATCATATACTGGGAAGGAAAGAAAGTAACCTTTTCCCATATTGATTTGCTTTTATGTAAAAGTTGAATACTTAAGTGTCAAGAGAGAAAAATGGTTGTCAAAGACACAACGGGAACACCAAACAAGTTAACACTGGAAGAAGTTATGGGAGCTTTATTGTCCTAATCATATTTATCTGATAGTTTTCTTAAGTTTTCACTTTTTTATGCTTAAAAAGGTGACCTATTCCAGAGGCAAGTCCTATCACCTTGTAAAGAGAAGTGCCTCTTTTCCAACCCCAACAATTACATGAAACATAAGTTCTGTAATGGAAATACACCGATATTTAAAAACACCCTTTAATGCATGTGTTTGTAATTCTGAATCTATTCATTTTAGATAATTAATATTGATTTCTTAACGCTAAATAGGTGTTCTTGTTATTATATTAGTCTTCTTGTCGCTGATAAGTGAGACCCACCCAGCACTAGACGCACAATCTGAATATATGTTTCAATATTGCTTTTCCTCTTAACATTTAATTTAGTTTGTATTTTTTTACAATTTGCATCTTAAATTGCCTTTCTGTTGCAACATATCTAAAATTAGATCTTGTAAAACAGAAAACAAATTGCCGTTGCCATGGGCATATATGTGTTGCTAGGGAGAAAAAACAGTGAATTTGGCAAAAATGTGCATTTAATTATGTTATATTCAAATAGTGTACAAGTGTAAAGTTCACTGCATGCTAAGCAGGTTAAATTTCAAATATAGATAGATTAAAAATGTATTAATCATATTTGATGAGTTTAACTCTGTCATTTTATTGGTTGCAAGGCAACAGAATAAATAAACGAGTTAAACCCAAAATGCATTTTTTTCCGAAGGTCTGTGGTATAGAGTTACAACATGACAAATTTAATGAATTTTTGGGGTGGGGCCAAAAATGGCCCTTATAGCCCCTAGTCCTTTATACAATAAAACAGTTAAAGCGAACATCAGAGACGCTGGTTCCAAACACGACGCAAAGACCGCTAAGATATGCGTAAATGAAAATAGCGATATGAACTGGTACAACTCTAGAATTCCAAAGATGACGACAGTTAAGATGTTACAACAACTGCGTGGAAATACAGTCCCAATAAACAGCCCTGAAAAATCTAAGCTGGTAAGAGAATATAGATATAGAACAAATAAACATATGAACAATGCAGCTTTAAATCACTAAATGTCCTTATTGCTATAAATATCCGTCTTGAAGAAACCTTGCCGTCCAGGACAAAACAAGAACTTTACTAAAGAAACTTGATATGAAAACCACATCTCGATATATTGATGCCGCACACATGGACAATAAATACCAAATAATGAGTCACCGACTAGAATGATTTTCAAACGCAAAGAAAACATAACCGTTGTCACCTCATTTACATTAGAATACTTAATTACACAATCACAAATGGTTATAATATTTAACTCTCCTTTTTAGACATCAATTCTCCGTTTTTCTCCTAAACGCGGGAATATCTATTTTCCATTTTTTAAAGATGTTGAAGGGTTTTGCTGCTGGTCAGAAGTATACTAGCAGTGATACAAATGACTACATCCAAGTCCCCCTTAAGGTTTTAATGTTCGGAAAAGTCTTTCAGTTAAAGTAACAGACTTCATCCTTTCAAATGCATAAATATATATAATTGTTCAAAGGACAAATTAATCAGCCTCCAAGTTTTTAAAACTAAGTTAGGTCGAACAGTCGCGGGGAAATAACTTATTTTTTTTGCTGACGATGCCAACATTGACCTCATATCAATACAAGTGAAGTTGTGAGTATTACCTTCGTTTGTATAAAAATAATAACTATTGTTCACCGTACGGTCTTCAAAAATGAGCAAAGCCCATACCACACAGTCAGCTATAAAAGTCTATAAATGACTATGTAAAACAATTCAAACGAGAAAACTAAACGCCTTATTAATGTACAAAATATGACCGAAAAACATATATGTAACGCATAAACAAACGACACAACCACTAAATAACAGGCTCCTGACTTGTGAAAGGAGTTAAACATGTTTGCGGCTCCCAACACTCCTCCTATTCTGGGAGAGTGGTGTAACAGCACAACATAAGAACGAACTATACAAATCGATTGAAAAAGGGTTAACTCATCAGATTGATAATCATATAAATACCGGAAATACAAGTAGACGTGGCCGGGGACTTGTACATCCCAACAACAAAAGTACACGAAGTACATATCTGAGAGTAATCGCAGTTACTGACAGCTAGTTCAAAGCCATTAAGAACTAATAGAAAATCATGCATCGAAGACTAAATTATCAATCAGTAAACATCCAACATCCAATGTATTTAGTGTAAAGACGTCATAAATAGTCAGAGAAAAACATGACTTTGTGCAATGCTAAGACACAGGTACCGACATTATGTAGATCCATTAATGCGTTCATGAATATAACAATATTAATCAGTTTGCTTTAGATTTACAGGTAACAAAATCAATATAAATACCAATAAAAACCACATTCAATGATACAGTGTTGAATTGGTAACCTTTTTTGAATAAGGATCGATCAGATTACCAAGATCGTTTCTAAATCTTCGGGCACGGTTAACACATTTCCATATAAATAAGGATGTGCTATCCCGTTTGAAGGTAAAACCAAACTTCAAAACTAAATCTGTATACCTATAGAAGAATAATGTAAAGGTAACGAAATCCCTGGCTTAATAATTTACCAGCAAAACATATAGATGACGTTCGTTAAAATTAAAAAACGTCACAACAGATAAGAGCATAGCCAACGAGTTGTAACATACAAACACCGTAAGATGGTGCCAAATGAACATCACCATCCATCCAAAAAGAGAAAATTAACAATAGAGAATGAAAAATTGTCTCTTTTGACGTAAATTTTAGTATGGAGTTTCTTGGTTAAAACACCCAAATCTTTTTTTTTTTTTTTTTTTTTTTTTTTTTTTTAAATTGATACTTGTTTATTCCAAATATTTCCTGTTTACAATTTCCTCAGTTGCCCAGGATGCAAACTGTGGATTCCCGTTTACATTTAAGGTTTATGTACCCTTCTGTAGCCATTTTTGTACGATTTTTTCAAACCTCAATTGTATCAAAACTACAGATATAATGAATAATAGAGATAGGCCATTTAGTACATATTCCAAGGGGAAACTTGATGGCAAAGCTTTTTTTTTTTACTGTTTCATTGCATTTTATAGAAAAAGAGGACTTTGTGGCAAATAAACCAACATTTTATAGAAAATCCACAGCCTTTTATACAGAGAATTTTGTTATAAAATTTGAAATATGAATTACTCACTTGATTTTCTATGATGTGCTAGTGTTTATTTTTGACAAAAAGTTCGAAGAAACCTGTAAATTCCAAAACACCTCTGCTGAGTCACTAAAGTCGAGCACACCCTAAAAGGTGTACTTGATTTTGGTCATATTTATATTTGTTTTAACCAATAACTACATTTATAAACTTGTTTTAAGGAAATCAATGCTAGCACTGCATGCAATAATCATATATCTATCAGTCATCAAATTGCCAAATATGAGAGTACAAGGATAAATGCTGTGGATTTTCTATACAAATCTTGATTTATTTGCCACAAAGTTCTCTTTTTCTATAAAATGCAATGGAACTGTAAAAAATAAAGCTTTGCATTAAGTTTCCCCTTGGAATATGTACAAAATGGCCTATCTCTATTATTCATTATATCTGTAGTTTTGATACAATTGAAGTTTGAAAAGTTCGTACAAAAATGGCTACAGAAGGGTACATAAACCTTAAGCCAACTGTCCGGGAAGCAGGAGGTTGAAAAATGTGCACTATATTATCCGAAAAAAATAGTATACATGTAATAATACTTATATTCTTTTATATGACAATGAGTGAAAAAGGAATATCTTTATAGAATGTACTACTAGTGGTAAATAATATAACATTATAAAAACATAAACGAGTGCACCTATAAACCAGATTCACATAATATTTTAACATAATCGAGTGCATCTTTAAACCATGGATTACCGTAATCAATATAAATTAAAGAGATATAAAAAAAACAGACAACATGACTGCTATCTCCTGCAAGGTATGTACTTATAGTATGAAATTAATTAATGTGTTTATTTTCTCTTTGTCTAATGTATTAATTGATAAGTAACAGGGTACAGATTTCAGATGTGTTACCATGTATGATTTCCAAAGATTTAAAATATATGTAGAGGACATTTTTATCCCATCATATTTAATTTTGTTTCTTATTTTCCACACGGACCATTTTGTCAAAATAAAAAATAGATTTACAAGTAAATTTTGGTTCGAGTGACCACTGCTATCTCCCAAAAGCATAAACTGTTTTAAATTATCATCATCTAATTGAATATTCCATAATGTAAAAATATCTTTGATTTTACTAATGATTAATTTTGTTGTATTGCAATCGAAAAATAAATGTTGCAGATTTTCAGTATTATTTACAGTTTGGCAAATATGACATTTTCCGTTTGACAATTGCATTTTTTTAAGTCTACTTTCCGTATATATGATATTGTGAATGCATTTCCATTGAAATTCTTTCATTTTATTGGTGATTTTAACTTTTTTCAAATTGCCCCATACTATTTTCCAATTAATTTCGTGGCCATAAAATTCTTGCCATTTAAGTTGACATTTTGGATATATATTCTTATTAATCATGTCTCGAATATATTTTAGTTTTAATTCTTTTGGTTTGATTGTTTTCCCAGATCTGTCTAATATAACCATTTCATTAGAAAGTTTCAATTCTATGTTTGGTTTCTTATTAATTTCATTATCAATTTCTAATATTTGTAAGAAGTCAATTGGTATTGCACTTTTAATTCTTGAAAATTCCGATATGCAGTTTCTTTTATCTACAAGTTTTTCAAATATAGAACAACAACTGTTAAATTTGTTGGTTTCTACATTCCATATGTCTTTGATATATTTCATGTTACTATTTAGAAAGGAAGAAAAAAACAATGGCTTATTTTGAAATGAAATTTTTGAATTACCAAATAGTCTCATATTAAGTACCTCGTTCTTAGTTTTGGGATTATCTCCAATTTTTAGAAAATTAGACCATGTAAAAATCATTTTCTGATAAAATAAAGGAATATTTTTAATATTTAGTCCTTTAATATTTGAACATTTACATAAAAAATACTGATCATTATACTTGTTGTCAAAGTGTCGAAGCCAATACTTGCCAATCGCATTCCAGCTTTCTAATGGTTCATGGAGAATACGATAAAGAGACTTTATTTGTTTACTTCTAATGAATAAGTCTATACTAATCATGCCCATTCCGCCCTTTGTTATATCAAGACAACAAACCTGTCTTTCTATTTGGTTAACTTTCCCATCCCATATAAAATTCCAAATAATATTGTTTATTTCTTTTGAATATTTTTCAAGAATTCCCCGCATTTCAATTTCATAACTACACATGGGCAATATGAAATTTTTTACAATTAAGGTTTTACCACTAAATGAAAGTTTCCTGCTTTTCCAAACGTGGACACAGTTTTTAATCTTTTCTATTATACTTTGCCATATAGCATCATTATCAATTTCATATCCGTGATTTACTCCGAGGGTTTTTACACTACCTGTGATCCATTTAATTTTATTAAATTTGAGTTTTTTCCTTTTAAGAGATCCTATAAGTAAACCTTTGGTTTTATCAAAATTAATTTTAGATCCCGAAGCTTTTTCGTATAGCGTTAGGACATCAAAAGATTTTTCTACTGATTTCTCATTTTTGTTAAAAAGCTGAGTGTCATCAGCAAACATGCATAATTTAGTTTCTATACTTTTACCCCCCTCACCAGGTATTTGAATCCCTTCAATTTCCTTGTTACCTCGTATTGCACATGCCATTGGTTCTGCTTGCAAAATATATATAAGGGGTGCTATTGGACAGCCCTGTCTGGCCGAACGTGTTATCGAAAAATATTTTGAAACATGTCCATTTGTTTTTATACAAGTAATAGCATCATAGAGTAACATTTTTATCCATTGTCTAAATTTCCCCCCAAAATTAAACTTTTCTAATACAAAATCCACCCATTCCCATTCAACTCTATCAAAAGCTTTTTGTTGATCAAGAAATATTATTATTCCATCTTCATCTTCGTTGTCAATATAGTCTATTATATCTTGAATTAATCTGTTAGCATCACTAATGTTTCTTCCTTTTACAAACCCTTTTTGATCTGAATGTATTATTTTCGGTAAGACTTTTTTCAGTCTCATTGCAAGAAGTTTTGCTATGATTTTATAATCGGTGTTAAGTAATGTAAGAGGTCTCCAATTTTTAATATTTTCCCTTTCACCACCCTTATGTAATAACGTAAGAACCCCTTTATGTTGTGATTTACTTAAGACATTTTTATCAAATATTTCTTGAAGGAGTGTGAAAAAATCATTTTTTATTATATCCCAATACAGTATGTAAAATTCAGATATAATGCCATCCTCACCTGGTGATTTGTTAGTCTTGAGATCTTTGAGCACTTTTTCTAATTCTTCCATATTTATATTACTATCAAGCATCTCCTTATCGTCCGAACTTACCTTATTTTCAATAAATTGGCAAAGCTTTTCACCGCTATTTTTGTCCCACCCTTCAGCCGTAAAAAGTGTGGAATAGAAATTTACTTGTTCTTTTAATATCGAATCAATATCATATTTATACTCACCCGTTTTTGTTTTTATACGATTCCATAACTTGTTTTGGCCATTTTTCTTTTCTAAACTAAAAAAATATTTCGTTGATTTTTCACCTTCTTCTGACCATTTAATTTTTGCCCTAATTTTCGCAGATTCTGTAAAATTTGTATAAATATCCTTAATTTCGCTTTCAATTTCGGTTATTCTAGAATTGGTGATACTTGTTTTTTCCTCTACTAATTTTAATCCTTCGAGTTGTTTTTCAAGTTTTTTAATGTGATTGTTATTATATACTCGATTTAGTGTTTTACTTACATCAATTGTTAGAAATTTTATTTTACTTTTGGTAATATCCCACCATTCTTGTATATCATTATATTTGTCTTTACTATTTTTCCATCCTTCCCAAAAGATTTTAAAAGCATTTGAAAACTGCTCAGATTTAATTGTATTTAAGTTCATAATCCACATACCCGGCCCTCTTTCTATATCATCTAACTTAATTTTTGATGTAACTATTTCGTGATCACTAAATGGGAAATGAGATATACGAGTGTTAAATATTTTACTATTCAAAGATTTGCTGCAGAAAATAAAATCTATACGAGACTTAGAGTTTCCTCTCTGAAACGTATAACGTTTTGTATCTGGAAATCGAGATCTCCATATATCATCTAATTCATATCTCAATAAAAGATTTTTTAATTCAATTGTACCGACGTCATTATTTTGATGTGATGGCATTCTGTCTATTTTTTTGTCTAAAGTACAATTAAAGTCTCCTAATAATACGGTGTAGTGTTCAACGCTATCATCGTCATACACTTTATTTAAGTTGCGCAAATTTTCGTAAAAAGTCTTTCTATCGGAACCGTTGTTCGGTGTATATACATTAATAATATGATATACAGCATTATCTTTTTTTATGTCACACATTTGACATCTTCCGTTTTCATCGTGATTTATAAAAGTTACATTTTCGGAAAAATTCTTTTGCAAAAGGAATCCCACTCCCCTTGAATCAGAAGTTCCGCAATTCCAAACTGATTCCCCTCCCCCAAATTTTTTCCAGTCATTACCCCAGTTATCAATATCAGATTTTGAACAATGTGTTTCTTGAAGACAAATAATATCGAACTTTTTTAAAACTAACCAATTAAAAATCATATCTCGTTTTTTATTGTTTCGTAAACCATTTACGTTTATAGAAGCAATTGACAAAGACATCTTAAGATCGAATAGTTTTTTTGTTTCTTTCTTTCGTCATTTAAATGTTTCACTTGAATGCTTTGAACCTGATTATATCTATTTGGAACAATAAACTTAACGGATCGTTTATGTGTATACCTTTGTGTAAATAAATCAGGTAAAACTTTAATCATAAATCGTCGTTTAAAAACCGTATAAGGTGTAATAAACAGATACTCATTCATGTTCTCATCATATAACAATACTAAGCGTCGTTTAAAAACCGTAAAAGGTATAATAAACAGATACTTATTCATCTTCTCAATATTTAACAATACAGTTTGGTATAGCTTAGCAATGTTTGCACTTTTTGCAATATATACATATAGGCATATAAACGAATTATTTTTAAATAACATATACATACGAAAAATATGTTTAAAAAAGTGGACATAATATTTACAGTGATACATTTGTGTTTTTTGTTTGTTTTTGTTTGTTTTGTTTTTTTTAAATATTTGTTTTTTAACATTAAAATCAGATTAAGTAGTCTGAGTGTTTATTCACATGGGTTTAATCATGATCTATTCCTGTCTCTTTTCTTGATACTTTGGATGTCCGGTCTGCAGATGTTGGAGTAGTTTTGTCACTTCTGTTGCGTTTTCGATCAATCGGAGTGTTTGATACGACGACGTTTGTGTTTGGGCTATTGAGAAACTCACACAGTTTACTGTTAATTCTTTGTGCGCCCTCTGTGCTGACGTGTACCCCACTACTGTCATTTTTATCAAACAACGTTCTGATTACAGCTCCGTGTTTATAAAATTGATCATTTATATCAACAAATGCTACAAATTGTTCTCGAACACAAAGTTTTTTCATGAAACTATTTACGTTTTTGGTTGTTTCATTTATTTTCATTTTATTTTTTAAACACCCAAATCTAATTATTTTTCAGTTATAATGCTCAAGAATACTTTGCATATAAACAAGAAATCGTTAATATAAGCATTGATATATTTAACTCAAAACAGTAAGTTCGAACTTGAGACTTTTTCGTTCTTCTTGTGGATTTATGAAAATTTTGAATGTAGATTCATGTTATTAATGTGTATCGAGATTTAATGTGAATTTCAAACGAATCACACATGAAAATAAGTCTTATCGCAAATGACTCAAATGGAAGATCTTCTATACAACTTTTATTTATTAAAATAACACTAACACAAGAGTGAAACCAGCTTAAATGTCTCGCCTGTTTTACTTAAGACTGAACATATGTTGAAAATCTGTAATATAAGGGTTTAATACATGTATCACATCAAAATAACAATATCAGTGGTCTATAGAAATAATACCAAGATCATATGTACCTTGTAAGATGGACATGTACACTTAACTGCTTAACAATCATTCCATATACAAAACAAAGTGGCAGTATAGGTTGTAGCATCTTAAAAAAGGCAAACCAAACAAATTGTTCATTGACCTATGAATAGGAGTTCAAGGTTAGACAAAACTTGACAGTGGGACATGAAGAAATCATTTCATACACCAAATATATAAATATAATAAGATGTCTTTGATTGCCAATGAGACAACTATAAAACTATCCATCATCGTTAGAATGAATTGGATGTTAGAAATTAAAGCTGACTTATTAAGTATCTGAGAAAAGACTTGACGTAAACACTTAACCCATTTGATATGATATTCCATCGCTTGTGTTTCCTATCAGGATTTCCTTGATAGAGAATTGCTGATCACAAGGAAAGTATTAAACCAAGTTGAAATCATTCCTTCGCCATCGCGAGTTGGTTCACCCTTATCGAATATCTGTTTCATAGATGACAATAAATATGTTCCATTGTCGTAACGGCATGCTTGTCCGCTTGGTCGAATGTGACCTACTGAATCAGACAAAATAGCGGGTTTTTACTAACATGAGAAATATGACGAGTGCCACATGTGAAGGAAGATCTGCTTACCGTTCTGGAGCACCTGTATATATCTCAACATACAGTGGAGTTCGTGTTGCATGTGTTGCTCAGTCTTTTGATATTCAGTAATGTTTGTCTGGGTTTGTTTCAGCCATGGCGTTGTCAGATTATTATCGATTTATGAGTTTGAATGCACTTGGTATTCTTCGCCTCTTTTTCAATAATGTTTTTTTGTCTATCTAAATTATTCACCTTTACTGTTTAGTTTATTTTCCTGTATATCATTTTGGCATGCCATGGACGTCTTTCTATTGCTTTATATTGTTAAATCCATTCTAAAAATCAATTCTATAGTTCATTTTTACTAAATATAAGCTTTGACTATGTGCCATTTGGTTTTTCTTTGACACATTTGTTTTTAATAGTGATAACGAACATAACAGAATCCTTTTGATATGTTTATATTTTATGTTTGTTTGTTTTGTTCACACATTATTGACAATATAATGGAATTGTATGCGACTGTCAAACAAGTGAAAGTTTTAACTAGCTTAAAAAAAACAAGTTCAATCTATTTGTTTTCTCACAGAAGGAAATGTTTTGAACATCCTTGGAGTTAAGATTTTTAATATTTCCCTTTTTAACTTTCAATCCATGACTCTAGATTTCCAAAAATGAAACACTTTTTGATGCAATACTAGTAATATTTCATTAGAGAATTCGAAGAACGATTAATAATAATTCTTTTGATTGAAATGCAGTGCAATTTGTACTTTGCTATATATTCTGTTGCACATGCAAAATTCTTTTCAGTCATAATTATTAAAAATATAGAATGCTTTACTGATGTGTCTTATATTTCAGTTAGAAGTTTATAAGGTTACGATTTGTTGCTGATTTTGTTTTTTAACATGCATTAGAGGCAGCTGTAAATCTAAGACCAACATTAAAATAAACTCTGTTATAATAAATACTTTATTTGTGTATCATAACAAAATTATAAAATACCACGATCAATGGATAACTATCATTTAGATATTGCACAATATATTATGTCATCTGTTGTCTTATCTTATGCGTAGGTCTTGGCACGAACACATACAGAACATCCATCTCTTGTGACACATTCCTCGTTGAAGTTGCAGCCTCGTGAAATGCATGTATTCTTACAGCCTTTATGTAAAATTGAATCAACTTGCGAGATGCGTCCAAGAAGACTACCTGACCGTATTGAACCTCCTGGCGAGATATGTCTAACAAGACTACCTGATCGTATAGAATCATCTACTGGTGAGATACGTCCAAGAAGACTATCTGAGCGAATAGAATCACCTACTGGCGAGATATGTCTAACAAGACTACCTGACCGAATAGAATCACCTACTGACGAGGTATGTCTAACAAGACTATCTGACCGAATAGAATCTACTAAGGCATCATTGAATCTACTGTCTAAGGAACCACTACGAATGATTTGGCCTCCCGATAATAAATCTGCACTACGCTGACAAAGACTTCTGCAACCTAGCCCACCTCGGTCCATACATCTCTGAAGGCATCCAGCTGAAATAATGTCTGATCCGACAACTGCATTAGATAAAATTACTCTTCCAGGTCTGCACATACGGTCACATCCTTCGGTTTGGCATTTGTATCCATCTAGACATTCTGAATGACTGGAGCATTCAATTTCACAAGCTTTCCCGCCTTTGGGTGAATATACTGTAATAATAAATTTTAATTAGAAATATTGAAATATGAATTATCATTCGTAAAACATAAAAGGTACCAGGCTTATAATTTGATAAGCCAGTCGCGCGTTTCGTCAACATAAAACTCTTCAATGAAGTAGCTTAGAATTTAAATATTATTCGGTTTCGATATTTTTTATCGTGTGTATTATACATTGCATTATTAATATAAATATTGCAAAGAGTATAAGTGCTTTCGTAGTTTCAGCGTTAGTGGTGAGAGTAAAATATGCTTTTTACTCGTAGAAAAAGGTAAAATAGATTTTTTTTTCATTTTCTCTAACAATAACAAAACAAAATGATATTTTTTTGGAACTCTTTGTTCTATAACTTATTTTTTAAATTTAAAAACCGCTGTTCTAATTTACTAACACCAATAAAAAAACCATGTTTGAGTACTTTTTTGTGTTTTTTGTGATGTTACAAAATGATAGAAATTATTATAAATTAAGGAATGTATCTCCCTCATACAAAGCTCTGATTCCTTTCACGGATTTGGCTACACTTTTTGGACCTTTTGGATTATAGCTCTTCATCTTTAATATAAGCTTTGGATTTCAAATATTTTGGCCACGAGCATCACTGAAGAGACATGTATTGTCGAAATGCGCATCTGGTGCAAGACAATTGGTACCGTTAATTTTATTACTACCACTTGGTCGATGCCTCTGCTGGTGGACTATTAGTCCCCGAGGGTATCACCAGCCCAGTAGCCAATACTTCGGTACTGGCATGAAAATACGGATTTTGTTGTGTTATAAAAATTTGCTGTTACAAAATGATAGAAATTATTATAAATTAAGGAATGTATCTCCCTCATGCAAAGCTCTGATTCCTTTCACGGATTTGGCTATACTTTTTGGACTATTGGATTATAGCTTTTCATCTTTTATATAAGCTTTGGATTTCAAATATTTTGGCCATGAGCATCACTGAAGAGATATGTATTGTCGAAATGCGCATCTGGTGCAAGAAAATTGGTACCTCTAATTTTATTACTACCACTGGGTCGATGCATCTGCTGGTGGACGATTAGTCCCCGAGGGTATCACCAGCCCAGTAGCCAGTACTTCGGTACTGGCATGAAAATACGGATTTTTTTGTGTTATAAAAATTTGCTGTTACAAAATGATAAAAATTATGATAAATTAAGGAATGTATCTCCCTCATGCAAAGCTCTGATTCCTTTCACGGATTTGGCTATACTTTTTGGACCTTTTGGATTATAGCTCTTCGTCTTTTATATAAGCTTTGGATTTCAAATATTTTGGCCACGAGCATCACTGAAGAGACATGTATTGTCGAAATGCGCATCTGGTGCAAGAAAACTGGTACCGTTAATTTTATTACTACCACTTGGTCGATGCCTTCTGGTGGACTATTAGTCCCCGAGGGTATCACCAGCCCAGTAGCCAATACTTCGGTACTGGCATGAAAATACGGATTTTGTTGTGTTATAAAAATTTGCTGTTACAAAATGATAGAAATTATTATAAATTAAGGAATGTATCTCCCTCATGCAAAGCTCTGATTCCTTTCACGGTTTTGGCTATACTTTTTGGACTATTGGATTATAGCTCTTCATCTTTTATATAAGCTTTGGATTTCAAATATTTGGCCACGAGCATCACTGAAGAGACATGTATTGTACCGTTAATTTATTTGTGCTCTAAATACAATATATAAGGTGTTCTTATTTTATGTATCCGTCATTATTGCTTTTCCTGCTACAATTTTTATTCTTAAATGAATTTCAAATATCTTTGTTTCCCCGATTTGTTTCCTGATGAGGAATGGTAAACGTATAATCCAAGTGTTGAAACGATGTACCATTGTTTGTATGTTAATTTTTAATATTCATGTACTTTATAAATTTGTTTAAAGAATCTTTGTATTGTTTGTTTTTCAAATATTTGGTCTGTAATGTTATAATAAGGTTTTTTCGTGACTTATTCTTTTGTATAAATCCTCATTTGAACAATAAAAAAAATATAACGTCATAAGATACATACCAGCAAAAGCACATGCTATAAATCCAAAGAAAATGATAACAGCTTTCCCTTCCATTATACCTAGAATGAATATTAAAACAAATGCAACTAAAATTGATTGGTTTGAAAATGTCACTAAAAATGAAAAAAATATTCTTCCAATATATCTGATGCCTTAAACTAGGGTTGCAATACTTATCAGCAGGAATAGCCATGAAAAATGTATGATTGCCATACATCTAATTATCAAGAAAAAAAAAACATTTATCTGATCATCCGCGAATTGTTTTTAACTGATAATATAAGATTATTACATGGGATTTTTCATATCGCATGTATTGTCAACCTGAGGTTCAATACCAGCCCAAGAGTCACATGGCTCGAGGGCTGATATTGACCGAGGCCTGATAATACATGAGATATGAAAAATGACATGTTATGATCTTTTTATCATATGCTTCAACCATGGAGAAAAATAACAGATTCATATATTGATCCTTTTACGTGGTTCCAAAATAGAAGTTCTAAGATTGAAAAGTTCACGGACGTCGGACTCCAGATTTAGTACATTCGATATGAAACCTTTCTCATCATATGCCTCACCAGAGAAGAAAATGTATGGACGTATCGACAAAAAAAAAATTCAACAATATACCTAATGTTTGGAAAAGTCAACTTTTTAAAAGTTACTTTCTAAATTATGTTTGAAACTTTTTATACATTTAAAAATGCATTGATTTTGTTTTTGTTTGTTTTCTGCTTTTTATTATTTTACACAATATACTTTTCAGTATTCAAATAATTGTTTTGTACACTACTTTGTAATGTATTTTACTGAAAGCGTAGCATTGAGTTGTATTTTCCGGAATTTGCCGAGTATCACCGGAATGCCATGCAATAACTTTACGGAAAGGCATGTGATAACAATGGAAGCATGTGATGAACTTTTCATATCAGCACGCTCAGCACCAATTCGAAACATATGGAGTTTACGTTAATTTAATTTTTTTTATCATACATTGGAAATAATATATTATTTAGTCTAAGTATATGATAATGACAATTATTACATCTTTTGTGTCTACCGAATCGTTTTCTTTATCGTGATTTGAGTTGATTTGACGTTAACAGAAAAAAATTAATACTGAAGTCATAATTGCATCCCTAACCATATATCTAATCGTAAGAATCTATTTCTTAACGAGATAGAAGTTGTTGTTTTTCATACTTCAACATTAATTGCATACATTAAAACATTATCTATAATATTTTGAAAAATTAATTCATTATGAACGTATAACTTACCTTGAATGTATGCGTATTGCTATTTAACGGTGTACAGAAATGTTTTGATAAGTCCTGAATTTATTTCTGTCTTATATACACTCTATATGAGGAAATATACTGTACTAGAGGAAATAAATGGTTCAGTGCAGGTGTGACGTAAGTTTTGCAATACTTGTTATTATAAACATCAATCAAGTTCTAAATGTCATACTTGCATTAAGTTTTTATGTTAAAAACTTTAACCTCAGATTCCCGTATCGCCTAACCATAACCAAAAAATAAATTAAGACACAATTGTTTGGTCAGAATAGGTTGTTGAAATTAAAAAGAATGTTTGAGTGCCGTTTGATTTAAGTTGTCTGCATTTTTTATTTGGTTAAATATTCATTTAAAAGGCGTCTTTTCATTTAAAAAAAAACTATATTGAAAAGATCAATATGTGAAACCTTATCGAATATATCAGGATGTTCGTCACAGGTAAACATGCTTTTAAACATTGTTGTATTAAAAAATAGATACACAATTGTGTGCATAAAAATTCTATTCTGAATATTATTTTATTATACGAAATCGGAGACTATTCTTGTCTTTTTTGTCCAATTTTACACTTTTTATGACACAAACCTCAGACAGCATCTTTATTTGATGAGGTTTAATTAGATTAAATTACCTTTAAATACCATCTATAGAAACCGGCGATTCTTATTTATTTTAAAATCGGATGGGTTAGATACAATAGACTGCAAAGTTCTAACGTTAAATGCTGATTATTCATAAACTATCATATTATTAAACATGATAAAGTATGATAGGGTTTACTAGCCTTTAAAACACCTCAAGTCAATTTAATTATTTCAACAGCTTTAATGAACATATGAAGAACGATACAATTACGCAAAGATAAAAGCTGATATGTGACTTCAGTATGTTATTCAGTGTCGCCCTCTAAGCTGTTAAGTAAAATTGAGAATGACCAGAGGGAATATGTCAAAGAAAACAACAACCCGACCAAATAGCAGATAACTTATACTTTAACTTGGGATTTTAGATGTCGACCAAGACCTGGTAGCATTTTAAACCCTCAAACTTTTTCAGTTTTTAATCAGTATGTAGTGTTTCAGTAAAACAAAAGTAAGGAAGTTAATTTTTATGTTATAGAAATTTTTCTGAAATTTAAAAAATCCCACACGATATCATAGTGCTGAAATCAAATGATTATGGTTCAAAATACCCGTTTACTAATTTAAATGAGTATAAACAAATTTTGAGAGGCAAGTTAAATAGCTGTTATTCCAAGAATTACAGGTCTTATCTTATGGTCAACACTACCAATGTGTTAAATAAAAAATGCTGCGAATTGTTGATCTAGTTTTTGCAGATTCCAGTATGACGTCATTTGTCTTCACCTGTGTTAAACTTTCACATCAGACTTTTAAAGACGACTTTTTGTACGCTTCAGAATGTAACAAAATTTGACAAATAGAAGATCAAGTAAAAAGTGTGAGTGTTTTGTATATTTGTGAAGACATCACTTAATTTTCGAAAAACTAAGGATTTTCCTATCCCAGGAATAGATTACCTTAACCGTATTTGGCACAATTTTTTTGGAATTTTGGGTCCTTAATTCTCTTCAACTTTGTACTTGTTTGGCTTTATAATATTTTTTATCTGAACGTCACTTATGAATCTTATGTAGACGAAACGCGCGTCTGGTGTATCAGATTACCTAACGAAAAGTCAATGAAAATGCCCTGATGTCGTATTATAATACTTGATAATCAAATTAATTCATATTATCGTACAGTGTTATACGAGAAATATCTATTCATGCAAATAAACTCATCATAGATACCAGGATAGAAATGTTGTATATTCGCCACGCTCGTTTCGTCTATAAAAGGCTTATCAATGACGTTAAAAAAAATTAAAGAAGCCAAAAAAGACGAAGTTAAAGAGCATTGAGGACAACAAATGCCTAAACGTTTTGCCAAATACAGCAAGAAGTATATAACAGGCCGCAACCGTAAGAGAATGTTTTTAACGAACATTATCTTTTTTCTAATGTTTTATGTTCTTCAAACCATTTTTTATCCTTTAGTGTTTGGTATCTATAAGAGTTTTTTGGGAAATTTTCCACTATAAGGTTAAATGCTGAGTCATTCTTAGTTGAACTGTTACATTTTAATTACTTTTTTCCGTTTAAAGAATTTTGAGAAAATATGGTGTAAACATTTTCTTATCAACTCATTGTTTTGTAAATAATACATTAAAGAAATCGATTACTAGTATTCCTAAATGATATAGAACTCAACGTAGTGATTATAATACATTCATATGGTTAGCAACAAAGCAATTGTGTTCCATTTTTATTTTTTAACAATGAAGTTGCCTCCATCTAAATGACGAATAAATATGTTTTTATTTTTTTAACAATGTCCTTTTCTAATTCATGGTATTGAATGTCTTAACTGCACTTCCAACTTACTAAAGGAATTAATTAAGTCGTGTTATCTGTCTGAGTCAGAATTTTATTATTAATATTATTACATATCAATAGATATATGATGTACAAAAGAGAATATATAACATGTCTAAAAGGGTACAACATCACCAAAAATAACAATAAAACGAACAATATTTCGGATAACAGATATCCTTCATAAGTATCATCACGATGTAAAATGAATCATGTCAATCTATTTTTATTATACTTTCATAATCTTGAAAGGAGTAGGGACTATAATGACCTATAATGGCCCCAGATTTACAAGAATATAAAAATTCTAACAGAGCAGATTTTTCTCCATGATTTATTAGAATATGAGTCAATGATTAAAAAAAACTGATGTTATCTAACAAAAAAAGGTTTAACGACGTCACAATGGTAGGTGCAAATGACGTCATAATTGGGAAAATAAGCAAAAATACAGAATTTTGGATGTTTTTCCTAAATTTTTACCATCGCACCATGCTTTCACCAATTAGAAATTTTAACATTTTGACAAGTTCATACATATCAAACTTTGGATAAAAAATCTGTTTGGTGCAAGGTTGGTGCTATAGTTTATTTCATATTTTTCATAGCCAAGCGGAGCAATAAAACGAAGAAATTTGCTGTCTAAATTGGACTTAATCATCTGACAAAGTTTAGTTTATACATTCTTATGCCTATAGGAACTTATTTTGTTTGTTTATGAATGTTTTAACATGCATTCCGAATATTTTTTCCGTAAGTATATCTGTTTGAACTATCCATATATCTGTGAATTAAGTCGACGTTCCCATGCATAGAAACAAGTGCCTGACGTCTTTAAGCATCCTACTATGTCTGTTATCTTTTTAAAGGTTATGTTTTGAATAATTTTATAATCATGTGTAGAAATAAATGTTATTTAAAAAAATGTGATCATGTTTTTCTTTTCGTTCATTCGTCCATCTGTCTCACTTCAGGTTAAAGTTTTTAGTCAAGGTAGTTTAATCTGACATCAGACTCAGGCCTCTTTTGAACTGATCTTTAACTGTGCGTAATGTTGTGTGTTTGTTTTTTTCTACTTTGGCTAGAGGTATAGGGGGATGGGGTTAGTGATCTCAAAATAACATTTTTAACCCCACCGATTTTTGCGCCTGTCCCAATTAAGGAGCCTCTGGCCTTTGTTAGTCTTGCGATTTGGGCATCCATGTACTATAGACACATTCTTGCTTTCAACTATTTTGACAAATATTTGATGAATATTGTCATAATTATCCAAGACCAAGTCATACGTCACTAAGATTAGTGAAGGCGAAAGATAAACTAGTCACAGTGACGAAAACTACAATAAAACAAATACTATATATAATGAATATAGAAAAAAAAATTAATATATATTAATTATAATTGGTTACATAATTGTTGCATAATACTAACATTGCATTAATTTGAAAGAGTAATCTGTTAGTAATCCAAAACTACCCGTTTTATACATTTTCAAGCTTTATTAAGAAAGTTACAGCATTTTAAAACTTGGGAGTTGAAATTATAAATCTTTGTATTGTGCTACCTTTAATAGATAATAACAAGAATGTGTCCATAGTACACAGATGCCCACTATGTGGGGCATAAAAATAAGATGAGTTTTGAAAAGTCAACCCTAGCGATCCTCTACATACATGTATGTCTTGAGGGGAGTGTACTTCAATACTTAATTGATAGGGATGCCGCTGTTTTGAGACTGTCGTCAAAGTGAGAGGGTTAGCGCTATAAAACCAGGTTTAATCCACCATTTTCTACATTTGAAAATGCCTGTACCAAGTCAGGAATATGACAGTTCTTGTCCTTTCGTTTTTGATGCGTTTTGTTATTTGATTTTGTCATGTGATTATGGACTTTCGGAATTGATTTTCCTCTAAGTTCAGTATTTTTGTGATTTTACTTTTTGTTACCTCACCCTGTTTTGGATTTTTAAAAGATATACCTTATCATATACTGCGTAGAAAAGAAAGTAAACCTTTCCCATATTGATTTGCTTTTATGTAAAAGTTGAATACTTAAGTGTCACGAGAAAAAAATGGTTGCTAAAGACACAACGGGAACACCAAACAAGTTAACACTGGAAGAAGTTATGGGAGCTTTATTGTCCTAATTATATTTATCTGATAGTTTTCTTAATTTTTCACTTTTTTTATGCTTAAAAAGGTGACTTATTCCAGAGGCAAGTCATATCACCTTGTAAAGAGAAGTGCCCCTTTTCCAACCCCAACCCCTACATGAAACATAAGTTTTGTAATGGAAATACAACGATATTTAAAAACACCCTTTAATGCATGTGTTTGTAATTCTGAATCTATTCATTTTAGATAATTAATATTAAGATTTCTTAAAGCTAAATAGGTGTTCTTGTTATTATATTAGTCTTCTTGTCGCTGATAAGTGAGACCCACCCAGCACTAGATGCACAATCTGAATATATGTTTCAATATTGCTTTTCCCCTTAACATTTACTTTAGTTTGTAATTTTTTACAATTTGCATCTTAAATTGCCTTTCTGTTGCAACATATTTAAAAATAAATCTTGTAAAACAAATTGCCGTTGCCATGGGCATATATGTGTTGCTAGGGAGAAACAACAGTGAATTTGGCAAAAATGTCCATTTAATTATGTTAGATTCAAATAGTGTACAAGTGTAAAGTTCACTGCATGCTAAGCAGGTTAAATTTCAAATATAGATAGATTAAAAATGTATATTAATCATATTTGATGAGTTTAACTTTGTCTTTTTATTTGTTGCAAGGCAACAGAATAAACGAGTTAAAACCCAAAATGCATTTTTTTCAGAAGGTCTATGATATAGAGTTTCAACATGACAAATTTAATGAATTTTGGGGGTGGGGCCAAAAATGGCCCTTATAGCCCCTAGTCCTTTATACAATAAAACAGTTAAAGCGAATATCAGAGACGCTGGTTCCAAACACGACGCAAAGACCGCAAAGATATGCGTAAATGAAAATAGCGATATGAACTGATACAACTCTAGAATTCCAAAGATGACGACAGTTAAGATGTTACAACAACTGCGTGGAAATACAGTCCCAATAAACAGCCCTGAAAAATCTAATCTGGTAAGAGAATATAGATATAGAACAAATAAACATATGAACAATGCAGCTGTAAAGCAATAAATGTCCTTATTGCTATAAATATCCGTCTTGAAGAAACCTTGCCGTCCAGGACAAAACAAGAACTTTACTAAAGGTGTCATACCACCAATTACTCCCTCAAATTTAAAACGTATGTGAAAGTAGGCCTATACGGGCATTTGATGTCATTGTTCACCTAAACTAACAAACAAATTTGCAGAAATGAAACTTTTGTTGAAAGAGAAATATATTAAGACCATTTTTAGCCAAATTTTACCTGTCTATGAGTTTGCATTTAAAATTGAGGATTAATGCGCTCCATGGTATACTAATTTAAGATTTCCAGAAAACCAGGGGTTATTTTTGGTGGTACCTCCTTTCGGGAGCTCTCTTCTTTCTTATATGATTTTGAATGTATGTTGAAAATTGGCATGCAGAAAGGTGACACCTGTACAATTCAGGATATACCTAGTTTCTATGAAGTTAAACTTAAGGTAAAATATTTAGAAAGCTGTGAAAATTGCAAAATTTGGTTGAACAGATAGGGACTTTTAATTGGTGGTATGACACCTTTAAGCGAAATGCGGTGAAACATCAAATTCAGAAAACAATTGATTTTTTTTTTGTCTTAACTGATCATTTGAAATAATAGTAGCCACATTTCAATCTTTTTGTGGGCAAAATGTCACATTTTGCAAATTTAGAGCCTAAAACTTGAGTTTGCGCTATTTTTAGCTTTTCTCACCCTGACAATATGCTTTAATATTAAAAAAATGTCCTAAATTGTTATAAATGCACAGAAAGTTGTTTCTGTGGTGTTAAACATTAAAATATAGATTATTTTCTACCCCCAAACAAATTTTGTCATGCAGATTTAATGAAATTATTTGATTTTTACCCCTTATATCATTGCGTCATACTATGTACTTGACAGATAGCATAGCCTAATGTAAACACTGCAGAAAGTCACAAAATACAAAAATAAAATTTTTATATCTTAAATTTTATTTACTGATGTAAATAAAAACAGTTAAATGACCATGACCGCACTTTTGATCAATTTGTAGTACTTTACTGACACCAGATGAAAAAAGGGGGGTCAATATTCATTGACACTTCAATACCTTGGATTTTTTACTAAATGCATTGCAAAAATTGTTGAAAGTCTTTAAAGTAGAAGAATAAACAAGTAAAAATCAGCAAAAACTGATCTTGATATTGAAAGTTTATGTTCATGTAGTCCAAAATTAAATTTTCAAGTCTTTTCTATCAAAGTCATACATTACAGTCAGTTTAAATTGAGCTGTGAAATTTTTAATACAAGTCGCAATATGCTCAGAAAGGCTGTTTTTAACTTCAAATTGACTATGGATTAAGAATAAAGCAAAACAAAAGATTTTTAATCAACTTTTTTGTCTCTTTAGGTGTCATACCACCAATTACTCCCTCAAATTTAGAACGTTTGTGAAAGTAGGCCTATACGGACAAAAAATAGTGCATTTGATGTCATTGTTCACCTAAACTAACCAACAAATTTGCAGAAATGAAACTTTTCTTGAAAGAGAAATATATTAAGACCATTTTGAGTTAAATTTTACCTGTCTAGGAGTTTGCATTTAAAATTGAGGATTAATGCGCTCCATGGTATACTAATTTAAGATTTTCAGAAAACCAGGGGTTATTTTTAGTGGTACCTCCTTTTGGGAGCTCTCTTCTTTCTTATATGATTTTGAATGTATGTTGAAAATTGGCATGCAGAAAGGTGACACCTGTACAATTCAGGATAATTATACCTAGTTTTTATGAATTTAAACTTAAGGTAAAATATTTAGAAAGCTGTGAAAATTGCAAAATATGGTTGAACAGATAGGGACTTTTAAATTGGTGGTATGACACCTAAAGAAACTTGATATGAAAACCACATCTCGATATATTGATGCTGCACTCATGGAAAATAAATAACAAATAATGAGAAACTTCACCGACAAGAATGATTTTCAAACGCAAAGAAAAAATAACCGTTGTCTCCCCATTTACATTAGAATACTTAATTACACAATCACAAATGGTTATAATATTAAACACTCCTTTTTAGACATCAATTCTCCGTTTTTCTCCGAAACGCGGGTATATATATTATCCATTTAACTTGTTTTTAAAGATGTTGAAGGGTTTTACTGCTGGTCGGAAGTATACCAGCAGTGATACAAATGACTACATCCAAGTCCCCCTTGGGATTTTAATGTTCGGAAAAGTCTTTCAGTTAAAGTAACAAACTTCATCCTTCAAATGCATAAATATATACAATTGTTCAAAGGACAAACTAATCAGCCTCCAAGTTTTTAAAACTTAGTTAGGTCGAACAGTCGCAGGCAAATTACTTGGTTTTTTTTGCAGACGATGCCAACGTTGACCTCAAGTCAATACAAGTGAAGTTGTGAGTATTATCTTCTTTTGTATAACATAATGAAAACTATTGGTCACCGTACGGCCTTCAATAATGAGTAAAGCACATACCGCACAGTCAGCTATAAAAGTCTATAAATGACTATGTAAAACAATTCAAACGAGAAAACTAAAGGCCTTATTAATGTACAAAAAATGACCAAAAAACATATATGTAACGCATAAACAAACGACACAACCACTGAATAACAGGCTCCTGACTTGTGAAAGGCACATACATACAGAATGGGGCGGAGTTAAACATGTTTGCGGGATCCCAACACTCCTCCTATTATGGGAACGTGGTGTAACATCACAATATAAGAACGAACTATAAAAATCGATGGAAAAAGGGTTAACTCATCAGATGGATAAACATTTAAATACCACAAATACAAGTGGACGTGGCCGGGGACTTGTACATCCCAACAACAAAAGTACACGAAGTACATATCTGAGAGTACTCGCAGTTACTGACAGCTATTTCAAAGCCATCAACAACGAATAAGAAATCATGAATCGAAGACTGAATTATCAATCAGTACACATCCAACATCCAATGTATTTAGTGTAAAGACGTCATAAATAGTCAGAGAAAAACATGACCTTGTGCAATGCTAAGACATAGGTTCCGACATTATGTAGATCAATTAATGCGTCCATGTATATAACAATATTATTCAGTTTGCTTTGAATTTACAGGTAACAAAATCAATATTGACACCAATAAACACCACATTCAATGATACAGTGTTGAATTGATAACCTTTTTTAAATAAGGATCGATAAGATTACCAGGATCGTTTGTTAATCTCCGGGCACGGTAAACAACATTTCCATATAAATAAGGATGTGCTATCCCGTTTGAAGGTACAACCAAACTTCAAAACCAAATCTGTATACCTATAGAAGAATTAAGTTAAGGTAACGAAATCCCTGGTTTAATAATTTACCAGCAAAACATATAGACGACGTTCGTTAAAATTAAAAAAAAAACACGCCACAACAGATAAGAGCATAGCAAATGAGTTGTGACATCTAAACACCGTAAGATGGTGCCAAAGGAACATCACCATCCAAAAAGGGAAAATCAACAATAGGGAACGAAAAATCGTCCCTTTTGACGTAAATTTTAGTATGGAGTTTCTTGTTTAAAACATCCAAATCTAATTTTTTTTCAGTTATAATGTTTAAAAATACTTTGCATTTTGAATAGTTGACAATCACTATAAACAAGAAATCGTTGATATGAGCATTGGTATATTTAACTCAAAACATTAAGTTCGAACTTGAGCCTTTTTCGTTCTTCTTGTTGATTTATGAAAATTATGAATGTAGATTCATATGAACATGTTCATGTAATTAATGTGTATCGAGATTTAATGTGAATTTCAAACGAATCACACATGAAAATAAGTTTTATCGCAAATGACTCAAATGGAAGATCTTCTATAAAACTTTTATTTATTAAAATAACACGAGAGTGAAATCAACTTAAATGTCTCGCCTGTTTTACTTTAGGCTGAATATATGTTGAAAATATGTAATATAAGGGTTTAATACATGTATCACATCAAAATAACAATATCAGTGGTCCATAGAAATGAGACCAAGATCATATGTACCTTGTAAGATGTACACTTAACTGCTTAACAATCATTCCATATACAAAACAAAGTGGCAGTATAGCTTGTAGCATCTTAAAAAAGGACAAACCAAACAAATTGTTCATTGACCTATGAATAGGAGGTCAAGGTTAGACAAAACTTGACAGTGGGACATGAAGAACTTACTTATTTAATGCGTTTTCCTCAGTTTTGGTTTGTTCCCCCTATTTTGTTTTTTGTCCATAGATTTACGAGTTTTGAACAGCGGTATACTACTGTTGCCTTTATTTACAATCATTTCATACACTAAATATATGAAAATAACAAGATGTCGTATGATTGCCAATGAGACAACTACAAAACTATCCATCATCGTTAGAATGAAGTGGATGTTAGAAATTATAGCTGACTAATTAAGTATCTGAGAAAGACTTGACGTCAAAACTTAACCCATTTGATATGATATTCCATCGCTTGTGTTTCCTATCAGGATTTCCTTGATAGAGAATTGCTGCTCACAAGGAAAGTATTAAACCAAGTTGTGAAGTTGAAATCTTTCCTTCGTTAATTTTTATGACGCCATCACGAGTTGGTTTACGCTTATCGAAAATCTGTTTCACAGATGACAACAAATATGTTCCATTGTCGTAACGGCATGCTCGTCCGCTTGGTCGAATGTGACCTACTGAATTAGACAAAATAGCGGGTTTTTACTAACATCAAAAATATGACGAGTGCCACACGCGAAGCAAGATCTGCTTACTCTTCTGGAGCACCTGCATATATCTCATCTTTCAGTGGAGTTCCTGTTGCATGTGTTGCTCAGTCTTTTGATATTCTGTAATAGTTGTCTGTTTTGTTTTATGTTTCAGCCATGGCGTTGTCAGATTATTATCGATTTATGAGTTTGAATGCATTTAGAATTCTTCGTCTCTCTTTCAATAATGTTTTTTTTTGTCTATCTAAATTATTCACCTTTACTATTTAGTTTATTTTCCTGTATATCATTTTGGCATGCCATGGTACATCTTTCTATTGCGTTATTTTGTTACAGCCATTCTAAAAATCAATTCTATCTTTCATTTTTACTAAATATAAGCTTTGCCTATGTGCCAATTGGTTTTTCTTTGACAAATTTGTTTTTAATAGTGATAACGAACATAACAGAATCCTTTTGATATGTTTATATTTTATTTCTGTTTGTTTTGTTCACACATTATTGACAATATGATGGAATTTTATGCGACTGTCAAACATGTGACAGTTTTAGCTAGCTTAAAAAAACAAGTTCAATCTATTTGTTTTCTCACAGAAGGAAATGTTTTGAACATCCTTGGAGTTCAGATTTTTGTTATCTCCCTTTTTAACTTTCAATCCATGACTCTAGATTTCCGAAAATGAAACACTTTTTGATGCAAGAGTAGTAATATTTTATTAGAGAAGAACGATTAATAATAATTATTTTGATTGAAATGCAGTGCAATTTGTACTTTGCTATATATTCTGTTGCACATGCGAAATTCTTTTCAGTCATAAATATTAAAATTATAGAATGCTTTACTGATGTGTCTTATATTTCAGTTAGAAGTTTCTAAGGTAACGATTTGTTGCTGATTTTGTTTTTTAACATGCATTAGAGGCAGCTGTAAATCTAAGACCAAAATTAAGATAAACTCTGTTATAATAAATACTTTATTTGTGTATCAAAACAAAATTATAAAATATCACGATCAATGGATAACTATCATTTAAATATTGCACAATATATTATATCATCTGTTGTCTTATCTTATGCGTAGGTCTTGGCACGAACACATACAGAACATCCATCTCTTGTGACACATTCCTCGTTGAAGTTGCAGCCTCGTGAAATGCATGTATTTTTACAGCCTTTATGTAAAATTGAATCAACTTGCGAGATACGTCCAAGAAGACTACCTGACCGTATTGAACCTCCTGGCGAGATATGTCTAACAAGACTACCTGATCGAATAGAATCACCAACTGGTGAGATACGTCCAAGAAGACTATCTGACCGAATAGAATCACCTACTGGCGAGATATGTCTAACAAGACTACCTGACCGAATAGAATCACCTAATGACGAGGTATGTCTAACAAGATTATCTGGCCGAATAGAATCTACTAAGGCACCATTGAATCTATTGTCTAAGGAACCACTACGAATGACTTGGCCTCCTGATAATAAATCTGTATTACGCTGACAAAGACTTCTGCAACCTAGCCCACCTCGGTCCATACATCTCTGAACGCATCCAGCTGAAATTATGTCTGATCCGACAACTGCATTAGATAAAATTACTCTTCCAGGTCTGCACATACGATCACATCCTTCGGTTTGGCATTTATATCCATCTAGACATTCTGAATGACTGGAGCATTCAATTTCACAAACTTTCCCGCCTTTGGGTGAATATACTGTAATAATAAATTTTAATTAGAAATGATTAAATATGAATTATCATTCGTAAAACATAAAAGATACCAGGCTTATAATTTGATAAGCCAGTCGCGCGTTTCGTCAACATAAGACTCTTCAGTAAAGTAGCTTAGATTTTAAATATTATTCGGTTTCGATATTTTTTACAACCAAAGTGTGTATTATACATTGCATTATTGATATAAATATTGTAAAGAGTATAACTGCTTTCGTAGTTTCAGCGTTAGTGGTGAGAGTAAAATATGCTTTTTACTCGTAGAAAAATGTAAAATAGATTTTTTTTTCATTTTCTCTAACAATAACAAAACAAATAATATTTTTTGGAACTCTTTGTTCTATTACTTATTTTTTTAAATTCAAGACCGCTGTTCTAATTTACAAACACCAATAGAAAAAACATGTTTGAGTACTTCGGTAGTGGCATGAAAATACGGATTTTTTTGTGTTATAAAAATGTGCTGTTACAAAATGATAGAAATTATTATAAATTAAGGAATGTATTTCCCTCATGCAAAGCTCTGATTCCTTTCACGGATTTGGCTATACTTTTTGGACCTTTTGGATTATAGCTCTTCATCTTTTATATAAGCTTTGGATTTCAAATATTTTGGCCACGAGCATCACTGAAGAGACATGTATTGTCGAAATATGAGACTGGTACAAAAAAATTGTAACCGTTAATTTTATTACTACCACTGGGTCGATGCCTCTGCTGGTGGACTATTAGTCCCCGAGGGTATCACCAGCCCAGTAGCCAGTACTTCGGTACTGGCATGAAAATACGGATTTTTTTGTGTTATAAAAATTTGCTGTTACAAAATCATAGAAATTATTATAAATTAAGGAATGTATCTCCCTCATGCAAAGCTCTGATTTCTTTCACGGATTTGGCTATACTTTTTGGACCTTTTGGATTATAGCTCTTCGTCTTTTATATAAGCTTTGGATTTCAAATATTTTGGCCACGAGCTCGAGCATCACTGAAGAGACATGTATTGTCGAAATGTGAGATTGGTACAAGAAAATTGGTACCGTTAATTTTATTATTACCACTGGGTCGATGCCTCTGCTGGTGGACTATTAGTCCCCGAGGGTATCACCAGCTCAGCAGCCAGTACTTCGGTACTGGCATGAAAATACGGATTTTTTGTGTTATAAAAATTTGCTGTTACAAAATGATAGAAATTATTATAAATTAAGGAATGTATCTCCCTCATGCAGAGCTCTGATTCCTTTCACGGCTTTGGCTATACTTTTTGGACCTTTTGGATTATAGCTCTTCATCTTCTATATAAGCTTTGGATTTCAAATATTTTGGCCACGAGTATCACTGAAGAGACATGTATTGTCGAAATGCGCATCTGGTGCAAGAAAATTGGTACCGTTAATTTTATTTGTGCTCTAAATACAATATATAAGGTTCTCTTATTTTATGTATCCGTCATTATTGCTTTGCCAGATACAATTTTTATTCTTTAGAAAATTAAATGAATTTCAAATATCTTTGTTTCCCCGATTTGTTTCCTGATGTTCCATAAACGTATAATCCAAGTGTTGAAACGATGTATCATTGTTTGTATGTTAATTTTTAATATTCATGTATTTTATAAATTTGTTTAAAGAATATTTGGATTTTTGTTTTCAAATATTAAGTCTGTATTGTTTTAAGGTTTTCTCATGACTTACTCTTTTGTATAAATTCTCATTTAAACAATAATAAAAATATATGACGTCATAATATACATACCAGCAAAAGCACATGCTATAAAGCCAAAGAAAAGGATAACAGCTTTCCCTTCCATTATACCTAAAATGAATATTAAAACAAATGCAACAAAAATTGATTGGTTTGAAAATATTACTAAAAATGAAAAAAATTCTTCTTCCAATATATCTGATGCCTTAAACTAGGGTTGCAAAACTTATCAGCTGTAATTGCCATGAAAAATGTATGATTGCCATACATCTTATTATTAAGAACCCTAGGTTCTATACCAGCCTAAGAGCGGCATGGCTATAGGGCTGATATTGACCGAGGTCTGATAATACATGAAATATGAAGAAAAAAAACATGTTATGATCTTTTTATCATATGCTTCAACAATGGAGAAAAATAACAGATTCATATATTGATCCTTTTACGTGGTTCCAAAATAGAAGTTCAAAGATTGAAAAGTTCACGGACGTCGGACTCCAGATTTAGTACATTCGATATGAAATCTTTCTCGTCATATGCCTCAACAGAGAAGAAAAATGTATGGACGAATCGACAAAAAATAATTCAACAATATACCTAATGTTTGGAAAATAAAATTGAGAATGGAAATGGGGAATGTGTCAAAGAGACAACAACCCGCCCAAATAAAAAACAACAGCAGAGGGTCACCAACAGGTCTTCAATGTAGCGAGAAATTCCCGCACCCGGAGGCGTCCTTCAGCTGGCCCCTAAACAAATATATACTAGTCCAGTGATAATGAACGCCATACTAATTTCCAAATTGTACACAAGAAACTAAAATTAAAAAAGTCAACTTTTTTAAAGTAACTTTCTAAATTATGTTCAAAACTTCATACATTTAAAAATGCATTTATTTTTTGTTTGTTTGTTTGCTGCTTTTTAGTATTTTACACAATATACTTTTCAATATTCAAATAATTGTTTTGTACATCACTTTGTAATGATTTTCACTGAAAGCGTAGCATTGAGTTGTATTTTTCTGAATTTGCCGAGTATCACCGGAATGCCATGCGACAACTTTACGGAAAGGCATGTGATAACAATGGAAGCATGTGATAAACTTTTCATATCAGCACGCTAAGCACCAATTCGAAACATATGGAGTTTACGTTAATTTAATCTTTTTATCATACATTGAAAATAATATATTATTTAGTCTAAGTATATAATAATGAAAATTATTACATCTTTTGTATCTACCGAATCGTTTTCTTTATCGTGATTTTAGTTGATTTGACGTTCATAGAAAAAAAATTTAAAATGAAATCATAATTACATCCCTAACCATATATCTAATCGTAAGAACTTATTTCTTAAAGAGATAGAAGTTGTTGTTTTTCATACTTCAACAGTAATTGCATTCATTTAAACATTATCTATAATATTTTGAAAAATGAATTCATTATGAACATATAACTTACCTTGAATGTATGCGTATTGCTATTTAACGGTGTACAGAAATGTTTTGATAAGTCTTCAATTTATTTTTGTCTTATATACACTCTATATGAGGAAATATACTGTACTAGAGGAAATAATGGTTCAGTGCAGGTGTGACGTAAGTTTTGAAATACTTGTTATTATAAACATAAATCAAGTTCTAAATGTCATACTTGCATTAAGTTTTTATGTTAAAAACGTTGACCTCCGATTCCCGTATCGCCTAACCATAACCAAAAAATAAAATAAGACACATTTGTTTGGTCAGAAAAGGTTGTTGAAATTAAAAAGAATGTTTGAGTGCCGTTTGATTTAAGTTGTCTGCATTTTTTATTTGGTTAAATATTCATTTAAAAGGCGTCTTTTCATTTTTAAAAACTATATTGAAAAGGTCAATATATCAGGATGTTTGTCACAGTAAACATGCTTTTAAATATTATTGTATTAAAAAATAGATACACCATTGGTGTGCATAAAAAAAAACCTATTCTGAATATTATTTTATTAAACGAAATCGGAGACTATTTTTGTCTTTTTTTGTCCAATTTTACACTTTTTATGACACAATCCTCAGAATTCATTAAATTTGACAGCATCTTTATTTGATGAGGTTTAATTAGATTAAATTACCTTTAAATACCATCTATAGAAACTGCAGATTCTTATTTGTTTTAAACTTATTAGAAAATTCAACTTGTGCTTCGTGTTGTGGTAAACGGTCTTTGTATAGGTTACGTTTACAACCGGGCGGGTTAGATACAACAGACTGCAAAGTTCTAATGTTAATTGCTGATTATTCATAAACTATCATACTATTAAACATGTTAAAGTATGATAGGGTTTATTAGCATTTAAAACACCTCAAGTTAATTTAATTATTTCAACAGCTTTAATGAACATATAAAGAACGATACAAATACGCAAAGATAAAAGCTAATATGTGACTTCAGTATGTTATTCAGTTTCACCCTCTAAGCTATTAAGTAAAATTGAGAATGACCAGAGGGAAAATGTCAAACAAAAACAACAAACCGACCAAATAGCAGATAACTTATACTTTAACTTGGGATTTTAGATGTCGACCAAGACCTGGTAGCATTTAAAACCCTCAAACTTTTTCAGTCTTTAATCAGTATGTATTGTTTCAGTAAAACAAAAGTTAGGAAGTTAATTTTTAGGTTATAGAAATTTTCCTGAAATTAAAAAAAATTCCACACGATATGATAGTGCTGAAATCAAATGATTATGGTTCAAAATACCCGTCTACTAATTTAAATGAGTATAAACAAATTTGGAGAGGCAAGTTAAATAGCTGTTATTCCAGGAATTATAGGTCTTATCTTATGGTCAACACTACCAATGTGTTAAATAAAAAATGCTGCGAATCGTTGATCTAGTTTTTTGCAGATTCCAGTATGACGTCATTTGTCCTTCACCTGTGTTAAACTTTCACATCAGACTTTTAAAGACGACTTTTTGTACGCTTCAGAATGTAACAAAATTTGACAAAAAGAAGATCAAGTAAAAAGTGTGAGTGTTTTGTGTATTTTTGAAGACATCACTTAATTTTCGAAAGATTAAGGATTTTCCTAATCCAGGAATAGATTACCTTAACCGTATTTGGCACAACTTTTTGGAATTTTGGGTCCTTAATGCTCTTTAACTTTGTACTTGTTTGGCTTTATAATATTTTTGATCTGAACGTCACTTATTAGTCTTATGTAGACGAAACGCGCGTCTGGTGTATTAGTTAATAAACTCATCATAGATACCAGGACTAAATTTTAAATATACGCCAGACGCGCGTTTCGTCTACAAAAGACTCATCAGTGACGCTCGAATTAAAAAAAGTTAAAAAGGCCAAATAAAATACGAAGTTGAAGAGCATTGAGGACCAAAATTCCTAAAAGTTTTGCCAAATCCAGCTAAGGTAATCTACGCCTTAGATTACCTAACGACAAGTCAATGAAAATGCCCAGATATCGTATTATAATACTTGATAATCAAATTAATTCATATTATCGTACAGTGTTATACGAGAAATATCTATTCATGCAAATAAACTCATCATAGCTACCAGGATAGAAATGTTGTATATTCGCCACGCGCGTTTCGTCTATAAAAGACTCAACAATGACGTTAAAACAAGTGAGAGAAGCCAAAAAAGGACGAAGTTAAAGAGCATTGAGGACAACAAATGCCTAAACGTTTTTCCAAATACAGCAAGAAGTATATAACAGGCCGCAACCGTAAGATAATGTTTTTACGAACATTATCTTTTTTCTAAGGTTTTTTGTTCCTAAATTTTTACCATCGCACCATGCTTTCACCAATTAGAAATTTTAAAATTTTGACAAGTTGATACATATCAAACTTTGGATAAAAAATCTTTTTGGTGCAAGGTGGGTGCAATAGTTTATTTTATATTTTTCATTTACGCATATCTTAGCGGTCTTTGCGTCGTGTTTGGAACCAGCGTCTCTGATGTTCGCTTTAACTGTTTTATTGTATAAAGGACTAGGGGCTATAAAGGCCATTTTTGGCCCCATCCCCAAAATTCATTAAATTTGTCATGTTGTAACTCTATACCATAGACCTTCTGAAAAAAATTGCATTTTGGGTTTGACTCGTTTATTCTGCTGCCTTGCAACCAATAAAATGACAGAGTTAAACTCATCAAATATGATTAATATACATTTTTAATCTATCTATATTTGAAATTTAACCTACTTAGCATGCAGTGAACTTTACACTTGTACACTATTTAAATATAACATAATTAAATGGACATTTTTGCCAAATTCACTGTTGTTTCTCCCTAGCAACACATATATGCCCATGGCAACGGCAATTTGTTTTACAAGATCTAATTTTAAATATGTTGCAACAGAAAGGCAATTTAAGATGTAAATTGTAAAAAAAATACAAACTAAATTAAATGTTAAAGGGAAAAGCAATATTGAAACATATATTCAGATTGTGCATCTAGTGCTGGGTGGGTCTCACTTATCAGCGACAAGAAGACTAATATAATAACAAGAACACGTATTTAGCGTTAAGAAATCTTAATATTAATTATCTAAAATGAATAGATTTAGAATTACAAACACATGCATTAAAGAGTGTTTGTAAATATCGGTGTATTTCCATTACAGAACTTATGTTTCATGTAGGGGTTGGGTTGGAAAAGGGGCACTTCTCTATATGTGATAGGACTTGCCTCTGGAATAGGTCATCTTTTTAAGCTTTTTTCGTTCTTCTTGTGGATTTATGAAAATTTTGAATGTAGATTCATATAAACTTTTTTGTGTTATTAATGTGCATCGAGATTTAATGTGAATTTCAAACGAATCACACATGAAAATAAGTCTTATCGCAAATGACTCAAATGGAAGATCTTCTATAAAACTTTTATTTATTAAAATAACACGAAAGTGAAATCAACTTATATGTCTCGCCTGTTTTACTTTAGACTGAATATATGTTGAAAATATGTAATATAAGGGTTTAATACATGTATCACATCAAAATAACAATATCAGTGGTCCATAGAAATGAGACCAAGATCATATGTATCTTGTAAGATGTACTCTTAACTGCTTAACAATCATTCCATATACAAAACAAAGTGGCAGTATAGCTTGTAGCATCTTAAAAAAGGACAAACCAAACAAATTGTTCATTGACCTATGAATAGGAGGTCAAGGTTAGAAAAAACTTGACAATGGGACATGAAGAACTTACTTATTTAATGCGTTTTCCTCAATTTTGGTTTGTTCCCCCTATTTTGTTTTTTGTCCATAGATTTACGAGTTTTGAACAGCGGTATACCACTGTTGCCTTTATTTACAATCATTTTCTACACCAAATATATAAAAATAATAAGATGTCGTATGATTGCCAATTAGACAACTTCAAAACTATCCATCATCGTTAGAATGAAGTGGATGTTAGAAATTATAGCTGACTTATTAAGTATGTTATGATATTGTAATTATTGTATTTATTTATGTTGGCCTGATTTGTGTAGTGTGGCCTGATTGTTGTTTACAGAAAAATCTTAGAATTTTGCAGTTTAGAAATCACTGGAACAATTACAGAATGATTGGAACTTTCCAGAATGATTCTTATAAAAGATGCGTTATATAAACTTCTACATTTTACTAGAAACTTCTGTTGTAACTTTCTAGGATGTTCCATTATAGACTGTTCTAGAATCTTCCATGAAAACTATATATATATATATACAGACACTAAAGTTAATCTCTCACTCTTAGACTTACACTTGGACTTAGACTTAGACATCGATAGACATTTAGCATTCACAGCATTTGGATTGACACTTTTATTCTACAAACAATATCATACTGGATTGTAACCGTAATATTCAGATTGGATTCCGAAAGATATCCGGATACAGATAGATTTAAAAGATTGGACTCATATTTTGACAGTTAAGTTGACAATAATATTTGTGTAATACTTCTTGTAAACTTTTGTATAATGAATATTGTTAAATTTTATTATTGATTTGTGTCTTTTGTTGGCTACAATTTAAAGGCGATTTCTGGCCGTAACAGAAATTGGGGGCTCGTCCGGGAGACTGAAAATATCTTATTCAAAATTTGTTTAGTAATTTTTATTATAACTAGCCAACAAAATTCTACAAAATGGCATTTGATGCCGGTAAATTTTTGAAAACGCCAGACCTGGAGGGGTTTGATAATTTAAAGAAAGAGGAATTAGTGTTGCTTGCTAAACATCTGAAACTAGATTTTAAAGTATCTATGAGAAAACAAATTATAAAAAATTTGGTAATAGATAAATTAGTTGACTCAGAAATTTTAGGTGAAGAGGCTCTTGAACTTAAGGTAGAAACTGTTGACGCTATCAAATTAAAACAGCTTGCATTAGAACATGAACTTAAATTAAAAGAACTGGAAATGAAGGAAAGGTTGGAGATGGAGAAAATAAAAGAAAAAGAAGATGAATTTAAATTAAAACAAGACGAATTTAAGTTAAAGCAGGCAGAACTAGAAATGAAGGAAAGATTGGAAATGGCTAAAAAGGAAAAAGAAGATGAATTTAAAATAAAAGAACTTGAAATGAGGGAAAGACTAGAGATGGAGAAACTGAAAATTGAAATGGTCAAAGAAGAAAGCAACACTAAAATCCAGCCGAAATCAGAATATTTTGATGCAGCAAAAAATGTACGTTTGGTTCCCAGATTTTGTGAAAAAAAAAGTCGATAAATATTTTCCACAGTTTGAGAAAATTGCTCATAATTTGAATTGGCCAAAGCCATATTGGACTACAATGTTACAAAGTGTTTTTGAGGGTAAGGCCGCTGAAATATACTCCGCACTTCCATCAGAAAAAAGTTCCGATTATGACACGGTGAAACAGGAAGTTTTGAAAGCTTATCAGCTAGTACCAGAAGCATATAGACAGAAATTTAGATCTTATAAAAAGTTTGATTCGCAAACCTATGTGGAATTTGCTCGGGAAAAAGAAGATCTATTTGATAAATGGCTTACTTCAAAGAAAACAGATAACAATGTGTTCATTTAGACTTAAAAACACATTTAGACGACAAAACTGTTGGGACAATACATGATGCATCTGTAATTTCAGATAATTATACCCTTTCACATAAAAGAAGTTTCAAGGGTCAAAATGTTAATAATTCAAGTGGAAATTACAAAAATCAAAGCACTGAGCGTACTGATAGTAAGCCTATTGCACAGAATAAGAGTCAGTCCAGTTTTAATATGTCTAGTCCAAAATTTGATACTTTCGAGAAGAAGTCACTGATTTGTGCTTATTGTAAGAAGAATGGTCACCTGATGGATGATTGTTTTAGACTCCAGAAGAAGAATGAACGAGATAATAAGCCAAAGTCCAGTGCGTGTACGACACCTTATATTACCAGTACGATGGAATGTCCTGCGAGTCAGGCTTTTAAGTCCAGTTTTTGTGATTACATGGAGGAATATAAACCCTTTATATCTGATGGGTTTATTTCTATTGTTGATGATACCACTCTTCAGCCTATTAAGATTTTACGGGACACTGGAGCTTCTCAGTCTTTATTGTTAGAAGGTGTGTTGCCTTTGTCCGAGAAGACTTCTGTTGGTGCCTCCGTTTTGTTACAAGGTGTAGAGTTGGGTTGTATAGATGTTCCTCTTCATCGTATTTATCTGAAGTCAGATTTGATAACTGGACCAGTTATTGTGGGTGTTCGTCCTAATCTCCCTGTTGAGGGTGTTACATTATTGCTAGGAAATGATCTAGCTAGGAACAAAGTGGTTGCAGAACCAATTGTTACCAGTGAACCGGTGGTGGATGTTAAATCACCTGAAGATGATGCTGAATTGTATCCAGCTTGTGTTGTTACTAGGGCGATGGCTAGAAAACAACAAGATGAGGATTTGCAAGAAAACCAGTTTGATTACATGGACCTTTCTGACACTTTCCTAGCCAACATTGAAGGTCCTGGTAGCTCAGAAAAGGCCATAATAAGACCACCTAATGCTAACAAGAATGTAATTATGCCATGGCCAGACGTAAACAACCATTCATTAAACAGAAAGAACCTTTTCGAAGAACAAAATAAAGACCCTGAGGTTCTTCAGCTCCGCCAGAGGGCTCAACCACAGGAGGAAGCAGACAAAGTGGCCGAATGCTATTACCACCAGGACGGCATTTTAATGAGGAAGTGGAGGCCTCCTGATGCTACCCCAGAGGAGGAATGGAGAGTGGTATACCAAGTGGTGGTGCCTAAAGTTTATAGGCAAGAAATTATTGGTCTTGCCCATGACACCCCCTTGGCTGGACACTTAGGTATTAGGAAGACTTGCCTTAAAATTTTGCAGCATTTCTACTGGCCAAGACTTAGAAATGATGTTGCAGAATACTGCAAATCATGTCATATATGCCAGGTTGTTGGTAAGCCTAACCAGAAAATACCACCAGCACCACTTCTGCCTATTCCAGCCTTTGACGAACCTTTCAGCAGAGTTCTAATTGACTGCGTTGGACCTTTACCAAAAACCAAAACTGGAAATGCGTATTTATTGACAATCATGTGTACATCTACTCGCTTTCCTGAGGCTATTCCGCTTAGAAATATCAAGACACCTACTATTGTCAAAGCTCTTATCAAATTTTTCACGTTAGTAGGACTTCCTAAGTCTATACAGTCCGACCAGGGATCAAATTTCATGTCAGGTTTATTTCAGCAAGTCGTGTACCAGTTAGGGATTGCTCAGTATAGATCAAGTGTGTACCATCCAGAATCTCAAGGTGCCTTAGAACGTTTTCATCAAACATTGAAGAACATGATTAGAACTTTTTGTCTTCAATTTGACAGAGACTGGGATGATGGAGTTCACTTTCTACTTTTTGCAGTCCGAGAGGCTGTTCAAGAATCCCTTGGATTTAGTCCCTTTGAGTTGGTATTTGGCCATACTGTAAGGGGACCGTTAAAATTGATTAAGGAAAAGTGGCTTACTGAACATACTGACTTGAATCTTTTAGACTATGTATCTAAATTTAAAGAAAAATTGTATACTGCTTGTCAAATTGCTCAGAAAAACTTAAAAAATGTACAGAACAAGATGAAAATTTGGTATGATAAAGATGCCAGGGATAGAGTTTTTGAGCCTGGTGATAAGGTACTTGTATTTTTGCCAGTCCCTGGACATCCTTTACAAGCTAAATATTGTGGTCCTTATACAATAGAGAGTAAAATCAATGATTTGAATTATATTGTAAAAACTCCAGGTCGGCGCAAACAAAACAGAGTGTGTCATATTAATATGTTAAAACCATATTTTGAGCGTACTAATGGATGTGAGAGTAAACCAGTTGCCACTTTAGGCATGGTTAAATTTGAGAACAATCATGACAAACCAGATGTAATTGAACCACCTTTTAGTTCTAAAACTTTGGAAGAGACAGTTAGATTGAAAAATTCAGAAATTTTGTCAAATTTAGACTCAAAACTTGCACATCTGTCTTTTGATCGTAGAGAAGAAATTAAAACTTTGGTATTTTCTTTTAAAAATCTTTTTCCAGATGTGCCAAACAAAACCACTGCTGTTTGTCATGATGTTGATGTAGGAGATGCTTCTCCAATTAAGCAACATCCGTATCGGCTTAATCCACTCAAACTTGAAGCTATAAGAAAAGAAATTAAATATATGCTTGACAATGATATTATCGAGCCAAGTAACAGTGAATGGAGCTCTCCTTGTCTCCTTGTGCCAAAACCAGATAAAACCTTTCGTTTCGTGACTGATTTCAGGAAAGTAAATTCAGTCTCAAAATCTGATTCCTATCCGATTCCAAGGATAGACGATTGTATTGACAATATTGGTCAAGCAAAATTTGTGAGCAAATTTGATTTGTTGAAAGGTTATTGGCATGAAAAGTGCACTAGCTACATTTCAAAGAATGATCAATAATGTTATAAAAGATTTAAACTGTTGTTATGCTTATATTGATGATCTAATTGTATGTAGTGATAGCTGGGAACAGCATTTAACACATTTGTATGATACTTTTGATAGATTGTCACAATCAAATTTGACTGTTAATCTTGGTAAAAGTGAATTTTGTCAGGCCACTGTTGATTATTTAGGGCATACAGTTGGCCAAGGTCAAGTGAAACCTATTATGGCTAAAGTAGAAGCCATTTCCAAATTTCCTCCTCCTACAAATAGAAAACAACTTATGAGATATTTAGGCATGATTGGATTTTACAGAAAATTTTGTTCAAATTTTGCTACTGTGGTTCAACCATTGACTCATCTTTTACGAAAAGATTCTAAATTTATCTGGAGTGAAAATTGTCAAAACGCTTTTGAAAATAGCAAATCACTTTTAATTAATAGTCCAGTTCTGATTACTCCAGACTTTGAAAAACAATTTAAACTTGCCGTTGATGCAAGCGATGTAGGAATTAGAGCTGTTTTATATCAAGAGACAGATGATAATGTTGAGAAACCTATATCATATTTTTCCAAGAAATTAGATAAACATCAGAAAAATTATTCAACTATTGAAAAAGAGTGTTTTGCAATGTTGTCAGCACTTCAACATTTTGATGTATATTTGAATCCCACTGTATATCCTATTCTTGTTTGTATTATTAAAACACTTTGTATATACTATGTATTTTTGTTCATATTATTCATGATAAGTTTTTGTTACACTAAAACTTCTTTTAAGGGGGGAGGTGTTATGATATTGTAATTATTGTATTTATTTATGTTGGCCTGATTTGTGTTGTGTGGCCTGATTGTTGTTTACAGAATAATCTTAGAACTTTGCAGTTTAGAAATCACTGGAACAATTACAGAATGATTGGAACTTTCCAGAATAATCCTAATAAAAGATGCGTTATATAAACTTCTACATTTTACTAGAAACTTCTGTTGTAACTTTCTAGGATGTTCCATTATAGACTGTTCTAGAATCTTCCATGAAAACTATATATATATATATACAGACACTAAAGTTAATCTCTCACTCTTAGACTTACACTTGGACTTAGACTTAGACATCGATAGACATTTAGCATTCACAGCATTTGGATTGACACTTTTATTCTACAAACAATATCATACTGGATTGTGACCGTAATATTCAGATTGGATTCCGAAAGATATCCGGATACAGATAAAGATAAAAGATTGGACTCATATTTTGACAGTTAAGTTGACAATAATATTTGTGTAATACTTCTTGTAAACTTTTGTATAATGAATATTGTTAAATTTTATTATTGATTTGTGTCTTTTGTTGGCTACAATTTAAAGGCGATTTCTGGCCGTAACAAGTATCTGAGAAAAGACTTGATGTCAAAACTTAACCCATTTGATATGATATTCCATCGCTTGTGTTTCCTATCAGGATTTCCTTGATAGAGAATTGCTGCTCACAAGGAAAGTATTAAACCAAGTTGTGAAGTTGAAATCTTTCCTTCGTTAATTTTTATGACGCCATCGCGAGTTGGTTCACCCTTATCGAATATCTGTTTCACAGATGACAACAAATATGTTTCATTGTCGTAACGGCATGCTCGTCCGCTTGGTCGAATGTGACCTACTGAAATAGACAAAATAGCGGGTTTTTACTAACATGAGAAATATGACGAGTGCCACATGTGAAGCAAAATCTACTTAGCCTTCTGGAGCACCTGAATATATCTCATCTTTCAGTGGAGTTCGTGTTGCATGTGTTTCTCAATCTTTTGATATTCTGTAATAGTTGTCTGTTTTTTTTTATGTTTCAGCCATGGCGTTGTCAGATTATTATCGATTAATGAGTTTGAATGCATTTGGTATTCTTCGTCTCTCTTTCAATAATAATTTTTTGTCTATCTAAACTATTCACCTTTACTATTTAGTTTATTTTTTGGTACATCATTTTGGCCGGCCATGGTACATCTTTCTATTGCGTTATTTTGTTACAGCCATTCTGAAAATCAATTCTATCTTTCATTTTTACTAAATATAAGCTTTGCCTATGTGCCATTTGGTTTTTCTTTGACACATTTGTTTTAATAGTGATAACGAACATAACAGAATCCTTTTGATATGTTTATATTTTATGTCTGTTTGTTTTGTTCACACATTATTGACAATATAATGGAATTTTATGCGACTGTCAAACATGTGACAGTTTTAGGTAGCTTAAAAAAACAAGTTCAATCTATTTGTTTTCTCACAGAAGGAAATGTTTTGAACATCCTTGGAGTTCAGATTTTTGTTATTTCCCTTTTTAACTTTCAATCCATGACTCTAGATTTCCGAAAATGAAACACTTTTTGATGCAATAGTAGTAACATTTCATTAGAGAAGAACGATTAATAATAATTCTTTTGATTGAAATGCAGTGCAATTTGTGCTTTGCTATTTATTCTGTTGCACATGCGAAATTCTTTTCAGTCATAATTATTAGAATTATAGAATGCTTTACTGATGTGTCTTATATTTCAGTTAAAAGTTTCCAAGGTTACGATTTGTTGCTGATTTTGTTTTTTAACATGCATTAGAGGCAGCTGTAAATCTAAGACCAACATTAAAATAAACTCTGTTATAATAAATACTTTATTTGTGTATCAAAACAAAATTATAAAATATCACGATCAATGGATAACTATCATTTAAATATTGCACAATATATTATGTCATCTGTTGTCTTATCTTATGCGTAGGTCTTGGCACGAACACATACAGAACATCCATTTCTTGTGACACATTCCTCGTTGAAATTGCAGCCTCGTGAAATGCATGTATTTTTACAGCCTTTATGTAAAATTGAATCAACTTGCGAGATACGTCCAAGAAGACTACCTGACCGAATAGAATCGCCTACTGGCGAGATATGTCTAACAAGACTACCTGATCGAATAGAATCACCTACTGGTGAGATCCGTCCAAGTAGACTATCTGACCGAATAGAATCACCTACTGGCGAGATATGTCTAACAAGACTACCTGATCGAATAGAATCACCTACCGAAGAGGTATGTCTAACAAGACTATCTGACCGAATAGAATCTACTAAGGCATCATTGAATCTACTGTCTAAGGAACCACTACGAATGATTTGGCCTCCTGATAATAAATCTGCACTACGCTGACAAAGACTTCTGCAACCTAGCCCACCTCGGTCCATACATCTCTGAACGCATCCAGCTGAAATAATGTCTGATCTGACAACTGCATTAGATAAAATTACTCTTTCAGGTCTGCACATACGATCACATCCTTCGGTTTGGCATTTGTATCCATCTAGACATTCTGAATGACTGGAGCATTCAATTTCACAAGCTTTCCCGCCTTTGGGTGAATAAACTGTAATAATAAATTTTAATTAGAAATGTTGAAATATGGATTATCATTCGTAAAACATAAAAGGTACCAGGCTGATAATTTGATAAGCCAGTCGCGCGTTTCGTCAACATAAGACTCTTCAGTAAAGTAGCTTAGATTTTAAATATTATTCGGTTTCGATATTTTTTACAACCAAAGTGTGTATTATACATTGCATTATTGATATAAATATTGCAAAGAGTATAAGTGCTTTCGTAGTTTCAGCGTTAGTGGTGAGAGTAAAATATGCTTTTTACTCGTAGAAAAAGGTAAAATTCTCATTTTCTCTAACAATAACAAAAAAAAATGATATTTTTTGGATATCTTTGTTCTATTACTTATTTTTTTTAAAATCAAAAACCGCTGTTCTAATTTACTAACACCAATAGAAAAACCATGTTTGAGTACTTTGGTACTGGCATGAAAATACGGATTTTTTTGTGTTATAAAAATGTGCTGTTACAAACATGACAAAATGATAGAAATTATTATAAATTAAGGAATGTATTTCCCTCATGCAAAGCTCTGATTCCTTTCACGGATTTGGCTATACTTTTTGGACCTTTTGGATTATAGCTCTTCATCATTTATATAATCTTTGGATTTCAAATATTTTGGTCACGAGCATCACTGAAGAGACATGTATTGTCGAAATGCGCATCTGGCGCAAGAAAAATTGGTACCGTTAATTTTATTACTACCACAGGGTCGATGCTCTGCTGGTGGACTATTAGTCCCCGAAGTTATCACCAGCCCAGTAGCTAGTAATTCGGTACTGGCATGAAAATACGGATTTTTTTTTGTTATAAAAATTTGCTATTACAAAATGATAGAAATTATTATAAATTAAGGAATGTATCTCCCTCATGCAAAGCTCTGATTCCTTTCACGGATGTGGCTATACCTTTTGGACCTTTTGGATTATAGCTCTTCATCTTTTAAATAAGCTTTGGATTTCAAATATTTTGGCCACGAGCATCACTGAAGAGACATGTATTGTCGAAATGCGCATCTGGTGCAAGAAAATTAGTACCGTTAATTTTATTACTACCACTGGGTCGATGCCTCTGCTGGTGGACTATTAGTCCCCGAGGATATTACCAGCCCAGTAGCCAGTAATTCGGTACTGGCATGAAAATACGGATTTTTTTGTGTTATAAAAATTTGCTGTTACAAAATGATAGAAATTATTATAAATTAAAGAATGTATCTCCCTCATGAAAAGCTCTGATTCCTTTCACGGATTTGGCTATACTTTTTGGACCTTTTGGATTATAGCTCTTCGTCATTTATATAAGCTTTGGATTCAAATATTTTGGCCACGAGCATCACTGAAGAGACATGTATTATCGAAATGCGCATCTGGTGCAAGAAAATTGGTACCGTTAATTTTATTACTACCACTGGGTCGTTAATTTCATTTGTGCTCTAAATACAATATATAAGGTTCTCTTATTTTATGTATCCGTCATTATTGATTTGCCTGATACAATTTTTATTCTTAAATAAATTTCAAATATTTTTGTTTCCCCGATTTGTTTCCTGATGAGGAATGGTAAACGTATAATCCAAGTGTTGAAACGATGTATCATTGTTTGTATGTTATTTTTTAATATTCATGTATTTTATAAATTTGTTTAAAGAATCTTTGGATTTTTGTTTTCAATTATTTGGTCTGTAATGTTTTAATAATGTTTGCTCGTGACATATTCCTTTGTATAAATCCTAATTTGAACAATAATAAAAATATATAACGTCATAAGATACATACCACCAAAAGCACATGCTATAAAGCCAAAGAAAATGATAACAGCTTTCCCTTCCATTATACCTAGAATGAATATTAAAACAAATGCAACTAAAATTGATTGGTTTGAAAATATTACTAAAAGTGAAAAAATAATTGAAACCAATATATCTGATGCTTTAAACGAGGACTGCAACACTTATCTGCAGGATTCACCATGGAAAATGTATTATTGCCATACATTATAATATTAAGAAAAAGACATTTATCTGTTAATCCTCGAATTGTTTTTAACTGATTAGGACTATTCTTATATCTTTTGAATCCGTGATTTAAGATGATTTGACGTTGCTAGAAATATTTCATGCTCAAATCATAATCATCATCATTATTCATATATCTTATACTGCGAATCTATTGTTTTAACAAGATAAACGTTGTTGTTCTTTAAATTAAACATTAGTTGCATACATTAAAATATAATCTATTATATTTTGAAAAATAAATTCATTATAGACATATAACTTACCTTGAATATATGCGTATCGTTATTTAACGGTGTACAGAAATGTTTTGATAAGTTTTCAATTGATTTCTGTCTTATATACACTCCATATGAGGAAATAAACTGTAATAGAGGAAATGAATGGTTCAGTGCAGGTGTGACGTAAGTTTCGTAATACTTGTAAATATGTTCATCAATCAAGTTCTAAATGTCATACTTACATTGAATTTATCTGTTAAAACCTTTAACCGCAGTCTCCCGTATGGCCTAACCACAACCAAAAAATATTTTAAGTTATATCGGTTTGGTCAGAAAATGTTGTTGAAATTTAAAAAAAAAATGCTTGAATGCGGTTTGTTTATTTTTTCTGCATATTTTTTTGTTTAAATATTCATTTAAGAGACGTCTTTTAAATTGAAAAAAAAACTATATTACAATGGTTATGATGTTAAACCATAGCGAATATGTCAGGATGTTTGTCATGGAAAAACATGCATTTAAATATTATGGTCTTTAAAGGGGCACTAGCCGTCAAATTCATGGTCACCAATTTGACACAAATTCTCATATTTGATTTATAACAATGTAAAATATTTATCCAAACTATCAAAAGTCTAAAATAAACAGTTTACAGAGCATGGGGTATATAATATATAGGTTCGTTTCGTGTGTATTTTAGTCCAGACGCCATGTAATTAACTATCGATTTGACCTCAGATGACCGTATAAGCGATGTAAACATAAATAAAGATATGAATAGATTAAACCAACACGTGCAATTGGATTTTTATAGGTCTGTTTGATTTTATTTCATAGATTAAAAATAGATACATGTATTTCTCATTGTTTTTAACCGTATAAGAATGATTTCATGTGCATCGAATTAGTAATCAAATGATTGACCGTAGTTTCACTTTCATTGTTGACATTCTTTTTCTTTAAATAACCAGTAGACGTACAATGCATGCGTTGTCAATCTCTAGCTAGGGGTTAAATTGAAGTTCACATGAATTCACTTGCAAGTGAATTACTAATTATCAATGTTTCTTAACGTAATTTGACAAAATTGAACATTTTTGGCTGCAAAAAGCGAATTCTTATTTCACTATTTCACTTTTTTTATTGTTTAAACAGAAAAAAAATCAAACTTTAGATTTTTTGTATATCTCGTAGCTAGTGCCCCTTTAAAGATTGATGAACCATAAGATTGCGTAAAAATCATTCTTCTCTGAATTTGATTTTTTTTTAAATAGATGAACCATCGTTGTGGGTAAAAATCATTCTATTCTGAATTTGATTTAATTAAACGAAGTCGGAGATAATTTCTGTGTTTTTTGTCAAGTTTTACACATTTTATGACACAATCCTAAAAATTCACAAAACTTGACAGCATCAAGTATGTATTAATGAAGTAAAACAAAAGTTATAAATGTAATTTTTAGATATAAAAATGTCTGAAATTTTACGAAAACCAACATGATTTCAAAGTTATGTAATCACGTGATATGGTAAAACATAACCGTTTTATTTTATAATATTTCTATTTGTATCCGTCTGATGACCTTTTTTATAGTTTGTTCTTATGTTGTACTGTTACACCACTGTTCCAGGTTTGGGGAGGGTTTGGATCCCGCTATCAATGTTTAACCCCGCCACATATGTATGTATATGCCTGTCCCAAATCATGAGCTTGTAATTCAATTCAGTGATTGTCAGTTGTTGACCATAAGTTTGCGTAAAAATCATTCTTCTCTGAATTTGATTTTTTTTAAATAGATGAACCATTGGTGTGGGTAAAAATCATTCTATTCTGAATTTGATTTAATTAAACAAAGTCGGAGATAATTTCTATGTTTTTTGTCAAGTTTTACACATATAAGACAATATCTTGTATATAAGACAATACATTGACTTACATCTAGAAATTGACAATGAGGGTCGGTTGAAAACAAAACTTTACGACAAAAGAGATGATTTCAGCTTTCCAATTGTGAACTTTCCATTTCTAAGTAGCAACATTCCAGCAGCACCTGCATACGGGGTATATATCTCCCAATTGATACGATATTCCCGTGCTTGCATTTCCTATCGTGACTTTCTTGATAGAGGGTTGCTGCTCACAAGGAAACTATTAAACCAAGAGTTCCAAATGGTGAAGTTGAAATCATCCCTTCGTAAATTTTACGGACGCTATCACGAGTTGGTTGACCGTTATGGAATAACCGTTTCACAAATGATATCGGATATGTTCCTTACGTCGTAACCACAATCCCCTTCCCTTTCATGAATGTGACCTACCGAATTAAGACTATTTACCGGATTTGTTATCACATAAGCAACACGACGGGTGCCACATGTGGAGCAGGATCCTCTTACCCTTGCGGAGCACCTGAGATCACCCCTAGTTTTTTGGGGGGTTCGTGTTGTTTATTCTTTAGTTTTCTATGTTGTGTCATGTGTGCTGTTTTTTGTTTGTCTTTTTCATTTTTAGCCATGGCGTTGTCTGTTTGTTTTAGATTTATGAGTTTGACTGTCCCTTTGGTATCTTTCCTCCCTCTTCTTTTGTTGATGAGTTAAATATTTGTTTTTCGTTCCCATTTTTTACAAAAATTAGGCCGTTAGTTTCCTCGTTTGAATTTTTTTTTACATTAATTTGTTATTTCAGGGCGATTTATAACTGACTATGTAGTATGTGCTTTGCTCATTGTTGAAGACCGTACGGTGACCTATAGTCGTTAAAGTCTGCGTCATTTGGTTTGTTGTGGAGAGCTGTCTCATTGGCAAACACACCACATGTTTTTTTTATGTTTAGTACTTTAAAGGAATAGATACAAATTTTGAGAGGAAATAAGAGCATCTTTAAAATTAAAACCATACCTGTTATTTAAAGAATGCTCTAATTATAGGTTTCATAACAGTGAGAATGGATAATCGCTTGACGTCAATTTGAGTTATCGAATTTCAAAAGGACAATTAACAAGCCTTCGGCGAGTTTATTATTACCATTAGAATACTTGATGAGAGTGATATAAAGCGATATCCATTTATTTCAAGTTGTTTAACCTATTTCTCAATGGTCAACACTATCATTTGATTAAATTAAAAATTTCGCGAATTGTTGATCTAATTTTTTGCAGATTCTAGTATGACATAATATGTCCTTTTCCTGTGTAAAACTTTAACGTCAGACATTTAAAGACTTTTTGTACGCTTCAGAATGTAACAAAAATTGATAAAAAGAAGATTGTCAGGTAAAAGGTGTGAGTGCTTTGGATTTTTTTGAAGAAATCACATATATCTGTTCATGCAGTTGCCATTAACAAAAATACATCTTCTTAACCTTTTAAAGTTATCTCGGACCTAACTAAAAGCAAATGAAAATGCCATAATATCGTCTTATGAGGTTGGATAAGCAAATCAAATTAATTCATACTTTCTTACACTGTTACACAAAAAAAGTAAAATCACAAAAATACTGAACTCAGAGGGAATTAAATTCGATAAGTCCCTAAACATGGCAAAGTTCAAATGACAAAACACATAAAAAACAATACGAGATTAATGCCAATAATCTCATCATAGATACCAGGATAGAAATTTTATATTTGCGCCCAATGCGCATTTCGTCTACAAAAGACTCATCAGTGACGTTCGAATAAAAAAAATAAATAAGCCAAATAAAGTAAAAAGTTTAAGAGCATTGAGAACGAACAATTTCTATACATTTTGCCAAATACAGCAAGAAATGGATTACAGATAATGTTTGTTAACAAACATCATCTTTCTTTATAATATTTTTTATCCTCATTTTCGGTCTTTCAGTGTTGGTATTTTTAAGAGGTTTATCGGATAATTTCCACTATTATTAAAGTTAAGTGTTAAATCATTTTAAGTTTAAACGTTACATTTTAATTTCAGTTTCTAGTTTAAGGTAGATGGGGTGTCTAAATTATAATCCATAGAATGTTTTAATACTTTGCCAAAATGTAGTTTATATCATGCTTTTTTAAAAACATAAATAAAAAGAATGGGTCACGGGGCTTGTTTTCGCGCTACAGGTTGTGCAAATTTGACAAATTTTGAATAGATCATGCATGGAAAACCAAATTTTCTGCCATAAAACGAAAACTACACCATAAAATTTTTACATAGAATATGAGAAGATATCTCTAACATTATGCTTTCAGGAAAGAAAAAGAAAAAATAGGTCACAGGACTCGTTTTCTTGCTACATAATGAAATAGGTAAATTCCTAACACATTCTATTGTAGAAGTAACTTTATCTGAATTATCAGCCCTTACATTTGAGTTGCCTTCCTTATGTGGCAAAGTTGGAAAAAAAAATTGAACAAAAGTTTTTTTTGTAAAATACAATTATTAAAATGATAAAATATGTCATTTTCTTGATTTCAATGAAAATTCCTACACATGAATTACCTTATTCACTTAAAGATCAAGATCGATTGATAAATACACTACAGTAATCGACTACCCTTAAATGCTACAGAGGTCAGAGTAGTGATTATAATACATTGATATGGTAAACAACTAATAAGCGGTTTTTTAAAAAGAAATTGCCACAATCTGAATAACGAATAAATATATATATACTTTTTTTAATTTTAGCAATGGCCTTATTAACCATGGTATTGAGGCGACGACAGTGAAGTGGTGTTCATATGGCCTCTGAATAAGTTGGGATCTTGTTCAGTGAAATAGACGTCACACTTAACTCCAAAATGTAAACTTTGCATTTATTCCATGTACAAAATATAGTAGCCGTTTTGCTGATACTATATTCGGTATGTGATTTATCGAGCTAGCCAAATCACCGGGTTTCTAGTAACATGCGAAACTTTACAAGTGTCACAATGGGAGCAAGATCTGCTTACCTTTCCGGAGCACCTGAGATTACCCAACTGTTGGTAACGCTCGTGCTGCACAGTCTTTGGTTTTCTATTGTGTTTGTCTGTTTGTCCTTTTTGTATTTTATAAATGTCTTTTTCAGATTCATTTCGATTTTTAGTATAAATGTTCAATTCGTATTTTTTGTCTCACTTTTAACAACGTTTTATAGTGTTCGTTTATTTATCTTTCTAAGACATGTACCTTGACTGTTTAGTCAATTGTCGTTTATATCTTTTTGGCTCGGCACACTGTGATATTGTGCTATAGTCATTTTTTCTATCTTTCAGTTTTTGCCTTTAAGTATATTCTATATGCAATTTCAATTTTGTTTATTGAGATATTGAGCTATTTGTTTCTTTTTCTAATAATAAAGGTTATCTTTCATGTCTGCTTGTTTTGTTCACACAATATTGTCAATATAACGTAATTTTGTGCGACTGCCAAACATGTCAGAGTTCTAGCTATATATAACAACTCAAGTCCAATCTATTATTTTCTTCAGAAGGAATCTCCTGTACTAAGTCAGGACAATGACAGCTGTTTTCTTTCGTTTGAATTGTTTGAGCTGTTGATTTTGATGTTTTGATAAGAGACTTTTCGTTTTTAATTTCCTTAGAGTTAAGATTTGTTTTTGTATTTTATTTTTACTCTCATTCCAAGAAACACCTTTTAGGCAATAGCAGTGATATTTTATTACAGAAATATGATTAATAATAATTCTGTTAATTGAAATATATTGCAATTTGTTCTTTGCTATATATTCTGGTGCACATGCGAAATTCTTTTTCAGTCATAATGATTAGAATTATAGAAGGCTTTACTGATGTGTCTTATATTGCTGTTAGAAGCTTTCTAAGGTTACGATTTGTTGCCGATTTTGTTGTTGAACATGCGTGAGAGGCAGCTGTGAATCAAAGACAAAAAATTAAAGTAAACTCTGTTATAATGAATACTTTATTTGTGTATCAAAACAAAATTATAAAATATCACAATACATGGATAACTATCATTTAAATATTGCACAATATATTATGTCATCTGTTGTCTTATCTTATGCGTAGGTCTTGGCACGAACACATACAGAACATCCATCTCGTGTGACACATTCCTCGTTGAAGTTGCAGCCTCGTGAAATGCATGTATTTTGACAGCCTTTATTTACAATTGAACCAACTTGCGAGATACGTCCAAGAAGACTACCTGACCGAATAGAATCACCTACTGGCGAGATATGTCTAACAAGACCACCTGATCGAATAGAATCACCTACTGATGAGATACGTCCAAGAAGACTATCTGAGCGAATAGAATCACCTACTGGCGAGATATGTCTAACAAGACTACCTGATCGAATAGAATCACCTACTGACGAGGTATGTCTAACAAGACTATCTGACCGAATAGAATCTACTAAGGCATCATTGAATCTACTGTCTAAGGAACCACTACGAATGATTTGGCCTCCTGATAATAAATTTCCACTACGCTGACAAAGACTTCTGCAACTTAGCCCACCTCGGTCCATACATCTCTGAACGCATCCAGCTGAAATAATGTCTGATCCGACAACTGCATTTGATAAGATTACTCTTCCAGGTCTGCACATACGATCACATCCTTCGGTTTGGCATTTGTATCCATCTAGACATTCTGAATGACTAGATCATTCAATTTCACAAGCTTTCCTGCCTTTGGGTGAATATACTGTAATAATAAATATTGATTAGAAATGCTGAAATATGAATTTTCATTCGAAAAAATGAAAGGTACCAGGCTTTTAATTTGATAAGACAGACGCGCATTTTGTCTACATAAATCCAAACAGTGATGTAGAACAGATTATAGTATTATTCGGTTTCAATATTTGTTTTACAACCAAAGTGTTTTTTAAAGAATGTATTACTTATATAAATATTACATATAGTATAAATACTTTCACGGTTTTATCGTTAGAAGTGAGTATTTTTTGTATTTTCTTAACAATGACAAACATTAGGTGTTTTTGTTTTTACTCTATGTTCTATTAACTATATTTCCAAGTCAAAAACCGCTGTTCTAATTTACTTACACCAATTGTAAACATGTTTGTGCTTTAAATACAATATATAAGGTATTCTCATGTTATGTATTCGTCATTTTCGCTTTGCCTGCTACAATTTTTATTCTTAAATGATTTCAAAAAGTGTCGAAATGATGTATCAGTTTTTGTATGTTAATTCTAACATTCATGTATTTAATAAACTTCTTTAAAGAATCTTTTGATTGTTTCATTTTCAAATATTTGGGTTGTAATGTTTTAATAATGTTTGCTCATGACTTCTTCCTTTGTATAAATCTTCATTTGAATAATATCAAGTCAATATCTAAGTCAAAAACCGCTGTTCTAATTTACTTACACCAATCGTAAAACATGTTTGCGTTTTAAATATAATATGATAGGTATTCTTATGTTATGTATCCGTCATTTTTGATTTTCCTTTTACAATTTTTATCCTTAAATGATTTCAAATTTCCTTGTTTTCTGCGATTTGTTTCCTTATGAGGAATGGTAAACGTATAAGCCAAGTGTTGAAACATTCAGGTATTTTAATCATTTTTTAAAGAATCTTTGGATAGTTTGTTTTCAAAAATTTGGTCTGTAAAGTTTAAAAAATGTTTGCTCATGACTTATTCCTTTGTATAAATTCTCATCTAAATAATAATAAAAATATATAACGTCATAAAATACATACCAGCAAAAGCACATGCTATAAAGCCAAAGAAAATGATAACAGCTTTCCCTTCCATTATACCTAAAATGAATATTAAAACAAATGCAACTAAAATTGATTGGTTTGAAAATATTACTAAAAATGAAAAATTAATTTTACCACTATTTTTTTGGCCTGAAACGAGGACTGCAAAATGTATCTGTAGGGTTCACCATGGAAAATCTATGATTACGAAAAAGACATTGATCTGTTAATACTCGAATTGTTTTTAACTGATTGGGACTATTCTTATATCTTTTGAATCCGTGATTTTAGATGATTTGACGTTCCTAGAAATATTTCATGCTTAAATCATAATTGCATCATTATTCATATATCTCATACTGCGAATCTATTGTTTTAACAAGATAGACGTTGGTGTTCTTTAAATTAAACATTAATTGCATATATTAAAATATAATCTATTATATTTTGAAAAATAAATTCATTATAGAAATATAACTTACCTTGAATATATGCGTATCGTTATTTAACGGTGTACAGAAATGTTTTGATAAGTTTTCAATTTATTTCTGTCTTATATACACTCCATATGAGGAAATAAACTGTAATAGAGGAAATGAATGGTTCAGTGCAGGTGTGACGTAAGTTTCGCAATACTTGTAAATATGTTCATTAATCAAGTTTTAAATGTCATACTTACATTGAATTTATCTGTTAAAACCTTTAACCGCAGTCTCCCGTATGGCCTAACCACAACCAAAAAATATTTTAAGTTATATCGGTTTGGTCAGAACATGTTGTTGAAATTAAAACAAAAAATGCTTGAATGCGGTTTGTTTATTTTTTCTGCATATTTTTTTGTTTAAATATTCATTTAAGAGACGTCTATTAACTTGAAAAAAAAACTATATTGCAATGGTTATGATGTTAAACCATAGCGAATATGTCAGGATGTTTGTCATGGAAAAACATGCATTTAAATATTATGGTCTTTAAAGGGGCACTAGCCGTCAAATTCATTGTCACTAATTTGACACAAATTCTCATATTTGATTTATAACAATGTAAAATATTTATCCAAACTATCAAAAGTCTAAAATAAACAGTTTACAGAGCATGGGGTAGATAATATATAGGTTCGTTTCGTGTGTATTTTAGTTCAGACGCCATCTAATTAACTATCGATTTGACCTCAGATGACCGTATAAGCGATGTAAACATAAATAAAGATATGAATAGATTAAACCAACACGTGCAATTGGATTTTTATAGGTCTGTTTGATTTTATTTTATAGATTAAAAATAGATACATGTATTTCTCATTGTTTTTAACCGTATAAGAATGATTTCATGTGCATCGAATTAGTAATCAAATGATTGATCGTAGTTTCACTTTCATTGTTGACATTCTTTTTCTTTAAATAACCAGTAGACGTACAATGCATGCGTTGTCAATCTCTAGCTAGGGGTTAAATTGAAGTTCACATGAATACGGATTTAAAGAGGTCGACTCATTCACTTCAAGTGAATTACTAATTATCAATGTTTCCTAACGTAATTTGACAAAATTGAACATTTTTGGCTGCAAAAAGCGAATTGCTATTTCACTATTTCACTTTTTTTATTGATTAAACAGAAAAAAAATCAAACTTTAGATTTTTTATATATCTCGTAGCTAGTGCCCCTTTAAAGATAAATGAACCATAAGATTGCGTAAAAATCATTCTTCTCTGAATTTGATTTTTTTTAAATAGATGAACCATCGGTGTGGGTAAAAATCATTCTATTCTGAATTTGATTAAATTAAACGAAGTCGGAGAAAATTTCTGTGTTTTTTGTCAAGTTTCACACATTGTATGACACAATCCTAAAAATTCACAAAACTTGACAGCATCAAGTATGTATTAATGAAGTAAAAAAAAAGTTATAAATGTAATTTTAAGATATAAAAATGTCTGAAATTTTACGAAATCCAACATGATTTCAAAGTTATGTAATCACGTGATATGGTAAAACATAACCGTTTTATTTTATAATATTTTTATTTGTATCCATCTGATGACCTTTTTTATAATTTGTTCTTATGTTGTACTGTTACGTGACTGTTCCAGGTTTGGGGAGGGTTTGGATCCCGCTATCATGTTTAACCCCGCCACATATGTATGTATATGCCTGTCCCAAATCATGAGCTTGTAATTCAATTCAGTGATTGTCAGTTGTTGACCGTAAGTTTGCGTAAAAATCATTCTTCTCTGAATTTGACTTTTTAAAAATAGATGAACCATTGGTGTGGGTAAAAATCATTCTATTCTGAATTTGATTTAATTAAACGAAGTCGGAGATAATTGCTATGTTTTTTGTCAAGTTTTACACATATAAGACAATATCTTGTATATAAGACAATACATTGACTTACATCTAGAAATTGACAATGAGGGTCGGTTGAAAACAAAACTTTACGACAAAAGAGATGATTTCAGCTTTCCAATTGTGAACTTTCCATTTCTAAGTAGCAACATTCCAGCAGCACCTGCATACGGGGTATATATCTCCCAATTGATACGATCTTCCCGTGCTTGCATTTCCTATCGTGACTTTCTTGATAGAGGGTTGCTGCTCACAAGGAAACTATTAAACCAAGAGTTCCAAATGGTGAAGTTGAAATCATCCCTTCGTAAATTTTACGGACGCTATCACGAGTTGGTTGACCGTTATGGAATAACCGTTTCACAAATGATATCGGATATGTTCCTTACGTCGTAACTACAATCCCCTCCCCTTTCATGAATGTGACCTACCGAATTAAGACTATTTAGCGGATTTATTATCACATAAGCAACACGACGGGTGCCACATGTGGAGCAGGATCTGCTTACCCTTGAGATCACCCCTAGTTTTTTTGGGGGTTCGTGTTGTTTATTCTTTAGTTTTCTATGTTGTGTCATGTGTTTTTTGTTTGTCTTTTTCATTTTTAGCCATGGCGTTGTCTGTTTGTTTTAGATTTATGAGTTTGACTGTCCCTTTGGTATCTTTCGTCCCTCTCCTTTTGTTGATGAGTTAAATATTTGTTTTTCGTTCCCATGTTTTACAAAAATTAGGCCGTTAGTTTCCTCGTTTGAATTTTTTTTACATTAATTTGTTATTTCAGGGCGATTTATAACTGACTATGTAGTATGCGCTTTGCTCATTGTTGAAGACAGTACGGTGACCTATAGTCGTTAAAGTCTGCGTCATTTTGTTTGTTGTGGAGAGTTGTCTCATTGGCAAACACACCACATGTTCTTTTTTATGTTAAGTACTTTAAAGGAATAGATACAAATTTTGAGAGGAAATAAGAGCATCTTTAAAATTAAAACCATACCTGTTATTTAAAGAATGCTCTAATTAAAGGTTTCATAACCAGTGAGAATGGATAATCGCTTGACGTCAATTTGAGTTATCGAATTTCAAAAGGACAATTAACAAGCCTTCGGCGAGTTTATTATTACCATTAGAATACTTGATGAGAGTGATATAAAGCGATATCCATTTATTTCAAGTTGTTTAACCTATTTCTCAATGGTCAACACTATCATTTGATTAAATTAAAAATTTCGCGAATTGTTGATCTAATTTTTTGCAAATTCTAGTATGACATAATATGTCCTTTTCCTGTGTAAAACTTTAACGTCAGACATTTAAAGACTTTTTGTACGCTTCAGAATGTAACAAAAATTGATAAAAAGAAGATTGTCATGTAAAAGGTGTGAGTGTTTTGTATATTTTTGAAGAAATCACATATATCTGTTCATGCAGTTGCCATTAACAAAAATACATCTTCTTAACATTTTAAAGTGATCTCGTACCTAACTAAAAGCAAATGAAAATGCCGTAATATCGTCTTATGAGGTTGGATAAGCAAATCAAATTAATTCATACTTTCTTACACTGTTACACAAAAAAAGTCAAATCACAAAAATACTGAACTCCGAGGGAGATCATTTCGATAAGTCCCTTAACATGGCAAAGTTCAAATGACAAAACACATCAAAAACAATACGAGATTAATGCAAACTATCTCATCATAGATACCAGGATAGAAATTTTATATGTGCGCCCAATGCGCATTTCGTCTACAAAAGACTCATCAGTGACGTTCGAATAAAAAAAAATAAGCCAAATAAAGTAAAAAGTTTAAGAGCATAGAGAACGAACAATTTCTATACAATTTGCCAAATACAGCAAGGAATGGATTACAGATAATGTTTGTTAACAAACATCATCTTTCTTTATAATATTTTTTATCCTCATTTTCGGTCTTTCAGTGTTGGTATTTTTAAGAGGTTTATCGGATAATTTCCACTATTATTAAAGTTAAGTGTTAAATCATTTTAAGTTTAAACGTTACATTTTAATTACAGTTTCTAGTTTAAGGTAGATGGGGTGTCTAAATTATAATCCATAGAATGTTTTAATACTTTGCCAAAATGTAGTTTAAATCATGCTTTTTGAAAAACAGATATAAAAAGAATGGATCACGGGGCTTGTTTCCACGCTACAGGTTGTGCAAATTTGACAGATTTTGAATAGATTATGCATAGAAAACCAAAAAAAAAACAAGAAAAATGGTTTAGAGGTTTGTTTGCTGCATAATGAAATAGGTAAATTCCTAACACATTCTATTGTAGAAGTAACTTTATCTGAATTATTAACCCATACATTTGAGTTGCCTCTCCTTATGAAGCAAAGTTGGAAAAAAAAATTTAACAAAAGTATTCTGTTTTTTTTTTTTGTAAATACAATTATTAAAATTATAAAATGTGTCATTTTCTTTATTTCAATGAAAATTCCTACACATAAATTACCTTATTCACTTAAAGATCAAGATCGATGGTTTTCTGGTATTTTAAAATCCAAGATGGACGAAGACAACCTTTTTTCAATAAATGATATTTTGAGAAAAAATATAGTGTTAACGTTTTATCAAAAACTCATTGTATAATAATAAATACACTAAAGGAATCGACTACCCTTAAATGCTACAGAGGTCAGAGTAGTGATTATAATACATTGATATGGTAAACAACTAATAAGCGGTTTTTTTTAAAAAAAGAAATTGCCTCAATCTGAATAACGAATAAATATATATATTTTTTAATTTAAGCAATGTCCTTATTAACCATGGTATTAAGGCGACGACAGTGAAGTGGTGCTCATAAGGCCTCTGAATAAAATTGTGATCTAGTTCAGTGAAATAGACGTCACACTTAACTCCAAAATTTAAACTTTGCATTCATTCCATGTACAAAATATAGTGGCCGTTTTGCTGATAGTATGTTTGGTATGTGACCTATCGAGTTAGACAAATCATCGGATTTCTACTAACATGCGAAATTTTACAAGTGTCACATGTAGAGCAAGATCTGCTTACCCTTCCGGAGCACCTGAGATTACCCAACTGTTGGTAACGCTCGTGCTGCACAGTTTTTGGTTTTCTATGTTGTTTGTTTGTTTGTCCTTTTTGTATTTTATCAATGTCTTTTTCAGATTATTTTCGATTTTTAGTTTAAATGTCCATTAAGTATTATTTGCCTCTCTTTCAACATATTTTATAGTATTTATCTATCTAAGGTATTTACCTTGACTGTTTTATCAATTTTCGTTTATATGCTTTTGGCTTGGCACTACATTCCACCACTGTGATATTGTGCTATAGTCATCTTTTTCTATCTTTCATTTTTTGCCTGTAAGTATTTTCTATATGCAATTTCATTTTTGTTTATTGAGATATTGAGGTATTTGTTTCTTTTTCTAATAATAACGGTTATCTTTTATGTCTGCTTGTTTTATTCACACAATATTGTCAATATAACGGAATTTTGTGCCACTGCCAAACATGTCAGAGTTCTAGCTATCTATAACAACTCAAGTGCAATCTATTATTTTCTTCAGAAGGAATCTCCTGTACTAAGTCAGGACAAGGACAGCTGTTTTCATTCGTTTGAATTGTTTGAAGAGACTTTTCGTTTTTAATTTCCTTAGAATTAAAATTTGTTTTTGTATTTTATTTTTACACTCATTCCACGAAACACTTTTTAATCAATAGTAGTATTATTTTATTACAGAAATGATCAAAAATAATTCAGTTAATTGAAATATATTGCAATTAGTTCTTTGCTATATATTCTGGTGCACATGCGAAATTCTTTTTTCAGTCATAATGATTAGAATTATAGAAGGCTTAACTGATGTGTCTTATATTTTTGTTAGAAGCTTTCTAAGGTTACGATTTATTACCGATTTTGTTGTTAAACATGTGTGAGAGGCAGCTGTGAATCAAAGACAAAAAATTAAAATAGACTCTGTTATAATAAATACTTTATTTGTGTATCAAAACAAAATTATAAAATATCACAATACATGGATAACTATCATTTAAATATTGCACAAAATATTTTTTCATCTGTTGTCTTATCTTATGCGTAGGTCTTGGCACGAACACATACAGAACATCCATCTCGTGTGACACATTCTTCGTTGAAGTTGCAGCCTCGTGAAATGCATGTATTTTGACAGGCTTTATGTAAAATTGAATCAACTTGCGAGATACGTCCAAGAACACTACCTGACCGAATAGAACCACCTACTGGCGAGATATGTCTAACAAGACTACCTGACCGAATAGAATCACCTACTGGTGAGATACGTCCAAGAAGACTATCTGAGCGAATAGAATCACCTACTGGCGAGATATGTCTAACAAGACTACCTGATCGAATAGAATCACCTACTGACGAGGTATGTCTAACAAGACTATCTGACCGAATAGAGTCTACTAAGGCATCATTGAATCTACTGTCTACGGAACCACTACGAATGATTTGGCCTCCTGATAATAAATTTCCACTACGCTGACAAAGACTTCTGCAACCTTGCCCACCTCGGTCCATACATCTCTGAACGCATCCAGCTGAAATAATGTCTGATCCGACAACTGCATTTGATAAAATTACTCTTCCAGGTCTGCACATACGATCACATCCTTCGGTTTGGCATTTGTATCCATCTAGACATTCTGAATGACTGGAGCATTCAATTTCACAAGCTTTCCCGCCTTTGGGTGAATATACTGTAATAATAAATTTTAATTAGAAATGTTGAAATATGAATTATTATTCGAAAAAATGAAAGGTACCAGGTTTATAATTTGATAGGACAGACGCGCATTTTGTCTACATAAGACTAAACAATGATGTAGTTCAGATTATAAATATTATTCGGTTTCAATATTTGTTTTACAACCAAAACGTTTTTTATAGAATGTATTACTGATATAAATATTGCATGTAGTATAAGTGCTTTCACGATTTTATCGTTAGTAGTGAGAGTATTTTTTGTATTTTCTTAACAATAACCCAACATTAGGTGGTTTTTTTTTTACTCTTTGTTCTATTAACTATATTTCCAAGTCAAAAACTGCTGTTCTAATTTACTTACACCGATCGTAAACATGTTTTTGCTTTAAATATAATATATAAGGTATTCTTATGTGATGTATTCGTCACTTCGCTTTGCCTGCTACAATTTTTATTCTTAAATTATTTCAAAAAGTGTCGAAACGATGTATCACTGATTCCATATTAAATCTAACATTCATGTATCTAATAAATTTCTTTAAAGAATCTTTTAATTGTTTGTTTTTCAAATATTTGGGTTGTAATGTTTTAATAATGTTTGCTCATGGCTTATTCCTTTGTATAAATCCTCATTTAAAATAATATCAAGATCCAAGTCAAAAACCGCTGTTCTTATTTACTTACACCAATCGTAAAACATGTTTGTGCTTTAAATACAATATGATAGGTATTCTTATGTTATGTATCCGTCATTTTTGATTTTCCTGTTACAATTTTTATTTTTAAATGATTTCAAATTTCCTTGTTTTCTGCGATTTGTTTCCGTATGAGGAATGGTAAACGTATAAGCCAAGTGTTGAAACGATGTATCATTGTTTGTAAGTTAATTTTAACATTCATGTATTTAATCATTTTTTAAAGAATCTTTTGATTGTTTGTTCTCAAATATTTGGTCTGTAAAGTTTTAAAAATGTTTGCTCATGACTATCCTTTGTATAAATCCTGATTTAAACGATGAAAAAATATGCGTTATAATATACATACCAGCAAAAGCACATGCTATAAAGCCAAAGAAAATGATAACAGCTTTCCCTTCCATTATACCTAGAATGCAAATTAAAACAAAAACTAAATTTTATTGTTTTAAAAAGGTTACTAAAATGAATAATTTGTCTACCAGTACATCTGATGCCTTAAACGAGAGTTGAAAAACTTATCAGCAGGAATCGACATGAAAAATGTATGATAAAAATACATCATATAATTAAAAAAAACATTAATCTGTTCATACTCGATTTGTTTTTACTAATTAGTATATAAAAAAGATGTGGTATCATTGCCAATGAGACAACTGTCCATAACAGATCAAAATGACAAAGACATTAACAACTATAGGTCACTGTACGGCCTTCAACAATGAGCAAAGCCCGATAGGACAGTTCTTGTATCTTTTGTATGTACAGACTAGTTTTCTTTATCGATATTGTAGATGATTTGACGTTCATAGAAATATTTCAAGCTCAAATCATAATTACATCCTTATTCATATATCTCATACTGATGATCTATTATTTTTAACAAGATAGACATTATTGTTTTTCATACTTAACCATTAATTGCATATATTAGAATATTATGTATAATATTTTGAAAAATAATATTTATTATAAACATATAACTTACCTTGAATGTATTCGTATTTATATTTAAGGGTTTACAGAAATGTTTTGTGAAGTCTTTTATTTATCTATATCTTATCTTCACTTTATAGGAGGAAATATACTGTAATAGAGGAAATAAATGGTTCAGTGCAAATGTGACGTAAGTTTCGCAATACTTGTAAATATGGTTATCAATCAAGTTCTAAATGTCATACTTGCATTGGGTTTATTTGTTAAAAACGTTAACCTCAGTCTCCTGTATCGCTTTACCACAATAATTTTTGTTTTGTTAAATATCCATTTGAAAAACTTCTTTTAAATTGAAAAAAATATATTGCAAAGGTTGAGATAATAAACCATAGCTAATATATCAGGATGTTTGTCATAGGATAACATGTATTAAAATATTGTGGTCTTTAATGATAGATGAACCATAAGTTTGAGTAAAAAATCATTCTTCTCTGAATTTGATTTTATTAAACGAAGTCGGAGATTATTTCTATATTTTTTGTCAAGTTTTACACATTTTATGAAACAATCCTAAAATGTCACAAAACTTGAGAGTATCTATAATTGTTAGGGTTTAGTAAGATTAAATAACTTTTAAATACAATTTATAGAAACTGAAGAATCTTATTTATCTGAAACTCACTGGTATATTCAACTTAAACTTCGTTACTCCGGTATGTCATTCAGAACCGTCCTCTTAGCTAATAAGTAAAATTGAGGATGGAGATTTGGAAAATGTCAAAGAGACAACAACCCAACTAAAGAGCAGATAAGGCATACTTTTACTTGGGATTGTAGACGTCGACCAAGAACAGATAGCATTAAAAACCCTCATAACATGTGTCATTTGGTGTCTTGTGGATAGTTGTCTCATTGGCAAACATACCACATCTTCTTTTTATGTTTAGTACTTTAAACGAATAGATACAAATTTTGAGAGGCAAGTAAGAGCATCTTTAAAAGTAAAACTATTGCTGTTATTTAAAGAATGCTCCAATTATATGTTTCATAACCAGTGAGAATGGAATATCGCTTGACGTCAATTTAAGTTATCGAATTTCAAAGTGACAACTAATTAGCCTTCGTCGATTTTATTATTACCATTAGAATACTTGATGAGAGTGATATAAAGTCATATTCAATTATTTCAAGTTGTTTAATCTATTTCTCAATGGTCAACACTATCATTTGATTAAATTAAAAATTCAGCGAATTGTTGATCTATTTTTGTGCAGATTTCAGTATGACATCATTTGTTCTTTTACTGTGGATTTCAACATCAGACAGTTCAAGACTTTTTGTACGCTTCAGAATGTAACAAAAATTGATAAAAAGAAGATTGTCAGGTAAAAGGTGTGAGTGTTTTGTATATTTTTGAAGAAATCACATATATCTGTTCATGCCGTTGCTATGGACGAAAAGTACATCGTCTTAACCTTTGAAAGTTATCTCGGACCTTACGAAATGCAAATGAAAATGCCGTAATATTGTCTTATGAGGTTGGATAAGCTAATCAAATTAATTCATATTTTCGTACACTGTTATACGAGATTCATGCAAATAATCTGTGTGTGTTATATTTCGGTGGTGTGTCTCTGTTGTGTCGTAGTTATATTTGATACGTATCCCTCAGTTTTAGTTTGTAGCCCGGATTTGTTTTTTCTTCATCGATTTATGAATTTTGAACAACTTCTGTTACCTTTATTTATCATAGATACCAGAATAGAAATTTTGTGCTTGCGCCCGATGCGCATTTCGTCTACAAAAGACTCATTAGTGACGCTCCAATAAAAACATTTAAATAAGCCAAGTAAAGTACAAAAGTTAAGAGCATTGAGATCGATAAATTTCTAAAAATTTTGCTAAATACAGCAAAAATGGATTACAGATAATGTTTTTAACAAACATAATATTTCTTTTTAATGTTTTTTTTCCCTCATTTTCGGTCTTTCAGTGTAGGTGTTTTTAAGAGGTTTATCGGATACTTTCCAATATAAGGTTAAATGCTAAATCATTTTAAGTTTAAAAGTTACATTTTAATTACAGTTTCTAGTTAAAGGTAGATGGGGTGTCTAAAATATAATCCATAGAATGTTTTAATAATTTGCCAAAATGTAGATTTGATCATGCTTTTTTAAAAACATAGATAAAAAGAATGGGTCACGGTGCTTATTTTCACGCTACAGGTTGTTCAAATTTGTAAGATTTTGTATAGATTATGCCTGGAAAACCAAATTTTTGGCAATAAAACGAAACTACACTATAGAATTTTGAGATGAAATATGAGAAAATAGCTCTAATATTATGCTTTCGGGTAAAAAAAAAAGGAAAAAAAAAATGTGGTCAAAGGACTCTTTTTGTTGCTACATACTAAAATAGGTAAATTCCTAACACATTCTGTTGTAAAAGAGACTTTATCTTAATTATCTGTCCTTACATTTGGGTTGCCTCCCCTTATGTGGCGAAGTTTTAACAATAGTATTCTATTTTTTTTGTTGTTGTAAAAACCAACCATCAAAATGATAAAATTTGTCATTTTCTTAATTTCAATGAAAATTCTTACACATGAATTACCTACTACTCTCAAAATTTGTACATTTTATTAAACATCTAGACCGATCGTTTTCTGGTATTTTAAAATCCAAGATGGAGGAAAACAACCTTCCGTCCATAAATAATATTTTGAGAAAAGTATGGTATTCACGTTTTATCATAAACTCATTGTATTATGATAAATACACTAAAGGGATCGATTACTCTTAAATGCTACAGAACTCAGCGTAGTGATTATAATACATTAATATGGTAAACAACTAATAAGATTTTTTTAACAATGGAATAACCTCAATCTGAATTTTGAATAAATATTTTTTTTTTTTTAATTTTAACAATGTCCTTTTTATTCATTGTATTGAGGCGACAACAGTGAGTATAATGTTTGATTTTGTCAGGTTTATGACTTCTACTTCATGAATGTCTTACTTGTACTTTCAACTAACAAAAATAATACATTTAGACGTGTAAACTGACTGAGCTGGAATTTTATTATTAGTATTATTATGTATCAATACATATATGTTTTGCTTGTTTCACTAATGATTGAATATATATTTTAAAAATGTGAACCATAAAGGTTTAGCTACATGTACCACATTAAAATAACAATGTCAAGAGCTCATGAAATTGAGATTATATGGACCCTATAAGACAGATATGAAATTTAGAATGGGAATTAGGAATATGTCAAAGAGGCAACAACGCAACAATAGAGCAGACAACAGCCGAAGGCCACCAATCGTTCTTCAACGCAGCGAGAAAATCCCACAACCGGAAGTGCTGCTCAGATGGCCCCTGAATAAAATTGTGATCTAGTTCAGTTAAAATAGACGTCACACTTAACTCGTATCTGTAAACTTTGCATTTATTCCATGTACAAAATATAGTGGCCTTTTTGCTGATAGTATTTTTGGTATGTGACCTATCGAGTTAGACAAATCATCGGATTTGTACTGACATGCGAAACTTTACGAGTGTCACATGTGGAGCAAGATTTGCTTACCCTTCCGGAGCACCTGAGATTACCCAACTGTTGGAAAGCTCGTGCTGCACAGTCTTTGGTTTTCTATTGTGTTTGTCTGTTTGTCTTTTTGTATTTTAGAAATGTCGTTTTCAGATTATTTTTGATTTTTAGTTTAAATGTCCATTTAGTATTCTTTGCCTCTCTTTCAACACATCTATCTAAGCTATTTTCCTTGACTGTTTTGTCAATTTCCGTTTATATCCGTTTGGCTTGGCACTGTACATCCCACCACTGTGATATTGTGCTATAGTCATTTTTTCTATCTTTCATTTTTTGCCTTTAAGAATTTTCTATATGCAATTTCATTTTTATTTATTGAGCTGTTGATTTTGCTGTTTGATAAGAGACTTTTCGTTTTTAATTTTTCTTAGAGTTAAGATTTGTTTTTGTATTTTATTTTTACTCTCATTCCACGAAAGCAATAAAAGTAATATTTCACAAGAAAAGACAATTAATAATAACTCTGTTTATTGAAATATATTGCAATTTGTTCTGTGCTATATATTCTGGTGCACATGCGAAATTCTTTTTCAGTCATAATGATTAGAATTATAGAAGGCTTAACTGATGTGTCTTATATTTCTCTTAGAAGCTTTCTAAGGTTACGATTTGTTGCCGATTTTGTTGTTTAACATGCGTGAGAGGCAGCTGTGAATCAAAGACAAAAAATTAAAATAAACTCTGTTATAATAAATACTTTATTTGTGTATCAAAACAAAATTATAAAATATCACAATCAATGGATAACTATCATTTAAATATTGCACAATATATTATGTCATCTATTGTCTTATCTTATGCGTAGGTCTTGGAACGAACACATACATAACATCCATCCCGTGTGACACATTCCTCGTTGAAGTTGCAGCCTCGTGAAATGCATGTATTTTGACAGCCTTTATGTAAAATTGAATCAACTTGCGAGATACGTCCAAGAAGACTACCTGACCGAATAGAATCACCTACTGGCGAGATATGTCTAACGAGACTACCTGACCGAATAGAATCACCTAATGGTGAGATACGTCCAAGAAGACTATCTGACCGAATAGAATCACCTACTGGCGAGATATGTCTAACAAGACTACCTGATCGAATAGAATCACCTACTGACGAGGTATGTCTAACAAGACTATCTGACCGAATAGAATCTACTAAGGCATCATTGAATCCACTGTCTAAGAAACCACCAGGAATTATTTGACCTCCTGACAATGAATCTATACTACGCTGACAAAGACTTCTACAACCTAGCCCGCCCCTGTCCATACATCTCTGAACGCATCCAGATGAACTCATTTCGGATCTAATTGCTGAATTTGATAAAATCACTCTTTTAGGTCTGCAAATACGATCACATCCTTCTGTTTGACAACTGTATCCATCTAGACATTCTGAATGACTCGAGCATTCAATTTCACAAACTGGTTTCTTGACTGAATATACTGTAATAATAAATTTCAATTAGAAATGTTGAAATATCATTGGTAACTTAGATTATACATATTATTGGGTTTCAATACTTTCCATAACCACAGTGTTTGTTTCAAATTTAATTGCTGCTTTACTTAATGCATTGAGTAAAGGTGATTTCATGGTTTCAGCGTTCCTTGGGAGGGTAAAATATGTTTTGAACTCTTGGAAAAGGCGAATTAGATTAATGAAAAACGACAGCTGATTTAATATTGTTAACAATCAAATAATAAATAATGTGTTGGACTCTGAGTTCTATGTCTTTTTTCCAAAAAAGAAAATCGGTGTTTTTATTTGATTTCAGATATCTTAAAACATTGTCAGTGCTTTATAAATACTGTAAATTATGTAGTTTCATTGAAGACTACATTCATAAAGCTTTGCTCACCGCCATTTGTATCTTTTAACTGATTTAATATTCCTATGTTGTTTTCTTATGTATTCCTTATGAGTGAAGGTAGACGTAGAACGAGTTTTCAAAACGTTGAAACGAAGTCGCGTTGTTGGTGTGTTGATTTAGGTATACATGTATTTGGTCTATTGTTTATATAATTGTGGTCTGTCGGTATTAAAATATTTGATGTGTATTTTTTAGAATAATGCTTGCTCAAAATTCATTTCTTCGTTAAATTTATCATTAAAATAATAAACTAAAGATTGAAAATATATATTAAAATAAAATACATACCAGCTACAGCGCATGATATAAATCCAAAGAAAATAATAACAGCCTTCCCTTCCATTATATCTGAAATAAATATATAAACAAATATAACTAAATTCGTATGGTTTGAAATTTTTACATATAATGAAAGATGTTTCTACCGATATATATTTTGCATAAAACGAGATTTGCATACCATACCAGTAGAAGTCACCATCAGAAAAATGAAAGTCATTAATTAAAGTCACTTGTTTATCAAAATGACCGACATGACATTAGAGGAGATGATAAACAATTCTTGTAGCATCTTTTGTGTCATCCAACTTATTTTATTAATCCTGAGTTTCGAGCATTTGCCGTTCTCAGCAATAACACAAGCTCATATCATAATTGCATTTTAAAATTATATATCTGATTATAAGAATCCATTTCATTTACGAGATATACCATATCGTTTTTAAACTAAACATCTTTTGCATATATTGATAAAATTGTCAATAGTACTTTGAAGATTTAAATTCATTATTTACATGTTATTTACCTTGTGTTCGTGTCGTTATTTAAATGTGTACAGAAATGTTGTGTGAAGTTTTCAATTTATTTCTGTCTTATATACACTCTACAAGGGGAAATATACTGTACTAGAGGAAATATATGGTTCAGTGCATGTGTGACGTAAGTTTCGCAATACTTGTAATTATAAACATCAATCAAGTTCTAAATGTCATACTCACACCAACTAGACTGATTTAAAAATGTTAATACCAGTCTCATTTATAGCTATAGCCTGACACAAAACAAAATTAAAAAAGTTACCTGATCAGAAATATTTGTTTTAATAATCAACAAAAATATGTGAGTGCTGATGGAATCCTTTTTCTAATTCACGTTTTTTGCGACAGACTTATGGTAAAGCGACATTTTTAAAATTAAATAAAATGGTATATTTTTTAATGCTTTACATTTCACGACACGTTAAACCGGCGACAAAACGTCATTTAAGTCATATCGCAAAGGGAATATAATCATGTAACCAATTTAATCAGGAAACAAAATTATTTAAATATTTGATAAATTAACAGTTTATTTTTGATTTATGAGTTTGACTGTCCCTCTATTACCTTTCGTCCCTCTTCTATCTTAAAACAAATTCATTGGTTATCTCTGACTTCGAAGACTTGCAAATAACACAGCATCCACTTTGAAACTTTGGAAAATTTCAAACATAAATATTTGTTTAAGTAAAGCAAAAGAGATAATTGAAAATGCAATGTTTCAAACTTTTGAAAGATCTGAAACTTTTCATATATAAAAAGAAAAAAATATCGCAAATTCATATAAGTTGATCACGGAACTTAAAATTCAATCAAACATTTTAGCTGAATAAAAAGATGTTTGAAGTGGCTAGTATGATATATTTTAAAAGATCAGTTATACAGCTGTTACTATACATTAAATTTGATTGTAATTTTCCTATCAAATATCATATTTCATTCATTTTTTTTTCTTTCTTCTTACTTAGACATAAATGATATTCACAAAACTTCAATATTTTTAATATAAATAAAGGCAACAGTAGTATACCACTGTTCGAAATTCATAAATCGATTGAGAAAAAAAAGAAATTCGGGTTACAAACTGAAACTAAGGGAAACGAATCAAACATAAGAGGAAAACTACGACACAACAGAAACACAACATTAAAATGTAAAACACAGAAACAAACTATAATATAACAATGGATATTTTCCTGACTTGGTACAGTAGATTTTAAGAAAAAAATGGTGGGTTGAACCTGGTTTTGTGGCATGCCAAACCTCCCGCCTTAATGACAATGTTAAACATAACATTGAAATGACAACATTACATGACAGGATAACAATACAAATAAATGAGAGAAAATATATGACAGAGAAACACACGAATAATAGCTAACAAAAGGTATCAGGTTTAAGATTGAATACGCCAGACGTGCGTTTCGTCCACACAAGACTAACCGGTGACGCTTAGATGAAAAAAGTTCGAAAGCCAAAACAAGAACAAAGTTGGAAGAGCACTGACGACCAAAAGTTCCAAAAAGTTGTGACCAATACGGTTGAGGTTTTTCTGCCTGGGAAAAGAACTTCCTTATTATTTGGAATAATTTATACTTATAAAATGAAGGAAAAAAACCTTAATGATTTGTCTTTCTACTAAGATAAATACATTTTAAGATACATAACTAATACGCTGAAATGTCGATAAAAACGTAATTTAAAAGAAAATATCGATAACAGCGTCATTGAAATGAAATAACGATAACAGCGTGGTTTGAAAAAAAGTATAAGGAGGATTAAGTTTTTTTATGACTGCTGATCCACAATGATTAACATCAACGATTTAACATCCATTCAGAAAGCCTATATCCGTCTATTTATTAGGTTTTGAACATTATCTCATACCCTCTTGATTGTAGTGAAATACATTCCATAAATTTCTGACAAGACGGAAAAGAGTGCTCTGTATCACTTCATTGGAGGATAATTTTAACGTTCTATGAAATATATCAACATACAGTATATTGAATGCCAAGCTGAACATAAGGGAAATAGTTCTTATTCGCTATATTTCCTTTAATGACGATCTTAAGTTTAGGGCAAAAAACATGTACGCACAACAGACCACAAAACTACAAAAGTTCGGCAGCAACATTAACTCTTGTTCTTTCATTATTTTTTTTAATTTTTCATTTCAAAACTATCAATTATCTTTAGAAACTTTATCTGTAATGATCATACAACATGTACAAGAGAGGAAAAAATACCAAAAGGGACAGTCAAACTCATAAATCGATAATAAAATGACAACGCCATGGCTAAAAATGAAAAAGACAAACAGACAAACAATAGTACATATGACAAAACATAGAAAACTAAAGAATAAGCAATACAAACCCCACAAAAAACTAGGGATGATCTCAGGTTCTCCGAAAGGGGAAGTAGATCCTGCTCCACATATGGCACCCGTCGTGTATCTCATGTTAGTCTTATTCGGTAGCTCACATTCATGACAGGGAAGGGGATTGTAGTTGCGACGTAAAGAATATATCCGATATCATTTATGAAATGGTTATTCCATAACGGTCAACCAACTCGTGATGGCGTCCGTAAAATTTGCGAAGGGATGATGCCAACTTTACCATTTGAAACTCTTAGTTTAATAGCTTCCTTGTGATCAGCAACCCTCTATCAAGACAATTATGATAGGAAATGCAGGCACGGAAATATCGTATCAATTGGGAGATATATACCCCGTATGCAGGTGCTGCTGGAATGTTGCTACTTAGGAATGGAAAGTTCACGATTGGAGGTGTAATACAAAATCATAGTACGTCACATCCGGTTGTATACGAAAGTAGGTCTAAAAATGTTCCCTTGAATTTGACAGTTGTAAGTAATTATTTCTACATTTTATTGCAGTAAAAACATTTCTGTGTCATAAACATTTGTCTTGGGTTTTTCAAAACACCCTTATTTTTTATTTGGGATTTCTAAAGAAAATGTTGTTATCTTGAGGTTACATGCTGACTAAACCTTGTACACAGATAAAATAAGGGGAGAAATTTGATTGGTTAACTTCTAATGATGGTTATTTTCTTATAAGCAATGAAATGTTATGTGGATTTTTTTCTATAGTACTGGACCGAATAAAACTTTACTCATGCCAAGTATTTTTTTATTTGAAACAAAGATAAGTTCTGTACATTTTTTTTTAAAAGGGCAAATTTAACAAAGACTAATACATTTAATAGGGGAAATCAATGGTGGTATTACACCTGGAAGACTTAAATCATCTCTTTTGTTGAAAAGTTTTGTTTTCAACCGACCCTCATTGTCAATTTCTTGATATAAGTCAAGATATGAAACCGACATAACTGTTTCTGTTGTATCCTTTATCTCTAGTTCGATGGGATAGATTTTTCAACATAGTCACCAATTTTTGAATTATTTAGTGAAAGAACGTCATCTATATAGCGGAACGTAGAGATAAGGAGAGACGAAGAATACTGAAGTGCATTTAAATTTATAAAGCGATAATAATCTGACAATGACATTGCTTAAATATATGAAGACAAACAGACAAACATCCCAGAATACTAAAGACTGAGCAACACAGGCAACACAAACTCCACTGAAAGTTTGGATTTTTCTCAGGTGTCCCAAACGGGTAAACAGATCTTGCTGCCAGATTAAAATCCCTTCAGATTATCATAGGCACAGCAGCTTTCTTGTGAGCATAGAATAGCAATGATATTTTTAAGATGTTTAGGTAGCAAGAATATTGATTTTTTTCAAATACATAATATATATTTGTAACTTGTAAGATTTTTATTCTTTTTAAAGTTATGTTTCATAGAGGAAGAATATGTTTTTCTATATTTTTCTGCACATTTTTATCAAATTTCACTTGTATTTCTATAAACAAAAACGTCTGTCGATATAAATCAAAGGAGCAACTATATTTTCTCATCTATATTTCTGTATATTGAAACAAAACCATAGAAAATGAAAATGAAAATGAAAGCCTCGGGAAGATGAAATAAGTCATACGATGTGTAGTTTAGGTTAATGCACAATAAATAAATTCTATAAATGAAAGAGGAGGTCTCTTGAAAATATAAAGTTTTCACTATATTTTGTAAAAGGTTGAAACATAGATTGGTGAAGGCTATTGACCTCAACTAGGAAATAGTTTAAAAGGTAAAACCGACACACTTATGGCATGTCATTTCTCTCTAGCAATTATGTCTTTGTGGTTTGTAAATAATAAATCATCTGACATGTTAAACAAGTGCGTCATTTGCATCATAACACTGTAGTTTCTGTGGGTTTTTGTATTTAGCAGATTTTTCTATTTAATATTTTTTATCATTATTGTTATTATCATTTTTATAATAATGATTATTATTATTATTATTATTATTATTATTATTATTATTATTATTATTATTATTATTATTGTTATTATTATTATTATTATTATTTGTAGTAGTAGTAGTAGTAGTAGTAGTAGTAGTAGTAGTAGTAGTAGTAGAAGTAGTAGTAGTATTGTTGTTAATGTTATTATTATTATTATTATTATTATTAGTAGTAGTAGTAGTAGTAGTAGTGGTATTGTTGTTAATGTTATTATTATTATTATTATTAGTAGTAGTAGTAGTAGTAGTAGTAGTAGTAGTAGTATCAGTAATATAATTATCATTTTTATTATTATTATCATCATTGTTAGTGATAATAAATTTATTTAGCAAATATACATGGCATCAAAAGAATAGAAATTTAAAATAAATTAATTTCCCTTTTCGTACGTTGTACCACTAATATTTGTAGGCTTTTGTTTTGTTATTGTTTATGTAACAAAATACTGCTTCAATGTCAAACGCAGCACTAGCAACTTTTTACTAGTCCTTCATTTAAATGTTGGTATTACAAACTATCTATATAAAAGACTGGTGTGTGTTCGACACAATTCTTATCCTCGTTCAATAATTATTATCAATTCCTACATTTTTCACTGCTCGTAAATATTGTCAAAGTTTTGTTAGTTATAATATGATGAAAACGACCTTGATGTGTAAATCAAAATTGAATAAATTGTTGGTAATTGAAAGCTTTGAGTCGAAACTCAATTTTCTATAGAAAAAATTGCAAAAACGCCGTATTCAAACTTTTCATTCTTTGTAAAGTGGCAAAGACTGCTGTTTGTCTTCTCGTCGTACTTTTTCTCAATATCAATTCTATGGTTTTGTCTGATTTTTTATTTTTTATAATCACCTTGATATTTTCTATCTTTTATTCTGTAGATGCAGTTTAGAAGATTAGAAGCAATACATGATTTGACCGTATGCTAAGTGTAAATGTGTGCAAGAAATGTGCCCTTTTTACAAAAATATCTAATTAATGAAATAGACATTCTTAAAAGTAATCACTTTGAGACTATTTTAACTTTTTAAAAAATTGTAAAATCAAGAACTAGTAAAGCCCTATTTCTTTCAAGATATAAATGTTTAAAAGCCCGGTATTTTTTATGAATTATTTCTATCAACTAAAGAATATAAACGAAGAAGCACAGGAATATAACGTCACCAGAAATCGAAAACACGACCCATGTACTCATTATTCATCTAAACATTTTTTTTAAAGACAACGGTATTTGATCTCAAATATACAACACGATCGACATTTTGAGCAATGTCTATTTTCTGACCAAAACATTTTTTTTTTATTTGTTGTTACAATGCTAGCTAAATGATCTATCAAAATTGCATTTAAAAATAAATTTGACATTTTGAACTTGTTAAATGTACAAGTTAATGAATATTACAAAACCGACGTCACACATCCATTGAACCGTTCATTTCCTTATGTAAACTATATATAAGGCAGTTGTAGATTACAAAGACAGTACATTGCTAACTAAGCATCTCAGGTATTTAATACTATAAAGTAAGTAATCTTAATGTTTGGAGAAAAATTTATTGCTCAGATACTCAAATTCTTATTTGTATTTACTAAAGAATTAATCAGCGACGTTCGTCATAAAAAGATGCCTTACTATGAAATGACTCCTTTAACTAAATTGATGCTTTGCATGAAAAGTTTCTTTCCTTATAAGTATTTTATAACAAATATATTTATTCATATATTGGACATGAAAAGAGAGTTTGTGTTTTAATTGAATGAACATAAATATTTTAACATATCGATTCGTGCTGATTTAAAATGAATTTTACTTTTCCTTTATTTTCTTCGTTACAAAAAGACATTATACGATATGGATATGCATATTTCTGTTTTACATTTTCAAGTCTTTTTCGCAAATACTTTTAAAGTTTCAAACATAGATATTTCTTTGATTAAGATTTAAATCAACAGTTTATCGTTTTATATTGATACTGATATTTCATTTATTTTTTTTTCAGCTAAAATGGAGGGAAAAGCTGTTTTAATTTTTCTTGGATTTGTTTCCTGTGTTTTTGCAGGTTTGTATTTTATATAAAATAAATAATAATAGTAATGATGATTCGCTTTATAGTCCACAGTTCAAAATGCTGAAACTAATCTCATTTATAACTTAATGCGAACAAAGTGTTTTCATGTGTATGATATCATAGGCGAAGCCAAAAAACTGAAAATACAATAACGGAAACGTGTGAAAAAAAAAACATCCAAAAAGGTCGTCAAAAGTACAGCAAAAACCTAATAAACACACCTTTTTCGCGATAAAGCTTAACAATAAAGACGCTATTTCTTCGTTAGCCAGCAAATAAAAATACAAAAGGTTTGCAAATATAGATTGAAAATGTAGTTCTCTCTAAGAAGGTCAGTGAGGCAATTTCCTAGGGACAACAGAAGATGACTCAAATAAACTGCATTATTCAGTTTTTTATTAAACGTAATAGTTTATTAAAAGTAATGTGTCACAATCCTTTCATATTTTTGTGCAACTATTAAGACAAATTCAAGTCATAATATCAATGAAGAGTATTACCAACACTACAAAGGCCTCTTTCTTCCAAAATCTTGACATTTTTCACTTCATTTTAACAATTTTAATATTTTTTTTCTTCCTTATTACAGAATATAATTCTGGTAATACAGTCTCATCGGGATGCTTAAGACGTTGTAGATTGACAGGAAGACAAGGTTGTAGAAGATTTTGCCGAAGAATGGTTGACAATTCCCAATTAGACCACATTCTGCCAGGCGGTTCAATAGATCGTGTTATTACAGACCGTAAAGTAGATAGTTTTATTCAAGGAAGTTCATTAGATCGTATTATTCCAGGTGGTTCGGTAGATCATATTACCCTAGGCGGTAAAAGAGATAGTATTATTCGGGGAGGTTCATTAGATCGTATTATTCCAGGCAGTTCATTAGATCGTATTATTCCAGGCGGTTCAGTACATAATCTTATTCCAGGCGGTTCAGTAGACCGTGTTATTCGAGGAGATTCAGCACGTCGTATTATCCAAGGCGGTTCATTAGACCGTATTATATCTGGTGGTTCAGTTGATCGAATTTTCCCAAAAGGCTGTGTCGACACTTGTTTTTCAAGGAATCAATGCAACATCAATGAGGATTGTCAAAACAGAAATGGATGCAATAAATGTGTTCGCGTTAATAGCTACACATAATTATGACATGATCAAAGGCCAGAAAATCGTGCAATGTTATTCTAACTTTATCCAAATATTGTGATATTATGACAGTTTTCTATTTGTAAAGATACCAAAATAAAATATGTATTGATATAGAATTTAATTATTTTTTTGTTAAACTGCAAAAGAAACAAGTAGATGATATCTTAATTTACCAATTTTAGACGAGCTTCAAATGGTCAAGTGGTCAGTATGTCAGAAAAATCAAAGGTTTCAACGAACATATTTCTTGAAAAATCGAGAACAAAATTATGAATTTATATGAAATTGAGTGTCAACTTATATTGATGTCATTCCTTCAAAAATTTTATAAACCCAATTAAATTTGGATGATTGCTATGGAATATCTCTGTCTTTTACTTGTTTGGCCTTATAACTATTTGAACTGAGCGTCACTGATGAGTCTTGTGTCGACAAAACGCGCATCTGGTGTATTAAATTATAATCCTGGTACCTTTGATAACTATTTCCACCACTGGGTCGATGCCACTGCTGGTGTGGGTTTCGTCCCCGAGGGAATCACCACCCCATTAGTCAGCACTTTGGCGTTGACATGAATATGAATTAAATCCGTAAAGGTAGATTCTGTTAATTTGTGACTTCTCTGAATGGTTTGTTTGTTTCTATTTGTCAAACTTCATAAAAGTAAAGAAATTACATCTTTAATAATTAGAAATTCGGTTAAAATGTTCCTTTTTGACATTATATAGTTAAAAAAGGCATATTAAAGCCGTTTCCATTTTTATGGTCAAGAGTCATGCTGAATTATTTTTTGACAGGTTTTATGTCTTGTTATTTGTGTTTTTAATCTTAATTAAAATTTATTAACCATTTGTTAACTCTGAATCGAGAGAGAAATAGATTATCGAAGAAAAATGTGCAAAATGTTTTAGTATCTATGGCGCTGATTGAACGGCATATACAATGCGTGTGAAATGTGAAGAGGTTTCTACATAAAAGTCCATCATAAATAGTTCACTAAATCTGTTAAAAAATGTACTTTACAATGATAATTGCACCTTATTCATTCCCGTTACTATCTATAGGTTCATCGATAGAACAGTAAGTGTTTTAAATATATGAAAATGGATCTTGTATGAATGATTTCATATATGTTCAAGATTTATGAAAGTCAACAATTTTAAGGTGATCTCCAAATTAACTTATTTGATTGTTCAACAATTTGTTTCCTCAAATAACCAGGTTAAATCTAAATAGTTCATCAAAGAATAAACCAGAAACAGATTTTTAATCTCAGGGCCATCATTTTTACTATGTTTGTTTTTAGAAATGAAAATAATCAAAATCATTATATGCAAGTTTGTCCATGTTGTCAATGATTATTCATTTAATGATTCTTATTAAAAGAGAGTTAATGAAGAACAGATTCTGTCTTTTTCAACTTTTAAATTATCAAGGAAAATTTCAGCAGCTGTTAAACGTAATGTTTAAGATTTGGAAAAGCTACAATTCTTTTGTGTATTTCTATGGATTTCCAAAAGGATTGCATTGTAAAAAAAATACCTTATTAGACACCATGCTTATAATTTTGTTCTTCTCACGCGCTTTTAGTCTTCAAATTACTCAAATCAAAATGGTAATATGCCAAATAAATTACCAAGCTGAACTTGAGTATTGAGAAACCATTTTCGGAAAGGTTTTTTCAAATATAGCCAAGGTGAACTACTAATGCACTTTTGTGACAATGTTTCTTTTTGGATGCAGAACACACCCGAACATAAAATAAGAAGATGAATATCTAGGCGCACAATTTTTATTTTATTTTGCGATCTAGATTTTGAGAAGCTGAATGTTTCTAGTATGGCTTTAATCTCCACCGTTGTAGAACAAGCGTGGTATTCAAAATAGCAAAAACTCATGTAGGATCATCCCAGATACAATGTGTTTAAATATGCTAGACATTTTATGAGAAAAAGCCTTGTTCATGTATATCCCATAGTTTTATTTTACACTGTGTCTAGTGGTGTTAGCCATCTTGAATTTGGAGTGGGGATTGTGCTGCATTTTCATGTGACGAAGACATACTCTTTCAATCACTTTAATTGAGACCTGGAGCTCGCATGTCAGTAACTGCTGGTAGTCCCTTGTTATATGTGCATAATTTATGTGTTAAATATTTGTTTTTCGTTCATTTTTTGTACATAAATTAGGCCGTTACTTTTCTCGTTTGAATTGTTTAACATTGTCATTTCTGGGCGTTTTATAGCTGACTATGCGGTATGGGCTTTGCACATTGTTAAAGGCCTATAATTGTTAATTTCTGTGTCATTTGGTCTCTTGTGGAGGGTTGTTTCATCGGCACTCATGTCACATCTCCTTGTTTATAGTCATTTTTGTCTCATTGGCAATCATACCACATCTTTTTTTATAATCATTGTTATTTGGGGTTGATATATCACAAATAAAATTGAGAATGGAAATGGGGAATATGTTAAAGAGACAACAACCCGACCAAAAAGCAGATAACACATGTTTAACCCAGCTGCATTTGTGGACCTGTTCCGGATCCAAGTCAAGAGTCTCTGGTTTTTGTTAGTCTTGTGTGTTTTTAATCGTAAGTTTATTTTTATGTTTTGGAGTTTGAACTCGTACACATTTTGTTTAGGGGCCATATGAAGCCCGCCATAAGGTGAGGGACTTTCTCGCTTTGTTGAAGGCCCATTGGTGGCCTTCGACTGCTTTCTGCTCTTTTTGTCATGTTACTGTCTCTTTTACACATTCCACATTTCAATTCTCAATTTTTAAGAATCCAAACGAAACTTAATCCTTAAATTTCCGTGAAAAATTAGAGAGAACCTTTATTGCTTCAGTAGTACCATGTGCTGCCAGTTGTGATAGATAATGCAAAATGTTTCAATCATTTTACCATACATTTCATTTCGTTGACATGTAGATATGGATAGTCTGTTTTTACATCTTAAAAAAGCACACAGAAGATATACGCATATCAATAAACTGAACTCAGCGCAAAGAACCTTTAAAGTACACTTTGACAGAGAGCTAAATCTAGTGAAAGACTTAGTTATGCTGGTCACATGTAACTTGAAATATCACTGTCTGTTACCAAACTGCACCGAGATCCTGAAACAAATGTGCAAGCTACTTCTACTAGAAGTAGAATTTAATGGAAGTAAAAAAGCTGTTTATTGAAATAAATGTAGAAAATGTTTATAGCCCACAGATGCCCCCGCTTGTAAAACTTCCACATATAGATGCAGGATTCACGTAGTTTTGACCGTTTTGTGACAATGAGTTTTCAATGTGTATAAGTTTCATAACATTTGGTTGAGGCAAAATAAAGTTAGAGAACGAAAACAACAGATTTAGCATTTTACCAATCTACAAATGTAAAGGTTCCGTGTTGATATTTATATCAATGGTACTCGTACCACATCTTCTTACATCTAATAACTCATGAACAGTAAAAGTGATGCCACCCAATGTTGGACTTGATAGATCTGTGTTCTGGGGTAATAAGCATTGCAAATGAGGTTTATAACATTTGATTGAGGCAAACGTATTTAAGAGAACGGAAACAAAATATTCAGCATTTTCTATGTTTATAAAGGGGCATGATAACTCATGGACGGTAAAAGTGACGCTACCAAATTTCAAATTTTATTTTGTGGTAATAAACAATGTCCAAGGTTAGGTGCAGAGTGAGGATCGCGCTAACATGTTTAACCCCGCCTTATTTTGTATGTATGTGCCCGTCCCAAGTCAGGAGCCTGTAATTCAGTAGTTGTCGTTTGTTTATGTGTTAAATATTTGTTTTTCCTTAATTTTTTGTACATAAATTAGGCCGTTAGTTTTCTCGTGTGAATTGTTTTGCGTTGTCATTTCGGTGCCTTTTATAGCTGACTATGCATTATGGCTTTGCTGATTCCTGAAGGCCGTACGGTGACCTATAGTTGTTAATTTCTGTGTCATTTGTTCTCTTGTAGAGAGTTCTAATTGGCCCTCATGTCACATCTTCTTTTTTATATTGTGTATAAGTTTTGTAGTATTTGGTTGAGGCAAACTAAAGTTAGGAGAACGGAACACATTTTTTGGGACGTACGGGACGGACGGACTAGAGTTACACTTTATGCCCCTTCACTATGGCGCCAACACAGAAGTTCTGACCCTTGTGCTCGTGATACCTATCCCACTAGCACTGTCATTAACACACACACAATTTTATTATACAAATATTTAATCTTAATTTTGATTTATTTATTTTGGGCCGAATGATTATACATGTATACATGCCCTTCAGGAGTGTCAAATTTGACAAATCATTGTACATATATATTTTTGTAATATTTTATAGCTTAGTTTTCAACTAATTAAAGCTTGCAAACTTAAATCAAAATGAGAAGAACGACTGATTTAAATAAAAGGATGTTTGATATACAGTATATTTCAGTTTATTTAAAAAATATATACGATGCTTTATTTTTACCTAGTTTCCTAATCAGTCGGGGCACTTAGCGAACTCCATAATATTATGGAATTGGCTAAATTTGACTGCTTTATGAAAATCCATAATATTATGAGATTAAATAATATTTCCAGTTATATTATGCGTATCCATAATTTTGAATATTATTGAATTTCATAATTATGCATGAAAAAATTAAATTTGATGTGTCCGAAAAACAATGTTTTGGGTACTGCTAACAAGTTCCGTAATTTATTAATCCTAAAATGCTATTTTTATGATCATCTATTGATTATATTCATCCGACAATCGTCGCCTTTCTCGCGTCATATTTAAAATGCTTTCGTCTTCAATGTCTTTTATCTAGGACAGTATTTTGTACAAGGGAGACAAATCGTGTCGTCTTATAAGCCATATTTTTCTTAAATGTATTATCGTTCCTTAAACAATGAATAAATCGTGTTTTAGAAAATAAATGTAGAAAATAAGTGTGTCAGTTGACCTCGTTTTCAATACATTAGTTTTATCAAGGGGAAATGTTACAAAAAAATAGTACACATCCTTCAGACGTCTTTATAAATTATAAATGACTATGTACACAATAGGTATAGAAACACATTACTTTCACGTGTTTATATGTCTTGATTTGACGAAATTTAATTAATGGTCAGATCCACAAAAACTCATTACATGCAATTAATTCGAATACACATGCATACAACGTATTTTTTCTGTCACCATCAAATTTGAAATGTTTCTTTTCAAATCCTTTAAAATTAAAATTGTGTCTGTAAAAGAAAAGTCTCTTGTGTTGTCTTACATGTAAATAAAAATTACATCTTAGAATAAAAATCGAGACATCAAGACAGAATTTAAAAAAAAATCATAATCTATAAACATAGGCAGGTAGAAATTAGATATTCATTTTGATGTATTACCAATACATATTTATTTCGACGTCGGTCAATATTTGATGATAGATACACCTGAGTATTTAAAACAGCACTATGACATGTATGATTGTTATTTTCCTACATAACACGTTGCATATCAAAATTCAGTTATTGTCCATTTGACTTCTATATATCTGCAGAAAAAAAATTCTTAAAAAATTAAGATAACATATTGGTTCTTGAGAACCACAAAATTAATTTATATACAAGTATAAAAACAGCAGAAGAAATAAATTGTAAATATTAAACTATTTCAAAGCGAAGCAAGGTCATGTAATACAATATTATTTAGTTAAGCAGTATGATTAATTGGTAAGAAACAGATGACATAATTTACGTTTGATATGAAAATTTATACACATTGCAGAATGAACTCATAATATTAATGCCTAGTTGAAATTATATCACAACATACTAATGGGAGTGCAACCTGTCAAAATAATCTTTTGGAAATACATATATATAAGTACTGTATGAAATGTGGATGATGACTTATGCATGACGACATTTATAAATAGACTTTTATTTTTGTTTGTTAATATATAATATTAAAATCGAAAAAAAAAAAATTCTATTTCTATTTATCCAAATTTATTCGTTGACTTCTTTACACATCATACTAGTCAAAACACGAAGTTTGTTAGTCAAAATATAATATAGAATAATATAAATAAATATATTAAATATTTATAATATAGAGATTTGAACACTCCAAACAAATATCAATCACTACGTGTTAATCGCAATTCATTGAATGGTAAATCAGTTGATTCAAACAATAAAATATAATATAAAAGCTACGAGAAATGTTGTATAAAGGTTTAAAAATTGTTCTATTATCTCGGCTAGTATTCTAAAACTATAACACCTGTATTCCTTAATTTCCGAATTAAGTAGTATTTTTTTATTGAGAGTAATGACTTATTGCTCCGGATTCACAATAATATGTCCGAGTAGGACGTCATGTCTAATTACATAAAATTGAGATCGAAATAGGGAATATATGTAAAAGAGACAACACTCCAGCCAGAGAGCAGACAACAGACTGACACTTTGTGAACTAGCAAGACTTGAATCCTGGTCAACATTTAAGACTGGTAAAAAGCCGGGTTGATATGGTATTATCGTGATTTGTCGTAAGGAAGCTGTTTTTCTCCAATTTAAGTTTAGACGAGTAAATTCATATAAGATATATGACGTCCCATTGAATTGCTTTAAACTAATACAATAATATATTACATATATGCATGTTACTTCCTATTAAGTTTACAAAAATGTCGCGCTTACAAAATACTAAAACAATATAACCACTCGCTGTGAAAGATGGGCGACAGATTCCAGAGGGACAGTCAAACTTATAGATCGAAAATAAACTGACAAGGCTATGGCTAAAAAAGGAAAAGACAAACATTCAAATAATAGAACCCAATACACAACACAGAAAGGTAAAAACTGAGCAACACGAACCCCAACGAAAACTGTGGATGATATCAGGTGCTCCGGAAGGGTATGCTGATCCTGATCCACATGTGGCACCCGTCGTGTTGCTCATGTTATTACAAACCCGGTAAATACTTTAATTCGGTATGTCATATACGTGAAAAGGAAAGGGGATTTTAGTTATGAAATAAGGAACATATCCGATATCATCTGTAAAACGGTTAATCCATAACTATCATTTATCATCTACAAAATACCACATTTAATAAACATACTCTATCGACACCATTCAAACTCTCGTCATCTTTGAAAAACTAAAGCTAATGATTGAAGAAGGCTTATTTTCTTTGGTAAAGTGCTAGTTACATTACACCATAACGAATATTATGGTACACCATAATTTAAGATATATTATTAAAATCAATAATATTATAAGATAGCATAATGTGTGGATTAATATTATGAAATCAAATAATTTTGGAAATGCTTATAATGCATCAAGATATTAAAAAATCGATCATATCGTGATAACGATTTTATTGGAATATGTTTTTGTTTCGGTAGACATGTCTAACATTTGGTGCTTTCATAAGATAAACACTGGCAATGTTTTGAATTTGACATAGGTAACAATTTATTTAAAAATAAACCATTTATCCGCTATTTCATTTACTTTAAAAAAAATCATAACTAAAAAACAGGCAAAGAATACCCAGAGGACATAAAAACCCACAAGTCGAAAATAAACTGACTAAGCCATGGCTAAAAAAGAAAACAAAAAAACACTCTGAAAACAGTAAACATTACAGAAGAATAAAAAAACGTAGACAATTTCATCTAACCTTTACAACATACCCAATTTAATAACCATACTCTATCGATGTACTCTTCGATTCTATTATATAAGTGCATTAATTTTAAAGCAATGTACTGATTCGTTCATTCAAATAAAGCAGTCAATATAAAAGTTTCGACACCATTCAAACTCTGGTTCATGGACATTTTTATAAAACTTAAGCTTATGATCGAAGAGATTTGCAGAAGGCTTATTCTCTTTGGTAAAGTGCTACCCAAAGTATTTTTTCGTGAAAGCAGCATACCATCCGTATATACATTGGACATCCGTTCTGTCCGGACATCTTTTTTTTTCATCCGTTAGGCGTCCGTTCGTGCTATCCGGTAAGGTGTGACCGAAGCACGAACGGACGTCTAACGAATGAAAATAAAAGTTGTCCGTTGACAGAATTGTTATCCGTTGGGAGTCCGTTGATGTACTGACCGAATACAGCGGACGTGTAACAGATGCCTTACGGACACATACCGGATATGCAAAGTACGAGAAACGGAAACGTACCGGACACAACGGATGTCGAACGTACATCCAACGGAAGAGTACCGCATAAAACGCACACCTAACGGAAGCGTACCGGATAAAACGGATGAACAATATATACGAAAAAATAAAAGGCAACAATAATAATACATGTACATCGCATAGATATTCAAAATGTTTAGGTGTAACTGTTTTTGGTTTATTCTTCAAAATACCGCATAAGGTCAGCGTCTGAAATAAGAGCTGCTTGATTGTGAAGAATCGCCCTTACTTTAAGGTTGATTATGAATAATAAGAATTCATGAACCTTAAGAAATCTGACATACCAATAATTGGCATTTCTGACGAAAATTTCAATTGGCATATATCCGTTTCAGATCCGTTGATCATCCGTTTTATCCGTTATACGTCCGGTAGAAGTCCGATCTCATTCGTTCAACATCCGTTTTATCCGTTATACGTCCGGTAGAAGTCCGTTGGTGAGTTTATCATCCAGACCACCAACAGATGTATAACGGACACGTAACGTATACAAAATGGAAACGAAACGGACGAGTACCGTACAAAATGGACGCCTAACGGACGTTCAACGGACGTTCAACGGACATTTTATCCGTTGGACGTCCGTTCAACGTTTTGAATATGCTCAAAATTTTCGACCGGACAGAACGGACGTCGACGGATAAAACGTACGCTTAACGGACATGCAACGGATATGGACGGACGTCTTACGAATAAGAACGGACGTATAACGGACATGAACGGATGGAAAAAAGGTTTTCCGTTAGGCGTGCGTTCGAGATATCCGGTAAGATGTGACCGAGGCTTTTCTTGCATCCTTATTTGCAACACACTATAAAACACGATTTTACATTTCTAGCGATAGACTTTACATCTACAGCGCTTGAATTTACATCTTCAGTGCTACACTTTATACGGATTTGGCTATACTTTTTTGGACCTTTTGTATTATAGCTCTTCATCTTTTTTTTTATAAGCTTTGGATTTCAAATATTTTAGCCACGAGCATCACTGAAGAGACATGTATTGTCGAAATGCGCATCTGGTGCAAGAAAATTGATACCGTTAATTTTATTATATCTTCAGCGCTAGACTTTACATTTTCAGCGCTGGACTTTACATTTCCAGCGCTTGACTTTACATCTCAAGCGCTAGACTTTATATCTCCAGCGCTTGACTTTACATCTAGATCTCCACCGCTTAAATTTACATCTCCAGCGCTTGATTTTACATCTTCAGCGCCAGACTTTACATCTCCAGCGCTTGATTTTACATCTCCAGCGCTTAACTTTACAACTTGAGCGCTAGACTTTGCATATCTCTAGCGCTAGATATTACACATCTCCAGCGCTAGACTTTACATCCCCAACGCTAGACTTTACATCTACAGCGCTTGACTTTACATATCCAGCTCTAGACTTTAGATCTCCAGCGCTGGACTTTACATCTCCAGCGCTGGAGTCTACAATTCCAGCGCTTGACTTTACATCTCCAGCGCTATACTTTATATCTCCAGCGCTATACTTTATATCTCCAGCGCTTGACTTTACATCTAGATCTCCAGCGCTTAACTTTACATCTCAAGCGCTTGATAGTACATCTTCAGCGCTAGACTTTACATCTCCAGCGCTTGGTTTTACATCTGCAGCGCTTGACTTTACATCTCCAGCGCTAGACTTTGCATATCTCCAGCGCTAGATTTTAAACATCTCCAGTGCTAGACTTTACATCCCCAGCGCTAGACTTTACATCTTCAGCGCTTGACTTTACATATTCAGCGCTAGACTTTAGATCTCCAGCGCTGGACTTTACATCTCCAGCGCTAGACATTACATCTTCAGCGCTGAACTTTACATATCCAGCGCTAGACTTTACATCTCTAGCGCTAGACTCTATATCTCAAGCGCTAGACTTTACACATCATCAGCGCAGGACTTTAAAAGACACTTTATAATCTGTGTGAGACCAACAGGGCTTCGTACTTTAGAGCCTCTAGTTATTTATTATAAAGAAATCGCATGTATAGGCGCACCTGTATTCTGGTTGATATTCGCATGTGTTACGGAGAATATATCTCCCAATTGAAACTATATTCCGCGCTTGTATGACAGTTATGAATATTTTTATATTTTTCTCATAGTATTTGTTATATGATATATTTTATAACAATTGCATTAGGATTTTTTGTAATTTCACATTTAAATTTGCAAAAGTATCATCTCCTCTAAAGCAGTGACATCGAATGTTTTCTTATAACTAATTTTTTTTATCCAATATTTACAACATTTATTATAATTTCACAACATTGTTTTCGCTGTAATAAAAGCGAACTGTTTACGTCTGCAACATTACACAGAAAATTTCACACTAAGTTAACCTGATTCCCAGAGATGATAAAAACAATGTAATTAAATATCCACCAGCTGCATTTGCAGACGACTATTATTTGAACTCTTAATGACTAGACTGACCTACTGAAGGTGTCATAACATTTAGGAATCCCGTAAAGATTAACGTTAAACTTTCTACACTGTAATAAACTATTTAAAAAATACTGTTATTTTTAAAAGAAATTGTAACTTTGTTTCAACATAATTCATATTGTACTGAAAAATAACGATTAGATTAATTTAACTTGCAAAATTATAAGTAAAACTATAAAAACGAGTTCTACTCTACTTAAATTCAATCATACTCCTTAAAACTATTTAAAACTATTAACTATTGTTTTTTAATAATTTAAAATTATTTAAGTTAAGATATCTAATCGGGTCCTACTAAAAAGCGTCGGGAGCGCCCGGATGAAGAAAAAGCGACCGTGGAAAAAAAATAGCGCCCGGGGAAAATATATAGAGATGAATGTTTCAATTTTAACAATAATATATGAATACTATTTCGAAAAGCTAATAATGGATCACAGTTTATGCTGAAGATTTATAAATCGTTAAACACCGACAGATACGTTTCTCAAATTTCCCAGATAAATATTAATTTTATAAAATTAAAAGAGTTGCACATTATTTAAGAACGGTAAAAGTAATTGAACAAGTGTTCACCATGCAGTTGCGAATATTAGACCTGGGGAACTGAATTTTTTTAAACTAACTAAATATACGTTTTGATCGAGGACAATATCGTTCATGATTCTTCTATATACTTATATTTACCAACTTATATACAATTTTTAAATCTAAAATGTAAAAGTGCAACAACACTATCTAAACACTTTAGATTTAGCATCGTTAATATCCCCATTTATACGGGTGAAACACGCAATGTTTTTTTTTTCATTCAGGAAATCACTTATTCTCCTGGGCCTTTTTTTCTTCCTCGGGCGCTTTTTCTTTTCTCGGGCGCTCTCGGGCGTTCCCAAGCGCTTTTTAGTAGGACAGATCTTATCGTATTATTTATTTATCGTAGGACATGTAGAAAAAAATCCGTCCTTTCGGATAAGTAGTTTTATACATATCACCCCAATGTTATCCTAGTAACGTGTCGAGTAACGAGTAGCAGCATGAAAACAAATAAATGGTGGTGTCAAACTGTCAAATCCAATGTATCTGTGTTTTCCCCCCAAAATGTTTTTATACGGAGCACTCAGGGGAGGACAAGATAACTTCTTTAACACCGAAAAATATATTAGAAAAAAAAAATGAATAAATGATATGTTTTAGAAATTGTAATCACAATGACTGACATGCTTGAAATCCTAAATTGGATGCGCAGTTGCTTATTATTTTCTTTTCTTCAATTTTACCCCACCCCCCTTTTTTTAAGAAATGAATATATTTCATAGATTAGACTACATCCATTTTTTTGGGGTAAAATATGGTTCTTTAACTCCCAACATTGGTAGAGCCTTCAAACACCAAACCCTGGATCAGTGCATTTAGTCTGTTATGATTATGGCAGAAGACATGCAGAGAAATGACTAATGACCAGTGCATTATAGGATTTTCATTTTTCCTTTTGGTCAATCATCTTGCAGGGTCCAAACGAGTTCACCTGTATGTGTGCCATTTGTTTTCTTAATTTCTTTTTCAGCTATTGACTTGGTATCTTCTTATCAAATAATGTGTGTGAAATTTAAATCTCATTTAGATATACATGTTAGTTTCTTACCCTTTTTACTTAAAAAAAAAGCCATTTGCCAATGTAATAAAAAGAATAACGAATCAAAGAATTCAAATAGGCTGCGCGCATTAGCAAATTCATGTGTTGTTCGGTCACTCGTTGAATATTTTTCTTTTTGGATTCTTCGATAATTTATTCTATAAATCTCATTTTAATTTCAATTGTACGTACACGTTCTTATGTATATATGCTTGTTAACTGGAAAATATTTCTCGGTCTTAAAATCAATTATACGTCGTATACTTTTCTATGTTAAACTGATATAGTTAGGCACTTTTGTTGTATGTTTATATCATTCGGTTTTTTTAGACATTTATTTCTTCCATTAGTTCACTGTTGTAGCCTAAACATATATTCAAAAGGCTAAGTCTAAGAAATCAAGTTGAACCCCATCATGAGTTGAAACATCAATATATATAGTCTTAGGTCTCTACTTTTTATATTTTGTTGTAAGAGATGTATAAATACTCTGTCACGTCCGGTCTATGTTTTAGTTAGTTTTTTTCTGTTTGTATCGATCTGATGAGACAAGCCATTTTCAACTGGCTTCTATAGTTTGTTCATATGTTAGAAGGTTGAGCGCTCACAAACATGTTTAAACCCGCCACGTTATGTATGCGCCTGTCTTTTGTATAGAACCTGCAATTTAGTGGTTGTAATGGTTCATGTCATTATTTTCTGTTTTTCCCAATTGATTTGTGAATTATGCCGTTATTTTTCTCAATTTATTTGTTTCACTTTTTATTTATGTCTTGGCCTTTCATAATCGACTTTAAGGTATCGGCTTTTGTCATTGTTGAAAGTCGTACCGTTACCTCTTATTGCTAACATCTACTAAATATGAACTTTGGTGGAAAGTTGTCTCATTGGCAATCATACAACATCGCCTTATATTTATAATCTTAGGAAAGGTATAGGAAATAGTAAGGAAATTGGAAATATATATGCAAGCCATTTAATAAAATTCATGCTAGTGCTTTATTACAGAAAATAACATGCAAAACATTAAACGTTTGAAGTTGTAAATTGTGTTAAAGCTTGCGGAAGAATATCTCAAAAACGTTTTACGACACTCCCGATAAGGACCGGTAACTCTGTATTTTTTTGCGGGAAAATATTAATGGCTTCTCATATCTAATCTTTCAGAAAAATCGATTTCTTACAAAAGAGTGTCCACCATGCACTTACACTGCACTATTAAAAGCATAGTAGAATATATTGATATACAAATGGATGAAATATAAAAAAAGAAGATGTGCATGGTATGATTGCCAATGAGACAACTATCCACAAAAGACCAAAATGACACAAACATTAACAACTATAGGTCACCGTAAGGCCTTCAACAATGAGCAAAGCCCATACCGCGTAGTCAGCTATAAAAGGCCCCGATAAGACAATGTAAAACAATTCAAACGAGAAAACTAACGGCCTTATTTATGTTTAAAAGATGAACGAAAAACAAATTTGTAACACTTGAACAAACGACAACCACTGAATTACAGGCTCCTGACTTGGGACGGGCATATACATAAATAATGTGGAAATTATATATACAGCCCTTGGATGGTGTTAACTTTCCAAAAAATTGTATAGTGTACTGGTGTAATGGTGTAATGGTGCTGTGGTGTATGGTGCTGTGGTGTATGGTGCTGTGGTGTATGGTGTAAGGGGAATGGTGTAATGGTGTTTGAGGAATGGTGTGATTGTGTAACTAGCGATCGGGAATGGTGTGAATGATGGTGTACGACATCTCATTGGTTGAAACGAATTTCTTTTTATTTTATTTTTTCGAGTTGTAAACATACTCAATAATAATAATCTTAATATTTGAAATTTAATTGCATTATGGGTAATTTCGGATCGTGTAGATAGAATGGGGAATGGTGCATGGTGTAATGTGTAAGGTGTATGGTGCAAAGGTGTAACGTGTATGGTGTAATGGTACAAGGTGTATGGTGTAATGCTGTAAGGTGTATGGTGTAATGGTGTATGGTGTTAGTGGGAAGTTTACACCATCCAAGGACTGTACATGTAACTGTTATATTAATAATAAAATAACAACAAACCAGTACATACTCTGTGACGTTTATTATAATATGAGGCAGGCATTACCTGTAAATGGGGACGAAGTCTGTATGAATTATTATTTTGTAACTTAAATATTTGTTCAAAAAAAAAGAAACGGAAATACTGTAACGTTTCCGATTTTGGTTCTGTTGTTAGGGATTTTAGTTATGACGTTATTTAAATTATGACGTCATATACAATGTAAACAAAGAAACGCTATCATCAGGTAACGTTTTTTCATATCAAGGAAATATGTAAAATGAAATTGGTATTGCGCGTTCCTTCCTATTTTTATACTAGACTGATAAATATATATTTTACTCAAAGATTCACGCAAACGAGACCGGAAAAAGGACGTACATAGTACATTTCTGCGCAGGTCCGGGATTTCAAAACACGACAAAAAAAAATTTGAACGATTTTGAGTTCATTAGTACAATGAAAAATTCGGGAAATTTTCCCGTATTTTTTTTTTATTGAATTTTCTACTGTTATTGGGGACTACGTCCCCATATTAGTATAATAGTCCCAAGTAAACTGATTTGTATCTCAACAATATCATAGTTATTACGGTGCGGTTGAATTTCCTGTCATTTATTCATCATCCACGCAAGAACTTGTCTCAGAAAAAAAATACTCTGTACATTAAACTCAGTTTCAGGTATAGCAAATGTACAGAGGTGTGATCTTTTTCTGTGACATCTGCTTTTGACCATCCACAAGAACTTGAGTCATCCGATGTTTAGTACTTCAGTACTTTGATTAAGTTGGAAGTTTTCAGTTCAAAATCGATTCATGAATTTTTTTGGTGAAAATAAGATTTTTGAAATATCAATTATTGCAACAACAGAAATCGCGTATTTGTCTTCAATAGTTTTAATAAGAACATAACACTTTGTAAATATAGGACCAATTGGCCTATTATTTTCCTTATTACAGTGTATTCAATTTAATGATACACATTGCCTTGTATTGTTCCTTGTGTTCGTCCGGAACCATTCATGAACTATTTGCCACTGGAGTCCAATCAATTTTTTAACAACTTTACCACTTAATCATAAAAGAATCGCGTCTTGTCATTGCCAGTGGCGATCTATGATAGGGCGTGAGCAAGATGTTCACCCCCTCCTTTCATCGAAATAGACAGAAAATAGTATGGTTCTCACAGTTATATGTATCTAAAGGATAAAGTAGTCCTTCACCTAGCTCCTCTCGCCAGTATGAATTGCCTTTTTGGGATTTACACTCCCTTTTCACATTTCATGGATTCTCCCTGAATGTACTAACTATTGTACAGAAATGAGTTAAATCAGTCTAGAAAATACTTAAGGTGGTATGGGAGTCTAAATAAAAATGATAGAATTTGTTCGTTACTTTGCCAAAACGTAGTATCTATTGATACATGTCGAAAAATATAATAAAAATGATAAGTCAACGCGAATTTTCTCAAGCTACAGGACGGGACAAAATGACACATTTTGTATGGATTATACAGGAAAAAACACCATTTTGTGATTAGAAACTAAACAAAATGATAGAATTATTAAATACTTCAGGAACATATAGATTTCAGACACTGCTTTGAGAATATCAAAAGAAAAGATAGGGTCACCGTACTTTTTTCCGTCTAAAATACAAAATAGGAAAATTCCATGAATCCTTCAGAAAATGCACTGTTTTAGAGATACCTCCCCCTAAAATGCCAATTAAAAAAACCTAAAAACAAGCCAAAATAGTTAACATTTGCAATAATATTAATATTTATAAGTTCTATTCTTATAAATTGGCTCTTATAAATGAAAATTCACATTAAATATCTGCATTCCTGCATCAATTTTTGCTATCTTGATGGAAAATCTAGATCTTTGGTTCTCTGTTTTTTACAATCCAAGATGGAGGAAGACACTAATACCACCTTAAGACTAGATCATCTTTTATTTAAATTTTCTCAACTTGTAATTTTTTTAAGAAAAATATGTATTAGGTTTTCAATCAAATTAGTATTATCACAACTGCATGTGACCATGATGACTTTGTGTACTTTTGAAAATGTTACAATTACTGTTACACAGTAGCATATCAGATTCCTAACCATATATATAATTATCTATAGATGAAGGCTATTCATTGGGGAACCGTCGTGTAATGCATTAAATTTATGCTCGCGTAATTAACATAATTTAAAGAAAGATGTGATATTGTAATCAATGAGTCAATTTTTCACAACAGACCAAGTGACACAAAAATTACCAACTTAAGGTCACCGTACGACCTTCACTAATAAAAAAAAATACCAAACTGCAAAATCAGTTACAAAGACTCGAAATGATAGGTAAAACAATACAAACAAGTTAACAAACAGCCTGACTTATGGTTTAATTGGTGAACGACAAAAAATGAATTATACTTCATATGAAAATGCAATATTTTGATGGCTGATACGAGGGTGTTAATTTACTCTATCACATGGCCGAGAGAGTGACAATTTTTTTTTAATGTTACCTTTTCGTCTAGAAAATCGATAGTTTAAAGGACAATGGGTTGACTATACATCAAGTAAATAAAAACACGGCTAAAGTTCCGCTACGTTTTGACTCAGATTTTATCATTTGACTGTCAATCCCCCCCACCCACCCAAAAAAAACAAACAAGACCGTTCCTGTTTGTATATGGTTTAACACTAGTAATTTTTAAGACACTTTATACCTTGTTGTCCGGTGTTAGCTAAGGCTCCGTCTTGAAGGTCGTACCTTGACCTATAATGGTTTACTTTTATAAATTGATACTTGGATAGAGAGTTGTCTCATTGGCACTAGCACATGCCACATCTTCCTATATATATGTATACTATATAAATAGAAAAACTGATTACCAAAAACAAGATGAATAAAAAATATCAAACAAAAATTACAAATACATCATTTAGTGAAATATTCCATGTGGAACACCTAATAAAATTATTATTTAGCGAAACAATATTGGGAGGAACATATATAAATTTGCATATAGGAAAACACATCAACTTAACATTGAATACAATGTTTCTTTGAGGATTTTATATTAAATGGTCTTCAAGTGAAATATGCCAATTTTCACCATTGAAGTGTTCTGTTAGGGGAACATAGAAATATTACACTAAGAACACATTTACATTGTACAAGTTACAGTTTGGTAAATAATTATCTAGGGAACCCACACACCTTTTAAAAGACACATATTTATGGTAAACACATACATGTATCACTTAAAAATGAAGCGATCCCACATAACCCGTTATTTCCTGAGAGACGGACAGAGATAAAGGAACATGGGAAGGGAAGCGGGGGTTAGCGGGCGGGCAGTTGGGGTCAAGGGATTAGGAACTGGATGAAGAGAAGAGGTAAAAGATGTGATATTCTGGTGAAAATGATTTGACGGATTTTCGTATAGGGGTTAAGAAAATTGAAAGTAGGAATCATCCCTCTTTTCTGTAACGCCAAACGTATTTTTTATAAATAATTTAACGACCGAAAATAGCAGATTTTATATAAACATGTACATACATGTATGTTATAAACATAAACATATTTACCCCCGCCACATTTTTGCGCCTGTCCCAAGTCAGCTGCCTCTGGTCTTTGTTAGTCTTGTATTATTTTTAATTTTAGTTTCTTGTGTACAATTTGGAGTTTAGTATGGTGTTCATTATCACTGAACTAGTATATATTTATTTAATAGGGACCAGGACCAGGACCAGGTGCGGGAATTTCTCGCTACGTTGAAGACATGTTGGTGACCTTCTGCTGTTGTCTTTTCTATGGTCGGGTAGTTGTCTCTTTGACAAATTCCCCATTTCCTTTCTCAATTTTATGACTTCCTCAAGTTTTATAAACAAAATGGAAAACAATTTTCATGCAAGTAACTTTTGTAGATTTGTAAATTAAAATTTTACTACAGTTTGGGGATTCCGGAGTGGAGGTGGGTGAGGTTCTAGGGGTTGAACCCCCCTTTTTTTCTTAACTATTATTGCATTTGAATTGGGACATATGTTGGACCCCCCTTTTTTAAATGGCTGGATCCGCCTCTCAAGTATACGTTATGTTAGGTTTCATTGCAAATTTATTGTGTAGCATTTTAAAACAACATATTTTATACAACCTTGAAAATATATATCAAAGTTCACCAATATTTACCGCAGAAAGAAAAAGGCGCGTTGTTGAAACAATCAAATGTGATTATCAAACAAGATAGGAATGTTAAAGTTAGGCGTGTTGCTAATTAGAATAAACAGGCTGGGAGTTCCGATAATAAATCTCAGACAAACGCTCCAACTAAACTGTCAACAATTGAGATTTCCTGTCGAAATAATTATCCGCTATATAAAGAAGAAATGCATGTGTTGGACGTTATAAAATGCGAGTTTCATTTTAGTATTATAATACTAGTGTAGCCAGGTGTAGGGTGAGGCTGTATAAAGAACTAGCTTATACATTTTTTTTCTAAAACATTATTATATTACTACATATTACTTTTAACTGATTCGCTGTAATTGATTGTTATTTTCTTTACGTCCAGTCACAAATATTTCGAACATGTTCAAGACAAGAACAGATAAATCATAAGTACAACATGTAGGTCCTTTATGCAACTGTATGGAGTTTAAACATCACGATTTTAATTGTTGTGAAATAATTCTGACTCTGACCATTTAGATATTGACAAATATAATGTCTATCAATATTAGAATAGTATAAAGCATGACATTATTCTCATTGGAAACTTTAGAACTTAAAATTGGGAATGAAAATTGGGAATGTGTCAAAGAGACAGTAACCCGTCCAAAGAGCAGAAAACAGCACAGGGCCACCAATTGTTCGACACAGTGAGGAAATCACACAAGTGAGGTTTTGCTTGCATCTAAACAGTATGTTTGTATCCAAGTTCAGCAAATATGAAATTTAATAAAAAAAAAAATCTCCGAAACATATAAAGGAACCAAAATAAGAAGTAAAAAAACCCATACTAAACTAACATAGGCCAGAGAATCCCGACTTAGAATAGTCGCACAAATGCGGCATGTATATATATAATGGCAGTCAGCAGGATTAAAGAACATCAGTTGTTCGACCTGTTAGTCAAATGCGCTTTGTTTAAATATACTTTTTCACTATTTTGGTCTTATGGAAAATGTTGTTTGTGCTGTTTTTAGACCCTTCTACAACGAAATTTGGTTTACATGCACGAGTATAATAATTGCGGTTTTTATCCAACGCAATAATAGGTTTGAACGTAGTTTTCAATTTAGACTCGTATAAATATATATAATTATATATATAAAACTCGTCTTAACATCAACCCAACAATGTTAGATCTGTAAACTTGCTTTCGCAAATTTTTTGTTCTTCCCTCGCCGGGACATCCAATCGCATGCACTGTTGCCGTCCTGCTAGACCTCAATTTATATATAACTTGTTTAATGAAATCTTACCCCCCCCCCCATGTATACATCTATCCTATGTGAAATCAACAAACACACAGCAATATGCAAAGTAAAAAGAAGTCCGGAACCGATCTTAGAATAGGTAACACAAGAATATTTTAAGACACGTTCGAAAGGCGGCTATTGTGATTGTGTCAGCTCGACAGGGACACATTCAAATGTCTGAATGTTGCAAAACTGCACGAAAAACGTATCGCATGTAACACACCCACGAAGAGGCTGCCCAACGGAAATAAACCCTAGTACTGAAATGTTGCAAAACTACAAAAAGACAAAGAGTACACAAAACAACATTAAATACTGAGTAACAATACACCTACAAAACAAACAACAGAAAAGTAAACAGATGAATGCATCTCTCACAAAACATTAATTGTTTAGCTCTACCATGATTTATTCTGAAAGTTATAGATTTTTTTTGGGGAAAAAGATCGTGGATTAAGACTTGTGCCTGATCAAACATATAAATTTAAAATCAGTATTTGCTGCTTGACAGGTGTAAAAGAAAATCTTGTCTGCCAGGAGTCAGAATAATGTATTCGAGTAGAAACTCTGCAATTTCGAACTTTATTCGATCGTCACTGATGAGCCTTTTGTAGACGAAACGCGCGTCTGGCTCAAATACAAAATTTAAATCCTTGTATCTACGATGAGTTTATTAGGCTTACTGTGAGTACTCTCATATTTGTACTTAGTGTCTATTTGGTTTTGTTTGGGATGTACAAGTACCCGGACACGTCCACGTGTAATTTCATGTAGTATTTGTATCTTTAATCATCTGTCGAGTTAAGACTTTCAACTGATTTTTATAGATCGTTCTTATGTTGTACTATTACACCACTGTTTCATGTAAGGGAGTGGGTTGCGATCACGCAAACATGTTTGACCCCGCCACATCCAGTATGTATGTGTCTCTCTCAAATCTGGAGCCTGTAATTCAGTGGCTGTCGTTTGTTTCTGTTACATATTTGTTTTTCGTTCATTTTTTGGTACATAAATTAGGACGTTATTTTTCTCGTTTAAATTGTTTTATATTATCATTTTGGGGTCTTTTATAGCTGACTTTGCGGTATGTTGACCTATAGTTATTAATTTCTGTGCCATTTTTGGTCGTTTGTGAAGAGTTGATGCATTGGCAATCATACCATTTCTTCTTTTTTCTATATTTGCCTTGTGAACTAGCACGCTTAATAAACTGACCCAGTGCGTCATTGTAGTACAAAGTTTTGAAAATTTTCAAACCTCATATATCAATTGCCGTCATAAGACGGCATGCTGGACTCAGTCGTATCTTGGACTGTTCGCATTCGGGATGCAATCTGGACTCAATCGGCAAAAAAACAGCAATGGTAAATCTTTCTAGATCATGCCCGTTCCATATGACACTGTCCAGAAAATAGTTATCAAAGACACAAGGATTATAGTTTTTAAGGCAGACGCGCGTTTCGTCTACATAAGACTGATCAGTGACGTTAAGTTCCAAAATAGTTATTAAGCCAAAAAAGTACAAAGAAGAAGAGCATTGAGGACCAACAATTCCAAAAAGTTGTGCCAAATACGGCTAAGGTGATCAATTCCTGGGATAATGAAATTCTTAGTCACAGATCAATGTTACGATTTTGATCATCGCGATACTAGAGAATTTGTCACGACATAATAACGATTGTAATTCGACTAGACAAAATTGATTGAGACTTCCCGAATGTTAAGGGACGCACCTTACTGTCGGGGTGCTTGTCCAAACTCTCCGATCCGTAGGAGTCCGAGTGTTACGAACGTATACTACAGCGTTCAGGCAATAACAGGACATTCCATATCATTGAGGATAGTAATGCGACTTTTTAACTTTTCGAGTCCAAGCGCAGTCTGATCTCAAACGGGAGCAATAATCGCCCTGTGTAAAACCCGCTTTAAAGATCATAGAACGATTCTAGCACGCTCATGCCGTCCTAATCACGCACGTCTTACGACCTTACTACGTTCATATTACGACCATTTTTACTTATAGCCATGCTCGGGCTCATTCTCATTGTCAAATAAAGCATGTAAAAGCTCTCCAGGTTTTATTCGTCTGTATATAATTTGGACCTAATGTCGCTAGTCTCCAACAGCTCAGCCATGCTTGACACATTTGTATCATCCCACTATTAATTGTTCAATAAAATATCTTCATTTGATCTTGATAGATCAGCAATATACGTTGTGATAGGTAAATCCGACATCTCATCTGGATCAGGATTCGTATCAGAGGCCCCACTGACTCTACCTCTATCCATATCATGCACAAATACAAAATATTGTAGATTTTGGTGGCCTGTCTGTGTTGTTATCGAGAATTTTACGTATAAATGAAAATAAGGAGGAATGGAACAGTATTTATATTGACTCCGACAACATGATATTGACGTTATTATATTACCAAGAGCGTAGTAAAATCGCCATATGAACATGGTAAGATCGTAGAATGATCGTGATAAAATCGTTCTTTAATCGCAGAAGAAACGTGCTAAGATCGTTTTTTAATCGGATAAAGTGTGATATAATCGTAGTAAGAACGTGATGAGCGTAGCAAGATCGTGATTATCGTAGTGAGGTCGCAGAACAAGCGTGGTGAAAACGGGGTATACTCTTGGCGGAATCGTTGTAGAAAAGTAATGAGGTCGTAGTAGCATCGTGAACTCATCCAAAATTTACATTTTCATGCCGCCCATACCGCGACCTCAACACGATCTGAATACTTTTTAGATCGTGCTGAGCGTGGTGCGATCGTGGTCTAGTGTGACTTGTTCATAAAATAACAGCGGGCAAGCTGAAGAGATGCCGTGCATTTACATTGATACATGTATACATTGTATATTTAGTATTGACCATTTACTGAAATAACTATCTATTCTGTCTTTTTGGAACATTACCATTGAACTTTCATTGTAATTCTTTTGCACTATTGAGGAAGTTATATAATATAAAACATCGTAAAGCTTAACTTATAGCTGTTTTGATTTTAGCCAGTGGCTTTATCTCCGAAATCTAAAAATAACAGGAAAGACGAAAACACCTGTTATATTTACCTGAATGTGTGATCTTGGATTGGGTTTTAAATAAAAAGACACTTTTCTATTATTACTGTTACTATTACAAAATAGAAAAGAAATGAATTTCATCTTCAAATTGGTTGCAGTTAATCTTTCTTCTATATATATTGGCATTCTACATTTCTAAGATATCTTCCTTTTTCTATTAATAAATTATGATCTCTTATTCTAGTTTTGTTATTAGTTTTCTAAATTAAAATTTTGAGTAAGTTAAATATTTTTCATTTGTATTATTTAGTCTTACAAGATTATAAATAGTGAGTTTGCTGTTATCCTTCATATCTTATCATTTACTCTCTTTTCATAAAAATCCTTCAATTTTAATTTTATTTGTTCTCTAATAGTTTTATTTATCTTATGAGAGGAATATTTCTTGAAAGTGTCTAAATCCATACCAGTTTCTTCTGATACATGTTTTACAAATGAGAACCAACTGAAGAATAAATTCGCACAGAGTCTAAGCTTTGAGACAAAAAAAAAAAATGATTCCTTTACAAGAGGATAAATGGCATGAGAATATAAACGTATACCATACAATATAGATTGAAATTTAATATGTAGTTCCAGGGGAAGTCTCTCAAGACCAGCTCTTAGATATAGGAAGATGTGGTGTGCAGTGCCAATGAGACAACTCTCCATCCAAATAACAATTTAAAAAAAAAGTAAACCATTATAGGTCAATGTACGGCCTTCAACACGGAGCCTTGGCTCACACCGATCAACAAGCTATAAAGGGCTCCAAAATTACTAGTGTAAAACCATTCAAACGGGAAAACCAACGGTATAAATTTGATAAAACTATGCTTAAGCCACGTGTATATTTACAAAATTGTAAGTGTGACTTTTTAAAAGGTGGTTTGACATGAAGTGAATCAAATTATCAAAGGGTATCAAATAGTTGCAGGGGCGGATCCAGCCATTTTAAAAAAAGGGGGAGGGGGTCCTAACCCAGGACAAAGGGGGGGGGGGGTGTCCAATTACATGTCCCCATTCAAATGCATTGTTTGTCCAACAAACCCCCGGACCCCTCCCCCCTTTGGATCTGCACCTGAGTTGCCACTGACACATTGAGTCTTTTTAGTTTCATGCTCTCTTAATCAACTCAAGATCCAGAAAACTAGTAAATGGTACATATCAGACTGTACTTTGACCTTCAATGGTTTATCTTTAAAAATTATGACTTTAATGGAGAGTTGTCTCATTGGCAATCATATGTTATCTCCTTATATCTATAAAGGTCATGATACGACTTTCAACTATGAGTAAAATTCGTGCAGCATAGTCTGCTATATGAAAGGCCCCGAAATTACAAATGATAAAACAATTCAAACGAGAAGCATTATGATTAGTTTGCGTTTTTTTTTTCAATCCAGGAAAATATGTATAACTGTGTATATAAAATTTACAAATTGCCAATATCTCCTTTTAAGCTCACCAGGCCAAAAGTGACAAAGTGCGATTATTAAGAAAAGAGTTCTAGTATTTCACAAGCTTTTAGCATTGATTATAAATTTAATTTAAATTCCAGCAACCTTTCACGTTGAAGTCCGTGAAAGTTAGAACATACGAAAAAAAAAAATCAAACGAATTTAACATTCAAACAAACTCATAAATTTGTTGCGAGTGTTTTTCTATTATATAGACTTTTTCAAATGATTAATTTAGTTTTATTTTATTTTGTGTCGTCGATTAGTTTGTTTTCCTTCAGAAGCATATTAACAATTAAAGTTAAAACAAAAATAATAATTTATAACTAATATCTACGCTTGTGTATTATGATGCGTTGTCTGTTTTCAAAGTTGGCGATTATAAATCTCTAAACTTTTATCACAAAATATTATATATTAAAGTGGCAAGTGCAATTTGAGGGATCAGCGTACCAATGTGACCTCTAGCTTAAGAGAAATGTCTAATCGTTGAACTATCATTAGTTATAATGAGGTTTCCTGATGCACTTGAGCCATTAAAAATCAAATACCTTGTTACTGTAGCTTACAGTACACAGATGTATTAGTATCGTATTTCACTTCATTGATAAAACACAATATTTTGTAGCTTAGACGATTTATAATTACACAGTTTATATATCTCTGCAGATTATAATGTATTTATAGCACACATATGGAAACAGATACGCATACGTCCATGTGATTGCATCAACAATTTGTCAATAGTTGTATTTATGTCCTGCAATTATACTATCTAATATTTTTCGATAATTAAAATACGAATCGAATATTTCCGCTTAGCTCTCATTTAAAATTCTCCCAAACAGAGGTATGCCATGAACAAGATCAGTTTTCAAAATCTTACACTTTAAGCTAATCTAAGTCATTCCCTCTCCATTTATACCGTCAGAGCATATATTTTCATCAGCAGGACTGTTAGTTACAAATAAAGTTGAGAATTAGCCTCATCCCAGGCACAGTTGTCAAGATACTACTTTTAGATCAGACAAATTCAATACACCTTATGTCGATCCTCAGAAAATTATTAAAGTCATCAGTGATCATCAGTTAGTTCAAACATCACCCCTTTGTTGATTATTTTAAAAATGTGTTTTTTACGGTCCCTTAATACTGTTGTTTGAGTAATAATTTTTCTATAGATATCACTTTATTACTGGATTAGATAATTGTCAGTTTACATAATAAAATAAGAACATGTATGTCATGTATTAAATAAGCTTTTAATTATGATTTATATGGTATATAATTCATATTATCTAGTCCATTGTTATAATGTTGAGGGTTTTACGTTTATAAGTCCTTAAATTCTTTATTGAAAAGCACTTTACGCCCATATGAGCCCTCAGTATGAGCCAATGGCTTAAAACATTATACATAATATACAGTTTACATATATGCATTATTACTATTTGTATACCAGTTGTATGGGCCATTGCCAATTATTGTAATTGTGTTTGTGCCAATAAAATATTTGTATTTGTATTTGTATATATAAAACAATGAAAAGACAACGACCCACAATACATAAAATGGATATAATTTTGTGTTTCCATTTTGTAAATGTTTTACCGAGCGAGTACTATTCACCGAGGTAACATCCCTTCATGTTATTATATATTTTTTTCCATTGTAGTTAAGAAAACAATAAATAGATTTCATTTGTCTCCCTTGTTTTTTTTTTAGAGAATCAGTTTCAAAATATAGTTATCTCCCATCTTAAATTTAGCCTGTTAGTCAAAGGGAGACAACTTTAATTTTCCACAAAAATTACGGAATTCCATAATATTATGGAGTTCGCTAAGTGCCCCGACTGTTAATAATTTCCAAAATAATTAAAATGAGAAGATAAATACCTAACAGCTTCCTTTTCCGTCGATGCTGAAATGTTTAATGTTATAAAACAATTTTAACGTTTTTGACCTACTTTATCTTTTTATTCGGATAATAGCGGTTATCTTCTCCAAGTTCAACGGGAACATTAGAATGATCCAGAATAGAACCCAGATGGAACCAAGAATTGGGTTGCTATAACCAAACAACCCGTATGTTGAACCAGTTACCGTGGTTTCGAACCAACGAACCTGGATAGAATCAAGGTGCAGAACCACAAAACCCAGATGGAAACAAGGTTTAGAACCAGAATGCCCGGATAGAATCTAACTGCATTCGGAATTCTCATGACTTTTTATATAATCAAGGTATTTTCCAAATCATTTCTTTATTTAGTATATTTATATATAATAAAATTGAGAATGGAAATGGGGAATGTGTCAAAGAGAACACAACCCGACCATAGAACAGACAACAGCAGAAGGTCACCAACAGGTCTTCAATGCAGCAAGAAATTCCCGCACCTGGAGGTGTCCTTCAGCTGGCCCCTAAAAATATGTATACTAGTTCAGTGATAATAAACGTCATACTAAACTCCAAATTGTACACAGGAAACTAAATGTAAAAATATCAATACAATAATACATAAATAACAACAAACTACTAGCAGTTAACTGACATGCCAGCTTCAGACTTCAGTTAAACTGCTTGAACGATTATGTCTTCATCATATGAATATCAGGCACAATCCTTCCCGTTAGGGGTTTAGTATCATACCATCATAACATATATGAGACGAACATAACCCGTATAATGCCAACAACTGGTTTTTAGATAAATGTCTTTAATTCCGATAAAAAGTGAATCAATATTTACGCCAAAATATGCAATCTTTAATGACCTGACAACAGTACCGCAACTATATCCCTTCTTAATAAGTCTATCTAAAGGTTTTTTTTACAAAAATGTAGCTTCTGAGGTGAATACTGGCATTGATGTGCTTTATAAAAAATATTTCCATAAAATATTTAATGTGAAATACCTGAACGTATAAGAAGTCTGCATGTTGAACTATATTAACGAATGATGTCGTTATACCGATGATAAAATTTAATAAATGTTTAGACTAGTTTGTGATATCGAAAACCCTGGTTTAATTATTTTTCAGTTATACATAAATTTCTCTATTTAAAATCTAAAACATTGTTACATACACAAACGAATCGTACAAGTTGAGATATATAAACACCGTAAGATGTTGACAAGGGAACGTCACCATCTAAAAATAGTTAATTAACTATAGAAAATGAAAAATCATCTCTTTTATCATATATTTTAGTATTAAGCATGAAATATCAAGTACGGGAATGGAATTACATGTTAAAAAATATTGGTGCTGAATCTTAATGTTTAGTACTAGTAGTGATTTGGTCTAGACAAAAAGGTTAAAAATAAGTATATCAGAAGATGTCAAGCTGAATTGCATTATGCATGCAGAGTTATGAAATCTCAATTTAATATTTGAATATGCTATACCTTTTTAAACTTGTATTTATTGAAATGAAAAGAGAACTAAAACTCTTTTGGATATTTAAAATCATTTTTTTTGACGAATATAAACAAATGTATGAATGAAAAAAAATGTCTAAAAATAGTAGAATGTTCTTTTGAAAGAAAATTTTAATCGACTCTGATAATGAACAGCATCAGCATTTCACGTACCCCAATTTTTGACGTGTTTGCCTATCATGTCTTTTTGTTTTGATAACAGCTTCATTTAAACGTTTAATCCTGCTGCAAATGTTTGCACCTGTCCTAAGTCAGGAATCTGATGTACAGTAGTTGTCGTTTGTTTATGTAATTTGTACGTTTTTCTCGTTTCTCGTTTTTTATATAGATTAGACCGTTAGTTTTCCCGTTTAAATGATTTTACACTAGTAATTTTGGGGCCCTTCATAGCTTGTTGTTCGGTGTGAGCCAAGGCTTCGTGTTGAAGGCCGTACATCGACCTATAATGGTTAACTTTTAAATTTGGATTGAGAGTTGTCTCATTGGCACTCACACCACATCTTCCTATATCTATCATGTCATTATATTGGAATTCTATGCTTTTTTCATACGTCATAAGTTGAAGATTAAACCACCAATAAAACCAGGTGTGAGCCACCATATGCTACATAAGAAAACGTCAGTTTCAAGTAAAGAATATGACAGTTGTTTTATATTCTTAAGATGTGTCTGAGCTTTAAATGTTGATATTTTATAAAGACTTTTCTTTGGAATTCGTTGTTTTTGTAATTTTACTTTTCACAATACATGTATGAAGATTGCGAAAGATAGATGACTGAGGTTAAATGATGGTCTCAAAGTCCAATCTATAATGGTTTAAATATAAATATTTCTTTAAATATTCTTTTCTACTTTGTGCAAATTATATGGATTTTTTTTAACAAGATATTTGTCCAGTTGTTGTATGTATTGGTACCATTTAACCTCAAAACTTGAAACGACATAAGGATATTTAAGATCACAAGTGTTTTCTTCCAACTGAAAACAATAAAAACAATATCATTTCGAAGCTTGTCAATAAAATAGCTTTAACATTTGTGTTTAACTATCTCAAAATCCATTTTTCAAATGTATTCAGTATATAAAATATATTCCTTTTTTAGATTTTGATTTACATGAAACGAAATAATTTAAGTTTTTCCTAATAATCTCGTTGGTGTAGTTTTCGAGTTGACAAAATACCTCATTTTGTTATTGTGACAGCTATAAAAACTCCCATAGTCCATTAGTTCTTTTTTGTTCCAGCAAATCATAAAAAAAATCATCATTTCATGTATTAAAGTTGCGTTGGTTTCTACAGAAAAAAAGATGAAATAAAGCTCTACATCTTTTAATTTTTTATTATAAAATTATAAAAAAGAAGATACATTAATGTATTTTAGAATGGTATTGCACTTTGTAGTCTGTGTCTATTTGTCCCACTACGCATATGAACTGACGCGAACACATACATTGCATCCATTTCTGCTGACACAATCCTCGTTGAAGTTGCATTGATTCCTAGAAATGCACATGTTTACGCACCCTTTATGATGAGTTGAAACAACTGAACCGATTGACCTGATACGATCAACAAGACTGCCTGAACGAATACTGCCTAATGAAGCCCCAGGAAAGGTACGGTCTACTGAGGACCCTTGAAAGGAATGGTCCAAGGAATCACCAGGGAATCTTTGGTCTACTAAAAACTGATCTCCATTTTGTTGACAAAGTCGTCTACAACCTACCCTTCCTTGTTGTCTACATCTTAGTTCGCATTCCAATGAAAATGTGTCTTGTGAGACTACTTGGTCAATATGAGCATTGTCAATTGGTAAATTTAGAGATGTGCACCTTCTATTACATCCTATAGTTTGGCAATAGTATCCTCTTCCACAATCTAAACGACTCGAACATTCATTATCACATTTTTTCGTGACTGGATAACTTGCTGTAATAATAAATTTTGAAAATTATAAATGATGAAATATGAAATAACGTTTATAATGAGATAAGACTGCTTTTCATTTTTATCCCTATTATTATTTCTATTTAAATGAAAATTAAGATATTAAATGTTGCTATTTTTTTTTATTGTTTATAATAATTTCATAGAATGCAGGTGAATTCTGGCCTCAACGTTCCTATTAAAGGTTTAAATACGCCTTATGTGCATAATTGATAAAAAAAAAAGGAGGTTTTTTTAACCAAAAATGACAGATGATCGTTTAACACTTATGTCACTATTTATGGTAATTGCAATCATAAGGTTTGTATAATTTAAATTATCATTGGTGTCATACTGATTTTATCAAAAATACAAAGAATTTCATGAACCAAATGTGATTTCATTATGGGGCGTACCCAAATTATGTTTAGAAACATTTTAGAGAGCATAAAGAATCATATAGCTTTGTGTGCGTTATTGTGAAGCAGCATTGTGTCTACGTATGGAATATCTCATAAAAGCACGAAAAAGTAAAGCAAATTCAGTCTTTGGATGGTCTTCACCACTTTACAAAGAGTGAGAAGTTGGAATACGGCGTTTGGCAATTTGTTCTATAGAATACCTCTTGGGGTTAATGAAGGAATAGTGTTTTATGGTACGTTCGTACGAAAAAAAATACGTATCAGTTTGTTTGTTCTTTTGTTGTTTTGTTTTTCTTCTTCACAAGTATAACTGCTAAATTACTTTCTTTTAATATATTATTATCAAAATGATCAAATATAGTTTGCATATGAAACGAAGAGGGCTACATACCTGCAAATACACATGAAATAAATCCTAAAAATATCACAACAGCTTTTCCCTCCATTACTCCTGAAAAACGAATAAAGAAATGCAACATAAATTGGAGATTTTTGTATGTACCTTAAAATGAGTGAGTAAATTTTTTTCTGAAAAATGTTGCTTAAAAAGAGATAGAGCAATATAAACACAGAATTTGCATTGTTTTTTTCCAATTTCTATTTGATAGATATACTACAATTGTTTTGCATAACAGCCTTTATTCACAAAAAAATATAAAATTTTGTCGTTATCTATTTAAACAAGCACGATAATCAACGAATGAAACTCATTATGTTGCTTAAACGATCTTCTGCTCTTTCGTGGTCACATCATTTACTGGAATTTAAACCAATATTATACTAAAAACAATATTCCTGATAGTAGCAATTCTTCAATAGTATATGTGATAACATAAACGTTGTCGCTTCTTTTATTATATAAAAAAAAATGACATTATCTTTAATATTTATAATTTTAGCAATTAATATTATTAGAAGACTTACCTTACTAAAATGTATTCGTTACTAAGTTGTGTAAACTGATGTACTATGTTATCTGTTATCAGTTGATACCTTATATACAATGTACAAAAGGAAATAAACGGTTCATTGCAGGTGTGACGTCTTTTTGAAATACTTGTTAATGCAACATCAATCAAATTCTAAAAAAAAGGTCAAACTTGCATTAAAAAAACATTCAACATAAACACATTATGATCCCGCATAATCTAACCACAAAACTAATCTAAGAATTTATGGTCAGAAGTATTTTTTAGTGTTAATATAGCATTGTTTTCCATTAAACTGTTGTTGGTTGCACAATAAACAAACACGGTCGTCTCTGTTTCCATGCGGTTTTGGTATTGATATGTCCAATCAGTTAGTGCATTCCTTAGTTGTTTAAGCAATAAAGCATAAACCACCCCACTATGATGAGAAATTTTTAAGTGAAAATCATTCTATCAAAAGCTGTAACTCAAATATGGGAAACTATGCGATGAGTTAGAAATACGAAGACAAAAACAGCATACAAACAAAATATTTGAAATTCAAACTATTATATAAAAGCCTTAAAAAGATCTACATATAAACATAGTAGGGATACCGTTGTGTTTTGTCTGGTAGGGTAAAAAATAATCAGACAATATTTTTTTTGGAAAGCTCTGAAAATGTGTCGCAAAACAATCGCATAATATTGACTTGAGTCCGAATAGCACTATCAGGAGTCACGCCGAATTTAGAAAATAAAACGACTAAAAATATAAGGTCCGCGTTACACAACTCTTTAAGTTTATGTCCTACTAAGAAATTAATGGTTTCAATTTCAAACATAGCGATGTCAGTTTGACGAGACTTGTTTGATGATACGGTAAATCAATTTTGTCAATCTGTCTATTTTCATCATTATTTATATAAGTCAAAATTATCTAGGAAGTTGTTTTGCAGCTTGATCATTTGCAATTACGACATCAAAAAGGTACACATTCTACTGTAAAACACCCCTAAAGGTACAGACTGGAAATTAGAAAGGGGTATACATTTGTAGCTATCAGATAATGATTTAAAAAAATACCACATTACTACGTACTCAATATATGATAATTCTAACAGATCATAACATAAATTTAGAAATGCTGTCTTACATTTGGAAGTTCCTACACTACATAACCTTCCAAATAAAAAGTAAAATCACAAATATACTGAATTCCGAGGAAAATTCAAAACGGAAGGTCCCTAATCAAATGGCAAAATCAAAAGCTAAAACGAATGAGTAACAACTACCCATCTTATAATTATCAATTTTGACTGACTTAATAAAGAAAGAGATATGTATTTAGAAACTGCAGACAATAGAATAGCTTGACAATTTTTTGATATACATAAAACATTTCACATGATGTCAATATATGATAATTGCAGTCCAAGATTTAGAATCGAACGGCTAGTCATTGTGCTTTTAAAAGAGCAAGACAATGTAACACCTCTTACTGTTATTTATTTGTTTATTAGGTTAAAAAAACATAGTATGTTCCTTCAAAGTATTCCGTATTTATGCATGATTACTACTACACACGTATCAAAATGCATTGTCTCGCATCTTAAAGATGAATTTTTATCCATTTAAAAAAATTAGTTGAAGGTTGCAAGTTAGACCTCGTTTACACTTACAAAAAAGATCGATCTTTACTTAGATCGATCTTTGGTCCAGTGTAAACGGGTAAGATCAATCCTAATATATTTCGGTATTTTGTAGGATTGTTATTCTCGTTTAAGTCAAATTTCATAGTGGAAGAAATTGTTTTCATACGTGTTTTGTATATTTTCACCAAATATTACTTGTACTTTACAGACTATGTTGTATTCTATATATTTCTGTATATTGGAAAACTAAAAATCAAATGAAAAGCCTCGACTAATGAAATAGTTTATTATACGAGGTGTAGTTTATTTTAATGTACAATGAATCAATCTTATAAATGAAACAGGTGGAATCCTGAAAATATAAACTTTTACATAGCTTTTGTAAAACGTTGCAATTGAAGCATAGATTGATGGAGTTCATGGACCTCAACTAGGAAATAGTTTAAAAGGTAAAACCGACACACTTAGGGCATGTCATTTCTCCTTTGTGGTTTGTAAATTAGAAATCAGCTAACATGTATAACAAGCACGTCATATACATAATCAGTGCAAAAAGTTTTGAACAAATACAGTAACTGTAGTTTCTGTGTATGTTGTTTTTTTTTAATTATTATTGAATAATAGATTATTATTATTATTATTATTTTTATTATTATTGTTAGGTGTAGAACAAATCACAATTTAATCAATCTTGAAATCAATATGTCCTGTATATTTGAAATCTATTTAAAGATTGACCTAACTTTCTAATAAACAAGACTGACAGAAGTTTCAAACAAATAGTTTTTTTTCTATAAAAAAAACATTCAGGAGTCTAACGATCGCGCCCTGTAAATGCATGAAAAAACCTCAAGTTTGTGTACGTAAAATCAGTATCGTATAATTTCAAAAGTATTAGCGTATCAATATTCATAAAATATGACATGCATATAGTATCTGAAAGGTCCATGATAGATAAGAATCCTCAGATTGATCAACACTATCAATAATTTAAGCATCCCAATGTGAAACTTTTTGTCACCAGCCTATTTATTTTCTTTCTTTTTTTAATTTAAAAGCATTGAAGCTTTTTATTTTTTCTGAAAGATGGAGGCAAAAAACTCTATTTCTACAAAACAAATGTCAAAAGGCCGTATTCCAACTTCTTCCTATTTGTAAAATGGTGTTGACTGCTGTTTGTCTTCTTGTCGTTTTGTTGGTTGTTTTATTTTTTATAATATTTGTTTAGTTTTTTGTTCAAAATTTTTGTTTCACATTGGTTTTTTTTAATCTTAAAATTGAATAAATGCATTTAAAAAATCTATCAACATACAAATGTAACAGTTTGGTTTATAAAAAAAAATGGCAACTTAGCGGTATCTTGAGTATAGATCTGTGCTTGAAATGTGCCCTTCTTAGTAAACAAATGATCATAAAGAATCTATTGGACTCAAATTTTTTTTTTGGAACTAGTTAAGCACTATTTTTTTCCGTGTATCATTTTTTTAAAAGCCCGCTATATTTTTCTAACAACTACAGAATCCTTTCCCGATGCAAATCACATTTCAAATTAAAAATAGAAGTATTTTTTTTACAACAAATGGTCAAAGACTCATTACTCTAAAGGATAATTCGATTCATTTTCCTCATTGGAATGATAAAAACTCTAATGGTGGATGGATTTTAAACGATAACAGTTTGCTATTTCAATAGTTTTTGGAGTAATTAGGATAAGAATATGTTGAAATATGCTATGATTTTGACTCCTATCTTTTGTAGGGTCTATTCCGAGGGTACAAACCAAGAAAACATATCACTGCACTCCCTCTCGTATAGTTAAATGGCTCCGAATGGAACGGTTTTTTCTATATACTTATAAATGATTCAATCTAAGCGGAGAAAAACATCTTAAAGTCTCTGCTCTGTAAACACAATACAGGTGCTCAAGATACAAATAAACAAACTTTTTATATATTTTTAAGACAACGGTATCTGATCTCTATTTTTTTCGAATTAAATACAACACACTTTATTATTTTTTTTCTTACACATTTTATTTGTTGTTACATAGCATGGTGTCAAATTTGCATTTTAAAATAAATTTGACATTTTGAACTTGGTAAATGTACAAGTAAAAACGTATACAAAACCGACGTCATACAACCATTGAACCGTTCATTTCCTTATGTAAACTGTATATTAGTCAACAGTTGATTACAGTACATTGCTAACAAAGCATCTCAGATATATAATACTATCAAGTAAGTAATCTTAATGTTTGCAGGAAAAAAATTCTTTTTAGTATTTATTGATCAGATACTCAAATTTAATTTATGTTTACTGATTAAGAATTAATCAGAAAAAAATATTTCAATATATGATTTTTTTCTTCAAATGACTCCTTAAATTTGAATTGATCCTTTCAAAAGTTTGTATCCTTATAAGTATTTTATAACAGATATATTAATCCACATATTGGACTCATTTCAACATGAAAAGAGCGTTTAATGTTTAATTGAATGAATATAAATATTAGATAGTAACATATCGATTCATGCTGATTTAAAATGAATTTTACTTTACCTTTATTTTCGGCGTTACATAAAGACTTAATACCATATGCACATTTTTGTTTTAGTTTTTCAAGTTTTTTCGCAAATACTTTCAAAGTTTCAAACATAGATGTTTCTTTGATTAAGATTTAATCAACAGTTTATAGCTTTTTTTTATACTGATATTTCATTTATTTATTTTTTCAGCTAAAATGGAGGGAAAAGCTGTTTTGATTTTTCTTGGATTTGTTTCCTGTGTTTTTGCCGGTTTGTATTTTATATAAAATAAAGAATAATAGTAATGATGATCCGCTTTATAGTCCACAGTTCAAAATGCTGAAACTAATCTCATTTATAACTTAATGCGGACAAAGTGTTTTCATGTGTATAATTTTTATCAAGTATAATATCAGAGGCGAAGCCAGAAAACTGAAAAAACAATAACGGAAACGTGTGAAAAAAAACCCATCCAAAAAAGATCGTCAAAAGTACAGCAAAAACCTAATTAAACACACCTTTTTCGCGATAGAGCTTAACAATAAAGACGCTATTTCTTCGTTAGCCAGCAACTTAAAATTAAAAAAAAATGATTGCAAATATAGATTGAAAATGTAGTTCTCTCTAAGAATGTCAGTGCGACAATTTACTAGGGACAACAGAAGATGACTCAAACAAACTGCATTATTCAGTTTTTTATGTTTAAACGTAATAGTTTATTAAAAGTAAGGTGCCACCATTTTTTCATATTTTTGTGCAACTATTAAGACAAATTCAAGTCATAATATCAATGAAAAGTATTACAAACACTATAAAGGCCTCTTTCTTCCAAAATCTTGACATTTTACACTTCATTTTAACATTTTTAACTATTTTTTATCTTCTTTATTACAGAATATAATTCTGGTAATACAGTCTCATCGGGATGCTTAAGACGTTGTAGATTGACAGGAAGACAAGGTTGTAGAAGATTTTGCCGAAGAATGGTTGACAATTCCCAATTAGACCACATTCTGCCAGGCGGTTCAATAGATCGTGTTATTACAGGCCGTAAAGTAGATAGTATTATTGGAGGAAGTTCATTAGATCGTATTATTCCAGGCGGTTCATTAGATCGTATTACCCTAGGCGGTAAAAGAGATAGTATTATTCGGGGAGGTTCATTAGATCGTATTATTCCAAGTAGTTCATTAGATCGTATTATCCCAGGCGGTTCAGTACATAATCTTATTACAGGCGGTTCAGTTGACCGTGTTATTCGAGGAGATTCAGCACGTCGTATTATCCAAGGCGGTTCATTAGACCGTATTGTATCTGGTGGTTCAGTTGATGGAATTTTCCCAAAAGGCTGTGTCGACACTTGTTTTTCAAGGAATCAATGCAACATCAATGAGGATTGTCAAAACAGAAATGGATGCAATAAATGTGTTCGCATTAATAGCTACACATAATTATGACATGATTAAAGGCCAGAAAATAGTGCAATGTTATTTTAACTTTAACCAAATATTGTGATATTATGACAGTTTTTCTATTTGTAAAGATACTAAAATAAAATATGTATTGATATAGAATTTAAATCTTTTTTGTTAAACTGGAAAAGAAACAAGTAGATGATATCTTAATTTACCAATTTTAGACGAGACTCAAATGGTCAAATGGTCAGTATGTCAGAAAAATCGAAGGTTTCAACGAACATATGTCTTGAACGATCTAGAACAAATTTATGAATTTATATGAAATTGAGGGTCAACTTATATTGATGTTATCCCTTCAAACATTTTATAAACCCAATCAAATTTTGATGATCGCTATAGAATATCTGTGAAACAGAGGCATACCTGTCTTAGCCTCTTCAAAGTTATTTATTTGATTTCAATACACATGTATGCTCTTTATAACTATTTGAACTGAACGTCACTGATGAGTCTTGTGTCGACGAAACGCGCGTCTGGCGTATTAAATTATAATCCTGGTACCTTTGATAACTATTTCCACCACTGAGTCGATGCCACTGCTGGTGTGGGTTTCGTCCCCGAGGGAATCACCACCCCATTAGTCAGCACTTTGGTGTTGACATGAATATGAATTAAATCCGTAATTTTTTTTTAAGGTAGATTCTGTTAATTTGTGACTTCTCTGAATGGTTTGCTTGTTTCGATTTGTCAAACTTCATAAAGGTAAAGAAATTACATCTTTAATAATTAGAAATTCTGTTAAAATGTCCCTTTTTGACATTATGTGGTTAAAAAGGGCATATTAAAGCCGTTTCCATTTTTATGGTTAAAAGTTATGCTGAATTATTTTTTTGACAGGTTTTATGTCTTGTTATTTGTGTTTTTAATTTTAATTCAAATTTTATTAACCATTTGTTAACTCTGAATCGAGAGAGAAATACATTATCGATGAAAAATGTGCAAAATGTTTTGTATCTATGGCACTGGTTGAACGGCATGTACGATGCGTGTGAAATGTGAAGAGGTTTCTACATAAAAGATGGACGAAAGATACCAAAGGGACAGTCAAACTCATAAATCTAAAACAAACTGACAACGCCATGGCTAAAAATGAAAAAGACAAACAGAAAAACAATAGTACACATGACATAACATAGAAAACTAAAGAATAAACAACACGAACCCCACCAAAAACTAGGGGTGATCTCAGGCGCTCCGGAAGGGTAAGCAGATCCTGCTCCACATGTGGCACCTGTCGTGTTGCTTATGTGATTACAAATCCGGTAAAAAGTCTAATTCGGTAGGTCACATTCATGAAAGGGAAGGGGATTGTAGTTACGACGTAAGGAACATATCCGATATCATTTGTGAAACGGTTATTCCATAACGGTCAACCAACTCGTGATGGCGTCCGTAAAATTTACGAAGGGATGATTTCAACTTCACCATTTGGAACTCTTGGTTTAATAGCTTCCTTGTGAGCAGTAACCCTCTATCAAGAAAATTATGATAGGAAATGCAAGCACGGGAATATCGTATCAATTGGGAGATATATACCCCGTATGCAGGTGCTGCTGGAATGTTGCTACTTAGAAATGGAAAGTTCACAATTGGAAAGCTGAAATCATCTCTTTTGTCGTAAAGTTTTGTTTTCAACCGACCCTCATTGTCAATTTCTAGATGTAAGTCAAGATATGAAGCCGACTTAACTGTATCTGTAGTATCCTTTATCTCCAATTCGATGGGATAGATGCGTTCCACATAATCACCAAATTTTGAATTGTTTAGTGAAAGAACGTCATCTATATAGCGGAAAGTAGAGTTAAAGGATATTGCTAACTTCTTATCTTTCTTCCTAAGAAGTTCCTGCATGAAGTCAGCCTCATAATAATAAAGAAACAAGTCGGCAAGTAGAGGGGCACAGTTTGTTCCCATTGGGATGCCGACAGTCTGTTGAAAAACACGTCCTCCGAACGTTACAAATATGTTGTCAATCAAGAAATCAAGCATCTTGATAATATCGGTTTCAGAGAATTTTTTGTTTGAATCAGAGTGATTCTTTACAAAGTATGATTTATCCCTCCCTAAGACAAGATACTTGTATCTACGTTGGCCATTCTTTTTTATAAAGCAAAGTAATACCAACTCTTTCAATTTGTCTTTTAGTTTGGAGTGTGGAATACTTGTGTTAAGAGTAGAAAAGTCAAATGTTTTAATACTGTTACAAGATGAAAGAGAGTTAGATTGTATGTACTCTAAAAGATCTTTGGAATTTTTAAGTATCCACATCTGATTCATGCCACCTCTTGAATAGGCAGTTTCACAATAACTTTGAAGCCCGTCTTTGATTGCTGATAAAATAGATGTTAATAATTTAGAAAGAGGTTTCGTGGAGCACTTGGAAGACCCAGCAATATACCGTTGTTTGTAAGGACACTTATGTAGTTTAGGTATCCAATACAGTGATGGAAGATCCAGTTCTTCATCTTTGGTTGAAATACCAAAGGAACAAAGAACAGACCTTTGATTATCCAGGATTTCCTCTTTGGTAAGTGTCGCGAGGGTATATGTCGAGAAAGTCCATCATAAATATTTCACTAAATCTGTTAAAAAGTACTTAACAATAATAATTGCACCTTATTCATTCCAGTTACTACATATAGGTTCATCGACAGAGTGTTTTAAATATGCAAATTGAGAGTAAACCTATATGCAAGTTTTCAATTGAAAAGATAAAAACTGTGCATCAGTCCATACTGTCTGCAAATGAGGGTTGAATGCAAAAGTCTTTTTGTAATCAAACTATATAATGGCATACAGATACCCGCTTATATAAATTTGACTTTTGAATATTCATTGAAATAAATCTGATAAATCAAATGAGTTTTCGATCCCTTTTAATAGTTAATATTATTAGTTATATAGTGTGCTAGTGGCCTAATACGGTATATATGGGGTCAGTAAATTCCATATGGGGTGAGAGCGAAGTTCGAAAACCCATATGGAACTTACAGACCCCATATATACCGTATTACGTCAGTAGCACACTATGTAACGAATTCATCTTACCGACTATCTTAAAGTGTAAAATTTAGACTAGTGACCTATCAAAATGAGCAAGTTTTCAATACAGTTAGCATTAACAAAATAAAGAAATTTCTTCCGTTGATCCTTCAAAAACAGATGCCAACAATGACAACTTGTTAGACTTAAATGTGTTTTTTGAATTTATTTCACTTTATCATCACTGTCTTCGTCTGTTGAAACCTTCAAGATTTTTTTCTCAGTACTGTTTTGTTTTTCTAAAGGGACGTAACACCACTACTAACCATGTATGAAATAAGCCCCGCCTCCTTATTACCTTTTATGGAATATAAAGGGACGCAACTCCACTACTAACCTAATACTATATATACACGGTTTCCACGAGGACTCTTTTAACCAATCATATTCCTAGAAATGTATAGGAGGTAAGATAAAATATATTATAGGGCATTTAAAAAGCAATATTTTGCAATACTTTAATTGTTAAGGCTGAAATCTTGATAGTTGAAATTATTTAATTAAAATGTCAAAATTAACAATCCAAATTTCAATATTAAAATGATCCTAGTTACTATCAGACATAGTCGTTTTCGTTGTCTATGTTACAGTGTATAACTTGCATTTTTTTCATGCACTTTCCCAATATATTTATTTATTTATATTTAACAAGTATTATCGTTCATATAAATATACAAAGTTGATTTCCATTGCTTTATGGATCTTGTATGAATGATTTCATATATGTTCAAGATTTATGAAAGTCAACAATTTTAACTTATTTGATTGTTTATCAAATAGTTTCCTCAAATAACCATGTCAAATCCAAATAGTTCATCAAAGAATAAACCAGAAACAGATTTTTAGTCTAATGGCCAACATTTTTTCTATGTTTATTTTTAGAAATGAAAATAATTAAAATCATTATATGCAAGTTTGTCCATGTTGTCTATGATTAAACCAATAAAGCATAAACCATCCCACTATGATGAGAAATTCTTAAGTGAAATTCATTCTATCAAAAGCTGTAACTCAAATATGGGAAACTATGCGATGAGTTAGAAATACGAAGACAAAAACAGCATACAAACAAAATATTTAAAATTCATTTTTAAATTATATATAACTATTACATAAAAGCATTAAAAAGATCTACATATAAACATATTAGGGATACCGTTGTGTTTTGTCTGGTAGGGTAAAAAATAATCAGACAATATTTTTTTTTTGAAAACTCTGAAAATGTGTCGCAAAACAATCGCATCATATTGACTTGAGTCCGAATAGCACTATCAGGAGTCACGCCGAATTTAGAAAATAAAATATAAGGTCCGCGTTTCACAACTCTTTAAGTTTATTTCCTACTAAGAAATTAATGGTTTCAATTTCAAACATAGCAATGTCAGTTTGACGAGACTTGTTTGATGATACGGTAAATCAATTTTGTCAATCTTTCTGTTTTCATCATTATTTATATATGTCAAAATTATCTAGGAAGTTGTTTTGCAGCTTGATCATTTGCAATCACGACATTAAAAAGGTACACATTCTACTGTAAAACACCCCTAAAGGTGCAGACTGGAAATTAGAAAGGGATATGATTAAAAAAAATACCACATTACTACATACTCAATATGTGATAATTCTAACAGATAACATAACATAAATTTAGAAATGCTGTCTTACATTTGGAAGTTCCTACACTACATAACCTTCCGAATAGAAAGTAAAATCACAAATATACTGAACTCCGAGGAAAATTCAAAACGGAAGGTCCCTAATCAAATGGCAAAATCAAAAGCTAAAACGAATGAGTAACAACTACCCATCTTATAAATATCAATTTTGACTGACTTAATAAAGAAAGAGATATGTATTTAGAAACTGCAGACAATAGAATAGCTTGACAATTTTTTGATATACCGGTACATAAAACATTTCACATGATGTCAATATATGACAAGCATTAGCCTTTCAAAAAGGGCTAGTCGACTCTTAGCTGATGAAAATGGAAAGTGCTCTCGCTTTGTAGATTAATTCATTTACTAGAATAGCCACGTGCATCAATCAACAAATGTTACCACACACGTGAGGTCACACGTTATGAAGAAGTATATATCATTTAACGTTGTTGTTTACGAAACTCCAGAAGATTCGACTATTTATAGATAAAAGTTACCTGTGTACCAATATCATGAATATGCATGATTAATGACCAGGCAAATCTAATTGCTAAAATCCGATACTCTACGGGATTGAAGGACATTTACTAGGTTTGGATTGTCCTAACCAATCAATAAACTTTGATTATTCACGTCTCGTAATATCTTCCAATCAGGTAGCAAAAAAAATTCACGCACTAACTGTCCATCGTTCAATTCTTAACATCGACTCCTAGGAGTCGATAATAATTGCAGTCCAAGATTTAGTATAATCTAAATAAAATCGAATGGCTAGTCATTGTGCTTTTAAAATAGCAAGACAATGTTAAAACTCTAACTAGCATGTTTCTCTATTGTCATAAAAAAATCATAATATCTAATAAAATTAATAGATTTAACTAACAAAGTCCTTATATTTCAATAAGATAACTTTATCTGTTAATGGAAAATTGTTTTAATGTTAATTAGGCTTAAATTAAAAATTGTTTGCTTTCCCCTCTCTGTGATTAAAGTAAGATAACTCTGGTCAATTTTTCTAACATTCAATCATTATAGGAAGATGATATAGTTCTGTTTTCATTTATAGTCTTTTTCAGAAAAATTCTAATTGTTTTGGGTAATCCCAATTACAATTTTACACTCTAGCATTCGGCATCAGTTAGAAGCTTCTGGAATAAAATGGTGGCTATGGTGTACTGTTTTGTGTTTGTGTTAGGCGTTATTATACTTCTTTCATGTACTAGTATTTGTCTTAAGGGATCAAGTAAGGCAGATAAGTTACATCAGCTTTCTGCTTCATTTGAGTTCTGGCATAATGGTATACACCATACCGATCTTAGAAACAAATGCCTTTACGAGTAGAATAACGAATGCTGTTGGACAGTTTTTGATGCATACCACAACTTGAAACAGTGTATTCTTGACAGCACAATTAATGTTTTTCACCGGCATATTGTACCTCAAATTAAAAGTAGGAAACAAGAGGGTTTTTTTTTAATAATTGCCAGGATATTGCTTTAATAGAGAGCAATTTCATGAATGCTGGGAAGATGCTTTTTCTGTGACATAGTCACTTGTTTCAGAATATTTCCCCCTATATACCTTAATGGTATATTAAGGTATAACAAAGGAAAGTTTTATTCTGTAACGAGTGCCTGTGATCTGTGATTTAGAGCAGTTTGTCTCATCGCTCTAAGAAAGTTAGTGATGATGAAGGCAGATTTAACCTTTGTGGCACCGTTTAAGTCCACAATTACTGTAAAGTCCACAACACCACTAAAGTCCACCCACAACAAATTTCCGCTAAAGTCCACAACGCCGCTAAAGTCCACAAAATGACCTCCGCTAAAGTCCACAAGAAAACGCCGTTAAAGTCCACAATAGTATGTTCCGCTAAAGTCCACAAAAAAGCACCGTTAAAGTCCACACCATTTTTTTATTGTTAAAACATATTATTTGTTATTTTTATCACCTTTAGTACAATACAAAGCATTGGCCTTTCTTCTCGGTAGTATTTTTGTATCAGTTTGATACATGAAAGAAGTACAGTATCTGTATATGATTTTGTTCCATTAATTTTGATCTTTGTATTATGATGATGATGGCCAATTTGGACATCATTTTTAAAAAGTTTTTAAATTCGTTAGGTACTATTACTTCATTCTTTTTTTCAAGTACTTTTTTTTCTCTTATTTTTTTGCATATAATCACTTTTTGACACAATTAATGTACAAAGCAAAGGTGCCTCCTTATCATCTATAAAATTTGCACAGCATTCATTCAGGCAACAATCTGAATTATATTATGAAACAAAAAATACTACTAAGTTTATGAATTCCCAAAGGTCTCCTGTCGCAAAACTTTTAACCAATGTTTTACTTTAACGTTATTAATTTCGCTGTTCGTTATAGAAAACAACGAAAATTAATGTGTTATGATTTTCAGAACGGAAAATGAAGCCAGTATGATACATTCTAAATAAAAAAGAAAATATTTTATGCTGTAAATTATATTTTTATCGATTAGTATAGGATATCGATGCGTTAAATGAGTTTCTACCAAAATGTCACAATAAAACCTGATTTGATAGATATAGGAAGATGTGGTATGAGTGCCAATGAGACAACTCTCCATTCAAGTTAAAATTTATAAAAGTAAACCATTATAGGTCAAGGTACGGCCTTCAACACGGAACCTTGGCTCACACCGAACAGCAAGCTACATGTATAAAGTTCCCCCAAAATTACAAGTGTAAAACCATTCAAACAAGAAAACCAATGCCTTTAAATGGGGCTTAAAAATATACATACACTAGTTGTTTATCTTGGTAAAGTGTTTTAATCACATGTAAAATTACTCACAAGATTAATATGTATAAACTCACAAAACGCTAAATCTGTTCTACAGTAACCAATAAAATTGTATTGAAAAGAACAGAAACATTCGTTGATGTTATATAATTCGTAAAAGTTTCAGCTCAAAACTTCATACTAGTCTTCCATTTAGCCTTTTCAAAATACTAAAAAAAGTATTTTTAAAAGAGAATAAAGAAAGAAAATTTAACTCTGAAATTATTACCGTGAGCTTTGATGTGACTTACATTTTATCAATCATTATGACTATAGGATAGTTCAACAATTGTTGGTGTTCGGGCTCAATGCAAGATGAACGTTCCTATCGCCTTAATTTTTTTATTCTATATCCACACCCTGCCTTTATCCTATATCCACACCCTCCAATGCTCATAGACACATTTTATTAGTTCTGGATTTCTCAACACACAAATACATCGGCAAGTGAATGCAAAAAAAAACAACATTTGACGGCATTTACAGTTGGATTTTCACAAACCATTTGTTGAAAGGCGGAGAATTGTTGTTGTTGTTATTAGTTTTGGTAGGCGACTTACTTATGTAGTTATTGCGCCTTTGCGGAGAATTGTCTGAATATATATTTGTTTATTATGGCACCCTCAACGGAGTTGGGGTGACATGTTGTTATTCTACGTTTCTTTTTTTTCTTATTTTTCTTATTCTTCTTCCACACATTTTGTCCGTCGTGTTTCTCGGAATCCTATGGACCAATGATGATGGAACTTTACTATAATGAGGACCCCCATGTAAAGTTGTGCACCTTGGTATGGAATAGAAATATATTAAATATACTTATGTATAGTAAGACAATGTAAAAGATGCAAACGGGGTTTTATTGCGCTTAAAGCTATCCAGCTGTGAAATATATACCGAAATAGGGAAATATTTAGGACATTTCACGAACAGATCGTGCAGGTGATTTAAAACTAGCATGCAAGATGTTGTTGCAGAAAAATATTCATTTCAACACAATTATTAAAGTTGTATAACGTAGAATAGGTTTTGTCATTCAGTTTCTTCATATTTGTCTTACTTCCTCTATGATGCTCTCTTTATGCGATTCATGTTTACTGTTGAATAATGATACTTTACTTTCATTTTCACTGTAGAGCGATTCATTGGTATTGTATCAGGTCGAGAACTCTAGATTTTCTGACGTCAGAATATATTTGCAAGGTAATTTCCAAAACACAAGGCCAATATGGCCTTGAAAAACTGACCAATCGACTCAATGAACTACAATGCATTGTGGGCTACTACGAGTAAACTACTACTTAAATCACGTGGAATTAGTGGAAAAACAGTCAATTAATATATTGTCTGGGACTCTCATTACCAAAGTTTTTATTCTGCAAATATATTTAATGTAAAATATATAACGTAATCTTCAATTTGCATGCTCAGATTAGAAAAATATTGTTATTGGCTTCACGATTCGACTTTCTTTTTCGCCTTGCAAAAGTAGTTGAACCGGTTTTGTGCATTGTTATGAATTGAACCTGCATTAATTTCACGACATGACACAGTGAATTCTCTTATGGTTGCGGCCTGTTATCTAACTCCCACGTGAATAGATATTTTTCGTATCACACCGTACGGAGTGTGATATGAAAATGTGATATCAAAATTACGTTAATTTGATTGGTTTATCTCGTAAATTTCCAATATTTTCATTGGCCGTTGATCAGGTCATTATTCACTGGAAAAGGTCATGCCGGGACTACTTTTTTTCTTGACAACTGATTGTTTACTTCCGGTTTTAGCGATTTTCGTCTGCTTTATTGTTTTTTACTGTTCAACCGCATTTTTCGTTCATTCTGTATTCTGTAAACTGCCATGCTCTCTCCAATCTCCGGCGCAGAGATCACATATCCGTTCCGTTCAATACTTTGTAACACTACACTCATATTAAGTGCAGTATTGCGGAGCATGTATGGAACGGATATGAACTCTGCGCCGGAGATTGTGCTCTCTCGTCTTTCATTGATAAAATTATAAGAGATCAGTCCGCGCATACTTATCAACTGACAGATGACGCCCGTAGCAACAACTCTCGCCACGAAAATGATCATAAAAACATTTGTTTTTTACCATACGTTTTACAGCTTGTCATGATTCAATATCGTTTGAATTAAACTGAGTCATCTCATTTTTAAATATTTAAAATCAGCCTTGAGCGAATAAAATAAAACCATATTAGTTCAAAAAGTATACAGATCAGTACGCGTTGCAAAGAAAAACGGCCGTAGCAACACAACTCGCAACAAATAGGCCACGCACATATGACTTTTTGCCATAAGAGAAATAGGTTTAACAACTTGTGAGAATTAGATATCGCTTGATATCAACTCTCGTTATTTAATTTCAATAATAATAAACTCGCCATAGGCTCGTTTATTATTATTGAAATTAAATAACTCGAGTTGATATCAATCGATATCTAATTCTCACTCGTTATGAAACCTATAAATATTCAGTATGCTAAAAAGAAGTGTTATGAAAGCGGCAGGGGCGGGTCCAGCCATTTTAAAAAGGGGGGTCCTAACCCTGGACAAAAGGGGAGGGAGTTCAAACTACATGTCCTCGTCCAAAAAAAAGGGGTCCATCCCACGGAACCCCCGCCCCCTGGATCCGCCACTGAGCGGGTACGGTATATAGCTCAATACATTTTTTTTATAGTTTCATCCATCGATAATATCCGTTTGTTGCTAATTTTATCACCAGAGGTTTTTTTATCGTTCGGCTGCTGTCCTGTTGACATATGTAAAATATCTCCAATATTAAAAGTCTCTGGATCATAGTGGGTGCCATATTACCTATTATATTTTTTTTCTAAAACGTTCTTTGTATATAGAAATAAGAAGATGAGGTATGAGTGCCAAATAAAACATCTTTCCAACAAAGACATAATTTAGTAAAGTAAGCAGTCATAGGTCCAATGCTGAAAAGTAAGCTATTAATGACCCCAAAATTACTTGTGTAAAACAATCCAAACAATCCAAACAAAAAAAAACCGGCCCAATTAATATATAAAAGGACAAGAAATCTATCCCATCAAAAAAAAATATATTGTATAGGAGCCTGTATTTCAGTGGTTGTCGTTTGTTTATGTGTTACATATTTGTTTTTCGTTCATTTTTTTTTATATAATTAAGGCCGTTAGTTTTCTCGTTTGAATTGTTTTACATTGTCATATCGGGGACTTTTATAGCTGACTATGCGGTATGGGCTTTGCTCATTGTTGAAGACCGTACGGTGATCTATAAATGTTAATTTCTGTGTCATTTTGGTCTCTTGTGGACAGCTGTCTCATTGGCAATCATACCACATCTTCTTTTTTATTATAGATCCAACGCTGCAATTTTCACAAAATATATCAAATTGTCCACCTTGTCGCACATACATATGGATAAAAATCCTTACAGCTTATTTCCTAATGCACGTGGAGCAAAACTTTAGTTAGCTTGCTTGCTTTGTTTGTATATTGTACAAAATATAAAATATACAAGTTAAATTATGCCTATATATATATATTGTTTAAAGATGTCAATCTTATTTTCAAAGCTTGTATAAACAACTATACAAACAAAGCAAGCAAACCAACCAAAGTTTTACTTTGCCGGTTTAAGAAATCAGCTGTAATAATTTTATTCAGTTTGGCAAATGTCCGAGCCCGTTAAAAAACGAACAAACTGAAACTACAGTTGCTGACTTCACTACCTTAAAAAAAAGGGAACAGTTTGGAAGTCCCATATACTGAAATGTGACCAACAAAAATACTTATAGATTTTGTTAACACTGCCATGTATGTAAATATTTCTTCGCCTTTTTTACGAACACAAAATTCAAGGATCCCACATTTGCCTTTAATTATCTATACGAACATTGTTGTACTCTTGAATATCAGCACCGGCTGTTATCGACGGCTTACTTTACACCAGTAAGTTTGTCTCATGAGTAATTGTGTGTTTTCGCTGTTGTTTCGTTGCTTCTGGTAGACAAATACATGAAATCTCTGTGCCATCACCAAACATGTTAATGGCTATATATCGGGTAATTCAAACCCTTTTTTCTTCGCATAGAAACAACTCTTCGTTAATCTGAGCATGTAAGTAATACTTTATATCACGAACTATAAATGAGGATACACAAAATGAAAAACTAAGCGAAATTGTGAATCACGCATTGCACGAAAAAATGTGTTGTATTTCAGTAAATAACACGTGTTCTTGGTTGATTGTAAACACGTAGTAGTCCATCATGCATTGTGACTCATTTAGTGGATTGGTCAAAAACCTAGGTAAAAATAAATTGCGTCACATGTAAATAAACAATTACATGTGCGAGAACATAAGTATGCTAATTTATGCATTTCTATATAAGGTAGTGGTCCCGACCTGTGTATATGCGGTGCATTTTCACTATATAAACTTTAAATTTTTGTTACCTATTAAAGCCTTAATTTATCCGACTTGCTTAAACCATAGATAAAGTAAGAGAAGGATTTGATGAGGTTTAACTTGCGGAGGAAAGTTTGATTTAACACGACATGTATAATAAATTCAATAGACATAACATTTTTTTCAAATATAATCCATTTCCATCACTCTTCGTCACAAATTACGGACATCTTGGTATAGATTGAACCGTTGGTTTTCAATTTGAAAGGTTTTACACTGGGACCTTTTATAACTTGCTGTTCGGTGTGAGCCAAGACTCCATGTTGAAGACCGTATTTTGATCTATAATTGTTCTACTTTTATAAATTGTGACTCGGATGGAGAGTAGTCTCATTGTCACATATGACATCTTCTTATATCCCAGTATCTAAGGCTCAAACCGAAACGGAACGGGATAAAAAAAACACATTACTTTTCTAATATATTAATAATGGCCTTAATATGAGTGTTGTCAAATCGTACAATTTTGCCTAGCCGGTTACTCAGATAATCGTTCGACCGATTAACCGGTTAATCGGTAGTTTTAGTTCATGTTTGAGAGCCTTACCTATAGTACACTACAAATGTTCGTTTTCAGAATACGATGAATTAAAAAAAATATATAGAATGGAAATGGGAAAATGTCAGAGAGACAACAACCAAACCAAAGAGCAAATAACAGCCACCAATGAGTCTTCAATGACGTTTGTCCTTTACACATTATACATGTTATACGGATTAATTGTCTGTGAGGAATACTGGTGAAGATTAAATTTTAGTAATCCAATACCACCGTATATGCTATGGCGTTTGTAATATCTTCATATTGAAAAAAAAAAAAAAAACCCTTCTTGATCTCCGACTCGTCGAATTATAATGATTCTTTCTCTTTCTCTTGATGTCTCAGAAAATAATGTGGGGTGTTTCAATTTGAAATTATTAAGCCAATTGCATCAAGTATACATTAATTACATTCACCTTGATTTTAGTAGATTTTTTTTAGTTGACATTTCGTTTTCAGTATGACAAAGCCTTGCACATTCAGATGTAGGTCTACGCAATATTAGATCAAAAATACACCAGCAATTATTTTTTTATTCAACCATCTTTTTTGAAAATTTTAAGTTTCATTATAAACTAAATTATATAATGCACCAACTCCTGCCAATTAAACACTCATTCTTATATTTCTTCCAATAAAATATTGTAATTTAAATGTTCACTCCCCCCCCCCTAAAATCATGTTGTCCCCTGGTTTTTTTTGAAAACTAAATCATTCAAATAATATCCAAATTAATTAAACAGACGTCCGATTCTCACATATATGATATATTATATAATAAACGTGTCCCTAATTTGTCTTTTTATATTATAACTATAGCATGTAATAAAATTTTGCAAATTTTATGAGAAAAAAATTGTCCCCAGGGGGGAGTTCCCTCCTATTACCACTGGTTTTTGCATGAACCCCCTGAGGGGTTCATGCTTATATATTGGCGAGTTTTGGATGTGTCTATGGGCCACTCGATATCTCTCGGCTGGAAGTCAGAATTAAATTTTCGGAACGTCTAGAAAGTTTTCGGTCATTTATACAGGTCTTAACAGGTTGTTTGTTATCTACGTCTTTGATATGGTCCCTTGATGACCCTTGACGACGCAATTATATTTGTTTTAAAACGACCACTGTACACTGTGTGTATCTGGGTCAATTATAACGTGGTATTGTCTGTTGTCTCGATAACATGTAAACTATTTATACAATCATACTTTTCTAGTATCAGTGACTTGAAAAACGACTAACCAAAGACAAATTACGACAACCCAAATGTTAAATCTATATGACTGTATATAAGCACACATGTTCTCTAAATGACAATCAGTAAAAGCTATTGTCTATAGTTATTCCGATCCCTTCTTAACCTCGCATTATATCTAAAGACGACAAAACAACAAACATCATAATATAGCATAGTGGTATATATATTTATTATCTAGACTAATAAAAACAAGCTATACTACTTCCATTATATAATTGCTAAAACTACATGACAACATGTAAAAAATGTAACAATATAATCAATAAATGTATCTATGTTTTGGCTTTCTCGGGGGCTACTCACTTTATAAAAAATCTACTTAATCTAAACAATAATTTGAAACATTATTCTAAAAATAAACTATTAACTATAGGATGCGGTGGATACCTGCAACATTGTTTCGGCTGCGGTGGATACCAGCAGCGGGTTTTTCGGCTGCGGTGGATACCAGCAGCGGGGTTTCGGCTGCGGTGGATACCAGCAGCGGGGTATCGGCTGCGGTGGATACCAGCAGCACGATATGCAAAATAATCCCATGCTTACTTATACAATAATAATTGGAACTGATAATTAAGAATATATACTATACTGATGTATAATTGACTTGGGGGTAAAAAATAATTTCCCCGAAATTAACATGGCCAATAGTAAGTAGCCCCAATATATAATACATATATATGTGAATACACTTTTAAAGAGGTAAAGGTGAGGGCGGGTGGGAAACAAAATTAAAATATGCTACGATGAACTGGCAGCTTAAAACGAGCTTATTAATACTTTACTTATATCTCCTATCTGATTGGCTAACCAATCTTCTAAAATTATCTCAGTTCTCTCAGTAATTTCTAAAAATATCTCGGTTCTCTCATTAATTTCTAAAAATATCTCTCTCTGGTTTCTCAATTTGTATTCTATTAATATCCCACCTGACATAGGCAGGAATTATTTATCGTATAAACTACAATTTAAATCTTTAAATTACCATTTATACAATCATACTTTTCTAGTATCAGTGACTTGAAAAACGACTAACCAAAGACAAATTACGACAACCCAAATGTTAAATCTATATGACTGTATATAAGCACACATGTTCTCTAAATGACAATCAGTAAAAGCTATTGTCTATAGTTATTCCGATCCCTTCTTAACCTCGCATTATATCTAAAGACGACAAAACAACAAACATCATAATATAGCATAGTGGTATATATATTTATTATCTAGACTAATAAAAACAAGCTATACTACTTCCATTATATAATTGCTAAAACTACATGACAACATGTAAAAAATGTAACAATATAATCAATAAATGTATCTATGTTTTGGCTTTCTCGGGGGCTACTCACTTTATAAAAAATCTACTTAATCTAAACAATAATTTGAAACATTATTCTAAAAATAAACTATTAACTATAGGATGCGGTGGATACCTGCAACATTGTTTCGGCTGCGGTGGATACCAGCAGCGGGTTTTTCGGCTGCGGTGGATACCAGCAGCGGGGTTTCGGCTGCGGTGGATACCAGCAGCGGGGTATCGGCTGCGGTGGATACCAGCAGCACGATATGCAAAATAATCCCATGCTTACTTATACAATAATAATTGGAACTGATAATTAAGAATATATACTATACTGATGTATAATTGACTTGGGGGTAAAAAATAATTTCCCCGAAATTAACATGGCCAAATTAAGCGAATTTAATACCATTAAATGAGTGAAAGCCCCCAAGATAGATACATCATTTATTGCGATTTAATATTATTTTTTTTTTATTTTTTTTATTTAGTTATGTAATCTAACCTAAATTTATTAAAATATGGAATTAAAATGGTCTCCATGTTTTTGGGTTTTTTGGGTTGTTTTTTTTTACCACTCAAATGTCACATAATGTTACAAAAAACAAAAACAAAAATTACATGTGTGTAAAACTACAAAAAAAGAAACAATAATAATCTCTCTGAAGCTTTAAACTACAACAAATGAACTAGTTATGAAAACACATATCATGCTGAGCTCTTTTCAATACTTTGGCATCAGTTCGTATGTATCGTATGTAACAGTCTGATGACCACCTGCCTAATGTTTGAATTATATGATCCTCGACACCACATGCTGCTGCGGATGTAGCTGCTCCTATACGAAAGGAGTGACCACAAAACTTAACAGTATTATAGCCAAGTATGTCTAATAGTTGTCTCAATGAAGAAATAAATGTTTCCCTGCTTAACGGCGATGATTGAAATTCATCCTCGACAAAAAGTGGAGATTTTGGTAAAGCGCCATTGTTATATCTTATAGACAGATACTTATTCATTGTATCCACTGGTTTAAATGTGTCATTTTCATAAATAGTAATATTCACGCCTTGACGAAAGGGATCACGCTTAGATGATCGCAGGCGAAAAATGAAAAACTGTTTCGTCGGATCCACAGTGATATCTTGCAAAAGTACTGTACATGAATTATCATTATAAGACCGACAGGTAAATTCTCCACACCTAAGAAAACCAAAAAATGCCATTTTAAAAGCACACTGAAACATGAGGTCTAGCACTGGTGAAAATATTCCTTTCGATAATAAAGCACAAAGCTTATTCAAAATTGATGATGTAATTGGCAATCTTTCTTGAACAACATTGTTCTGAGATTTTTTAATACCCCGAAGAATAACTGGTAATCTGATAGCATTCGCCATAGGATCATATCCTAAAAATCTTATATAATAATGACGTACTCCGGCAAGATAGAGTTTAATAGTCTGGTGTTTCAGATTAAGTGCTTTTTGACAATAAGTTACGAAATAGACTAGAAGATCTTCTTTTACATAAGGAAGATTAACTTCGGAGCACGGTTGACCATTCATGACCAGGAAAGTTCTGAAACATTTAAAAGCGGATTTATATGTCAATCTAGTGCTTTCGCTCAAAGACGCATCCCATAATTCGTCTATCTTTAAATTCAAACCATCATCAGCTCTGAGGGATGCAGACAAGGAGTTGGTATCGCGTTTGCATGTGGTGCCAAGGCTCTGAACTTCATCATCTGGTAACGAGAAAGAGAATCAGCTATACAGTTTTTTATACCAGGAATGTGTTTGGCATGCACTACAAAATTATTAATTGCTGAATGATAAGTGAGCTTTCTCATTAACTTCATCAAGCTTTGAATCTTAGATCTACCCTTTTTAATAATATCAACAGTAGCTAAATTGTCACAATTGAATAATATACGTTTCCTTTTCCATCTATCTCCCCACAGTACGCATGCCATTACAATGGGATACAATTCAAAAAACGCCATAGATGTTTGCTCACAAGACAATAGTTCATAAGGAAAGTCACCTTGAAACCATTCATTTTGATAAAAACCTCCAAATGAGGAAGGTGTAGCATCAGTAAACAAGTGAATGTCCGCAGCATTCGTTATATTATCATTTAAAAAGAAGGAAACACCATTCCAATCTTTTAAAAATTTTGACCACATAACAAGATCAGGTTTACAACTTTTTAAGTGCACATGGTGATGCAACTTTTTAACAGTAGTAGACAGTTTAATTAAGTGTGAAACAAATGATCTACCTGGCACTATAACTCTGCACGCAAAATTTAAATGCCCTAGTAAACTTAATAACTCTCTTTTAGTGCACGAATTGCGCTTACTGAAATATTCTATAATTTCTTGAATTCGTAAAACCTTTTCTAAAGGGAGATAAGCCTCCATATTAATAGTATCTAAAAATATCCCTAAATATTCTAACTTATGACATGGTCCTTCAGTTTTCTTAAATGAAAGTGGCACACCTAATGACTTAAAAATATCTAAAAAAGTATTCATAGTTTGTTGAGCATTGTCTTGTTCTGGTACAATAACTAGAAAATCATCTAACAAATGTAAAATGTGCTCTATATTGTAATTGTTCTGAGCAATCCAACAAATTGCTTGTGAAAGAGTGTCAAAGATTTTTGGGCTAGACCTGCACCCAAACACCAATTTATTAAAAAAGTAATATCTGTCATCCCATTTGATTCCATGAAACGGCCATAACATTGGCGACAGGGGCATAACCTTGAAGGCGTCGGCTATATCGGTTTTTAAAAGCCAAGATTTAAAACCTAGGCTTTTGATAGTTCTGATAGCATCATCAATTGAAACATATTGCAAAGAAAATTCATCTTTATCGATAAGTTCGTTTAAACTAGGATTTTTTGGATCCTCATGAGGCGCTGACAAGTCTACGATCAAACGCTTCTTTTTATTGTATTTACCTTCTGCCACACCGATAGGGTTAATGCGGTAATGTGTAAATGGAATGAAATCAAATGGTCCTTCTAAATAGCCCTTTTCTACCTCCGTTTCTATTAATTTTAAAACGTGTGTTGGTTGAGATAACGCTGATCTTAAGTTTTTGCACTCAATAGACTTAGATGGTAATGTTGTAATACCTGTGGAAAAACCTTGACTTAACCCAGAAACTAGGTAATTCTTAAATTCCTTATTTGGATGATTTTCTAATTCATGAACTAAATTACTAATCACAATGGGTGTTGATACTCCTAAACTTAGGGAAACTTGATCGTTTACATTCTTCTCTGCATATTGGACCCGATTTTGTTGGGTCCTAGTGCCTCGTTTTTTGAACTCGTACAGACTGTTTTAGGGTGCTCTCCATTACAACTTAGACAAATATGTAAATTTCTACAATGAGGTCTAAAACAACCTGTTTTCCCGTTGAAATTATTACAGATTTCCTTTCCTCCATGGTAAGAACGCTCCCTGCCGTGTATGTCTTGATCTGACCTGTATGACCCTGTCGTATTCCTGTTGCTATTGTTTGACTGATTACAATAACTACTTGAGTGAAAAGTGCTACCGCAAATGCTACATGTGTTAGGTTTAATGTTCGCAAAAATATTGCAAAATAAAGTGTTATTTCTTATAGACCAGTCAACAGGAATATTGTTATGTCTTAAATGAGCTGCCGCATCAGCAGAAAACCGTTTATGGTACTCGTAAAATCCCTTACCCGGATACCTGGTGGCCATATCAACCAAATCACGTTCATAAAGATCCAGCTCACTCCTACGATGAGGAAATGTTGTACACATAATGTTCTTATAAATACCAAAAGCCTGAATAAATTCGCCCAGAGACAATGATCTTGAACTCCTAGGGTCAGATTTATTGTTTTTGTCTTCACTCAAGCTTAACTCGTGTGTTCCTGAACCAGAATAGTATGGAATCAGTAAAGATGTTAGATTAATATCCATACCTGATATAATATTCTTTCGTAACTGGGGTGAAATTGTTTCCACAAACGGTAGAGTTTCTGCAGAATAGCCGTGTGCTGTTCTCACCATGTTGCCTGAATTTCCCATATTTAAAAGCTGTTCCTCGCTTCCTGCGGCTGCGTTCGGTGCAGTTCGTGTATTTTGTAATGCATTGTATGCGGACTGTAAATTGAAATTTGACCAAGATTGACCTGAATTTGTAGAAGTATGATTGATGATATTGGATGCACTATCCACCGGAGCAGAGACATTTGCATTTGGTGTTTCTGCGATTCTACTAATACTGGTAGTTTCATTTCTGGCTTGAAGTAATAAATTAACTTTTCCTGTTAAGCCGGAAACATTCTGTTGTAGGGATTGTACAGTCGATGATAATTTTGATACAATTCCAATCAAAACACGATTGTCGTTACTGGGCGTGTTTTCATTATTGTTAGTGTTTGGTGCATCCTGGGATCGCGGATCCCCATCTACACGTGCGTTTTGTTGTGGCAATGCATGATGGTATACCGCACTACCATTTAAGGGTTCCTCACCACGTGTGTGACTGTCTTCGCCTCGTGCTTCCTCTCCACGTGCGTTTGTTGTGTTTGATGTATTACTATCGGAATTTTCGTATCGTTTCAAAATTCGTACCAATGTCAAACGTTTTGCATTTATAGGAAAAGCGATATTCTTTCTTTCTAACTCTGCTTTTAGTCTAGCAATTGTCCAATTTTCAAGTAATGTAGGATTATAGACTGCGTTATTGTTTTTCTTTTTCCTAATCGGACCCATTGCGTCCGTGCATGTGTATATATAAATGTAATGTCAAATGCAATATAGGTGAATAAATAAATAAACAGACCTCAGATCTATGAATAATAAAACTCCAAAACAAATATAAAATAGAGCATATATCGTATGAATGAAGACTTCTCGCTGTACAAACACGTGGATTGTTCAAAGTTTATTCCATGCTCCTTTTCCTGATATATTTTATCACACGGGATAACTTATTTGAGTTCATATAAAGTCTGAATAATCCAACACTTAAAGTTTATGCACAGCAGTTTAAATACTGAAACAACTATTTTGTAATAATAACTTTTTGTAAAAACAAAATTAAAATATGCTACGATGAACTGGCAGCTTAAAACGAGCTTATTAATACTTTACTTATATCTCCTATCTGATTGGCTAACCAATCTTCTAAAATTATCTCAGTTCTCTCAGTAATTTCTAAAAATATCTCGGTTCTCTCATTAATTTCTAAAAATATCTCTCTCTGGTTTCTCAATTTGTATTCTATTAATATCCCACCTGACATAGGCAGGAATTATTTATCGTATAAACTACAATTTAAATCTTTAAATTACCAATTATGATGAAGATTTAACCACAGAATACTGTGTATTTCATCATAGACCTACGGGAGAGAACATTCCGGTTAAAATATTAATATTAGATCGGAAAACAGAAAGATAATATTCTTATCAAAAGTATTTAATTCAATCGAAATCAAAGAAATATATACAAAATATAACTGTATTTGTGTTTCTGAAGAAACTAACAATGATTGAAATCAGAATATTTTGCAATTAAGAAATAAGTTTTTTATATAACAAGATACTCTGACTGTTTTGGTATTTTTAAATATTCATTTGTAAAGGAAGCATAAAAATTAAATCTAAATAAATTCTTGCATCCTACAAAAAAAATTGTTTATAAATCAATAATCATTATATATTTACGTTAATTATTTCATACCATTTAGTATTTAGGTTTTATGAGTAATTATTATTTATTTATTTGTATTTGAATATATATCCATAAAACAGAAAGTAAGATAAATTTATTAAATATTAAAATTAAAAACGGTCGTGAATAAAAATACTTGTGTGTTTTTAATTCCTTAAAGCTTGATTTTAAATCCGTGCAGCTCACAACAACCATAAAAATAATTTACCATAATCACAACAAACTTTAATTACAACCATAATGTTGATTATTTTATACAGTTTTAGTATGGATTTAGAAGTCTTTGCTTATATTTTGTATAGTAATATATTCACATAGTGGAATGTTAGAATTTAAAAATAGATTCATCCGATTAAAAAACTGTCCATCCGTATAAAATACTTGACGTTCGTGTTTATTGATATTATATATATATATTCAATAGAATTTGAAAAAAAAATACTAACAGGAACGTTACTTTATTATAAAAGTTTTGTTTGTTTTAATAGTTTAACCTTATAGCATCTACATACATGTAGTTATACTATGGTACGGTTTTGAAAATTGTATTCATTGTGTTGACCAACTACTAGTATCCTTCACGTCTTGATTCATTCACATTATAGATCACATTTCAAAAGCATACTATCGGTTTGCGTTCTGCGTTTGTAGACTTAACTCGTGTCTGGCGTACATCATTTTAATTATGGTATCTTTTTATATATACATACCTTTTTATATAAATTGGTTATTTTGATAGTGTGTACAGGTATTCATAAACTTCTGAATTCAGAAATTCTTCGGCAAAACTAAGTTTCCCTGTAGAATGTTTGAATTGATTTAAGTAAAATCAGGAAATCCTTAAAATTTGAGATGTTTTATGAGACCAAAATAAGTCTTTTCATAAGAGGTCCCAATCAATTGCATGCCACAGGTTTCACGGCATACAACATCTACCATGAGTAAATACAGCTTCAAATACGAGTTGAAAATATTATAAAGGCATTCATGTAGGAAACAAAATATTAAGATATCATGATAGATAAAATAAATGCATCCAGAATTCCAGATTATAAAGCAAACTGAGTGCATAAATTTATATTGCGATAGGTTTGTGCAATTTGCATAATTCATCCGGTTAGTAGAAATTAGGATTTGCCAAAGGGTTATAATCGGAAAAAATATGTACATTCCCAAGTAATAAATAAAATAGTCGAGCTTTAAAATAACTTTTCAAATAGAAGCTGTAAATATAAACTTTCAACTGGATTTTTCTATTCACAGTCAATTATTTCAATTCAAAAGCAAACACAAATTCAGCAACAATCTTTTGGTGACCCGGCAGTCAGCGGTCTTAGGTTCATGTATTGCTTTTCTTTTTTTAAAGAAAGAAACTTGTTTTTTTACCTGTGGAAACGTTTACAAGACCAAGAGTTATTTTCACATTATGTTAAGAGCATCATTTCCTGAATGCATTAGTACAAAAAAATAGTTGGAAAGGCGGCCAGGTTTGAAAATTCAAGCCCATCCAAGGTAAGAATTTATAGAAAAATACTTATTGGTGTTCTATCCTGTTATAGACTTTTCTTACACTTTTGAGAATATTTTTAAGTGTGCACCACAACATTAAGTGTGTTTTTATATCATCTTTTTAAAAATTATATGTCACAGGAAATACACTTACATTTAATGTGATAAAAAGGACAAAAACTATCGCGTAATTCCTTTCTGTTACGTTCTGTCATGTTACCTGATAAAAAGTAACAGCATAACCATCATCAGTAACAGGAAGGATGTTCAAGACAATTTCACTGAAGAATCGAAAAGTTAATTTACTATATGCCAACCATTTCATTTAATATAAGTTATCACCACCATATCAAATAAATTTCAAAATAATATACAGTATATTGAATAAAAAAATAGGTTATTTGCTTTTGATAACAGCAGAGAACATTGTGCAATTCTAGTATAGTAAATAGTAACAGAAAGGAATTTATTTTAGCATTTTTCATTACCTAGGCAGATTTGTCATCTTGCAAATACAGTTTCAAAAGAGAAATGACATTGTTTGCTGTTATCTTCCAATTGTGACCAATCTAAAATGATGTATTTTTCTTAAACTTTAAAATAAAGCAGAAAAATCCTTTCTGTTACCAACTCTGTCCTGTTACCGTTGTCCTGTTACTCAAGATTCTTTCATGTTACCGACAGTTCTGACTATATTTAAGTATATTTCTAAACCTTTTGTATTGCAAATGATAAAATCAATAATTGGCATTTGATAAACTATTGCAGGATATAATAGTAAACCACAAATAGTGTCTTAAACTTATTCCTTATTCCCATTAGAAACTTTTAAAAATTGATTCACTTTGGTAACAGGAAAGAACTGGATTTTTTTTGTGTACCATTTTTAAAATTGCCATTGTTTCCTTATTAAACAATTGTTTAAATTACAGACAACAGTTCCTAGATCCCCAATTTGTGTTCTTCGATTTGTGCTATTAAAATACTGGGTCTAAAGATTTTGTTTTTTGTTTTTCTTATTGCCAAAAATTAGATTTTTTCAGATATTGTCTCATATACAATTGATTTTGCAGTAGCATATTGTAATATCAGGTTTGACGACTTTCAGAGTGTGAGTGACAGGAGCATTGCTCATGACTCCTCCTCCTACATTAATGTTTTCAATGCTTGCTTGAAACCCACTAATATCACCCTGTATAACCCCGATACAGATGAAACCGGACGTTGACGCGTTCGAATCGAACAAACCGTGTAACACTGAGTTCAGACTGTAATGAATTAATACTCTTAAAGAAAATCCAATATCTATTCTTCGGATATTTTACTTCAATATATTCTTTGCCATGATACTCATTAGTTACTAAAAGTTTTTATTAAATGTGTGACATTTTTATATACAAATATAAAAAAAACGCACGACGATATCAATGATAAAGCGTGCTTGGTATTTTTAAATATTCAAAACTTAATGTTTCTCGTTCCTCATAGTTTTTAAAACATACATTTTTGAAAAATTCATAGCATAAATTAACAAACTTATAAAGATCGTTTGTTTATGTTGTATCTAGAAACAAAAAAAACACGTTTTGAAGTGTCTTTATTTTCATGTTGTGTACGCTTCGTTGTCGTGACACCTTTTTATACTGTACGATTCGTTGACACAATATTGCGTTTGTCAATGAATTTTGCATGTATTAAATTATGCTTTGGTATAATTATAACCAATATGCATGTTTGAAAATAATAATTTCCCATCATAACATGCAGCCAGCAACCCATAAAATCCGTTATATTGTTGAAACACTCTTGGAGGAAATTTGTACATGTAAAAACATCCTTCTGTATACGAAAGTGTAAATTGGTAGGAATAGTTATCAAAGGTAGGAAAATACAATATATCGATAGATGCAAATATGGCTAAGCATACAGATACACACGTCCGATTTCCAATTTGATAGCATTTTTGAAAGTTTTTACCATACGACATTTAATGTACCGTAACAGTTAGGTGGTGGGTTGGGTGCCCGCTAACATGTTTAATCCCGCCATATTCTGTATGTGCCTGTCCAAAGCCAAGAGCGTGTAATTCAGTGGTTATATATATTTTTTTGTTCACTGTTTTGTGCATAAATTGGGCCGGTAGTTTGCTTTACATTTGTCATTTCAGTGTGTTTTATAGCTGACTATGCGGTATGGGCTTTGATCATTGTTGAAGGCTGTACGGTGATCTATAGTTGTTCATTTTTGTTTCGTTTGGTCTCTTGCGAAGAGTTGTTTCAATACTACATTTTTTTTTATAGACCGCATTTCAAAACAATCAATGGATTATAGTTTTAACCTTATGGCCTGAATCTCTGAGGCGGGTCCTAGGGGTCATAGATTACAATAGAGTTACATTAAGGCTTAAGAATATGTGTATACAATAAACATGTAACTAATAGCCATCAATAGTAATACAGTTACTTTTATGTGAAGATATAAAGATGAAGAGATAATTCTTAAGTATAACTGGTTTGCTTTTTCAATTATGTTTTTTTTGTTTGTTTAATTTTTAAGGTATGAAGATTATGCTTTATTTCCTCGAATATTACAGTCTTTCTACTGTGGTGCCAAAATCTAAATGATTGGTAATTCTGGTTATTATAAGCACCTTAAAGTCTATACTCACCCATATGCATTTCATTCAAATTTTTACTTATTTCGGAGAAGACCAAAGGGACCATATTTATATTCCCCAGTTACCCTTGGCGTCATGGGTAAATATTGCAGATGAGCAAAGCATCAATCATCAACCTAACCTTATACATTTGCTGTGTTTCTTCTTTCATGTCTTAATAGTTATCAATAAAAAAAGAAACGTTTCGCAGTTGGTACTGAACAATTTCTGGACCTTTTTATTTGTTTATGACACGCGTACGTAATGGCTGATTGTTAGTTGCTTAACGTGCACTTGCAAATATGTCATGCATGTTCAGGATATGCGCAGAGTAGCAACACATACTACATGTAGGTCCTGGAAGGAGGCCCTCCGGAATTACGTTAGGGAAGTTTGGACTGCCACTGGATAAAATGAGGTATATTGAATAAGGACACAAATGTTGCCTTTCAACAGGTCATTTATGGACTCTCATAAAGTTTTTGCAGGGGTTCGTACAGTGTAGTTAGCGTAGTACTCTCTTTACACAAGACATTGGATCTTATATTCCCATTCGGACTGGAATTGACTGCGTACTTTTATATCCCTCACAACTAAACGGGTGGCCAACTTCGGTCTGGTTTTACTGCCGGTCGGAAAAAACCAAAGTGACCATATCTAATAGTATATTTCCCAGTCATCCTTATTCTTTCATGAATAAAAACAATTTGGATACAATATAGAAAGATATGCTGTACCGGTTAATCACTTAACATTATTACAATATATACACACTTATGAGAACTCATAATACCGTACATCCTCTGATTCTGAATTCCATAAAACCGGCTGGAATTTGATAATGTTCATGAATTCGATAAAAACCGGATAGAATTTGATAAGGTTCTTGAATTCTATAAAAACCGACTGAAATTTTATAATTTTCCTGAATTCTATAAAAACTGGCTTGAATTTGATTTATTATTAACTGAAATTTTTTCAGGATTTAAGAATGTTATGTTAAATATTAACGTTTTAGAATTTTAACCTTCTACAGAAAAGCTCAAACTATTCTTTTTATTAAACGATGTATAAATGAACACTTTGTGAGCTATAATACAAAATGGGACAGAAAATTTTCATTAAAGTTTCTAAGAGGATCACTAGTTTCAATTAATTAGTTTTTATAGCTGCAACAGTGAAAATGCCGTAAAAGGGAAAAGTAAGTATGAATTTTGATGCCTCTCGTATCCAAGCAGACGGGTTGTTTAGTACTTTATATTTTGAGTCATTAAAGCATTTATTATGCAATTGAAACACCTTGCTGAATAGATGATGTAGATATTGATAATTTTGTCATTTAGTTTGAAATATTGTCTCAACCTGTCTGATGTACTTTGAAGAAAGTCAGTGACATATACAAAAATTTACTATCATTTTTAAATCATTTCTTGTTGTTTAATATCTTTTTAATATGTATATTTAGCAACTTTCTTATCAATATTTATCAAGCCATGTTTTAACTGTTTCAATTAACATATAAAACAGTTTACACAGGTAACCGTGCAAATTAATTCAAATGATAATACTCCTGAATTCTATAAAAACCGGCTTGAATTTGATTATGTTCCTAAATTCTTTAAAAATCAGCTTAAATTTAATAATGGTTCTGAATTTATTAAAAACTTGTTGGAATTTGAAAATGTACCAGAATTCTATTTAAAAAAAAACGGCTGGAATTTGATGATGTTCATGAATTCTACAAACACCTGCTGGAATTTGATCATTTACCCGAATTTTATAAAAACCGGCTGGAATTTTATAATGTTTCTAAATTCCATAACTATCGGCTAAAATTTGATAATGGTTCTGAATTCTATATAAAAACAACGGCTGGAATTTGAAAATGTTCCTGAACTCTATAAAACTGGCAGAAATCTGAAAAGTTTCCTGAATTCAACAAACACCGGCTGGAATTTTATAAATTTTCTAATTCTATAAAAACTGGCTTGAATTTGATTTATTATTAACGTAAATTTTGACAGGATTCAAAGATATTGTGTCAAATATTAACGTTTCTGAATTTTAACCTTCTTTAAAAAAGCTCAACTATTCCTTTTATTCAAAGATGTATAAATTAACACTTTGTGAGCTATATTACCAAATAGGACAGAACACTTTCATTAAAGTTTCTCACTAATTAGTTTTAACTGCAACAATGAAAATGCCGTCTTAGGGAAAAGTTGGTATTAAGTTTGATGCCTCTCGTATCCATGCAGACGTGTTGTTTTATATCTTGAGTCATTATAACATTTAGTATGCATGTGAAACACCTTGCTAAATAGATGATGTAGATATTAATATTTTTGTCACTTAGTATGAAACATGTCTCAACCTGTCTGATGTACTTTGAAGAAAGTCAATGACATAAAGAAAAATTTACTATCATTACTAAATCATTTATTTTTGTTTTATATGTTAATATAAAGCTCTGATTCCTTTCACGGATTTGGCTATACTTTTTGGACCTTTTGGATTATAGCTCTTCATCTTTTATATAAGCTTTGGATTTCAAATATTTTGGTCACGAGCATCACTGAAGAGACATGTATTGTCGAAATGTGCATCTGGTGCAAGAAAATTGATACCGTTAATTTTATTACTGTCACTGGGTCGATGCCTCTGCTGGTGGACTATTAGTCCCCGAGGGTATCACTAGCCCAGTAGCCAGTACTTCGGTTCTGGCATGAAAATACGGATTTTTTATTGTGTTATTAAAATTTGCTGTTACAAAATGATAGAAATTATTATGAATTAAGGAATGTATCTCCCTCATGCAAAGCTCTGATCGTTTCACGGATTTGGCTATACTTTTTGGACCTTTTGGATTATAGCTCTTTATCTTTTATATAAGCTTTGGATTTCAAATATTTTGGCCACGAGCATCACCGAAGAGACATGTATTGTCGAAATGCGCATCTGGTGCAAGAAAATTGATACCATAAATTTTATTAATAAATATATTTAGCAACTTTCTTATCAAATAATTGTTGAAGACATGTTTAAACTGTTTCAATTAACACATTCGCTGAAATATTCATATATTGTAAAACAAAACAACTTACACAGGTAGTGGTGCAAATTCTTTCAAGTAATAATGCTCCTCAATACTATAAAAACATGCTGGAATTTGATAATGGTCCTAATTTCTATAACAATCGGCTTGAATATGATAAAGGTCATGAATTTAATAAAAACTGGCTTGAATTTGAAGATGTACCTGAATTCTATAATAACCGGCTGGACTTTGATAATGTTCCTTGATTCTATAATAACCGGCTGGAATTTGATAAAGGTTCTTCATTCAATATAAACTGGCTGGAATTTAAAAATGTTACTGAATTCGATAAAAAACCGCCTGGAATTATATAATGTTCTTGAATTCTATAAAAACCGGCTGGAATTTTATACTGATTCTGAATTCCATAAAACCGGCTGGAATTTGATAATGGTCCTGAATTCTATTTAACAAAAACCGGCTGGACTATAAAAATGTTCATGAATTCGATAAAAACCGGATAGAATTTGATAAAGTTCTTGAATTCTATAAAAACCGACTGAAATTTTATAATTTTCCTGAATTCTATAAAAACTGGCTTGAATTTGATTTATTATTAACTGAAATTTTGTCAGGATTTAAGACTGTTATGTCAAATATTAACGTTTTAGAATTTTAACCTTCTACAGAAAAGCTCAAACTATTCTTTTTATTAAACGATGTATAAATGAACACTTTGTGAGCTATAATACAAAATGGGACAGAAAATTTTCATTAAAGTTTCTAAGAGGATCACTAGTTTCAATTAATTAGTTTTTATAGCTGCAACAGTGAAAATGCCGTAAAAGGAAAAAGTAAGTATGAATTTTGATGCCTCTCGTATCCAAGCAGACGGGTTGTTTAGTACTTTATATTTTGAGTCATTAATTAAACGCATTTATTATGCAAGTGAAACACCTTGCTAAAAAGATGATGTAGATATTGATAATTTTGTCATTTAGTTTGAAATATTGTCTCAACCTGTCTGATGTACTTTGAAGAAAGTCAGTGACATATACAAAAAATTACTATCATTTTTAAACATTTCTTGTTGTTTAATATCTTTTTAATATGTATTTTTAGCAACTTTCTTATCAATATTTATCAAGCCATGTTTTAACTGTTTCAATTAACATATAAAACAGTTTACACAGGTAGCCGTGCAAATTAATTCAAATGATAATACTCCTGAATTCTATAAAAACCGGCTTGAATTTGATAATGTTCCTAAATTCTTTAAAAATCAGCTTAAATTTAATAATGGTTCTGAATTTATTAAAAACTTGTTGGAATTTGAAAATGTACCAGAATTCTATTTAAAAAAAAAACGGCTGGAATTTGATGATGTTCATGAATTCTACAAACACCTGCTGGAATTTGATCATTTACCCGAATTTTATAAAAACCGGCTGGAATTTTATAATGTTTCTAAATTCCATAACTATCGGCTAAAATTTGATAATGGTTCTGAATTCTATATAAAAAAAACGGCTGGAATTTGAAAATGTTCCTGAACTGTATAAAAACTGGCAAAAATTTGAAAACGTTCCTGAATTCAACAAACACCGGCTGGAATTTTATAAATTTCCTAATTCTATAAAAACTGGCTTGAATTTGATTTATTATTAACGTAAATTTTGACAGGATTCAAGGATATTATGTCAAATATTAACGTTTCTGAATTTTAACCTTCTTTAAAAAAGCTCAACTATTCCTTTTATTCAAAGATGTATAAATTAACACTTTGTGAGCTATATTACCAAATAGGACAGAACATTTTCATTAAAGTTTCTCACTAATTAGTTTAAACTGCAACAATGAAAATGCCGTCTTAGGGAAAAGTTGGTATTAAGTTTGATGCCTCTCGTATCCATGCAGACGTGTTGTTTTATATCTTGAGTCATTATAACATTTAGTATGCATGTGAAACACCTTGCTAAATAGATGATGTAGATATTAATATTTTTGTCACTTAGTATGAAACATGTCTCAACCTGTCTGATGTACTTTGAAGAAAGTCAATGACATAAAGAAAAATTTACTATCATTACTAAATCATTTATTTTTGTTTTATATGTTAAAATAAAGCTCTGATTCTTTTCACGGATTTGGCTATACTTTTTGGACCTTTTGGATTATAGCTCTTCATCTTTTATATAAGCTTTGGATTTCAAATATTTTGGTCACGAGCATCACTGAAGAGACATGTATTGTCGAAATGTGCATCTGGTGCAAGAAAATTGATAACGTTAGTTTTATTACTATCACTGGGTCGATGCCTCTGCTGGTGGACTATTAGTCCCCGAGGGTATCACTAGCCCAGTAGCCAGTGCTTCGGTACTGGCATGAAAATACGATTTTTTTTTTGTGTTATTAACATTTGCTGTTACAAAATGGTAGAAATTATTATAAATTAAGGAATGTATCTCCCTCATGCAAAGCTCTGATTGTTTCACGGATTTGGCTATACTTTTTGGACCTTTTTGACTATAGCTCTTCATCTTTTATATAAGCTTTGGATTTCAAATATTTTGGCCACGAGCATCACTGAAGAGACATGTATTGTCGAAATGCGCATCTGGTGCAAGAAAATTGATACCATTAATTTTATTAATACATATATTTAGCAACTTTCTTATCAAATAATTGTTGAAGACATATTTAAACTGTTTCAATTAACACATTCGCTGAAATATTCATATATTGAAAAACAAAACAACTTACACAGGTAGTGGTGCAAATTCTTTCAAGTAATAATGCTCCTCAATACTATAAAAACATGCTGGAATTTGATAATGGTCCTAATTTCTATAACAATCGGCTTGAATATGATAAAGGTCATGAATTTAATAAAAACTGGCTTGAATTTGAAGATGTACCTCAATTCTATAATAACCGGCTGAAATTTGATAATGTTCCTTGATTCTATAATAACCGGCTGGAATTTGATAAAGGTTCTTTATTCAATATAAACTGGCTGGAATTTAAAAATGTTACTGAATTCGATAAAAACCGCCTGGAATTATATAATGTTCTTGAATTCTATAAAAACCGGCTGGAATTTTATACTGATTCTGAATTCCATAAAACCGGCTGGAATTTGATAATGGTCCTGAATTCTATTTAACAAAAACCGGCTGGACTTTAAAAATGTTCATGAATTCGATAAAAACCGGATAGAATTTGACAAAATTCTTGAATTCTATAAAAACCGACTGAAATTTTATAATTTTCCTGAATTCTATAAAAACTGGCTTGAATTTGATTTATTATTAACTGAAATTTTGTCAGGATTTAAGAATGTTATGTCAAATATTAACGTTTTAGAATTTTAACCTTCTACAGAAAAGCTCAAACTATTCTTTTTATTAAACGATGTATAAATGAACACTTTGTGAGCTATAATACAAAATGGGACAGAAAATTTTCATTAAAGTTTCTAAGAGGATCACTAGTTTCAATTAATTAGTTTTTATAGCTGCAACAGTGAAAATGCCGTAAAAGGGAAAAGTAAGTTTGAATTTTGATGCCTCTCGTATCCTAGCAGACGGGTTGTTTAGTACTTTATATTTTGAGTCATTAATTAAACGCATTTATTATGCAAGTGAAACACCTTCCTAAATAGATGATGTAAATATTGATAATTTTGTCATTTATTTTGAAATATTGTCTCAACCTGTCTGATGTACTTTGAAGAAAGTCAGTGACATATACAAAAATTTACTATCAATTTTAAATCATTTCTTGTTGTTTAATATCTTTTTAATATGTATTTTAGCAACTTTTTTATCAATATTTATCAAGCCATGTTTTAACTGTTTCAATTAACATATAAAACAGTTTACACAGGTAGCCGTGCAAATTAATTCAAATGATAATACTCCTGAATTCTATAAAAACCGGCTTGAATTTGATAATGTTCCTAATTCTTTAAAAATCAGCTTACATTTAATAATGGTTCTGAATTTATTAAATACTTTGGAATTTGAAAATGTACCAGAATTCTATTTAAAAAAAAACGGCTGGAATTTGATGATGTTCATGAATTCTACAAACACCTGCTGGAATTTGATCATTTACCCGAATTTTATAAAAACCGGCTGGAATTTTATAATGTTTCTAAATTCCATAACTATCGGCTAAAATTTGATAATGGTTCTGAATTCTATATAAAAAAAACGGCTGGAATTTGAAAATGTTCCTGAACTGTATAAAAACTGGCAAAAATTTGAAAACGTTCCTGAATTCAACAAACACCGGCTGGAATTTTATAAATTTCCTAATTCTATAAAAACTGGCTTGAATTTGATTTATTATTAACGTAAATTTTGACAGGATTCAAGGATATTATGTCAAATATTAACGTTTCTGAATTTTAACCTTTAAAAAAGCTCAACTATTCCTTTTATTCAAAGATGTATAAATTAACACTTTGTGAGCTATATTACCAAATAGGACAGAACATTTTCATTAAAGTTTCTCACTAATTAGTTTTAACTGCAACAATGAAAATGCCGTCTTAGGGAAAAGTTGGTATTAAGTTTGATGCCTCTCGTATCCATGCAGACGTGTTGTTTTATATCTTGAGTCATTATAACATTTAGTATGCATGTGAAACACCTTGCTAAATAGATGATGTAGATATTAATATGTTTGTCACTTAGTATGAAACATGTTTCAACCTGTCTGATGTACTTTGAAGAAAGTCAATGACATAAAGAAAAATTTACTATCATTACTATAAATATATATTTTCTATAAAAATCGGTTTGAATTTGATAAAGGTCATGAATTTAATAAAAACTAGCTTGAATTTGAAGATGTGCCTGAATTCTATAATAACCGGCTGAAATTTGATAATGTTCCTTGATTCTATAATAACCGGCTGGAATTTGATAAAGGTTCTTCATTCAATATAAACTGGCTGGAATTTAAAAATGTTACTGAATTCGATAAAAACCGCCTGGAATTATATAATGTTTTTGAATTCTATAAAAACCGGCTGGAATTTTAGACTGGTTCTGAATTCCATAAAACCGGCTGGAAATTTGATAATGGTCCTGTATTCTATTTAACAAAAACCGGCTTGACTTTAAAAATGTTCTTGAATTCTATAAAAACCGACTGAAATTTTATAATTTTCCTCAATTCTATAAAAACTGGCTTGAATTTGATGTATAATTAACTGAAATTTTAACAGGATTTAAGAATGTAATGTCAAATATTAACGTTTCAGAATTTTAACCTTCTACAGATAAACTCAAACGATTCTTTTTATTAAACGATGTATAAATGAACACTTTGTGAGCTATAATACAAAATGGGACAGAAAATTTTCATTAAAGTTTCTAAGAGGGTCACTAGTTTCAATTAATTAGTTTTTATAGCTCCAACAGTGAAAATGCCGTAAAAGGGAAAAGAAAGTATGAATTTTGATGCCTCTCGTATCCAGGCAGACGGGGTTGTTTAGTACTTTATATTTTGAGTCATTAAAGCATTTATTATGCAAGTGAAACACCTTGCTAAATAGATGATGTAGATATTGATAATTTTGTCATTTATTTTGAAATATTGTCTCAACCTGTCTGATGTACTTTGAAGAAAGTCAGTGACATATACAAAAAATTACTATCATTTTTAAATCATTTCTTGTTGTTTTATATCTTTTTAATATGTATTTTTACCAACTTTCTTATAAATATTTATTGAAGCCTTGTTTAAACTGTTTCAACTAACATATAAAACAATTAACACAGGTAGCGGTGCAAATTCTGTCATGTAATAATGCTCCTGAATTCTATTAAAACCGGCTTGAATTAGATAATGTTCCTAAATTCTATTAAAATCATCTTTAATTTGATAATGGTCCTGAATTTAATAAAGACTTGTTGGAATTTGAAAAATGTGCCTAAATTCCATAACACCTGCTGAAATTTGATAGTTTTCCTGAATTCTATAAAACCGGCTGGAATTTTATAATGTTTCTAAATTCTATAAAATCAGCTTTAATTTGATAATGGTCCTGAATTTAATAAAAACTGGCTGGAATTTGAAAATGTTTTTGAATTCTACAAACACCTCCTGACATTTGATAATTTTCCTGAATTCTATAAAAACCGGCTTGAATTTTATATTGTTCCTAAATTTCATAGCTGTCGGCTGAAAGTTGATAATGGTCCTGAATTCTATAAAAAAAAAACGAATGGAATTAAACAATGTTCCTAAACTCAATAAAAATCGGCTGAAATTTGATAATGGTTTTGAATTCTATAAAAAAAAAAACGGCTGGAATTTGAAAATGTTTCTGAACTCTATAAAAACTGGCTGCAATTTGAAAAGGTCCTGAATTCAACAAACACCGGCTGGAATTTTATCATTTTCATAATTCTATAAAAACTGGCTTGAATTTGATTTATTATAAACGTAAATTTTGACAGGATTCAAGGATATTATGTTAAATATTATCGTTCTGAATTGTAACCTTCTTTAGAAAAGCTTAAACTATTCTTTTTATTCAACGATGTATAAATGAACACTTTGTGAGCTATAATACAAAATGGGACAGAAAATTTTCATTAAAGTTTCTAAGAGGATCACTAGTTTCATTTAATTAGTTTTAACAGCTGCAACAGTGAAAATGCCGTCTAAGAGAAAAGTTAGTATGAATTTTGATGCCTCTCGTATCCAAGCAGACTGGTTGTTTAGTACTTTATATTTTGAGTCATTAAAGCATTTATTATGCAAGTGAACCACCTTGCTAAATAGATGATGTAGATATTGATAATTTTGTCATTTAATATAAAATATTGTCTCAACCTGTCTGATGTACTTTGAATTTTTTAAATCATTTCTTGTTGTTTTATATCTTAACATGTATTTTAAGCAACTTTCTTATCAAACATTTATTAGAGCCATGTTTTAACTGTTTGAATTAATATATAAAACAGTTTACAGAGGTAGCGGCGCAAATTAATTCAAATAATAATACTCCTGAATTCTATAAAAACCGGCTTGAATTTGATAATGTTCCTAAATTCTATAAAAATCAGCTTTAATGTTATAATGGTCCTGAATTTAATAAAAACTGGCTGGAATTTGAAAATGTTCATGTGTTCTACAAACACCTGCTGACATTTGATAATTTTCCTGAATTCTATAAAAACCGGCGTGAATTATATAATGTTCCTAAATTGAATAACTATCGGCTGAAATTTTATAATGGTCCTGAATTCTTTAAAAAAAAACCCAAACGAATGGAATTAAAAAATATTCCTGAACTCAATAAAAATCGGCTGAAATTTGATAATGGTCCTGAATTCTATAAAACAAACCGGCTAGAATTTGAAAATGTTCCTTAACTCTATAAAAACTGGCTGAAATTTGAAAAGTCTCCTGAATTCTATAAAAACCGACTTGAATTTGATAATGTTCCTTTTAAAATCTATAAAAATCAGCTTAAATTTGATAATGGTTCTGAATTTATTAAAAACTTGCTGGAATTTGAAAATGTACCTGAATTCTATTTAAAAAAACGGCTGGAATTTGATAATGTTCATGAATTCTACAAACACCTGCTGGAATTTGATCATTTACCTGAATTTTATAAAAACCGGCTGGAATTTTATAATGTTTCTAAATTCCATAACTATCGGCTAAAATTTGATAATGGTTCTGAATTCTATATAAAAATAACGGCAGAAATTTGAAAAGGTTCCTGAATTCAACAATTGATGATAACGAGTGTTATAATTGGACGACTATTGTTTGCCAGATTTTATATAAAAAATACCTTCCTTTTTTAGAGAAGGGGCGACATTCTGCACATTTATAAGAGAAAAAATATATGAGTTTACTTATTATTTTCATCTGAGTATCGAAGAATTGGACGTCGATTTGAGAATTTAACGTCAGATTTGGGCGATTAAAGACCCGACGTCGATCTGAGTATAATCCCAATTTAGATTATTTTAAAAAATCACCACTCTGTATATCTATCACCACGCTATATCCCCTACACCCCTCATTGTTTTTCTCTAGAAACTATGGAATAGGCCAAGCCCCCTTTTTCATTTTTATGAACATAGTGCAACTCGATACCTTGCGAAAAAGATGCGCCTGTTTCTCCTCTACAAGACCTATATAGTCATACCCCGTGAAACCCCTATTATTTTTCTCTAGAAGCCATGGAATAGGCCAATCCCACTTTTTCCGTTTTTTTTCAAATTTTTAGTCCTAGTTTCAGATTTTTGAACATAGCGCCACTCGATTTCTTGCGCAAAAGATGCGCCTGTTTCTCCTCTACAAGACATATATAGTCATACCCCGTGAATCAGAGAATTCAATGACACAATTCGAAATCAGTAACCATGATCTTAAAATAAAGAAAGGTAGGTACAGGTGGGTTCAGGCAACAGCTAGAATTTGTTATCTTTGAAAACAAAGTGAAGGACGTACTCTACTATCTTCTAAGTGTTCATCTTCAAGTGAGAGTTTCCATCATTTCAATTGAAGCTAAAAATTACCCCCCCCCCCCCCCCAAAAAAAAAAATTAAAAAAATCCCAATTTAGATTATTAATCACAATTTATTTGGCTGATGTCCAATGAAAAAGTCACACATTTATTACAATTTAATTAAATTTTAAATATTGTTGAAAACAACTACCAGACACTTAATATTTATAATGTTTACTGGCTTTGAAAAAGAAAAGGAATAAGGAAATGAAAATTGAATAAGGAAATGAAAATTGAATAAGGAAATGAAAATTAAATAAGGAAAAAGAAACCGAATAAGGAAATGAAAATTGAATAAGGAAGTAAAAACCAAATAAGGAAAAAGAAACCGAATAAGGAAATGAAAATCGAGAAAAGAATCCGAATAAGAAAACGAAAATCGAATAAGGAAATAAAAAACGGATAAGGAAAAAGAAACTGAATAAGGAAATGAAAATCGAATAAGGAAATAGAAACCAAATAAGGAAATCTAAAACGAATAAGGAAACGAAAAAAAAATAAGGAAAAAAATTGAAGAAAAAATTTTTGAGGAAAAAAATTTTGAGAAAAAAAAGATTTGTCAAAAAAGTAATTTGAGGGGAAAAAAAATTTGGGAAAAAAAATTTTGAGGGAGAAAAAAAATTCAGTTTAATTATTTTTCAAAATTTGAATACCAAAAAAGGAAAAAGGAAAAAGGAAACAACTTGTGTCTGTATCATCGACACACAATGTTTTTCAATAAGGAGTATTAAAAATTGTATGAACCACTACGTATACTACTTTGAATGTTTGCTATTGTATATCATAAAAATTATTCAAGATGTTACAACATCAATTACAACATCAAGAAAAACAAAATTTATTACACATCATATTTGCATCACTGGTCAGTACCTTTGAAGTACTTTGGTGACACTCATGCATTGATGAAATCATAGAAAGATCAAAGTTTCTTGAAACTATTTTCATAACAGGTAAACATATTTGAATCGATGGCTAAATATGGTAACAGCATTATCACAACTTCTATAAATCATATCTCTATGAATGTACGGTCAACGTATAAAATCAACGAATAAAGGAAAGACTTCTGCTTCAGAATTCCTTGGTCTATACGCTATATCTTCGAGAGGACTAGCACTATTTATTTTAAGCAGAACTTAAGGAGTATTATAAATTGAGTTATATGCTACATTTAATAAATAATATAAGCGACACACTATCAAGCATAAACAATTAAAGAATGATAAAAATTGTGACCTTTGACGATTGCATTATCAGATAAAGTAGTAATTTTTCTTATTCCGTTGTCGCTTTTTTCAGCTTTTAAAATACATGGTATGTTATACATAGATCAATTCCCAATAAAATACCACTGATTCAAATTTCATCCAGACACTGTACCAATAGGATGAATTAAAACATCTTACTAACAAAGGTCAAGGAAAAAAGTAACCCCGTCGATTCCTGAACATGTATAATGTAAATTTTACATAAATACCAGTTTATCACATATATCACACAAGATTTCAAAATGGATCAAACATAGAAATAAATATACCATTGCATTGTTATTTGGAAAATCATAACTAGGATTAACCTAGCTTAATCTTATCTAGCAATATAGAAATCACCGTTTGTCAAGTGATCTAGGTATTGAAACTACTTCATCAACATTGAATTATCCGTTTCGAGGTCTATCCCTCACGTGCCAGCTACGCTCAACTCCAATTATATTTGACTAGGACTGTCAGTTTTCATACCGCATGCCGATAGTTGAAAGCCACAATAAAAAAAAATAATGCTGAAAGTGGAGCTGAATACCAATCAGTCAATCACATTATGTAGAGGGTTTCGCGTTTTAAAAAAAAACGACCCTGAAAACGTAAAATTGGTAACAATTGTGTTCATATTTTGTAGATATTGAAAATAGAATTTATTATTGTTTTTTTTCTGGTTTAAAAGACTACACGTACAGAAAAAAATTCGCTGAATGTGCAATAATGCAACTACAGATGAAAGATGTTGCACGCCCAATATGTCGCTAATGATTTGTTTACACCTACAGCATTCATCGATTAAATACTTTAATTGCCTGTGCTATTTAAGTAGCCATTTCGTTTCAACGGTTATCTTATTATCATTAGGTCTGCTATTGCACATTGGGGTAAGTGTTTATTAAGAAACAAAAATCCGTCTGATCTGAAATTGTCAGCTTATGTTGTTTGTCAATGAATTTAAGTTGTTTGACACAATTGATACTTTATTTAAATTGATGGTATTGGTAGTATATATAGTCCGTTGTGTAGCTCGGTGAATGTGATGAATATTTTTTTATGAACATATCGACGTAGACGCAGTCATGGTCATCGTCATTATACATCACCTGCTCTGCATGATGTCTCTATTAATGATTTGCTGTCATTTAAATAAAAGCCGTTAGGTATTCGTCACATTCATACGAATCTTTATTCATTACCCCTTTTAAAACTTCATTCTATGTTCTCTCTATCAATACCCATCCTACGTCAATATTAAAATACCCAAATGTTGCAAAACACTTGTCATACCTCCATGAAAAATATGTTTTTGTCACCGCAGATAAAGCCCTAAGCATGAACATTTTTGTGTGTAAAACTCAATTCATTAAATGCTTGATAAATGAAATAGGTATTGACATTCACTTGGAAACATAAAGGACTGGTACCTTTTGATAGCTATTATTTGTGTGTTTCTCTGTTTTGTATGTTCTCCCATTTATTTGTATTGTAGTCCTATCATGTTTAATTTTTCATTTTAATATCATATTTAACATTGTCATAAAAACGGGAGGTTTGACTAGCCACAAGACCAGGTTCAACCCACCATTTTTTCTTAAAACGTCTTGTACCAATTTAGAAAAATGGCCGTTGTTATATTATAGTTCGTTTCTGCTTGTGTTGCATTTTAGTGTTGTGTTTCTGTTGTGTCGTTGTTCTTCTCTTATATTTGATGTGTTTCCATTAGTTTTAGTTTATAATCCGGATTTGTTTTTATTCTCAATCGATTTATGAATTTCGAACAGCGGTATACTACTGTTGCCTTTATTTATACCCTCCCGACACTTACCTTAGAGGAAATCCTGGATAATCATATAGGTCTGTTCTATTTCAACTAAAGACGAAGAACTGGATCTTCCATCACTGTATTGGAGACCTAAACAGCATATACCGTACAAACAACGGTATGTTGCTGGGTCTTCCAAGTGCTCCACGAAACCTTTTTTAAATTATTAACATCTGTTTCATCAGCATTCGAAACCGGGCTTCAAAGTTATTGTTAAACTGTCTATTCCAGATATACTACAAAAAAATCAAAGATTTTTTAGAGTACATACAATCTAAGACTCTTTCATCTTGTAGTATTATTGAAGCATTTGCCTTTTCCTACCAATTCAAAACTTAAGGATAAATTGAAAGAGTTGGTATTGCTTTCTTTCATAAAAAAAGAAAGACCAACGTAGATACAAGTACATTGTCTTAAGGAGGGATACATTTTACTTTGTAAAGGATCACTCTGATTAAAAAAGAATAATTCTCTGAAACTGAGATTATCAAGATGCTTGATTTCTTGATTGACAACATATTTGTTACGTTTGGAAGACGTATTTTCCATCAGACTGTCGGCATTCCAATGGGAACCAATTGTGCCCCACTTCCTGCCGACTTGTTTCTTTACTATTATGAGGCTGACTTCATACAGGAATTTCTTAGAAAGAAAGATAAGAAGTTAGCAATATCCTTAAATTTACTTTCCACTGTAAAGATGATGTTCTCTCACTAAATTATTCCAAATTTGCTGACTATGTTGAACACATATGTCCTACCGAACTAGAGATAAAGGATACAACAGATACAGTTAAGTCGTCCCCATATCTTGACTTACATCTAGAAATTGACAATGAGGATCGATTGAAAACAAAAATTTACGACAAAAGATATGATAACAGCTTCCCAAATATCCGTGCTTCCATTTACTATCATGATTTCCTTGATAGAAGTTTGATGCTCACAAGAAAGCTATAAAACCAAGAGTTCCAAATGGTGAAGTTCAAATCATTCCTTCGTAAATTTTATGGACGCCATCACGAGTTGGTTGACAGTTATGGAATAACCGTTTCACAGATGATATCCGATATGTTTCTTACGTCGTAACTACAATCCCCTTCCCTTTTCATGAATGCGACCTATTGATTTAGACTACTTACCGGTATTGTAATAACATAAGCAACACGACGGGTGTCACATGTGGAGCAGGATCTGCTTACCCTTCCGGAGCACCTGAGATCACCCTCAATTTTTGATGGAGTTCGTGTTGCTTAGTATTTAGTTTTCTATGTTTTGTCATGTGTACTATTTGTCTGTTTCATTTTTAACCATGGCATTGTAAGTTTATTTTCGATCTATGAGTTTGACTGTCCCTCTGGTATCTTTCGCCCCTCTTTTATTTCACCGTTCTAGTTACTGTTGTCCAATCCAAAGTTTCTTTATATTGTTTACAATTTCTGTTAGCTTGATTTCATTGTTTTTTTTTTAGTTTATGTACTGATGTTATCTGATTTTATTGGTTTAAATAGAAAACTGATTTGGTATTTTGTCTCTTTCTTTTTTACACCTTGGTTTGACGATGCATTACTTTCTGAACGTTCAATGAGTTATTCGATTGTTTCCAATGTTTATATTGAAATAAGGAGATGTGGTATGATTGATGATTCTATCCCCAGATCAATGAAGTGGATGCATACAATTCTAGACAACCAAATGGCCTGAAATAACCAAAAAAAATCAATATCGTACATATACGTTTAGTCGGCTATAAAAGAATCCGAAATTAACATAAGTCTATCACTAATAGTTATCCCACAAGGACGCGGTGTGTCAGTGTAAGATCACCCCGATTACCGGAGGCCAGAGGGTGATCTAACACTGACACACCAAGTCCGAGTGGTGTAACCATTTTACATCCCAGCTGTTTTAGATAAGACGAAAAACCATGAACAATTCATAAAACCTAGTTTAGAACGCCACACAAACATATAATTATTTATTACTATATGATGTAGACCCTTTATGACCCCGAACACGATGAGTAGATATCAAACAATGCCAACTCGCCCCACTTGCCACTCGGCCCTCACTATATGGCCACTTTATAAATAACTCGCCCTACTCTTGTTTACCGACTCGCCCCACTTTTGAAAAAGTGTAAAATCAAATTGAACAATCATTCTGACAACTCACTTATTAACGAAAAAGGTTTAAACCTCACTACATAAAGGTCTGGTAACTCGCCTCACTTATAAAAATATCTTGCTTCCTTTAAGTATGTTAAAGTACTGTTAGTTCGTATCCAGTCGTCCTGGTGTAGTGGTATGTGCCATGGCTTGATATGCTAAAGGTCTTGAGTTCGAATCCCAGCATATACACTGGATTTTTTCTACGTCAATTTTGATAGATAGTCTTTTCCGTATAAATAATTATAAGTTTTATAGATTTGACATTCCCGCCAAAATGTTACAGAACAAAGAAAAGCATGCATAACAAAGAAACTCAAACTGGGGTGATCTGGTAGAACAAATGAGCTGGGATGTAACATTAGAACTCATATCAAACATATAAATAAGAATAAAATACTCTATGATTGACATACATGTACATGAACAAAAGTAGGAACATTGTAGAGAACGAAGGAAAATGATTTCAAAATAATCCTACAAAATTACATCAGAAATTGATTTTTTTCTAATAAAGCGGACAGAAAAAAAAAAGATATTGCAATGGATTTTTTTTGCAGTGAGTAATATTTAGGTGAACGGAAGTCAAATTCACATTTCAGCAACAACATATAGCACTGTTCTGTGCATCCCAGAACACAGTGCATATTCTGAATTAACTCTATCCTCAAACATAAGCTGTTTTATTGAAAATCAAACCCGTCTTTTCGGCTGTTTATGGTTACTTCGAACTTATGTATTAGCATATTTTAGGAGCCTGAAGCTAACAGTCAAAATTTCTCATTTAATGCATACAAGTACAAAAGCACATGCTACTGAGTGACGATTCCCCTCTGAATAATTTTGAATATAAAATCAATGTTGACAAATTTTCGTTTTAGTATTACACTATCGTGATGAAATTTTGTTGTTTGATTGTAATCCTCTTCTGCACAATTCATGTTACTACTGGCGGAAGTAAGTATTCTTTATGTATCATTACAGGTATGTGCTGTCCTTATTTATACACCGTGTTCACTAAAGGAATAAACAAGATTGTTTTGACTGCTTTTTTGTTTGCTTTAAATTTTCTTGTTTTACGTGTTCACTATTGAGAAAAAGACGAAAGTTTTTACCTGATTTCATACCAATACATAATTGTATTTATGTGCTAGACCACTTTAAATCAATAAAATTGAACTCATAAAATGAAAAAGTATACAACGCTTGTATACAAGAGAGGTCAGGAATCTAGCAGTTGATTCATATAGTCCGTTTCTTGCTTTGTTGGCGTTGACCTTGTTGACGTTTAGTGATTCTGTTGTTTCTGGATTTTGTCCTCTCATAGTTGATGTGTTTACCTCGGTTTAATTTGTTACCTAAATTGGTCTTTGAGTAGTGAAATTATGACTTAGAACAGCAGTAACACAATGGAGCTACATGAAAAGCAGGATAAACTTACCCTTCGGGAGCACCGAAATCACCCCCAAATATTTGGTTGGGCTTGGGTTGTTGTTGTACCCCTCTTTGTGACACTTTGTTCACGCATCGATGTCAATATAATGATATTTGATGCGATTGTCGTACAAGTGAGAGGTTTAGTGCTATAAAACCAGGTGCAATCTACCATTTTCTACATTTGAAAATGCTTGCACCAAGTCAGGATCAGAAAGTTGTTGTTCATTCGTTTGATGTGTTTTTTCATTTGATTTTTTCATTTGATTAGGAACTTTCCGTTTTGAATTTTCCCAGGAGCTCAGTATTTTTGTGATTTTACTTTATAATATTGTTGCCTTTATTGTAATTAGCGGTTTCACGATATGGGTCATGCTGAATCTAAGACAATGATGTTTCCGTAAATTAAATTCGAGTAAAAAATATAAAAAAAAAACCACTTTATTAAATGTTTCTTTGAATTAAATCTATCAGAAAAAAATGTTGTTCATATAAAAAATTATCAAAAAAAGATTATGACTGAAACCTATTTTTGTAAAAGTTATTATGTATGGAGAATTTCATAAAAGGTATCAAAAGCCCTCTCCCTTTTTCCAAAGTCCGGTATTTGTTTCCTTTCTGTTAAATTCAATTATTTTCGTGCGTCTGGCCTCATACCACAACTATTCTTCTCCTTTGCTACAGTGCTTCTTTTGATAAAAGTCTAAGACCGACTAAGGCTATTTCGAGGTGTGGTCGGAGGGGTCCTGATCCCGAAATCCCGGGCTTAAAACCATGAAAAACCGAGATGCAGAATTTAGAGAATTCATATCCCGAAATGCCAAAATCGAAAAATATATTCCCGGATGCCGTAAGGATCAATCCCCAAATCCCGAGCATAAAAACACCCGATCCCGACGCTCCGAAAAAAAGTCCTGCCTCCCTCTTATCTCTACCTTACTTTCATTTTTGCCAAATCACTATTTTCCCTTTCAACAATAAATTTGTATGCCCCATTTATGGGCATTATGTTTTCTAGTCTCGTTCGTTCGGTCGTCCGTCTGTCTGTCCCGATTCAGGTTAAACTTTTTGGTCGAGGTAGTTTTAGATGAAGTTGAGCATGTTTTACTTTTTTTAAGATATATGCAAGTGGTATGACCCCTTAAATAGTAAACAATTCAAAGAAAACAATAGATAGAATCAGGGGCTTTCTATACTCACATAGAAAGTCCCTGTCAGAATACAGAGAGTCTATATATATTAAAGTAGTATAATCGTAGTTTACATGTAGATAAACGCTAAAAATAATTGTCCTCTCTAAGGATGTATAATGGTTGTGGTTCTTGCGATCTAAACACCATGATATGAAACGCGAAAAATAATTGTCCTCTCTAAGGAGGCATAATAGTTGTGATTCTTGCGATCTAAACACCATGATATGGAGAACGCTCTGTATGGCTTATTTATTTTTCATTTTTGTTATCCATCATACGATTGGTTGTGTCACATGTTTTACTTATTTTAATATATATGCAACTGATATGACCCATTAAATAGTCATTTCAGAGAAAACAGTAGAGAGAATACAGAGAGGCTATATATATTAAAGTAGTCGTAGTTTACATGTAGATAAAAGCGAAAAATAATTGTCTTCTATAACGAGGTATAATAGTTGTGGATTTTTTGCGATCTAAACACCATGATATGGAGAACGCTCTGGTTGGTTTATTTATTTTTCATTTTTGTTATCTATCATACAGTTGGTTGTATTTGTGCATGTTTTAAACCGGAAGTCTTATCTATGACCAAAAGTCAGTCCGATGATGGAATCATATCCGGACTCCTTTTTTGTCGTTTTTCTCCCAAAATAACTCAACCTGAATAATCATAAGAATGGATGACAGATGCGACTATGCATGTTACCTATAGGACACAGAGGCATGATGATTGATTTATTGTGGAAGGAAGAGAAGCGACACACAAATTGAGGTCTTCTCGTTTAATAGTATAGATATTAAATGCATGCCAATTTGATAAAACTCATTATTCTGCAGTAGTCAATATACGAATGTGCAAACAAATTTTATTGGATTTAGAGCATGGGTTTATTCACAAAGCGAAAGAAGCACATCATATTACAATATTGTATAATGCAGAGATTGTAGCTCATAAGGTCACATTGTATTTAAGAACTTTACTCTTTAGGACTCACTGGGAATTGCCTGGCTTCGAATGGCAAATGTGGACGAAAAGGTCTGACTTGTGATGATGCGTTTGGTAAAGGTTGGATCGAAAAAGGGAAATGTTGTAATGGAGGACCATGTTGTAAATGTAAGCATGATCGATATTTCTTGTCCCTTCTATTTCAAAATGAAACATAGGCATGTGTTGGAATAAAGGATCATGTTGTAAATAAAATTAAACAATATAAAACGCAATATATTATTGTCTTTAAATTAAACGTACATATATGACACAATTATCCAAATTATAATAACAACAAAATATAACAAAATATTATTAGAACACAAGGTTCTCAAACAATTGCGATATTATACATTTGTTTTTACATTTTTATAGGAAAACAATGCCGATAATGTTTACTCTTGTTTGTGAATTCAATTGGACTTATCATGAAGGATACAACAGAAGAACAAAATTAAATTATAAGAAGTTTATTTCTAGTTTCGGCTAAGTTTTATAGATCAATACCCGTAACTTTATAAATATAATTTGGAAAATATCAATTTAAACACGTCACGATTTGTTTTATGTGATCTGGAAAAAGTTAATAAATGGAATCATTTAGCAACCAGTCTTATTGTTGGCTACTTTTCTGCAACTTTGTCTACGTGACAGATTTTTTACGTGATTCTTATGACCAAGTTCCTGGTTGGAGACCACAGTCGACCTGCTCTTTCTCAATAATATGTTTACAGTATGTTGTACTTTTGGGATGAATTATATCAAAATAATGGAATATTTCATCTGTTCTAATTTAAAATATGGACAATTTTAAAATTTATGTTAAGGGAATCTAGAAAACTGTTGACAGCTTCTGAAATGGTAATTTTTTAACAATTTTCAGCTTGACCAAATCACTACCCGTGTATAAAAACTTAGATATCTAAACTTAAGTCATATCACTGTTATTACTTAAGTCTGAAAATGTATATTTTACTTTATATACATCGATAGCGCTGATACAAATACGGTATGCATAGTACTCACCTCATAGCAATCATATTATTTTGCGAGTATACAGTATATTGGTCATTCTATTTCAAACAAGTTATATCACCTTTTGTGTAATCTCCTAGACAGAATGTATTACTGTTTTTCATTGATAAATTTTGTTTTAGATATAGGAAGATGTGGTGTGAGTGCCAATGAGACAACTCTCCATACAAATAACAATTTAAAAAGTAAACCATTATAGGTTAAAGTACGGCCTTCTACACGGAGCCTTGGCTCACACCGAACAACAAGCTATAAAGGGCCCCAAAATTACTAGTGTAAAACCATTCAAACGGGAAAACCAACGGTCTAATCTATATAAACAAAACGAGAAACGAGAAACACGTTTATATTACATAAACAAACGACAACTACTGTACATCAGATTCCTGACTTAGGACAGGTGCAAACATTTGCAGCGGGATTAAACGTTTTAATGGATCCAAACCTTCTCCCTTTTTCTGAAACAATAGCATAACATCACAACAAAGAAAAACATACGATAAAATATCAATTGGCAGACTTAACTCAATTTGTTTTACCCTATTTAGTTGTTAATGGCTGCCTTATACAGTACAATCATTCTATATAGGTTTATCACTGTGTGTATGTCGTCAAAATACCATGGGATTAATTTGACGAAATAGTACTCTTCTCCGTGACAGGTATACATTACATTTTCATCCTGCCAATGTTATACATTTAACCTAATAATATTTGTTGATGTCATCAGTCAATTCAATGTTGTATCTATTTTTTTAACATTTTTAACTCTTATTGTGTTATATAAATAGTATCATGTGTTCCCTGTCCTGAAGGATATGTGGAGTTAGATGACCAAACCGCTAGCCGTAATTGCTACGTTTACGCTAAACCGGATCGGCTTTACGAAAGATGGACTACTGCTTCGGTGAGTATGTTTTATGTTGTATCAGATTTAATTTCCACTTATTCAGGTATTGTTGATTTTGAATGGTTGATATTTAATAAAATATGAAGGCACACATTTCTGAGAAATAATGCAAACGGATCAATCTTTTTTCATGTCTACCATTATTTTATTATCAATCAACAAGCTGAACATTCTCATATAGTCAGGCTTTGTCGAAACCATGAGATCAAATATCCAAAAAAATATATAATTGTTCCCAAAGCCACAGGATTAAGTAGCCACGAAAATGAATGAATCTACAGAACTTAAAATAACCTGACAAAAATCGGTAGTAATATTTAGTTGCAGTATCGATAAGTTAAAAGCTGAACAAGTTATTATTATCGTGCTTTTCCGGTGTAAAAAATGTATTTTTTGTTGTATTATCTTTATTTATTTTTAGACTGTTTTTAAATTTTAGTCGATATGTTCCCGGACACCAGGAGCTTATTTATGGAGACCAAATAGTGAAGAAGAAACTAAGGCTGTCTATAAACAGTTTACAGTCCGTAAGTTATTATTAATTAATACTCACTTTTAACATCAATCAGTTAAACGACATGTATCTAAACACATAGGTTTTGTAAATCTTGATTTTACAACCATTCTATAGCACAAAAGATTGAGAGAGCAAGTTATTCCGACTTGATGATTTTTTTGTCTTAAAAAGTGTTTGAAATGTGCTAAAACAACAGATAAGGATTGCATTTTCAAAGCTTAGGTTGCAAATTTAATATGCATAAATATAAAGATTTGGGTTTGAAGTTTGGTTGTTCCTGTAAAAAACTAATTTCTAACGGTAAAAAAACTCCTTTATTTATGAAAATGTTGTTTACCGTGCCCGGAAATTAAGAAACAACCCTGATAAACTTATCGATCCTTTAAATAAACTTATCCTTGGTTTTGGATACTCAATGCTCTTCAACTTTGTTCTTGTTTGGCTTTATAAATATTTTGATATGAGCGTCACTGATGAGTCTTATGTGAACGAAACGCGCGTCTGGCGTACTAAATTATAATCCTGGTACCTTTGATAACTAATTACCAATTCAACACTGTAATTCGATCTGAATATTGTTTTTATTTGTATAAATATTGATTTTGAATTTGGTAAATTAAAAGGAAACTAAATATTTTTGTTAAATTCATATGTACACATTCATGGATATCTGTGGATACCTATATCTTGGCATTGCACAATGTCAGGTTTTTCTCTGACTGTTTATGACGTCTTCACACTAAATCCATTCGATTTTGGATGTGTTCTGATTGATAATTTATTCGTAGATACATGATTTTTTTATTAGTTGTTTGTGGCTTTGAACCAGCTGTCAGAAACTGCAAGTACTCTCAGATCTGTACCTTCTTTCTTTTTGTTGTTAGGATTTACAGGTATCCGGTCACGTTTACTTGTATTTGTAGTATTTTTACTTTTATCCATCTGACGAGTTAAGCTTTTTACAACTCATTTTATAGTTTGTTCTTATTTTGTACTGTTATACCACTGTCCCATGTTATGGGGATCCTGCTTACATGTTTAACCCCGAAACATTATCTTTGTATGCGACTGTCCTAAGTCAGGAACCTGAAATTCCGTAGTTGTCGTTTGTTCATGTGTTACATATTTGTTTTTTGTTCATTTTTTGTACATAAATTATGTCGTTGGTTTTCTCGTTTGAATTGTTTTACATTGTCATTTCGGGGCCTATTATAGCTGACTATGCAACATTGGTTTTGCTCATTGTTGATGGTCGTAGGTGAACTATAGTTGTTAATCTATGTGTCATGTTGGTCTCTTATGGAAAGTTGTCAAATAGGCAATCATACCACACCTTCTATTTTTATATTTACGATTCAATACGTTTCATGCATTTCTTATTATTTTGCACTAAACAGAGACAAGTGGAAAAATCGAGGAAACAAACTAAGGGAGTCGCATGAGCTCCAAAGGGAGTGATACCGAGTGATATCGAGTGATATTGAGTGCGTCGACAGGATATGCGTTTTCTGAAATACATCCTACATGTTCCATATGAACCAATACTCAGACAGAATTTTATAATCGGGAAAAGGAAAAAATTGGAAACGTTACAGATGAAACGACTTTTCCAATATTAAAAGATTTGAGAATGCGAAAGCATATGGTTAGTGAGTTGAGATACAGACCTATCATACGGGTCAGATTGTGAGGACAATGAAAATTTTGTTTATTTAAGTTTTAGTTGTCTTTCATATAACTCTGTGTGATAGGTTTTGGGCACGTCTAAGACAATATGTGCTAACTGACTGTGATTATGAATCTTCCTACAAGTCCTATGATACTAATAATAAGTCAATTCCTTTTAGCGAGCTTAGAATTCATATGGACTGGTGCAAATGGTCAAAACGGAAATTTTGTATTTGCCGTCGACAATGGTGTTTTTAACTATGCGAACCCTCCCTTTGGAACCAGTAAGTTTTATCTTTTAATATAATTAAGTAAAACAAATATTGTTTAAAATGTACTGTTTATAATAAAATGTCAGGTATGTGTAATAAAAGCAGAAGGATTTTGAATTCAGAGTTTGGGATATATGGATAAAATTGATGTGAGATAAACGTCAGTGGGAACACAAAAAAGACATAACGAGGTCAAAATACGCATGGTTCTGTCATCAACAAAAGAAGTCTTAAATCGTCCCGAGGTGGCAAAATTTCTTATAAAATTATTTAAGAAATAACATTCATCACTTCTAATATAAAGGGATTTCTCGAATGAGAATACAATAAACAAAAGTACAGCAGTATTAATATCCGTTAAAAGACGATACAACGATAACGATACCACAAATAAGGGCAACAGTACATTACCGATGTTCTGATACCATAAATCGATAAGGAAGACAAACGAAGGTTAAACAAAAACAAAGGAAATCACAGAAACAAAAGATGGAGCAATACAGGATGTTTCGAAAATGTTTGCGTCTTTATATATACATACACCTTCCACCATACAAATGTACATTCAGTTAAAATGTGATAATATGGAATGGGAAAATATCAATCAAATTGAATATAAGACATCTCTTCTGATATCTACAGATCTAAGTCTAAGAAAAGACAGAAACATGTGGCAAGTGAGTTGAAACATTGATATATCGATCATTTCAATCAACTCATTTGTGATGATGACATGTTATCTTATATAGTGTCATTTTCATTCGGTTATCCTCATATCTCTTTTAGAGCGGTTTTTAAGTATGAAGCGCATCCCTATTAATGGAGTTGATAGTGTGGGACATACTCGATTAGGAATATACTTCATACACAAAAACTAAGATATGAACAAATGGAGTCATCACTACAGAAGATAACATGTCAACATCGCGAATTAGTTGACCGAAACGATATGTCTTTGTTTCAACTCACTTACAACAGGTGAATGTATCAATTGAGAGATGTAAACATCATACGATTGGGCAGAGGGTATGTTACGAACCATGCATCTGGTAAAGTAAAATGTGTAAACTTGAGAGTGTTATTCTAAGACGAATTTTCCTAAAATGACTTTTGTTTTATAAAAGCAATCTCTGCTGTTTTCCCGAAATGACAACATTTCTCCGATGAATCCTTTTAATGAGATGTTTACCTTGAATGACGTATTTCCCCCTTCGTGTGTTTTCCCAAAACCATATCAGATAGAGAAAACTGTAAATAAATATATCAATTGAGTCAAATGGCCGAATGATCTTGTGTGACGATTTTTGATCGATTTCTTGCTTTTCTACAAAAGCTATTGGATATATTTCTGACAACGGCTTAGTTTATCAAACTGTCAGTTTGATTTCCTTATCTTTTTTCTGATTTCTATTTAGTTGATTTATACAATATTCAGCATTTATTTTAAAATAAATACCCTTTTTTGTGGGTTTTTTTCAGCGTTTGCTTTCAGAAACCGCAACTGTCTTGGTATTTCCGGAAATAGTCAAGGATTTCTTTGGAGTGATTTGAGCTGTACCTATTCGAATCTATATATTTGCGAATTTCCAAGGGTTAGTAGGAACATTATTTGTGAAATTATTTGATAAAATTGAACATTTGTTGTATCTTATTAAAAGAAAATCACTTATCTACAATCATTTGTGTCATCATGTTTAATCAAACATCAATCTGATAACAGTAATATTATTTTGTCGTTTTGCAAATTTACCAAAATATCGGCCATGTTGTTTGTTAGACTAAGTTATAAGACAAACATTATTAACTGGATGATTGTAGTAAAGATTGATTAAACTTGGATTAGTAGTTTCAGAGAACATTATTTTAAAAGACAACAACATATGATGATGACACGAGCACGACAGACAACATACGCCAGACAACATACGACAGACACAAGGTGAACTAAAAACAACAAAAGACAAAACAATAGTCTACAAAATATATAGAGCTGAGTAAAATTAACTCTACCAAAAACTAGTGATGCTATAATGTGCTCCTGTAGGGTAAGCAGATCGTGCTCATCATGTGACACCCGTCAAGTTGATCAACAATAATGTAGTTTCGATTGATTTCTATTTTTTAAGCATCTTTTGTTGTACCATTACATTTTAGTTTAGTTATATTGATCACATATATTTAAAAAAATAAACAACATTTCAATAAATATTTGTTTCAATCATTTTATGTCATTTTAAAGTAATTTGATTTTGATAGCTAAAATATTTTTTCTTAACGATATTATTGTTTTTTTTTCTTCTTCAGAAAACCTGTCCATAAAAGTGTATGTTGTCAGCGTAATAGTATAACCACAGAGTTTTGGGATGCGTCGAGTAATAAGATAATAAATTTGTCATATCTTGTTTGTATTGTTTTTTTCTTATGTTTTTTTAAGTATAAGTACCGAAACAGATGAAGTCTGTTAGTTCTGTATGACAATACACATAAAAAAATGGCCAAATTCATATAAGGTCAACTTTGACTGAGGGAGTTGAAATCTTAGTGTCTTTATAATTCCAAAATATCTTAACAAAAAAAAATATAAAGGTTTGTTTATATCATGTTAGTACCGAAGTACTGAATACTGACCTGATGATACCCTCGTTGGACTGATATTCCACACGCAGAGGTATCGACCCACTGATGTAAAACGTTATCAAAGGTACGAGGATTATAATTAAATACGCCGGACGCGCGTTTCGTCTACTTAAGACTCATCAGTGACGTTCAAACCAAAATACTTATAACGCCAAACAAGTACAAAGTTAAAGAGCATTGAATACCCAAATTCCAAAAAGTTGTGCCAAATACGGTTAAGGTAATCTATTGAAAACAACACGTCAAATAATTTCATGCATCTGAAGTGTTTTTTTTTCTGGATTAACCTTCGTCAGGAACGCAAAGCCAATCGATTGAAATCCGAGGGATGTTTAAGTATCAAAACAGTTAAAAAGCTAAATGGCAAAAACACATAAAATAAATGGCCAAATTCATCCAAGGTTAACTTCGCCTGAGAAAGTTGAAACGTTAGTTTCGTTATAATTTCAAAATTTGTTAACGGACAATTTAGAAAGGTTTGTTATAAATCATGTCAGTACCGAAGTACTGATTACTAAGCTGATGATACCCTTGGTGGACTGATTGTCCACCATCAGAGGTATCGACCCACTGATGTAAAAAATTGAGGAGAAAAAAACACGTCAAATAATTTCATGCATCTGAAGCGCTGTTCTGAATTAACCTTCATCAGGAACGCTCAAAGCCAAAAATTTAAAATCCGAGGGATGTATAAGTACCGAAACAGATGAAGTCTGTTAGTTCTGTATGACAATACACATAAAAAAAATGGCCAAATTCATATAAGGTCAACTTTGACTGAGGGAGTTGAAATCTTAGTGTCTTTATAATTCCAAAATATCTTAACAAAAACAAATATAAAGGTTTGTTTATATCATGTTAGTACCGAAGTACTGAATACTGACCTGCTGATACCCTCGTTGGACTGATATTCCACACGCAGAGGTATCGACCCACTGATGTAAAACGTTATCAAAGGTACGAGGATTATAATTTAATACGCCAGACCCGCATTTCGTCTACTTAAGACTCATCAGTGACGTTCAGACCCAAATACTTATAAAGTCTAACAAGTACAAAGTTGAAGAGCATGGAGTAATCAAAATTCCAGAAAGTTGGGCCAAATAAGGCTAAGGTAATCTATTCCTAGGATAAGAAAATCTTTAGTTTTTCGAAAAATTCAAAGTTTGTAAACAAAAATTTTATAAAAATTACCATATAATTGATATTCATGTCAACACCGAAGAGCTGATAACTGGTCTCGTAAAACCCTCGAGGACGAAATGTCCAACAGCAGTGGCATCGACCCAGTTGTATAAAACGTTATCAAAGGTACCAGGCTATAATTTTGTACGCCAGACTCTTGTTTCGTTTACCAAAGACTCATCAGTGACGCTCAGACCAAAATAGTTATAAAGCCAAACAAATACAAAGTTGATGAGCATTGAGTACCAAAAATTCCAAAAAGTTGTGCCAAATAAGGCTACGGTAATCTATTCCTGGGATAAGATTTTTTGAAAAATTCAAAGTTTTCTAAACAGAAAATATTTAAAAATTACCATATAATTGACATTCATGTCAACACCGAAGTGCTGACTTCTGGGCTGATGAAACCCTCGAGGACGAAACGTCCACCAGCAGTGGCATCGACCCAGTAGTGTAAACGTTATCAAAGGTGCCAGGATTGTAATTTAATACGCCAGACGCGCGTTTCATCTACTTAAAACCAAAATAGATATAAAGCCAAAGAAGTACAAAGTTGAAGAGCATTGAGTAATCAAAATTCCAGAAAGTTGGGCCAAATAAGGCTAAGGTGATCTATTCCTAGGATAAGAAAATCCTTAGTTTTTCGAAAAATTCAAAGTCTGTGAACAAAAATTTTATAAAAATTACCATATAATTGATATTCATGTCAACACCGAAGTGCTGACTACTGGGCTGGTGATACCCTCGGAAACGAAATGTCCACCAGCAGTGGCATCGACCCAGTGGTGTAAAACGTTATCTAAGGTACCAGGATTATAACTTAATACGCCAGACGCGCGTTTCTTCTACCTAAGACTCATCAGTGACGCTCAGACCAAAATACTTATAAAGCAAAACAAGCACAAAATTGAAGAGCATCGAGTACCAAAAATTCCAAAAAGTTGTGCCAAATACGGCTAAGGTAATCAATTCCTTGGATAAGAAAATCTTTAGTTTTTCGAAAAATTCAAAGTTTTGTAAACAGAAAATTTATAAAAATTACCATATAATTGATATTCATTTCAACACCGAAGTGCTGATAACTGGTCTCGTAAAACCCTCGGGGACGAAATGTCTAACAGCAGTGGCATCGACCCAGTTGTATAAAACGTTATCAAAGGTACCAGGCTATAATTTTGTTCGCCAGACTCTTGTTTCGTTTACCAAAGACTCATCAGTGACGCTCAGATCAAAATAGTTATAAAGCCAAACAAATACAAAGTTGATGAGCATTGAGTATCCAAAATTCCAAAAAGTTGTGCCAAATAAGGCTACGGTAATCTATTCCTGGGATAAGATTTTTTGAAAAATTCAAAGTTTTCTAAACAGAAAATTTATAGAAATTACCATATAATTGACATTCATGTCAACACCGAAGTGCTGACTTCTGGGCAGGTGATACCCTCGAGGACGAAACGTCCACCAGCAGTGGCATTGACCCAGTAGTGTAAACGTTATCAAAGGTGCCAGAATTATAATTTAATACGCCAGACGCGCGTTTTATCTACCTAAAACCAAAATAGATATAAAGCCAAAGAAGTACAAAGTTGAAGAGCATTGAGTAATCAAAATTCCAGAAAGTTGGGCCAAATACGGTTAAGGTAATCTATTGAAAACAACACGTCAAATAATTTCATGCATCTCAAGTGTTTTTCTGGATTAACCTTCGTCTAGAACGCTTAAAACCAAACAATTGGAATCCGAGGGATGTATAAGTATCGAAACAGTTAAAAAGCTAGATGACAAAAACACCTAAAATAAATGGCCAAATTCATCCAAGGTTAACTTCGCCTGAGAAAGTTGAAACGTTAGTTTCTTTATAATTTCAAAATTTATTAACGGACAATTTAGAAAGGTTTGTTATAAATCATGTCAGTACCGAAGTACTGACTACTGAGCTGATGATACCCTCGGTGGACTGATAGTTCACCAGAAGATGTATCGACCCACTGATGTAAAAAAAATTGAAAACAACACGTCAAAAAATTTCATGCATCTGAAGCGTTTTTCTGGATTAACTTTCGTAAGGAACGCTAAAAGCATAACACTTGAAATCCGAGGACAGAATAAGAATCGAAACAGTTCAAGTCTGTTAGATCTATATAACAAAAACACCTAGAAAAAATAGCCTATAATTTTTTTTTTATAAACCCAGTCAAATTTGGATGATCGCTATGGAATATCTGTGAAACAGATGCATATCTGTATAAATCTTATCTTTTCCTTCATAACGACATCGACTGAATGTGTCGTTTCGTCGAATCGTTACTTTACATCTTTAACAATACGAGTGTACCATTAACAGCCAACAAGTTAACCCCAATATTTTGGTGGCGTTCATGTTACATTTCTTGTTTTTGTGTAGTATGTGTGTCTATTCCCGTTTTCTATTTTCAACATTTCCGTTGTCTGTTTGTATTCCAACGTTGGTTGTTCTTCCTCTTTTTATTATTGAAATTTTCGTGAGGCAATTCTACATTTTTAAAGTGTATGATGTATTTATTCTATTGATAACTTTTTCATGTATAGCAAATTCACACTCAATTGAAGGTCTGAATTCCTTGAACAGTTTGAGTGAAAAAAACACCAGTAACAGTGAATAAAAATATAAGAAGCTGTCAAAGGTCCGGTTTGACTGTAGGAGTTTGAATCACATTATCAGATGCAGTTTCAATCAACATTGCAGTAATTTGAGATTGTGAAATGATAAGTGTGACTTTGTTCATTGACAATTGTTGTTTGTTGTTGAGTTCGGTCTAAACTAAAGCCCACTTTTATGAAGATGCAACTCAATACAAAAGACGGTCAACACACACCAAATTTCAGCATTGTTTAATTGCAAGTTATTTATTTTATTTTAAATACGCATTTATATGAAATCTATTAAATTTGTTACTTTTGTCATCCCAATTTTTGTACATTGTGCTAGCTTGGTGGCTATTCAAAGAGAAATGTGCAGTGGGCACTTAAATCTGTGTCATATATAGATAACAGAAGATGTGGCATGAGTGCCAAAGAGACAACTCTCCATCCAAGTCATGATTTGTAGAGGTAAACCACTATAGGTCAAAGTACGGCCTTCAACACATAGCATTAGCTCACATCAAACATCAGGCCTCAAAAATGACTTATGATAAACCATTCAAACGGGAAAACCGATGGTCGAGTCTATATGAAAACTAGAAACAAGCAACTCTTATGAACAAACAAAGGATAATAACAGAACATCAGATTCCTGACTTAGGACAGGTGCAACAAATGCAGCAGGTGTAAACGTTTTAATAGGTGCCAACCTTCACCCAACTTGTGTAACATCAAAACGTAGTCTATTAAGAATGTTATCACAGTTTGGTCTAATTTTGTGCTTGGGTGCCATTGTCCAAGATTACTCTGAGAAATGAACATGTATAAACATAGTTTAATCTGGTTGTTTTAACATACACCATAAAGCATTGAAATATCTAATTAAAATATGAAATTTATAAACAGTAAAATTCAAAGCCCTACTTTAGAAGTGTTTGTTTTCTGTATCAATCAGCTAAACATGATTGAAATCTCCTGTGTTTAAAGGTATATAGATATTAGTATAGAAAATAAATTTTGGAATACGCTACATCTTTTTAAATCTGTATTTAATGAAATGGGAAGAGAGCTAAAACTTTTCTGGCTATTTCATATCAACTTTTTGACGAATTTTAATAAATGTATGAATGACAAAAAAATGTCTAAAAATAGTACATTGATGTTCTTTGTTTTTCGACACATTAAATATATTCCTTTTAGATTTTGATTTGCATGAAACGGAATAATTCAAGTTTTTCCTAATACTAATAATCTCGTTGGTGTAGTTTTCGAATTGACAAAATACATCAGTCTGTTAATGTGACAGCTATAAAAAAAAAACATCCGAAGTCCATTTAAGGATGTTTGCTCCTCAACTTTTTGAATTTCTGCCAGATTTTCGGAATCCTCTGGTTTTATCCATGTATTAACATTAAAAAAATTTGCACACTAACCCCTACTTTTCTTTTTATATTTTTATTACATATTATTTAAAAAGCCATATTTCAAAATCTTATGAAATCCTTGTTATTTTTTCATAGTTTTTTTAAACAAAAAAGGTACCAATGTTAAGTGAAAGAAAAATCTAGAGAGAATTATTTCCGGCCAAATTTTCAACGGCTTATATCTCATAAACAGGAACACGGACCCTCCATTTTTTTCTGCTTTTTTATTTTCTTTATTTATATACTTTTAATTTATAACAGTCTTTTAAAAAGCTTGTTATTTTTAAACAGAGTAGCGAACATCCTTAAGTTCTATTTTGTTCCAGCAAATTATAAAAAAATCTACATTTCGTATTAAAGTTGCGTTGGTTTGAAATAAAAGTTGAAATAAAGCTCTATATCTATTAATTTTTTATTATAAAATTATAAAAAAGAAGATACATGAATATGTTTTAGAATGATATTGCAATTTGTTGTCTAGATTTATTTGTCCCACTACGCATATAAACTGACGCGTACACATACATTACATCCATTTCTGCTGACACAATCCTCGTTGAAGTTGCATTGATTCCTAGAAATACACATGTTTTCGCAGCCTTTATGATGAGTTGAATCAACTGGACCGATTGACCTGATACGATCAACAAGACTGCCTGAACGAATACTGCCTAATGAAGCCCCTGGAAAGGTACGGTCTACTGAGGATCCTTGAAAGGAATGGTCCAAGGAATCACCTGGGAATCTTTGGTCTACTAGAAACTGATCTCCATTTTATTGACAAAGTCGTCTACAACCAACCCTTCCTTGTTGTCTACATCTTAGTTTGCATTCCAATGAAAATGAATCTTGTGAGACTACTTGGTCAATATGAGCATTGCCAATTGATAAATTTAGAGATGTGCACCTTCTATTACATCCTATAGTTTGGCAATAGTATCCTCTTTCTCAATCTAAACGGCTCGAGCATTCACTATCACACTTTTTCTTGGCTGGATAACCTACTGAAATAATAAATTTGGAAAATTATTAATGATGAAATATGAAATAACGTTAAACTTCTAACTTTTAATTCTTTGTTTATTAGTTTTAAAAAATCATAGTTTTTTTTCTTTCAAAGTATTCCTTATTTATTTATGATTACTACTACACACGTATCAAATGTCATTGTCTCGCATCATAAAGGTGAATTTTCGTCCATATAAAAAAAATGCATTGAAGGTGATAAGTAAGCTTGTCTTTCGGTAAAAGATAGGTATTATACTGAAGTAGTTATTTTTGGAATGTTTTATATTTATTGACAAATACAAAATACTTTCGGATTTTTAATATTTGGGTTCGAATGTAACTTAAGGAAGCACAATACAAAAGCAACTAAATTTTATCAAAATTTCATTTTCAGCTGTTTTTGTTACTTCTTAATATTCCAAAACCACAGAAGAAAAATTTATTTACATATCTTGCACTGTTAATGAGTTTTGATGATAATTAGTTTTATAAACAAATGCACGTGTCTGACTGATACAAGATAAAAACATGTGGGCAGTACTTTGTGGTTAATCAATAGAATCATTTGATAGCTTTATGATCACTGACCAGCAATAAAAATAACAGTTATGAAAAAGAGGTGGATTAGGGATTTATGAAAAAATGAAGTTATTGAATTCCAAATAAAAATACATTTCTTTATTGGATCTGCCAGGAGAAAAAAAATCCAACTATTTGGAGATATAGAGGGAATCAAAATATAAATGTACAGATATTAAACAAATATAATTTTACAACAATTAATGTTTCTGATGTTTATACTAGAATTTCTTAAGGAGAATGTTGAAATATGGATTTTTTTTAAAAGAAAATATAAATTGAATATTTCATTATCAAACTGCAAAAATAAAAAAAAATGTATTTTGTGTAAAATACCATATCGTCATTGTATACAATTGCAATTTTAGAAATCCCCCATATGGATCCTCTAGACTGACCAACTGATCATTTTGTGTACACATGCATAACTTACTTTTTTTAACAACACAAAAATCAAAGCATATTATTTTATGTACTAAATGAATAAAATCCATATTGAAGAAAGTAAATGCAATGTGTAATTAAACTTCTGAGATCATTAATAGTAAAGGTTTATCATGGTGGGCGGAGTTTTTACCATATCTGTAGCAACTGACTTCCAGAAAGGTCACTAATGATATAACATTTCCCGCCAGATCTGATTTTTGTTGCGTAGGGTGTGCATTTTCTTTATATATTTAGAATTGCTGAAACGGAATTCTTTCTTACTGGTCAAAACCTAATTGATTTATGATTAAAGGCCAATCTTGAAGTATCCCCATGGTACATGTGTGAATTATATTGAAGTTAATGGGGTACAAATAGGAAAATTCTTATTTATTCAATTGTGACACATTCATTTTTGTCATGAAAATGTAGTTTTAAATGAAATAAGCTCCTAGATGGGTGCCCCTATATGCCTGATCTTCACACATGTTGTTCCTTGACCAGTTATCTTCAAAACTGTGTCTCAGATTTCCAAAAACATCAATAGAACAAATGTTATACCAGATTAAATTTAGTGATCTCTTATGAATTGAGGTTGCAAACTTCATTGGAGGTTTATAAGAGAATAAAATACAATAGGAAAAATCTGAGACAAACTGTGTTGTACAAGAATCTATAAAATATTTTGGGATGCTATACATAACAAAGAAGATAATTTCACTCAAGTGTGGACATCACAATATAGCAACTAGCTACATAATAATTAATTATGTAATAATTATGTCATAATGAAATTATCACCATTTGAAAGATTAATCTTTCTTCTTTCTTTTGGTACCTCATTTATAAACTTCAAAGTTGGAATGATGAAAATACACCAGTTTATAGTTGTCTGATTGGGGGTTAAAAAATCTTTGTATTGTGCTATCTTAATGAAGCAACGTCGCTACTGTAAGGGTTTTTTTTTAAGTTTAATAAATGATTATCTCTGGTATCTTGCTAATTTAAATGGCTCTCTCTGGATATTTTCTACTGTTTGTCAAATTAAATGTCCATCAGCATATCATACAAAATAGCTTCCTTGTCAGTAGGGAACTACTCTCTGATAATAATTTTTGAGAAAATATTAGACAGTGAGAGATCATTAAATGTTCAAATTATATAGTAAATTTCGGTATTTTGCAGGATTGCTATTCTCGTTTAAGTCAAATTTCATAGAGGAAGAAATGGTTTTCATAACTTTTTTGCATATTTTCACCAAATTTTACTTGTACTTTATAGAAAAAAAAGTCTATCGATAGAAAACGAATTATATTGTAATCTATATATTTCTGTATATTGGAAAACTTAAAAAGAATAAAAATAAAAAGCCTCGACTAATGAAATAGTTTATACGAGGTGTAGTTTATTTTAATGTACAATGAATCAATCTTCTAAATGAAACAGGTAAAATCCTGAAAATATAAACTTTTACATAGCTTTTGTAAAACGTTGCAATTCAAACACAGATTGACGGAGTTCATGGAACTCAACTAGGAAATAGTTTAAAAGGTAAAACCGACATACTTATGTCATTTCATTTCTTCTGTGTGGTTTGTGGGTAATAAATCAGCTAACATGTATAACAAGCACGCCAATTACATAATCAGTGCAAAAACTTTTAAACAAATACAGTAACTGTAGTTTCTGCTGGTGTGTTTTTTGTTTTTTTTATTAAACAACAAATTATTTTTATTATTATTATTATTATTATTATTATTGCATAGCAATATAATATTTCCCACAGAAAGTAACCAAAAGTTAGCGTGCAATAAATTCCAATATTGCACAAGTGCAATAAATCTTTAAAATTAATGACGTCATCAACGACAAAATCTTAGTTTAAACCAATTTTTACTTTCAAATAATATATTGCTATACAATAAAAGTGTTATTGCATGAATATTGAGGAATATTCATGCAATAACCCTATATTATTATTATTATTATTATTATTATTATTATTATTATTATTATTATTATTGTTATTATTATTATTATTATTATTATTATTATTATTATTATTATTATTATTATTATTATTATTATTATTATAAACAATAGTTCATGAATTATCATCAATTCCTTGATTTTTCACTGCTTATTCACGGTGGGTATGGTTGTCCTGCGAGAGAACGTTCTGTGCTGGTGATTCGGTCCTGACGGGTGCTGGTGATCAATGAAAAAATGTAAACAAAGACGAAAATGATGATTTTTGACGTTTTCACTCATAAAAAATGGAAGAAAACAGTTGAGATTTTTCAATTTTGTTTCTTATGGGTTCATATGTAAACCATTAAAAAGTTGACTCTCTAAACTGTTTCAGTAAGCGTAACACAAAAATGCTCATTTTCAGAAAATCTAGCACTGAAAAATAAAACAAAAATGCTCATAGTGTCCGCTTTCTACAAAGCAATCCACACGACAAAACCATTTTGTGAAAAAACATTGCAATTTATTAAAATTAAGCATTTTCTCAATTTATTCATGTCCTGATACTGTGCTGGTGGGTCCTGTCATTGTGCTGGTGGGTCCTGATACGGTGCTGGTGATTTCGGATAAGAAGTTGGTCATATTTGAAACAAATGTTACAAAATCAATAAAATTGGGCAGATAATTGTTGTCAATAGGATCTATGACTCCTATTTTAGCTCTTGTGCATCCATTTGGCTGTTTAATGTGTGTTTTCAAATGATCGTAACTTGTATTACATAATTACATAAAAGGGCATCATCTGTCGTCCAATATCAGATAACAATATATAGTATCTAAAATAAGAATAGTTTTATTAAGATATTAAATGCCCCTTACATTGATGCTTCAACAATGATCAAAGCCCATGTCGCATAGACATGTTTGTTAGCGCTCCGCATACCCCTCCCCACTTCCACCCAACCAACCCTCCTCATTTCCTGCTTCATTGTTACAGTGGTGTACCAACACAACAATTTATCACATAAAATAATAACACAAAGACACACATTATTGGTCAACGAATGCTCACAGATACTGAAAGCTAGTTCAAAGTCGCATTTTCAACTAATAGATAAACCATGTTCTCATATACAAAAATCCTAATCGTGTGTATTAAAAAAGTCTTAAAACTTAAGTTCACATTTTTAATGTTTGATGAAGCAGAACTTTAAAAGTGTGCAGTGAATCTTGTGCTCACAACAGTTATTGTCATTATTATTTTTACTTAAGACTTATAAAGGAATTAAGAAGGTACCAAAAAATATTTTACAGTTCAATTTAATGATCATGAATGGAAGGAAATGGTACGGAAGTTTACATAGGACAAAAAGAAATTGATAGTATTTTTTGGCGAAAAACTTAAACGCTTCTTTGCATTATATAGTACAGCTCTTCTATAAAAGCATGCAAAAAAAAAAAAAAAAAACTTTGATTGACTTGCTTGCTATGTTTGCTTGGATGTTTTCAAACAATAGGTTGGCGGAGTTTCAATACATACTGGGATTTGATTGGACAAAACAAACTGACAGGAATTGAAGTTAATGTTTATTGTCCAAACAAATTCTAGTATATAGTAAACAGACATTTGTCGTTTACAAACATCCAAACAATCATAGCAAGCAATTTTATCAATGGTTTGCTTTGCATATATATAAATAGAAGAGCTGTAAATTCTAAAAAAAAATCTTGTTGTCGTAGATGGTTAAATTCTCAACAAAATCTCAATAACTTAGTTGTAACGAATAAAGGTTTTAAATCAAATTTTCATGGACTTTTTAGCTTCCACCCTGACAAGGCATGTTAGCTGTTCGTATGCTATTGCACCTGACGCACGGAAACTTTCACATTTCCATCTTCTTTTCTGAAATATTTTACCCAGCTCATACTTGACAGGATTGTTATCCTAGTAAAAGGTGTAACCAATGAATTGAACACAAGTTAAAAATTCCACAATACTATACAATCCATTTTATGTGTCAATTTGTTCGAAAAAAATCGAAAAGAAGAGAGTTTTTTTAATGTCATGATTATCTGTCGCTTTCTAGATCTATGCTTAGCATTTGTTTCAGATGACATGGACTCCTCACCCTGGTGATCCTGCTGCCTTTCATAACTTTATCCGTATACATATATTAATAGATAAACAAAAGGCTGCAACTGGTAGGTCGAAGAAAGTACTGCAAATAAACTTTCTTTTCGCAATATGTCTAAAAAAAACCACGAAAACTGAGTGAAAGAAAGAGAAACATCCCTCTAAAATTTCGGCAATTTACATTTTATAAAATCTTTTCAATATTATAGCAATTTCTATTTTTTATATTACAGAATACTCAATGAAGCCGAAATGTGATAAACAATGCTTAAGTGACAGAGGGTGTGGACTAGGATACTACTGCAAAACCGTAGGATGTAATAGTTTTTGTAGACGTGTTGAAGTCATTGGACCACTAGATCGTGTACCAATAGACTCAATAATTCCTGGTAATACAGTCTCATCAGGATGCTTAAGAAGTTGTAGATTGACAGGAAAACAAGATTGCAGAAGATTTTGCCAAAGAATGGTTGATAATTCCAGACTAGACCACATTCTTCCCGGCGGTTCAGTAGATCGTATTACCCTAGGCGGTAAAGGAGATAGTATTATTCGAGGAGGTTCATTAGATCGTATTATTCCAGGCGGTTCATTAGATCGTATTATTCCAGGCGGTTCAGTACATAATCTTATTCCAGGCGGTTCAGTAGGCCGTGTTATTCGAGGCGATTCAGCACGTCGTATTATCCAAGGCGATTCATTAGACCGTATTGTATCTGGTGGTTCAGTTGATCGATTTTTCCCAAAAGGCTGTGTCGACACTTGTTTTTCAAGGAAACAATGCGTCTTCAATGAGGATTGTCAAAACAGAAATGGATGCAATAAATGTGTTCGCGTTAATAGCTACACATGATTATGACATGATCAAAGGCCAGAAAATCGTGCAATGCTGTTCTTACTTTATCCAAATATCGTGATATTATGATAGTTTTTATATTTGTAAAGATACCGAAATAAAATATGTATTGATATAGAATTTTAATCTTTTTTTTTTATTAAACTGGAAAAGAGACAAGTAGATGATGTCTTAACTTACCAATTTTACACGAGCCTCAAATGGTCAGTATGTCAGAAAAATCAATGGTTTCAACGAACATATTTCTTGAAAGATCTAGAACAAAATTATGATTCGTAATTGCTTCTTTTTTTTATTTATATGAAATTGAGGGTCAACTTATATTGATGTCATCCCTTCAAACATTTTATAAACCCAATCAAATTTGGATGATCGCTATAGAATATCTGTGAAACAGATACATACTTGTTGTAGCCTCCTCTTTTCCTCTAATACGACATCGACTAAATGTAGCGTTTTATCGAATTGTCACTTTACATCACTAACAGTAAGAGTGACGCATGTGGAGCAGACAATATCTATCCTTTCAAAGTACACAAGTTAACCCAAAGCTTTTGGTGGAATTCGTGTTACAATTCTGGTCTATGTGTAGTTTGTTGAAAGTTCTTGTTTGTCTATTCCCGTTGTTTTTATACATTTCAGTTGTCTGTTTGTATTCCAACGTTAGTTTTTATCTCCTTTTTATTTAAAGAAATTCATAAGTCAATTCTACATCTTTAATTTGTGCGACGTCTTTATTCTATTTTTAACTTTTTCATATATCCTTAGCAAATTCACACTCAATCGAAGGTCTGAATTCCTTGAAAATTTTGGGGTGAAATTACACCTCTAACAATGAATAAAGATATAAGAAGCTATCAAAGACCATATTTGACTACAGAGTTGGGATCACATTTATCAAAGGCAATTTTAATCAAAATTGCAGTAATTTAATGATAAATGTGACTAACAACATGTTCATTCTAGAGTCGTGTCTAGAATAAAGCCCACTTCTGTGAAGATGCAACTCAATATAAAAGACAATCAAAACACACCAAAGTTCAACAAGTTATTTATTTGATTTCAATACACATTCATATGAAATCTATTAAAATCGTTACTTTTGTCTTCCCAATTTTTGACATTGTGCTATCTTAGTGGCTAATCATAATCGGACCGTATGAGTATACGCGTACGGTCCAGCTAACCAGACATGTTTTGAGATCATATGGGTTAAAAACAAATATTTATCAAAATCTTTATTTTTAGTTATACAAATTGTTATTATTACAAATAGATGGATGAAGTGAATAAGCGAACAATTGACATTAAATATTTGTTTAATTGTATATCTGAATCCTATTTTGTTACTCTGGCCCAAGGTGACACTAGTCTTGCTACCACAAGGAACGTCATATTTTTTTTTACATTAACATGTTTTGTTCATGCATGTTCCTTTGCATATGCATGTTTTTGTAAAGTTCCTAAATATTCTATGACAATTATCCTCCCACATTTAATATGTTTACTTCCGATAACTTCAATTTCAATGAGCATACTGGGCTGCAATTAATGAATTACTGACATGCTAAATACAGATTAAATAAGCGTGTTTTTTTTTAAATAGTTAAAATATTAAGGTTTTATTTCAATTATTATTGAAGTTTTTATATTAATTTGAGATATAAGTTATGTTGATCTGTTATATACATTTGTATCTAATAAACTTGACCAACTTCTTAATATTAGTCAGACCGTACGCGTACGGTCCAACCGTATACGTATTTTGAAAAAGTACGCATACGGTCCAGACCGTACGCGTACGGTCCAAATACTCATACGGTCTGGAACATTTCTAAATTTATCAAAACACAAAATATAAATACTGCTCAAATCTGATTTTCCGTGTTGTTAAAAACAGGCATATAAGTCAAGAGAAATATCAAACATGAAGATTATGAAAAGAACATTATAGGAAAGTTGTTTAAGTTCAATCCCTTTGTTTGTTTCTACCTTTTAAAGCAAGACAATCATACGAATCTGAGATGTTCCTTAGTGTTTAGAATAAAACGGTTGACGTGAGGGCATGGACCTGAGCCAATGGTAGAAGTCTACAGATTGCTTGAAAACAATCGTATCCCAAAAACGAGAAACAAGCAACACTTATGAACCACATCAACAAACGACAACCACTGTACATCAGAATCCTGACTTAGGAATAGTGCAAACAAATGCAGCAGGTTTTAACGTTTTAATATGCACCAACTTTTACCCAAACTGACACTAGTGTACATCGAAACATAGTCTATTTTAAGAATGTTATCAGAGTTTGTTCTAATTTTGTGCTTGGACACCTCTGTTCAGGATTACTGCGAGTTTTAGGATGTTGTGAGTTTTTAGGATGTTTTCATCATGGTTTTCTAGGAAATGAACATGTATGGACATAGGTTAAGCTGTATGTTTCTGTCACATACACCATAAAACATTGAAATATGAAATCAATAAACAGGAAAATTCACAGCCCTAATTTAGAATTAAATGTATTCTATATCAATGAGTTAAACATTTTTTATATCTTGATATATGCTGAGCAGTTAAACATGTTATTATAGGATTAAACACATTTTTTCTAGAGGTTATTGATGTGTAAACCGGGGCGATTAACTCACAAACTGAATAAAAGTCCGAAGGACTTTTATGTCAAGTTTGTGAGTAAGAGACCCGGTTTACACATCAATAACCTCTAGAAAAAATGTGTTTAATCCTTATAATTCTTCAGCCAAAATACGCTATTATTTATTTACATTATTTGTTTGATGGCTGCTATATTTCCCATCAATGGCATGTCGTAACTAACTTGCGGAGTACGTCGCCATCTTGACTTTCTAAAAACCATAACTGAAATGTTCAATAAATGCAACAGAATCTAAAATGAAATAGCACCTACCTCAAAAACTTCATTTTAATTCAATATTATCCGAATTTGAAGCGTACACGTAACGAAATAATCTTTCCCTTGAAAATTTTTATCCGTTTGACGTCGTGTTTTGCTATGACATAAATTCGCCAAATCCTCCATGAAATTTCGCGGAATTTTATTTAAATTTTATTTAAATTTTATTTTTATACATTTTCGAAGCTTTAGTGCATTATTTTAATTCTTTTTTTTTTTGTTATATATGCATTAGAATAGAAAAAACTGTTACGCAATTGCTTTATAATCTCAATTTGCTGAAAATCCCAGTATCCCTGCAAGAATGTGTATCGCGCATGAATAGATTACAAAAGTAGTTTCGGAAACATGGTTTATCGAAGTGTAAACCTAGAGAAAAATTCTAATTGACCAATCCAATTCAAGTATTTATAGATATGCAAATGATATAAGAATTATATATATATATCATATATATAAGTGAAGCCCAGATGGTCGGGTGGTCTAGTGCATTGTATACGGTGCATGGATTTGGTGTCAAGATATCTCAGTAGCATGAGTTCGAATCAAGGCGAATGAAGGCAAAAGCAAATTTACAGATCTAACATTGTTGGGCTGATGTTTAGACGAATTTTACATTATATATATGTATATAATGCAAGGTTAAAAATGTCAAATCTGTCAGTCCTTTGTAGACAAAAACATACAAATAGATAACAAACTGTGGTATAATTTAATTCATGATTAACTGATTCAATTAGAATTACAGATTGTAAACAAAAAGAAAACAAATAAATGTATGCTGTCCTGTAAATAGGTTAAATGCCACAAAAAACAATACAAATACAAGTATTAAAGAAGTGCTAAAGAGAAATTGTAAATTTAACCAGTTACTAGCAAAAGTTGCATAACAAATGTGAAATTAAAACCATGTGTGTTGCAATTATGTATAAAAAAAAATTGAATTACTTGCATGTACATTTCTACAAAAATATTCTATGAATCAATAATTTGTTTAGTAGAGACCATAATTATCAGGAAAATTATGCACTGGTATTTTGTAAATTGTGTCCATACAACCATAATAAACTCTTAAAATTTATATAATATTTTCAATAAAAATTACTACAGCATCCTGCATGAATCAAAATGTCATGTGACCTATTACAATTTTTTTCAAAGATTCATAGACTTAAACATGTACATAAATTACGATTAACACTACTTACTTACTTACTTCAGAGTATTATATAAACCTTCATACAAGTATGAGGGTCTGGATGGGGGAGAGAGGGGGGTCCTACACTATTTTATAATTGAATTTTTACGCTATTATCTTTATCCTGTATTTATTTCCCCTTTATTCTATATTCTTTTTATTTCAACACACCATTCTCTTTCTTTATATTTTTGAATTGTCTATTTTATTTGTTTGCCTTTCATTCTACAGTTTTTGTTCATTATTCTGTATTCTGAAAACCCCATCCAGACCCTCTAGGATATACTCTAGTACTGCATGGCAGATATAAGTATTCATCATCTTTTACAATTTCTTTTTTTGTACATTTTGAACAGATATTAAACTTCAACTGAGATTTCCTCCATCCTTCATTTTCATACAAACATTCTTATCTAAAAATAATTACATGTCAACATATATGTTTTATCTAAAGCACCAAAAAATAAAAACAATTTCCTTCTACTATCTACAAATATTTAAAAACTACTCTACAAAATTTTTATAAATCTATACAAAATGTATATCAATCCATGAAATACAAAATATCTTTCGAAAAAAAGTAAATATTTTGTTTACTGGAAAAAAAACTTGTTAGCAACGGAAAAATTGAGAATTAGATGTTTTCTGGTTATCTAATGTAAAGCACTGAATCGAATAATTTGTAAGTCGATAAATTACAAATAGATTGGTCTAGAAAGCCTCGTCAATAAAAAAGACCTATTGAACCTATATAATCATAATCTGTGACCTTTAATGCAAATATTTCAACTACTTTTTAAAAATTAACATTATGAATAAACTCATCAAAAATTCATTTTTGAACAATAATATATATTTCCTCTCTCTGCATTGAAAACCTTGGTTATAAACAGTTATGAATCTTATTTCTAAATTAAACATTTTTGTCAAATAAGCATAAAGCAGAGAAAATATTTTTCTCTTGTTATGCAAAATATAAAAAAAAATATACAGTTCTTTGAAAGACATGCAGATCTAAGGAAGACAGATACTCATTTTTGGTTCAATCTTGGCAAGAATGCAGTAATTTATGCAAAGTTTCATTCACATTTAAAAGTAACTTCAATTTTGCACTTTCAAATTAAAGGTATGCTACTACACAAATTGCTTTTATATTTTACCAAATATATGATGTTCTACATAAGAAAACATAAAATGTTTTGACATTACTACATACATTACATTTATATCAAGAAAAATTACATGATAGACATGTGTATGTAAAATATCATGCACATTTGAAAAAAAAACCAAAAAAACAATCATGACAACCAAAAAAAAACTATTCTTGACAACAAAAAAAATAACTCTTGACATCTGAACAAAATGACAATATGATCAACGTGAGAATTCAAATATGTTCCCAATATAAAATATTACTGACCACACAGGAAAAATGTATCTTGGGAAAATTGCATCAATGAACCTTAACAGGCAATGTAAAGAAAAAAATATATCGTACACAACATTATGTCATTATAAACTAAAGAAATGGTAGGAAGACAATAAAATGTATATATGAATGACTAATCTTCGAATTTAAATGATTCCTTAAGAAAAAAATGTCTAATTCCTATCCAATATAATATTGTCAATTATGATTTGATAATACTTTATTAATAGAAAACTGTACTGTATTGTCAATCTTGATTGAATAATGGTACATGTATAAAAATGCATTGATGTATAAATGTCAACTGTATTTGGATCAAAATATTCTAATTTAAAATTGTTTTGCTGATTATGATTGGGTAAACTATTCTATTGTTAAAAGTGTATCGTCAATTCTGATTGGGTAAAAATATTCCATTGAAAATCTGTATTGCCAGTTCTTATAGGGGAAAATACAGCTGCATCAAACCCAGGACCTGAAAAAATATTAAGATGTCCTCTATTTGGTAAAAAATCTCTCCAAAAATTGAGATTAATTTATATAATAAACAAACATTTGTTTAATGTCAATGTCAAATGTATCCTTTAGAGTTCCAACAACAATTTCTGCACACTTTAAACACAATTGGTTTATTTCAAAAAATGGCCACTAGGGAACAATACAATGAAGCAAAAAAGTTACATGTACATTAATATGGCAATTATTCAAACTTTGGTAAACATAATATGGGACTTAGTAATAACAAAATTAAATAAACAAAATTAAATAAATGATTAACAACCTTTGATTCATAATATTGCACATAAGATAGTCTCCAGAGGATTAAAAAAAATAATATATATGTTTTTTTAAACATGTTTGGGTTGTTGTCTCTTTGACACATTCCCCACTTCCATTCTAAATTTTATTATGAAATATAATTTGAGCTGTGTTAGATAGAAAACGACCTTATGCAAATGAATATCAAAACATCGAACTTATTTTGAGTTGAAAAAAAAATATCCATGCAATGTCTGTAACTACATAAATGTATATGAAAATTGAGTTGATATAATTCGTCTTTTATTTTGCATTTGAATATTCCAGAAAACTACATAAATGTATATGAAAATTGAGTTGATATAATTCGTCTTTTATTTCGCATTTGAATATTCCAGAATCAATCGAAGACTTGTACATGTACATGTTTATGTGCACTTGCATAAGGTCAATTTCTATCCAACGCACCTCATATTTTATTGCAAAAATTTAAACAGGAAAACTCATTTAAATTTAGAGAAATTCAGTATAATTTTTGTTTCATTAAACTTCAATTATTCTTCACATATTTATAGTAGGTTTATATTTATATGCTGAATTCTATATTTGCAATGTTTAGTACGTTGAATTCTATATTTGCAATGTTTTGTACATTGAATTCTATATTTACAATGTTTTGAACGTTGAATTCTATATTTGAAATGTTTTGTACGTTAAATTTTATATTTGCAATGTTTTGTACATTGAATTCTATATTTGCAATGTTTAGTATGTTGAATTCTATGTTTGAAACATATCATGATTAAATAAGGATCTGTATGTTCCTGCTCTTTGTAATTGCCCCCCAATAGCAAGAGAACAATCTAGCATCAATCTTTAAATACATTAAGATATTTAAAAAAATGTTGGTATGAAGTTACGAAATATATCGCTTATCAATTAATAGAAATTATCACTTGTCATGTACATGTATGTATTTACAACCTAATGATTCAATACAGCAGTAAATAGATCAAATAAAATAAAATAATAACAAATTGTATTACTATATAAATTGAACCTGACTGAACTTGATTAATATGACAACATATAAAAGAAATATTATATGCAAGTTAATTTTCTCTTCCTCTTATGCATTCAGGAAACATAGTAGTATTCAGAAATTAAAATATTCAAAATCTGAACTTGTAAAGAATATTCCTATATATAATGTTGCTGTCAATCAAAGTCTAGTCAGGTAAAATCAATGAAGTAATAGTTAACAATGAGGTATATTATGAATAATAATGGTAGATTATAACTTTAAATAGTTAGTCATGCATGAATAATAAGCCAGCAGCAGCTCATTTGAGAGTGTAGATAAAACCGGGATTTATCAATTAAATAACAAAAAATATTGAAAAAATATTTTGTCCAAGCAAAATTCTTGGTATCTTGCTGAGTCTTAATAATTTTAATTGATTAACTCTGAGATATAGAAAGAATTAATGCCTTTTCTTCTGCTTTCATTTTGTAATATCAAAGTTCTTAAAAATTTATCATTGTTTATTAAGAAATTAGTTAAAATATTGTAACCGCTATATGATTATATGTTAACATAAATATATTGTTTTGTAGTAACCATAGTAATGACTATGTATTTTGCCTCTTGTTGCACATGTAAATATGTGTCTGAGTGTTTCCAAATAAAGTATATTGTTATTGTTATTGCTTTAGTTTGGTTTTTTTTCATGAGGACAAAGAGATTTTGTGTCAAAAATTGATACATTATATCTTTTCAGTCTATCTTCTTTCTTATGGTTTCAAGACCCTGACATTAAAGGGGCACTAGCTGTCAAATTCATGTTCACCAATTTGACTCAAGTTCTCATATTAGGTTTATAACAATGTACAACTTTTATCCAAATTATAAAAAGTCTAAAATAAACAAATTACAGGGCATGGGTTCGATTCGGTGTAGCTTCGTTTCGTGTGTATTTTAGTTTAGACGCCATCTAATTAACTATAGAGATGACTCCGATACAACAGACAGTCACATAACTGGATATTAGCATAAACATAAATATAAAGAGATATATGGACCTCGTGCGAATAGATTTTTTATGTCTGTTTGATTGCAATTCTAAGGTTGAAAAAATAAGTTAATCTTCAATTTTACCTGTATAAGAATGATTTTTTGAGGATATTATCAGTCAATCAAATGATTTACTTTTGTTTCACTTTCAATTTGACAATCTTTTTTTTAATAGGCCAACACACATCTTTAATGCACAATCCATCTCTAGCTAAAGGGTTAAATTGAAGTTCACATGAATACGAGTTCAATGAGGTTGAATTATTCACTTGCAAATCATAATTCATCATAAATGTTTCTCAGCTTATTTTGACAAAATTGAACCATACTGGCTGCTTATAGCAAACTAGCCTTTCACTATTTTGCTTCTATTAATGATTGAACAAATAAACTTATATTTTTTTCTTATGTATCTCATAGCTAGTGCCCCTTTCAAACAAATATTTGAGAAAGAACACAAAATCTCAAAAAAGTTTAGAATAAATAATATATTTATGACATATATATACCCAAATCTTCCTTTAAATAATATCAAAAATAAAGAAAGTATCATTCCAAGATTTTAAAGCTATTGACATATGCCACTAAAAAAAAGGGCTGTTCCACAACATCTTACAAAAAAAAAACAACACAAAAATCAAAAACAAAAAACTACATTAGAATCTCACAAAACTGTAAATTACTGAGAACTGAGTGCTATAACTTTGCTAAGTCAACAAAAAACTGCTTATAAAAAATAAATAAGCCAAACAAACAAAACTTTTAAATCTGGAATGTTTAAGTACACTCAAACAAGCTACCAAGGCAAATGAATATAAACTTAAATATGGAATACAAAATATATTTGGAATAAACTGGATGGTGATTACATTTGAAATAAAAAAAAATAATAACATGCATAACAAAAAAATAAAATCTATTTTGTATCTTATTATATTGTGACAAAAATATCTCACATTGTATTTAATAAACAGTTCAATAGAGCCAATTAAGGTGGTACCTAACACTACAGGGAGATAAGTCTGTAAAATCAGCTAAACGTTTTAATTACGTTGTGTTGTTAAGGGAATATTAAGCTTCTCAATGATCAAAATTAGTGTTTGTCAAACTGCTATATAACCAGTGTAATTTTTCTGATAAAATGGTTGGTTCAAATTTTTTGAAATTTTTATATTTTTGTCAAAGGGTCAAAGTAAATACTTTGCCAAAATTTTATGAAAATTGAACGAGCCAAATTAATCTAAGTGAAAGTGTTGGATACCACCTTAATGAAGTAAACATTATGTTTTTCAAGGCTATTCCACATCTGTAAAATATCTACCTCTTGGACAATAAAAATGTGTGATACAGATTTAAGTCATATACTTGCTTCTTTCAATAGTAATTTTGGTAAATGTAATGAAAAAATGCCTCATTTTAAACTTTAAAAATGGGCCAATACAGCTCAGGACTTATCTTTTTTTTTTCATCTAAGCTTAGTATACATAAAAAGGCCTTGCAATACATAATTCATTTCTTTATTTGTAGAAAAGAACAAAAAATAACATCTTCTTCACTTTTTTCAATAATACAACTTTAAACTGATACAATATACATTTAAAGATATTTTAAGACTTTCACTTTACGACAGATAAGTATCAAAAATAATTTACAGAAAAAAAATATCACTTGAGAAAAATACTTATTGCTTTAGAGTATTACATAATAAAGAGTATTATCATAAATGTATTTAAAATATTTATTTATTCATCAAGCCTTTCTTATTATTTAATTGTAGGAACTATAAGAACATTGAAAATAAGTTTTGAAAATCTTGAAGTGTAAAAAAGGTAATTTTGAAAACAATTTTTCATTCATTATTTGAAAAGTGGATTTTGTACTGAGTTCATTTTAAAACTCAAACTAATGATTTATTAGACCTACATGTATCACCCTAAACATTTTTTGTCTAATTAAGGGGGTAGACCTTGGTTCAGGGAGATAACTCTTTAAATCAGTTAAGCGTTTGTAAAAGTCAAGTTCATCAATGTATTTTAAGCATTTACCTGAAACAGATTGAAAATAATCTATGTAACCTAGAAGCTTAGAATATATTTTTGAAAATGGTTGACACAAACGTACTGATGATTTTAAGAGTTATTTCCCTTAACCTAGGTCTACCTCCTTAAGTCCTAATCTGTCACATGAAGGTTTTCAAACAAAGCAAAATAAAGAAAAACATTAAGAAAATGCAAACATGATGCTGGCTTGACTTGATATACAAACACTAAAGTCAGAAAGACTAAACTTTATTTGGATTTTTGTATTTTTGAAAACAAATTCACGAGTAACAGAATTAAACATTGAAAAATTAATAATCCTATATATCATTATAAAAAGAAATAATTTTTTTTTTTCAGAATGAAATCCTTCAATTGTGAGTAACAAACATGTATATGCTTGCTTCATCTCTATTTATAGAATCTTTCGATCATCTCTTTTTATACAATCTATACAAATCTTCTCATAAGGTTAACTTTACTCAGAGCTCCATCACTCAACATTAACATTGAAGAAAGGTTGCCTATCAGAAAATGTAGAAATCTTGCAACACATATAAAAATAAATCTATGCATGAATAACAATTTCTATCATTCAAATATATTCCAATTCTTCTACGAAATCCTATCTCCTCTTCCTCTAATAATATCAAACACTTTTAGGTGTATTGAATCCGTTTTTGTTTGGTACATTCATGTACACACTGCCTTCATCACAAGAATTATATTCTCTGACTGGTTTACTTGTGACTTTCTGACTAGATTCACCATTAGTAACTTTGGCTATAGGGTTCCTGCACACAACCAAGTCTATAGCGTTCCCAGCTTCTGTAATTAATGGTATGGCTAAACAACAGTCAAAATCTCTTGTTCTTATTCCATTTACCTGTAAATAACAACATATTTGATACAGTTAGAGCTGACAATTGAATATCATATTAAAGAAAATAACAGTATAATAAATTATAAAGTAAACTCTAATCATATCATAATGTTGGTTTGCTATCACAATGACATCTACCCTATTTGTCATTTTATTTTATTTTCTATTTATAATTAGAGGCTTTAAGGAACATGCCTCCTTAACCATGTATATGGGTTCCTTTGGTCAAAAACACCCCAAATTGGTAAATATTTTCATCAAGTGCAATAACTCCAATAGGAGGAATTTTGGCCAATAGACTTATTTGTAGATCTTGCCTTGCTGATATTTTTTTTGTTATTTACAGATTTTATTTTTTTTCAGTATTATTTTTAAAGATATCAGGCAAACTAATAAAATAGATAGAACATTCAAAAGATCTTTGACTACCGGCATTTAAAAACATCTAATAGTTGCCATAAAGTATAACAATGGTTAGGTCTAATCCCTTACTGATAGAACAAAACATGGTAAACAATCTTTGTTCTGCAAGGTCATTCATCTATAGTACAAATATTTCTTAAAAGTATTAAGTTGTGGTAAATATAGGGATTTGTGAGTTTTGTGTAGGTTGATTGCTGTTTCATGAATACATATCTAAACACCTTCTTTCAATCACATGTGCAATGAAAAACTTCAATAATAACCTGTAATATTCTGTCAAACTGTACTAAACCAGCTTTTTCTGCCAGTGAGCCTTCTCTTACACCACTTATATATACACCCTTTTCATACATGCCATCTGACAGACCAAATCCAAAATCATCTGCGCCAGGGTCCTTCACCATCTTAATTTTATGTAGCTGAACAGGTGTTGGTGAGAATATGGTCTTGACATGTTCTTTGTATGCATTTGGTCCAAGTTTTTTCCCAGGTTTATTTGTGGTCTTTTTTCTGCTTCCTGCACTGCAAAGTTCATCCTCACTATGGAAATCTTTGGCCGTGCTGTGAGAAAAGTTTTTAGTCAAAAGTGGTTTTGCTGTTGTTGACCTTGGCCTGTCCAAACTAGCGGACGATCTCTGTTTCAAACTTGCATTAATTTGTTTCAACATTTCTGACCCATTTTCATACTCCCCAAATGAACCTGTCCACTCATCAGCCCCATTTGCATTTTCACTATGACTACTGTTGCTATGGTTTTCCCACTCAAAATCTGATTGGTTAAAATCTGCCAATCTGTCTCGACTTGTGTCAGTATTGTTAGAGTTCACAGCTTTGATACCTGAAACAAAAACAAAAAAATCAGTAAAATCAATTTTCAAATACATTAAACCTCAACAAAATGAATGATTTGGGATAATAGAAACAGACTTATTGTGTCACTCATATATACATATCAATTATATATATGAGGTAAGGTGGATTCTCACAGTCTTATTTTAACTAATGCACAAGAACATGTATTACTGTGGATTCATTTTTATTCGTGGTATACCAATTTTCGTGGGTTTCGTGGGTCACAGCGAACCACGAATTTAAGATTTCAACAAAGAATAATCCCGAAAAATATGTATGGAGTCGGATGTTTATTTCCGGTTTTGTTATGCAGTTCTAGTATAGTGTTGACTAGCGATAAACATTGTAACATAACATGTGTTTTTTATTGAAAGAAGATACAAGTATTTTAATAAATCAATAATAAATATATCTAATATCAGTGATCATTTACTTTTTAAAATTGATTAAAACTGTTCATGGAAAATAACTGCAAGTTGTTAATAACCGTGTCATAGTTTGGTTAACTAGTGATTAAAAAATCAATAGGATTAAGTACGGGCATATTGCCCGTAGGTAATATTGTTTATGACACCTTTTACTTATATGATTGTTTATTATATCGTGATTAGGGAAATGAGTTTTCAATCATAAAGTTTTGAAAGCCTTATAGAATTCCGACAATAATTTATATATTGTAAAACAACCAAATAATTAGTTGTCTCTGTCCATTATTGTAATAGAAGTTTTCAATGAACACTTTAACCTAGAATGACCAAGCGAGGATTTTGACAATTCAAAACTTTTTCAATGAATTTCTTCTTTTTTATTTGTTTTATTATTGATCAAACCAAGGAGGTTATATGATCTCCTAAATCAAAAAAAAAATTCACGAATTACGTATCTGAATTTTTTTGTTGTTGTAATCAGCGATCCACGAATTTACGTATACCACGAAACGTCTTTTTTTCTCTATCCACGAAAATTAATACCCACGAAAATAAATGAATCCACAGTATAGAAATTCAATGACTTATTATTTGTTTATTATTATTGTTTAATTGTTGTTTTTAAAGCTTTCTCAGATCAGAAATTGTAAGCATTATAATATTTTGAAATATAATTGTCAAAATTTATTCCATGTTGCAGTCCAGCAGTATGGTAAAGTTTCAATTCAGTTTAAAAAATATGAACTTAAATGTGTAGCTTTTCTACTGATCCAAATGAAAACAAAATATTTCTGCTTGCTAACTCTTTTTTTTTTTATAAGTAATGGTAAAATATAAACTAAACTTATAGCATTACATTGCATTTCTCAGACTGCTAATGTTTCACACTAAATCTGTTGATGCACAGATTGATATTTGTTCTTGGAAAACATGGTAATTTGACTTTGAACTAGTTTTTGTGACTGTGAGAACTCTTAAGATTGGTACTTCATGTCTTTCGTCATTTTGTAAGTTGGTTTGTTAATAGTTTGTTCCTATATTACAGGGCTGCCAAGTCTCACACATTTCGCGTGAGACTCACGCATGTTCATGCTTTTTTGGCGGCATTTTCCTTTGATCTATTGTTTTTTCTCTTTGATCTTTTCAATTTTGGCCAAATCTCACGCATTTGCTTCATAAAAAGTTGGCAGAACTGATATTGTGCTGTTAAGCCACTATTCCAGTTAAGAGAGAGGGTTGAGCTAACACATACATGTTAAAAGCAGGACACATTCTTTAAGTGGCTATCCCAAACCAGGCACCTGTAATACAGAGGATTTTGATGTTTGCTGTATTGTTTTCCATTCGTCATGGTGTTAGTTATTTCTTTTGAATTGTTTCATTTTTTGTTTTATGATCTGATTGATATAACACAAAATTTCCAAAAAGGTTATAAAAGTTATATGCATTAATCTTAATTTAAAATTACCACTTTTATTTTTGCTGGGTTTTGGTAACAGCTGTGGTTTTCCATTAGATAGTACTGTTCCTATATTATGATAAATCTGTCCTGTTTCTGGAGCAGAGCTATCCCATGATTCCATAGCACTATCAACACTAGCGACTGGAGTTGTAGACCTACATGTATCACCCTAAAATATAAGTAATATGTCAGTTGATCTACACAATAAAACTTATTGCTTTTTAACAGCTCTTCCTTGTTTTGTATATTGTAAATATAGTTATAGTTGTTGCTGTATTTCCATCTTCTGTGAACAATTAAATTTGTCCAAAACCCTAATTTTGCATAAAATAAAGGTTCAATTCATAATAATTCCTTGTATAAATATCAAGCTGATGTTAATGCAACTTCATGGTATAAAATTATAACCATAAATTAGTGGTGTCAACAGTTAACTGGTAAACCGTCAGAAAGACCGAACATAGAAAAACCAAAAAAGCTAACCAGTTACCCGGTTAACCAGACTTTTTCAATTTTAATAGATTTGATATAAACATAATTAGTATACATGGTTTTTTTTAAACAGTAACTTTATATCAGTAGTCCGATTAAATTTTACAACATTTTCAAGAAGTTTATTTATCAATTCAATCTGAAGTTATTACAAACACCATAGTAGATACGGTAGTATTAGATTATTAAAAGTCAAACTTCGCCAGGAATCCTTACCATTCTTACAGATAAGTCTTATAATGCCAAAGGACAAACTTCAATTTATCTTATCATTACAGCTCTTCTATAAAAGCATGCAAAACAAAACTTTGATCAACTTGCTTGCTATATATAGAAGAGCTGTAAAAACCTACATTTGTTAGGTACTATAATGTCTTCAAACATCAACTAAAACTATCTGTTAACCGGTTAATCGGTCAAACGATTATCCGATTATTGGTTAGTCAAATCTGCTCTATTTGACAACACTACCATAAATAAAACCGTACACTGTCCAGACAAACAGGCCAAAGGTTTGAAGATAGCCAGAAAACTCAATGCCCCATCTATTGTAGTTACATTTGTATTTAAAGTAATAATCAGTTGAATGTTTCTACAGTATTCAAAACTTACCAACTTCTTTCCTTTAGTTTCTGAAAGAGAAGAATTTGAAAAATTAACATTAACTAAGGGAATTGTACAAACAAGATCAAAATTAATATTTAAAATTTTGTTGAACTTTAAAAATATTAAAACAATAATTAACACCAGACAGTTTTCTATGTTTATAATTGATTGCTGTTCCTGACAAAAACCTAAAGAGCAAGGTGGCAATTAACTTTAATCTTATTTGATGTTGCACTTTGTAAATTCAGCTGTTTCTCAAAACATGCCTCTTTTGGGGAGATCTTGAATATTCATAGAAAATTAATTTTGTTTACATACTGGTTCCCAGTTATGCTCTCTGTGTTCCATCTCACAAAGACATAACTTGGGAATGTTACCAGTAAATAAACATGTGCATATTGTTTACATTGAATTCTGTGGTAACCATTCATTCGAGATTGGGGTAGTTACGAAAATTAGTGTTAGTTTAAACTCTGAGAAGTTCAGGGCATATAAACGTTGAAAATATGCCACACAGCCCTATATTTTGACCTTTGAAAAAAATTGTGTTGCATATGAACTTTCAATTCTAGGATAAGATTTTTTTCAAAACTTCATAGTAAAAGTGGTACAGTTTTAGCCATAAAAGGAGTTCCTATGGGAAATCTCATTGTCAATATTTACAGAAATGCAACCTTGAATGTCTTAGAAAGTGTATAACCCTTTAGTATACTCACTAGACGTCTCAGCAGGCCTGGCTATCTTCAAAGTCACAAGTTCAACAGCACATTGTAACATATTAGTGGCTTCTGTAAGAGTTTTCCCCCTTGTTGTATCACCATTTATAGCTAATAACCTGTCCCCAATATGGATAGCACCAGTTCTGCAAGAACAGGGAAACAATTACTTTACAAATTGCATTTGAAATACATAAGATAAGTATAGAGTTTCATCTGACATCATGCAATGTCCAATCCGTTTTTAGACATTAAAGAAAAACTAAAGCATGTGTTGCTCACCTTGGTCTATGTGCATAATAAACAAAGGACACAGATAGATTCAAGACAAACTTGTGTTTTGGTGATGGTAATGTGTTTGTAAATCTTACTTATCTGACTATAAAGGGCAATAACTCCTTAAGGGGTCAACTGACCGTTTTGGTCATGTTGACTTATTTGTAGATCTTACTTTGCTGGACATTATTGCTGTTTACAGTTTATCTCTATCTATAATAATATTCAAGATAATAACCAAAAACGACAAAATGTCCTTAAAATTACCAATTCAGGGGCAGCAACCCAACAACCTTTTGTCCGATTTATCTAAAAATTTCAGGGCAGATAGATCTTGACCTAATGAACAATTTTATCCCACTCAGATTTGCTTTAAATGCTTTTGTTTCAGAGATATAAGCCAAAATCTACATTTTACCCCTATGTTCTATTTTTAGCCATGGTGGCCATCTTGGTTAGTTGGCCAGGTCACTGGACACATTTTTCAAACTAGATACCCCAATGATGATTGTGGCCAAGTTTGGGTAAATTTGACCGAGTAGTTTCAGAGGAGAAGATTTTTGTAAAAGTTAACGACGACGGAAGATGACGACGACAACGGGCCAGGTGAGCTAAAAATCACATCACTAAAACACTAACCGTACTGCTAAACCTCCTTCTACGAGATCTGATATAATAATAGGGTCCCCTGGGGTATCTGTACCAGATATTGTTATCCCTAATGGGCCTCCTCTTCTCTGCATTTCAACTGTATACATCACACATTCTTCCCCACTGTCATCTATAGGACAAACAAAGACATAAATGTAACATGATCAAGTTTTTCCTATGGATTAAAAGTTCAAACACAGTTCAGGATCAATAATTTTCCTCAAATCTTTCTTCTTATACACAAGTTTCAAACTGACAATAGCAACTTATCCTTAAAAATTTGTGTTAAACTTATATGTTATGTCTTCAAAAAAATATGATTGTCATTTGTAGTGAAAGAAAATTTGTTAGTATGACTTATGGTCACATTGATACTAAGATCTCAAATTAGAAGTTTATACAAATAGTATGACAAAACTTATATTGACAATACCTTGAAAAAATATATCTTTATCAGAAAAAAGAGAGGAGGAGAGGAAAGGAAAGAGGCAAAGACAACATGTCAGGGTCTTTTATTGGACTCAATTGTCATTCGAATTCTGTTTGATAACTGTCTCATTCCCAATCATACCACATATCTTTATTTTCAAAAATGGGACAGCAATCAGTCCTAAGTCAAAGAACTAGAGGCTCTAAAGAGCCTGTGTCGCTCACCTTGGTCTATGTGCATATTAAACAAAGGACACAAATGGATTCATGACAAAATTGTATTTTGGTGATGGTGATGTGTTTGAAGTTCTTACTTTACTGAACGTTCTTGCTTCTTACAATTATATCTATAATGAACTTTGCCCATTAGTAACAGAGAAATATATTTGGTAAAAATTTACATAAATTTACAAAATTAATGAAAATTGTTAAAATTTGACTATAAAGGGCAATAACTCCTTAAGGGGTCAATTGACCATTTAGGTCATGTTGACTTATTTGTAGATCTTACTTTGATGAAAATTATCGCTGTTTACAGTTTATTGCTATCTATAATAGTATTCAAGATAATAACCAAAAACAGCAAAATTTCTTTAAAAATTACCAATTGGAGGGCAGCAACCCAACAACCGGTTGTCCAATTCATTTGAATATTTCAGGGCAGATATATATTGACTTGATTAACAATTTAACTCCTTGTCAGATTTGCTCTAAATGATTTGGTTTCAGAGTTATAAGCCAAAAACTACATTTTACCCCTGTTCTATTTTTAGCCGTGGTGGCCATCTTGGTTGGATGGCCAGGTCATCGGACACATTTTTCAAACAAGGTACCTCAAAGATGATTGTGGCCAAGTTTCAATTAATTTGGCCCAGTAGTTTCAGAGGAGAAGATTTTTGTAAAAGATAACTAAGATTTACGAAAAGTGGTTAAAAATTGACTATAAAGGGCAATAACTCCTAAAGGGGTCAACTGACTATTTCAGTCATGTTGACTTATTTGTAAATCTTACTTTGATGAACATTTTTGCTGTTTACAGTTTATCTCTATCTATAACAATATTCAAGATAATAACCAAAAACAGGAAAATTTCCTCAAAATTACCAATTCAGGGGCAGCAACCCAACAACAGATTGACCGATTCATTTGAAAATTTCAGGGCAGATAAATCTTGACCTGATAAACATTATTACCCCATGTCAGATTTCCTCTAAATGTTTTGGTTTTTGAGTTATAAGCCAAAAACTGCATTTTACCCCTATGTTCCATTTTTAACCGTGGCGGCCATCTTGGTTGGTTGACCGGGTCACGCCACACATTTTTTAAATTAGATACCCCAAAGATGATTGCGGCCAACTTTGGATTAATTTGGCCCAGTAATTTCAGAGGAGAAGATTTTTGTAAAAGATTACTTAGATTTATGAAAAATGGTTAAAAATTGACTATAAAGGGCAATAACTCCTTAAGGGGTGAACTGACCGTTTCTGTCATGTTGACTTATTTGTAAATCTAACTTTGCTGAACATTATTGCCGTTTACAGTTTATCTCTATCTATAATAATATTCAAGATAATAACCAAAAACGGCAAAATTTCCTCAAAATTACCAATTCAGGGGCAGCAACCCAACAACGGGTTGACCGATTCATCTGAAAATTTCAGGGCAGATAGATCTTGACCTGATTGACATTTTTACCTCCATCAGATTTCCTCTAAATGCTTTGGTTTTTGAGTTATAAGCCAAAAACTGCATTTTACCCCTATGTTCTATTTTTAGCAATGGCGGCCATCTTGGTTGGTTGACCGGGTCACGCCACACATTTTTTAAACTAGATACCCCAAAGATGATTATGGCCAAGTTTGGATTAATTTGGCCCAGTAGTTTCAGAGGAGAAGATTTTTGTAAAAGATTACTTAGATTTATGAAAAATGGTAAAAAATTGACTATAAAGGGCAATAACTCCTAAAGGGGTCAACTGACCATTTCGGTCATGTTGACTTATTTGTAAATCTAACTTTGCTGAACATTATTGCTGTTTACAGTTTATCTCTATCTATAATAATATTCAAGATAATAACCAAAAACAGCAAAATTTCCTCAAAATTACCAATTCAGGGGCAGCAACCCAACAACGGGTTGACCGATTCATTTGAAAATTTCAGGGCAGATAAATCTTGACCTGATAAACATTTTTATCCCATGTCAGATTTCCTCTAAATGCTTTGGTTTTTGAGTAATAAGTCAAAAACTGCATTTTACCCCTATGTTCTATTTTTAGCCGTGGCGGCCATCTTGTTTGGTTGACCGGGTCACGCCACACATTTTTAAAACTAGATACCCCAAAGATGATTGTGGCCAAGTTTGGTTCAATTTGGCCCAGTAGTTTCAGAGGAGAAGATTTTTGTAAAAGTTAACGACGACGGACGACGACGACGACGACGACGACGACGACGACGGACGACGGACGACGGACGATGGACGCCAAGTGATGAGAAAAGCTCACTTGGCCCTTCGGGCCAGGTGAGCTAAAAACCAACAAAACCATGGCAACAAGACAAACATCAGTCCATAAAACACTGATGGTATTCAGCCTGGTTTAAATGTTTTACTTTTATTCATTTTATTTGATTTTTTCTTCTTCTTTTTCATTCCTCTCAATAATGAACAGAAAACAGATATTTTACCTGAATATGGGTCATCCCTCTTTAGACGTAATTTGATGATGTCATCAGTGGATTGTAACAAATGTAAAGCATCTTCCACCAGCATGTTCTCTGTTTTGACATCATTAATAGCCAGCAGCTTATCACCTGGCTGGATTGATCCACATCTGCCAAAAAATAACATTTTTTTTCATTCAGATTTAAAAATGTTATCATAAATTACAGTACGTTACTGCATTGCTGATAAAAATATTTTGTACAAAGAAATGGAAAATGCTTTATGATACCTACTTTCAATTTCTATTCATACTAACCATGATAGCATAATAGCGTAGTTTGTCACTTCCGGATTTTCTTCATCAGTTTGATTTTCTGTTTTGTTTTTATCCTTAGGCTAATATAAACTGTTATCACAGATCTATAGAGATATGTGTCGCTTTTTTATAATGTTGATAATGCAAATGTTGAATCAAAATAGCAACACTTTAACATGTAAGTTTTGTAAATATTCAAAGTCAATGAACCATGACTGAAAGTACATGGCTAAAAAACTCCATGGAAATGAGATGTGCCAATGCTAATACAACTGTATACCAAATACCATTGACTTAGCATAAGTACTTCCCTTTAAACAGACCTAAACAAACTAATACATGTAAACTAAGCAAAATTTCAAAGTCAATAAACCATAACTGAGGGGGCCCTGGTCAATTAATCTCCATGGTTATGAGACATTCCAATGCTTATTCAACTGCATACCAAATATCATTGACCTACCACTAGTGGTTATCCATAAACCAACCTAATCATAAACTAATACATGAAAACTAAGCAAAAGTTTCAAAGTCAATGGACCATGACTGAGTGGGGAGAGCAAACAAATCTCGATGGAAATGAAATATGCCAATGCTTATTCAACTTCATACCAATTATCATTAACTTACCACTAGTGGTTCCCCATACACTGACCTAATTACAAACTAATACATGAAAACTAAGCAAAAATTTCAAGTCAATAGACCATGTATGAGGGGGCAGGGCCAAATAATCTCCATGGTAACTGCATACCAAATATCTTTGACTTACCGCAAGTGGTTCACTATGAACTAGACCTAATCACAAACTAATACATTGTTGACATCGCTGCAGTCGCTGCAGGAAACAGCATACCTGTGTCTCGCCTTTTGACTCCATCAAGCGAGACAAAAAGTGCCATATAGCACCAAAATATGTCGCTCTCATCTTATTACAGCAGCAATCTCTTGTGTGTTGTTAATATAACTGTAAGTATTTTTATAACAAACCTGCATATCCTCTTTGGGGATTCTATCATATTGTAGAATTACCAGATGTTAATTCACTGTTGTTTGAAATTTAAACAGACAGAAATGCATTACAGACAGACAGATGGACAGATTGACAAAGGTAAACCAATATACCCCTCCTCTTTTGGAGCAAGAGTATAAAATCTTTGTTCAAAAAAGTACAAGTGATTAATATTACCTGTGTGCTACACTTCCCTTCTTAACATCTGTGATGATCAAATGGTCATTGGCTTTACCACCAGCTCCTAATAAAGAGTGAACATTTTTATTACTTATGTGTTATTGATAAACTTAAAGTATCTCTCTTTGTGTGCCAGTTTTTTTCAAACTGGCTTATCATCTTTAAACACATTATGTAACACTATCTAATCAGCATTTTCTTCTTTCTTTCATGTAGTACTGCCACACCATGGCCCAAGATTAAGGTGGAGGGTTGAGTGGTCATAAAAATATTTCACCCTGTCACATTCTGTAAGTGCCTATCCCAAGCCAGGTGCCCAGTGGTTTTTAAATGGTTGTTGTATGCTACAATTGTTTTTCCTGTCTTTTATGTTAGTAGTTTAAATCTGATCAACGGTTTTCTCTTGCTGGTTGTTTCACATTTGCTACAGTGGAATTTTAAAGTTTAACTATAAGGTAAGCATTATTCTTATTGTTGAAGGCCATACAGTGATGTGCATTACTATACCTAACAAATATAAAAAACAAGTGAAACTGCGAGCTACTGCTCACTGATGATACCCCCGCCACAAGTGGATAATATTAATAGTGTAAAAATATGCAAGTGTTCGGTAAACAGGAAGTTGTCGAGTGATGAATCTGAAAACGCATCACACGGTATAGCTGACTTATATAAATCCTGAAACCAAATTTCAGAAATCCTTGTATTGTAGTTCCTGAGAAAAATGTGACGAAAATTTTCAACTTGGCTATGTGTAAAATCATACAAGTGTTCTGAGAAAAATGCGAAGAAAAATATTCATTTCGACGGACGGACTGACTGACGGACTGACGTACTGACGGACTGACGGAAGGACAGACAGAGGTAAAACAGTATACCCCCCCTTTTTTAAAGCGGGGGTATAAAAATAGTTTGCAGTATATTGCTGCCTGAACTAACTTACTTCAAGAAAGCATATCAACACATGTCAGCAAATAGTACCCTGTACAACCAGTCTTGAATTTTCTTAAATGTTCTTTTCTATTCTAACTGTTTAGTTGTTATTACTTACTTACTGCCTCAAATAAACCTGAAAAAGCTGTTTTGAGCATTTTGCAATGTTGATAAAATTTATGAATTAACAAAGAACAACTATCTTGGCTGTAAGTAAAATAATATTTGTTAAATATGACTTACCTGACAGGCAAACACCTAGACCTGTTTTCACCATTGGCAGTTTGACCACAAATGTCCCAGATGTCAAAATCACAGATTCTGTAATAAAAACAATATTTTCACTTTTACAAGAAAATTATTTGTTAACTTTTCAGTTTCACATAACTATTCCCCCTTTTGAGAAACTTTCTAGAGTTTGACATACAATCAACCTAAATAAGTTCATCGTTGAACAGAATTTAACACATTTTTATTAGTAAATAGATACAGGCTCATTGTCAGCTTAAAAAATATCTAATGATCAGGTGAACATATCTAAACATCATTTTGTTAAAACTTAGCATAACTTCAATTTTGGCTATACCTTAGCCTATGAAATCATGAAAAAGTACATATCAAATAAAATCTCTGGTTATACATCGATAATTTCTACATACATATTGTTGATTCTTTTTTGAACCATCAAAGGGATTGAAAAATCATACCAATTTTGCAATTTCATGGGTAGAAATATATCTTAACCACCTTCTTCCTTCTGGCAAAAGACCTTCTAAAACCTCAAGATTTGTTTCTACTGATTTGAATTAACATGTTTGGACTTTCTTTCTTAAAAATATATATATATCACCATAAATGTTGTGGTTGAAAACTGAAATGAAATCACTTGACTTTCTATTGAGCTAAATTTTAAATCTGAACCATTTATTAAAATTTAATATGATGTATAAAAGGAGATTTGCATTATGTGCCAATTAATGAGACAGCAACCAAAGGACACAAGAAAAGCCAATCACATCTAAGGGTCAAGATATAGTCTTCAGCAATATGTAAATGTTTATAAAATATATTAAGCCATAAGTGGCAAAATAATCAGAAATGATGGGTCCACCAAATGGTGAAAGCAGAATCTGAAGCAAGCTTTAAATAAATTGTAATTCAAATATCTGCCATCACCACATATCAATCTGCAAAAAATATCAACCCATAATATAACAGTACACGGATGCCCCCATCCGCACTATAATTTTTTATGTTCAGTAGATCGCGAAAATGGGGTAAAATCTCTAATTTGGCATTAAAATTAGAAAGATAATATCATAGGGAATATGTGTAACAAGTTTCAAGTTGATTGGACTTCAACTTCATCAAAAACTACCTCGACCTAAAACTTTAACCTGAAGCGGGACAGTTGTATGGACACACAGACCAGAAAACATGAATGGGGCATAAAAAAACATTAATTTTGCTGTTAAAAATATTTTATAAGTTATATGTACATGAAGTAATCTTGTATTAAAGAGCTCATTGAAAGCAACTTTTAAAGGCTTTGCTTGTAGAAAACAATTAAATTAAACATTCTCTTAACAACAAAATTTTAATAAACCTATGAAAATCTATTTTTTTTAAACTTTAGTAAATGAAGATAAAATTACTACAAATAGAGATGGATGTTTATAATCATTCTCTAATTGTTTTCTTGGTAAAAATCCTTAATTATGTAGGTACAAGTATATCAGTGGTCTAGAAACGTGAAAACACTCTCTATCAATATGCAAAAAGGCAGTGCTTATCCTACCTATATGTGTCATTTTTTTAGCTATATAGTGACTCAAAAGAAGGATGTTCATTTACCAAATACTTATGTTGACAACCAATGAAAATGAACAGCAGTAAACTGACACCTAAGACAGTCACTTAAATGTCCACCAATGAAATTGACTGATCCAAACTATTAACATAATCCTTAGTTTTGTCGACCAATGAAACTGACTGATCCAAACTATTAACATAATCCTTAGTTTTGTCAACCAATGAAAATAACTGTCATGAAATCATACTAATGCACATAAGTGACAATAGACCACTTTCGAGTTCATCTGTCACCAGAAAAAACTCTTCAATTATGCGCGCCTTTATGACGTCACTTACCAGATAGAGGGGATCGCCTGTATCCCTGCACTATCAAAGTTCATCAAGCGTCTTAGTGATCGTGATTGTGCAGGATAAACTAGAAATAATGGCTGTTATGAGGTACTTAATGACAATTCCCTAATGACAGCAGTGCTGATTGTCAATTTTGAGAATTCAATTTGGCGAATAATTCATACAATACAGAAGTATAGTTTTTCAACCACTCGCTCAACATTAGAATGGAAGTGACGACGCCCCTAAATGTACAAATGACGTTTTCTAAAACCAGAGTTTTTGTCGGAAATGCATCGAACTCGAAAGTTGTCTATTCCACAACAGACAACAAACAAAAGCTTACATAGGTCTTTTGTATCATTTTTAGTATATTTTTATTTCCTGACAAGAAAAGTGAAATCATCTTCTAAATAATCTTAAAATAAGATAAATACAACAATAAAAGCTCTTCCATGGAAATTCCATACTACTTCAGAAATATATGCTTCAAACACAATAAAGCTGTTGAAAATAATCTATTCAGTGATATTGTTGGCTTCTTTCAAAACCATCTCTACCCTTTTTTATTGGGAAAATATGTGTCATTTTTATCAAATTGGGAAATTTATAATGAAAGATGAATTTGACTGGAACTTCAATTTGCAGACCCCCTTTCAAGTGGTAAACCCCTATTTGAAATAAGACCCCTTATTGTCAGTGATGATACATAAACAGACCCTCAAATCTGCACATATAGTCATTTTAGGCATGAAAATGGTTTAAATGATTGTTTTTCAGTCTGTATGCATGCACAATTACTACTGAGACTCCACTGTTTGGGAAAAAAGTTGTCTTTTTGGGAATAATTTTAAGCCATTTTTTTTTTTCAAATTGGGATTCTTCTTCTCCAGGGGAAAAAGAAAAAGCCTTTATTCTCCAGTAATTTAAGGCAAACAATATCACTAGTCTATATTGCAATTGAATTTTTGTGCGGGTAAATTTTACCTTTCTTTAATCCTGTATTTAAAAAAAATTAATAAGGAATGCAGAAAATATTACTTTGTGCACTTTTTTTTTTTAACAGATTTAAATCTTTATCAACTTACTTTGTTATTAGGAGATACAGAAGTATTATGACATGCTTCTTTCGCTTTGTGAATAAACACATGCTCTAAATCCAATAAAATTTGTTTGCACATGAGTATATTGACTACTGCAGAATAATGAATTTTATCAAATTGCATTTAATATACTTCATTAACTCAAAACACTTCCAACCTCCTAAATAATGCACATGGTGTTACTACAATGTACTAATTCATTTATTGTGACTGTAATGTGTTGCAATTAGAATTTGACATATTTGACCTAGATACAACAACCATTCATGCTGGTTGTTCAAAACTTCTCCCTCTAAAAAAATCACATTGCCAGTCGTTTGCTTGTTTAAAAACAAAAAGGGAGGTTCATGGAAGAGCCTATACAAACGCCATACACTTATACACATCGGACATAGAGATAACCTTAATTGTCCTAATCAGAATTGAAATAATTGATAACTAATCGCTCGGCCAAAAATAATCACGAATATAATGCCTACCCATGTTAAAACTACAATAAAGTATAGCTTGCATCAATTATTTCTTAAATAAGATTGAAGGTGTGCAACTTCAGCTTCTTGAAAAAAAATAATGTGCAACATTTCAGTTAATTTCTCTTTTGTAGTAAATGGGTATTTACAGATTAGAGATGTGTACTCTCTTTAAGGAGGTAGACCTAGGTTAAGGGAAATAACTCTTAAAATCATCAGTACGTTTGTGTCAGCAATTTTCATAAATATGTTCTAAGCTTCTTGGATACATAGATTATTTCCAATCTGTTTCAGGTAAATGCTTAAAATTCATTGACAAAACTTGACTTTTACAAACGCATAACTGATTTAAAGATCAGAGTTATCTCCCTGAACCAAGGTCTACCCCTTAAAAAATGACAAACCTTTGTTGATTTGTTTCTGTCTCTATGACAATTACAAAAACATCTAATTTCATTAACATTAAACTACAAACCTGTAACATCAAATTCCACTTCCAGATCACATCGATGTCTACATTCTCTTAACAGCTGATTCACTTCGTCAATAGTTTTATCTGACAAACTCTGTCCATTTACTGTTAATATTCTATCACCTTCTTGCATCAAGGCACATCTAAATAAAAAAATTACATAAGTTATAAAAAATACTATCTTATAATAAAGAAAAATCTTTCAATGCTTTGAATTTTTTTTAATGATTTGTTGAAAGTTTTCTGTGTTATCAGTGTTCAACATTGCCACAAAACAATGTATTACATTCTTAAGGCCATGTCCCCTTAATTCCAGTTGAATCACTTATAAGCCATTAGATGTAAAGCAAAATAAAATGAAATATTTGCCACTGGACATTTAGCAAACAAATATTAACATTACCAAGAATTTTCTGTAAAAAATATCATCTTATCCACTGTAAACTAGAGTACTAATTCTAATTTTTAAAGATGTATTCATACTACCAATACAAATGTACAAAAAAATTAAAAAAATATCTTAATTGTTCAATTATTTCAATTACAGTTAAAATAATAAAGCATGCAAACCAAGAGTTTAAATGCCTTGCTTGCCAGCTTTGTTTGGTTGTTTGCTCATGCATTGTAATTAAGATTGACACCTAAATTCAATGGTTAGGTGGAGTATAACAGTCTGTTTACTATACACAAAGGTTTGATTGGTCAATTAATATCAAAATTGTTTCCATTATAATATTCATTGTCCAATCAACTCTTTTTTATATAGTAAACAAAATCTTACTCCGCCTCTCCATTGAATTTAGGTGTCAATCTTAATTACAATGCCTGAGCAAACAACCAAACAAAGTTTGTAAGCAAGGCATTTAAACTCTTGGTTTGCATGCTTTATTATTTGAACTGAAACACTTTAATTCATAAACATTTACTTGTCTGCAGCACTACCAGTCTGCACATAAGATACAACAGGGGCTTCCCCAAGAACTGAGGAATCATTAAAACTTCCATCTACTGTTAACCCTAATCCTCTGTAATCTGCATAAAGTCTGATCTCCATGGTTTCTGATCGTCCTATCTGGTTCCCAAGCATGATGGATGTGGCAGTGGAGGATATGGAAACTGAATATAAAACAGCAAAATAAATGTTTCATACTGAGCACATTTTGTAATAACTTATCACAAATTTATCTCTTACTGTTGATATATTTAGTTTTGAAGCTGTCAATTTTTGAACATCGTAGAAATTTTGTATGTTTGTGAAAACTTGATTTCGTGGTTGTGCAAAAGTCTGCAAACTAACACACAGGAAAATTTGTACTCCATTGTTGAACAACTGAATTAGTGGCTTTACCCACAAAAACTAGGAAAATAGATACCCCATAAATAATAATGAATCCACAGTTTCTGAAATGATTGAACATTTTGTCTTGTTGCTGCTTTCAAATATTATGTGAAGAAATTTTCAATATGTATCAATATTATTCTATATGAGTGTTTTTACTTTCCCCATAGCGTATTCAGGTGTAGATTATCTCTATAGGAGGAATTCTGACTTCTCAAAATCTGTCGCAGTAAATAGAAAACATGCGCATTTACTTTGAGCATTTTTGACTGAAGAGTTTATAGTACATGCCATTGTCTGAATATATACATGCAATAGATGTATTGTATTTGCAAAGGAAAGATGGGGAAATTTTATATATACTTTACTTAATGTTTCATTCTGAATAGGAATAACACACTTGTAAAGTCAAATTAAGAAAACAATGATCTGATATGAAACTAGAATTTGTTCATAATACAGGGATGCCCCACTCGCACTATCATATTCTATGTTCAGTGGACAGTGAAATTGGGGTCAAAACTCTAATTAACAAGAATGTGTCCACAGTACACGGATGCCCCACTCGCACTATCATTTTCTATGTTTAAAGGACTGTGAAATTGGAATAAATTCTCTAACTTGGCATTAAAATTAGAATGATCTTATCAAAGGGAACATGTATACTAAGTTTCAAGTTGATTGGACTTCTACTTTATCAAAAACTACCTTGACCAAAAACTTTAACCTGAAATTTGCACTATCATTTTCTATGTTCAGTGAACCGTAAAATTGGGGTCAAAACTCTAATTTGGCATTTAAATTAGAAAGATCATATCATAGGGCACATGTATACTAAGTTTCAAGTTGATTGGACTTCAACTTCATCAAAAACTACCTTGACCAAAAACTTTAACCTGAAGCCAAAAACTTTAACCTGAAATTTGCACTATCATTTTCTATGTTCAGTGAACCGTAAAATTGGGGTCAAAACTCTAATTTGGCATTTAAATTAGAAAGATCATATCATAGGGCACATGTATACTAAGTTTCAAGTTGATTGGACTTCAACTTCATCAAAAACTACCTTGACCAAAAACTTTAACCTGAAGCCAAAAACTTTAACCTGAAATTTGCACTATCATTTTCTATGTTCAGTGAACCGTAAAATTGGGGTCAAAACTCTAATTTGGCATTTAAATTAGAAAGATCATATCATAGGGCACATGTATACTAAGTTTCAAGTTGATTGGACTTCAACTTCATCAAAAACTACCTTGACCAAAAACTTTAACCTGAAGCCAAAAACTTTAACCTGAAATTTGCACTATCATTTTCTATGTTCAGTGAACCGTAAAATTGGGGTCAAAACTCTAATTTGGCATTTAAATTAGAAAGATCATATCATAGGGCACATGTATACTAAGTTTCAAGTTGATTGGACTTCAACTTCATCAAAAACTACCTTGACCAAAAACTTTAACCTGAAGCCAAAAACTTTAACCTGAAATTTGCACTATCATTTTCTATGTTCAGTGAACCGTAAAATTGGGGTCAAAACTCTAATTTGGCATTTAAATTAGAAAGATCATATCATAGGGCACATGTATACTAAGTTTCAAGTTGATTGGACTTCAACTTCATCAAAAACTACCTTGACCAAAAACTTTAACCTGAAGCGGGACAGACGGACGGACGGACGGCACGACGGACGAACGGACGGACGGACGGACGGCACGACGGACGAACGAACGGACGCACAGACCAGAAAACATAATGCCCCTCTACTATCGTAGGTGGGGCATAAAAAGATTATAACATAGGTAACAAGTATGAAGTTTCAAGCTGATTGGATTTCAACTTCATCACTGCTATCTTGACCAAAAACTTTAACCTGAAGTGAGACAAATGGATAGACCAATGAACGAACGCACAGACTAAAAAAAAGGTGCCCCTAAGTGGACATAAAAATACATACAAGTTTCATATGATAATATTATATTTACATGTAACTGTATTTTAATAAATATATTTCTGACATTAACAAGCATTCTGTGAGTATTGCATGGCAATACATAGTCCCCTACTGTTGTATTGGAAGTAAATTCTCACTTGATCTATAACTTGTCAGGGTGTAAACTATTTAACAAAAATCAAGTCAATATCAACAAGCATGACAAAAAAAAAGTCCTGAGAACTAATTATTTAAGTGAATTTTTTAAGTCCAAGGACCAAACCTCTGCACAAAATCAATAGACTGGAGCTAAATTTGATCCCAATCTGTAACTTGTCATGATAAAACTATATACATGTACCAATTTTCAAACCAATACCTTCAAGCATGAGGAAAAAACAATGCAGAAAGCATATTATTTATAAGGGTGAATTTTCTAAGTGAAAGGACCATAACTCTGCACAAAATCATCAGACTGGAACAAAATTTGGTGTTGAACTGTAAGTTGACTGTAACTTGTCATGATAAAACAATACAGCAAATACCAAATCAATACCTTCACGGATGAGGAAAAAATGTGTGGAAAACTACATTATAATCCTGGTACCTTTGATAACTATTATTATCAGAGTGAATTTTCAAAGTCAAAGAACCATAACTCTGATGTAATAATTTAGATAATTTATGCTGATAACTTACTGTTGGATGCCTGTCTCTTGGTCAGCTGTCTCTTCCTTCCAGACAACCTCAGTGTACTGGTACCAGATGACATGTTGTATGCGGAACCTGTAGAGTTATACATATTGAAGCTACCAGGAGTAGAGAGAGAGGAGGGTATGGCTGGGACAGAAGCTGCATTGGACATGCTACCAGTGTTGGAACGAACTAAAGTGAAAGTAGATATAAATAGCTATGTAAATATGAAAGTAAAGGAATATATATAAAAGACTATAAATTTCTTCTATATGTTATAATTATGAACAGAATGTATCTATGGTTCTAATTGTATATAGAATATGTGCATGCAGTATACAAATATATAATGATAATAATACATATACAAATAGGGAATAATTAACAGGACACTTTTAAAAAAAACATTAAAAAATATAGCAAAACAATTTTAAGACGGAAAACTAAAGAAATGATATTGGGAAAGGCATGTCCCATTAAAATATACAAATCTTGCAAAAATAAGCATATAAGACCTTCATCAAAATATTACTCATTTCATTTTAAGGTCATTTAAAGTAGCTTAAAGTGCCAAACAATATTTTCATGTTCAACCTGCAACAGATCTAAGAAATACAAATATTGTAAAATCTGACAAAAAATTGAAGATGTCAAATAACAGTTGATAACTGTATGGCAATAAATAGACCATTTCCGAGTTCTGTCCTTCAACGACAAAGTTTGTCAATTGTGACATCATTCACCAAAAAGAGGGGAATGCATACCTGCCAACTGTCACTATTTGCGGGGAATTTCCCCCATGGAAGCTCCCAAATGGAAATTTTGAAAGAGCAATTTGCCCACAATTTTAAACAAAATAGTTAATTTTTCAACGACTACAGGCTTTAAAAAGTATGAAGAAGCCAAAAAACAACACTTAGATACATTTGAAGCCCCCTTTAATGTTTTTTTAGGACTGTAAGAGCAATCTTGCAAGTAAAACCCCCATGGGCATTTTGAAAAGTTGGCAGGTATGGGAATGCTTTATCCCTGCACTATCAAAGTTCATTAAGCATCTTAGTGATGGTCAGTATGCAGGATAAACTAAAAATATGCACTGTTCAGAAGGTACCTTCATCACAATACCCTATTGAAAACAGTGCTGATTATCAATTATAGGAATTTAATTTTCCAAATTTGTGCAATATTGCATCAAATTCTTGTAACTACTCTCTAAACATAGAAAGGAAATGGAATGCACAAATGATGTTCAATAAAACCAAAATGCAACAAACTCTAAAAAAGGTCTATTCATTATTTTGACCTGAAGATTTCAAACAAAGAGATAAATAAGCTTTGCTGGGTGATATACATGTTCGAACAATAAAGAAATTAATTTATCCTACTTATGTATATTGTTTGTTTTTATTTATCATCTTCTATAAAGCAATACATAATTGATTTCTTTCAATATATGTCCTATTTATAGATTTATGAAATGGATTGTTACAGCTTAAACATATATAATTACTCATGCTTACTAGCCAGCAAATATAACCATTAAAAACTTTAATGTCAATCAAATATGCATTTAAGACTGGCTGCTAATTTTGCAAATCTCTTCTACATGTAATTCTCACAAATTGACTTATTCAAATAATTCCTAAAAGAATACAACTATATGTTAAACACTTTTTCTATAACTACATATAGTAAATAATAGAAAATACCTAAGTTACTTTTAATCCCTCTTCTTGATATTATATCTCTGGATGTATGTTGTTCCACAATCTTTGCTGGTAATATTTCCAGGGTAACCACCTCATCTAGACTACATTTTAACAGTTGTGTAGCCTCAGCAATAGACATGTGTTCAACGCTGGTCCCTTCAATGGATCTAATTAGGTCACCTACATGTAATGCTCCACACCTGAAAGTAGATTTTTGATCTAAATCCCCACATTATTTGATTGAATAACAAGATAATCTGAGATATTAGTTCAAGTTTATCAGAGAAGAAAACTAAAGAGATTTATTTATACCAGCACCCTCCTCTTAAAAGTCCTTCGATCTTTATAAAAAAAAATAAAAGTATCATATTATTGTCTTAAGGTGGTACCTAACTCTGTAAAGTCAGCTAAACGTTTTAATTACATTGTGTTGTACAGGGAATATTAAGCTTCTCAATGATCAAAATTGGTGTTTGTCAAACTGTTATATAACCAGTGTAATTTCTCTGACAAAACAGGAGGTTCAAAATTTTTGAAATTTTTATATTTTTGTTAAAGGGTCAAAGTAAATACATTGTCAAAATTTTATCAAAATTAAACGAGCCAAATCATTTTAGTGAAAGTGTTGGGTACCACCTTAAGAAATAAATTCTTTTTGTAAGAGATGTTCATTGATGCAAAAATTTAATAAAAATTTTAAATTGGCAATGTTGTCTTTAGCAGCCATATATAGCAAATGAATATTATTTTCAATTATCTGATTTGTTCAATTGCTCACATTTTGTGTGATAAAATCATAAATTCAAATACCAGTAGGGTTTTGAGCCTATATCCTATAAATGCATGTAGATTAAGATTTTTGTTGGATTGCTTGCTTTGTTTGTATATAAACGTTTACTAAAGAATTGTCGTTATGAATGACTTCTGCAAACAATTAAAAAAGTTAAGTTAAACCTGTATACATTTTTTTAAGATTTAATTAGACATTATTAAATATTCAATTTCATTGTTTATACAACCAAAGCAAGCAAACCAACCAAAATCTTAATTAATTAATTAATAATTTGGTTATTAAAGTGTCACATATTGATTGCAATAAAAATAATTCATACACAATATACATACATAATAAAACAACCAATATCCAGCCAAAAACTGACTTACGAGACACTATGTTATACCAAATACATATTTACAGATTAAAATAGCGTAAAAATTAAATATTAAAATTAATATACGTCTTTTCCACAAATAAATAATCCTGAGCTTGAATCTCTAATAATTAGTTCTATAAAACATAAAACCCTTTTATTTGTCTTAATTCTACATGCATTAGGAAATTAGCTCTTATAACTTTAAGAATTTGACATTGTGAGAACAAATAATGGGGAAAATTGTCATTCTTATTTTTTTTCAACTGTTTTATGATTGTACAGTAAGTCCTTTTCATAATATTTCTTTAAGCAATTTAGAGTAAATCTATCAGACATTCCAATATACCTGTCTGCTAAGCTCATAGGGTCTATACCATCAATAGACAAACACCATTTCCCCTGATGTGAGGTCTGTGAGAGACCTAGACCTAATGATGTCCCAGGTACTCTGCCTATTTCTACCAACAGTGGTCCTGTAGCATTTTTAATGGTATCTGTAAATAAAAGAGAAAACATAATGAAAAGGAATTTACACAATGATGAAATAAAGCACTGTATGGCATAGTCAGCTGGTATAACCCTGTCATCAAAACAGGTTTGTATTGTCGCCTGTTGTCAGTTGAAATTGTAATAAAATTGAGAATGGAAATGGGGAATGTGTCAAAGAGACAACAACCCGCCCAAATAAAAAACAACAGCAGAGGGTCACCAACAGGTCTTCAATGTAGCGAGAAATTCCCGCACCCGGAGGCGTCCTTCAGCTGGCCCCTAAACAAATATATACTAGTCCTGTGATAATGAACGCCATACTAATTTCCAAATTGTACACAAGAAACTAAAATTAAAATAATACAAGACTAACAAAGGCCAGAGGCTCCTGACTTGGGACAGGCGCAAAAATGCGGCGGGGTTAAACATGTTTGTGAGATCTCAACCCTCCCCCTATACCTCTAACCAATGTAGTAAAGTAAACGCATAACAATACGCACATTAAAATTCAGTTCAAGAGAAATCCTAGTCTGATGTCAGAAGATGTAACCAAAGAAAATAAACAAAATGACAATAATACATAAATAACAACAGACTACTAGCAGTTAACTGTCATGCCAGCTCGATACTTCAACTAAACTGACTGAAAGATTATGATTTCATCATATGAACATCAGGCACAATCCTTCCCGTTGTTGACAACCTTAAATCCATTTGCAGGCAAATTGAAAAGAAAATTTCTCATCTTGCTCAGGTTGCTGCCTCTCTACTAACATGAAGTTTTGTCCATGTTTTGGAAAATTCCATGCAGGTTTGCCAAAGTTTTTCAAATTATATCTTTAACTTATTGTTGACTGCTAGAAATAAACTTAAATCCTTTTTATCAGTAAAATATCAGAACTTGATAAATAAAATAAAGTTAAATAAAAACTTAACTCTTGAAATATTTTCTTGATTATTACTTTTAAAGGTAAAATATTGATAAATGAAAAGAACAATATTCAAAATGTTTCATCAAAATGCTTACATATCTTGGTTATAAATAAGTTCTGTCAAATTTTCCATAAATTCAATGAAAGTTTGAGTTGCCACTGTGACTTTTCTTTAGAAATAATAATTACAATGAAAAAAACATAAAACTACTAAATGTGAGTAATGGTGGCAATTATGAAGAATACTCAAAAATTATTTTCACAAATAACTAACCTATAACAGACATATCATATTCGACAGTAAAGTTAGCTTCATGTCCACATTGTTGCAGGAACATTGAGGCCTCAGACAGGGTAAAATGTGCAACATTGTATTCATTGATCGCAACTATCCTATCTCCAACCTGTATGGACCCTTCCCTGAAAAAAGGAAGTAACTTGTAAATTAAAATACAAAATAAGATCATGTTTCCAGAACCCCCCCTTTATAAGTTGTTTAATCTGTCACTACATAACACTTTTCAGCAAATCTAATTATACTATTTGTTAAACTAAAACTATATAAACATCATAATGAAATTATTTGCAAAAGTATTTTGAGAGATATAGACATATTGGAAGAGGTGATAATTGCTATTGTATGACAATAATTTAGGATTTGAGAATGTCATCATATACTCATTAAAATGCTTACACAAGAGTTTACAAATCATAGAAAAATTTCAGACACACACAGACACAAGCAAATAAATGCCTCATACCATTTTGTTTTATGTCTTTTTTTTATGCAATAATTCATATAATATTTTAACCTCAACATAAAGAACTTCATTTTTCTATTTTTTTCACAGCTTGAAAAATAAAGACAAAGTAGCAAAAACTCAAAATTTTTGAAGGAAGTTCATGAACAGGATTTTCTTTAACAAATTTTGCATGATAATATATCTCATGTTTTTCGAATATATCTCATGTTTTTTTGAACATGACTTTAGCCACACAAAAAAAAAGTAATAGGATCTCATCCAATTTTTTCATAAATCAGGGCAGACAGACAAGTTTATATATATTTTTCTCCATAATTTGTGAAAACTTTTAGTAAAGAAAAACAGCAAGAGACTGCAATGAAACATTTGATGTACATGCTCTAAAAAATTCTGGACAGACAGAAACCAGATCTACGAATTTTTTTCCTTTATGACCTTAACAAGAATTTTCAAATGCTTTAATATACAATATGAACATACTTTGCAGCTTTCAATGAAACATCATCACACCTATTATAAGTATTACCTATCAGCAGATCCTCCAGGCCTTATTTGAGTGACAGTTAATGCTCTAGATTTCTGTGGGTTATTATGGTATCCTCCACGCAGAGTAAAGCCAAATCCTCCGCTATCTCTTTCCAGGGATACAATATGTTGTTTACAACAAACAGAAAAGGAACTTGAAAATGCTGCAAAAAAGCAGAATAAAAAAATAACAATTTTTTTTTAAAGACAAATAAAAAACTGAATATGTCATTTACTGAATGCTAGAAAATTTTAAGTGTTAAATAAACAATGACAGTCATTCAGTCTCAGCCATATGTGATGATATCAGTTACATTTGCGTAGACATTATAAAACTCCAACAGAAAAAAACTTCTGTCTTAATTTTATAAAGAAGTGTATATGATATGGCATTATTCTTAAATCTTAAGTTGATGGAAAATCTTTGAGCGTGTGTATCGTTGGTATCCAACAACTATATTATGTAGATTGATCTAGCTATTAAAATATGTTGGAACTTTCATTGATATTTTATTCTGTGGTTCTGAAAAGTTTGCATACAGTATGCATGATGATACTAGCCTATAGCAAATTTGTACTTTGTTGAATACTAAACTAAACCAAATAAAAGGCGAATTTAGTGGTTAGTGCATCGGACTACTAACACAAAGGTTCCTGATTCGATTCCCGTCTGGGATTTTCGGCTCTCCCTTAACACCATTTGCGAGTATGGTCTTGAGGAAACGATGATAGTCCATCCGACGGGGACGATAAATGGCTGACCTGTGTTAAGAGAGAGCCATCCGACGGGGACGATAAATGGCTGACCCGTGTTAAGAGAGAGCCATATCTCTTGCACGTTAAAGACACCCTTGTAGATTTTGAAAAAGAGCAGGCTAATGCCGCTACAAGGAAGCACTCGCACCTGCAAAGTGGAAAGGGATTAATATAAGTTGCAAAACTTGTTTCCCAATCCACTATAAATAAATATGTTTAAACTAAAGGCCAAGTTAATTTGATTTACAACAAATAATAATGAATCATCAGTATTACTTACAATTATCAGGAAGTTGGTATTCTACTTCAAGTATAACATGTTCTCCTGTATTCTTTAATAAGTTTATTATTTCGTCATGTTTCATTCCATCCGTCTTAATACCATTAACAGACAAGATGATATCATTTACTTCTAAGGAATCAGATCTGTGAAAGTATAAGATATTATGTTGCCTTTGTTTTGTCATTTTTAACTCAAGATATTGTGAAAGTAATGAACAATACTATTTCTGTCTTTTATACAGTATGTTGGGTTTTTTCAGATGTTTTGTTTTTTTTCTCCATCATTTAGATAATCAATGTGTGGTTTGCTTGTTTTCATATCTTGTATAGTCAAATTTCCTTGCTGTTTTTTTTTAATTTTATATGTAATTACCATTGTTAAAGCATGAAAAGGAATAAAAGCACTGTGGTGCAACATGGACAACTAAACACAAGCCTTAAAGGTTGCATAGATATCATCTCAATATAAGAAACAAATATTATCACTTCAAATTGTGCTATTAGTCGTATATCTAAAATAATAAAACATAAATGTAAGATGCACCTATGAGCAGTTCCTCCTGGTCTTATACTAGATACTGTAGGTCTAAACCCTTTATCTTCCCCTCCTGAAAATACACAATTAAACATACAATATTAATTCATTTATTTCGACTATGACATATCGTCGCTGGGCTTCTAAATTATTTTCACAGAAATAAAAAAATGTACAATTATTTTTTTCCCAAAGCCATTCTTCAACGATTTTCAAGTTTTCATACAACATTTTGGAAGCAAACTTTACAAACAACTGACATTGGCAATTTTGTAATATGTCTTATTTCACACATTTTGATTGGTCTAACTGTATGCTATTTTGTAATACCAAAGATTTTCTCCCGCCCAGACCATTGGTGTCAAAAAGTATTTTTAGCCAAAAAAATCATATACGACATTTTAGAAGCCCAGCGATGATATGCAGGCTTTCAATACAAAGGAGTTATGCAATAATGAGAGGCAAACTATAATCTTTTTGACTGCAGAGATTGGTTCTGGTTTTCTAAATTACTATACATTTTCTCAAGTTTGTCCCCATATATCATATGCCTCAATAACAAGCTGAATTCTAATCATTTATAAATAATTAAAAGGAAAAGTTGGGGAAAACATCAATAAAACATCAGCTAAAAGATTTTTGCAGGTTGAATTAAAAGTCATGAAAAGTAGAGAAAGGTTTGATATAGTGTAATGCCAGCTCTGAATCTGGTATGAATTCAATGCAGACAAACAAAAGCAAAATTTTCTAAATTTTCAAGCTATATATTATCAAAGAGTTTTGATATTCAATCCATGATATCTATAAGTAATTACTGAAAACGTTTTGCAAAATCAGATTGCTGGTGAAGACTGAAGAATAAAGACTGCATTCATTAAAAAATTGAGCATAACCTATGCATAAGCAATAGAAGGCAATTTATTTTCCTAAATGATCATAATAGTAATTAGTTAAACTTCATTTTTGGACAAAGGAAGATAACTCTAAATTTGGTATAACCTTTCATTGCCTTTTTAGAACAAATACTTGGTAAATTTACTTAATTTGATTTTCAATAAAATAATTTTCTCAACAAGTATGGTTCTACACATACAGTAACACAACATTATGTATCCTAATGTCTTAGTATACATTTGAATTGTTTTACATAGTCTTATCAGGGCCTTTAATAGCTGACTATGCGGTATGGGCTTTGCTCATTGTTGAAGGCCGTATTGTGACCTATAGTTGTTGATGTCTGTGTCATTTTGGTCTCTTGTGGACAGTTGTCCCATTGGCGATCATACCACATCTTATTTTTTACATTTGATTGATAAATTGTTTGAAATGTACATAACAAGTTGTAAAGAATGTTCACCTCAATGCAATTTGTTTCTGTGTAGTAATAACCAATAAGGTCTAGAAAACACAGCTTTTAAGCTAGTTTCAAAAGGGTTTCTATTTCATGAATGCAATTTTTACCAAAATTTACAAGATAACAAATTTGGCCTCAATTACTGCAAGTAGCACACTTTTGCGTATGCATCCCAAGCTACTAGGTAATGCCACTTTTACCATGAACTCAACATAATATAGTTCTTGACAAAATATCGAACTATTCCTTAATATAGAAGCTAAGTAATGGACAAATGAAAAGTCAGATAGACAGGTAACTACAGTATAACAACCACTGTGTGTAAGGGTATTATAAAATATTGCATTGGCATCTGAGTTTTCAAGTATTGACTCTTTCTTTACCTGATACAATAAATCCCAGACCATGTCCATCTTGTTTATACAGTTCAATGACAGCAATACCTTTCTTGTCATCTGTAATTAAAACAAATTAGATAATGCTTCATTTAAATATAAAGATGTACATATTGCAATTAAAATCTAACCACATTAGTAACAAGTCATAATAAGATTTTGCAAACTAACTTCACACAAGTTTTCTAATGCCTCTGAAATCTTTTATAAAATAGTATTTGTCAATGCACTAATGTAGCATTACCAGTGTCTTCCTATGAATACGCCTCAAACCAGGGATTCTTTAACTGCAGTGAATTGTGAGCTATAGCTCAGAATTTAAGAACACACTGTGATTTTGAGATGAAGATCAGTGTGACCCACTGTGAATTCCATATAAAGAACAGAAATATGAGTAATGTTCCTTTGTTGTTGATTTTGTTATGGTCTTGATGGGATAACGTGCAACAAATTCATAAACATAAATAATATTTCTTCTTTTCAAGTGATATTTGAATCTCCAAAATTCTCAAGATTTTGACAAGGCTGTTTCAGAACACCTGAGGTCTTACTTTCTTATTTGAATTGTTGGTCTTGAAATAATAAGATTCTATATATTCCATTTAAATTCACATGTACATTTATAAAAATGAATGTGAACTTTATATAAATATATACATGTACCAAAATTAGAACTACTGTAAATTAAGGAATGATTGTGTGCATTTATTATTGCGATTTAAAAAAAAAGACAAACATAAAAGGTCAATTATTGCAATTCAGGAAAATCTCCATACAGATATAAGAATGCCATTTCTTATTATTGTGATACTCAACCAGTAGCATTATTTGCATTTACATGTATAAAAATCTCGCAATAATTTCTGAATTTACAGTTTCATAACAGCAAATAATTTTAGATTTACTGCTTTTTATTTCCTAGTTTTATTTGTGCATGTGTGTATATGAGAAGGTGATGGATTCATAATTGTGAAATATCTGTACCTTCAGTTGAATCTTCAATTACTGCATTTTGATCATGTTTTCTTTCTTTAAGCTTCAGAGGATCTAAAAAAATATATCATACAAATGAAATAAACAGCTTTGGCTTAAACCATGGAAGTAATATTTAAAAGGAATAACATCGACTAATTAGCATGTATTAACGGCCTGCAGAGCTCTGTACTAAAGTCATATGATTTTATCCAATTATAGTCTCAGCGGTAAGACCCCTTTGGTTACTATCTGTGATACCGCGGTTGTAAAATGGCATCTGGAATTTCTTATCAGTCACGTGATTTTATCGAGTCCGGTAATTATAAAGTACCTGTGTGAAATCCGAGGTTTATTAATAAGAAGGTGGCGCTGTATCATATAAAACATCTACCTTCAGAAAGAAGTCGTATGATGTAAAAAACTTGAAAAACGGACGAGAATTGTTCAAACTACAGCAGTTTAACATGGAAAATTGTATTTAATTTAGCATATTTTTGCTTTTTACCGTTTGTTTTAAACTGTCCTAAAAGTATTTTCCGGTTAAAAGCGGATCCCGAGTTAAACAGATAAATACCGATGAATCGATCAGGTTTCACATGATGTTTAACAAAATAATGTAGGCAAATGTAGGCATAGATTTTTTTACTGTTGAAATGTGCAAAGTTAATCGAGATTGAATTAAAGAATATTTACTTTCAAGTATTCTAAATTTATGTATATTTCATAAATGTTATTGATTGCATTATTGAAACTGGACAACTAAAATGGGGATAATATTTTTGTAAATATATATTATTGTGGAATGCTTGTATTAATATAATAAGCTATACAGCAAAAATTATAACAAACCGACGAAATGGGCTTGAATCTATCTGTCTTACGGTAAATTCCTTTTTACACAAATTAGTTTATGTATCAAGAACTTAAATTGAAGGATAGAACCGTTTAGAATTGTGAATATTTTAATTGACTATAAATACACGAAGGATTTAGATTTTTGTATTTAATAAAGGGGGTCCAAACGTATTTTTTTAACAATCATCTTCTTAACTTACGGAAATGGTTTTTTAACTGTCTGTAAATATTAAAATTGAAAATGACCCAGCCTTGTTCTCCAATTTCGTATGTGATAGCTGTCGGTTTAAACTATTAAGATCAAACTAACCAAAAATAGGAAAAAAATGGACTAAAATAAAAATTGAACGAATGACTCTATTCGGCAGCGTACAGCAACGGAATGTAACGAATGGACTATTCGGTAACTTCGCACGTATATACGACAAAAACTTGTCTGTTCGTAATTCTCCGTGAACACGAAAATGACCGATAAGTGTCAGTGATTTGATCGATCACATGCGGAGAATCAATTTCCATGCCAGATATTGAACCAATTAACGAGTTATCGAAAGATGGGCGGTAACGCAGATGAAACCTTTGAAGTGACGACTATGTTATTCCTTTCAATATTACTTCCATGCTTAAACTAATAACTCTTTGAGGGATAAATTAAGTAGCATATAAAAAAAGAAGATGTAGTATGATTGCCAATGATACAACTCATAAACACATGTCAGATCATAAGGGGGTATATATAAACATACTGTGAAACATTATGTAAGATATTTCTATACATATTGTAAATATACAAACAGACTCTCTGTTTTTAACAAAAAATTCTTAAATGATAATTGTATTGTTTTATTGATGAAGATATCCTACTGTTTTATTTGTAAAAATGTAATATGATAAGATAACAGAATGACATTTTGAAATTTGAATTGAACATGTATGTTTTATGTTTGTTTTTATAAGATATTGTAAATTGCAGTGAATGTTTTATTGAATAAAGATAAAAAAAAAAATGATTGTAAGGGGGTCGAAAGATGTAAATAAATTATCAACTTATCATATCAGGTCATTCTGTCCCCAAGTAGATCTGTCCAACAAAGATTCACCCAAAAGTTAATCCGCCCGCATAACAAATAAAAAAGATTTCTTTTGATATATTTTAATCATGTTAATCAGTGAAAACATGATAAATGGAATTTGTGAAAGTATCAAGATTAATGGTAGCTAAAATGTAAATACCAATTTTTGATCTCCAACTACAGGAGATCTGTCTTTCCCATGAATACTGTGTTTCCCGATAATGGAAAGAAAAAGAACTACATCATAATGCTAACTAGATCAAATGGATGATGAGAAAACTCTTTCATGTTTGTAGTTACTTTGACATGTTTTTCGTCATAAAGAATCATACAATTTAGTGCAAATTTGTATGAGAAAGCATACTGTTTCCTGTCAGTTCGTATTTTTTATATGGGGACAAAGTCACCAATTATGGTAGAAAAATCAATAAGAAAAAAAAAATTCGAGAAAATTTCCTGAATTTTTCATTTTACTGATGGACTCAAAATCGTTAACTTTTTTTTCAGATCTACTTCCTGTTCTGGTTTTCACCACATTCGCGCAGAAATCTACTTCCTTTTCCGGTCTTGTTTGCATGAGACTTTGAATAAAATATATATTTATCAGTCTAGTAAAATTTAAGATTGGAACTCAATACAAATTCATTTTTAATAATTGTTTGGTATGAAAAAAACGTTACCTGACGAAAGCTTTTCTTTTGTTTACATTGAATATGAAGTCGTAACTTTAAGAACGTCACAGCTAAATCCCTAACAACAGAACCAAAATCGGGAACGTTACGGAAATACGGTATTTCCGTTTCTTTTATCAACATGTTTGAATTAAAAAAAATAATACATACAGACTTCGTCCCCTTTCACTGTCACAGGTTATGCCTGCCTCATATTAACAATATGTTAAGGTTCATCATAACAAACGGACAAATATGGCTGTATTTTCATGCCAAAAATTACTCTGAGTACAGACTTACCTGTGAAGTTGGACAAGTTTTAATGCCTGGCATCCACTAGATATAATAAAGTTAAATGCATTTTGTGTTTCAGAAAGATAAAATCTCTTTTGGATTTTGATGGGCATTTTTTTTTCTTTCATGCAAAAGGTGTGAAAATTAACTAAGTTGTGGTACAACTATGAGATGCTCCCTCAGGTAAAAAACTGGTTTGTATTGTTTTGATTGTCCTTAATTGACATGGACAAGAGTTATCTTCACAACTACAGGTGAGTTAAAGAGTTTATCTGAGTCAGTGAGTGGACAGTATCAAAGTAATTCAGGTGTTTGTTTATTTTTACAGCTTCTGCAGAAAGGAAAAAAAATGCCCATCAAAAACCAAGAAAGATTTTATCTTTCCTAATCACAAAATGCATTTAACTTTTATATATCTAGTGGATGCTAGGCATTAAAACTTTCCAAACAGCACAGGTAAGTCTGTACACAGAGTAGTTTTTGAGGTGAAAATACGGCCATATTTGTCCATTTGTTATGATGAACCTTAAATTGATGACTATGAACAAGATGAAGATAATAGACATGTATCAACATTCCAGTGCTTATCAGGTAGCACCTGCCACATATTAATCAGAATAAAATAATTAATTATATGCAGCATAAGTAAAAACCGTCGATCTTCACATTTCTCAAACATTGAAAGATAACAGTAAGGGGTAATAAAAAAAATTTACTGACAGACAAACATCACAAATTATAAGACCATAAGGCCTTAAGGGTATAACTCAAATATGTCACCTGGCTCATAAACTGAACCTCGCAGACAGTCCGGCTTCCACCCTGGCATCTTACTACATAATTCTCATAAATGTTGTCAATTTTAATCGTTTTCAATGTTTTCAAAAATTTTCATTTTCTTCTGTCTGTTCGGAAGGCTTCGTATATAGTTTTGAAAAACTCCGAGATATTCCGATTATAATTTCTAAATTTAAAACGTTATCGGACGTGGATAGTGACTATTCCGAATGATAATTTGTAACAAATCCTTTCGTTTATGCAAATTGATAGAAACAGTCAAAATGATTTTGTTAGTGATACTTTAATTTAAATTATGTTGTTTTTCTCTTAAGTCCCCTTAAAAGTTGACATATTGGACAAGAAATAAACCTAAAAGTGTGTCGTGACGTGAAAACACTTCTTACAGAAAGGATTTCAGCCAGTGTAAAGTGGTCCAGCAAACTTGTGTCACTGAGGTTAACTTATAACAAGGAATACATTATCAATTTATACAAAATGCGCTTATTTGTGATATTAAGTATGTGGTGAAATGATGTAGCCTAAACGCCAATATAAAAAAAATCATAAGAATTAGTATACATATATACAGAAAACGGGACCGATGATGTGTATATATTTAGAAGTCAACAGTACTGAGTCTTAAACGATGCGGACAAGTTTCTAAAACCAAGTTATCTAATTGTTAATCAGACCCAGTCCTACCGTGATACCCAATCTTATTTGTCTACAGTAAATAAAACAATTGCATCATATATATCCCTCTTTTACCGAAATCAAAATATCTGTCTGCTGACAAAGTAGTCATGCTTAAGTGTATATTGATAAAGCTAGACTGCTGTCCTTCAAAAGTGTCTTATTTCGAAAAGCAACCAGTGAACAATCCATAAAACTCTACTCTTATACAGTATATAAAGTAACATTGGACACAGACATCAATGAAATTCAAACGAGAATGAAGTTAGTTCAACAGTTTAGGCAAGTGAAAAATATCCATAAAACAATTTGAAGTGCAGAGTTTAATTATTACCTTGGTTAATAATTGAAAAGAAACATTAGAAGGATAATTAATAAACTCTTTTATTTTTTTAGTAATATGACCGTAAATATGTGTAATTAAAGTGCACTTTTTGTAAAAGGAATTCAATTTACACAATTTATACAAAAAATAAGGATTTTTTTTAATCCGAATCATTTCAAAACGGAAACATGCCATTTATTGATACATCTTAAACAAACCAGCAATAACACACGTATCTGTAAGTTACCAAGAAAGATAGACTGCATACGAATGACCCAAGAGAACATGACTATGAACGATTGATTTGAGTGTTGCTTGCGTTACATTTAGTGGCTAATATTCCATGCATATTGAGCATGTTGAGGATGAGCATACTTTAACAATTTTATAATTTGTAAACCCAGTAAAGCATGTCAACCGGGATGAATGTTTCAAAATTGACTTCCATTTCAAAATGAGGGCATGCAGGAATTTTGCTTTGCAACAGGCCACCCTCTGGTCCCGTAAGAGTCATTGTTAGAGTTCTTTAATGAAAAAGGAGTATAACACTCTCACTACACGAGGCATAAGTTGTAATGTACTTATTCCGACCGAACGTGACTGAGAATTTATACTTCCCCAGAGGCGGATTTAGGGGGAGGGGCAGGGGGCAGGGGCCCGGGCCCCACTTTTTGGGAAAAAATTTGGTTGCTTATATAGGGAATCACTGAAGCGTGACTGGAGCGGGCCCCCTCTTAGGTCAGTCAGTGGGCCCCCACTTATGAAAATTTCTGGATCCGCCACTTTCCATGATAGCCAAACAAACCCTCTCAAGCATGTTTCTTTATTGCTGAATGGAAGATGTTCAGGTGACATTATATTGCTATACCCTAGTCAATTCTTTGTGTCCTTCTTTATAAAGGAGAACAATTTGACAATTGGAAAGAAAGGTCTTCTTATTGGGAGTCTAGACGAGAACTGACGTAAGAGTGCGCTTGTAATTATGTCTTGGAGTAACATCTGTGTTTGCTGTATGTTAAAAAATCCAAATCTTGATCTACACTCTTTGTTTTCGTTATTCGTTTTATTTGATTTCAATCACATCGATCGAATGACATTGAATAACAACGAGAGGAAAGATTATCAGCAGTAAACAGTCTATACATGTGCGCAAAAAAATTTCTTTTACTACTAAATCACGGTATCATCGTAGTTTTGATAAAAATATTTTTAAAAAGTTAAAATCATTATTCGTCGCTTGGCGTTAATGAATTTCTCTTTAACCGTCAAGATATTCTTCCTTGCCATTTTTATGTCTTTGTGTTTATCGGTATATGCTCCCGATGGTACCATCATTTATTTTACAAGCAGTTATATAGTAGCACTAGAAACAATGATTTCTTGAATATATAAATTAATACTATTGCCATATCAGAATTTTGTCCTTGGCAATTAAAAAAAAAAAGATTATTCAAAGACAAGATTCTAAAATAAACAGTTGAAGTGCGCCTCCGGGTGCGAAATTTTCTCTCTGTTTGAAGACTCGTTGGTGGCCTTGTGCTGTTTTCTGTTCTTTTGTCGGATTGTTTCTTTGACGCATTCCCCATTACCATTCTCAAATCTTATTTTATTACCTCCATTATTTTCATTACTATATTATTACAATACGGAATACGATATCAAATTGCATATACAATATTTTTCATGATCAGATATAGGTTTGCAAGGAAGAAATATAAAAAAATAGCTTTTGATAGGTATGATGACAAAATGTAACATGATACATGTGTATAATCCAACTTGAGAAAACTCAATTCATGTCTGAAGTAACTCAAACTCCAAATGTTCATCCGGTTTTTTTTTATTTAACGTAAGCAGAGTGGTCACATGAACTTTGTTGTGAATGTGATTAATAAAAAAAAACTAGAAAAAACATACATGTATCAGCACTAACTTTACTCATATATAGATGATAACTATTTTGTATTATCTTTAAGAACTACTTTAAGTTTGTATATTATTTCAAGGTCTTTTTAAGCATGTGTAGTCATACAGCACCATAGGAAGTATTTTTATTGAAGAGTTCTAATGGTGTTAAACCAATTCAGAAAAATGCTTTGGATGCACCAACATTATATAATTTATAATAATGTACTTAATATTTCCACAACTAGATACGTTCAGATACATTTGAATCATAAAAACAATATCTACCAGAAGTCATATATATTGTATAGTAACACCACAGTAATCAAATACATTTACGATAGGAAATACGGTTATATATGGCTGGGAATCATAAGGCGTACAGTTTCTGGGAAAATAATCATTACAAAGACGACTATAAAACACAGTTAAGAAGCAATGTTAAAAGGTTTTTCTTGCACAGTTTAGTATCTGAAGTTAAACATCATGCTGTATACGTAATTTTATATTTTGTTGATTTTCGCAAATCGCGGTATATGGTTTCTTTGTTAAATTGATATGCTATCAATATTTAGACATTGTTTCGAATATACGTTTATTATTTATTCATCTATGCTTATCGATTTATTGGAATCATGCGCAATCTTGATCCGACTTTCCAATGCCATTTCCCGATTGTTTATACTAGAATTATCAATGAACACACGCATCGGTGCCGTTGTATCGATTTAAGCATAGAGAAGAAAAACATTTCATAGACATGATTTCAAGGCTGTTGTTGGTAGAGGACAAGCTAGAATAAGGTTTGTTTCTTATTTTACAAATGATTTATTCATCATTTATATACAAATTAGGAAATACAAATTATCTTTTAAATGTAAACGAAATCCTACATATTTGTTCTTGAAATACAAATAAGCTTCACTCCAAATACAACGTAAGATACACAGTTTTATCAGCCTTTCTGGACATGAAAATATGTTGTGTTATCGTCAACACTTTTATGTATGATTAAATACCAACAAAACATATAAAAATATCAGATTGGTACAGTAAACACACCAGATACTGCGTGTTGTTGGTTTTTTGTCTTGTTTACCAAAATCTCATTGGTTTTTTTTATTAAGAAGTAGATAAATATTTTAATGATATCATGTTTCATATATTCCTAGCAGAGTATATTGATTTTAATTTCGTAATTAAAAACCTAATGATTTATTAAAATAAAAATTACATTCGTAAACTTAGAATTGATTTCATCGTTTTTTGGTCAAACCCTATTTGACAGAATCTTATTCTTAAAACAACCTTCTGTCAATTAATGAAATACAAGATTTTCATTTCTACACGTATGTGAAACAGTTTGCAATTAAAAACTTCATATAAATCTTGATTTCCAAATTTTGCATAAAAATGAAGAAAAAATGACTCGTCATTGTCAACGACGAGACTGCCTGTTGAAGTTATATTAAATCGCTTATATGAATGTAAACATTCAACTAATACGTTGTAAAAGTTAAATAAATGTATACTAATAGACTTAAAGACTAGCTCGTGTTCTTTTCACCTAATCGGTCTGCTTTCCTCCCTGTGTTACTATGCCTTTGAGCGCAAATACAAGACTCTCAGTGTTGAAAACTCGATTTGAAAATATATGGCATTTACTTTACTCTCGGATATAAAACAGATTTGAGTAGTAGGGCTTTGGGTTCTTATTTAACCCAAATTTTTGTACACAAATAAAATTAAACACACTAGTCCACAATCTCGACATAGAAACATTAAATTAAACAATTAAAATCTCTGACATTTTAATCAGTTTTCAAATTTCCTCAATATTTCATTTATTGTGTATAAACTTTTGATCAGATATTGGAATGAGGAGAATCGTGAATAGAAACTATCTTATTATTCTATTATTTGGTATAGTTCTGTTCTTAATTCCTTGTTGTTTCTTAAACACAAAAAAGTGCAAACAATTTGTTCCTTTATTGATTTTAATAAATGTTGGTGTATGCTCTCCCAATATTTGATTAATGACAAAATATGCCCCTTTTTTTCATTTTCCAATTTTTAAGGTAAAACCCTTCTTGTGTATTCCTGAACAAAATTAGACTCAATGTCCTTATTCATCTACTGAAAGAAAAGAATAAATTTAAAAGTTTACATTGATAAAGCAAGGAAACTATCACTTGTTTTGGTTTTATAAATTTTACTGGTATTCTTGTCATTGAGGCTCTTGTTTTTATCACATTGAGACTTTAGGTTATCGAAAAAGTTCCTACTCCTTGTATCTTGTTTTCAAGTTCGTTTTTTTTTGCCTTGACATGTTTGTAAGCCCTTCTCATTTGTAATAAGACGTAATAATATTTTTTATTTCACCAAATTGCCTTTTTCTACCGACTGCAATCTTTTATCAATGCTTGATATTAGGTTTAAAAAGGTGTTTAAAAGTAGGGATACGCTTTGGATCTCCCCATTTTCTTCTACAATCTTTCTACTCTCCTCCACAAGTTTGAAACAAATCATCACTGGTCTCTAAAAACACAGTCACGAACTTAATTGTCTTAACGACATTGTATTTTATTACATTTCCAAAACAAAGAAGGTTAATTCAGCAAAAAACATCTCTATCGACCCTGAAACACTTTCATTTACATAAAAGTGTTATCATTTATCAGCAAAATGTTCAGGTTTTGGCAATTAAACTCCTAAAATACAAGATAGTACAGCGAGTTTTATAGCCATATAAAAGCAGTATTAATTTAAGGACAGAAAATAGTCGCAATTAAGATTTCATTTCAAACCCATAACTATGAAACATTTTCTAAAGTGTACTGCATCTTGAAAATTTTAGATAATGACACTATTCTTGCTAATTTCTCTTTTTTAGAGCAAGATAACAAATAAGACAATTAATATTCATTATAGATGTAATCTTCTCATATCTTTGTGGCTGACACCACTCATATGCGAGAAGACTACATATAAAAAGTAAAATCACAAAAATTCTGAACTCCAAGGAAAGTTTAAAACGGAAAGTGATTTAGTCCCCAATCAAATGGCAAAATTAAATAACAAAACACATCAAACGAATGGACAACAACTGTCATATTCCTGATTTGGTACAGACATTTTCACATGTAGAAAATGGATTGAACCTGGTTCTATATAGCGCTAAACCTCTCAATTATATGACATTCGCATCAACTTCCGTTATTTTAACAACGATGCGTGAACAAAACAGACATAATCGGTAAAATAGTCAAAATATAGTTATAGCAATACACATTAAACGGACATTCTATTAGCTATCAAATAAACATGTGGAATAAGTTTTCATAAATTATACAACAAATGGAATTTCTTTTACCCATACTATGCAAATATAATCTATTTATATAATCGATGTTGTTTCGGAAAATATACGCATACCCATTCATACTGAGTGTACAAACATGATTACGGTACGATCAAAGTATTCATATGTCATCGTACAAAAATATTTAGCACATTACAAATGCGTTTGCATTTAAATAATTTATTTTGAATTTTTCGGGAACTCTTTTAATGGTCATCTCTCTTGGGCGGTTACTTATGATACTTTCCATGGGTGACTGCTTAATGTAGGTTTTACAAATGTATTAACATTTCAATCAGTATAATGGTATCTTTTGTGTAAGTATGTTAAATATGATAGTATTATGCAACCAATTTTCGTGGATTACGGAAACCTTGCATTTTCGATCTGTGATTTCGTGGTTCTGCTAAAGTCTTGATACAATTTAATAGAAATTTGCGTTTCGCTGGAAATTTTGTGGTTCACCTGTACACACTAAACCTACGAAAATTGGTATCCAACAAATGATAATAGATCCACAGTATTTGTAGTACCACGTGTAATGTTTTTAATGAAAATCAGAGTGACTTTACAACTTTACATGACTCTTATTATTAAATTTTAAATTAATTCTCATCATTTAGTAAAGCACATACAAAATCGTCACACTAAATCATTTAAATCATTTGATTTACACTGATGTAGATTTATTTTTCGGACCTTGATAGTCAAGTGGTTTAAAACAGCAGGACATTATATATATGTTGCTGTCTTGTATTTTCTTCAGCGGTGTTCTTTAAAAAAAACCTTGTATTTTCTTCAGCGGTGTTCTTTAAAAAAAAAAACCCGTTATATGCGAGTCAATTATCCTAACTATGCTATTTTTAGTGTGTTTAACTTTCAGTGGCAAACAATACATGCACATCTGGAGGAGAAAATGATAATGTGATATGAATAAGTAACCTATCCGTTAAACATGGTTAAAACCAGGTTAATATACCGACAAGCTGAGCTGTATTTCTAACGTACATGTTCAAAAGGTTATTTAGTCTTCAAGATGACATTTCACCCTATCCGGACATTGCTCTCACTCTAAAATTCAGCTTGTTAAGAAGGAAAACACAAATACCAATTCTTAAGTCTTTGACTAGACCCGGGTTGAGTTCAATATCGTAGCAGCTACGTAGCGGCTACGTAGCTGCTATCAATATCTATGTAGCAGCTAGTTTATAGCTACACGTTCAATAGTCAAAATCTACGTAGCACTACGTAGCAGCTACGATATTGAACGCGGCCCGGTATGAGATAGAACCCATATATCGTGCACACGAAGTAAGCACGCTTCATCAAGATCATCGTAGCGATATACGCTAGATAATTGAAAGTACAATTTTAGTCAAGTGATTATACCGACGGCAAAATTGAATTTGAGATTTTGATTAGTTTTACGGTTATATTAATTGAATTCTGCAGAATGCGTTGCCTTATTTGATTTTAAGAAAACAAGATGAAAATCGTCATAAATCTTAACATCCGTTACCTAATTTACACAAATTAATGCATTTCGTCCATTATGTTATTGTTCTTTTGTGCTTATCCGGATTTTCTAATCGAAACCTGACTTGATTCTGGAGTTAACAATCATTTCAGGTTTGTTAACGCTTCTATTGTACAAAAGAATATTGTTATCACGGAAGAATCGCATTCAAACGGCAATTATGATATGATTTGAAAAAGAAATTGCATGTGAGGTTAATCGTCTCACAGTGACTAATTGCAATTGCTGTCAATGTATTGCAGCACACTCTGAAATTGCAACAGCATGCTATTGAGGATTATTATTAGAATTGTTTTTAACGCAACAATGGAACGGTAACCATAGAAATATAAAAACATTGCAAAACAGAAAACTGGAACGAAGTTTAAACAATTGAATATAAAAATATTGTAAAAACGTTATTAACATTAAGTAAAGGTAAAAGTAGACATAAAATTAAAGGTGCCGGGATGAAACCAAATAACATGGTATACCTGAAGAACAGTTACATAACAAAAAACTAGAGATTTTGTGATAAACTTCGAAAGGAACCTTGAAAATAAAATAATTTTTATTCATGTTTCTTGATTCTATGCAATATCAGCTGCTTTAAGGCAACCCTTTGACCTCAAAATCTGTTCGATTAAATATACAGTGAAGTAAATAAATATTAATGCATATCTGGCTTTTTTTACTAAAGACCCTACAACATAAATGCCAAAAAGCTAACAAGCAATGAAGCACACTATATATTTAACGATAACATTACGAAATACAATGATTAAAAGTACGTGCTTTTTCGTGGGTACTTTCCGATGAAAAATTAAACTTTTGACCGAACGAACTTTAAAATCACGCGATTGAAAATGCAAAACAATCTGTGCAAAAATACGTTCAAATGAAACTACAAAAAATATCCTAAAATGAATAAATTATTGAGTAAAAACAAATGAAAAATGTCTACACATTATGATTTGCTTGTTTTAGAGATTAAGATGATCTGCCATCGATACTCTTTGACAGTATAATGTGTCTTATTAATTTTTCCTATTTTTCATATATAACAGCGATACTGTTTGACAACATAATGTCTCTCATTAATTTTTCTGTTTGATCATATGGAATACTAACATTGAGTATATCGAATATCTTTCGACTTAACCGTGTAACGCAACCAATTTACTGAGTTAGATTTACTAAAACTAATAGATAATTAGTACACTTAATGGTGAACGAGTGTTGCTTCATTAGATCCATTGTAAATCTAATAGGTTTATTTTCTTAGTTGCTGTCAGATAATACAATTTAAGCAAGACCTCTAGTTATCCTTTTCTTTGTGGCTTTTATGTCGTTTGAACTTGTGTCGTTGACCTATAATACAAACGTCTTATGATTTATTCACATTACTCTAAAAGCAAAATGATCTAACTTTCATGTGTCAAGTTGAAACTGAAAAATTAGATACTAGTAGCATTGTAAGAGTTAAAAAGTAAGAAACAATTTAACAAGGGAAATTGATATGCATTTCAGTTATTGGATGAATATTTGTTAGCGTTCCTTGAATATAGGCAATTTGGTGACCAATCTTTTGCTTTCAAAATTGGCCTCACTCATAAAACAGTGAAGTTCACAATCGAACACATAATTTGCTTCTATTCAAAAGGCATTACAACTTAAGTGCCAATTGCTAACAAGCATTGAAGAACAACAATTTTTTTAACACAATCATCATTTTTCAACTTTGATGACCTTCTAATGGGAAATAAAAAATCTTCTATGTTTAAGTGACTTTCTAATTAAATTAACGTTAGAAATGACATCTTCAAATTATGATTTAGATCGTAATATGTTGTTTTTTCGAGATAAAGATGATATGTCATCCATTCTGTTTGACAATATTTCTCATTAATTTTTGTTCATATGTTATTCTAACAGTGAGTTGATCCAATATCTCCCATAATAGTGTAACACAACCAATTTACTTTGTTAGGTGTCAAAATACTGGTAAATAATTGATACACTATTTGCTGATCGAGTGTGCTATCATATTATATGTTTACATTTTTCAGTCAGTTCTGTTGTATGCCTGTGATGTATATTTACCCAGTTTTGGCTGCTGGGTCCTAATAATTGTCACAGTATTAAACCTATCATGTCTCCTCGAATTGTTTACCAAACTTGGACAATATTATCTATCGAACTACTAACAACGTTCATACAAGTCGGATGTTAAGCTATGCAACCAGGTTAAAAAAAACACCAGTAAAATCACAACAACAAAAAAACTGAACTCCGAGGAAAATTCAAAAAGAAAAGTCCTTAATCCAATGGCAAAATCAAAAGCTCAAGCATATCATTTCTTCGAAAATTTTCTGTAAGTTAGGAATTTTACCGCTGTTTTTCACTCGTTATGTCGGTTGACAATGTTTTATTTTGTCAGTTTTTGAAATCTAAATGTGTGTCCTGCATACACAGTTTAATCCTGGTATCTATAATAAAAATTTTAAAGAGAATATATGAAAAAGCATCAAAGTATAGTAAGACAAAGGTTTTTTCGCAAGATATTTTCCCGTCGTTTAGTAATAACCAAAGTCTATTGTAAGTTTTTTGTCTTATTTATCAACCGTTTTTTATATTCTTATTTTCATCATAGTTGACTTAATAAGGGGTAAGTTCCTGACAATGTCTGTTCTTTTCACTAAGGTAAAGTTTTGTCTATACAGCAAGATATCATGATTTTGGCACCTGAATAGTTTATTACGTACATATTAGAAATTATCACAGCATTTAGTCATTCAGTCCTCTTTGGCTGTCCAAACTTTTTGATGGATGAATAGGTGGGAAATGGTGTTAATATTTCATAAATATCAGGACATGTTGGTATAATTTGAATATTAACCATTCTTTGTACTAGGTCGACAGGCCGAACTGAATATTAGAGGTGCTATGTGTTAGGTTAGTCAATAAGAAGACTTGTCACCACACTAGAACTCATTAATCCTACACTAAGCCGACAACTCGTTTTGCTCTTACTCCGAAATACTGTTCGCTTAGCGGAGAAGCAGAAGATGCCAATGGTCAAGTATTTGGTTGGGAATTAGTAAAGAATTTCTGCGCCCAAGGCGAGAAAGGCACCTCAAAATCACGCATGTGCTTTTCAAAATATTTGGCTGTCCACGTCACTTATGTAGTTTAATTAAACAAAATGTGGTACGCACACAGCATGCAGCAGAATCGTTTCGTTTTATATGATGCTTTTATTGTTCTTGTACTTTTCATATTCGTATTTGTGCTTGTTTGTTTATGATTTGATATTAAGTAAATGTTCTCATCTCATCTGCCTGATCATTATAATTATAAAAAAAAGACTTGTGCTCTGGAAAATAAATATCCAGTTGCAACAATATGCTGTTACAAAGTTTTCGTGAAAAACGTAAAGTGTGTAATTTCCTGTTGACGATCATTCAGTTCAAAGCTTTGATCATAATTCGATTCTTTTTTGGGGAAACCTTTAACGTTAAATGAATCATCTTTAAAAAACTTGAGGTCTGTTTTTAGTTTTCTAAATATAGTAGTTAATGCTAAAAAAAGGCAACAGTAGTATATCGCTGTTCAAAACTCGTAAAACATTGTTATACCATGAGCTTTTTATAGAAACAATGATGCAGTTTAATAGAAAACCTTTGAGTTCTAAACTTGGGCCTGAAAATACTCATAGAAGAATAATAACTTTTTTTTTCATTTTTCTTTTGGTATTTTTATCCCTTTTATGTCTGTTTTCCAAATATGAAAATAAATCTTCAATACTGATGGTGTGGAGTTTTTGTGAATTCGAAAATAACAAACACATTATCTATTCGTATTATAGACAATTTCTTAGATGATAGAATATATTATAACACACGCAAAAGTAATTTCATCGAGTATAATTAAGTCATCAAAAATAATTCTATCTGTACATGTGTTGCTTTGATGCTTTTTTTCAAATCGAGTCAAATTTGGGTCAGATTTCCGACTGGGTATTGTAATACTTTGAATTGAACAGTTACAAAATTTAATTAAGATCGCTTGGGCAAAAATAATCACGAATATAATGCCTACCCATGTTAAAACTACAATAAAGTATAGCTTGCATCAATTATTTCGATTCTGATTCGGACAATTAAGGTAACTTCTATGTCCGATGTGTAGAAGGGTAAAGCGATTGTGTAGGCTCTTCCATGAACCTCCCTTTTTTGTTTGTAAAGAAGCAAACAGCTGGCATTGTGATTTTTCAGAGGGAGAGGTTTTTGAAAAGCCAGCACGAACGGTTGTCGTATCTAGGTCAAATATGTCAATTTTGGAATGCAGCACATTACAGTCATAATAAATGAATTAGTAACAACCTGTGCATCATTTAAGAGTTTGGAAGTGTTTTAAGCTAATGAAATATATCAAATGCATGCCAATTTGATAAAATTCATTATTCTGCAGAGTCAATATACATAAGCACAAAAAAATTATTGGAGCATTGGTTTATTCATAAAGCGAAAGAAGCATGTCATATTAGAATGAAATGTAAATGTTTATCTATGTGATTTTTTTATCATGAGGACTTAGTTAATTACATGGTATCATTCAAAACGACTTAAAGGTCCAAATTCTGATTAACCACTGACCACTAACACTAATTCAATTATTTTACTTCAATAAAAAATATACGACAAACTTGGACTCATATGCTCCATAAAATGAAACTAGCAAAACAGTATTTCCCGACCGTATAAAAACAACTTAAAATCATCACTCAATCGCTGACATGGCTATCTCTCACATGCTTCTTGAAAATTGAATTTTCTCTCTTAAAATAATTCCTCGAACTATCTTTTCGTTATTTCAGTAGCTTACCTTTAATACAAATCTGCCGATGAATAATATCCTGTATTTAAAGGCAATAAATTACAATGCATTAGCTTTCGAGCACTTATTTTTTTACGATTGTTCCCAAATCCACATCAATTGTTATTCAGATCAAATATTGCCTTTTTAGCTCACCTGGCCCAAAGGGCCAAGTGAGCTTTTCCCATCACTTTGCGTCTGGCGTCCGTTGTCGTCCGTCGTCGTCCGTCGTTAGCTTTTACAAAAATCTTCTCCTCTGAAACTACTGGGCCAAATTTAACCAAACTTGGCCACAATCATCATTGGGGTATCTAGTTTAAAAAAGTGTGGCGTGACTCGGCCAACCAACCAAGATGGCTGCCATGGCTAAAAATAGAACATAGGGGTGAAATGTAGATTTTGACTTGTATCTCTGAAACCAAAGCATTTAGAGCAAATCTGACATGGAGTAAAATCGTTCATCAAGTAAAAATCTATCTGCCCTGAAACTTTCAAATGAATCGGACAACGGGTTGTTGGGTTGCTGCCCCGAAATCAGTAATTTGAAGGAAATTTTGCAGATTTTGGTTATTATCTTTAATATTATTATAGAAAGAGATAAAATGTAATCAGCAATAATGTTCAGCAAAGTAAGATCTACAAATAAGTTAATATGACTAAAATGGTCAGTTGACCCCTTAAGGAGTTATTGCCCTTTATAGTCAATTTTGACCAATTTTTCGTAAATTTTTGTAATCTTTTACAAAAATCTTCTCCTCTGAAACTACTGGGCCAAATTAAACCAAACTTGGCCACAATCATCATTGGGGTATATTGTTAAAAAATGTGTGGCGTGACCCCGCCAACCGACCAATATGGCTGCCATGGCTAAAAATAGAACATAGGGGTAAAATGCAGTTTTTGACTTATAACTCAAAAACCAAAGCATTTAGAGCAATCTGACATGGGATAAAATTAATTATCAGGTCAAGATCTATCTGCCCTGAAATTTTCAGATGAATCGGACAACCTGTTGTTGGGTTACTGCCCCCGAATTAGTAATTTTAAGGAAATTTTGCAGATTTTGGTTATTATCTTGAATATTATTATAGATAGAGATAAACTGTAAACAGCAATAATGTTCAGCAAAGTAAGATTTACAAATAAGTCAGCATGACTGAAATGGTCAGTTGACCCCTTTAGGAGTTATTGTCCTTTATAGTCAATTTTTAACCATTTTTCGTAAATCTTAGTAATCTTTTACAAAAATCTTCTCCTCTGAAACTACTGGGCCAAATTAAACCAAACTTGGCCACATCATCATTGGGGTATCTAGTTTAAAAAAATTCAGTTTTTGGCTTATAACTCAAAAACAAAAGCATTTAAAGTAAATCTGACGAAGTAAAATTATTTATCAGGTCAAGATCTATCTGCCCTGAAATTTTCAGATGAATCGGACAACCGATTGTTGGGTTGCTGCCCCTGAATTGGTAATTTTAAGGAAATTTTGCTGTTTTTGGTTATTATCTTGAATATTATTATAGATAGAGATAAACTGTAAAAAGCAATAAATGTCGGCAAAGTAAGATCTACAAATAAGTCAACATGACCGAAATGGTCAGTTGATCCCTTTAGGAGTTATTGCCCTGTATAGTCAATTTTTAACCATTTTTCGTAAATCTTAGTAATCTTTTATAAAAATCTTCTCCTCTGAAACTACTGGGCCAAGTTCATTATACATAGAGATAATTGTAAGCAGCAAGAATGTTCAGTAAAGTAAGATGTACAAACACATCACCATCACCAAAACACAATTTTGTCATGAATCCATCTGCGTCCTTTGTTTAATATTCACATAGACCAAGGTGAGCGACACAGGCTCTTTAGAGCCTCTAGTTTGATCTTGCTCCGAAAAACCTTTAGCTAAGCGGAGGAGCAGAAAATGCCAATGGTCAAGTATTTGGTTGAAACCAAATATACATCAAGCGCTCGAGGAAAGGCATCATGCAATCACCAAGGTGGTTTTTGAAATTTTTGACTGTCAACGTTACCTATCAAGCTTAATTAACCAAATCGGAGAACAAACGTAGCAGAAACGCTTCGTTGTATTTTATTCCCCCTTTTTTTTTAGCTTCATGTTCTTTATATGTCATGTCATAGAAATGAATGAACATATCGTACTTCACTCTAATAAAACAAGTTATGAATGCAATGTAAGGTTTCTGTAGTTCCCCTTCAACTATACGCATTTTAACAGTTTATTTGATAATATGAGGTAGACATTACCTGTAAATGGGGACGAAGTATGTATGAATTGCCCTGTATAGTCAATTTTTAACCATTTTTCGTAAATCTTAGTAATCTTTTATAAAAATCTTCTCCTCTGAAACTACTGGGCCAAGTTCATTATACATAGAGATAATTGTAAGCAGCAAGAATGTTCAGTAAAGTAAGATGTACAAACACATCACCATCACCAAAACACAATTTTGTCATGAATCCATCTGCGTCCTTTGTTTAATATTCACATAGACCAAGGTGAGCGACACAGGCTCTTTAGAGCCTCTAGTTTGATCTTGCTCCGAAAAACCTTTAGCTAAGCGGAGGAGCAGAAAATGCCAATGGTCAAGTATTTGGTTGAAACCAAATATACATCAAGCGCTCGAGGAAAGGCATCATGCAATCACCAAGGTGGTTTTTGAAATTTTTGACTGTCAACGTTACCTATCAAGCTTAATGAACCAAATCGGAGAACAAACGTAGCAGAAACGCTTCGTTGTATTTTATTCCCCCCCTTTTTTTTTAGCTTCATGTTCTTTATATGTCATGTCATAGAAATGAATGAACATATCGTACTTCACTCTAATAAAACAAGTTATGAATGCAATGTAAGGTTTCTGTAGTTCCCCTTCAACTATACGCATTTTAACAGTTAATTTGATAATATGAGGCAGACATTACCTGTAAATGGGGACGAAGTATGTATGAATTGCCCTGTATAGTCAATTTTTAACCATTTTTCGTAAATCTTAGTAATCTTTTATAAAAATCTTCTCCTCTGAAACTACTGGGCCAAGTTCATTATACATAGAGATAATTGTAAGCAGCAAGAATGTTCAGTAAAGTAAGATGTACAAACACATCACCATCACCAAAACACAATTTTGTCATGAATCCATCTGCGTCCTTTGTTTAATATTCACATAGACCAAGGTGAGCGACACAGGCTCTTTAGAGCCTCTAGTTTGATCTTGCTCCGAAAAACCTTTAGCTAAGCGGAACAAACGTAGCAGAAACGCTTCGTTGTATTTTATTCCCCCTTTTTTTTTTTTAGCTTCATGTACTTTTCATCTCCCTAGTTGTGCTTGTTTGTTAATGACTTGATACTGTTCAAATTTCATAAACAAATCTCCTATAATCATAATAATCAGATTTACGTTCTAAGGTCAATTAAACAAATATCCCTTTGCAAAAATACACTGTTTCCGAGTTTCCGTGAAATAGAATATTGTGTAATTTCCTGTTGACGATGATTCACTTTAAAGCTGTAATCACCATTCGATTCTTTCAAACTGGAAAACCTTTACCTTTTAACGTTAAAAAAATGACATGTGCCATCTTTCAAAACCTTAAGGTTTCTTTTTAATTTCTAAATATAGATGTTTGTTCTAATACATTGTTATACCTTGCGCTTTTTATAGAATCAATGACGCAGTTTCAATACAAAACCTTTGAGTTCTGTACTTGGGCCTGAAACTACTAATAAAATAATGAGTGTGATTTAATAACTAATTTTTTCCATTGGTGTTTTGGGTAAAATTTCCCTTTTATGTCTGTTTTCAAAGTATGAAAATAAATAAAAAAAAATGATGTGATGACTGAATGTAAAGGGAAAAATCCCACAATATTCATTATTGTCATATGGACAAATTCGTAGATGATAGATGACATTTTTAAAAACACACACAAAAGTAATTTTATCAAGTCATCAACCTCATACCATCTGTGCATATGTTGCTTTGTTGCTTTTTTTTTACATAGGGTCAAAACGTGGTCAGATTTCCGATTTTTTAATGGAATTCTTTGAATTAAACAATTACAAAATCTCATGAAATGTGATTTTTTTTATCTATGATTTTTTTTATCATGATGACTTACTTTACTATATGTTATCATGCAAAACAACTAAAAGGTCAAATTCGTGATTAACCACTGACCGCAAACCCAATGCAATGATGTAAAAATAAGGTGTACGACAAAGTTGAACTCAGATTAGTTAAACGCAAAAGTTTTTGTCCGTGTCATATTTGAAGTGCCGGGTTTTTCTGATGTAAATAAATAAACAAATGTTATACATTTAAATGTGGATGCGATACTTTAAAAATATGATAGCAGAATTGTTTTAAAGCCATATGAAACGACTGACTGGTGAAAAAATAATTATAATCCAATTTTTTAACAAATACCTGCATGTATCATAAACTTTTTATCAATTTTTATGCATCCATATCGTATAATCGTAAAAAAAATATTTCACTCGGTCAATATGGCAGCTAATTAATGGTCGTGTTTTGAAACCGAAGTTTACCGATTGTCATCTGTGTAAACAATCAATAAAGGATGTATAACATGTACAATACGACATTTTTTAACCAATGAGATAATTCTTTTAATTCATTTGATTTGTATTAAAAATCTAACATGCTGTCAATTTAAGTGTGTCAATTTGAAACTGGGAAGAGGTAGGGGAGAGATAGCATGGTAAAAGTTTAATCATCACGAGTTGGATGACCGTTATGGAATTATCGTTTCACAGATGATATCAGATATGTCCCTTATGACGTTACTAACATCCCCTTCTCTTTTCGCGAATGTAATAACATGAGCAACACGACGGGTGCCACATATGGAGCAGGATCTGCTTACCCTTCCGGAGCACCTTAGTTTTCTATGTTGTGTGTTGTGTACTATTATTTGTCTGTTTGTCTTTATCTTTTTTAGCCATGGCGTTGTCAGTTTATTTTGACTGTCCCTCTGATATCTTTCGCCCCTCTTTTAAAAGTTATCAAACATTAAAACTAGGAATTTCGTTATAAAGTTACGAAATGCACATTGGATGACTATTTTATGTTAATGTTTCAATATTAAAGTGAAAGTATCATAGAGGTAACATTATAATTCATATCTACATATTATGATTTGAATCAGAATTTGTTGGTTTTATAGATAAAGATGATCAGTCAACGATACCGTTTGACTACATAATATGTTTTATACTGCACTCATTTTATTTGAGCAGTCAAAATGCGTTGACTGTATATTTCTATGTCATATACAGTCACTGACCCGATATCACTTTTCCTCATGAATATTTAAATAGAAGTTGCCGAAATAATATTTAATTATTCATACGACCTCTTCAACCTGTTCTTGTTTCCAATGCATACAACGATGCGTGGAACGACTCAACCTTGTTTCTTTTGCAATTATTGAAAAAAACATATATCATTTGTTAATATTTTTTGTTTGCAACCTATTAATCATTATGTTTTATGCTTATGGTTGATATTTTAGTCCATACTCAAGCGTTCACCATCGAGTGTGGATTTCAACAGGTAAAAATGTACATTTCATTGTGTTGTATATTTCTCCCCGAGTATGATATGAGGTCTTTTTAAAGGGGATTTTCCACAATATTTAAATCAAATAAATAACCTAAAGGCATTAAACAACAATTGAAATGTTGTTTTTTTTTTTAGATTGCAGTATAAAGAAAATAATAGTGCATTGACTTGACATATCAAAGACATAAGGATTCGGCCCCAAACGGGGAAATAGCTCGGCACAGCCTCGCATTTCCGCTTTTCTAAGCCTCATCCTTATATCGTTGATATGCCAAGTCAATTCACTATTATTGTCTATTTATCAATGTTTTGTTTGTTAATATTTAACTCTTACCGTGAGTATATCAAATATACCTCCCACTTTACAGTATAACACAACCAATTAACTGAGTAAGGTATCAACATACTGATTAATAATTGATACACTTTAATAAATGAGTGCGCTATCATTTTTGTGTTGACCATTGTTTCTTGTATAGTTCTGCATATTCTCTATGAATTACAATCTCCAAGTACATATACTAGTATGACATAGGTTTTATCCTTTTTTGTTTCCTTACTTGTTTTTGCCGGACATGTTTAGCCCAACCAGGTTTTAAATGATCTAGACTTGTTTACAATCCCATGGCATCAGAGACCACTCTCGATTTTGGTAGATCATGAAGCTCAGTCTTAAGTTTTTATGTAGTTTTATTTAAACTTTTGTCTTCTCGTCGTTTTCCGGATTTTTTTGCCATGGTTTTGTCGGTCTCTTTTTGACTTCAATATTAGTTTCGATTCTCCATTTGATATCTTCATTATCTTTTCTATTTCTGACAGACCATTATCATTATAGCATACGATAGTCCGTTCTTTATATGTCATGTCATAGAAATGAATGAACATATCGTACTTAACCCTAATAGAACAAATTATGAATGCAATGTAAGGTTTCTGTATTTCCCCTTCAACTATACGCATTTTAACAGTTTATTTGATAATAAGAGGCAGGCATTACCTGTAAATGGGTACGAAGTATGTATGAATTATTTTGTTGTAACTTAAATATTTTTTAAAATAGAAATGGAAATACCGTTACGTTTCCGATTTTGGTTCTGTTGTTAGGGATTTTAGTTGTGACGTTATTTATAAGTTATGACGTCATATGCAATGACTATCATCAGGTAACGTTTTTTCATATCAAGGAATTATTAAAAATGAAATTGGTATTGCGTTCCTTCCTATTTTATACTAGACTGATAAATATATATTTTACTCAAAGTTTCATACAAACGAGACCGGAAAAAAGAAGTACATTGTAGATTTCTGCACAGATGCGGGAATTCAAAACATGACATCAAAAAAATTGAACGATTTTGAGTTCATTAGTACAATGAAAATTTCGGGAAAAAATTTCCGATTTTTTTTTTATTATTATTTTATTGATTTTTCTACTGTTATTGGGGACTTCGTCCCCATACGTTTTGATTTACTTAGCCTTTCATAAGATAAGAACCAACAAGTATACACTATCAAAAGTAAAATAAAAAAATACTGAACTCCGAGAAAAATAACCACAATATTTTTCGTTTTGTTTGGTATTGACCAAAGACTATTTTGGTCTTCTGCTCTTTTCGTACACCCTTCTACCTAATCTTATTTACATAATAAGTTTATTCCTCTGTCTATGTTCCAGACCATATGAGTATTTGGACCGTACGCGTTCGGTCCGGACCGTATATGTATACTCGTACGCTCCGACCATACGCGTACGGTCGGACCGTATGAGTATACGCGTACGGTCCAACTGATGTTTTGAGATCATATGGGTTAAATTTAAACAAACATTTATTAAAATCTTTATTTTTAGTTATACAAATTGTTATTATTACATGTATATGGATAAAATGATTAAGCGAACAATTGAAATTAAATATGTTTATTTGTATATCCGTGAATCCTATTTTGATTCTCAAGGTGACACTGACTTCCACAAAGAACGTCATATTTTGTTTACAGTAACATAATTTGTTCATGCACGTTCCTTTGCAGTTTTTTTTTTTGTAAAGTTCCTAAATATTCTAAAACGATTGTCCTCCAACTCTAAGTTTACTTCCGATAACTGCGATTTCAATGAGCATACTTGGCTTCAATTTATGAATTACTGACATGCTAAATACAGGAGATTAACAGATTAAATAAACGTGATTTTTTAAATAGTTATATTATTTTTTTTTATTTCAATTACTATTGAACTTTTTACATTAATTTGAGATATAAGTTATGTTGATCTGTTATATACATTTGTATCTGATAAAGGTGACCAACTTCTTAATATTAGTCAGACCGTACGCGTACGGTCCAAATACTCATACGGTCTTGAACATCTATACATCTCTTGGAGGACTGTTAATCTACAAAGGTATAACCAGTCAACCTCAGTCGCCAGTACTTCGGTACTGACATGAAATTACCGATATTGCATGTTTTTGAATTTGTTGTTTCAAAATTTGAAACTATTCTAAATTAAATGATATGTCATCTTAATGCGTATCTCTGATTCCTCGCCTGGCTATATTTTGAGTCGTTTTTGGTTTTGTTAGCTCAAATTGTTGAATAAGTCTTGGATTTTCAAATATTTTGGCCTCGGGCGTCACTGACGAGTCATTAGTTGTCGACATGCGCATCTGGTGCAGCATAAATTTAAGAAGGGATTCAATTTCCTAACAATGTCGTTTCTTTCAATAAGGCTTATCTCTGTTTTGGGTTTTGTGGATAGTTGTGCTTCTATATCATGATTTTGGCATTTTCATCAATGATTTATTACGTACATTTTATAAATACTTATTCTATGTATTCATTCATTCCTCTTTGAATGCCCAAACTTTTGATGGATAGAATTGTGATAATATTTTATACTTATCGGACATGTTGAGGTTGTTCGATTATAAACCATTAGACCAATTTGTACTAGAGCGACAGGCTGAACCTAATATTTGGGGTGCTAGGTAAAGGTAACAGTCCACACGAAGACAAACACATTAAATCTATTCCGAGCCGAAAAGTCTTTGTATTTACTTCGAAATGTCGCTTGCTAAGCAAAGCAACAAATGCAAGTTGGACTCAACTAACGCTCGATAATAAAATGCTCCAGAGAGATCATGAGATCACCGATGTGGTTGACCATATTTTGACTTTCGGTGTTTCTTCTGAAATTAAATACAAAACAAAATATGGAACGAACGCATCAGACACGTTTCCTGTTATCTCATGCCTTTTTAATTCTTGTTGTTTTCATCTCCTTATTTGTGCTTGTTTGTTTATGATTTAATATCGTTAAAATTGTATCCATCAATCTGCTAAGTCATGATTATAAGGTTTGTGTTTTAATGTCGATTAAATAAATATCCTGTTGCAAAAAAAACATAGTTTCATAGTTTCCGTGAAAACAGACAAAAAGTGTCATTTCCTGTTGACAAAGCATTAATCACCATTCGATCCTTTGAAACTGAAAACTTTTAATTTTTTAACGTTAAAGAATCAAAGATATCAGGTTACTGTTTAATGTCTTGAATAGAGCAGTAAATGCGAAGACATGACTGTAATGACTCATGAAAGAATGAGCACGATTTAATTGCTTAATTTTTCCTTCTCTCTTTCGTTGTTGTTTCATAACTGTTTTCCAAATCTTGAAATTATTTTGCCATTCGGATGATAAAAGGCTGAATTTGAAAAATAAACAATTCATTATTTGTTTGTATTATAGACACATTCTAAGATTACAGAAGTAATTTAAACACATACAGAAGTAATTCAAACACTTACAGAAGTAATTTAAACACATACAGAAGTCCATTAACATTACACCATCTGTTCATGTACTGCTTTGTTGCTATAATTAATAGGGTCAAACCGGGGTTAGCTTTTCGACAGTGTAATGGAATACTTTGAATAAAACAATTACAAAATGTATGAAATGTCGATGTTTATCAATGTCAATACTTTTTACCATGATGACTTAGTTGGCAATATATGGTATCATACTTTTTGATTAACCACTGACCACTAAACCTAATTAGATAACTTTAGTTCATGAAAATATGTACGACAAAATTGAACTCATGTGCACCGGAAACAGAAAGCAATCAGCTCATACAAATAATATTTGCTGATCGTAAAGAAACTTTAAATCATCAATCAATCGATGGCATGTCGGGCTCTCACATGCGTTCTCGAAATGGGTTTTTTTTTACTCATGCATTAATTTCTTGGACTGATCTTTTCGTTATTCCATTATATTATTTCAATGTTTTTGAACAAATCTGTCAATAAAGTAATATCCTGTATTATCCCTTCAAATATAATTAATTATAATGACTGGACATTTGCTTTCGCGTCATTATTTTTTACAATTATTCCGAAAGGAACATAAACTGTAATTGAGATCATATATTGCTTTTTTCATGGACATTTTTTGATAATTGTGTATGCAATTCTCAATTATATCTAACATGTGAAAATAAGAAAATTTGATATGATCTTCAATTAGACAACTCTGTGGACCGAAGATCAAATGACCTAGAATTAAAAAATATATTAAGGCACCGTACGGCTTTTAGGTTGCACTTTGTAAATACAGCTGTTTCTCAAAACACACCTCTTTTGGTAAGATCTTGAATATTCATAGAAAATTAATTTTGTTTACATACTGGTTCCCAGTTAAGCTCTCTGTGTTCTATCTCACAGAGACATAACTTGGGAATGTAACTAGTAAATAAACATGTGCATATTGTTTACATTGAAATCTGTGGTAACCTTTCATTCGAGGTAGGGGTAGCTAAGAAAATTAGTGTTAGTTTAAACTGTGAGAAGTTCAGGGCATATAAACGTTGAAAATATGCCGCACAGCCCTATATTTTGACGTTGAAAAAACTTGTGGTGCATATGAACTTTCAATTCTAGGATAAGATTTTTTTCAAAACTTCATAGTAAAAGTGGTACAGTTTTAGCCGTAAAAGGAGTTCCTATGGGAAATTGCATTGTCAATATTTACAGAAATGCAACCTATATAGGGTGAAAAAGGGGAACATTCAGAATTTAACCAAACTTGCTTTATTTCACAGATTTTAAAGAAATTAACTCAAATATGAACTTTTATAAATATTTAATGAAGATTGATAGAATCCTGGGCCTTAAATATGATGACTCAGCATAATTTCACAGTTACAGTATGCATAGTTTACTTAAAGTACTAGATACAAAATTAATTTATAATATTTGCATATTTGTAAGTTAAATTGTTAAGAAGTGCTTGTATTTACTCTTCGCAGTCATTGAAACTCATAGATCCTTCTTGAATATTATTTATGGAGTATTGTGTCCTTTCGATAACCTAAAAGTAAACCGCAACACCTAAATCTGCTTGTTCGTCACCACGTCATAATACATATAAGCTAGAAAAACAAAAATATCTCAATAAAACTTACAATGGTGTGTTCTATCCTGAATATGTACTAAATATTCCAAATTGCTAGAAACAGCAGAATAATTTAGGAAATTTGAGGCCCCAGGGGCAAAAAAAAAATGTGTTCTTTAATTGACAAATAGGCATACAGTAAGATGTGGACTGGAGACAGAGGCTGGATTATATAATCTTGAATGTTGTATTGATTGACTGCTAAACTTTACATTTATAGTATTCTGATATGCTTTTAATATGTTATCAAAACAGTTTTAAACAGGTTCTAGGCATTTTTTTTATCAGAAAATATGCAAATAGGGTAAGCTGGCAATAATTAAAGTCTTGTTTTCAAATTCTTTCAAAAATTGAAATAGGGGAGGGGGTAAAAAATGTATAGTAAAGAAAAACTTAGAGTATACGCAGTGATTTCTTTTAGACTTTAATTCTGATAAATGAGTATTAATGTGAGAAAAACTGATTTTAGAGAGTTTTCTACTTGAATAAATGTCTGTAAAATAATGAGCAAAACCTTTACCGCATAGAAAGCTATACACATGTTTGTTGTTATTTTCCCTTTATCAATATTGTCCCTGTCTCATAGCGGTATACATGCTCAATGGAGAAGTTTACGTTCAAAGTTTAATTGTACAATTTAATTACAAAAACATAGATGTACTTAAGAAAGAGTTCAAAGTCCCCCCCTCCCCTTTGGAAAAATTGAACTCTCAGTGCTTCGAAAATAAATTGGGCGCTTTCTTTGGTGTCTACTTAATACATTTGAGCATATCTTAGAAATCTTAACGCGAGTCTTTATCTTGTATCATCTTTTAAGATGTTGAACCATTATTACCATTTATAATTTTTTTGCAGTGGTTTCAGTGGATGCGTGTCTCTAAGTATCTGAATTCTTTTCAAATGTCTTCGGACTTTTAATCTTTGCGATATTCATTTTAGAAATTAGTCAAAGAAATCGCTTTGAGCATCATACATGTAATCAAATATCCTTTTTTAGATTTTATAGAGCAATACAATTTCGTATGTTTGTTTCCATAAGTAAAAATAAACATGTTTATACTGTCTCAGTTGCATTCTTAAACATCTATATCTTAAAATATGAGCAAAAATGATGGATTTAATTATTAATGTTTACGAAGAAAATTAATATTTTGCATATTAGCATTTGATATGTTTACGACAAACGACTTATATATTCGCATAAGAAGATCAAATTATCTAAAAAAAAAAACCAAGTAAACTACATTTCACTAAATTTCTTCTAATGTGTTCAATCAACAATTTTCTAACGTTTGAACTACACTTAGATTTTCTTAAATCTTAGAATCATAGTCAATCAATATATATTCATAAATTGGTTCTTATAAAAGCATTAACGTCATGTCATGATTTTTAGACATTTACTCTTTAAATAAACTAGTAGTTAGATATAACTCTAAATTAAATGAGATTCAAGCATAAAAATATAATCTTAAAACCCATACCAGTTTGCATCGATAGGATTTCGTTCGCTTGATATAATCAAGACATCTAATATTGTTCACGTGACAAATCAAGTATATTTTCTAGGAGCAATTTTGTCGTAATTAAGTTTATAGATAGAATCGTATTCGTAAAATCTACATAAATCTATGTTGATATTGACAAACCCGTGTAAGCAAAAATTATACTGTTCCGTTTTCCCATCATGATAAGAATTATATCATTCGTTACGTATTTATTTCCCAATCAAAAATCTATAAACAACGATTAGTTCCACAGACAGAATCATAATTGTTATCTCTTGAGAAATTTAGTCCTGTATCAGTCTATATGATATTATCAACCATTTTAATTTAATACCATTTATAGCATTCACGATGAAACATTAATGTTCTTGTTCTCTAGCTGCATTACAACCCGGAAGATAAGACTGAAATCTATTTCTGTATATATTTCATAGAAAAATGAAAGTAATTTCAGAAATAAATTCCTGTATTCATTATTGCCAGTCATTGATCCATTTAAAATACTTTGAGTTTTATCAAACGCGATTATGTGAGGATTGCTGTAGAGAAAACCAAGTGTTACTTATTAAAATATCTCATTATAAAAAGGAGATATGGTATGATTGACAATGAAACAACCTTTCACAGATCAACACAACGTGAGTGAAAGCACCTATAGACCCAACGTTTCCTTAATTTGAAATAAATCATTTATAGTCATATTTTATATCTACAAATTTTCTAGTATGTCATCGCGTCATTGGTTTCTTGGTAGCTTGCTTGCCTCGAGTACGGGAAGTGATGAGCTCAATACCCGACCGGTTTAAAATTAAGACTTCAAAAATATCATTTGTTGATTCTCTTCCAAGTACGCGACATTTAAGAGTACGAAAAATTACTGTGCTCCTTAGATTTGGGAAATGATTGTGTCCGAGTAGAGTGACCTGTCTTCTTGTTGACTGTTAACAAGCACGTAAAAAATCCCACTCAGCATGTCGGTATAGAATTCAGCAGGTTTTTAATAAGCCATATTTTTTAACATTGCTATATAAGCGGGAGGTTTTCTAACCATAAAACCAGGTTCAAGCCACCAGTTTTTCTTAAAATGTCCTCATCAAAGTCCCGAATATATGGCAGTTGTGATCAAATAGTTCGTTTCTATATTTGTTGGCGTTTGTTTTTGTTACACTTCAGTGTGTTCTGTTGTTCCGTTGTTTTCCTCTTATAGTTGGTGTGTTTCCAACGATTTAAGTTTGTAACCCGAATTTGTTTTCTCTCAATTGATATATGAATAACGGGTACTACAGTTGCCTTTATTTATTTTTCATATCACATAATCATGTTCTCGTCCATAATTTGCAATCAATTTTCCACTGGCCGTTCATCAGCCAGCCATTCATTCAGCTATCATGCCTGACTGTTAAAATCTATTTCCCTTTTGCGGAAACCTAATAAGTGCATGGTGTAATATAATTCAGTCAATACATTTTAAGTATGGAGACATTACATCTACCATGTAAGATATGCCTTATAATTTTCTCAAAATTCTTCATGTTCGATGCATCCAAAATTTATATATTAATTTGTTTTAGTATAATGTAGTATTATCACAGTAAACACTTTAACTTGAAGTCGCCAACTTCCAGAGCTCATAGCTATCGTTTGGGTTTACAACCACATATAACCTTTTCAGTTCGTATTGTTGTCATGACTGGATATTTAAAGACACTTATGAAGGATGAATATATTTTGTAACTAATGTAAAACACATAAGTGCTCCAAATACCCGTTAAGAGAAAAGACACAATTTTTGACTAGCTGGAAAAATAGTAGTTTTACAACATAATACATTTTGGACCAGAAATTAAAAAAAAACTTGTAGAGCAGGATCTGCTTACCCTTCCGGAGCACATAAGATCACCCCCGGTTTTTGATGGGGTTCGTTTTGCTTAGTCTTTAGTTTTCTTTGTTGTGTCTTTTGTACTATTATTTGTCTGTTTGTCTTTTTATTTTTTAGCCATGGCGTTTTCAGTTTATTTGCAATCTATGAGTTTGACCGTGCCTTTGGTATCTTTAGCACCGCTTTTGTAGTATAGAAGTAACTTAAAAATAATAAATATTAATAGATTGACATTCTTCTGCTGCCGAATTCTGATTTTCAAAGAAAGACTGAGTTTGGGACGCGACGGATATCTCGTATTTTTTCAAGATCTACAGTTCAAGTACTTATTTGATAAGTTAAAACAAAAAATCTGTTCCTGTAAGCTCCCTCACGTTCTAAAAATCGCATAATTTCTACTTTGAGATATTATTTTTTCATATGGAGATCAATTATTTCATGTTCGTCTGAGAGATCAATTTACAATTAGTTATAAAGGAAATCCATCTTCCTTAGTCGTAAAAGCATTGCGTTTAATGGAAATTATAGCATATAATTACAATTGTGTGTCTCATTAAATGTATGAAAACGATTTGGATATCCATAGATGACAAAATTTTAATATTTACAATTTAGATGTGTCAAAGGCAGACAGTATGCGTCCTTAGAGAGAAATGAAAATATTACTCTGGCTTTTTTCACTTTCTTTGATTGCTTCCATTTTGATACCAGTAAGTCTCCAAAGCTAATATAAATGGTTCTGTTTATTGCAATTCATCTAACTCACTCACAAAGTGTGTAGTCTTTCATCATCTAGTGCGGCATAACTTCCAACTGCACATGTTTACTATATTCGATGGGTTTTTATTGTAATTATTGGTTCTTTATGGAGGTTATAACTTAATTGCTGATATAATGTGATTATTAAAGCTCCAACCTTACAAAGGGCAAATACTGATCTAAGATTTTAAAGCTGTTTTTCCCCGACCAATGTACTACAAATTTCACAAAGAAACTGTTAATATTACTATGTATACAAAATAACTTCATTTAAGCACTTCCTATTATAAAATTCAAAGTTGAAAGTACATCAATTGTGCTGTAACACTAGTTTTTAGTCCAATTCTTCCTTAAATCATAACAGTTTAAATCATAATTTACTTTGGCCGCCATCTCTGATACAGAAAATATCTATGTCTACGGTCAGATTTAATATTTACCTTAGTACTTTTTGGTAACAGCATATTTTGGATCGTAGGTTGCTGCTAAAGTTTCTTAAGCTTTTAGTTCCAAAAATGCACACACTCATCGTATTATGGAATTATCGTCAAAATATGCTAACTTTGGACTCGTTTACTATATGTATACATTTTTAAAGAAAAAAAAATCCTAGCATTTGGGCTTTTGAAAAATATACATTTAAAAACCTTGTTGGCCTTGATGAAAAAGTCAAAATTCAAGACCATATACGTGGATATTTTGTAAATAGTAAACCTTCTATTGATACAAAAAATGATAAACGAAAAAGACGATATAAATAAAAACTTCCTCATCCAACACAGTTTGTTCTGTAAATTATACCGACTTTACGGTTAAAGACTATCAGAAAATTCAGTGACATATCATGCACGCGTCTTTATTCTAGAACTACTTGTCGTCTGCCAAATCCATCATCTGGAATATTATTGTTGTAACACAAGACTTAAAAGTCATCTTTTGATATCGATATAACAATATTTCATATCATAGCATCATTTTAATGTAGCAAACAAATAATAGCCATAGATATAAATGAAAAAATATCTGATTAATGTTTTTGAAATAATATATACATGAAAGAGAATAGACGCCTTTAGAAAGAACATATATATACATATAACAGTAAATGGATAAAGTTTCTAAGTTATTACGAATCGATAAATATAAGTCTGATGTTGTAGCGACTGCTGTAGAAATTATAATGAAGACTGGATGCTCTACAATGAAACACTAAGCATAAAGGGATAATGACATTAACCACCAAAATGTGCTGACCTTGGAACCTACTATGAACCCTTTTAAAGAAAAAACAAGAAAAATACTTAGCATTTGGGCTTTAGAAAATTATCCATTTAAGAACATTGTTAGCTGTTATGATAAAGTCCAAATTCAAGACCATATACATGCATTTTTTGCCCAAAGTAAACCTTTTATTGATATAAAAAATGATAAACGAAAAAGACGATCTAAACCAAAACTCCCTCATCCCATACACACAGTGTAGATACTATTCTGTACGCTATCCGGAAGTCGAGATTTTCGAAGCGAGAACTTTTTGGATCACATTTTAAATTTGTTTGATATGCTATATTAAACGGTAAAATGTTCATCTGTACATTGCTTAATGATTAATTCATCTGACATCTATATTCACAAATGGTTTAAAATTAAATTTAGCACATTCATTATTCGTATCTTTGCCTTAATCAAGAGATTTTCAAGTGCATCACTAAGAAAAATCAGTCGGTGAACCTAAAAACAATCTTTTTGCACCCTTACTGTACAAATTAACGTAAGAACCAGACTTAATTTACTAAATAAAGTATATTTAAAGTTGTGGTAAAAGATTCAGCCAGATCTTTGAAGCCAGAAATAAGAAAATTACACTTGTTTGAATTTCTCACTGTACGATCAGTCTCGCTTGTATATTTTGAAACCGTATGATCAGTCTTTATTTCACTGTATTCTAGTGGTGATTTCAAAGTTATTTACGATACATTAGAAGATGGCATTTTTCTAAATAACACAAATATATTTTAATAAATTCACATCCTGAAAACTTATCAAACATGTTTTAGCTTGATAGCGTGTACTCGACTTACTACATTAAGTATAAGGATGTTTGAATGTTGTTGAAATAAGAGAAAGGTTTTTTTGTTTATATAAAATTCAAAAATGTCCTCCGTTATACTTAAAATTGTATTTTTATTTAATTGTTATATAAAAATGCATGTATTTACAAACAATCGAGGCCGTACTGTAGCCTATAATTGATCACAGTTCTTTCACTTTGTTTTGGATGTAGATCTGTCTCTTTCACACTCAATTGTACACCACTTTGTAAAGCGGTGGTTTATAGTGGTAATGAAGTCCATCTTTCCGTTCGTCCGTTGGACCGGTACAACATGTTTCGCCGGTTTTGTAAGCGCATCTCCTCATAAACCACTTAATTTACATTGGGGTTTCCAAACATTTTTAAATAGAGAGGAGGTCCAATTCAGGAGAAAAGTCATTAACAAATATAGGTCACCGTATGACCTTCAACACATGATAAGCAAAGCCAATACCACAAAGTCAGCTATAAAAGGCCCCGAAATGACAATGTAAAACAATTCAAACGAGAAAATTAACGGTCTTATTTATATAAAAAAAACGGAATGTATTTCGAATTTTATTAAAAATCTTTTATGGGTTTTCAAGATACGGTCTTGAACATTGCATTATATGGGGGCACCCATCAGGTATTTCCAACCTTGACCTCCAAAACCAACTGTTAAACTTTTGTAAAATTGCTTCATTTTTAATCAATTAACGTATTATGGACCTTCTATTTCGAATTTTTGGTAAAAATGTTTTTGATATTTTTATATCTAAAATACGGACTTTGTCATAACCTTATATTGGTCGAACCTATTTTATATCCTACACTTCCTTCAGACACTTGTCATAACTTAATGAATCTTTTTTTTCCAGATTCCTTATCATTAAATTCAATTGTGAACCTCTTATTTTGATTTTTCGAAAATTCACCAGTTTTCTATTTCCATGATAAGGACTTTTCCACTACCTTATTGGGTGGTACCCGTTTACTATACGCAAATTTCAAAAACTTACCATATATTAATAAAACTTCCTCATATTCGTTATTAAATGATGCCCCTGTGCACCTATAATTTAGTTTTTTTGGTGGTTTATTTTTTTTCCAAAACATGGACTATAGAAGTGGCGGGGTATAATTTCGTTAATTCTTTCCTCAATACCGAAAGTTTTTAAACAAAGCTTTCTCTATTTATTTTTTTGTCATTTTAAAAGAGACAGGCTTGATGTATGTTATCACCAATTTGTCAACAGCAGACGGTGTAAATAGTCTTTAAAAATGTAATCGTTAACCAGATAACTGCAACGACACAAAGGTCCACAAGCGAATCATGTATTGCTTTTTAGGCATTTGATTTTAAGTAAGACTGACGGGAAAAAAATATAATTATTTTGCCGTCTACAAAAATCATCAGAAATATATTTGTAATTGTCGGATGAAAGAATTTACACGTTATAGTTCCATGGACACAATCATAATATCACTTAGACACGTATATACCTTCAAATTGCCGGGTTTTTTTTCTTCAAAATCACGACTGGTCATACAGACAAAAAAATCTGAAATCGCTTCTAGAATACAGTCAGTTTTAGACTGATCGTACAGTAATTTATTTTGGGATCCTCAAGGAAAGCATATTTTTTATTTGAAATACGAACATTCTACTTAAATACGGTAAGAATATTGAAACAGTATATATTTAACTGTAAACTGATGCAAATATTTGCAATAAAAGATTAGTTGCTTTGTACTACGAGAGCAAAATTGTCAATCGATTTCACTTTTTTCTATGAAGTTGGCGTGATGCACACGTATATTTCATATTCTACGGCATGTTTTTGTTACAGTTACTCATATTTATGATGATATACATACTTTTAAGATGTGCAAAGCACTTAATAGATATAGGAGTAAACAAATGATGAAAAAAAGCACCAAAACAAAACCGTTCTGTTAGCCAGTTTGAAATCCTCGCTTCGAAAATCGCGACTTCCGGATATCGTACAGAATAGTATCTACACTGTGATACAGTTCGGTCTGTAAATTATACCGACTTTACAGTTATGGACTATCCGGAAAATCAGTGAAATTTTATGCATGCGTCTGTATACTGGAACTACTTGTCGTCTGCTACATCCATCATCTGGAATATTATTGTTGTAACACAATACTTAAAAGTCATCTTTTGATATCGATATAGCAATATTTCATATCATAGCGTCATTTTAATGTAGCAAAAAAACTAATAGCAATAGATATAAATGAAAAAAAATATCTGATTAATGTTTTTGAAATATATACAAGAAAGACAATAGACGCCTTTAAAAAGAACACATATATATAAACGAGTTTAAATTGAAAACTACGTTCAAACCTATGATTGCGTTGGATAAAAACAGCAATTTTTATACGTGTGCATGTAAAACAAATTTCGTTGTAGAAGGGTCGAAATACAGCACAAACAACATTTTATAAAAGACCTAAAAAGTGAAAAAGTATATTTAAACAAAACGCATTTGACTAACAAGTCGAACAACTGATGTTCTTTAACCCTGCTGACTGTCATTGGCGCTTGCCAAATAAAATTGATCACAAGATGTAACAAAATGAATTTTAATGTAAATTTAATACTAAACAGAAAACAATTAACTTGTGGCCACGATGTTATGCCACAAACATAAGGTGTTAATATTTTTTAGTACACCAGATCCGGATTTCGACAATAAATGTCTATTCAGTGATGTTAGGGATCGAAACGGTGTTTGGAAGGCCATATAAAATGTACCCTCATTTTTAGATAAACGTTTGAATTTTAAGAGTCAATATAGGATGAACGGATCATATAAACTGGAGGGAAAATATGATACAAGCCCAAACGAAAAAATATAAACGAGTCTATATTGAAAACTACGTTCAAACCTATGATTGCGTTTGATAAAAACCGCAATTTTTATATATATAACAGGTTTATCCATCGGATCACCAGCAATGATGGTGATACATGGCTATGCACATTATGTATATACAACTTGTCTAAAAAACATCAACCCAACAATTTTAGATCTGTAAATTTGCTTTCGTAATTTTTTTGTTCTTCCCTCGCCGGGATTCGAACCCATGCTACTGAGATATCGTGACACCAAACCGCCTGCACTGTATCCGGTGCGCTAGACCACACGACCACCTTGGCTTCACAAAAATGAAGCTTTTGGTGGCCGTGTGTTCCCTTTCCACGTCAATTTTAATCCAGCGTCGTACTATAGCATATGATATATAAGCCAGGCGATTTAGTGTCACGATATCTCAGTAGCATTGGTTCGAATCCCGTCGAGGAAGAACAAAAAATTTGCGAAAGCAAATTTACAGATCTAACATTGTTGGGTTGATGTTTAGACAAGTTGTATATACATAATGTACACAGCCATGTATCACCATCATTGCTGGTGATCCGATGGATAAATCTATTGTAGAGTTGTTACTGACTCAGACGTACTTATATAATTATATAATTATTTTCTGTAACTGTATCTTACATTAATTTGTAGGATCCTTTACTATAGATACTTAAGCTGATCTGTAAAAATAACATCTCCATGGCTTACATATCATGTACTGTAGTACGACGCTAGATTAAAACTGACGTGGAAAGGTAACACACGGCCACGGAAAGCTTCATTTTTGTGAAGCCAAGGTAGTCGTGTGGTCTAGCGCACCGGATACAGTGCAGGCGATTTGGTGTCACGATATCTCAGTAGCATGGGTTCGAATCCCGGCGAGGGAAGAACAAAAAATTTGCGAAAGCAAATTTACATATCTGACATTGTTGGGTTGATGTTTAGACAAGTTGTATATATATATATGAAAAACAGTAAACGGATAAGGTTTCTATTTTATTACGAATCGATAAATAAGTCTGATGTTGTAGCGACTGCTGAAAAAATTAGAATGAAGACTGCATGGATGTTCAACAATAAAACACTAAGCATAAAGGGAGAATGACATTAGCAACCGAATCTTTTTTTAGGTTAAAGACACAGATAATTTTTTGTAAATACAAATGCTGTTGAAAAAAATGCGTTTGACTCTGATTCTCTTTTCTCCCAATCATTTGTATAACCTCTTTGGTGTTGATTTAAGGTTTCGAATTATAAAGTTTTGGCAATATGGAAATGTTCATACACTGCATAAAATGAGACGTTTTGGTATTTTGATCCTCAATGCTCTTCAACTTATTACTTGTTTGGCTTTATAACTATTTTGATCTGAGAGTCACTGGTGAGTCTTGTGTAGACGAAACGCGCATCTGGTGTACTAAAATATAATCCTGGTACCTTTGATAGCTATTTACTATATATATTTGCATGTTTTATCTGTTGTTTTGATTTGATGGTCTCAAAAATAAAAATTGTGGATTTAGCCAAGTTTAGAGGTTGTAGGGTGGTGACCTATAGTTGTCAATGTCTGTGTCGTTTGGTTTATTGTTGCAATATGAATATACAACATCTTCTTATCTTTATATAAGAGTGAATATGTTGATTCACTTCGTTTTTTAACGTTCTTCAGAATACTGAAACAACAATATTACTAATATATACATTCGAATTGATTTTGTCTACCTTACATACCATTACCGTTTACGGGTTCAATAACTTTGTGAGTATTTTGCTATGATTATTTTTTAACTATCCATCTATGACATGCATCGTATTTAGTATTACCAAATAAAATTAATTAAAATAATGTCCAATCTTGCAATATGTTATAACAACTGTACGGAATAACACCACACTGGATTGCAAAATTGCTATTTTAATTCTAACAGCACGAACAGTGTCATTGAAAATTTTTGTACAATTTATTTTAAGAACAAATTTTTCTACAATCTTTTATTCTACGTACAAACAGATTTTGGTGAAGGTATTTAAATGAATGGGGAGAAGAAATGAGTTGAGAACTAAAGTTACTTTTGAATCCCACCGCACCTTCTTGTGTCTGTCCTATGTAATTAAAAGGGTCATCATTGAAGTCATTAAATACTTTGGTGTATTTTGCAATTTGGTGTTGAAGGCAGTTCTTCATAGTTCGAGTTTGTAGAATTTAATAGAAATAATTATAATAATTCAGTACGTATTTGCATTCATTTCAATTCAATTCCAAAGTACTTGCTAAGGTGGATGCTACCCATGGGGATTGTAATCTGAAAAATAATTATAATAATTCAGTACGTATTTGCATTCATTTCAGTTCAATTCCAAGGCCTTGCTAAGGTGGATGCTACCCAAGGGGATTGTAATCTGAAAATATTTAGTGAATAAAATCATTCATATTCAAAGCCATTTATTTCAAGAATACAAATTCTAATATGATACATGTTGTTGTTGTTGCTAAAGCATCCTTCATGTACATATTATCTGAAAAAAGTCAACGTTCTTTATACTTCCTGGTTGTGACATCTGTCACTCGAAATACAGGAATACACAATTTAAATTGTCAGAAATGAAACAGAAGCTATTAGGTAAGGTTGAATATAAAAAAAGTCTTTACGATAACTTAAAGAAATCAACTATTTTTTATATGGGGATTTACTTGTAAAAAGTAAAATATAAGTAATATCGGTCCTGCAAGGATTCTTGATCATTCTTAATTGCATTATTATATAAGTTGATGATATTTTTTGGTTGTTCAGTACAAACTTATTGTTATATCAAAACGAATTGTACAATTTAGAAGTGTGTATTCTAGGATATCTACAATTGAATTAATTAATAACTTTGATTTATCCTGCAACAGATTATATAGTTCAGTTCTAGGTTCTGTGACAATTTTAACTTCTAATAATCACTATTTGGACAAGGTAATTTTAAAAAGTATGTCCCTGAAATCAATCAATATCGCAAAGAAATTTGAATTTACCACTTTTTCATTCATTGGCTGCTATTTATACTCTTTCTCTAGCCTTCAATATAAGTGTAGCATGTGTAGAGAAGGAAAACTGTGTGTTGGCTAAGTATCCAGCACTTATAATCATGTCAAAGTAAGAAACGGCCATAACAGTGATCGTTATTTTTTATTAATGGTATCGTATTTTGGCTAATTATCCAGCGATATAGTCGAACACTCATTTCAAAAGAAAGGTGTGACTGTCAAACATGTCAAACGCGGAGCTGCATTTCATAACAAATATAATAGGTTTTTAGCAGTTTGAAAAGTAAAAACAATTTTATAATTAATTTCTTTGATAATCGCATTTCCGAACATCCCTTACTCACTTTCACAATTTCATCATGGCACGGCCAAAAAAACAGTCGAGGTGAGATTCTTTCTTAATATCCTTCATGAAAGATAGAAATACTGTTTCAAGCGAAAGGTTAGTTGATAATTTGTATCTCTGTGTCTATATATATATATTGCTTACTTGCAACCTATAAATTTTGCCGAATTATGTACAGTATTACATGCATGGGATCTCCAGAAAATAAACATAACTTCCGACGGTAAATGCATCTCATTCTGATTTAGTGGTTTGTGGCGAACATAGTTTATATAAGGCAGGAACGACTTCCGAAAATAAAAAAAAAATAAAAACAGATACATGTATTATGAAAGGACAATTAAAAAGCACGGGGGAAGTAGAAATTTTCGTTTGCAAAATCTTATACTAGTATACTGTTGTGACCTGTCTCGTCTCACTTTGCGTCCGTCGGTCCGTCTATCTGTCAACTTTTCACATTTCCATCGTCTTTACCAAGTTTGTCAGGGCTGGTGTTATGGAGTGTAAAAGTAATTCTTAAGTTAACCGGGTTCATTTCGCATTATTGAAAACACCTGTACAATTGGCTTAGACACATTGACGATGTGCAAAACACAGGTCTTTTTTTTTGTAATGTTCCAGTATTTCTTTATGTCCCAACTACCACTTTACCAGCACCATGTCTTTCAAGGATTAGTTCAGTTATTACCTGATATTTCTACATAAATAATTTTACAACAAGTGCTGGTGTCTTGATTGTAGATTGGTTTGCATAGGTACACAGAATCAATATAAAATGTTTGCATGATCTTCAGCTACTGTTTTTGGGGGCTGCAGCTTGTTTATAACTGTAACTTTATAAACTCATTTATGCACGATGAATCTCTTAGTGTGTAAGTTAGGGACGACATCAAAAGTTCAATGAAGGATAAAAAAACTTAATTCACATAGTTTTTTTTTCACTCACCCCTACACCCCCTCTTAACTTAATTTGGGAAAAATTGATTGACAAATAGGGATATATGTAAAATCGATTTTAGATTAACAAAACTTGCAGCAATGTTGATATTATAAAACTGGTGCATCGCAGGTTTTGTTTCCCTAAATAGGCTAGCCAACCTTTTTTTCACATAAGGGGTTGGGTCTCTGTAGACTCTCCCCCTTCGTCAGCCTCTTTCTCTATCTTTTGCAAATCTAAGTCAATACCAGGTGCATCGCAGGTTTTAGTTGGGAGAAGATAAAGTTTTATACTTTTTTATCAATTCGTAGTATACAAGCAGATATTATATCAAATCACTTTTACTGTCGTTTTAGGTCCCAATTAGCTATACATATTACCATGGATCTATAAATTGAGGATAATAAATCGTAAAAAAAAGTTTATTAGCTCCTGGTGAAGCTTAACTAGAAAAAAAAACACTTCTAACTCAATACGCACAACTTGTATTTTTGTGCATAATGAAACAACTGGACTTTTGACATTTACCTGTAACATAATGCACAATTGATCTCTCTCTTCCAAACTATTGGGTGTATATCATTTACCTTTTAGTCCAATATACTGTTTCATATATCATATATTCATATTAATCTATAAATAATGGATTTTTGTGTAAAAGTGTAAATGTAAATATGTTTCCATTACTTCTCATGTACATTAAAATCTGTTACAGGTATGTGTAAGACTATATAAGATTTGGTTTCTTATTCAATATGTTCAATAAAACAGGTGTTTATTGGGTTTTATTTCCCAAAGGATTTTTAATTATTTAGCTAGACAGTAAGTATGAATATTTAGAAAATAAGAATTTAGAGACATTGTCATGGAATGCAAATCATATACATGTACATGAACCGAATAATACAAATTAAAAAGAATTTTTACACACCACTTATACGCAATAATGTAACTGAAACTGTATTTTGTCTGGTACATTGTATTATGACAAAAATGTTTAATAAAGTAGTTTTTACGTTTGGATAAGAATGCCTCCGTATTCGTTTTTTAATTTTGGTTTAAATTGTCCGTCTTTCTTCTGCGTAAATTCTTAAAATTTCTGAAATATAAAATTTTAGCAGTTTTGCTTTATCTAGCAGCAGTTATAATTTGGTATCATATAAAAACAAATGTGTCAGTATCGAAGTACATACAAGCCCCGGTTCTGTGACTTGAAGTGAATATTGAACAAAAACGGCATAAATTAACAAATTTGGTGGATTCAGACTGTAGTATATTATAAAGGACAAATCATTAACCTCTCTTACATATAAGTTGATATACAAGCAAATATAAATGTCAATAAGACAGCAACCTAACGACAAGAATAAACACACGACAACCTACTGTCGTTAACCATAGAATTTGGTATTCACAATTTGCAAGCTCTGAATAGTCCAGTTTACAATATTAATTTATCATGAAACAATCAAATATTTACAATAAACACCAAATTCACATTGTTATTAAACAAATAAACAAAGTATGACAACCAAAGACAGTTTCAATCATTTTTTTTTTTATTTTTTTACACTCGGACACAAAATATGTGTTATATGAGAACAAATTGCAAATTACAAATCAAATACGATAAATGTCAGAATATAGGATCGTGACTTGGAGCAAATAAACGGATATGGATTTTAATTGTTATTTTAGACTAACAATACATATGCATGTATTGAAAGACATATGATACATATAGTACAATGAAACTAAGAAATACTAGTTAGTACTTAGATATGTGCTATGAATAGTAAGTAAACATTTTAAACAAAATCAAACAAATAATACACCAAATGACATATATAAATATTTAAAATAATCATCATTACTATAATAAAAGAAGTATGCTTATGATTTTCCATCCTTTCTAAACCCTATCTGTGGAAAGATTAAGTGACATAAATAAAATGGACTCTTGTTAGTGGCTTTTAACTAGCTGTCAGTAACAGCGAGTACTGTCAGTAAATAGATATAGGAAGATGCGGTATGAGTGCCAATGGGACAACTCTCAATCCAAATAACAATTTATAAAAGTAAATCATTATAGGTCAAGGTACGGCCTTCACCATGGAGCCTTGGCTCACACCGAACAACAAGCTATAACGGGTCCCAAAATTACTAGTGTAAAGTTGTATTTAGTGTCTTTTTGTTGATGGGATATACAAGTACCTGGCCACGTCCGCTCTCTGTGGTCTTTGTATTTGTATCCATCTGATGAGTTAATTCTTTTTCAATTGATTATTATAGTTAGTTCTTATTTTGTACTGATATACCACTGTCCCAGGTTAGTGGAGGGACATCGCTAACATTTTTAACCTCGTCACATTCTGTATGTATGTGCCTGCCCAAGTCAGGAGCCTGTAATTCAGTGGTTGTCGTTTGTTTATGTGTTGCATATTTGTTTCTCTTTCATTTTTTGTATATAAATTAGGCTGTTACGGTTTTCTCGTTTGAATTGTTTTACAATGTCATTTCGAGGCCTTTTATAGCTGACTATGCGGTATGGGCTTTGATGATTTTGATTATTGTTGAAGTTCGTACGGTGACCTAAAGTTGATAATTTCTGTGTCATTTGGTTACTTGTGGAGAGTGGTCTCATTGGCAATCATACCACTTCTTCTGTTGTATATCTAACGAAAGTCATTTTCTAAATTAAATGCAAAATTTACTTATCTTATATTAAAAAGCTTTCGGCAATTTTTAATGGTTTCGACAGGAAATCTCCCAATTTAACATTTGTTGTATTTACTTATTAATCATCAATTTGAATCCTTTATTTATTTTTCTGCTACCTTTAATTCGATTAACAATTTTTAAGCGAGGGTGTTTAAACATGTTTATTATTCACGCTCAGTATACTTCTATTGTTGTAACTTTATAATAAGTGAGTTTACCTTACAGTCACATTTAATCGATTATGTTCCGATTTCGATAAATGAAAATAAAAACTGACCCGTGACTAGACGAAAGTATTTCTATATCAGATCATTGGAGATATTATTAAAAATTTTGAATGGTGTATTTTCCATTGTATTATAATTATTCACGTGGATACAGGTATGTTGAAATTCGTATATTGTAAAACTTTGACACACCCCTTTTACACATGATTACTATATGTTGTAACACGACTTCACTATTTTGATTAAAACATTGATTTTCGTACCGATTTTTATTGCTAAATTGAAATAGTGTTAATTTAAAGTATCATATTATGTAGGATATGTAAATAAACGGAAGTAATATAAACGTAGCTATCATATTTGTAATTTTTTTTCGTCACGGTATGTTTTGATTATTTTATTATTGCGCATTTTCTGATTATTTGAATGTTATTTATCAAACATTGTCATTATCATAAATGCTCGCATAGCTTTAATCATCATGGCGGCTTCTAACCCATTCGTTCCCATCCAACGTCTAACCCCAATAGCACTTGACCCAAATAGATTTAGTTGCATTTAAAAACCAACCCGGACATGCTTTTTATAGTAGATTATATACTTCCTTCATTTTTGAAGTATGAACATGTGGTTTAAATGTTTCCTTGATATTTCAAATTTGGCAGGAAACTCGTATGTGTCTGCTTGTATTGTAATCCCCATGTTAGTTCTATATTTGGACCACGTGTATGCATAGACTAGAATTGGCGGTAAGCTCTCATTCATTATATGTATTTATTTTAAATGTATATTATATATATACCCTGAAGGATTGGTGGCTTGTACAATGTTGTAACTATCATCAACACACAATACTAACGGAAAGAAGCATACAAACTTAAGGGATGACATCAAAAGTTCAATGTAGGATAAAAAAGTTTAAACTTAATTCACATTTTTTTCACAGAAATTAGCAACTATAGGTCACCCGTTACGCCTTCAACAATGAACAAAGCCAATACTGCATAGTCAGCTATAAAAGGCCCTAAATGACAAATGTTTAACAATTCCTATGTTACTATCCTAGAGGAATCGTATACTTTTCGGATAAAGACTGATCAACTTTCTGCAGTTCTCTATGGTTTTTATCAATGGAATACCAAAGACATTATACATTCAGAAATAGATTACAGTTTTGTTAGTTGGTATTCCTTATATAAATCATTAAGCTCTGATTTCTGATTTCTGTTTATAATTTTATAGTTTATATGATTTATTCATAATTCAGTAATCCTTAAATTTGTATTATGATTTAAGTTATGCGTTTAATTTACGAAGAATCGAGATCGAAGTTTTAACACTTTTGAATGGTCATTGACAATTTCATAAGAGGATAATAATCATATTAGTCCAATTGTTAACTAAAATTATTAATACGATCAAAGTACACTTTTAAAATTCACTTGACAAAATCCTTTTCTACAAATCCGTGTGTTAGTATAATGACCCATATCTGTATGCGCAGAGTAAACATATATTTATATTCGTCGGTGGTGATAAATGCAATCTTTAATTCATATATAGATATAGATAATAGCAAGAAATATTGACCAAAACAACTGATAAAATAAAATAAACGCATAGTAACTAAATTAGGTGCGGAAGATTTATCTCTTATTCATTGAAAGTAAAGATTATGTTTCTATCATAACATTTCCGGACTTGTATGATATATTACTACAAAAATGATAATATCTGCGTTTATGGTTGTTTTTTTTTTTGTAAGAAAAGAAAGAAGTTATAAATGTATCAATATTTGCGTGTGGTCCAAGTTTTAATTGTGACTTTTAGATAAGCATCTAACTTTAAATACAACATTAATGTAACAGTACCTAAAACAAAAGGAAGGGCCCCATTAAGGGTTTCCTTTTACGTAAATGTTATGCATTTTGTAATGATTTATGATTGATGTTAAAAGAGAAAAAGAAGATACCAAGGGGACAATCAAAACCCTTGTCGAAAGAATCCCCTGACAAAAATAATGGCAAAAGAAAATCGACTAAAATAAAAAAAAAACAATAGTCTACAAAATAACTTACGATGTTAAAAAAACTGCTAAGGAAACAATATATGCTAAATTTCATTTCTTAAATATTGAATATTCGTCTTAGTTTGAGAATAATAATAATAATCTGATTAAAATATAGATACTGTGTCCAAAACTGTCTAACAGATTTGGAGACCGAATCAGTAATTTAATCAGATTGTTTCATTTTATTATTAATAATATCCAACTTAACCTACACTTTGAAGCTCGGATGCGCGATATTATCTGGCTTAAAAAAATAAAAAAAGATAGGATGAAAAGTAAGAGTGTAAATACAGTACGTTATACAATAAAGAGATAATCTTCTTAGCTTTCAAAGACTCTAAGTGACAGGTATGAAAGGAATAAGAATTTATAAAAACATGATGATTTAAAGGGTAAAAAACATTTATCACTATCCAATGTTTGGATAAGATATAGTTTAATATTGCAGTTACTATGTCAGTGATTAAAATATTTTCTTTGTGATTTATTATTTTTTCATTTCACTTTATTTTAATACAGGTCCAACAACAGGGTGATTAAATATCAACAAACATGTGCTGAGGGTGTTGACAGGAATGCTTTCTTCAAAGTCGACCATCTTTTTGCATTCAGCCGTTTCTTAACATATAATGCTTCCGCGGATACCATCTATTTATAGAGGCATTCTTACACTGGTTGGAATAACTTTATTACTATTCATGCTTTTAATGCAAGGCAACAGACCAGATACTGTTAGTTTACGACGTTTGGAAATTCAGAATGAGGTTGTGGGTTCTGCTAAAATCCGAGAAGAGTTTGGAATGGAAAAGTCTACTGCGAATATAAGAACAACACTCAGAACAATAAAAGAGACTGTACGATATCAAAATACAGATACTCGGAATATAGTAAACCCTCATAATTTTTCGTACTTGAAAAACCCTGTTAATATTTGTAGTGAAAAGGATATATACATGATAACATACATTCATACATCACCGAAGAATTTCCATAAGCGCCAAACCATCAGAAGCACGTGGGGAGACAAACGTCTGCTTGAGCAATACAAAACGAAAATTGTGTTTGTGATGGGGAGAGTGGAGGATACAAAAGTAATGAACAAATTAGACCTAGAAAATGCTCATTATGGAGACATAGTACAAGAAGATTTCTTAGATTCCTACAAAAATTTAACTTATAAAGGCATCGCGGCTTTGAAATGGATATCAAATTATTGCAATAATACCGTGTTCACTTTGAAAACAGACGATGATATTCTAGTCAACATTTTTAAGCTTGTGAAACATTTAAAAGAAATTGTAGAATTTCAGCTAGGTCACAAGAATCTAATTTTGTGCAATCAATGGTTACGTATGGCAGTATTAAGAGACAAAAATAGTAAATGGTATATTCCGAAAGAAGACTTTACACCGGACTATTTCCCGCCATATTGTTCCGGCTCGGCATTTGTGCTGAGCACTGATATGACTAGTCGGATGTACAATGCTTCTTTATATGAAAAGTTTTTCTGGGTTGATGATTACTACATCACGGGTATGTTACCTAGCCATATAAAAGTGAAGCAGAAACGATTAAACGAAGCTTATATACTCAATGGTAGGGTAGTTTATGACAAGTTAGTGAATGATACGAAAAATCAATTGATGTTTTTTCATGTGCCTAAACTAAATACAATTTTTTCAATGTGGAGATTGATCAAACAGCGACTTAAAATGCATATTCAAGAGGAATTCACGTGGTCACCCGTCGTTTCTCCTAGTACAGTTGTGTAATAAGTGTATTTAGAATTTGCATACATTATGTTAATAAGTAATTTCAAACCCCCTCTTATTACGATTAGGAAGAGTCAATTTATACTTTATTCACTTTCTGTTTCAAGCAAATTATGATATTTTCTAACTAAATGTGTTTCTCCTAGTACAGTTGTGTAATAAGTGTATTTTGAATTTGCATAAATTATGTTAATAAGTAATTTCAAACCCCCTCTTATTATGATTAGGAAGAGTCAATTTATACTTTATTCAATTTCTGTTTCAAGCAAATTATGATATTTTCTAACAAAATAATGTGTAGATATATAATGAATGCCTTAAATTGAAACTTGCCTCAACCAATAATATTCAAAACCTTCATGAAATCCAGAACGTATTTTTTTTTTTTTTTTTTTTTTTTATTTCTTTATTGCATTTCTTATTTACATTTTTTAAATTTTACTGTTTTGCATATACATGTACGTTGAATTCATATCATTACTCTCTTTTAAATTATCATTTCAAATACACATAAAATGTACGGGTATGTATGTCAAATGTGCCAATACGGTTTAAAATATACACCAATTTTAGATACATAAGAGTTATTTACAAAAAAATAAAAAAAATAATATTATAAATATGATTGCTTCTAATTTAACAGTTCGATGCAACATTAATATGGCTTTATTAAAACCGCATCTTAATTTCACGATTCAACAAGTTATAAATGTTAGTACTATAATACTATAAATATTAGTCCCAGATAACTGTTATAGCGAATTGTGATGCAACCAAGTAAAACCAAAGATTTTCTTCGTAGTTTTATATGTTGTATACTTTCTTTTAAAAATGGTTAAACTCTTTGATGCAAAACAAATAAATAGCAGGCTTTGAAAATATATAAATGCATGTTAGGTGCTACCATGGAACCAAATTGGATAGCATGGGAAATATAAAATGGCCGTGCAAGTTCAATTGTTTCAAAAATACATTTTTGTTGAATATAAAATTAAATCGGTTACAGGTTGGGTTGACCTTTAAGGATTATGTACCCTTGTGTTGATTCAATGCTAAACATATGAAAATTTTATAGAAAATCCACAATAAAAGTCTTGATCCTTGTACTCTCATATTTAGCAATTTGATGACTGATAGATATAGGATTATTGCATGCAGTGCTAGCATTGATTTCCTTAAAACAAGTTTATTAATGTAGTTATTGGTTAAAACAAATAAAAATATGGACCAAATCAAGTACACCTTTTAGGGTGTGCTTGACTCAGCACGAGGTATTTTGGAATTAACATGTTCTTTAGAACTTTTTGTAAAAAATAAACACTAGCACATCATTGAAAAGCAAGTGAGTAATCTATGTTTCAAATTTTATAACACAAATATCTGTATTAAAGGCTGTGGATTTTCTATAAAAATCTTGGTTTATTTGCCACAAAGGACTCTTTTTCTATTAAATGCAATGAAACAGTAGGTAATAGAATGAAATTCAAAACAGTGTGGCTGTGGCCATTGATTGACACATTAAATTCATCCATTGACTGGGACAATTTACGTGAACGTTTGTCTGTAACGACCACTGTTCACGACGTATCTACGATAGACATTTAAACTGTGGGGTCACCAAAGGTTTCTTAACGCCTTTAATTATAAAATAATTCGAAAAAATAATCAGGAATAACCTTTATGTTTTGATTTATATAATTGATATAAATCAAAACATCGTGTTATTTCTGATTAATTTTTCGAATTACTTTATTAAGGTGTTGAGAACCTTTGGAGGCCCCATAGTTTAAGTGTCTTTAAAAAGTACATAGTGAGCAGTGGTCGTTACATACATACGTTCACCTAAATTGTCCCAGTCAATGGATGAATTTAATGTGTCAATCAATGGCCACAGCCACACTGTTTTGAATTTCATTCTAATGCTTTGCATCAAGTTTCCCCTTGGTATATGTACAAAATAGCCGATCTCTATTATTCATTGCATCTGTAGTTTTGATACAATTGAAGTTTGAAAAGTTCGTACAAAAATGACTACAGAAGGGGTCATAAACCTTAAAAAAAATCCTGTCATTGTTGTATATAAAGATAAAACATATTTAGAGTAGAGTGTTTATGATCTCAAATCCAAGATACTCCTTTATTTTTAATTTTTGATATAAATGATAAAAGTAATTAAAATGATGGAAATTATAAAGTAAAAATGTATTATGGTCTGAATTAAGTACGATTCCAACGAAAATCATAGCTGGTCGACTCCTCCTTTATTTCTTGAACAACTGAAATTCTTGGCACGATCTTTTCAATTTGTGTTTTTCCAATTCAATTTTCTATTCGAATAATGACAATAATCAGCCAAAGCAAAAATCGATTCTATTTTGTACATTTACTTTCTTGTCAATATTCAAAATAATTAAATTTCTCAGAAGTAAAATCTGATTTATAGTAGTGTCAAGTATGATAGACTGAACCGTTTTATTTAATTTGCTTCCATGTAAAAGTTTTGTAATCATCGTGTGAAGGATAGCAAGTCTACCTCCTTAGTCTAAATATAGCAAAGCTACCTTTTGAAAGTGTTTTATAATGGGAAATAAAACTACTTTAACAAGATTTACATATTCATATGCATTTGGGAGTCATAAACTGACTTTTAAATGAAACATTTATTAGTCTTTTGAAATAGATTATATTAATGACTGTATTGAGAAATGTTAAGTTAAACGAGAAGGTGTAAAAACCCGTAATGACGGTGCATTCCAGTAAGTGGCTTGTGAAGTTGACTCAGCAACTAGGATTATAGGTTTGAAACATGTATAAAAATCATCGATCATGAAGTCGAGGGGTACACATGGTTGCATAGGTTCAAAATATGGGACGTGGGTTTTATTTTTTCTATTTGAGGGAATGCTTTTTTTTTTAATATCATGGAAATGATTAAAGGGAATGTTTTTTTTTTTAATATGACGGAGAAAAAAAAACACCAAATAAACCCTCACAATTAGAAGAGTGCACAGTTTTACATTTAAAGGTATACATATTAAATATGAATAAAAAATTAGTTTTTCTAAAAAAAATAGATAAAAAAAAATAAATGCTGAACACATAGACCTATATAAGATACTCAAACAATTATAAAACATGTACATTTCGAAACTGATTAGTTGTATGTGGCATATTGTTTAACAATTCTTGCTAGAATGATAATGCATTTAAACTATATAATCACTTGTTACTATACTATATATAAAAATATTAATTTTCGCGAACCATTTAGGTCACGGAAATTCCAAAATATGGCATCAGTAAGGAGAGTTGTGCAAATAATGTGAATACACAGAACCCCCATCCAAATTATCTTTAGCTAAAAGTATTCATCATTTTCTATTTTATATGTACTAACAACATTCCATTTTTCCATAATTTCGATTGAAATATTCCAAAATCTGAGTTAAAATCGATCGAATGCCCCAAATAAACATTGTCTGATTGGTTGAAGTACTGTGGCGTCGATGATTAGCATAATAAGCCTCGATGTAAAGAATAAGCCTCGATGTAAAGCACACGCTTCACATGAATAAGGAGAGTTTTACAAATAATGTGAATACACAGATCCTCCATCCTATTTATATTTTGCTGGAAATGTTGCAGTGTTCATCATTTCTGTTTTGATTCTGCTCACAACATTCCATTTTTTCTATAATTCCGATTTAAATATGTGGAACCCGCAATAAAAATAGATGGCCTCAATGATCTAATAGTATTTAGTGTAAAAAATAGCTAAGAAAAAACAAACAGAAATGAAAAAATGCATTAGACCTTTTCTAAATTAAGATATGTCAACATAACATTAATACATATCAGGGGCGAATCCAGCCTTGGACAAAAAAGGGGGCGTCCAACTACACCGTGTAGAACGCCACATGCGGGGTGTCGGCTATGTTTGACATGGGGTGGCAATTTTGAAGCGACGAAAAAGTAACAAGGTAAGTTCAAGCATCAAAATTTCTTATTTCTAGAACTCTCAGTACCATATAATGTATTGCACGGAAAGAACCGCAACATAATCTATTTCCTGAAAGCAGAAGCAGTCGTTTTCAGTGCTCAGTTTTCTCAAACACCTCGCCCTAGTTTAAAATAAAGAATAAATGTGTTAAGGGTTTCTAAACATTACTTCTTTTTTTTTATGAGGAAACCTTAACCACGCATACTTTTTAACATTATTTAGATTTTTATATTTACTTTTTTAGCGTTTCGAACATTTTTTACAAAGCGCTGGCTGGTAGACTTGTAGTCATAGGTCATGAGTCATAGGCCATGAAATGCCGCTTCCTTGTGCAATGTTAATTGAATTTTGTGTAAATTGTGATAAAAGTGAATTCCATGTTGTTATTATTATTACTATTCTTAAAATTGTTGTTTTACTAAAAATAAACTTTAAATATCAAATAAGTGTTATTTTTTGTTTTACTTGTATTCTAGAGAAAATATACGAAATACGAAATATTTTATTAAAGAAAGCTCAATTATGAACATTAATAGCATAGATACAACAAAGAATAACATTTAAACAATATATATATGGTGGTGGATAGAGAAAGCTACAGAAACATCTCACTGTTTACAACGAAGGAAACCCACAGCTTACTGGTCAAAGGGTCTTAGTGAATATAATCTATGATTCTCCATGATTCTGTATCGCAAGTCATCTTATTCAAGTTTGATTCACATGGATACCATTGAACATAACGAACATATGTACTGACTTATGGAATTTTCGAATTATTCCCTTTATTTTGATTATGTTTTCTAAACGTAAAGTTAAAAATAGTTCACACATGATAAGCACGAGGAACAAATAAAACAATTACTTCAATATGTAGCCTTTGGCAAAACCGAAGATCGAAAATTTGGACTACCACTAAAACTTGAGGGACTGTTAGATGTGGCTCGGTATTTATACATCCCGTCATTGTGTTATTTTGCTATGGTAATTTTTTGTGTTCTCTTCTTTCGTGTTTGCTTATTTGCTTTGTCTACATGCCTTTTTGTTTATCTTCGTAGACATATTTGCTTGTTTTTATGTGATTAAGATTATAACACAGTGTTGATTACTGTACCCCTATTTTTGAAATTTTTACTTATTATGTATGTTTGTTTTGTTCACACATCGTTACAATGGATTTTTTGCGAGTCGCGTCACTTTTAGTACAAGTGAGAGGTTTGGCTGGCTATGAAACCAGGTTTAATCCACGGTTTTATACATAAGAAAATGTCTGTACCAGGTAATGCATATGACAGTTGTTATCCATTCGTTTGATGTGTTTGAGCTTTTGATTTTGCCATTCGCGTAGGGACTTATTGTTCAGAATTTTCCTCGGAAATCGGTATTTTTGTAATTTTACTTTTTGGATATGTCACACATTTAGTTTTGCAACTGATGACCCTTCTGACCTATTTTCGGAGTTGTTAATAGTGGTATTTCACACTAGGAGACACTTTCTCTACAAGAAGCACTGGATTAAACGTTGCCATTCCGACCTGACGTGACTGCGTATTTGTACATTCTTCAAATTCAAATGTACACCCCTCTTTAACAAAGAATTCACTAACGATTTTGAGAAGTCCAGTTGACCACATTTTAATACTACAGTCAATCATTGGGGTCCTTATTTAAGAAACGAGTTAGAGAATACTGCAACAGTGTAAGTGATGTACGACTTCAAATTATTTTTCACATGACCATAAGATAATGGAATAAAAGCGTCTAATGTGTTCATTGATGAGGCCGGTTACTTTATACTATCATGGTAAATATTTTATATTACCACACTATTGTTATCTATTATTGCATATTGATTTTATTGGATATGGTAACTCTAAATTAAACATATTTACAATGAAGATGTTTCAAGATTTTTCGAAAATCCTTCTTCTACTAGTTGCCTTTTGTTAATTTATGTTTATAATTGTCATTTGCCTCTTAATTCTTCTGTTACCCATTTGTACACTGGATTCGGACTTCTTTTGGCCTGAGTTTTACTGTGCGTTTTGCTTGTGTTTGTTTATTCCACTTTGGCTAGAGGTATATGAGAGTGTTGAGATCTCAGAAAACTTGTTTGACCCTGTTCCAAGTTAGGAAGCTCCACCCTTCATCAGTCTTGTGTATTTTGTTAATTTTGGTTGACTGTATGTTTCAGATTGTTTGGGGCGTCCTATCGCTGAAATAGTATACATTATCGTTTAGGGGCGAGTGGCGCCCACCTCCGGTCTCAGGATTTTCAAGTTGTGTTGTAGACCAATCGGCGACCTTGTGCTGTTTTCTGCATTTCATTTTGGGTTGAATTGTTGTCTCTTTGGCACATCCCCGTTGCCCTTATCTATTTTATCCTATAGCTAACAGCACTTTCAACAAAATTTCTAGTGTGGAGGAATTATTCTTGTAATTGTGTTTAACTCTTTGAAAAATATGCAGTTTTAGTTAGATGCCATAAAAAAAACTACAATTCTAATTTGACGTGCTTCTTTCGCTTTATGAATAAACCCATGCTCTAAATCCAATAATTTATTTTTGCACTTGGCAGTTGCGTATATTGACTACTGCAGAATAATGAATTTTATCAAATTGGCATGCATTTAATATTTTTCATTAACTTAAAACACTTCCAAACTCTTAAATGATGCACATGTTGTTATGAATTCATTTATTATGACTGTAATGTGTTGCATTCCGAAATTGACATATTTGACCTACATACGACAACCGTTCATACTGGCTGTTCAAAAACTCCTCCCTCTGAAAAATCACAGTGCCAGACGTTTGTTTCTTTACAAACAAAAAAGGGAGGTTCGTGGAAGAGCTTACACAATCGCTTTATCCTTATACACATCGGACATATAAATTACCTTAATTGTCCTAATCAGAATCGAAATAATTGATGCAAGCTATACTTTATTGTAGTTTTAATTATATTCGTGTTATTTTATCCCTCACTATCGCTCGGGCAAAAATAATCACGAATATAATGCCTACCCATGTTAAAACTACAATGAAGTATAGCTTGCATCAATTATTTCTTAATTTTAAAATAATAATTTTTGATTTGTATATAATGGATATAGCGTGTGGTTATTGCTTCTAATAAACATTGAACATGTACATATTTTAAGGATGCGATTTGATTTGAAAAACGGTTTCTAAATGTGTGTGTCATATGTGACAATGTATCATACCCACAACATCGTCTTCTGTCGTCGTTTCACGAGATCATTGAAATCGACTTCATGTAATTTTTTACGATCACCTCACCCATTTGGTCGACCGATATATGTGTCACAAGATATTAGCGCTATGCAGTTGCAGTCTGAAATCCGGCTTTAGATCACAGAACAGTTGAGTGATCCATAGATTTACGGATTGTGGGCTATCACCGAACGTGATATTTTGACTGAATGTGGAGTCAATTATGGGTAATACCTGCAATAAAAGGAGATGCCTTCCCTGACTCAGAAGAATCCATTCTTGCTCCTTTTGGAGATCACTAATTTCATCAGATGTTTTCCTTGATTATGATCGTCTTAGTGTTTTGTAATGATATTTGAACATTGATAAACTACTGCTGCCATTAATTTGTCACCAGACTTCTACTTGTCAAGTGCAGCATGCATAAATCGGTCAAACTTTGACCACATATTTCAAATATTTACACTGTTACACCTTTAAATCACCCAATACGGTGGCAAGATTCAATCTTATACATTTATAGTTAAAATCTTATTTGTACGAAACAGACCTTGATTTTTTTCTCCTGGAGCAAACAAGTTCAACCGAAAATGTACCTGCACAATTGTCTCTATCGTGTTTACATATCGTAGGTTATTTGAAAGTGTGGTGTTTAGTTTCCCAATGGGCTTTATGATATAAACACTCAGTAAACAATACTATATCTTGCTTGAAGTTGTATCGAAATACCTACACATACATTTAATTTGTTGTGACAATATGCGTAGGAATTCCGTTTAATATGAAGCCATGTAGTAAACAACTGCACAGTTTAATAATATTTCGTCACAATATTGTACGAAATTAAAAATCCTTTTTGTCCACAATGATTTAACTAATGGAGGTAGACGGTGGCTTCTGAAGCAAACAAAAAAGACAAAATGGATCATTTTATGGATTTTACCCTTAAAACTTCTGTCTTCTTTTGTAATTATAAAGAGAAATACTAATTACAGTGACACAAACAGCTGAGCTTGCCTAGTGATAATTGAAGGGTTTTTTTCAATCCTGATTAATTTCAACATGCTGTAATTTAATATCAGTACATTTTTATTCATCGTAGCCTCAGGTACATTTTTCCATTCTCATACCGAACCGAACCGAACTGTTTACTGCAATTGACCTTCAATCATTAAACCTATACAATTGTTAGATCAACATGTTCACGAGAAACAGAACCTGGTCTCATAGGAAAAATAAAATTACAAAAAGACCGAACCCCAAAGAAAATTCAAAATGGAAAAAACCTTTATCCAATTGCAAAAGCTCAAACACCATAAACGAATGGAAATCAACGATATACGAGTTTATTAAGATGTAATTCTACTGTTACATAAAGGTAACAGTAGTATACCGATGTTCAAAACTCATAAATCGATAGAAAAAACAAATCCGGGTCACAAACCGAAACCGAGGGAAACGCACACTTAATTCCGATTAAAAGTGATATTTTGTGTAAGGGTAAACGTACGTTACAGTGGCGGATCCAGCCATTTTAAAAAGGGGGTTCCCAACCCAGAGTAAAGGGGGGGGGTTCCAACTATATGCTCCCATTCAAATGCATTGATCGTCCGATAAAAAGGGGGGTTCCAACCCCCGGAACCCCCCCCCCCCTGGATCCGCCACTGCGTTATATTTATAAGCCGACGTGGTCGGACTCACACTGTAGATCAGGAAGTCCTATTGGCAGTGTTATTTTTATTAAAAAATACACCTACAGCTTTTTTTCAATTACTTTGCCAATTGTTTATAAATGGATTATTGATAAGTACATAACCACACACTACAAAGGACGCAACATGCGACTAACTGCATTCAATATGTGACCAAATTCATTTCAATATGGTGTTTGCAATATGACCATTGTGATGTGTACATAGCGTAAATGAAAATAATAGATTTCTATATGCTCACTGATTATATAATTCGAAATTAATTTAAAAAAAACAACATTAAGTTATCAAAATGTCGATAAAAAATAACGTCACAAAGTTGAACATGTAAATTTATTAACTTGTTCAGCAAACACATGTTGTCTTGAACAGTTGCTTTGAAACATGCCCCAAACAAAACTCATAGCCCTTCAAAGATTTATCGAGAGGATTAGTTTGCGTGCACAAACGTCATAGCACTCACGTATGCACATGGGTCTTACTTAAAGAGCGTTAGACATCAGGCGACTGATAAAGAGAAAGACTGATTAGTAATTACAGTTTTTTATTTATTTTATTTTATTTTATTTTACTTCTCTGTTTTTTTAGTACATACAAAACATCTAACTAATTATTTTTTGCGAAACTCACATACACAAATTTAGGCTTATTTCGGTTTATACAAAATATTTGGCATATAAATTCACATACACAATTTGGCATATCAAAATTATCCGCTCTTTACTTGGCTGCTGGTGTACCAGGACAACGTTGCTGCCGTTCACTGCTGTTTGCTTGGTCTAGCTTTCATCCTGTTCCTACTTCTGGTGGCTCCGTGTTTATTATTTTTTTTATTTTTACGCATATATTGTTTTTGTTTTTTGTTTTTTTTTTTTATTTTAAAAATGTTTTATTAAAAAAGAAAGAATATATATATTATTTTAGTATATTTATTTTTATATTCTTTTCGTTTCTTTTTTTATTTAATTTCATCAATTTATTCATTCATTTATTTATTCAATTTTTGCTCTATTAATTTTTACTAAATTTTATTTTATCATTCTAAAAGAGGAACGAAAGATACCAAAGGGACAGTCAAACTCATAAATCTAAAACAAACTGACAACGCCATGGATAAAAATGAAAAAGACAAATTATGTCAATTTATATGGTAAATATTAAATTATTTAATGCCCAAAAAGGCACAAGCCGGGGCCGACCGTGCAAGGGCTGTATAGCCAGTCAAGGTCGTTAAAAACTGCCACGGAAAGACCTTTAATTTATCAAATTGCAAATTCAAAAGCTCAAACACATCAAACGAAAGGAAAACAACTATCATAGGAGGTGTATGTTGAACCTATTGTACTGTTACAATAGATTCTGATTAAAAATGATATTTTGTGTACAGGAAAAACTATCATTAAATTTATAATCCGACAAGATGTCACTTCAAATCTCAGTTCAAACGACCTTAAAGTAGATAAGGAAGTCCTGTTAACAGTGTTATTTTTTTTAAACACACATTAAGATTTTTGTAATTACTTCGCCATTTGTAAATAAATAGATTATTGGCAAGTAAATAAACACACACTACAAAGGACGCAACATGCGACCAACTGCATTCAATATGTGACCAAATTCATTTCAATAAGGTGTTTGCAATATGACCTTTTCTATGTGTACATAGACTACATGAAAATAAAAGATTTCTATGATTATTTAATTTTAAATTAATTAAAAAAACAATTTAATATTCCAATGCTAAAAAATACATTTTTTTTACGTCATGAAGTTGAACACGTTTAAAATTTAATAACTTAGCAAACATATGTTCTCGTCTGATTATCACAATCGGGCGGACTGAAAAGCTTACAATTTGAAATACCACTAGGATTAATGAAAATGTTTGGTATGGTCTATATAGGTAGTTGCTTTGCAATATGCATCAAACAAAAACTCATAGCTCCTTCAAAGATTTATCGATATGATCATTTTGCGTCAACACATCATAGCACTTGCGTAGTATATACTTGATTTAAACATCCGCATTTGGACGAGGAAGCTGCATGTTTGTACATCTCGCACATTTGAACGGTTTGCGCATGGGTCTTTTAAAGGAGGTTAGAGGCATCAGGTGACTAACCATTATGACATATTTACCAGTACTAGTATTCAAAATTGTTGTTTTCAAAACCAGTACAGCTTTATACATGTAATGTTGCTTTGAGAGTTAAAAAAGTTCTACAAAGGAAACATTGCTCACATGCCTGATAAGATAGGAAAAATATTGATAAATCAAAAAAAAAAAATGGAACATTTGAAAAAAGTACATGGTGTATATATGCTATAGTAATTTAATCATTATAGTTATTTCTTTGATTCTTTTTTAGACTACTCCGCTATTCTTGAGATGTCAACCCATGGACAAATATAATAATGACGAATGAATAAAGGCGCTGTTTAAAAGTCATAAATCGGTTTTGGAGAAACCAAATCCGCGGAAGAAACTAAAACCAACCAAAACACATAAACTTTAATATGAAAACTATGAAACAACAGAACATAGAAGTGCAAAAAAAAAAAAAAAACAACAATGCAACATACATAGAAACGATATATTAGATAACAACTGCCATATTCCTGACTTGGTATAGGACATTTTAAGAAAAATTGGTGGGTTGAACCTGGTTTTGTGGCTAGCCAAATCTCCGTGCCTAATGACATTGTAAAATATTTCGCAAGAAGGACAACATTACATGACGGGAATACAGTACAAATATTGCAAGAACACTTAAGAAATAAAGGCAACAGTAGTATACCGCTGTTCGAAATTCATAAATCGATAGAGAAAAAACAAATCCGAGTTACAAACTATAACTGAGGGAAACACAACAAATATAAGAGAACTACGACGCAACAGAAACACATCATTAAAATGTAAGACACACAGATACGAACTATAATATAAGAATGGCCATTTCCCTGACTTGGTACAGGGCATTTTAAGATAAAAATGATGGGTTGAATCTGGTTTTGTGGCATGCCAAACCTCCCGCTTTAATGGCAATGTTAATCAATATACCATTAAAATGACAACATTACATGACAGGACTACAATACAAATAAATGGGAGAAAATATAGGGCAGAGAAACAAACGATTAATAGCCAAGAAAAGGTACCTGGTAAAAAATTTAACACGGCAGACGCGCACCTCGTCAACACAAGACCAACCAGCGACGCCCAGGTAAAGACAGAGAAATTATAAATAAATAATATAGTAGTGCATTTCGACATGTTAACCACAGAATGACAACACATAACTAAAAATAGTTAAAAACAGTTCATAAACACCGCTTCATACTAGACTTACGAGCTTTGTGTCTGTGGCACGAATGGATCAACGCCACAAAAAGTAACGTCACAGGTAAATTTCTAAAAAATTGAGTACAATCAAGATTAGGTTTCTTATTATATTATTTGATGCATTTTATAATTTTCTCTTTAGACAGAATGTTAGAATAGTTATCAAAGGTACCAGGATTATAATTTAATACGCCAGACGCGCGTTTCGTCTACATAAGACTCATCAGTGACACTCAGATCAAAATATTTATAAAGCCAAACAAGTACAAAGTTGAAGAGTATTGAGGACCACAAAATACCCAAAAGTTGTGCAAATTCGTCTAAGGTAATCTATTCCTGGGATAAGAAAATCCTTCGTTTTTCAAAAAATTCAAAGTTTTGTGACAGGAAATTTATAAAAATTACCATATGATCAACACCGAAGTGCTGAATACTGGGCTGGTGATACCCTAGGGAACCCATATCTTACTCACACAGCTGGGTGAATATATCTGATGACAATATTTCTGAATACCATCCGTTACTGTGGAAAGATTTTTGTATGAACTTAACAAAGATCAATGTTTCGTTTGACATCTTGATGACCACTGTATGTAATGGTAATGTTATTTATAAAATTTGTGAACACTGATCAGTGTGGATATATATTATCATATTTGACGATGGGTCTTTTTAGAGAGTTTATTTGATATTGGATATTTGTGTTGTAAAAGTTTGGGTATCAATATAAAAAAATAAAGATTTTCATCATCTATTTCAAAGTTAACAAAGAGAAGAACAGATATGTAATTTTCTCAAATTCTTTTTTTACTGATTTTTTTTTCTAATATCAATTACACCATTTTAATTGATGATATGTTATCCCTTTACTTGTGAGATCACCGAAACGGTATATAAATCTAGAATCTCGTTTTGGAAGAGAGTTGTCTCATTTGCCCTCATACAACATCTTTTTATTATTAGTGACGATTAGATTTAGGTTCATTTTAGATATACATTGTATAAAAACTCATCAAGGATACCCGGTTTATAATCTAGTACTTCGTCTACATAAAAATCACTAATGGCACCCAAATTAATAACGAAGTTAAGAGTGATAAAACCAAAAATATTCCCCATAGTTGTGCTAAATATGGCAAAGGCAATCTATGATTTGGGCAAAAACTTGTTATAAACAGTAAATGTACAAAACAAAACCACAGAAGTGATAGTTCTTGTCAAAACAGGAAACGATACTAATATGATGGTTCAATCGGGAACAAAACATCACTAGTTCAGTGATTGTAAAAACTCATTGAGGACACCAGGCTTATATAAGTTAGTGCACAAAACTTGCGGTCGAATCAAAATCGTTGGAAAACCAAATCAATCACAAAGGAAGAATATATGACATCCGAAAATCAATTACCGTATATCAGTTATCTTTGATATTTGATAATTAATTCTAATATGACATGCTTCTTTCGTTTTGTAAACAACACTGTGTGAAAAATCTCTATATATTTATACTTAGCGCAGACTCAGAAATATACATAACAATGGATGTTACAATATACCTCCCACGTAAATCCACATGTATTTGAACCTACTTTGCAAACGCTTTGCAAATTTTATTGTATAAGAAATTGTGATAAAACAGAAGACAAAAGAACTTTTATTCTTATTCGGATACATAATAAAAAGAATTAATATATTGTTAACTATTTTTTTTTTATTTCCTAGATATAGTAACACAGCTATATTTTGTGCAATGTCAATTTCATCATGGAACACTTTCTCTACAATCAGGGGTTCATTAAGGTATGAAAATAAGCTTGATATTTATGTTACGATTTTAAAAGCTATCAATATACTAATTTAAGTTGCAGTATAAAAACATTATTTAGTCAATGTCACAAAAATATAAACTTTTTTGTAACCATCGAAGTTCGTATAATATTGTATTAAAATGGAATTCTGAGGTAAGTTTTGTTTTGTTTTCTATTCTATTGCATTTGATTTCAGCGAGTCAACATGGCAGCTCCTTCGTTACGAAATGTCAATGTTGGTTTTGACGGTAGTTTACGAGAAAACATGTAAATGAAAAATCGGAAATATTGGGTTTGAGAATTAAACATATTTTTTCTAGCGGTTATGAACGAAATAATCAATGCAAGATAAGGATTAATGAGAAGATTTGAGCTTTATCTAACAAGAAGTAAAAAAGAACAGCTACACACACGGCATACCCACCCACGTTTCAGTATTTGAATGCACTTATTTGTCCTATTAGAATCGAAATAATTCATGGAAGCCATGGATTTGTTGGAAATTTACACATGGCCTGGGCCGTGATATTTGTTAATTTAATCTGTGGCTTCCATGAATTATTTCTTAAATGAAACTGTCATGCATGGTTTTTTTTTTTTATCTCAAACATGCAAAACACAAAAATGTATCGAATACCATGATAAAAACTTCACATCTAGGAAAGTTTTGCCTTCAAGTGTTCAACAAAAAGTAAAAAGGAATTTTTTAGTTTGATCTTTAATTGTTGAAATGCATTTAAATTTTAAAGGGAATCCAGTTTCATATTTGAACACTTTGGTCGAAGTACCTAGAGAGCTTCCACATCATCTGAAATAGTTCTGGTTGTTCTTGTTCGCACTCTTCTCGCACTCTTTCCCGTAGTCGATTTTTACTCATTTCTGCTTCATACTTGTCCCTTAATTCTGAAAGTTTACTATCGGAAAGATTATTCCCATTCATCTCACGAAATGTGTTCTCCTCGTTTATACTTCCTTCAAAGAAATCTTCGTTTGGTAAATGCAAAGTTGGAATATCGAAATCTTCATTTATTCTTCTCTTTAAAGCTTCTATATCGCAATCACCGAAGTCATCGTCTTCATCTGCAAAAGACAAGTCACATTTTGACGATGTTCTTCGTTTCGAGAGCCTATCATTTTCATTTACTTTATGTTTTAAATGCTTATCCCTCTGTTTACTTTCTTTACTGTGAGATGTTAAATTTGGCAGTTTTGTAAAATGATCTTCTATCCCGTTATTTATACTTGTAGTTTTTGAATTTTTTCTTCTAGTTGATTTCTTTGACTTTGAAGGTTTGCTTCTTGGTGTTGCACTTTCACCGAAACCACTTGTTGGTCTGACGGATCGAGGAGTTTCATACATCTTAATCTGAGCTTCAATGATTTCCTGTTCACGCCTCAGTTTACCTTTTAAGTTACGTTTAATATCGTCTATTCGTCGTTTTATGATCATCTCTGTAGCACCGTAAACCTCCGACGAAAAATGTCTTCTATTATTTAGCTTCATAATATTATCGATCATATCTATTAATCGATGAACTTGAACATCCTTTTCCCGCCCAGTTGCATTGTTGTTAAACGCCAAATAACGTCTTTTACATTGTTCCATAACTTCCTGTATCCCTTTCGGAACGTCACTGACATACCCGTATATAGTTGAACCATCACTGTCCAGAATATCTCGTCTAGTAAAAAGAATAATAGTGCGAAACTTGATATCATTTCCAAAATGGCGGACGAATTCGCGGAACACGTGGTGCTCCTTGCTGTCAATATTTCCTATAGACAATACTAAAACTAACACATGAAATCCTGGTGATGTAAGCCCCACTAATTTGACAAGTTCGTGAGAAATGACACTTTTGTCTGAATGTTTGTCAAACACGTTGTAAGTATCTACAACAGAGATCTTCTTTCCAAATCTGTCTGTTGTTCCGTAACGACATTTTGTACTACTTTTTCCAAAGATTTCTTCGTTAAGAATACAATTTCCTGTAGAACTTTTACCAGATCCAGCTTTGCCTATCAATATTATTCTGTATTCCTCTTCTTCGTCTGGGGGACATTCTTCCCATGCATTCTTTGGTTGTGAAACTGTCACTATAAAAGAAGCATGATAATATATTTTTAACCAAAATTTTTTAGTTTAATCTTTTTTAATGTTTAATAATTTCAATGAATTTTTAGATACAGAAAAATTGCAAACAAAATGCATTTCATTGGTTGAAGACATCTTTCTTTTCTTAAATACTAAAACTGTAATCCATGTTTACATCTATTTAAGAATAGATAGGTCATATTAACCGCATTGCTGTCACAATTCAAAAAGTTAAATATTTTTTCAATAATGATTTAAGTTGAAAATAATTAGATTAAAACAAAAACACGAGAACTATAGGCACTGCTTAAGACTTTAATCAAATACAATGCTCTTACTTTCTGGATTTCTTCTGTGCGATTTGTCTTCGTGAAATGACGAGTCCCGAACAAGCTGTGTCCATGACTTCACAGGAAAGGGGGCTGAAAACAGTATTTGTATATAAAAAATGTGTATTGAACAGTTGTAATCTATAGTAAATATGCCTCTTTCGGGGACATCATATGACTGGCTAGGATTTGAATGCACTTTTGTGATTAAATGTGTTGCTTCTTAAATTTATTTTTTAGTTAAAAATTTCTTACAAAGAAACAGAAAAATTTTCCTATATTTTCTACTCAAAAGTTCGTTACCTTTTTTTTTAAATTACACTAACCTGTTTTTGGTCTTGATTCTGACAGGGCTGCAGGTGGACTCCTTACAGTTCTCTTTCTAACACCTAAATAAGAATTAAGCATTGATATTTACGAAAAAATATGTTCCTATTATGCGTTTAATGTTAAATTTAGTTATAGTAAGAAGTAATTAAAATATAATACTGTTTATGTTAGATTATACAAGATTATAGTATTTTAATCGCTTTGACATTATTAATAGATTATCACACTTCGTATGAACTTTTATTATTTCGTATCTTGGTAAAAGGATAATGACCCTGTCTAGACATAATGACTTCGTTCATTTTTCCATTGTTCATTACAGCTATTATAGTTAGAGTTAGCGTGTGGTCAAATAATAGGAACAGTTTCAAATGGACCTAGAAAAGAGTGGGGGAGTTACCAATGGTGTATGACAAACCGAAAACACAGTGCCAAAAAAAAAACAACAAACGACAAACAACAGTAAAAACCCAACCTAGAAAACTAAAGAAACAATCAAAAGCTGGGGGAGTTGTGTCTGCTACTGTAAGGGTAAGCAGATCCTACTCCACATGTGTGACCAGTCGTATTATTCAAACTCTATGACAAGTCTAATTCGGTGACGTCAAATTTAAGGAAAAGAAAAATGTATTGTGATACAATTGCAAGCTTGGTTATAATTGCTTCAATATAGATCACAAATTGACGCCTTTTAGACATACGGCCCCTCGCACTGAATCTTAAACATATGATTATGTCTATATATGACTCGTATTACATGCTGAAACCATGCAAATAGATCAAAGTTCTACTCTTGGAATCCATATAGCAATATTTCGATAGATTAACTTTGCTTTTTGTGTTCATGCCTCCGAAATTTACTTACAATGGTGAAATGGCATTTTCTTACCGAACAAAAAAATATATAGTGTAGTCTACATAATATTATTGATTTGAAAGAGGCATCAATTTAAAGCTAAAATATAGTTTTGAGTGAAGAAGAAATACACAAATAAGCATAAATTACTTAATGAGTCTTATTATTCATTTTTCTTCTTATCCATAAACAAAATGTTGTATTTGTCATTAATTTTATCATACTTTTTTCTTCAGACTGCGGTTGACAACACGTATAAAATTTATTAAATTGACTTTGAAAATTGGAATCCTCTCATAACGATAATTCAATGTGTATGTAAACTAAAGTTGCTGGTGTGAGCCATAATAGATAGATACACATCACTGATATTTTTATAGAAAAGTAATTAGTCTCTCCAGTTCAATGTGCTAACTTTAGTAAGAGAACATCAAAGTCAGACTGAAGTATATCACTTCAGTAAAAAGTACAGACTTAAGTATACATGACTACATAGCCGACTGATAAGTAAATTATTATAAAGAGCAGTTACAATACAAATAGGATCATTATGAAAATAATGAGATGTATATCTAAAACATAAAGATGCTGTATGATAACAAATGTGACAAAAATCGACAAGAGATAGATATGGTCATTATGACAATAATGAGATGTATATATAAAACAAAACAGATGTTGTATGATAACAAATGTGACAAGAATCTACAAGAGACAGATACAGATAGACGAAGATGAAAACAACTGTTCAAAGATTGAATTTTGATTTTCCAATGAGACAACTATCAACCATAAAATTTGAAGAAGAAAAAAACTAACGATTAATGATCATGGTAAAAACCCATTTATTACCATAGGATGGGGGCTCATCAGGAAAGGTCGTATGATGATATATAGTAGCTTGTCAACTATAACAGGTCCCTTCATAGCAAAAAGTTAGACATTTCGACAGGTTATACTGTTATACCACTGTCCGAGGTTAGGGGGAGGGTTGGGATCCCGCTAACATGTTTTACCCCGCCACATTATTTATGTATGTGCCTGTCCCAAGTCAGGAGCCTGTAATTCAGTGGTTGTCGTTTGTTTATGTGTTACATATTTGCTTTTCGTCCATTTTTTTTTACATAAATAAGGCTGTTAGTTTTCTCGTTTGAATTGATTTACATTGTCTTATCGGGGCCTTTTATAGCTCACTATGCGGTATGGGCTTTGCTCATTGTTGAAGGCCGTACGGTGACCTATAGTTGTTAATGTCTGTGTCATTTTGGTCTTTTGTGGATAGTTGTCTCATTGGCAATCAAACCACATCTTCTTTTTTATATTTGGTCTGGTTATATCAATTAATACCAACGAAAACCAACTTTGACAGACAAGAACTTATTGGGCCATGCACCTAAAAACTGGCTGGGTTAAACATATGTGTTAGGGCGCAACACTCATGTGCATTCTGCTTTGTTTTGTTTGTTGGTCGCAACCTTGAACACTCAATTTTTTAAATGTTTTGAATTGAACGCAGCTTTTTTTTTTCTTTCTCTGTATATAAGGTTTGACTTCAAGAGACAAAAGAAGCGGATTTAAGCTCTTATATTTCATTATATGGCTATCAATACTTAACAAAACCCTTACCTTACAAGGCACTGACATGAAAATTCAATGACCAGAACTTTGATAAAATAATAAACGAACAATAAATATGGTAGATGGTAACCAATGACCAAAATTGAATCACATGCTAGGCACACATAGAATGCTGCGGGATTAAACATGTATGTGAACGCCCAACCCTTCCCTGGCGTGGGACATGGTGTAAGACAAGAAAGAAAAAGTAAAAATTGGTTCGAAAAAGCTTTATTGGTCAGATCGGCATGAAGCATGCACAAAATAGACTAACATAATACAAAAGATACAAAGTGTCGATCTAAGAGTACTCGAAGTTATTGAAAACAAGTCCAAATAGTTATCAAAGGTACCAGGATTATTATTTAGTACGCCAGACGCGCGTCTCGTCTACATACGACTCATCAGTGACGCTCATATCAAAACTGATAACAACTAATCAATAAATAATAAATTCGGTATAAAAAGAAACCTTACTTGTGGTAGGTCTGCAAACAGGTAATTCTACAAGTTCCTCTGTTGCAACTGGTTTTGGCTTCTTTGTTAAATATGTAAAATTCGTCAGTGCTGCAATTGAAAATTTTGTTATATAAAATATGTAGTCTTATTATTCTTTTGTAATTGTAAATTTATATGATAAGGAATTTTTGTTTTACATTGTTCTTGGGAGAAATTCATTTTTGCATCTAAAACCAGACAATACATTTTTTTCAGTTTACACACATATGTCCTTTTCTTTTTCATATTCCATTCTTTTTAAAATCAGTTCATGTTAATCGATAAAAATAAATCGTTCAGTTATTTAAAAATGTACAAAAGATTAATTCAATTATGTGTTATTGATAAAATAAGTTAACAAGAAAAGGTTATTTGCTTATTTTCCTTTAACTTCATATACAAAGTTCTATCCTAATCCAAACCCGGCGATTTGAATATGTATTCTTAATGACTAGGGTTTACAGACAAGTCGATGGCCGCTTGAAATAATACATACCAGTTTTTGGACGATTTAGAATGGAATCACCGACAATTAATGTTGACAAACCATCAATTGATGACCTCGGGGTTCGAGAGCTTGATGCTCTGGAAGTTCGACCTTTGAAATGATGAGAAATAATTATTGCAATTTAAAAATATTTGGAAATAATGCATAATTTAATATGGAATAAGCCAAGACTATTTTATGCGTGTAAAACTTATAACATTAAGAGTAATTTTGAAGAAAGAAAGACAACTCAAAGGTTTTTTCATACCTTCGGTAAATTCTTGATTATGCATGAAATACTTGCCACTGGAATTTAAACCAGTAACAGTAAATCAATCAATGAAAGGAATAACATGTTCCAGAGGCGAATTTAGGGGGGCAGGAACCCCGCCCCCTCCCCCTTTTTGAGAAAAAAATTTGGTTGCTTATAGGTTGCATTTCTGTAAATATTGACAATGCAATTTCCCATAGGAACTCCTTTTACGGCTAAAACTGTACCACTTTTACTATGAAGTTTTGAAAAAAATCTTATCCTAGAATTGAAAGTTCACAATTTTTTTCAAAGGTCAAAATATAGGGCTGTGCGGCATATTTTCAACGTTTATATGCCCTGAACTTCTCAGAGTTTAAACTTACACTAATTTTCTTAACTACCCCTACCTCGAATGAAAGGTTACCACATATTTCAATGTAAACAATATGCACGTGTTTATTTACTGGTAACATTCCCAAGTTCTGTCTCTGCGATATGGAACACAGAGAGCAAAACTGGGAACCAGTATGTAAACAAAATGAATTTTCTATGAATATTCAATTACTCCCCAAAAGAGGCGTGTTTTGAGAAACAGCTGTATTTACAAAGTGCAACCTATATAGGGAATCACTAAAGCGTAACGAGATCGGGCCCCCTCTTAGGCAGCCAGTGGGCCCCCACTTATGAAAATTTTTGGATCCTCAACTGTCAGTTTCATCACCATAAGAAATACATTATACGTATGTCATATAGTACAGCCAGCTGTTGAAAAATCCTGTTCATGCACAAATTGTTACGGGAATTATTTTTGTGTCATGATATTGGGATCCTTAGAAAAGATATAGATTTTAAAAAATATGTAAATCTGTTTATATCATTTTTTTATAATACAGAGTATGATCATATGATATGTAAAATACAACCTTTAAAATATCATTAAACACTGAAGTTTGTCGAACATGCGGCATGGGTTTTACTTGTTGTTGAAGACAGTACGGTGTCCTGTAATTATTACATCTGGTTGTCATTTTTTCTATGGTGGAGAGAAAGTAGTCTCATTTGGCAATATACCACATCTTCTTCTTTTTTTTATGACATCGTTATCGGACATTGATAATTTCAATTTTTGCTAAATTGGGTTAAAATCTTGCGCTTAAATGGGGTAAACTTTGGCGCTAAAACGTCCTATTTTTTCTGCAAAAATGTTCGCCACAGCATGTAAAAAGTTCGAGAAAGATTGATAAAGAAAAAAATGAGCCTGCTATACAGAAATTCGTTTTCTAAAATAGATAAATATTTATAAACTTGCATGACAACTATTCTATTATCGAATTAAATGCAACATTCAGTATAGATGTACTAGATGAACCAAATGATGTAAGTTAATTAAAAAAGTCATTAGAAATTGTTCGTCAATTTAATCTTCAATTTACTCGAAATCAATAGGTTTTATAATATCATTGCATCTAGAATTATTGATCACAATTATGTAATGCCTGTCAAGACTATTGTAGAACAAAATCGAGTAATTATTAATATCATAATTATATATAATAACATGTCTGATAAAATCAACTATAGAATGCTACATGGACATGTTTTAAAGCTGTTCAAAACAGTTTGTTATGAATATATTTGATTGACGTTTTATAAGTAATTTTCAAAAGGGCAATTGCGTCAGAAAAAGTTTCACTGAATGACCTAAAGTGTACTTACTGCTCATTTGGGTTTTAGGACGATCCATTTGATCTACAAATATGAAAATATGGTAAAGTACTGATAATAAAGTAACTTTCAGTAATACTTTCCGTGTTGTATGTTTTGCTATAGCTTATATACAAGTAATTCCGATACATAGATTAATTAAGAAATAAAGGACATAAATAGATATGACCGAGCGATGAAGTGATGATTTTTGATTTTGTGTTTATTATGTTATTTTACACTGAAGATAGCATCGATTTCGGGAAATCATGGGTTTGGTCCCCTGCCTGCAGGGTCAAACATGCAGTGACATAAAAATTGGTATCTGTTGCCTCTCCACTTATCACGTTGCATTTAGGGGTAGAGTAGTCCTTTTGTTGCATTGAAGACCAATTGATGGCATTCGTGTGTTATCTGCTCTTTGTTCGAGTTGTCGTCTCTATGACATATTCCCCATTTCCATTCTCAAATTTATATTTTTGTTTTCTTAAACGGCAGGATCCAACCAATTATTTAGCAGTAGCTAGCTGCCAGTAGTAGCTAGCACAGTTAACCCTTGTTTCCAAATAAAGTGTATTTATTTCCTTGTTCAAGTTGGTGGTCATCCTGTTTTATGACGTTTGCCAAATTGGTATAGATAGTCAAAAGGGGATGTTTGTTCGCATCGATCCCTGTACCCTGTAGTCTAACCTCGCCGTAAGTTGGTTGTTCCCGTCATCAAATCAGCTTATCTTGACAATGACTTTTCGTCTTTGAGTGTACTTCAATTTGTTTCGGAGGAACCGGTAAGTTTAATTTTTCTTGGGGAGAGGGGGGGGGGGGCATTTTAAGAGATCCCTTTTTTATGGATAACTATAAACCAACTTTTTTCGTGGATACTTTGTTTTGTGTTCATGGCCACCATTTCTAACCAACTTCATGGCATGGCGATTTAGAATGAAATTCAAAACAGTGTGGCTGTGGCCATTGATTGACACATTAAATTCATCCATTGACTGGGACAATTTAGGTGAACGTTTGTATGTAACGACCACTGCTCACTATGTACTTTTTAAAGACACTTAAACTATGGGGTCATCAAAGGTTCTCAACACCTTAATAAAGTAATTAGAAAAATATTCAGAAATAACACGATGTTTTGATTTATATAAATTATATAAATCAACACATAAAGGTTATTCCTGATTAATTTGTCGAATTATTTTATGATTAAAGGCGTTAAGAAACCTTTGGTGACCCCACAGTTTAAATGTCTATCGTAGGTACGTTGTGAACAGTGGTCGTTACAGACAAACGTTCACGTAAATTGTCCCAGTCAATGGATGAATTTAATGTGTCAATCAATGGCCACAGCCACACTGTTTTGAATTTCATTCTAGTTTCGCGATTTTCTTTATTTGATGTAGTTTTTAAAAAAAAATGGTAAGATCTAACGGTTTAACATATATTTTGGACGATTTAGTTTGCGTTATTTTTTCTATTCTCGAAATTCGCGAAAATGAAGTTGTTTACAATATTCGCAGTAATTTGGAAAAGGTCGAAATGCAGTCAGTACCTTACAACCTTGTGACTTTATTATCGGGATTTGACATGTAGAACACGACGGATGTCACTTATGGAACAGAAACTTGCTTTCCGAGTTCCATCACGCCTGTTCTTGTGGTTTGTGTTAGTCAATCTTTTTTCTGTGTATAATTATATTGACTTGTTTGTAGTTTATTAGTTGTGTTTACTCTGCTTGCAAAAATAATGTTTTCAAATTGGGTGGATCTAAAATTTAACTACTAGTACTATAGAAGAAGATGCTTTATTTCCATAAAATGGGCTCACAAGGAGCATAATATGATATCATTATAATATTATTTTTTTACAAAAATAATAAACAATACAGTGTACATAGTTACAAACACAAATAAGAAACAACAGTTTTCATATATTAGTATATATATATAGGTATATATATATATATAAGTACGTCTGAGCCAGTGACAACTCTACAACATTGTTGGGTTGATGTTTAGATGAGTTGTATATAGTTGTACATAAACCTTCGTCTTAGCCACATCTCTAGAAAGTAACAAAAAAAATTCTGTGAGTAGGCTAAATCATAAAATTTAGCTGAACTGCAGGAGGTACTATATAAATCATATTTGTTATGTCTGAATTGAATTTATTATCTGTTGTTGTAATTATATTGTTCTCAAGGAAATTCTGGCATGCGTTTCCATTTTTGGGTCAAATCAAACATGGCGGCTGTGCTGACATTCCTTTTAACAAAAATGTTTTTAAAAGACCCAGAAGACCGCTATGTACTTACTTTGATATTGATTCCTTAAGACGTCATTTTCTGATTTCACCATTTAGAATGTTTCAACAAATTTATATTCTCTTTTAACTATCTTCTCTTTCCTCAATTCATTTCTTTTACATGAAAACTCAATTTTATAAACAACATAAAAATAAAATTGAGAAAGGAAATGGTGAATATGTCAAAGCGACAACCACCCGACCATAGAGCAAACAACAGCCGAAGGCAACCAATGGGTCTTCAATGTAGCGAGAATTCCCGCACCCGTAGGTGTCCTTCAGCTGGCCCCTAAAATATGCATAATAGTACAGTGATAATGGACTAATAAATGGTTACGCACCCTTGTTTTCTTTAAGAATAAATAATACGGTTAATTATTCTGTCTATTGTTTTGTACCTTACATGGTAATTTGTCGTAAATTGTAAAAGAAGAAATCAGTGAAACACAATAAAATCATTAAACTGTTGAAAATACATTGTCTTCGTATTATTAAGGTAAAGGTTGAAATGTTGAAATATAAAGAAAGTGATCTACATAATAACAATTTTAGCGGGTGCGTATGTTGTATATTTCGACATGACATGCAATAAAGAAAATAGTAACAAACATTTTTCGTTCGACAATTTTTTTTTTTTAAATTCGTCTAAAATATATAAATGTATATTTTTCATTACATGTAAAATTGCTCCTAAATGTATGTTGGAGTCCTATTAAAAGGCGTATGATTTATTTCATTTTTTATCGACATCTTAACAGGGATGTATGACCAATTGGTATATAAATGTCTACCCGTTGTCATATCATAGAGATATAGTCATTATTGCTAACATCAACGTCATTTGAATTTTGGTGGATATATATACATGTATATAGTTGCCTAATTGACAATCATACCCCCATCTCGTTCTTTCTATATTATGGCTTCGATATCTTCTATGGTCATATTGCCTCTGTGAAAAGGTGCACCCTATTCATATATTTGGCATTTTTTTTTTTAAATTACCAATACCGAGCCAATACCAGTCTCTGTATACTTTTTTGTAGTAAGAGACCCCCCTTTTCAGTTTTAGTTTGGAGAATGACAAATTCTCACATTTAAAATAGACTTTAGTACAATTACTATTGATCTATTGATAGATTATCTACCTCAACATTTAAAATATGATAGGACTAATACTTCGGCTATAATGTTTATAATATACGTATTAGTCCAAGATATATGTATATTTTGTTCTCGTACCGTGATATTAATTGTTGATTTTAATGATCATTGTTCAACACATTTTGGTAAAAATCGATTTATCTATTTAATCAACTTCGCTTTTCTCTAACAGTCTTTCTATATTATGGCTTCGATATCTTCTATGGTCATATTGCCTCTGTGAAAAGGTTCACCCTATTCATATATTTGGCTTTTTTTTTTTTAAAAATTACCAATACCGAGCCAATACCAGTCTCTGTATACTTTTTTGTAGTAAGAGACCCCCCTTTTCAGTTTTAGTTTGGAGAATGACAAATTCTCACATTTAAAATAGACTTTAGTACAATTACTATTGATCTATTGATAGATTATCTACCTCAACATTTAAAATATGATAGGACTAATACTTCGGCTATAATGTTTATAATATACGTATTAGTCCAAGATATATGTATATTTTGTTCTCGTACCGTGATATTAATTGTTGATTTTAATGATCATTGTTCAACACATTTTGGTAAAAATCGATTTATCTATTTAATCAACTTCGCTTTTCTCTAACAGTCTCAAACATGTCTCAAACGCCTATAGATTATAAAACTTCTGTGTAAACGCCACGTGTAAAGTCTTGTATTTAATACATTTATCTATGTTAGATGGGAGATAACTCAAAACACAAATTAAGCAAAATTTTCATTTTAAAGTGCTAGTTCACGTTCAAGTTGAAATTTTTAGCGAAAAATGGTTGATCATAATATTATTTTGGCTTGCGCTTCTTAATTAGTGTTGAATAAAACATAATTGAGCAAATACTATTCAAATGAAAAATTCAACAATATTTGTAAATTTAAATTTCAATACCTTTCCCCTAGAAATGCAATTGAAAATGTTAGTATATAAAGAATACAAGTATCAATATTGTCGCCTGAATGAACCTCAGTGGTCTGGGGTGCAGGCTTCAAACCTGTAGCTGATTAGCGTCAGAGTGGTTCAATTCCACCTTTCGGGCGTATCACGATGTGAATGCTTCCTGCAAATCATATTGCAAGAGAGCAGTATTTTTGCATTGGCCCATTGTTGTGCGAAAATAGGTTTTTGTCGCAAACTTTTTACAAGCTTTTTACAACGTTGTCTATATTGTATTTCGTACGTTTCCTTTGACTGGAAACCAACAGTAAAACTAACAACCTGAAGAAAATATAGCAACCATTATGATTATTTTTTCATCTAGATTGGGAAACAAATGGGGTTCCTTAGGAATCCTTTCCACTCCACCGCTGGAAATCTTGTTTAAATAGCTTCCTTGTGGCCAACAACTGTCTTTCATGGAAATCATGATAGGAAATGCAAGCCCTGGAATTTCGTATCAGTTGGGAGACATATACTACATATGCAGTCACATTCGAGGAAAAGAGGAAAGGATTGTGGTTACGACAATTGGAACATATACGTCGTCTTCTGTGAAACAGATCTATAAATACTTTTTCAATATTCCACGAATGACCGATCATACCACGACAAATGTCTGTGTTATAAAATGAAATACTATTATTGTGAACCATAAGAATAAAATGATACTTTAAATAAATTTAACCTTAATATATATTTATTTATGATGATATGTGTAATAAAAATCTCCAAGTTCAAGCAAATTTTTATGTTAAAAATAAACCCACCCAAGGCTCTCCAAACATCATTATGGATATAAAAGTGAACAAAGATACAATGAAACGTGTTTCTTAAAAAAATCATTTTGTTGCAAAACAACAAATATTTAGTCTTGTGTGACAGAATATATGTATGCATATTAATAATTTGTCCTAAATTGCCTACATTGTTGAGCATACTTTGTAGACTAAAATAGCAGAAGATTAAGTGTCAGAGAGATTTTATAAGTATGCATAGATTGTATCACATAACCCCGTCGATTTCGATATTTATCCACTCAAGTTCGTCAAGTTTGACACTTCAAACATTATTGAATGTCGTTAGTAGACTAAAATAGCGGAAGATTAAGTATCAATAAGATTTGATATATATAAAGATTGAACCACTCAAATCCGTTTTCGATTTTTTTTTTGTGTGTATTTATCCACTCGAGATAGCTAACTTTTTATACTTAAAAATAAAACGCATTATATGCAGCAACACTAAGTCAAAGTTATCATGATAGAAAATGCAAGCTCTTGAATAGTGTATCAATATTTTAATGATTAAACGCTGATGGAACTGGCGAAAGAAGCACCCGAAATAAGCCTTCCCTATCCACACTTTTAGAATTGATTAATCGATGGATAGCTGCTAAGCACCCTGTAGCAAATACTACATGCATATGAGTAACAATACATTGCAGTCATATTCAGGTCGATAGCACGTTAATGAAGATTCGAATGTATATTCAACATTCGCTTTGGACATAAGGCCTCTTTTTTCTTTCCTCTTTTCGTGTTTTTTTTTTTTTTTTTTTTTGTAGAAAATAGTCTTTAATATTTTTTACATTTGTCACTTATCTATAATAATGCTCGCTCTTAACCATGCGATATTACGAGCATCTGAAACAATAACAACATTGACTATATACAAAAATAAGAAGATGTGGACCACTTTTATACTAGTTTACATACGACTCGACTGTATTCTTGCGGGAAATAAAGGAATCCAACAAACGTCTATGATAAAATCTCTATCCGACAAGACAGGACGATCATAGCATGCTAGCACACAAGGAAATAGTAATGTAAACATGTTTAACCCCGCCGCATTTTTGCGTCTGTCCCAAGTCAGGAGCCTCTGGCCTTTGTTAGTCTTGTATTATTTTAACTTTTAGTTTCTTGTGTACAATTTTGAGTTTAGTATGGTGTTCATTATCACTGAACTAGTATATATTTGTTTAGGGGCCAGCTTAAGGACGCCTCCGGGTGCGAGAATTTCTCGTTGCATTGAAGACCTGTTGGTGACCTGCTGTTGCCTGCTGTATGGTCGGGTGTTGTCTCTTTGACACATTCCCCATTTTCTTTCTCAATTTTAATTTTATAGTAACTGATTCTATTATTCAGATACATTATCATGATTCATGATAGCAGACTAGTATTTGCTTTTTTTCTTAAATAGCGAGAATTTGGCGGAGGATCATGAAATACCATGTTATCTTTGAGTCATTTATTTCAACCCTTTGAAATCAGACCCACTACCTTAACGCCAATCAGAATTCTGGAGTTTCGTAGTCTTACCGTACAAAGGTCGTATGGTTGAAGTGATTCGACTCTCTTATTAGTCAAGAGTTTCCGACTTATTTGACTTCCGTTTGGAGTAAATGTTGCAGTTGTTTTTGTTTCACTCTAATTGTATAACGAAAATTATCACATAGATCTAAGAACAAAGTCCTGTCGTCTAATAATATCTTGACCATATGTATGAAACTTGTTTTGATGAATAACCTTATTTTGAATATATTTTTTTTCCGAGAAAAATTTCATAACAGTGTGGTTGAAATCTTCTTTGGTTCTAGGAAATTTTACTTGAATGTTGTTTTCGGCCCTGTAACTTTGTACTAGAGCTTAAAACATTATCTGGAAGAACTATTTTTCTAATGTCATTTTAGAACAGTGACTTTACGGTATACGTTTTTTCATTGTTGAAGGCCGTACTGTTGCCTTTGTAATTGCTGAAATCCACTTTTGTAGATAGTTGTCTTATTGACAATCATATCGCATCTCTTTGTTTCTATAGTGAGATCGACGTCTTCTGGTGTTTCATAAGATCCTGTTTGGATGTAGCTTTGTAAAGTGGTGTTTAGCTATTACTTATTGAAATTATCGGTCTTAAATATAGAAAAATTAATATCATATGAGGCATCGTTTCATTACGAAGAAACAAGATGTAAGACATGAATATAATGATATATTTTATATATGCGAAAACTTAACAAAACCCCAAAAAAGGCAATATGTGTGCCATCACTAGATTTTTTTTGGTAAACCTATTTCTTCAACCCTTTGTTTCATCTTAGAGTCCACATTATAAGATACAGTGAAGAAGCTGCTAATATCATGGTAAACCACGGGGCTGAAATAGAAAAATTGTCTATTTAAATATCTCATTTCCGAATGCAAACCAAATATCTCATTTCCGAATGCAAACCAAATATCTCATTTCCGATGCAAAACACTTTTGTGAATGTTTTTTTTAATCTATAGTCTCTTTCAATTAAATGATAAAGTTTTTAGTAAAGTCGAAATGAATAATATAAACATAATCTTTACATAATAAATATATCAGCATTTGCGCCGTCGATCTTTGCTGTCTTCTGTTGGTTTTGATGCCTTCAAACATTTCATATTCACTCTTTTTTAAGTCTATAGCGTGTTAGATATCTGAACTATCCAAGAAACATGTTTCGTGCACTATGAAGTTAACATCATAATTTCATTTTGCCGTTTTGTCTACCATCTTAATATTGTTCCACTTAAACACGTATAATCATTTTGTTCGTCCTGAATATGCATTTAAAATAATTTTCCGCTGCAAAGACGTTTAACATCCATTCATCCACATATCTCATCAACTCATAGCTTCCTTTAAATGCAACTCAAGCAAATTACCTTTTATATTTAGCTAGTTGTTAAAGATGTCCACCGGAAGAAAGTACATGTTCTTCCATGATTAAACTTACCTGAAAGCAAGGTACTGGCAGTGTCACAGTCATCTCCATCCGAAGCCAGTGTTAGATGATTTAGATAGCCAGCATCTGAAACAATAACACATACAAAAATAAGAAGATGTGGACCACTTTTACACTATGAAAAAGTCTCTCTATTTTCTAAGAAAAAAATCTTAAAAAATTCAGCAGACAGTCAGTCGATTAAGGAATCTTATGTATCGGGTAAGATTCAACTACTGTCTATTTATTTTTTTTATTCTTTATTTTTCAAAAATGTTTTAACAAGAATGTGTCCCAAGTACACGGATGCCCCATCCACACTATACTTTTCTATGTTCAGTGGACCGTGGAAATAGGACAAAATCTCTATTTTGGCATTAAAAATAGAAAGATCATATCATAGGGAACATGTTTACTAAGTTTCAAGTAGATTGGACTTCAACTTCATCAAAAACTACCTCGAACAAAAACTTCAACCTGAAGCGATACGAACGGACGGACAAAGGACGCACAGACCAGAAAACATAATGCCCATAAAATGGGGCATAAAAAGTACTTCATCAATTTTGAATAGACACAGCGATCATTGTCGATCTTATCTAACTTGAAAATATCATTTGTCCTTTTTTTATGGTACCATACATATGCTTTTGTGCTGAGTTCACACGTAATTCGAATTCGATTCGCATTAACTAATTCGAATTAGTTTAATTCGTATTCGAAACGTTTTACGTCCTAACGTCAATTCTAATTCGAATTCCAAACGACGTTAACTTTTAATTCGTATTAACAAAAACGTATTTCTAATGCGAATTTACTAATTCGAATCAATTCGAATTAAAAAAAGAAGAGTGTGTGAACGCGATAAGCGAATTCGATTCGAGGCGTTATCATAAAAATATAAACACATTGATTTTAATCAGTCACTTTACAATCTTCATTTATACCATGTTTCTACAAGTCTTTCTAAAATATTCGCCTGAAAAATAAGGTAAAATCACCTTCGAGACCTCTTGTATCGTTGTTCCGATGGGGAAATTCAATCAAAATCATGCCAACTCTCTAGTATGAAAGAGTTTTATAAATTAATCTTAAATATATTCAAAACTAAATGACAGCCCCATGAATACAATCCTTCGTATTGGTGCACGGGGGATGCATATGTTGACCAAGTCTTTAAATTCTGAAGATTGTTGAATAAAGAAAACTTCACTGATCTCGTGAATCCGAAGCGCTTTTCCGGATATATCTTCATAAGAAACGATCAAATGAAAACATTTCAAAGCCAATGATGTTAAAGAGACGAGAAAAGCCATAAATGCGTTATGAAACTTCTACTACATGTAATGGATTGATGTCATTACACAGCTATTATATGTTATTCTGTATGTGTAATAGAGTTTCGTGTCTATTTCAAACACGTGAATTTTTAATCTGCTAAGATATTGATGTGAGATAACATTCAAATATGCGCTCTGATTGATTAATGTGCATCGTTGTCAAAACATTGAAGGTCATGATTTCAAATTTTCTTTGAATGTGATGCATAAAATATACAATCGTTTATTCAATTATTGAAAAGATTTTTTTGAATGTTTTTTGACAAAAAGCACTGATACTGGTTCTTTGAAGTATGATATAAAATCAAAAGTTGCAGTAAAATTGCAGTAAATTACTGCACTCCATCATTAGAGCATAACTGATTTTATAACATATATTTGTGGTATATTTTTATATTTTAGTTATTATCAGATTCAGATCATACAAACATTTATAAATATTGATAATTATTTGAATGATTCACGCTTTTTTAGAATTCAGAGTGTTAAATGGAGTTACGTTATACAACAAAGAGATTGGGTGAATGATTTGTATTTTTTTTTTTTCAAATGTAAATATACTTTTTTGTAAGCAGTTATGTTGACTTTATAATTCGCTATTTTATTTTCATCATACAAGTAAGGAAAACAAGATGAATATTTGAGACTTTTTTCATTTTTTCTGGTTATTCAGAAAAAAAGTTTTATAAAATGTTTAGACAATATTGACACAGATGGACGACTTTACACTAAAATCTATGACAAACAGGATGATTTCTACTTCCCAATAATCAATTTTCCATTTTTCTACCGTAAAATTGAGAATGGAACTGGGGAATGTGTCCAAGAGACAACAACCCGACCACAGAAAAAACAACAGCAGAAGGTCACCAACAGGTCTTCAATGTAGCGAGAAATTCCCGCACCCGGAGCCGTCCTTCAGCTGGCCCCTTACATACCCACTGCTACGTCGTATGGTGTGTATATATCTTAATTGATGTGTGCATATTCACACTATACTGACATCATATACAAAAGTGTTCTACTTCCTCAGAAACTGCTCAAGTATAGTTATGAGGAGGACAGACTAAGAATGACACTCTGTAAACTTTATGGACACCATCACGAATTCGGTTGATCTATACGATGTGTCTGTATCTAAACTAATTTATGACATTTTTACCATGTCTTAGATTGTGGTTTAACATCTATGTTGTCTTTCTACTAGGTACCGAACCTGACCTATTTCCTAATATGACTGTTATGCCAAATAGTTATCAAAAGTACCAGGATTATAATTTAGTACGCCAGACGCGCGTTTCGTCCACATAAGAGTCATCAGTGACGCACATATCAAAATAGTTATAAAGCCAAACAAGTACAAAGTTGAAGAGCATTGAGGATCCAAAATTCCCAAAAGTTGTGCCAAATACGTCTAAGGTAATCTATTCCTGGGACAAGAAAATCCTTAGTTTTTCGAAAAATTCAAAGTTTTGTAAACAGGAAATTTATAAAAATGACCACATAATTGATATTCATGTCAACACCGAAGTGCTGACTACTGGGCTGGTGAAATCCTCGGAGACGAAAGTGAATTCACATTGCTGTGCAGTGTATGTCGGTGTTTTGTACATACACACAACATTCATGGATTTATTGTTTATGTTTCTGTTATGGTTTCGAGTAAATACTATGTTTATGTCTTATAGTTTCTAGTCCAAATAATTATAATATTGCCTTTCCATACCATTGTTTAAATGAATATTATAAAATAATAGTTTAAAAATTCGAGATTGTATGTTAGTGAAGTAAGCGCGTCACAGTTTTTAATATCCTGTGGTGTTTATCGATAGTGGAATATGTTCGTTGTTGTTCTGCAGTTTGCATGTTGTGTCGACTATAATATAATTTGTTAGTGCCTGTCTCTGTTGTTAATGTTCTTGCGTGTGTTTGTTCTGTATTGCTGTCACATTGTGTTTTAGTGATATTTTTTAACATTGTCATAAAGCGGGAGGTTTGACATCCCATTAAAGCAGGTTCAACACACCAATTTGTTTTCTTAAAATGTCCCATACAAAGTAAAGAATATGGCAGTGGTTATCAAATTGTTAGTATCTATGTGTGTTGGCGGTTTTTTTGTTCGGTGTTCCTGTTGTTCCTATGTTTTCCTTTTATAGTTGATGTATTCCTCTAGGTTTTGGTTTGTAACCCGGATTTTTTTTTCAATCGATTTATGACTTTTAAACACCGGTATAACCAATTTTATTTGCTAATTGAAAATTAAGCGGAATAAAATAATTTAAGACAGCAGAGAAGATAATTCTGTTTTAATTGGTTATTACTAACCGACTTAAATAAAAGAGTGAGCTATTAATACTGTAAATGTATTATGTCTCTAGTCTGATCAAAGGGTCAGAGTGTCCTACTTAATTAAACGATAAATTGTTGAAATTAGATAACATGTTTTCACGTGCAGAGAAATTTCACTTATGACCAATGCATGATTGGATATCATCTTTCTTATTGGTCAGTGATCTTGCGGGTCAGTACGAGTTCACGTGTAAGTGTATTGTGGTCACTTCCTTTTATCATCAGCATTTGATGTGTTAACTTGTGATTCTTAGCAAACAATTTGTTCAAAATTATATGTGATTTTGTTTTTTGTTTTATGGATAATTTTGGACTGGAGTGATTTCATTTTAGCTATTTCAGGTAAAATCGAACTATACTTTTATTTTTAAGCTATTCTATGCTTACATTTTGAACAAACGTACAGTTAAATTTTTTTTTTTAACCATTCTTCCATTCGGATAGAACTCACGATTTAGATTTATGCCAAACATGAGCAGTTGGTCAAATTCATTTCTTTGTCAAAGAGATAGTGGGTCAAATTGATTTTCATGTGGGTGGCGACACTGTGCGTTTGCGATCAAAATGTATATAATTATCATTTATCTGATGATTAACCGCTGATGCTGTTATTTTACAAGTTACTGAATCCTTCACATCATCATTATATGTTTGCAGAACGTATATCCGCCTTATGTATTTGTAAGATACAGGATTCGTTTAAATTTAACTACAATTAAAAATTGGATTATTGCATAACGATAATAATCACTGTGTCTAAACCACACCGGCAAAATTTGCTCGGACTCGATGCTATCTAACATCCGGCACAATGACGGAACACCAATAGACAAAAGAAAGGTAGGTTTCTCCTTATTGTTTTATTCATTTTATGATATCGAAGAATATATATACATATACAGCTATTTTCTATTGTGAGATGCAATATTTTCTACAACCGTTCTCTATTAACGGAGAATTAAGTCAAAATGAATGTCAAAATGACGAATTGAGTGAACCTTGCCTCGAAATTGTTCAATGTCTCGTTAAATTGTTCACATTGTACGGAAAGAAAGGTACGGGAAGATAGATATTGACACGGAGATTGCAAATTTAGTTATTATGAGCATCTCAATAATTGTAACTCTGTGTATGGAACGAAAGAAATGGGTCATGTCAAAATCGAACTGGCCGGTTTCGTCAATGTATACAACCCGGTTTCGTCATAGATTTCAAAATGCATAACCCGGTTTGGTCAAATAAAAAAAATCATAATCGCATTACATTAGAATTGATTATTTAACTTCAGCGTCCAGAAGGAGTTTTGTGGGTCATTCGAAAACAATTTCGCTCACCGAACAGCGGCTTATTAGTTATATGAGTCTCAGATTCAAATAAATAATAAGCAAATTCATACTCTTATAGCCGACACATATATGTTAGTTTTACTTTGCATTCCGAAATTTATTAACAGCATATTGAGATTAAAGCTCTCTAAATATGTCTTTTCTATATGAGTTATGGGAAATATGTTGAACAATTTTAAACTTGAAATTAAAGTTTACGGTCTAAAAAATCGAAACACAATTGATATGTGATTTTCTCGCACAAAAGAATGGACACCTTTATAAGTAATCTAATCATTCCATGTATGTAATCTTTTCTACCATCGTTAAAAATAAATCTTCTTAAGGATAAACGTTGATAATAAGACAAATGTATATGCATGCATAATCGGCATAGAAAATGAATGTAGGGTTACAACTACCATGCATTAAAATAAAATTTATTTATCACTATACTGCTATGTACAAATTAGTATAATAGTCTCAGGTCATCGATACAATTCAATAATAATTATTTTGTTAACATTATTAAAAAAAACCGAGTCTGCACTGTCGCCATTGTGTTATGATGATCGTACACTGATGTTGATCAATATATTTTGACAATATATACGGACAGACGAATTCAGTTTATTTCAAAGTTGGCGTATTTCGAACAACTTTTACATACCGACGAGCGTAGCGAGTCGAACAATATTTTGATTATTTTTTGCTTTACAAAATCTTTAAATACAGGAATCAATAAAGTTTTGGCAACCAAAGGTGGGGTCGGGGCGTGCAACATATACGTCATCTAGATTCGCCACTTATCTTATAAAGTGTATACCGAATTAAAATATTGTAAGAAATGAGAAAACAGGGAAACCTGGGAAATCGGATTATGTCAGTTGGATTATGTTTCTCATAATAAATGCCGAATATCAAGTTCTTTTTATCGATTTCTATACATTTTGTTTCAAATATATATAAAAGTTATATAGGAAAATGATAAGGCAGACAAATATACAAATAAATCGACTTGGCCGATATCCTAATAAAAATTATTGACCTTTAATTACGATTTTTTTCTCCATTTCTTCGCGTTTTTACACGCCCGTCCCAATTTTGACAGGCCGTATTATTGTATACACCCGTCTAACCGTCCGTCCTTCCATCCGTCCGTTCCTCCATCTATCAGTCATTCTGTCCGTCCGTCCGTCCGTCTATCTATCCGTCTGTCCACCATAAACATGTCGCACCGTAACTTCAGGACAGCTTATCTTATTTTCTTAAAATTTAACATGATCTGTAAACCTTTTAGTGAAAATCAAATTAAATCTTTTTGAGTTACAGAACATGTAAGTGAAACAGGAATGTGGTTTTTTTTTTAACATGTCGCGCCATATCTCAAAAACGAATTATTATAACTGCATCAAACTTTATACACTTCTTAGTTATATAAATACTATAAACTTCTGTTTACTTTTTGGTGATGTTTAAAATTTTGGTTTAGAGGGATTGAATTTTTTTTGGTAAAACAAAAACAAAAATAGGGGGGGGGGGGCATTTAATTCATACAAATTCCAAGCGACAACAACCCGACCATAGAGCAGAAAACAGCCGAAGGCCACAATGGGTCTTCAATGAAGCGAGAAACTCCCGCATCCGGTGGTGTCCTTTAGCTGGCCCCTTAATAAATATGTATACTAGTTCAGTGATAGTGAATTTCATAGTAAACTGCGAATACATGTATATTTATCATATTTAATGGATAATTTGAACTATGATACAAGTTTTGGCACAAATCGCGAATTTACTATAAAGGCTCTGTCAAAGGACGAGTTAAGGTTTATTCATCATTTTTTATTATTTGTACTTTTGTTGTACTGTTTGTGTCAGCGACAACACCTTGACTCAGTCCATTTCCCGAGTCACAGGCTTGTAATTCTATGGTTGTCTTTGGTTGATTTATACCATATGTGTTTTGAACATAAAATAGGCAGGTAGTTTTTTTGTTTGAATTGTTTTACATTTATAATTTAGGGCCCTGTTATAGCTTCCGCGCATCATACAAAATGTACTTCGGTCAACGCTTTTACACCCCAATAAATTTACAAAAAGAAGCATTCAATTCTTAAATAAATATATATTTAAATCTCGAAATACAATGTTCAGATCCGTGCAAAAGTTGCTTTTCATAAATTGTTTGTTAAAAAAAACAACCAAACCGGGTGATATATATAGACGAAACCGGGTGATTGTGTAGTAACAACATTGACGAAACCGGTTTATTTTAATTTGACATGACCCTTTTCTTTCGTTCCATACAAAGAGATACAATTAATGAGATGCTCATAATAACTTAATTTGCAATCTCCGTGTCAATATCTATCTTCCTGTACCTTTCTTTCCGTACAATGTGAACAATTTAACGAGAAATTAAACAATTTCGAGGCAAGGTTCACTCAATTCGTCATTTTGACATGCATTTTGACTTATTTCTCCGTTAATAGAGAACGGTTGTAGAAAATATTGCATCTCACAATAGAAAATAGTTGTATATGTATATATATTCTTCGATATCATAAAAAGAATAAAACAATAAGGAGAAACCTACCTTTCTTGTGTCTATTGGTGTTCCGTCATTGTGTTGGATGTTAGATAGCATCGAGTCCGAGCAAATTTTGCCGGTGTGGTTTAGACACAGTGATAATACCATACGTGATAGAATGCAAAGTTATACACTTATAATTTATACGATGTTATTAACGGTTCCATACATTTTAAGTACTCTTATATGAAAGAGCAGGACAGTTTAAGTTTTAATGCTAAGCTATTGTGTTACAAACCCATTTGCCTTACTTGTTTGGGTAAGGTTGACGATATTTCAATTGGTGCAGTGAACTTGACTGCTTGTACGTATGACCTCTGTGTATGTTCCTTTTCAATACGTTTTATGCAGAGTTCATTGTTTTATGCTATGTCACGAAACTCATGCTACTTTCGTAAATCTCGTCACGGCAGTTTGGTTTGAGCTTATTATAATTTTGCAAGTTAGCCTAATCGCTATAATTGTTAGTATTTTAATTTATGCAAGTGTACCTTGTTTGCTTTATGTAATCGGTATAAAAAGGATATATCTCTTACCTATATCGCAACCCAATGCTTATTTATTACGAACCAATTTACCTGTCTTTGCCTGTTTGGGTAATGTGGACGATATTTAAATTTTCGCAGAGGGCGTGGTTGCTTGTACTTATGTCCTCTGTGTATTATTTTCTCAGAGGTTGTGGTAGCTTGGTCTATGACCTCTGTGTATTTACTTTTGCAAATATTGTAGTATGTAGTGGGTATTGTTTTATGCTTCGTCATGAAACTCATGCTGCTTTGGTTTTGCAGAGGTCGTAGTAGCTTGGTCTATGATCTCTACATTGTTTTATGCTTCGTCATGAAACTCATGCTACTCTTTCAGAGGTCGTAGTAGCTTGGTCTATGGCCTCTGTGTATTTGCTTTTGTAAAGTTAATATGTAGTGGGTTTTGTTTTATGCTTCGTCATGAAACGCATGTTATACTTTTGCAGAGGTCGTAGTAGCTTGGTCTATGATCTCTGTATTGTTTTATGCTTCGTCATGAAACTCATGCTAAACTACTTTTAATTATTATTTCGTCATGGTGATTGGTTTGGAATAAATTAATTTTGTAATCAATTCTTTAGCTACATACAAAATTGCCAGTATTTTGAGACATGTAGCCAGATTTACATGTTTTTCAGTTTGTAATACTTGTTTTTAATGTATTATTTTATTTATCTTTACTAGTATAATTCATGTACATGATATAGTTTGGGATGCGATGAACGTAATTGATAATTTTTATGCCGATACTTATGCACTGTAAGGTCGTTTGCTTTTTTCTATATACTAGATTTATTAATAAAAATAACATTGGACAAGACATATATATATATACTGATGATATTTTAAAGTTCATACTCTTCATTTAATACATGATAAAAACATCTTTTCTGTTTAATGGTTGATTATTAAAGAAGAGAAACTATGATAATTTAATTATCGCATATTATTCCTCAACATTCGTTATGTTTGTGGTCCTTGAGTAAGACCAAGTTTGTTTTTTAATGGGAATTTAATTTCATCCATTATTTTATATTCTTTTTTTGTTTATTTCATGCCTTAACTATGGACGAAGAGCACTAAGAATGGTATTCACCTACGAAAGAACTTTTCCCATTGAAGGACATGTGCAATAAAGCGTGATATCAACAACTTACATATACTTTCATTTGTCAGCGGTATGCCATTAGTCCGATAATACAAACATACGATTATTGATGGTTTGCTGTTTCACTGGCATTAATGACACATACCTAATTTAGATTAGAATTTTGATCCAGAAGTGCGAGTCGTATCAACATTGACTAACCAAAGCCTAATTTTACTGTTTTATAAATACAAATTTACAAAATACGACTTCTATCAGCATTTTGATACACAACTGGACCCTAGTTACAATGAAAGCTCAAAGCACCTATTGTTATTCCACCATCTCTTTAAAGTTGACTATGTCGTTAATTGTCCAGGACTCTCGTTACTTAATTACAGCACTTAGTTTTAGAGGAAGGAAAATAAAACAAAGAAAGACTTCTGCCGCAGTTCATGGATGGAATGGTCCTATTAGTATCCGTGATTCAAGAATTGAAGTCAAATACGTTTATGGAATTTTACAGCTAAAAAGAATAAATTTAGTATCAGAACTTTATACTTCAGCTGTTGCGGGTCAGTATTACCTGACAAAACATTATGATCTTTATTTCATATAATTACTACTGTCTTGTTTTGGGTCAGCATTGCTTGCCAAAACATTTTATTATTTTTATTTCTTATAATTACAACTGTCTTGGTTTGGGCCAGCATTGCCTGCCAAAACGTTTTATTATCTTTATCTCTTATAATTACAACTGTCTTGTTTTGGGTCAGCATTGCCTGCCAAAACGTTTTATTATCTTTATTTCTTATAATTACAACTGTCTTGTTTTGAGTCAGCATTGCCTGCCAAAACTTTTTATGATTTTATTTCATATAATTACAACGGTCTTGTTTTGGGTCAGCATTGCCTGCCAAAACGTTTTATGATTTTATTTCATATAATTACAACTGTCTTGTTTTGGGTCAGCATTGCCTGCCAAAACGTTTGATTATCTTTATTTCTTATAATTACAACTGTCTTGTTTTGGGTCAGCATTGCTTGCCAAAACGTTTTATGATTTTTATTTCATATAATTACAACTGTCTTGTTTTGGGTCAGCATTGCCTGCCAAAACGTTTTATGATTTTTATTTCATATAATTACAACCGTCTTGTTTTGGGTCAGCATTGCCTGCCAAAACGTTTTATGATTTTTATTTCATATAATTACAACCGTCTTGTTTTGGGTCAGCATTGGCTGCCAAAACGGTTTTTATCTTTATTTCACATAATTTCAACCGTATCTTGTTTGGGTCAGTATAGCCTGCTAAAACGTTTGTGATCTTTATTTCATACGATTTGTGTCTTTATTGCCGCCCTCCTGCCGATGCTGTCTTTACACATTGTTGGGGTGTCAATGGGATCATTCGATAGGCTACCTTAAAATTATTTTTTAATTTCATGGCTCTGTTTAACTTCCTGTATGTATACATGAATAGTTCGTAAATCATGTTATGGTTTTTAATGTTGCCTATCTAATTCATATTAAGTATTCATATTATATATATAAAAAGACTTTGATGGTTTATTCCAATGTTGTCTAAATGCTATGGTCTTTAGAGGTAAATCCATCACAAACCAAAGTTTTTATATTTAATTAAACTGGTTATTAACTAAATTGGATTTTTCTTTTGTTTAAAAAATATATATGAAACATCACTTAAAGCTGGATTATTATATTTTTCATTTAACAACTTTATTTACTACCATACAATATAATCCTTTAAAAATGTATTGCATTGAAATAACAGTTTGTTAAAATAAGTTCTGTAGCATGCCAGGTAGAAATGAATTTATTTTATGTAAGTTTTAAGTAAGTTTGGTGTATTCCCCCTTTTTTATAGTGATATTATCGATATAAATTATTACTATTAATATTGAATGGTGATGTTCACCAGTCATTAAATTTCTAAAAAGCTGTATATTAAAAATTGTGACTAAAACTTTTCTTTTTACAGTATCATGAGTTACGAAAATTATTTCTATAGTCTCATACCAATTCGGATCACAACAAAATTAACTGAGAGTTAAAAAAGGTTTACACTAAATACTTATTTACTAATTTCAATTTAAAAACTTTTACCCTATGGAATTCACCCCTCCACATTATTTATGTATGTGCCTGTCCCAAGTTAGGAGCCTGTAGTTCAGTGGTTGTCGTTTGTTTATGTGTTACATTTAAGTTTTTCGTTCATATTTTTTTTTTTATATATAAATAAGGCCGTTAGCTTTCTCGTTTGAATTGTTTTACATGGTCATTTTGGGGCCTTTTATAGCTGACTATGCAATATGGGCTTTGCTCATTGTTGAAGGCCGTGCGATGACCTATAGTCGTTAATTTCCGTGTCATTTTGGTCTCTTGTGGTGAACTGTCTGATTGGCAATCATACCATCTTCTTTTTTATATTTATACATTTTCGATTGAAAAATGTCAAGTGTAGTATGATAATCCTTTGCTCATAATCCCTTACAGAAATAGTCAGATATAAAACTTCGTATTTAGGACGGATCCAGGGCTTCGTAAAAATGTACTTTATTTTTGTTTGAATTTTCACTGTCCGGAATAAGATTTACACCTTTAATAATTGTTACCAGTAATATCTTGGTATATGATAATACGAACTTTTAATATTTCTGCTAAATGTGGAAACGTTTTACATAATAAAGTGATATGTGTTTGGTGTACATGTATGTGAATGTATTTTTTTTTCAAGTCATATATAATTGTATTCACGTCGCCAGAGTCCTCGGGTGGGGGATCCGCTCTTTCAGCCTTAGAGTGGATTTCAGATCCACTCTTTCAGCCTAAGAGTGGATTTGTGGCAGATTTTTCTCCCCACCTTTGCTATTCTTTGTCATTTATTCAATTGACATGATATTAGTTGATGTAATTTCGTATTAATTATGTATTATTATTTCATATTAAATATGAACTTTTATGTCAAATGTTTTATTTGCAAAATGTATTTTTTGCATTTTATGATTTTGAATAAATGACCTTTTTTCGTCAGTTTAGTTTTTATATCATATAGCAAATCAAGCTCAGACTCTGGCATGTGTATACATAGTATGTTTATGGTATCTAGCTGTCTGTCTTAAAACCAATTTTATTTGCTAATTGAAAATTAAGCGGAATAAAATAATTTAAGACAGCAGAGAAGATAATTCTGTTTTAATTGGTTATTACTAACCGACTTAAATAAAAGAGTGAGCTATTAATACTGTAAATGTATTATGTCTCTAGTCTGATCAAAGGGTCAGAGTGTCCTACTTAATTAAACGATAAATTGTTGAAATAAGATAACATGTTTTCACGTGCAGAGAAATTTCACTTATGACCAATGCATGATTGGATATCATCTTTCTTATTGGTCAGTGATCTTGCGGGTCAGTACGAGTTCACGTGTAAGTGTATTGTGGTCACTTCCTTTTATCATCAGCATTTGATGTGTTAACTTGTGATTCTTAGCAAACAATTTGTTCAAAATTCCCACCCACATACCGCCCTTAATGTTATCTTTTGAAGTAGATATGTATATATGTTTATTTATGGGCAGATTTTTCTCCCCACCTTTGCTATTCTTTGTCATTTATTCAATTGACATGATATTAGTTGATGTAATTTCGTATTAATTATGTATTATTATTTCATATTAAATATGAACTTTTATGTCAAATGTTTTATTTGCAAAATGTATTTTTTGCATTTTATGATTTTGAATAAATGATCTTTTTTCGTCAGTTTAGTTTTTATATCATATAGCAAATCAAGCTCAGACTCTGGCATGTGTATACATAGTATGTTTATGGTATCTAGCTGTCTGTCTTAAACTACTTTTCTCTTAATTTAGAACAACAACGAAACTCGAAGTAGAAGGAACGACAGAACTTAAAAAAGGAATTAAGAAAGGAACGGAAAGGAAAAAAATACACAGAAGAGATTTAGAATTTAACCGACCTTCATTTGAAACAATTGTGTAAATACTGTAGAATGGAAAGAATACACGTGCGGATGTCGTGTAAAATGTTTTAAGCTTTATCTACAACATTCAATTTTCGTTTAAATGTAATGCCTTTTTTGTATTATGTTTATCGATATTCATACAAGGAGGAGCTTGACATTGAAATGTTGAAATCATATATTTTCATGTAAAATTATATTTGTCATCTTATTTTAATTAATGCTTTAATATCCAAAACACACATTCTAGAATTAAATCGTTACACTAAATACCTATACAATTATATAATTTAAAAAAAAATGAACTCTTAGCCTTTTTCTATTTACAGCATTTTTTTTTCCGATATCAGTAGTGTGATTACAGGTACCATCCAACACACAAGATATTCACATTCTTTTAACTTGTACCATAATATAAAATATTACATAGATACTTATTACATATTTGTGTATCTAACATTCTTTATTATTTCTTATAAAATAATAGGGAGACAAATACAAATAAGAAAACATTTAATGGAAACTTATTTACGCTTAGATTCGTGAAAAAAAACCCAAAGTTATTATCATAATTGTATAAAAGAGGGACAAAAGATACCAAAGGGACAGTCACACTCATAAATCTAAAATAAACTGACAACGCCATGGCTAAAAATGAAAAAGACAAACAGACAAACAATAGTACACATGACACAACATAGAAAACTAAAGAATAAACAACACGAACCCCACCAAAAACTAGGGGTGATCTCAGGTGCTCCGGAAGGGTAAGCAGATCATGCTCCACATGTGGCACCCGTCGTGTTGCCATGAATATATATTGGTTATTCTCATCGGGTTTTGTCTAATGCTTAGTCCGTTGCTGTGTGTGTTACATATTAATGTTGTGTCGTTGTTCTCCTCGAATATCTAATGCGTTTCCCTCAGTTTTAGTTTGTTACCCCGATTTTGTTTTTTGTCCATAGATTTATGAGTTTTGAACAGCGGTATACTACTGTTGTCTTTATTTAGGTAGCAATACACAGTTAGGAGTTTAGTTTCGCATTTTGGCCCCTGGTGGATTTTTTAAATATGAAAGTTATTGTGTAATAAAATTCAGTTTTAGACAGCTGAGTACTAATTTAACCTTCAAAGATGGTTTATAAGAACCTCAAGATTATTTTTAACATGTTTTATGGGCTATTTTCTGTTTGACTCTCCGTATTTTCATAGCTAGACCGGTCATCGGTCCAGAAAATAATGTGATGTTTACAAACACTTTTTTTCTACACGAAGTTTTTGACACAATTTTATTTTTAAAAAAAATGAGACGAAAGACATATTATTTTCATTGTATTAACTGAAAGATATATGTAACAAGCATTAGCCTTTCAAAAAGGGCTAGTCGACTCTTAACTGATGAAAATGGAAAGTGCTCTCGCTTTGTAGATTAATTCATTTACTAGAATAGCCACGTGCATCAATCAACAAATTTTACCACACACGTGAGGTCACACGTTATGAAGCAGTATATATCATTTAACGTTGTTGTTGACGAAACTCCAGAAGATTCGACTTTTTATAGATAAAAGTTACCTGTGTACCAATATCAAGAATATGCATGATTAATGACCAGGCAAAATCTAATTGCTAAAATAGAGAGGACAAATCCGATACTCTACGGGATTGAAGGACATTTACTAGGTTTGGATTGTCCTTACCAATAAATAAACTTTGATTATTCACGTCTCGTAATATCTTCCAATCAGGTAGCAAAAATAATTCACGCACTAACTGTCCATCGTTCAATTTTTAATATCGACTCCTAGGAGTCAATAACTAGGAGTCGATAATCAGCTTCAGAAAAGGTATTACTTCAGGCGATTGGAGTTCTACTTTTAGCCAAATTTTGGGGAAATATGTGACATTCCCCTCCCCCCCTTTTTGCAATATTTTATAGCAGATGAATGCAGTTTGTTTCCATAGATACACCAAAAACGAAACTATATTTTACCATTTTATATACTGGATATGAAATCTATGGAATATTCCTATTCCATACATATGCACATATATGACACAAATAATAAGCTTAATATTGCAAGAAAGCAATAAAAAGGGGATGGTAAAATTTATGAGGGCTAATTTTGATATTTTTCCTAACTGTTTATTGCTACCTTATGTGATAACAAATCCGGTAAATAGTCTTATTCGGTAGGTCACATTCATGAAAGGGAAGGGGATTGTAGTTGCAACGTAAGGGACATATCCGATATCATTTGTGAAACGGTTATTCCATAACGGTCAACCAACTCGTGATGGCGTCCGTAAAACTTACGAAAGGATGATTTCAACTTCACCATTTGCAACTCTTGGTTTAATAGCTTCCTTGTGAGCAGCAACCCTCTATCAAGAAAATCATGATAGGAAATGCAAGCACGGGAATATCGTATCCATTGGGAGATATATACCCCGTGTGCAGGTGCTGCTGGAATGTTGCTACTAAGAAATGGAAAGTTCACAATTGGAAAGCTGAAATCATCTCTTTTGTCGTAAAGTTTTGTTTTCAACCGACCCTCATTGTCAATTTCTAGACGTAAGTCAAGATATGAGGCCGACTTAACTGTATCTGTAGTATTCTTTATCGCTAGTTCGATGGGATAAATGCGTTCCACATAGTCACCAAATTTTGAATTATTTAGTGAAAGAACATCGTCTATATAGCGGAAAGTAGAGTTAAAGGATATTGCTAACTTCTTATCTTTCTTCCTAAGAAGTTCCTGCATGAAGTCAGCCTCATAATAATAAAGAAACAAGTCGGCAAGTAGAGGGGCACAGTTTGTTCCCATTGGAATGCCGACATTCTGTTGAAATACACGTCCTCCGAACGTAACAAATATCTTGTCAATCAAGAAATCAATCATCTTGAAAATATCAGTTTCAGAGAATTTTTTGTTTGAATCAGAGTGATCCTTTACAAAGTAGGATTTATCCCTCTCTAAGACAAGATACCTGTATCTACGTTGGCCATTCTTTTTTATGAAGCAAAGCAATACTAACTCTTTCAATTTGTCTTTTAGTTTGGAACGTGGAATACTTGTGTAAAGAATAGAAAAGTCAAATATTTTAATACTGTTACAAGATGAAAGCGAGTTAGATTGTATGTACTCTAAAAGATCTGTGGAATTTTTAAGTATCCACATCTGATTCACGCCACCTCTAGAATAAGCAGTTTCTCAATAACTTTGAAGCCCGTCTTTAATGTAAACAAGATCATGAAATTTTATTTATAAATATTATCTACTTATTTTAAATCATATTTTTTACGAATCATTAATTTTTATTTTATTTTTAATTTTGATATATTTCAATCGTGTGATATATTACACGGTATCTAATATATTAGATGGTAATATCCGATATAACAAAAAAGAATTTAATAAATATATAATAGTTTGTTCAGTCGATGAACAGTTTCTAAATAAGCCCTCATTTTAATGAAAGGAGGCAGACAGTGGGAACGTTTGTTTGTGTGTTTTAAGATTGTAACACAGTTGTACCCATATTTTGACTATTTTATTTATTTATAATGTTTGTTTTGTTCACGCATCGTTGTAAATATAACGGAATTTGATGAAACTGTCGTACAAGTGAGAGGTTTAGCGCTATAAAACCAGGTTCAATTCACCATTTTCTACATTTGTGAATGCCTGTACCAAGTCAGGAATATGACAGTTGTTGTCGATTCGTTTGATGTGTTTTGTCATTTGATTTGCAATGTGAATAGGGACTTTCCGATTGAATTTTCCTTTGAGTTAGGTATTTTTATGATTTTAATTTTTGTTAGGAGCAAAGCTAAGGAACTTAGCTACCACCAAGTGGCTACTAGCTTTAGTCAAGCACTTAGAGAGTGACTAAACAGTCAAGCTTTCCTGAATTTTTGGTTATTAATGCTAAACTTCGTATTTGATTTCGCTTTGGAACTCCTTTGATTAGAACGCCACTGAGGAGTATAATGGAAACGAAGCATGTGTCTGGCGTACCAAATTATAAGCTGGTATCTTTGATCAGTTTATTGTTCGAACGCTCATAAGGATTATAGGGTTCCAAACGTTCAATGGTAGTCAAATGGTTTTAAAGAGATTGAGACTGTTTTATCTTAAGGCAACACAAAATTAAAAACCATATAAATCTTAGATGAACTTTTGACTGATTGTTTTGCAACCTTAGTTATGTAATATTAAGATAAAGTATGTGGGACAATGAAAAAATTTACTGTATCATAGCCCTTGTCATTATTTTTATTCTTGTATAACATCGTGTAAAATCTAAGATCAATCAATCAAATTATAAATATTTTAAGATGGATCAAATAGAGTTTAAAACATGAATATGAAAAACATTTCAAATTCTGTTATCTTGCTTTTATTTTGCTATCAGATACAAGTATTTTTTTTATCATATCCCAGGTACTTTATTGTAAATTTATAAAAAGGATGTCATGAAATGTAATATTTAATCAAAAACTCATTCAACGGCAAATTGTATGCCGAAATCTAATTATATTTTCAAGATATTCATCAAAATGTTAGACTAAATCATATTCAAGTTTCACTAGGTTTTTTATTATTGATAATCATGGCTCTGCAACTTGTTGACTATAGTCAAGGAGTCATTTTATTCAACTAGGTGATAAAAAAAAATATTTAAGAGAATATTCGAAACCATATAAGGTTAGGTATCTGAAGGATTTGAAAATCTAAATTTTATATTATTCAAAGAATTTATCAGGTGCGATTTGTCAAGTGTACATAATAAATAATAAAGTCCTTCCCATTTTTAAACTTAAATAAATGCGTCTGCATTTCAGCATTTTATTTTTTACAACATAAGTCGCGCGCTTAAATGTACAAGTTCAATTGTTGGTATGGTTATCTGAAACTTCTTCTCTCTTTTTACTCACCCTAATTTTCATAATCTTAATACCTTAATGAAACTTGTAATGCAATGTTCGTGGTATATGCAACATATGGATTATCCATTTCAAAAAATCATGTTGGTATGACCAAAACTATAATTTTAATTTCATTAATTTTAATAGTAAGAAAACATATTAAAAGTCATAAAAGTATTAATATTACAACACCTACCTTGCAAAGAATTTATAAGAATTAATACCAAAAAACATTTTACAAGTAGTTGGGTCGTCATTTCAAATGGTACACTTTCAACGTAATAAAGACGAAGAAATTTGTCTCTTTAAATATTTCATTTTGATAAATAAAAATTAATTGGTCCTGTCGCCTGCGTTATTTGTGCTTGATTAAATTTCTATCGTCATTATATTATGTTTATATCTAACTAATTCAATGTGATCTTGGTTTGATGCATAAAGATATGATTAATAATTGCGATGACCAATCACAATTTTAATCGCTGAAATTGTGATGACCAATTATTTTAGTCTTATTTTTGAAAGTAAGAGACAATTGTTATAGTTATACCAATCCTCCTATGTAGTTTTAATACTTGAAAGGTCGCATTTGTTTCAGGAGCAAGCAACTCGAAAATCACCCCAATTTTTGGTGGGGTTCGTGTTGCCCAGTCTTAGTTTTCTATGTTGTTTCTTGTGTACTATTGTTCGTTTCTTTGTCTTTTTCATTTTTAGCCATGGCGTTTTCAATTTGTTTTAGATTGATGAGTTTGCCTGTTCCTCTGGTATCTTTCGCCCCTTTTTTGAAATTGAATAACCGTTTAACCTTGGACGAGATTATTGTTTGATAGATTGATTATTTGGTGTCTAAACTTTCAGCACTTTTGTTAGTACCTACTGGGCTGATAATATTCCTTGGGACTAACAGTCGAACGACAGAGTTATCAACCAAGGGTTCAACCTTTGGCATCCCATCTATCTTTTTAGTCAGTTACATTTTGAACGACAATTTAAAGATATTAGAGAGTGTTCTAGATTTAGTTTATAAATTTTCGGTAGTAAAGAGAAATATAAGTTGGTGTCAAAACTAGACGTAGAAAGGACTAGATAATTCTTTTTTTTTCAAATGTGAGCGCAATTGAATGAATGTATGTTCATTTTGTTACACATGTCAATAAGTAGAATAGTTATATCATTTGAACTTAATTTTGTTGTAGTTGTTTATATTTAATATGAATTTACAGAGATACGTTACCAAACAACTATCTAGTCATAGTCCCCCAGCAAACCAAATTCAAATAAACACTCTACATTTAATATACCGGTATAGAAAAATTAAGGGATGCATTTGTCGTGAAAGAGATGTCAATTAATTAGAAATGCTGTGTTTAGTATCAACCGAAGGTCTTTGATGATTTCAAAAAATGTGATAGACATCATCTTTTATTCAAACTTTGGCGTAAATGATTTTATAGATTTTGTTTGAATGGATATAAGGTGTTTCCTTGGTTGAGACACAGCAATTTAAAATTTGAATATATAAAATTCGTTATTGCAAAAAGTAAAAACCGGCCTGACGTGTATAAAATATTTGAATCTAATATACTAGAAGTTAAGTTTAGACTTTGAGTCAAACTGGTTAGAATTAAGATAATTAATTCTTGCAATTATTTGTACTGTATACCTGCCATGTTATGTTGTCATTTTAGTGTTATATTTAATATTCAGCCATCAAAGCTCGAGGTTTGGCTAGCCACAAAACCAGGTTCAACCCACCATTTTAAGAGTCCTGTCAGGAGAATGGCGGTAGCTATCTTATAGTTCGTTTCAGTGTGTGTTGCATTGTCTTTTTTTTGTGTGTTGCACTTCAGTGTTTCTGTTGTTTCGTTATTTTCCTTTTAAACTAGTAGTTGATTTGTTTCCCTCGGTTTTAGTTTGTAACCCGGATTTGTTTTCTCTCATTGATTTTTTACTTTCGAACAGTGGTCTACTACTGTTGTATTCATTTAATTGCATTTATAAAGGGATTTGTAATAAAATTGATAGAAAAAAATGTTCTTCAAATTATTTCTTCTCGCGTTACAGAATAATAATTTTACAGTGAATATCTACAGCCCATATAATGCAAAAAATCTTGATACATGTAGTAAGGCTACACATGTCTGCTTCGTGACGAGATCAGTTGATTAGTAAATTAAACATCTACGAACAATTCCTTATAAGGGAGCAACCATTTAACTTCAAAAGGGTTGAAGAGTAATAGTTGTTTGTCTGAGTCGCCTAAAAAATGTCGCGCTTTTTTAACATGTTTTCGACACTATCAATCAATTATTATTTTCAAAATTCAACACTATAAGGTATGGGGAAAACTTGATTCAGAATATCATCTTTTTTATCAAATTGGGGATTATAATATTATTTTTAAGAAAATAAACATAACTCGCCCCCAAGACGTTGTATTTGTGTTCCCTTGGGATGTTTGATAAAAGTAACGATTCAGCTTCAATACGGTTTATTCACCAAATTTTAACTTCGCAAGTTTTGCTGTTGCCATCCCAAACTGAAAGATTTGTTTTACAGTGTCGCAGTCTGCAGACATTTATTTGACCTGTCATAGATCAATTAAGCTCAATATGTTTTATATGGGATTATAAGGGAAATAGCATTACATGCTAAGTATAACTTTTGAAATGCAGGTTGTCTGTCAATGGATATACCTCATTCACATTCAGATTATTAATACATTTAAAAACAAAAATGTAAATTGTTCCAATCAAATTACTTCATAACCCTTAAATATCACATGATATAACACATATCTTCTTTATCCTGTAATACACCCTAGCGACTTAGTAAAATATAGCATTTCAGACAATATTGCAGTTCAGTAAAATCACCAAAAAAAATCATTCTCTCATATTAGTAGTTAACCGCCCGATTCATAAACTGCCATAGCGCTCACTGTCATTATTTCAATTAATTATTTAAAAAAAAACTGCATATCTTTTTTATAAACTGTCAACCTTGTTAAACAAACAAACACTTAAATATGACAAATTACTGCACAAATATCGTTTTAGATTTTAAACTTTTTATTAGCTCAGTAACAGTTTGATGACACTTCGGGAGCACCACATGTATTGAAGTCTCAAATTTAGCAAATGTCAAAATTTGTGTTAAAGTCTTAGTTCCTAGTCGATTAATTTGTTTGCTAAACTTGTCGATTTATTTGCATTATATTAAGTAGCCCAAAGGTGAGACCAACTTGACAGGTTAATGTGAATGATGAAAATGTATTGAATTTTTTAAGCTATAGAAAACCAACACCCAACTAAGGTTATTTTCAGAATTTTTTAATGGTCTAAATTATTTGCTTATATCAAATTAACATCTTTAGCGTGATGGATAATTATTCAATTATTTGAAAATTATAACTTGAATTTAGGTGTGATTTATATTCCATCGTGATTTAAGCTTCAATTTTGGATCAGTTTACCTCCGATTAAATATTTTTTTAAATTTAATAAATAATGTATTACATATACTTTAAAGACATTGTTCTTTCATCTCAGAACGTAGGTATCAATTTTTAATGTAAATGCACCTAGACGGGGGCCTGTAACAATATACGAAGAAATACAGTACTCTTCCTAACATTTGACAAATACAATAATAGATATTTGTTTTATATTTGCATATCTGCATGTAAATATATCGAAGCATGGACTAACGGATGGAATAACACGCTAATGTTAGTTGACAACTTGAGATTCACAATAAACATACACTCCATGACGTACCAAACGTCAAAGGTTTCAGCTGAGAAAAAATCTTCTTCAGAATTATGCCTTATATCTCTTTACTTTATCAGTTTTTCAATGGGATTAAAAAGTTTATATAATTTCCAATTACAATGATAGGTGTAACACCGTTTATTCGCATTCAGTTATAAAAACAAACCAAAAGGAAGTAGATGATACTTAAAACAAAATAGTTCGTACGCATGGGTGAAAAAATATGAAGACTAGTTTGGTATCAAATTAAAGCTAAATTATTGGTGGTAAGGGAAGTTTGAACATTATTTCAAATTAGAGAATATATCTCCCTAGCGTAAATATCTGATTTCTTCTCCGGCGTTCGGTATACCTTTTGTAACAATGTCGACACCTATATTGTCGAAATCCGTACCGTTTATGTTATTTAACCAATTTACATCACATGATTTCCCTTAAACAATAATATCGTCAAAATATAACACTGCAATATGTCATTGAAGTCCGTTAACTGCGCTTCAATTATTCTCTATAACATCGATGCCACATAACAAAGTCCAAACTGCATTGGTTTAAACTTGGTGATGAGAACCACTGACACTCACACAAATATCAAAATTACCTTTAATCCTCGGGTTCGGATACGCATCTTTTATGGTACCTTCATTGAGTTTTCGGTGATCCACACATTGCTTTCATGAGGAACCACTTGTTGTTGTTGTTATTGTTGTCTGTACTAAAACAGTGGACCATGGACTTCATAATTTTATATGGTACTTTTCTTTTGTAAATGCTCTATATAAGTTTTGTCTCTTAAAACAATGGTAAAAGGGGTTATTTTGATTTATCGTGTAATTTTATGAATGCATTCCAAACAAATGCTTTCAATTATAATTGGCAAGTAACTCTTAGTATTGCATGAACACCTCCAAAATATATTGGTCTCTTCGAGTCAGAAATATGACAGAGTTGATGTGTTTGAGCTTTTGGTTTTGCCAATTGATCATATACTTTACGTTTTGAATTTTCCTCGGAGTTCGGTATTTTTGTAACTTTATTTTTTTCCTGTGTTAATAACTTCTTCCCATAAAAAAAATTCGTTATCCATATAGTGAGGAAACTGTGAATCAGTTTTGTATCTTTTCTTGCTAGTCAACATTACCATTACATCACTTTTGTCATCGATTTCATAAAGGAAAATATTGTATATATATAGAGTATGATCATTATTTTTCATGTATCTTGGATACACTCTGATTTACATTTTCTATGCCGTTTACAACCACCAGTTGGGACATTTTATACTGCATCCTGTCCATATAAATGTTAGTGGGCATTATCACTCCGTCGAACGGTATTGTGAGACACCTCCAAAGACTTCTTTTGCCCTTTTCTAGCACGTTAAAACTGTATTAGTCGTTTTGCCTTATTGCAAGGTGGAACATTTATACGTCTCTGTCGTCCGTGAATATTTGTATCCTGACTCTTTTCTCTGCGCTCCACAGTTTGCTTTCCTCGTGGATTTCTTTAACATTTCAATCATTGACGCGAATGCACTTTTCTGCATAGCACTTGTCATTGCTTGGTGAATATTTGACTTCGTTCATTGGTTGTCCCACATCTGAACCATTGTACTGGTATTCTTCTTCTCAATCTTGCTTCACGGAGACAATTTTCATTCATGTTTTTATAACTAATGCTTTCTTATATGATAATATTTTGTATTTATAAAAAAAAAAACAGATTGCAATTCCCTCTGTTTAAACTCCTTAGAATAAGATATCGGGTTAATATTTTAGTGTGCAAGGCGTCTACATGTTTTGACTCCTAAAATCAGCCGGAAAACAAATCAATTACTAAGTGGAAAGCCATTCAAAACAAAACGATGCAAAGCATTGATCCAAATCTGGCTAAGAAGATCTACAGTGGCGGATGTAGAAATTTTCATAAATGGGGGCCCACTGAATGCCTAAGAGGGGCCCGCCTCAGTCATGCTTCAGTGATTCCCTATATAAGCAACCAAATTTTTCTCAGAAAAGGGTAGGCGGGCCCCCTGCACCCCTAAATCCGCCGCTGATCTAGATTTGTTTGGGTTTTTTTTTGGGGGAGAGGGTTCTTCATTCTTTAATTTTGATACTATGTTCTGTACTCTTTTTTTTATATAATTTACTATACTTTATAATTTATCACGCATTAGTCTCTATTTTTTTGGATGTTTTCCTCTATTATTTGTTTTGTTTGCCCTCTATTCTACAATTTTGCCTATTATCTTTGAAATGTAAACCTTAAGTCTATCTTTGGCTAAAAGTAGAAAAGAACTGAAGTTAAAGGGTGTCGTAAAATTGGTTTACAAAAGGTAATTCTGAAGTTACCTTTGATCGGTATTGACACACAGATCGGGTAGGGAATCGACAATGTCGTGTAGGTGTTGGAAAAATTGTCGATATATAATTGCTGTTGAATTGGAAGATATGAATCTAAAATATGACAAGCGATTAAAATCAAGCCATATTGATCAACGTTTAAAGAAAAGAAAAATACATAAAATATTAAAACTGAAAATGACTTAACATTTCATGTCGTAAAAATTAAAAGTAGTAATTAAACAAATGAATACAAGAAAGATAGCATCTTGAAAGACTTGCAAATCAAATCTATGAGTAATTCACCTACCACAAACAGGAATCATGTTATGATGAATTGGTTTTGACAAAAAAGGATTTATGAATTGGTTTTGACAAAAAAGGATTTACTCACCATGAAATCGATGTCAAGTGTAAAGAAATCAAACGTCTTAAGAAGAAGAGATGGATGACATTAACATAACAACCCAAAGAGGTACAAATATAAACAAACAAAAATGGTTGACGTTTGTTGATGCATATGATTTTTTTTTCGTTCATTGTTTTTGACATATACTAGACATTTATATTTCTAGTTGGAGTTGTTTTATGGTGAAGGGGGCTTTTATACCTTACTATGTTGTATGGGGTTCGCTAATTGTTGAGGGCCGTTCTGTGACCTACAGTTGTTAGCTTCTATGTCACTTGTGATCTGGTTGAGAGTTGTCCCATTGGCAATTACACTACCTCTTCTATTTTTTATAACGAGATAGGCGTTTTTGTTTGTATTTCACATCTCCTCTATACGGTAGATAATTTTGCAATTGATAAGTGTTTCTGAAACACCCATCATGTACATGTAGTATACAAATATTATCAAGAGGACTCTCCCGTTAATCCGATGTCTCCCCTTGGGAGTGCCAAGATCTCTCTCTATACATACTAAAGAACATTTGCAATAACTTTTTACAGGGGATTTCCATAGTAGTTTATTGTGAGGCATATTTGATATTTTCTTCCAAAGTATAGAAAACTACAATGAAAAAGTTTACAATATATTTAGGACTTCAGTGTGATGGTATAAAATATAAAATGCATAAATAGATGCTTGAAATTAAGTCCAACTGATTCAAACCTACCACGTTCTTTGGATGAAAACAAGTAAAACTTATGTAACATATGTTGTCCGCAGTGGTGGATACAGAATTTTCCATGAAAGGGGTGGGGGCGATGACTGACCTAAGGGAAAAGGGGGGGGGGCTCCAGTCATGCTTCAGTTATTCCCTATATAATCAACCAAATTTCGGGGTCCCCAGCCCCACGCCCTGGATCCGCCTACGGTCCGTTGTTTTTTTTTGTTTATGTGACATTATCTGTTTTGGGTGTTGGTGGTTTGTGTGGTTCGGTTTTATCTTTTAGCGATCCATGTTTGTTTTATACATTATACTCGATGACGCTGAAATTAGAAATGGGTCTGGATTAGATCACGTCGGGGTTTGTTTATATCTAGATGTTTTGGTACTATTAAATATCAGAAGTAAATATGAATAACGTAAAAATAACTCAATGAATAGGCTATTCATGTCAGATGTAAAAAAAACTTCTATCAGACTTCTAACAGATCCTTTTTAACAACTTTTTAACAAAAAAAAATCGGTACATAATCTATTTATAAATTTATTTCGTGAAGGTACAAGTTTTAGAATGAGAGCTAGTGCTTGTTGGTCTGGTAGGTAATCAAAATCAAAGTCACTGTAAAATTTTCTCAAAGAAAAGAAACACAAATTCAAACACTTAGGCTAACAATGCTACCAATTTAAACTTCTTGAAGTTAAAAGATTGAATCAGTAATTATGACAGATAACATCTTGATCATGCATAGATAAAATCTAAATGTGATTTACCCACCTCACATTCAAATGATAAAGTCTTGTCTAAAAAAAAAGTTAAAGGGTTCGCCTGATTTTGCTTTCTCATCCTGCTTTTTTCCATTTGTTTAAACATACAAACGGATTATATTATGACATGTTTATATTTTTAATTTTTCTTAACATCAACACGAATTGTGACATGTTCACATTTTTTTTTCATTTTTCTTATATTAACATCAACAAAGATTATGACATGCTTTATTTGTATCATTTGTCTAAACATCAAAACGGAACATAGCATGTTATTTTTTTCATGTGTCTAAACATTAAAACGGATTATGACACTTAAATGCTATAGACTCTTAGAATCAAAATAAAATTAAATTTTACATTCTTATATATACTATAATACTAAAGTAATGAGGTCCAATTTGTTAGCTGGCATGACATAAAAACCACGAATCACAGTCAAGGCATCCAACTTTATATATAACTAATATGGGACAATGATGTTGATTACAAATTAGTTCATTACAGGCCCTTTTGTTTTCCACATAATGGATATTACCAATAATTAAAAAGTTCCGGGTCGAATTCGATACCAAACCAATCGTGTATGTCACACGTTACTTGTTACCTAATCTGTACGTTCGGTCTCTTTTAGGAGCAATTCTATGAAGGTTGGACCATGGAAGTATTTTATGTCAATTTGCTCATTGTTGAAGTTGTTAATTGTTAATAGTTGTTAATTTCTGTGTCATTTGGTCTCTTGTGGAGAGTTGTCTCATTGACAATCATACTGCATCTTCTGTTTTTTTTTATATATACACAAGGGAGATTCACTTCGTAACATTCAAAATGATTTCAAAATAGAGGCCAAAGATATACTCAAACTCATAAGCCAAAATATAAGGACCGGCAATTTCATAGCAAAAAAAAGACCAAAAGGACAAACATCAGCACAGAAAGTACTACAGAGAAAACTAAAAACTAAGCAATACTGACCACAAAAAAAAAACGAATGTAATCTTAGGTGCTCCGGAAGGGTAAGAAGATCCTGCTTCAAATGCGATATCAAACGTTTTATAACTGGTCCACCAGCAGAGCGAATTGGTAATTACTTACATCAATTAAAAATACTCTGAAATATCATACTGCATATATTTTAAAGAAATCTTCCTTTTGTATTGTCATTATGATGTCAAATCGAGGACGATTCTACAAAACTGGGATATACATTATTAAGCTAGAAACACATCATTAAAACGCCTGAAGTGTAAAAATGTTGGTACTCAAGAACTATTTATATTTGAAAAAAACGTAATGATTTTATGTAACATTTATTTCATTCTAACGTACATATTTAGTATATCCCAAAATTCCGACCTTAGAAATTACAATTAATTAAATAATAAATCAAATTGGTAAATTAACATTTGTATTCAGAGTGCAAGATCGAAAAGGTTTTATTTGTTATTTTTAAATTGCTATCAAATTCGTGCCCCATAGAGTCAATATTTTGCTTGCATTTCGTCAAGCAAAAATGTTTATTTATTTATTCATAAATGCTGATTTGTATCATGAAGGTTTGATTGCATATTAACGAAACGAATTACACAAAGCATAAAATCATAAATTATACATCACAAAGCAAGTAAATTACTGAAGAACTTATGCAGGTGTGGAGTCTACCTGTCGCAGTGCAAACGAGATTTTGATTAATGGGACAACCGAAGTGTTGTTTGTGTAAATTGTAAGTGCAAGAGCTTTGCAATATTTAGAAACATTTTAATGGAATAAAACAAATCTGGATTGAACGCAAATGAAAATGTCTGTGGAGTTCAGTTCGATTAATAGAAATGGACACTATTCAACTGGCAAAACTTTTTGTTTTAAGGTGGTACCCAACACTACAGGGAGATAACTCTGTAAAATCAGCAGAACGCTTAAATAACGTTGTGTTGTTAAGGAATATTAAGCTTCTCAATGATCAAAATAAGTATTTGTCAAACTGCTATATAACCAGTGTAATTTTTCTGATTAAACGGTTGGTTCATGTTTTTTGAAATTTTTTATATTAATTTTGTCAAAGAGTCAAAGTAAATACTTTGTCAAAAATTTAAGAAAATTAAAAGAGCCAAATAAATTTTAGTTAAGATGTTGGGTACCACCTTAAACATTTTGCAAAGAGGTAGACTCACATCCCCTATATCTTTTTTTCAAAATTGGGCTTATTCAATAGATTGTGCTTTCTAAACTGTACACTATATACGGTTTTAGTAGTAAGCATCACATATAACCATTTACAACCTTGAACAGTATAGTTTGTATCTATAAACGCCAAATTCTCTCTTTATTTTTTTTTAATTCCAAAGTCTACCCCTACTTTAAAAAGCAAACTACTACTTATTCATCACAAAATGATTGTCTATCCAAATAGTTTATATATTGCAGCGATTTCAAAGAATAAGGCAAGGAGCTTTTATGGTCTTTGAAAATTGACTGTTTTCACGTTTTAAATAAGCATGTTTGGGAAAATACATAGTGATAATTTCACCTCATGTGCATAAAAAATGCATACTACTATACTGTGATCAGAATTTTGTGAAACATCAAAATTAACGAAGTATATTACAGATTCAAGCATGGGGCACTTCCTCGGGTCAATAAATCTGATTTTATTGATCATAATACATGTTTAGTGCCTTATCTTATCCGGTGTATTACATCGCGATCAAAGAAATGGTGTTTATTTTGTGCTTTATTTTTACGATTCTTTGTACAGTAGAGTGCCAGGATTATATATTCAAAACCATCGACAGTCTTGAAGAGCGACTTTCTGCTTTGGAATCTAACAGAAACGCGTGTCCAGCATGTTGTGACTGTGCTGATATAAAAACAAAATACAATGACCTTAAAGTTGAAATGGGTCAAGTTATGACTACAGTAAATCAATTGAAACTGGAACTGAAACGGTTGCAGCCCTCAGAAAGTACCTCCAAACAAATATCCACAACCTCGGGTTCGCAAAATGGAATGGATCAACAAACTTCAAAGTTAAATGTGGCTTTATCAACTGTAGAGCACAATTCGATTCCCTCAATAACGATGTTCAACACTAAACCGATAGTTAGTAATCCGCCAGTCACATTTCTAGGTACAGCAATGGAAACTATTTTGCCTACTACTTCCGCGATAGCTTCTACTTCAACACAAAATCTAACAACTACAGCCAAAACAACATCACCTACTACCTCATCGAAAACGATATCAACCACAGCCAAAACAACATTACCCACTACCTCATCGACTATTTCAGCAAAGACCTTCACCACTCCAGCAGGTAGTAGATAATATATTTCAAAACTGATGTACTCTCCTGTTTACATGTCCCTGTTTATCTATTAAATGCTGGTGTTTTTTGTGTTCTCTGCATTTCCCCATCGCGTTCTCCTCCTCGTTAAAAGTCACCCTTTCTCTCTTTCTTTGTATCATCGGAGTATAAATGCGCCTTGTTTTTGTTCAATTTTAATTAATTTGCCAAAAAACACAGTAAATGACATATTTTGTTCACACTTATGGCACATTTTATATAAAAAACGACATTTAAGGGGTGCTCATTTTGTTGTATTTTAAGGTCAAAAGGAAACAAAGATATTGCGAGGTATAATAAACACTTCAATTCATGAACATACAGGGTATAGTAACAGAAGCTTGAATAAAGAGGACAAATAGAGAGATACAAAATTAGCGTACATAAACAAGATAAAGTTACAGAGCGAAACATTTGGAACTTAATTTTAATTCCTTTCCAACATGAATTATATTTTGAGATAAGAATGGAAAAATGACCCAGAAACATTTCCATGTACATGGTAAAATGAGAAAATTAAGATGTTCAGTAAAATAATTTATAATTTAGGGCCACAACACGACTGTAAAGATGTCATAAGAAATGGACATAAAGGAAGTGGTTTGTATGACCTTAGTTTACCAAATGGTTAGTAGTCTATATAGTAATGATTGAAAAGTATTATAATGGAAATTGAACCCCAATGAGAAATGATTAGTGTATTAGTAAATTCAGCGGAGGAATAGCCTCCAACATAATAAATACCGCAGAGCGCCTGTCTTTGACTTAAACATTATTTTAAGTCAAAGACAGGCGCTCCCCTTGAATCAGCCACTGATACTTCAACTTCGTAAAGACACCTCTAAGGTAAAAATGACGAATTCACAAAATATGTTACGAAAGTATGCAATAAAGTAATCTATTGATCCTATTAAATATCAAATCAAATCATTGAAACTCTAAAGAATAACACACCTTATTGTAAAGTTGACCTTTTCTGATCTAAAACTCACAACTGTGCATGAAAGAAAAGAAAATCAAATGATAAATGCATATGACAAATATAAATGATATTTTAAAGATTATAAAACACATGATAATCTATCAAATATTCGTGTTGAAAAATTATTATGACAGTAATTAGAGAAAGTGAACAATCGACGATTGTTATTGAGACAATACGCGAGTATATTAAATGCATTTTAGGATATAAAAATTCAGTGTAGTTTTAACATTATGATATATCCCATTAATTCTCTTAAATGACTTATAAAGCATATATAAAACGCCCGCATATAGCGTCTTGTCAATTATTTTCATAAGTTCGATCTGTCGCGATTGAAGCATTGTATACTTATGAAAAACAATGTATGATTTATCAATTGTATGGGTAAAAGAGGGACGAAAGATACCAGAGAGACAGTCAAACTCATAGATCGAAAAAAAAACAAAACCGGAAAACGCCATTGCTAAAAAGTTATAAGACAAACACACAAATAATGGTACACAAGACACAACTTAGAAAACTACAGACTAAGCAACACGAACCCGACCAAAAACTGGGGGTGATCTCAGGTGCTCCGGAAGTGTAAGCAGATCCTGTTCCACATGTGGAACCCGTCGTGTTGCGCAGGTTATTACAACCCCTGTAAAAAATACAGTCAGTGAAAGTTTTGTCAAAATAAGGACATCTAACCCATAATTCTCAAGGTCGCCCCTTAACCTATCCAATCAAATCCTGGATCCACGCATGCAAAATCTTGAGTAGAAGATAGACAGCATTACAAAAAAAAAAAAAAAAAGAAAGAAAAACCTCAAGTGGAAAAAAAATAATTAACAAAAAGCTCAAGATAAAAAAAAAACGAGATTTCAGGTCTGACGGTCAGCAAAAGACTTCTGTAATTGTGTATTTTTAAATATGTTTGATTAACATGTTTTATTGTGTTTCACAACTTTGAAGGTAAGCAAATAACAGCTTATTGTGACCAACAAAATGATGAGGGTGGATGGATTGTAATACAAAGACGAGTGGACGGCAAACAGAGCTTTAATCAGAATTGGAACCAGTATAAAGCAGGATTTGGAAATCCTTTAAACGAATTCTGGATAGGCAACGAAAACCTGCATGCTTTAACAGATGGGAAAGATATGATTTTACATATCAAGATGATGACATGGGAAGAGAAAAACTATACGGCGGTTTATAGTGGTTTTCGTGTAGGGAGTGAGCAAGAGAAGTACAAACTGAATATACAGCAAATGATTTCTGGTGATGCAGGTAACTAGTTTATACTTAAGTTGACTAATACGTCTTATCATGTACGCAAGTCTAGATTGGGGGGTTTCTTTCTTTCTGTTATATTTAAATCTTTGTGTCGTTTTTCTCTATTCTCTGATTATTTTGTCCATTATCTTTATTATTTTATTTTTGACCTATTCTCTTATCCCCATCTAAACCCTCTAGCATTTGATACTGTAAACATAGAATTAAGAAATTAACATTGTTGCAAAACTACCAAATCCGAGCGAGACCAAATCACTTTGAGCTACTAGCTATTAGACAATAGACGGGGTAATTTGCAAGTCTAAGCAAGAACCACCATTTTTGTTTAATGATCAATGCTTCTGAATGGGGAAATTTGCAATTCTAAGCAAGAACCACCATTTTTGTTTAATGATCAATGCTTCTGAATGGGGAAATTTGGTTTGAACCCCCCTTACTTTTTTTTTATCCTGGGTTGTAATTGCCCCCCTTTTAAAAATGGTTGAATCCGCCCCTGGTTCTCTGTCTTTAGTTTGGAATGTGTTTTGAAATAATTGGAACGCAAATTAATAAACGATACACATGAAGTCCTACTAATGTACAAGTTTATTCTTATGTTGAAAGATGGTCACAGCTTGAAGAACGACAACTCTTGTTGGTCTATTAGAATGTCTTTTTTTCCAATAGTTGAATTTATACCGCACACTTGTCCTTGTTCATTGGTAATCAGATTTGATGCGATTGAGAGCGATAAATAAAAGCAAGTGAAAGTGTTGATTTAAAACAGACGAACTACACAGAATGAATAAGATTTTTTTCTTCTTCAAAACTTCAAAATTCAATAGACCTGAGAGCATACTAAATGAGTAATATTTTTTTTTTATTTAAAGAAACTTCAAAGACAGAAAATTAACCCAAGAATACTCTTACAAAGAAGATAGAATATACATTGCCATTGATATCAGGTATTATACCCTTATTTTTGTTTAAACACTTGAAAAACAATTCAATGGCAATGCTGTATTGTGCAAATGCGATGACTGAAAATTTGCATACTATAAAAGCTCACAGTGAACGTAAAGTTAACAACTCAACCTCGTTCATTTATTGAAAAAATCAATCAATTGTTTTCTCCTTTTTTTTCTAATTCCGTTTCAGGTGACTCCTTTAAATATCCATCATCTTACATGTTAAGACACAATAACATGGCTTTTAGTACACCAGATCGTGACAATGATGTCAGCTTCCAGAACTGTGCCAAAGTACTTCAGTCTGGTTGGTGGTTTAACCAGTGTTACAGGTAAAGTGTTCAGATACTTGAGTCTGGTTGGCGGTTTAACGTGTTTTAAAGGTAAAGTGTTCAGTTATTTCAGACTGGTTGGTGGTTCAACATGTGTTACAGGTTAAGAGTTCAGTTATTTCAGTCTGGTTGGTGGTTTAACGTGTGTTAAAGGTAAAGTGTTCAGTTATTTCAGTTTGGTTGGTGGTTCAACATGTGTTCAGTTACTTCAGTCTGGTTGTTGGTTTAACAATTACATGTGTTACAGGTAAAGTGTTCAGTTACTTTAGTCTGTTTGGTGGTTTAACATGTGTTACAGGTAAAGTGTTCAGTTACTTTAGTCTGGTTGGTGGTTTAACATGTGTTACAGGTAAAGTGTTCAGTTACTTTAGTCTGGTTGGTGGTTTAACATGTGTTACAGGTAAAGTGTTCAGTTATTGCAATCTAATTGGTAGTTTAACATGTGTTACAGGTAAAGTGTTCAGCTATTGCAGTCTGGTTGGTGGTTTAACATGTGTTACAGGTAAAGTGTTCAGTTACTGCAGTCTGGTTGGTGATTTAGCACTTGAAGTATCCAAATAGAGAAATATTCTCCTATTTAGGATGCACTATGCAGCAGATTTGACCAGACTTGGAAAGTTTGCTTCATCGTCAAATCTTGGAGCAGTATCCCGAGGTAAAGTGTTCAGTTATTGCAGTCTGGTTGGGGGTTTAACATGTGTTACAGGTAAAGTGGTCAGTAATTGCAGTCTGGTAGGTGGTTTAACATGTGCTACAGGTAAAGTGTTCAGTTACTGCTGTCTGGTTGGTGGTTTAACATGTGTTACAGGTTAAGTGTTCAGTTACTTCAGTCTGATTGGAGGTTTAATGTGTGTTACAGGTAAAGTGTTCAGTGACAGTAGTCAAGTTGGAGGTTTAACATGTGTTACAGGTAAAGTGTTCAGTTACTGCTGTCTGGTTGGTGGTTTAACATGTGTTACAGGTTAAGTGTTCAGTTACTTCGGTCTGGTTGGAGGTTTAACATGTGTTACAGGTAGGTAAAGTGTTCAGTGACTGTAGTCAGGTTGGAGGTTTAACATGTGTCACAGGTAAAGTGTTCAGTTACTGCTGTCTGTTTGGTGGTTTAACATGTGTTACAGGTTAAGTGTTCAGTTACTACAGTCTGGTTGGAGGTTTTACGTGTGTTACAGGTAAAGTGTTCAGTGACAGTAGTCAGGTTGGAAGTTTAGTTTCTCCAGTCTTGTTGGTTTAACAAGGTTACTCCAGTCTGGTTGTAGGTTTAACATGTTTAAAAGGCTAAGTTGTCAGTTATTCAAGTCTGGATGCTGCTTTTTGATACTAACCATTACTTTTAAATACTTCTGGTTTGAAATTTCTTAGGTGTAACAGATAACATATGCCGTATTTTTGGTTATTTAAAAGTGTCACACTGACAGTAATTTCAGATTGATTGATTGTTGGTTGCTTTACGCCCAGTAGCAAATATTTCATGCATATTCAGGACGACAGTAATTTCAGAAGGTATTTAAGTAGTTTAATACTGTTAAATGTAAAGCAAAGAATAAACTTGTTCAAGTTCTAAAATTAGAGAAGAATAGAGAATAATGAGCAAAATTTAAAAGAAATAGATGATTGAAGGATTTCAATCCAGACACTCAGACACTAAGGTCTTTTTTGGTCAGTCTTGTTGACAATGGTCTAATATGATTTACAGGTAAAGTTAATATCGAGACTGACTTCACCTTGTTGCTCTAACTTGGTGAAAGGTTGTTTTGAAAGTGTCCAGTAAATCTTACAACTGTGTTTTTTCACTTAAATCTGGAAACATGATTGTTCACAAAATGTGAATGAAAGAGTGCCAAGAAAATATCTCTGGCTAAAAGATCATTTAAGATGTACTGGTAACATCAGTATACATGTATATTAATTTTCAAGCTGTCTTTTTACTTTCATTTGGTAACATAATATTTAACATGTGTTTCACAAAGTGTGAATGGAAATGTGGTCTACATGTGCCAAGAAAATATCTCTGGTTCAAAGGTCATTGAAAGAAGTTAAATAATTATACTAGTACTAGTACGTAAATTTTAAAGCTGTCTTTTTACTTCAATCTGGTAACATAAACGTTTAACATGTGTTTCACAAAATGTGAATGAAAGAGTGGCCAACATGTGTCAGGAAAATGGCTAAAAAGTCAATCAGGATGTAAGGACAACATAAATATATATATTTTTCAACACCATCTTTTTACTTCAATCTGGTAACAACCTTGTTTACATGTGTTTCACAAAATGTGAATGAAATAGTGGTCAACATGTGCCTAGAAAATATATCTGGCTAAAAGGTCATTTAAGCGTCTAAATCAATTTTTTTCTTAATATAGGATTTCGCTATATTTTATGTATAAATGAACTTTAACTTATACTTACAATCACTTAATAGAAAAATAAAATAAAAAAATGGGGTCACCATTCATTTACACTCACAATCTGCCCGTAAAGATGCATACATTTTTGTGAAGGTACTTTTTTTCCAGAGAAATAGAGGTAATATCGAAATAAAAAAAGAACTAAATTACAGAAATCGCTCAAATTTTACAATAGTTTAGTTTAAGTTCAGCTTATTTGAAAATAATAATAAAAATAAAGGTCACTGATGAGTTAAAAAAGATATTTCAATTTTAATGCCAAAAAATATCATTTTTAAACCAAAGGGAGATAATTTGGAGCTTTTTCAATGATATATACATTTTAAGTCATCTGGGGCCAAAACAAATTGATTTTTTTGAATGATTTTTGTACCATATGATAAAGTAACAACTAATAAAGTAATAAATAAAATTTATGATGAAAAAAAAAAAGTTTTAATTTTTTTCTGAAATTTTTATACCCTAAAGATGTAACATAAATATATGTATATTTTAACACCATCTTTCTACTTCAATCTGGTAACAAACTTGTGTACATGTGTTTAACAAAATGTGAATGAAATAGTGGTCAACATGTGCCAAGAAAATATCTCTTGTGAAAAGGTGAATGAAAGGTAATTAAGGATGCAACATAAGATAGTAAAAGTATATGAAGTTTTTCAGATCACAAAATTCTATTAGCTATGATTAGTTGTACGTTTCTTGAAATGAAAACATTATTGACAGTAAAAACAAAACAAAAAATAGCAGATATCACCAGTCATCATGTCTTTCTAATAACTTGCACACACACACATTAAACAGTTTCATTTTCTTTTCTAGATTTGTACTAATGTATTATTATCTTATCTTATATCATTGACATACTTGAAGTTACACTATTTTCAGTTCCAATTTGAATGGAGTATATTTGAGAGGACCATATGGCCAAAGAAATTATGGTGAATCTTTTGGACAGCCAACAACAGAAGGCACGGGAATAGAGTGGTATCCACTGAAACAAAAACAGTACTCAATGAAATATGTTGAAATGAAAATCAGAGCAAAATAAAAGTTATTTCACAAAACTGTTTTTTCTTTAATTTTTCACTGTACTGCTATCATATGGTATTTTGAACCTCCTGAAAGTGAACTCCGGGTCAAAATATCATATGGAAAATTTACCCCAGGGTCATTATACCACATGGTAATGTATAATTCTTTTGTATATGAAGTACAATGTATGAGTATGTTTGTAAACTCAACTTGTATGGTAAAATTTATTTATTATGTTTTGATTTTAAATGCCAGTTCATAGAAGCTTTCTGAACACATATAAAATCACAGTGCAGACATTTTTGTTCCTTCACACCAGTGTGTGTTGACATGTGTGTTCTTAAATTGTAAGAATCTCGAAATGACTTTTCACAATCATCAAAAGTACATTTATAGTTGCATTTCTGGTCACAATTCTTTGACTTAGTCTGTTGTTTTTGACGGCCATTTTGTTTCACATTGATACATGTACTTATTCCATGAACATATCTTTCATGATCAGTTAATGCACTTTTTACTTTGAAACTTTTATCGCAGCTTTCAAATGTACAAACAAAAGGTCTAGCTTCTTGGTGAGTTTTAGAATGTCTCTTTAATGCAGTAGCTGTAACAAATCTCTTTTGACAGATGTCACATTGAGATTCAAATTCACCTGAATGGCGTTTGATGTGAAGAAGCAGACTTCGCTTTTGTTTACATGTGTAATCACATTGGGAACATTTTAAGACCGAATCAACGAGATTGTCACAATCACTTTTACCGGTATTTTGTTTTTGATGTAAAATATCACTTTGATCACTGCCAACAGTTGTATTAAGTTCTGTGTCCGTTAAAACTGATGCATTTATAGGGTCCAGTTTATTCTGCTTTTGAGATGCACTTGTCACATCAGAAAAATGAGGTTTGTTTGAGTCGAATGTCTTGATGTGGCGTCTTTTGAAGTGCTTTAAAAGTACCTTCCGACAGGATGCTACATAGTTACAAGACTCACACTGAAAGGGATTTGTCACTTGATGATTAATTAACATATGCCTACAAAACTTTGATTCAAATTTAAATTTTTCGTTACAGAAAGAACAGGAGTATTCATTTTTACTCTCCTTTTCCAGTTTAACTGATGAGTTATTTGAGAAAGATATGCATAGGCTGACATTATTCCCAAAAAGGGCTGTAGGTAAAACATGAGCATCACTACTTATACATGGCATATCATAATTTCCATCATCATCACATTCTAGATGAAGTTCCATTTGATCTAAATTTTCCAAAAGGTCACCATGGATACCACTGGCATCAATTGAACTGATGTTTTCAAGAACACTTTCTTCGCTTAACATAAAAGGTTCTAATGTAGGAACTTGTATAATGGTATTAAGGTCTGCCGAAGACAAACCAAGTTCTTCATTATCAAAATTCTGCATCACTATGTAGGATTCTTCCTCCATGATCTGGTAATATAATTGGTTGTTTTCTCTTATATACAGTTTGAATTTCTTGGGTTATCTCCCTTTCTTTAATCTTCAAGTGAACTGAAAAAGATAGAACATGTAAGTACCGAAGATTTCTTTTTAAATCCTTTAAACTTATATGTTTGTCCTGTACAGCAATAGATGAGGTAGTTCTATAATATAAGACTTTGTAGGTCCAATTGTTTGCATTCAAGGTTTTTTATCTGATATTTCTTTTTTTACCATCATTGTTGAACCAAGAACATTGACAGTGAAAAAAATAATCTTATAAAAAACTTTTTAAAGCAAACAATATGCACCTTTAAAGTCTTATATCAAAGGACTGTAGATGAGTGTCTGAGTGATCCTTAATTTCTTTATCCTTTAATTTTATGAGTCATGGAGAGATGGACACATGGACTTGCCTTAGTGAGAACACTGCAAAATCTGAGTTGTCATTAATTCTGAAAGAAAAGTTCTTGTATTTGTACATTACAAAATAAAAAGATTGATTTATTGTTGCCTGCTAAATGTCCAGTGGAAAATAGCTGATGCATTTTAAATAAAGAAAATATCATATTTATTTCAAATGGAAATTAAAATTATAATGTGGTAAATAGTCATTTTTTTTCAGTTATATTCTGTCTTTCTCTAGAATATAACCTCATTTCCCTATGGTAGGTAGTCTTATATTCCTATCCTTTAAGTCAGGAGATTTGCTATTCCAGGCCTACTTATTGTACTTTAAAATTGTTAATTTATTTTTTGTCCTAATTAGATATAGGAAGATGTGATATGAGTGCCAATGAGACAACTCTCCATCCAAATAACAATTTACAAAAGTAAACCATTATAGGTCAATGTACAGCCTTCAACACAGAGCCTTGGCTCACACCTAATAACAAGCTATAAAAGGCCCCACAACTACAAGTGTAAAACCATTCAAACGGGAAAACCAACAGTCTAATCTATATAAAAAAACATGCATGAAATATTTGCCACTGAACCTAAACCTAACTGTGGAACCATAGCTCTTAAATCTGTATGTTATTTTTTTACTATTTGCAGTCTCTGCAAAATCAACAAAAATATATAAAAAGGATCAAAAGAGTTATGGTTCCGCAGCTAGATATAACACAAAAAGAAATCAATCAACCAAATTCACTTTTAAGTTTTAAGTACTGGTAGTGTTTTTATTATGAAAGCTTTATTGTAGGTCACACTTTGTAGAAGTAAAACAAACTTTTGCAAGGTTGTTGATTGCCTTATATTCATAGGATCACAGTGTTTCTTACAATACATATAAGAAATGTACCGGTCTTTTCATTTAGTTGTTATATTCAGAAGGGACTAATTCAAATCTACCGATTCTATGAAGTAGATTTTTAATGATGACATGTACAGTGTACATGTACATGTGTTGGACAATTTGTAGGATTTAATAATGTCCCTCATGAAAAAATGTCCACCTGACACTTTTTGACAATATTTACTTAATTAAATGTGTCCTGGACACAATTTCCTATGATAACATGTCCTCAGGTATGAAAAAGTGTCCATGAATATGGACATTATTCACTACCATAATATTGTCCAGGTGGACATTTTTTTTCACAGGACTTTGTGTCCGCCAGGGTATTTTTTGATATGATTAAAGTATTAAATGATATCCATTGCCTTGTTATTACTGGACGCATTTTTACTTTAATTATTAAATTGAATTAATTGTTACTTTGAAATAGAAATTGTCTCATTGGCACTCATACCATCCTTATCTCCATATCTATATCTTTTAATATAATTATATACATGTATAATTCAAACTCAAATAAGTAACAGCTGCTGTTCAGTTTTATTAACCTTGGAGGACACAATTTAAGAACATTCACTACGAAAATGTGTTCTACAGATGGACCATATTTCACAACTGTTGCTGTAAAATGCTGTCCACTTAGGAGACAATATTTCATGGCAATGGACATTATTTATTTTCTATTGCCTTCTTCTCTGACATAGTAAATATAGTAAAGTTACATATTTGATTTTACACTTCCTTCTTATTGTTATTCTTTCATTGTCATTACCATTTGCTGGGAATTTCTTAGAACTTAAATTTCTCTATATTAACTTCAATCCATTATTCATTTGTTTACCTTTGTATATTGATTAATTTCTCATCAATCCTTCATATCTATAATACTAAAATTACGAGGTCCAATTTGTCAGCCGTCATCACGTAAAAACGACGAATCACAGAATTCAACTTTATATATAACTAATATAGTACAAAGGTGTAGATTAAAAATTACACCACTCCAGGCCCTTTTGTTTTCCACGTAATTAATATTGCCAATAATTAAGAAGTTCCGGGTCGAGTCCGCTACCGATACCAATAGTATATTCACCTGTTACCTATTACCTTATCTGTACGTTCCGAATCTGACAGGCGCACCACCAAACGTTGTATTCAGGATTAATATGCTATATACACGGGTCATAACCACAGGGTTGACACTACTAAATTGTCAAATTGTTACCTATTGTAGTATTTTAATCAGTAACACTTTCTAAGATAACAATACGAATACTAAAAATCTGGACTAAAAATAAGGCGTATAGGTACAGTTTTCAATTTGTTAGTGGGCATGACGTAAAACAGCGAAGCAAAGAATTCAACTTTATTTATAACTTATATAGGACAATGCTGTTGATTAAAAAATATTCCATTCCAGGACCTTTTGTTTTCCAAATAATTAATATTATTGTTTCAGTTCGACGGGTTCAAACAGAAAGACTTGAAAGCAGAGAAAAACTGTGTATCTATTCTTATAATCGGCATGACTTTATCAGATGACAATACTAATACTAAAATAAGGCTTGCGCATAGTTATATACTTTAATTCAGTCACGGACCCGTGATATCACGGGTGTGTTCTAGTTTTAATTAAAATTCAAGTATAATAAAACTTTGTAATGACCTTTGTATTACTTTCCTTGGAGGACACAATTTAATAGCAACAACTATGAAAATTTGTCCCGTGAGTGGACACTATTTTATATTGATACCAGTAAAAATCTGTCCTTTTGATGGACACCATTCCATGGCAATGGACATTATTAAATAACAAATTCCCATAAGAAACTGTCCACATGGAAAAATTTTCACAGGACACTATTATGTCTTACACATTGGGATGTCTGACTACTTGGGTGTCTGACTTATTGATGTCAGAATATCGGGTGACCCTTAAATGAGGGTAGTAATGCCCTCTACCGTCAGGTGTCAAAATTAAAAAAAATCTGTGATTTGTCAGAGGTTTGATAAAATTACTGTTAGCGTCAAAATAAGTTGATTTTTATATTCCAAAAGAAAGTGTACATTTTATTGTCATGCATAACGTCATTTGGCATTAGTTTTTACTATTATTTTCGTCATGAAGGTAACTCCATAACTACCCTCTTAATTTTGATTGCCACCTAATGGAAAGAATTTACTTTAAAGAAAAGATCAGAAAAGGGATGGAGTACCCAAAACCTAAGAATAAAGATTAAATTAAGCAAGGCCTTACTATATAACAATTGATATTAACCCTTATGACTGTGATTTATAGAAAAAAGATAGGTATTTTTTTACAGATTGCCATTGTTCCCATATATATCAAGTATCACCACATAATTTTAAATTAGATATTTGATCATATTTCACTATTTGAATAAAAAACAAACTGCATTCAATATTTCCATTACTTATCATAAAATTGAGAATTATCATGTCAACATAAATTATCTATCGATTTTTTAAACACAGGTTTACAATTGTATACACTATATACCTCTGATTTGCACATAATTTTACTTTTCTTAATTTCTAATCTGCTACTTTCACTTTGGAACATCTGGGACAATATTTGATATCGAGGCTACATATAGCATCCGGGCATGCTAATTTCAACATGGCTGCCGTCTGGAGGTCTGCATTTTGTAAATTTATTCAGTTTTATTCATCAATGATGATTCTTTAAAGGTTGCATTTGACTGTAATCAGTACTTGGTATTCCACTTTCCCCAAAACATATATTATACACCCTTTCAAAATGTCCATTTTAGATAATTATGCATCATCATCATTTTCCGCCATTTTCTATAGTATTTCGAATTTTTTATCTAGAGAAGACGGACGCAGTTTACAGGGCGTGATAATCCATTTATTTTGTTCCTCATGGTCGTAGGGAAACAGTGCTTCAGTTTCTCTCTACATGACGCCAAAACTATAGAATGTTCGAGAACGGAGGGAGCACGTGTTCTAAATTTAAATAGATCTGATTCATATAGAAATTTCCGTTTCAACAGTTTAATATGAAAGCAAAAGTAAAACAGGCAAAGTAAGGCATTACCTCACTGTCAGTGAAAGCTACACAAAAAACTCTAATGTTTAAATGTATGTATTGAAGGTTTTATACATGATTTCAAACCAAGTTTTTGATATGGGCTATTTATATATTAAATTATTTGTAATCTAAAGCACTGAATTTCCTTATTTTTTGGTGGGTTTATTTATGTATGCAGTTGACTATGAACAGTAATGAAAGCCATGCATGCTAGCCTATAGTTAATGATTATTAGCTTTTATGATGAGTGACCAATACACCTCATCGCTATTTATTCCATTCCGGATAAGTTCTAAAATTACGCAGCTTTTTCATCCAGTTGAAGCTATCTTGGACCCTGTTTAAACAATTCACCATGCATGATACTTTTTAAACTAACATAAATACTTCAAAAAAAATATTTTTTTACTCCAATTTTTATTATGAAAAAGTGGATCATACTCTATCAAAGTTTCTTAATGGTCGCTTTCTAAAGTTTTTCATCCCTCAGCTCACTACTGATGACCTCTATTTTCGGCGGCCTTACCCAAACAGGAAGCTGCATAAATGACTGTTTTTCCCGGATTGGACTAAATAGCGATAAGGTGTATTAAAGCCTAAAGAAAAGAAATGAGTTTCTAAAGGAGATGTGTGAAAATGATAAAACAGCGACCTAATGATAATTGTTTATTTTGCATGCAGTAGACCACTTTCAAGTTATTTCCGGTACTGAAATGTTTGTCAATCATGTACTTCATTTATCAGATGAAAGGGATGCACTATTTAGGTTCAAGTGACAAGTGTCTTCGTGGTCGTCATTATGCAGGATATACTACAAATAATGTTTGTTCTGTAGTTATTTAATCAAGATTCCCTTATGACAGCAGTGCTGATTATCAATTATAAAAAAATAAGTAGCCAAATAATTCATGCAATATATAGCATCATATTTTTTTCAACAGCTTGCTAGCTTTCTTATGCCTGAGGTTAATGACTCCCTTTTTATACGACTGCAAAAATTTAAATTTTTTGGTCGTATATTGCTATCACGTTGGCGTCGTCGTCGTCCGAATACTTTTAGTTTTCGCACTCTAACTTTAGTAAAAGTGAATAGAAATCAATGAAATTTTAACACAAGGTTTACGACCACAAAAGGAAGGTTGGGATTGATTTTGGGAGTCTTGGTCCCAACATTTTAGGAATTAGGGGCCAAAAAGGGTCCAAATAAGCATTTTCTTGGTTTTCGCACTATAACTTTAGTTTAAGTGAATAGAAATCTATGAAATTTTGACACAAGGTTTATGACCACAAAAAGAAGGTTGGGATTGATTTTGGGAGTTTTGGTTCGAACAGTTTAGGAATTTAGGGCCAAAAAAGGGCCCAAATAAGCATTATTCTTGGTTTTCGCACAATAACTTTAGTATAAGTAAATAGAAATCAATGAAATTTTAACACAAGGTTTATGACCACAAAAGGAAGGTTGGGATTGATTTTTGGAGTTGAGGTCACAACAGTTTATGAATTAGGGGCCAAAAAGGGGCCCAAATAAGCATTATTTTTGGTTTTTGCACCATAACTTTAGTATAAGTAAATAGAAATCTATGAAATTTAAACACAAGGTTTATGACCATAAAAGGAAGGTTGGGTTTGATTTTGGGAGTTTTGGTCCTAACAGTTTAGGAATAAGGGGCCCAAAGGGTCCAAAATTGAACTTTGTGTGATTTCATCAAAAATTGAATAATTGGGGTTCTTTGATATGCCGAATCTAACTATGTATGTAGATTCTTAATTTTTGGTCCCGTTTTCAAATTGGTCTACATTAAGGTCCAAAGGGTCCAAAATTAAACCTAGTTTGATTTTAACAAAAATTGAATCCTTGGGGTTCTTTGATATGCTGAATTTAAAAATGTACTTAGATTTTTAATTATTGGCCTAGTTTTCAAGTTGGTCCAAATGGGGGTCCAAAATTAAACTTTGTTTGATTTCATCAAAAATTGAATAAATGGGTTCTTTGATATGCCAAATCTTACTGTGTATGTAGATTCTTAATTTTTGGTCCTGTTTTCAAATTGGTCTACATTAAGGTCCAAAGGGTCCAAAATTAAACTAAGTTTGATTTTAACAAAAATTAAATTCTTGGGCTTATTTGATATGCTTTATCTAAATATGTACTTTGATTTTTGATTATGGGCCCAGTTTTCAAGTTGGTCCAAATCAGGATTCCATATCAAGTCTTGTGCAATAGCAAGAAATTTTCAATTGCACAGTATTGCACAATAGCAAGAAATATCTAATTGCACAATATTGTGCAATAGCAATTAATTTTCAATTGGAGTTATCTTTCTTTGTATAGAATAGTAGTTGATAATATATATGTTGGAAATTTGCCAGACATGACTATGATGTCATTTTCTATTTTTATTTGCCAATAACTTTATGTAAATAACTTCATTGGAAATTTGCCAATATAAAATGTTGCTGATGAAGATTTTTTCCTTATCTTATCTAAAATGTTTTTAGATAATGTATGTTGGACATTTGCCAGACATGACTATGATGTCATTTTCTATTTTTATTTGCCAATAACTTTATGTAAATAACTTCATTGGAAATTTGCCAATATTAAATGTTGCTGATGAAGTTTTTTTTATTGTTTTATACACTAAACAATGTATATTCACTTTTACTACCAACCAATCTTTACCATTCAGTGATAACAAGCACTTTATTTTACATTTTAATATTTTATGATGTATTTAAATGAGTAGTTATTGTTGCAAACTCCATTAGAAATTTGAATTGATATCAGTTTTGGAAAAAGGGAAACGGGGATGTGAACAAAAAGGGGGGGGGGGGGGGGGGTTTAAATTTTTCTCATTTCAGATTTCATAAATAAAAAAAATTTCTTCAAACATTTTTTTGAGAGGATTAATATTCAACAGCATAGTGAATTGCTCAAAGGCAAAAAAAAACTTTTAAGTTCATTAGACCACATTCATTCTGTGTTAGAAACCAATGCTGTGTCAACTATTTTATTTTAGATTTAAAAAGTTTGAAGAAGAAATCTTTAATTGATTTGTAAAATCTTGACATTTGTTTTTTGTAAAAAAAAACACCATGTAATGTCAAAAATTTGATCACAATCCAAATTCAGAGCTGTATCACGCTTGAATGTTTTGTCCATACTTGCCCCAACTGTTCAGGGTTCGACCTCTGCGGTCGTATAAAGCTGCGCCCTGCGGAGCACCTGGTTGTGAATATAAAATTTTAATCTTTTAGTTAATCATGCCTTAGTAGCATTTAGTAGAAATCAAATGCATATTTAAAGATTTATAGCATTTTGCCAGTCTTCACGCTGAATGGCAGTCCTGGCAGCCCAGGCTTGTAAAATTGCACTTGGGCCTGTTAAAATTCTATCTACAGGCCGATAGATTCTAACTAAAAAATTTCAAAAATTGAGCTCCGGGCCTGTAGATTTAACAGTTCACCGTGTAAACTGTAATTTGCAATTCTTTACAAGAGTCCAAATGTCACAGAAATTGATAATTATAAGTCACATACAGCCTTCAACACTGATCAAAGCCTATACTGTACAGTCTGCTATATAATACAAAACCCAGAAATAACACATGTACTGGTAAAACAATTCAAAAGAGAAAACTAACCGCCTAAAAAGGAAGATCAAACATGTAGCACAGCAGCGAACAACAACCACTAAATTACAGGCTCCTGACTTGGGACAGGCACATACCATAAGTATATGACAGGGTTAAACATGTTAGCATGATTCCAACCCTTCCCTTAACCTGGGACAGTGGTGTAACAGTTCAACATAGCAACGAACTATAAAAATCAGTAGGAAAATGCTTGACCCATCAGATAGATTCAAATAGAGTGGACCTGGCTGAGTACTTGTATATCCCAACAACAAAAAGACACTAAAGTACAGATCTGAGAATACTCGCAGTTACTGACAGCTAATGCAAAGTCGATGACAACTGATTAAAAATAATCATGCGTCTAAGACTATTGGAATATTTGACTGATAAAACTCTGACACTAACCTGTACATGTGCAGGGGTCACCACACTTTAAAATTATAGGGAGAAGTCACTTCTCCCTGGCAGCAATACAGGGAGAAGTGAAGACCCAACAGGGAGACTTCAGGGAGAAGTGAAGGCTCAACAGGGAGACTAGTGAAAATCGACAGATCGCGTGTATACTTTTTATGAATAAAATTTTCTAAGAATCTATACTTTTTGTTACTTTTCTAATAATTTTTTACTTTTTGTAAGTCATTGTCTTGCCATGTTTGTAGTCTGAAATACTTTTTTATTTACATGTGTACCTATGCAAATTGTCAAAAAATATCATGACACAAGGACCATAAGTTAATGGCATAAGAGCTATAGCTATGTTTATTCTGGTAGGTCTGAATGAATTGAAGATTTGATCAAATTATGCTGCATTTCAAAGATTTTACAATTAAACCCAAGTCCAAGAACCTTTTAAAACAGAAATAATAATCAATTAAGAAAAGTTAAAATACGGTTTCACTGTCTTTCATAGCTAAGATCATGATTCAAAAATGTATTTGTTCTTAAAATAATATTTAATAAGAATTGAGAGAGAAAACTGTTTGACATGTGTTGAAAACGTAAAGTAAAACTGTTAATTTCAAATCGTGTACATGTAATCGCACACGTTTGCGGTATATTCATGGAAATGTCAATTTCCAAAATCAAGTTGCCGTTAGAAATGTATGTAATTGATTCTAAAACACTTCACGAGTGTTTAAATATGACTAAATCACAAAAAAATAACATTGTATTCAGTCATATTTTTCATAACCGGAATTGAATAGATACTTGTAAATCAAAAACAAATACGGTGCGATCCGCGTCAAAAATTCTTACTATATATTTTTCAAAAATATACGACTTTGGAAGTAAATATTGCCAATCCTAATCAAATTAATGAGCAGATATTCATTGAAATACTGTTTAAAGGACCTTTAGCTGAAACAAAGCACATGTATCAGTCTGTAAAACAAAATCCTGAACGAAAACCGACTGCGTTTTTATAGTTTATAATCATTGTGCTCGTTCCTGGTAGTGTACTAAACTACCTAAGTAGTAAAAATACAAGTGGATACCAGTTGATAATATTCCGTTTTTGAAAAGAAATCTGAAATTTTTTATAGGGCATCACATATTGTCAGTAAATATAAGAAAATCAAAATTAATAGTGCATATCAATATGGATTAGGTAAATGATGAGTTGAAAAGATGAAATGGCGCCATCTACAATTTTCAATAACAAAGATGGCGGACAATAAAAAATTCGCAAGGGTTCCACGGAACCCAGTGTCTCGCCTACTTTTGCTGTTAATCGCAGACTCAACAAAAATGAGGAAAAACATCAATAAAAATTTCCCTCTCGATACTGTCTTTTGATTGAAAGAAGCTTCCAAGTTTGGTAAAAAATCCAGGATAGTTTATGAATCTAATAAATGTTTTATAAACTTTAACTGCAGACTGTATGTAATGTTAACTGGAAGAAAAACTAAGTCCATTTATAAGTAAAATACGGAAAAAGTGAATTTTTTTTTACAAAATTTCCTTCTTGATACTATCTTATGATCATAAACAAGCTTCTGTCCAAGTTTGGTACAAATCAAGGACAGTTTATGAAAGTTATTAAAATTTTAAAAACTTTAACCACAGAGTGAATGTAATGTTTCCTCGCAAAAAAAACTAAGTCCATTTATAAGTAAAATACGGAAAAGTGGAAATTCATTTTTACAAAATTTTCTTCTTGATACTATCTTATGATCATAAACAAGCTTCTGTCCAAGTTTGGTACAAATCAAGGATAGTTTATGAAAGTTATTAAAATTTTAAAAACTTTAACCACAGAGTGAATGTAATGTTTCCTCGCAGAAAAACTAAGTCCATTTATAAGTAAAATACGGAAAAAATGGAATTTTATTTTTACAAAATTTACTTCTGGATACTTTCTTATGATCATAAACAAGCTTCTGTCCAAGTTTGGTAGAAATTCAGTATAGTTTAAGAAAGTTATTAAAATTTCAAAAACTTTAACCACAGAGTGAATATTTGTGGACGCCGCCGACGACGGAATGTAGGATCGCTTAGTCTCGCTTTTTCGACTAAAGTCGAAGGCTCGACAAAAATCATAACAAAATCGAGATTTTTCTTTTTACTAGCTTATAGTACACCCGGGCATGCAATTTTTATGTTGAAGTATGATACTATCGCGGAGGAATCAGTTAATTTGGGGAAAACATGCTTTGTATTTCAATACCTATCGGTCGTTTACGTTTGAATCGAGAATTTCTCAAAAATCATGAGGCGACATTGGGGAATTTTACTGAAAATCGAGGGCGACATAAACTTCTCCCTGGAGCTTCTCTAGAGCGAAGTGGGGAGACCTAGAGCGACTTTGTCACCCACTTCGCCTGGTGTGGTGACCCCTGCATGTGATATGTTAATGCTTCATACATTTTTGTCGAGCCTTCGACTTTAGTCGAAAAAGCGAGACTAAGCGATCCTACATTCCGTTGTCCTCCGCGGCGGCGTCCACAAATATTCACTCTGTGGTTAAAGTGTTTGAAATTTTAATAACTTTCTTAAACTATACTGAATTTCTACCAAACATGGACAGAAGCTTGTTTATGATCATAAGAAAGTATCCAGAAGTAAATTTTGTAAAAATAAAATTCCATTTTTTCCGTATTTTACTTATAAATGGACTTTGTTTTTTCTGCGAGGAAACATTACATTCACTCTGTGGTTAAAGTTTTAAAAATTTTAATAACTTTCATAAACTATCCTTGATTTGTACCAAACTTGGACAGAAGCTTGTTTATGATCATAAGATAGTATCAAGAAGAATATTTTGTAAAAATAAATTTCCACTTTTCCATATTTTACTTATAAATGGACTTAGTTTTTCTGCGAGGAAACATTACATTCACTCTGTGGTTTAAGTTTTTAAAATTTTTATAATGTTCTTAAACTATCCTGGATTTCTACCAAACTTAGACAGAAGCTTGTTTCTGATCATAAGATATTATTCAGAAGTAAATTTTGTAAAAAAAAAATTCACTTTTTCCGTATTTTACTTATCAATGGACTTAGTTTTTATACGACCGCAAATTTTGAAAAAATTTTCGTCGTATATTGCTATCACGTTGGCGTCGGCGTCGTCGTCGTCGTCGTCGTCCGGCGTCCGAATACTTTTAGTTTTCGCACTCTAACTTTAGTAAAAGTGAATGGAAATCTATGAAATTTTAACACAAGGTTTATGACCACAAAAGGAAGGTTGGTATTGATTTTGGGAGTTTTGGTCCCAACATTTTAGGAATTAGGGGCCAAAAAGGGCCCGAATAAGCATTTTCTTGGTTTTCGCACTATAACTTTAGTTTAAGTTAATAGAAATCTATGAAATTTTGACACAAGGTTTATGACCACAAAAGAACGGTTGGGATTGATTTTGGGAGTTTTGGTCTCAACAGTTTAGGAATTAGGGGCCAAAAAAGGGCCCAAATAAGCATTATTCTTGGTTTTCGCACAATAACATTAGTTTAAGTAAATAGAAATCAATGAAATTTAAACACAATGTTAATGACTACAAAAGGAAGGTTGGTATTGATTTTGGGAGTTTAGGTCCCAATAGTTTAGGAATTAGGGGCCAAAAAGGGACCCAAATAAGCATTTTTCTTGGTTTTCACACCATAACGTTAGTATAAGTAAATAGAAATCTATGAAATTTAAACACAAGGTTTATGACCATAAAAGAAAGGTTGGGTTTGATTTTGGGAGTTTTGGTCCCAACATAATAAGGGGCCCAAAGGGTCCAAAATTAAACTTTTGTTTGATTTCATCAAAATTGAATAATTGGGGTTCTTTGATATGCTGAATCTAACTGTCATGACTGTGTATGTAGATTCTTAACTTTTGGTCCCGTTTTCAAATTGGTCTACATTAAGGTCCAAAGGGTCCAAAATTAAACTTAGTTTGATTTTGACAAAAAATGAATCAGTTAGGTTCTTTGATATGCTGAATCTAAAAATGTACTTAGATTCTTGATTATTGGCCCAGTTTTCAAGTTGGTCCAAATCGGGGTCCAAAATTAAACTTTGTTTGATTTCATCAAAAATTGAATAAATGGGGTTCTTTGATATACCAAATCTAACTGTGTATGTAGATTCTTCATTTTTGGTCCTGTTTTCAAATTGGTCTACACTAAAGTCCAAAGGGTCCAAAATTAAACTTAGTCTGATTTTAACAAAAATTGAAATCTTGAAGTTCTTTGATATGCTGAATCCAAAAATGTACTTAGATTTTTTATTATGGGCCCAGTTTTCAAGTTGGTCCAAATCAGGATCTAAAATTATTATATTAAGTATTGTGCAATAGCAAGTCTTTTCAATTGCACAGTATTGCGCAATGGCAAGAAATATCTAATTGCACAATATTGTGAAATATCAAATTTTTTTTTAATTAGAGTTATCTTTCTTTGTCCAGAATAGTAAGCAAGAAATATCTAATTGCAAAATATTGTGCAATAGCAAGATTTTTTTTTAATTGGAGTTATCTTTCTTTGTCCAGAATCAACTTAAATCTTTGTTATATACAATATACAATGTATATTCACTTTTTACTACCAACTGATAAATTAAAATAATCTTTACCATTCAGTGATAACAAGCAGTTTTTTTACATCTTAATATTTTATGATGTATTTAAATGAGTAGTTATTGTTGCAAACTCCATTAGAAATTTTAATTGATTAGTTTTGGAATAAGGGAAAGGGGGATGTGATTAAAAAAATTGGGTTCAATTTTTCTCATTTGAAATTTCATAAATAAAAAAGAAAATTTCTTCAAACATTTTTTTGAGAGGATTAATATTCAACAGCATAGTGAATTGCTCTAAGAGAAACAAAAATTTTAAGTTCATTAGAACACATTCATTCTGTGTCAGAAACCTATGCTGTGTCAACTATTTAATCACAATCCAAATTTAGAGCTGAATCCAGCTTGAATGTTGTGTCCATACTTGCCCTAACCGTTCAGGGTTCAACCTCTGCGGTCGTATAAAGCTACGCCCTGCGGAGCATCTGGTTCTTCCAGTTAACATTACATACAGTCTGCAGTTAAAGTTTATACAACATTTATTAGATTCATAAACTATCCTGGATTTTTTACCAAACTTGGAAGCTTCTTTCAATCAAAAGACAGTATCGAGAGGGAAAATTTTATTGATGTTTTTCCTCATTTTGTTGAGTCTGCAATTAACAGCAAAAGTAGGCGCAGTGATTTTGCTAGCACTCGTCACTTTCGTATTTTACGAAAGGGTTTTCTCATTGACGAAAGTATTTCAAATCAATTTCGTCACTTTAATTTTGAAAGTGAAAAAAAAATTTCGCAATAAAAACTATAAATCTACCTGTCCATGTTTTTGACAAGTTTATGGCCTCCAGGTAATTAAACATTTCATAAAGGTATTACAAGTTGTGATTACAACTAATCCGCCTATCGCCATCGGATGGGTCACTAATCCGTTAATTATTAATAAACCCCATAATTGAATGACCATCATAATTATTTCCCCCAGGAAGATCAGTCAGTCAGTCGGCATTTCAACAACCAGGAGTATAGTTTCGTCATTTAATAAAAAATGTAACAACCCGGGCAGTTCGCATTTGAATTTCAATATTTCTCAAACGATCACAATCTGAAGTTCGTTTGTCGTAGATTCGTCATTCGAAGGCATTTTCGTCATATTTGATTTAAATTTTCATCAAAAACTTCCGGCAATTTCCATTTAAAATAAAGAAATTTAATGTGTTTATTCAAAACTTTCACAAGTTAAACAGGTGCTTTCTGTATTGTGTTCTACGCATGCGTGAAAGTATTCCTTTGACTATTTATAGACATTAAAAACGTAAAATACGAAATCATATAGAATCAATTTAACGAGAGAGACAAATATATATCTCTTACTAAAGGAATTTAAATCGAAAAAATATAATTTTCTGATGAATCCGGACTCGTTTTAAATTTATTATCCACGTGTCACTTCCCGTTTTCGTTTCATTTTAAAACCGAAAGTAGTAAACGTGATCTATTGTTGATTTGTTTACAACCTCCTTTCAGTCATTATAATAGTTCCAAAAAGGATTTTACACATTTCCAACTTGATAGAAATGATTTCCAAATATCGATTTAGACCTTTTATAAGGATAATGATTATTGAGTGAAATAATTATTGCAAGTTAGTTTCTGCTGTGATTCCTTGTTTAAAAAAAAAATAGAATCCAACTTTTGTTGATCAGGAATGACCCCTGGAACAAACTGAAGAGAAATTGTGAACTTAATTTCTGGATTCCATGTCAGAATCTTTCATAATAATGGCCAATACAGTCAAATCATACAATAACTGCCAACCATGCTGGTGCCTCAATCCCTTAAAATCTGACAAAGTCAAAAGATGAAGTTAGTAATATACATCATTGGTCCCTTGCTTTTACACAAAATAAGGTTGATTTTAATAGCGCGCAAAAGTGACTAAAGCCCTCAAAATCCTAGCTTAAACCCTGAGTAGGCGAGACACTGGGTTCCACGGAACCCTTACGAATTTTACTATTGCTATGTATTACTCTTGTAAATTTGTTGCAGTCATAATCGTATGCTCACACATAAATTACTTTCAGAATACATGACTTAATGAATGAAGTACATTAACAGATATTGATAACATACAGAACTGAAAACATGCCTCAATTTAACATGTATATATATATATTTTTTTTAGGAACTTGTATTTGTTAGAATAGTTACAGAACTTCACAATGAAGATTGACAGAGCAAAGTTGAAAAAGTCAACAACAGAAGTGGTAAGAATTAAAGTATATAACACGATCTTTTCTACATGTTCACAATTTTCTTCAAAGACTGTTTCAGCATCATGTGACTAATAAAACAAGATTTTATCAAGAGAGGTGAAATATAATGGGGATGTTTTAACTTACAACTAAGAAAAGCAATCTACATGTAACTATGTCATAGCAAAAAATGGCAAAAAGACTACAGTATTCAAAACACAACATAGATAACTTAATTCTGATCAACATGATCCAACATCAAAATTGGGAGTGATACCAACTTCTCTGTATTTGTGAATGCCAGATACTACAATCAGACAGAGCATTGGGTTCCACAACTTTGAAATTGATGCCAAATATAGTTCATTTGTGTTAGCAAACTGAAGTAAAAAAAATCTTTTTTTGACAACACATGACGTGCTGGTCCTTAAAACCTATTGAAAGTGTCAAAGTTGCATGAATTCAATGAATTGTAACATGTGAGCTTCAATAGAATAGTAAGTGTTGCCAATGAGTCACAATTGTCTTATTTGGTAACAATCTGTTGGTTTATTGCTTTACCTTCATTTTAAGTTACTTTGTTTATAACTATAAATTATATTTTTCAGCCTGTTGATTGCAGAGCACTTATAGAAAAGCTAAAAGTAGCTACAGAAGAAAATCTCAAAAGCGAATTGTTGCAGTTAAAAACATGGACATTTGGAAAGGTACTTGCAATAGTGTCATCAAATTTATTTCATATATGATAAAGTTGTAAGGATTCTTAAATATGAAAAAAAATTAAATGAAGTAGTTAGTAAATTTTGATGTTACACTACCACAACAGTTTTCTTTCAGTTCACGATGAAGAAATGGAACATAGACATTTAATATTGTAAATCTTCTTAACACACAGAAGTATAAATCAATACACATATCATAATTGTCAGAAGTAACCAATATGTCAAAAAACATTATAAAACCAGTAATTATTTTTTTTTAATTTATGAGTTGTGTTACTTGCAGTGTGAATTGTATCATTGGTCAGATGTATTGGACAGATTTGATGAAGTTTTGGAAAAGACTTGTAAGAAAGAAGAGGGAAAATGGACTTTGTCCTGCGACCAGTCTGGAAAGGAAGATGTAAGTGTCTGAGATGCATTTTTATACGACCCCAAAAATTTTATGGGATCGTATAATGGTATGATGTCGTCATCGGAAGACACATTGGTTTCTGGATAATAACTTTAGTTTAAGTAACTAGATCTTAATCGGAATAAGGGGCCTAAAACAAGCATTTTTCTCGTTTCAGGATAATAACTTGTGTAGAAGTATTTCAATTGCTCTGAAATCATACCGCAATGTTTAAAACCACAAGTAGAAGGTTTGGATTCATTTTAGGGTTATGGGGCCAAAGTTTAGGAATTAAGGGCCAACAAGTGGTCAAAACAAGCATTTTTCTAGTTTCAAGACACTAACTTATGTGTAATTGTATGGATCTCTCTGAAATTGTACCACAATGTACCATCTAACAAAGGGGAGGCTGGGATTAAGTTTTGGGTTAATTGCCCAAAATATGTAGGAATTAGGGGCCAAAAAGAAGCATGTTTCTAGTTTCCAAACAATCATGACAATAACTTTTGTTTAAGTGTATGGATCTCTCTGAAATTGTATTACAAGGTTCAATACTGCAATGGAAAGCATGGGATTGAGTTTAAGGGTTATTGCTCGAAGGGGGTTTCAAAAAGTTGGGGGCGGATTTTTTGTTTACCATCTTTTGAAGGGCTTCCTTTTTTCAAAAATTTTCAAATTTTGAATTTTGAAAAGTTTCAAGAAGAAATCTTCAATTGCACAGTATTGTGTAATTGATTTGTTAGATCTTTGACCACATTAATTTTGTGACAAAAACCTATATTATGTCAAAAATTTTATCACTATCCAAATTCAGACAGAATCAAGCTTGGATATTGTGACCAAATTTGCCCCAACTGTTCAGGGTTCAACCACTGGGGTCATATAAAGCTGCGCCCTGCAGAGCACCTGGTTGAATATTTTAATAACAAATTACTGATGCTAAACAACTGAAAATCAGAAATCATTATGAAGAGTGCTACTAATGATGAGGCAAATATCGAGCAACCAGATAGGTGTATTGAAAAAACAAGTACTTCAACCTTTATTGTCGAGCCTTCGACTTTAGTCGAAAAAGCGAGACTAAGCGATCCTACATTCCGTCGTCGTCGGCGTCGTCGGCGGCGTCAACAAATATTCACTCTGTGGTTAAAGTTTTTGAAATTTTAATAACTTTCTTAAACTATACTGGATTTCTACCAAACTTTGACAGAAGCTTGTTTATGATCATAAGATAGTATCCAGAAGTAAATTTTGTAAAAATAAAATTCCATTTTTTCCGTATTTTACTATAAATGGACTTAATTTTTCTGCGGGGAAACAAAACATTCACTCTGTGGTTAAAGTTTTTAGAATTTTAATAACTTTCTCAAACTATCCTGGGTTTGTACCAAACTTGGACAGAAGCTTGTTTATGATCATAAGATAATATCCAGAAGTAAATTTTGTAAAAATAAAATTCCATTTTTTCCGTATTTTACTTATAAATGGACTTAGTTTTTTCTGCGGGGAAACATTACATTCACTCTGTGGTTAAAGTTTTTAGAATTTTAATAACTTTCTTTAACTATCCTGGGTTTGTACCAAACTTGGACAGAAGCTTGTTTATGATCATAAGATAGTATCCAGAAGTAAATTTTGTAAAAATAAAATTCAATTTTTTCCGTATTTTACTTATAAATGGACTTAGTTTTTTCTGCAGGGAACCATTACATTCACTCTGTGGTTAAAGTTTTTAAAATTTAAATAACTTTCTTAAACTATCCTGGGTTTGTACCAAACTTGGAAATAACCTTATTTATGATCATAAGATTGTATCCAGAAGTAAAGTTTGTAAAAAGATTACTCTGTTTTTTTCTGTAATTTACTTTCAAATGGACTTAGATTTTCTTACAATCATAAAATAGTAACAAGAGGAATATTTTTATTGATTTTTTTCCTCATTGTTGTTGAGCCTGCGATTTACAGCAAAAATAGGCGAGACACTGGGTTCCGCGGAACCCTTACAAATTTTTATTCTGGCAGGATAAATAAAAAAGATTAAGAAATGCAGTGTATCCCAAACTCTGTCTGACCGACAAAATGTCAGACAAAAATTCATTCGGGCAGACAGAACTTAAAAGAGTGATTGGTTGAATATATAGTAGAAAATTTCAAATTTCTCTTTTGGTCAGACAAACCCTAAAACAGTTTAGCACAGACTGGAAATGTACATTTTTATGCTTTGATAATTATATAAAAAGGATTAAAGGGGTACCAAAATGTTGAACAGTAAACAATTAAGTGCTCCAATGAAATAGATGTACATCTACATAAAAAATCAAAAATTAACATCACTTGGTCAAGATAACATTCACATAGTAAAAGGCACATAATGTGGTGAGGTTAAAACAGTACATATAAAAAGAAAAATATCCTGTAAAGGGCTATAATTGAAGAATATGTATGATATCACTCGGTCTCAACTTGTATAAAGTTTTGACTGACACTCTTGGAAACTTGCACATCTCTGTGGGTTTTATCATTCAATTAGGTGTATATTATGCATTGTGTATCTTCATTTGTGTCTTGTCATGTGACATATGTGATTGTTTACAATGCTATATTAATGTAGTGATTGGCATCGTTGGGTAGAAGTTTATTGTAGCTTTTACCCTGGTATTGTAGCTAGACAGTAAATGATAATACAATGTAGATTCATCTCATTGAATGCTAGGAAATAATAAGTACAATAAAGAAACAGTGTGTGTAACTTTCAAGGTTAATTTCTTCCGTTCATTTTGTAGATGAAGAGTTTACTGCTGCATGTTTTGCACTTCACTTCCTTACTGATAGAACACAGCTTCTCCCGTCATTTGTACAACTCGATGGAACACTTGACAACTTTGCTGACGTCCTGTGATATGACTGTAGTTTTGGCAGTACTAAATCTCCTATATGTATTCAGGTAAGGGCAGAGTTTTTGATTTTTTTTCAAAATTTTGGTTAAAGGGATAACAAACAAAGTGGCAGTGACAAGCCTGACAGCAATGGTTAAATGATAAAACTCTGTGTAACTTTTGTTTTGACTTATCATCATCAGTACACAAATGTATAAAGCTATATCTGAAACTACAGGACTTATGGCATACATTATTGTTTTCAGGTGTGCTGTTTTATTAATATTTAAAAATCTACAAAGTTACTTCCCCTTGATATGTATTTTTTGGGTATATTATAAGCCCATTACCAAGATTGAAGTATATTTTTTATCTACAATTATCTGATCTATTTTGTATTCCATTTACTTTATACTCAAATACTTTGATATCAATGTTATTTTAAATTGTTTTACTTTTGCAAGAATGAAAATTAAAATATACCATAATTTGGACGAATTGCATATTAACTACACCACAAACAGCATTATACCCTGCATGATTTCTGTTCACAAATGTGAATTATAGTTTTTGTAGATTAAATTGATCAATATCATAAGATCAAACTTTATAGGTTAATAAAATTACAAAGTTACCAGTCCATGTGCAGTTTGAAAAGATGGGGCATGTTTTGGTATGCTTTAGATGAATTTGGCTATTTATTTTAGATATTTTTGACATATAGCTCTTCAATGATTTTCTGTACTTATATATCTTCGGATTTCAAATGTTTGGCTTTGAGTGTTCCTGATGAAGGTTACTCCAGAAAAGTGCTTCGGACGCAATAAATTATTAAACATGTTGTTTTCCATTTTTTAGTAGGTTGAAAATGTTTATTTAGAAAAAAAAAAAAAAAAGATGTTTTGGGACTTTTTGATTTTGTTTTAATTGTTTCATTGTAAAGATCTGGCCAGGAAACTTTAAAAAAAAAAAGCTCATCAGTGTCATTAATATCTATTTCAGCAAGCGCTCCAATTTCATCACAAGGTTAGCAAATGACAAGAAACAGGCCTTAATTATCAGATTGACTCATTTAGCTGAGGTAAGGTTGCCATTCATTGTACATACATTATTGCTATATATTGAATTGAAATGAATAGTTTGCATGATATATTATGTTTTTCTAAGATCTATTTTCATTGTTTATGAATAATGAACAGTGAACTGAAGATAGCAATTCTTCTCTAAAAATACTTTTGTTTATAAATAAAATTTGGATTGTTAGTACAAAAGACTCCACCTAATCGGATATTGGCTAAACGAATATATCGGCTTTTGTAATATTATTTCAAAACACAAAACCCTTCCCTATATGTTTAAGGTTAATTTTATCGTGTAATCGAATATTGGATGTAAGAATATATCTGCAAATCTAAATATTCAGGTAATTTTGTTAAAAACCATGTACATTTGGATATTTTCAATGATTTTCTGACAGGAAATGGACTCCGAAGTTACAAATTTGCAATTTTGCAGACAAGAAGATTTTATTTTTAATAAATAAAAAGGATCTATTGCTTATTAAATTGTTGATTGTTTTCTGATGTCATGTGAATTAGATGCCCTTTTACTTCAAATGGTTTGAACCTATTTATAAGTTATACAAGACTCAGTTGACAAGAGCAGTACGTTGATGTTGGGGAATTTTGATTAAACTCCAAATGCTTATAGAATGAGAAATATAATCTAAACTGAATGAATCTCCTTCTGAATAATTTATTACAATGTAAATATAACCCTATTGACAAAAGAAATCTGACTTGTGTCAGAAATATTTTTTTCAAATGTGCAAAGGTAACCACATGTCATGGCGGCAATATTGGTTTGTTTACAAATTTGTGAAGAAGCCTTTAGAACCATGACCTAAATATAAATAGTCTTCAGAAAACGTAAACTTTATACAATAACATTTTATCAATCATAATTATTGTCATAAAATTAAATTTGATTATTTAAAAAAATAAAATTATAACAATTACAATTTTAGTTCAGAGATTCTACCCAAACCTGCTTTGATCTATTTATAGCCAAATCAGTTTACCTGATTGAAAATGGAAATAATGCCTTTAATGGGTATTAATTTGTTTACTAAACAAATAAAGACAAATTATGGATGGAAGATAATAATTCACATAAATATTTCAGGACATTTGATTTATTTTAATAAATATAGGATTTAAAAGCTGCAAGTGCAAAACAAATTAATCATTACATAATCATCTGACATAATCTTTACACAAACTTGCAAACATCGAACTAAAGTAACTGATAAAAATCACTTCATCATCCTCCAGCCCTTTCACATATTAAGCAATTGTCAGGGTTAGTAACATCTCAGGATAAGATCTACTTATTATTGCAGAATATTGAATGAATATATATTTATCGTCTAATTGAATATATTCGGTAATCAGATATTTTTAGCTGACATTTTGGGTATCCAATTGTCCAAAGTCTACTGTACTGTATGTAAGTTATTTAAAATTTGTGATTTCATCAAAACTCTTGCAAATCTGTCAGAAGGTGATTATTTAAGTAAACAATTACAGGAATTGATAAATTAAAATATATTCTTGGCAGTAAAGGATGATATAATAAAAGAGGAAGGTGTGTCTATGGATACAGATGGCGCTGCTCAAGCTTGCTTCTCAATCAAAAATGGAACAAACGGAAGGACAAAGATAACATCTAATGCCCCCTTCCCCATGCCATGAGAGTATGAAAAGATCTTCCAACCTCCATATTATTATATCTGGAACAGCCCTAGCATAAAGATTTTTTATTTTATGCTCATTTACTGAGTATGAGAAATTTAGGGAAAACTATTTCATCAAATGCATTGTGTATCTTCATCTGTGTCTTGTCATGTGACATATGTGATTGTTTACAATGCTATATTAATGTAGTGATTGGCATCGTTGGGTAGAAGTTTGTTGTAATTTCTATCCTGGTATTGTAGCTAGACAATTTCTTTTGCTAAACCTTAGCATTTGTAAATATTTCATATATTTATATGAAAGGGTTTGTATCTTCTGCTTAAAACATATGACATTAAATTTTTATTTTCAGAGTTGGGGTGGAAAGGAAAATGGTTTTGGTTTGGCAGAGTGTTGCAAAAATAGCCAAGTATCGGTTAGTATTTGAAGAAAAGTAAACTTCCAAAGTTTGCATGGAATATTTCTTTTGTCTGGTTTAAGATATAGTGGCATATGTAGTAGTCAGTACTAGAGTAAATATAATGTGTTGTAGGATGGAAATTGAAGAATTATTCTACCCATTTCACATTTTCACAGTGCAGTTTAATGCCAAAATGTTGAGATTCAAGTTGCCTATGTTTTATGTATATTAGATTAGAAAATATCATGCACAGTAATCAAAGTAAGGTAAGTAAAAAAAAACAATTCTTATGGAGAACCTTATTATAATGATATATATGTAAGGATTGAGTGGAAAGTATTTCCTGTATTTTATTAGTCACTATCATAAGGTATATTTCTACTTCTGTTAAGGTTATTGAGAACGTTTTAATTTTTTTCTTCTTTATTGTTGTAGGAGTTTCCATCCAGTGCAACCACACTTCACTTTGAGTTTTACATGGAAAACAAGGAAGATAAAGCTGGGAAAAAGGTATTATATAGCTCAATTATAACAGGGCTCAAGCTACCAGGCGACTTGGGCGAAGAAGTCGCCTTCCCGACCGTCACTTCGCTTTCCCCGACCCCCAAAAGCGAAAACAAGTCGCCCTGTTCTTGACGATACTCGCTTTCAGTCGCTTCCGTAATCGAACATTTTCAATTTTTACCAAGTTGATGAAACATCAATTTTTTATTGATAATTAAAGAAATTCAGACATAAACGATTCATTATCTTTATTAAAGAGGTTGAAGCATTGTCTTCGCAGTGTGTAGCAGGTTATTTGATAAAAATACAACTTTTTATCACTTCGTGCATTTCCGCAAGTACCGGTGCTTGTTATACTCGAAAACGTACATCAACCTAAATTTCGGCGGCAAAATAAGTTTGTTACTTCATTTAAACGTGATAAAAGTTGCCTCCAGTAAATGTTTAATCCATTCATTGCATTAAAAACGTCATTTTCCTTTCCAAATAACTGGTCAAACATCGTTTATTTTTGTAAATTTTCTTGCATTCTTCCGCCATTGACCGATTTCTAAACTACGGATCTGAACCGGACTAGCTATGACCGAAATCCGTACTTTTACAATAATTACTACGGACGCACGGATGGAACAGCTGACCGAAGAATATTGATACCAAAGGGGAAACTGACGCATTCCACATGCATTAAGAGACTTCTGGTTACATCTAATTGATTGGTGTATATAATTCCCTATATTTTTTATGGATTGTTTCAAACTATGGATTAAAGTTGCTTAACTCTGAGACTATTATACTAATATCAATATATTATGGCCCAGCTTAATAACTTTTATATTTTTTTATGAAAAACACTGAATTTCATACACAAGATAATTTTTAATTAAATTGTAATTGATATACATTTTTTAAAATAATTTTTTTTTTTTTTTAGTGCTAGATATTTAGTTGGTAGTTTCTCACAAGAACCTTAAACTTAAACAACTTTTAATTTCAAATGTTACTTTAATTGTAATTTTTTTACTCGGGTATGAATTGAACAATATAAAAAGAACATTATTTACATATGGCCCTTTATACTATTGTAAAATCCAAACATTGTAGTGCACCGCGCGAATGAGCACTTCTCTTTCAAATCTCACCACTTCTCCCTATCAGTTTCAAAAAGAGAAGTCACTTCTCCCTATAATTCTGAAGTAGTGTGAGCCCTGTATAAGTTTATAGACTTGTTGGAAACTGCATCATCTCTGAAGTACAGAACAATTTAAAAAAATCATTAGGAAAGAAACATAAACAAAGCTTAATCTACATGTACTGTGAAGATCACCTCAATTAATGCATTAAAATTTAATCCAGTATATTCTGCTGTATTTTAATTTTCATGGAAGCTATTATCAAACACAACTTCTTTATTTACTGCTTTCATTGGTAGGATTAAAGAGAAAAAAGTTTTTTTTTACTTCACAGAATCAAGCCAGTGTTATAACTTCTATTCACATGGAAAATTTGGACAAATCAAAGAAGATGCCTTCAGAAATAATGGAAGAAATCATGTCATCTTTTAAAATTCCAGAAAATAAGCAGGTAATGACCTATAATGGTTTACTTTTATAAATTGTTATTTGGATGGAGAGTTGTCTCAGTGGCACTCATATCACATCTTCCTATATCTGTCTAAGAACATTATAATCATTAAAGATTAATATTTAATGCTAACTACAACTTTTGGCATATTATAAAGGATTTTAGGCATGTGCAGTAAAAAAAATGGTTTCATGATTAGTGTAAAGGTAATTTTATTTAAATGCAAGATATATCTTGATTGTATTTAGTTCCATAATTTTTTGAAGATATATCAGATATGTTTAATGTTTTGGTTTCTAGTTGCCTTTTCAACATTCTCTGGTATGTTCTTAATGAATGAGCATATAGTGTTTTGTTCTCGTTTGAGCATAGGTTTAAAAACCTGGCAACTAGTTTGAATGAAAACACTAGCAGACAAAGAGCTGGCAATAAATACCCAATTGTTACATTGGTTCCTTGGTCTGCATGTTTGTCTGTTCAAACTTTTTTTATCTACAAAACATGAATTATTTTTTTTGTCAAGTTTTACTTTTGCAATACATGGTGCAGTGATATAATTAATGCTTGTGTTTTTCAGACTTTGTTGTATACTCATATCAGACTTGCCTGTTTGTTCTCCAAGTATGAAGCAAGATTGCAGTGTGTTCAGGCAAGACTTCAGGCATTGGCAATCCTTGGTATGTACATCACATTTCATAGTTTACTTTAATGTCATAAATCTAATGATATTGATCTTGCTTTAAAGTCAAAACGAGATTTGTCAAATTTAAACATATTTAAAAAAAGGACTGTTCCAAAAATAAATGTATATGGGGAGGTGAGACAATTCATTTTTACATCATATGCATTAAATTTTAATTATTCCCTGTAATTGTTTATACTATCTTTATAAAATAACCACCACCCATCAAATTTAAAAAGACGTGCTTTCATCCCTACTTAATTCAAGAACAGGGGCCTAAGTTACATACAGGTTGTCAGGTCATAGTATTGGTTTATTTGTGTAGTAAAACTACATGAAAGACATTGATAAGAACAATTAAAAATAGTTTTTCCAGGCTTTTTGAAATATCCTGACATTTATGTATAATGCTACCATTTATATTGACTTAACTGTAACAGCTATACAATATAAAAATAGTAGTAATTGTTGATACATGTATCATATTTAGATATTCTATCTTTTTTTTACAGTATATTCCAATGCTGTACAAGAAAATATGAACTCTATGCTATATCCAGGATTAGTCGAAGAACTGGTAGATATAGTGGAAGTTAATGATTCAAATTTAGTTGTAAGTAAATGATTTCTTTTTTTGAAAAAAATAATCTAAACACATTTGAAATTTTTTTTGAAGGGGCACTTAGAAAAATTGTGCCATTGGATAAGAACTCACTTAATGTTAGGTTTATTTAGGCATGTTGGGGTTTGAATTTCTTTAAAGAAAATAAAACACTGTTAAAAAAAATTCAGGGATTGGTTAGATTGTTTTGTTTTAAACCACAAACAAGCAGTTTTAGAATATTCAAATATGCATGTTTTCAAAGAGAAAGCAGACAATAAAATGATTTCATGAAGCCGTTATATAATTTACTTTATTACAGGATATTAAAGCAGCATCTTTGAGAACTCTGACATCTATTATTCACATAGAAAGAAACCCAAAGTAAGTCTCTTAGATTATGTATAACATGGTATTAATTATGCATAGATGTTTCCAAATACATTTGAATATCACAATCTGAGTATAAAATGTTTCAAGTTAAACCTGATAGTTGTACATAACACGTTTGCAATAATTTTTGAAAATAAAAGGGTGATAGAAACACTTTAGTTCATTAATGGAAATTTATTGTATATACCGAAAAAGTGCATTTGTTTTGCCACATAATTAATCATGGTAATCCATAACAGTATAAACATGTCTAGTACTGGGTAATTATGCAAAATTGTTAACAGTAATGTTTTATGTACCAGGTCATTATGCAAGTATGAGAATTACTCTTTTATTATTATAGCAAATTTGATCCATTTGCAGCCGATTTCAATGAGTGTGTAGGTAAAGGTAATATATTTGGTAGCTCGCTTGTTAGCTGAACTGTAATGTCACTGTTAGGCTAGGTAAACTACCCTCCATTAAGAGTCGACTAGTCTGACAGATAACCAATCTATCTGTTTGTAGGGACTATACTACTTTGAAAGGAGGGTAGTATACCTTACCTAATAATGATTTCATGGTTCATTTAACAAGCTAACAAAGAATTCTATCTTTTTCTACATGTTTTATGCAATCGGCTGTATCAGTAACATGTTTGTCACTGAATGAGGATAAAACTCTAAACAAATTTGATCCATTTGATACTTGGACAACATTTTATCTTTTGTTTTATTTTTAGATTAACAAATATCATTGATGTGACTGGTGCATCTTCTTACCATGGCTTCTTACCAGTTCTAGTTAGATCATGTATACAGCATATGACAGGTAAGTAAAAATAATATGAGTGGATCTACATGTTGAATTAGTTTCCATTGCTTCAATTTAGTGATAGTATACAGTTATTTAATATGTAACTATGCAATAGATCAAAATATATTTCCCGAGGTATGATGAGGGAAATATATTTTGATCTATTGCACTGTTACAGATTCAATAACTGTTTTATTACCTTCAGTCAGTTCTAACAAATTCTTAGAAATTAAACACATGAAAGTAACAACCATATTAATTATAATGTGTAAGGAGCATACAACCAATACTTTAGAAATTCAATAAAATGGACAGGAAATCAAAGTAATTTATTCTCAACATTTTGCTCAAGTAATTCATTTAAGTCTACATCATCAACATTTGCAAGCCGCTCCATCGCAGAAGTTATTTGCAGACGATCAAAACAATAAACCCAAGAATGTTTAAAAGACCCAATTTGATTGAGAATGTTTTAAAGACCAAATTTGATTGGACAACATGAATACCTTTCAACTAATCAGATTTTAGAATAAGAGGTCATAACAGGTCATTGCAATAGACTGCACACAGGTGCAATAGAACGATATTTTACAGTGCAATAGACCAAAGAGCTAAAAATGGCAGAAAAATAGCAAATAATATAGAAATATTAATAAAACAGTAAAATATTCTGTATTAGGTAATAAAAAGGGATGTTGACATATAGTCAGTCTTAAAACAGCAAGGCTGTTTACTTAACTTTTTGAAACTTTGTTACAGTAAGGGTGTTCCATTTGAACATATTTGAGTAAGCAGTTTCATATTTTCAACAGCCACTGGTAGAAGATATATCAAATCTGGTTGCATTGTTTAGCTGTACACGATTAGTTGTTTTTTGTCCATAATTGTCTATGGGAAGTGTGCAATATTTGCCATGTTTTATGTTTTACACACCCAGTATCGATAGCAGCAATTTTACCCAATGTTTTATATTTTACACACCCAGTGTCGAAAAAAGCAATTTTACCCAACATGTACAGTACACTTTATCGTAATTTTATGTAAAATATTTATATATCAAAGTTCCATAAATCAAACCATCAGGGCAAAATTGTATTAGATGAATTGAAAACAATACTAATTTATGTATAATTGGTGAACACTAGATTTTCAAGAATTTCGCTTCATATTTCAGAGAAAGATTTGAAGCCTTTTCCTCAACAGTATGCCACTGCCTTATTTTCTTTCCTGTATCATTTAGCAAGTTATGAAAATGGTAAGTAAATGAGCTGTTTTGCCTTTTCGTTTTAAAAGAAAATAATGTTAAAATCTTGAAATTGTTCACAGTAGTCAGTCAATATATTCACAGATAAGAAAAATGTATTATAGCTATTATGAACCAGTTGCTTTACATTTTGGGAGATCAGCCCCTGACATCAGTATATATGGAAAACTTGAATACTGAAAATAGGAAAAATATCAGTTACTGATACCATTTCTATTTTAACCATACATGTATTATAATGGTTTGAATTACAACCTTTAATTTCAGGTGTAGAAGCTTTAGTATCTTGTGGCATGATGGAATGTTTGTTAAAAGTAATTAACTGGTATGGAGATGGTCAAGAACATATAACAGTAAGTTAATCTTAGATTTAAAAAAAATGAATAAAAAAAAATGATTTCTATATTTATTTTTTTAATGGGAAATAAGAGAATTGTAAGTTTAAAAAAGTTACTAGATGTAGAACAAATCATAGCCCACAAAATGGGATTTCAGTCCATTATTGTAAGTCAGAATCTTGCAGATATTGTTTACGTAAATCAAATACCAGGGATACCAACCTTCTTCCTAACCTGGGACATTAATGTCACAGTACAACATAATCCTTACTCATAATATCAAATAGATATAGATAGAAATACATATAACAAAAACACTTTGACGTGAACGGGTACTTGTACATCCAACCAACAAATCTTTTGGAAATTGTTACTTCAAAAAACCTCATGATTTTCAGTGATAATTTAATTTTAAGGAATCTAAAGTTATACATATTTTATTTCTCATTTCAGCAGTTTGTGACAAGAGCAGTAAGGGTTGTGGATTTGATCACAAATTTGGACATGGCAGCTTTTCAGTCACAAGGAGGGTTATCTATCTTTATTAACAGATTAGAGGTAATGATCATCTGAAATACTATTGTTGTGTATTAGAATCTATTTTATACGTCATTTTAAAGGTTATAAAATCTGTTGTTATGCTTAGTGAATTACGAAAAAAAAATTTCCCCTACAAGTCAGTGGAGAATAATATTTTCCCAGATTACTACCACAAAAAAAGAGTCTGGACCATTTGTGAATGAATTATCATAAATCTTAAGCTCTGTGTTCAAAGATTTTTTTCAACATTTCATTTTAGTTAAAGAGTTAAGAGGGTGGGAACCTTTTTATTGACCCCAAACAGCCGTAGAATTTCAGTTTTCTTGCAACTCTTTTAAAACGAAGAAAATTGCAACCAGCCACAATCATTTGAAATAAGCACCTCTTTCTTGCCCACATCTCCACTATCAAGATATATTTGGAACAGCCCTCAACATACTGTTCTAAAGTTGGTTTCAGATCAAAATTAATCAGATATATTTGTTGCCAGCTTGGATTGGTAATCCTCTTTACAGCGTACATGTTTTGTGAATTTTATAGAATGAAGTTGAGATATGTAGAACTGAACAACCATTTGAAATAAAAGTTGGACATGCTGATGAACTAATAGGATCTCCTGGAAGTGCTATGGAAACAGAGAGCTCAACAACAACAGAATCATCTGTTGATCCAGTGGAGCCTTCAACATCGGCAGAAACTTCACATGCTATTGTTGTCCAAACTCCAACAAAAACAGGTAATTGCATTACCAACAAATTTATAGCAGCATAATTGTATAAATTAAATGAGGTTCTTAGTAAATGTTTATAGGTCAGCAATCCAATAGCATGTTGATATGGAAATCATATTGAAAACTAGTTGACCCATTAATTTGGATTTTTCACAATATCTGTGAGCTTGATTCCTACACACAGTGATTAAAGTGTCATTTAAATTTTCAGGAGTAATACCACCATTGATTTTACCTCATTTAGTGTTTTTTTTTAAATTGTCATTTTTCAAAAATTGCAGAATTTATCTCATCAAATTGAATATTCCAGTTATATACTATGTCGAATCTTGTGTATTATTGGAAAATGGTATTGGAAAAGAAATACATGATGTATTAAGTGTAATCTTTGATTTTTTTTTACAGGAATAAACTGTTTTCCCCAGAGAGCAGCTCTATTAAAGTCTATGTTGAATTTCTTGAAGAAAGCCATTCCTGATCCCTCATTTTCTGACAGCATTAGGCACTGTAAGTTCACATGTAAAAATATATATTAGAGTATATGATATTTTTTATGCCCCACTTACGATAGTAGAGGGGCATTATGTTTTCTGGTCTGTGCATCCGTCTGTCTGTTCGTTGGTCTGTCTGCTTGTCTGTTCGTTCGTCCCGCTTCAGGTTAAAGTTTTTGGTCAAGGTAGTTTTTGATGAAGCTGAAGTCCAATCAACTTGAAACTTAGTACACATGTTCCTTATGATATAATCTTTCTAATTTTAAAGCCAAATTAGACTTGACCCCAATTTCACAGTCCACTGAACATAGAAAATGATAGGGCAAGTTTCAGGTTAAAGTTTTTGGTCAAGGTAGTTTTTGATGAAGCTGAAGTCCAATCCACATGAAACTTAGTACATATATGTTCCTTATGATAAGATCTTTCTAATTTTAAAGCCAAAGAAGATTTTTTACCCAATTTCACGGTCCATTAAACATGGAAAACGATTATGCGAGTGGGGCATCCGTGTACTTTGGACACATTCTTGTTACACCAGTTTCTCTCTTTGTTATTCAAATATATTATATCTGCCTATATCTGTAATAGTTTGTAATGTATGCTCAGGATCAAAAGTTTTGAAAACCAAAAATATGAAACATTAGTGAGCACTAAAATCGAGAGTCTTTTGTTAACAGCTAAAATTCTAAAAGATTTTAATTTTGAAGGAGTAAGTAGAAGCCTTAGCTTAGTAATGACCTGAAAATTACATCCAAATAAATCCTTTTAATCATGTCAATGCTAACACACTGGCTTAACAAATTGTACCCTCATTACAAATTTTATACAAGGATCAGTGCCAATTTTAGAGGTAGTGAAAAAAGGTATGCATGCACATGCTCATTACTGAAATAAGTGATTAAAAAGAAAACTTTTCTCTTGTGGTAATTCTGACATTATTGTAAATATTGTCTGATGTATAATGAAATTTGATGTAGGAACATTTATTTGTATATTGACAGTAATGGAGTGTTCTCTGCCTAAGTCCTTAAAGCATATCATCAGTAATGCTGATTACTACGGACCATCTCTGTTCCTACTTGGTAAGTAAAAATTATGCAATCATGCATGCTTATTATTCAATGTGTTATTTGTTAAGTTTTTATGTTTAAAAAAAACTTGTGATACAGGTGCTGCACTTTATTTCAGCAAGAATATTTAGAATTTTGAATAGTTTTAGTTTTACAAGAGCTGAACTAGAAACTGTCTCAAGCCATGAAAATATAAATATTTTTTAAGCCTGTCCATGATCTTGTTTAAAATCTTTGGTTGTTTTTTTTTTTTACAGATTATGATTGTATATTTTGTATTATATTATAACTGTTATTGTTATCAATTTGAAAATTTTAATTTACAGCCACTGATGTTGTGACTGTGTATGTCTTCCAAGAACCTTCCCTTCTTTCCTCTTTACAAGATAGTGGCCTGACTGATGTTGTTCTTCATGCTCTTCTCATCAAAGATGTAAGTACATAGAGGTTTAACAACAGGCAGCTGGACATGCCAGATGACCTTATATATACAGGCTGAGTTCGATATTTTATGTGAATGTATTTTGCAACTACTTGAAACATATTTCAGATATATTTCAAGTACACACATGTAAGCAGCAACACATGTTAGTAAACAAACAAAGAAATATTCAACATGGGTTTAAAAAACATGAAAAAACACTTCACATTTAAATTTGAATTTAAAGAATTAAAAAATTATTATCAACTGGATGAACTCAAACAATCAGTTCAAAAGCCTTGACTATTACAATTTTATGAAAACAAATGATATGTAAATTCACTGAATATTAACACGAAAGTTGATAAAGGACACAATAAACTTAAAGTTATGTCAAATAAAATGATTTGTTTATAATTCTAGGTACCAGCAACCAGAGAGGTGCTGGCTTCATTACCGAATGTGTTCAGTGCTTTATGTTTGAATGCTCGAGGTCTGCAGTCATTTGTTAACTGTAAACCATTTGACAGACTGTTTAAAGTTCTATTATCTCCTGATTACTTACCTGCTATGAGGAGGAGGAGGAGTTCTGATCATTTTGGTGAGTACAGAAATCATTATTCCTATATAGGTATTCAAAGAATAATATTAGAAAACAGATAGGAGTAATTAATTCATTAAAATGCAGACATATGGTGGAGATTAGACAACATATATACAGGTCAATTCAGTCACTTGAATATGTATCTTGCATCAGTTATTTTAAATTTGAAGAACAATTTGTAATGTACATGTATATTCATGAATCAACACAAATATATGACCTTCCAATGGTATTCCACTGAATATATATCACTGAATTGATACAAATTTGAAATAGAATTATTCAAACAGTCACATAAACTTCATTGATTCAAAATATACCTGTATTTTAGGTGATACAGCCAGCAGTTTGGGTAATGCTATGGATGAACTGATGAGACACCAGCCTTCATTGAGGACTGATGCTACGACAGCTATTATTAAGGTACGTTTTTGTACAAATGTATATGTTAAATGTTATGGATAGTTTCATTTATCAGACAGTGAAGTTTAAATTTTACATGTAACCTCTCCTGGATTCTATATACAAATGTGCTGTATTCAAAAACCATTTTGTTTGAAGATTAGAAAAAAATGAAAGGATTTCAGTATATTCTTAAAAATTTGAAAAAAGTTTTTTATATATTTTGAGTAAAAATGTAAGCAATTCAGTTTTTCGCTGGTTTGTGCTATAATAAATTTAAAAAAAACTGAAAAAGGATAGTTTGAAAATTTTTATTCAAAGTGCCTTCTTATGAAAGCATAATTATTAAGATTCAATACTGATTTGTTATGCTTTAGTATGGTGGCATTTTCATCATATTGCTCTTGTATGAATAAAGACTCAACATGTCTTATGTATGAATTGGGTATATTATTTCAGCTATTAGAAGAGGTATGTGCCATGGGAATGGACCCAAAATATGTTTGTCAGAAATCTCAACCTAAGACAGAACAGAGCTTATTTGTTACACCCTCTCCTCGCCCTCCTGATAATGGCTCCTCAGATGAGGAAGATGAGGATGAAGAAATGGCTGCAAACACCCAGGAAAGTACACAGAAAAGTGTCCAACAGGCTGCACAATCTAGTCAGTGAGTAGACATTTCCAAATATATGCATATGCTTAACTAAAGAATGGAAAGGCACTACTGTGGATACATTATTATTCGTTGGGTTCTTCTCTTTTTTCGTAATTCCCTCCTGTTTAGGAGCACTCGGGTTCTAATTTTCTTTGATTGCATGGGTACAGGAGAACCATGAATTTAAATGTTCAGTGAATTACAAGTTTTCTGAAGAAAATGTATGTAGACTTGGTTAAAACAATGAAATCAAATATCCACGAAAATGCTAGACATCCTCAATCCACAAACATTGGTACCCACGAATATAAAAGAGTTCACAGTATCATAGATAAAGTATTTGACCTATTATGTAATGCTATGATGATCAGGTCTCACTTTCTGCTTTAATAAATGTAATGTTTTAATATTCAATGCATGTGCCCTGCCTTCAGTTGTGTGCAGGAAAGGGGCTTAATGTTTTAAGTAGATGACTGTCCGTCCTGTTTTATTTAAACATTTTTATTTAATGTAGCTTCCATGAAGTTCAAACTTAGTGCATATGGTTCTTTTATTGTAATTTCATTCTGTTAATATTTAGTATGTGATTATATTTTCAGATCACAAACAAGTCCAACAGAAAAAGAAGCAATACCATTGATGGATTATGTATTAAATGTGGTAAGTTGAAATAATAGAGTTGATTGGTGTATTTGTAAAATTCATGTCTGATTGGGTTTTACTTCAACTTAATTTAAGAAATATTTGATGCAAGCTATACTTTATTGTAGTTTTAACATGGGTAGGAATTATATTTGCGATTATTTTTGCCGAAGTAATAGTGAGCATTATATTTGATCTTCAAATGATAGTTTGTTGTCATCTGGAATAAAGTAATGCGACAATAACTTGGCAATTCCTTGGTATACCTTGTTTTATCAATGTTCTACAAGGTAAAATTGATTGCTACATAATGACACCTATAATTTATATGTTGTTTTAAAATAACACCTTTAAATGTGATTTATTAAGAATTGTTTTAAATACTGTAAATTTAGAAATTATTGTGTTTTTGTCATTTTTGACTTGCATACGATTTGATTTTTACGATTTTGAGAAAAATCCTGTTTAATTTAACTAATATTTTCAAAATGCTAGTTTTAATTACAACTCTGTCGCATATTTAGCAATTATAAAAACCTTGCAAAATTTCTTAATTTACAGTATCTAAAATTAGAAATACTTTAAAATATTTGTTATACTTTAAATTGTTGTTTTGTAGATGAAATTTGTTGAAGCTATTCTGAGCAACAATTCAACTGACGACCATTGTAAGGAGTTTGTAACCCAGAATGGACTACAACCATTGATGTCAATTCTAGGGATGCCTAACCTGTCCATTGACTTCCCTGCTTCACAAGCTTGTCATGCTGTCTCAATTGTCTGTAAAGCCATTCTTGTATGTCTTCTTATTTTTTTACAATTTTGAATTCACTATTTCATATCTCAAATATGAACTAGAAATTATTTTTTAACAACTGAAGAAAAAAAAGTAAAACCATAAAAATAATGAATTAAAAATGGAAAGTCCCTAATCAAATGTCAAAATCAAAAGCTGAGTTCTGGAAGATTATTGGAAGATAAGATATTGAGATATTGAAATTAATACATATGTTTTGAATGCAAGCAGATAACTGTTTTATTGTTGTCTACATATAGTCATTTATTATTTTATAGCAATTATCCAGAGAGCCAAAGGTTTTAAAGCAAGGACTTGTGAAACTGGACGAAGTTTTACAAAGCTTAGAAGGACTCCATAAACCACTAGATGCTCCAGGTGGCTCTGTACTGTTGAGAGAGCTGGCAAATGTAGCACATCTCCCAGATGCCATCCAGTCTCCACAGTTAACACCCCTATTACATGCTTTATCATCTTGCCATGCCTACATCATGATGTTTGTACATGTCTGTAAAATGGGACAGGTGAGACACATTTGTTTGTTTCAGAATTAAGCACATGTGGGGAACAGGAGGCACTTTTAAAGACATTGATTTAGAATATATATAAAAATGAGGTTTACTTTGTATACCCGAATTATATATATAAATTAAATGAGGTTTACTTTATTTAATCCTATATTCTAATCTGCTTCTGCAAATACCAGTAAAAAATATAAGTATTTCCTTTTTAAAATAAATACTAGTGTGATCGGAGCATTATATTTGATCTTCAAATGATAATTTGTTGTCATCTGGAATAAAGTAATGCGACAATAACTTCAGTTGATTTTTAGCTCACCTGGCCTAAAAGGCCATGTGAGCTTTTCTCATCACTTGGCGTCCGTCGTCGTCGTCGTCGTCGTTAACAATTTTTCAAACATCTTCTCCTCTGAAACTACTGAATGGATTTGAATGAAACTTAGCATGATTGTTCCTTAGATTATCCTGCTCAAAGTGTGAAAATTATTATAGATAAAGATAAACTGTAAACAGCAAAAATGATCAGCAAAGTAAGATCTACAAATAAGTTAATGACCAAAATTGTCAATTGACCCCTTAACCCTTTCGCCGACGAGTCCCGGTTTACCGGGATTCACGCTTCAGACAACTGACGATGAGTCCCGTTTTACCGGGATCGGAATACCTCTTTTATGTTTCCCGCTCAAACAGTGCAAACGTGGGTTATCTTTCTTTGATGGATAACCCGGATGAAAGTGTAAACATGCCGGTTCCGTTTGTTGAAAACCGTGTCAAAATCAGAGGAAATTTACGGAATTTACGAGAATTTGAAATGAGGGAACATTTTTTTTGAAAGAATATGGAAGAATTGAAGCCAAACTAGTATACTTTTTTGACATAAAATGTCGTTTTATGTACAAAACAGTTGGAATGGACATCGATCAGTGTGAGGAATTTGTACAGCCTCATAAAATTTTTTAAAATTTTGCCGTTTTGGGTTAAAAAATTACGATTTGGGGTGAAAGAGTCGAATTTTGAGAATTTCACCTTGATAATGACGAAAATTTGAAAATTTTGATATTTTATGAAGAAAAAATTGTCAAAACATGAACAAAACTGTGAACATGGTCTTAGTGAATAAAATAAATACACAAATAACTATAAACAAGTTTTTATTGACATTTATTATGAATATTTCCAACTTGAGTAATAGTAGCCAGGGACGCCATCGTCTCAGAGTAGCTTCTGTCTGGGCAGCAATCGGTGAAAGGGTTAAGGGGTTATTGTCCTTTAATGACAATTTTTCACAATTTGTTCATCACATTTGCTAACTTTAAAAAATCTTCTCCTCTGAAACTACTGAATGGATTTGGATGAAACTTAGCATGATTGTTCCTTAGATTATCCTGCACAAAGTGTGTGCTTCGATTTTTGATCCGTCAAAAAACATGGCCGCCGTTACTTAAAATAGAACATAGGGGTCAAATGCAGTTTTTGGCTTATATCTCAAAAAACGAAAGCATTTAGAGCAAATCTGACATGGGGGTAAAAATGTTCATTAGGTCAAGATGTATCAGCCCTGAAATTTTCAGATGAATCAAACAAACCATTGTTGGGTTGCTGCCACTTAATTGGTAATTTTAGGGAAATTTTGCAGTTTTTGGTCATTATCTTGAATATTATTATAGATAAAGATAAACTGTAAACAGTAAAAGTAATCAGCAAAGTAAGATCTACAAATAAGTTAATATGACCAAAATTGTCAATTGACCCCTTAAGGGGTTATTGTCCTTTAATGACAATTTTTCACAATTTGTTCATCATATTTGCTAACTTTAAAAAATCTTCTCCTTTAAAACTACTAAACCAAATTCAACCAAGCTTCAACTGAATGATCAGTAGGGTGTATAAAATAAAGTTTGTGCTTTATTTTTTATTTCGTCAAAAAACATGGCCGTCATGGCTAAAAATAGAACACAGGGTAAAATGCAGTTTTTGGCTTATATCTCAAAAACTCCAGCATTTAGAGCAAATAAGACAAGAAGTTAAAGTATTTATTAGGTCAAGGTCTACCTGTCCTGAAATTTTCAGCCGAATTGGGTAACTGGTTTTTCAGGTATAATGCCCCTGAATTGATGATTTTAAAGAAATTTTGCAGTTTTTGGTTATTATCTTGAATATTATTATAGATACAGATAAACTGTTAATAGCAAAAATGTTAAGCAAAGTAAGATCTACAAATAAGTCAATTTGACCAAAATTGTCAATTGACCCCTTAAGGAGTTATTGCCCTTTAAAGACTTTTTTTCACAATTTGTTCATCATGTTGACTTACTTTTAAAAATCTTCTCCTTTGAAACTGCTGTATCAATTTCAGCCAAACTTAGGCTAAATGAGTTTCAGAGTATCTAGTATAAATTTTATATTTCATTTCCTTGTATGTCAGAAACATAGCTCCTATGGCTAAAATAGAACATAGGAGAAAATGATTTTTTTTTTGCTTTTGAAGAAAATAGGACGATTCAAAGAACATTTAACCCTTTCAACGCTATACACGGCATATGCCGCGATGACATACGCCGTCCGCCACTGCTATTCGCGGCATATGCCGCGATGACAACAGATTTTTCATTAGGACTCTTAAACCATTCGGTTTTCATTCGGGTCCTCTCTAATTTTTCCTTGTATGAATCGAGGATATGCAAGGTCTCATTTGCGCTTGAAATCCCGGCAATTTTTATTGTAAAATCATGCTGTAGAAGGAAAATTGAAGGAAAATAAAAACAAATATTTTGACAAATGCAAATGGCGGAAATCGGAAACGAAGCTGTAAATATGGAAATATTTCAGCATTTCTATGGCGAAACTGACGACGAGGATTAGTTAAAAGGTTTCTTGTTATCTGAATGTGTTTATTACATTCAATTCGTGTGGGAAATATGATTTGATAGATCATTACGAGACGTAGAAAAAGGGGGGGAAACGGAGGTTGACTGAAATTTTGAGAACGGAGCCTCTGATTTGTGCCACGATTACATAATACGTTGTGTATGGTGCAATACGCTACGGAATCGTGCAATTGGTGTCTTCTTTATTATATGGCAGATAAAACAACAAAATAGATGAAGACTAAAAGTAGTTTTTATTCCAAATTCAACACAAATGTAATAAATTACACCTTTTACCTGTTAATTACCTGAAAATGCAGGTAACCTGATAAAAAATTTACTGAAATAACTGCCTTACATTACAGTTCATACTCTTCTGAACATTTTTCATGCAATAGCTTTCTCTGTATCTCTTATAATAAAAAAGATACAGCAGTCTGAAAAAGAATATACTGTTCTAATGAATGAACACAAAAAAAATGCAGCAGCAGCAGCCATTTTTCTATTTTTTTGTGTAGCGTTGAAAGGGTTAAATAAATTGAAAAGCCAAAATAATCATTGATGAGAGATTTAACCAAAAAAATTAAGGTGAGCGATTCAGGCTCTTGAGAGCCTCTTGTTTGAAATACCATGTATTATCAATGTTCTACAAGGTAAAATTGATTGCTACAAAATAACATCTAATGAGATTTATTGAAAAATTAAGAAATGCTGAAGAATATTGGATAGACTTTTTAGGTGGTTGGAATATAAGTCTTGCAGTCTATCGTTGTTGGGAATGGGGATCAAGACCTGTTCCTGCAACTACAAGAATCACATGAAATAGTAGTTCTATTGGTGAAAAATGTATTGCAAACTCTTGGTTAGAATTGAAGGTCTGTTGTTTATTTCTTGTGTTCTTCATTTATTTCCAAAGTAAATTGTTCCAAAAAAATATATATGCATTACATCTGGAAGTAAACTGGCAATAGCTTCATGTAACAAACATGTGAATGTATAACTAATTAAAAAGTTATTTAATTTCAACTGGATTATAAAGTTGTGAACATGTATACAATTCTGAATAGTGTTAAACATATTAAAATGAACATTACAAATAAAAAGCAGCTCACAATTCATGTAATTACAGATAACAGACCGCTGGAACATAATTACATCCAAGTTTCTGAAGTGTGAATTGTCATTGCATGATTTTATTTGTGTGGGTTAAGCAGGGTTTAAGCTAGGATTTTGAGGGCTTTAGTCACTTTAGCACGCTATGAAAATCAACCTTTTTTTGTGTAACAGCAAGGGCCCAAGGATTTATATTACTAGCTTCATCTTTGACTTTGTCAGATTTTAAAGGACTTAGGCATGATTGGCAGTCTAACAGTATTATATGATTTGACTTATTGGCCCTTATTATGAAAGATTCTGACATGGGATGTGGAAACTTAGTTCACAATTTCTCTTCAGTTTGTTCCAGAGGACATTCCTGATCAACAAAAGTTAAAATCAATATTTGGAAATCTTTTCTATTAAGTTGGAACTGTATAAAATCTTTTTTGGAACGAGTACAACGACTGAAAGGAGGTTGTAAATAAATCAAGAATAGATCACGTTTACTACTTTCGGTTTTAAAATGAAACAAAACGGGAAGTGACACGTGGATGATAAAGTCCGGATTCATCAGGAATTTATCAGTTTTCGGTTGAATTTTTTTAGTTAGAGCTATATATTTGTCTCTCTCGTTTAATTGATCTAAATGATTTCGTATCTTACATTTTTATTCAGAGTCTATAAATAGTCATAAGTACTTCCACGCATGCGTAGCACACAGTACAGGAAGCACCTGTTTAACTCGCGACGTTTTGAATACAGTTCTATATTTTAAATAGAAATTGTCGAAAGTTTTTTATGGCAATTTATATCAATTATGACGAAAATGCGTTCGAATGACGAATCTACGACAAATGATCTTCAAATTGTGATCGTTAGAGAAATATTGAAATTTCAAATGCGAACTGTCTGGGGGTAACCATTTCGATTAAATGACGAAACTATAATATACACCTGGTTGTTGAAATGCCAACTGACTGATTTTCCTGAGTAAATAATTATGATGGTCAACTATGAGGTTTATTAATAATAAACGGATTAGTGACCCATCTGATGGCGATAATCGGATTAGTTGTAATCACAACTTGTAACACCTGTTGAAAATGTTAATTACCTGAGGGTCATAAACTTGTCAAAAACATAGAAACAGGTAGATTTATAGTCCTTTATAGTATTTTAATGCGAAAATATTTTTTACACTTTCAAAATTTAAGTGACGAAATTGATTTGAAATACTTTCGTCAATGCGAAAACTCCTTCGTAAATTACGAAAGTGACGAGCGCTAGCAAAATCACTGGGGTTAAGTACTGGTGAAAATAAATTCTTAAAAAGTTCAGTTAAATATATAATTACAAATATTCATGTACTATCAATTTCTTTTCTTTAACAGACTGACATAAGAACAATATCTGTCAACCACTGGGGTTCAGAACTCGGTCTAAAAGTATTGAATGGACTAAGTAAGTTGTACACTTCACTTGTGTGGGAAAGCACAGTTCTGTTGGCCTTGTGTAGTGAGGACATCTTGCCATCAGGCTGTGAATTTGGCAGGTCCGATATGGAAAAACTTTTACCTAAAGATTTCAAGTCAGAAAAGGATGACAAAGAAGAGGAAAAGGAAGGCTCATTAACCAGGGCTGCAGGAGAAATGGGCAGTAATGGTGTCAGTGCTGCCATGGAGTCTTTATCCACTTCAGAAAGTGTGGGATCTCCCATGGATGTAACAGACAGTCAGACATCTCAGGGGACAGACAAAAAACCAAAACTGTCTCCTGCATTACAAGCTCAGATCAAACAATTGAAACCACTGTTATCAGTTTCATCTAGGCTTTGTAGAACACTTGCCGAGTTATTTGGTCTCTTGGTTAAGTTAAGTGTTGGAAGCCCAGTGCGTCAGAGAAGGACCAATGCTGTAGTGTCTCCTACCACTCCAACACCAGCAGCCCAGGCAGTGGCAAGAGCTCTGACTAAACTTCTTACAAACGGTTTGAATTGGGAGCCTCCACCCTGGTCCCCTGTTCCAAAATTAAGGTAAGTTATTGTGGTGATATAGGTTGTTTTGGATTTTTTTTTTTTGAATGTTGATATACTAAAACTTTGAATGAATAAAAGGAATTGTATAGATAATGTCAGTGAGACAGCAACTCAAACTGTATAACATGCAACACTCTAGATGTATTGTAATTACAATCTTGAAAAAGTACAATAGAAAAGTCTTCATGCAGAATTAAAAATGCTAAATTCTTGCTTATTTTTTAAAAACTGAATTATATTGGGTTTTTAATGATTTATCTTTATTTGTTGACAGGTTAACATTCCTTGTGTGTTCTGTTGGTTTTACATCACCAATGTTGTTCGATGAGAGAAAGAATCCTTACCATTTGATGTTACAGAAGTTCCTTTCATCTGGTGGACAGAAAGCTCTTTTCCAGTTAGTATATAACTTCTTTTTTTTCTATCCTAAATTTGAACTTTCCCATTTAAGAACTTTAATGATTAATGTATGTTAAAATGTATATATAAGCATATATAATTTATTGTCTGATGCATGTGTTTTGCAATGATGATTACAATTTGACAAGCATATATCTGAACATATTATGTTGATTCAATGTAGTCTGAAAAAGTACATGTGACCTCGTTGGTGTGCTTACTTGTTTGGTGATTTCTATCTATGCTTATGACACATAAAAAAGTTGATGTCAGTATGTACTGTCTAAATTGGCACAAATCTGTCCAGTTCAATAAAAGAAGACACTAAAATTTTCAAAATATTTTAACAAAAATATATGTTTTTATTACAGGGCCTTTGAGTGGGCACTTGCTTGTGATGGTAAAAAATTAGCTGATGAACTGCCAGGTAAGTTTTCATTAATTATCTTGGATTAAGGAAAGCTTTATTACTTATTTGTAAAACTTGCTATTGGGTTGCTGTCTTGTTAAGTTTATGACACATGATCTTGTGTCTTTTTGTTTTGACTTCCAACTAGAAGTATGAAGTTAAAAAGTGTTTCTCATGAAAAATTAAGTTCTTATATTGCAGACATATACGTTCATATATTATTACAGCATATAAAAAATTAACGTATGCAAGTGGAGTTTTGTAAGAATTGATGAGTATACATTGTATGTAATTTCCAATTGACTTAAAAATCAAAGAAATTTTGGTTAGATTTTCATGTAAAAAAGATTGCGGTATTGTTGAGGGAGCTAACTTTTACTGTTGTACGTCTGTATAATATATTTAAAATGTTTTGTCTTCTTTTCATAACTGGAAACCGCTTTTTATCCAGAAATATCTTTTGTATAGAAATGGGACAATCTTGAGTCTCTTTCTGTTTACAACATATTCTATTTTCTTATAGATGGAACTGGTGAATTTCTGGATGCATGGTTGATGCTCATTGAGAAAATGGTGAACCCAAAGACAATTATGGAATCCACACACACCCTGCCAGAAAAGTCTAGTCAAGCAGGATTTATACCCTTCAACAAAGTGCAATATCTCATCAGTACACAAAAGGTAAATTATCATACAAGGTCGTCATATATTTTGTGCAAACTGTTTCATTTGTTCAGATTTTCTAAACTGAAAAATTGACTTGCATTAAGGTACAGTTGTGATCCTGAGTAAAATTTTGTTGGAAAATCATCATTTAATAGTGTCTGATTGGGGGGAAAAGCTGAAATTGCTGAAAAATGCCGGTCTTACCTCTAAGTCTGATTTATTGGTAGTTGTTTATATTGTCAAATATGACATACTAGTTTAGAAATGCACAATCTATGATGAATATACACTGACAAGCATATGTCTGAGTACTGCTATGTTAGACACACCTACTTCTGAGATGTTTGTGCCCTGAAATTGTTTATTTAAAAATGAAAGAAACTTATAGTGAAGTTACATATTAACAATGATCGAATATATATGCTCCAAAACTATCTGAATTAAAATAAGGAGATGTGGTGTGATTGCCCATGAGACAGTCCACCAGAGTTCAAATGATGTGTATGTAAGACCTATATGTTACTGTATAGCTCCACAGATATAGCCTTCAACAATGAACAAAACCAATACCATTTAAATATTGAACATAAAATACTGCTAAATATAAATGCACAATCTATGATGAATATACACTGACAAGCATATGTCTGAGTACTGCTATGTTAGAGTCACCTACTTCTGAGATGTTTGTGCTCTAAAAATAGTTTATTTCTAAGTAAATGAAGTGTGTAGTAAAGTCGCATAACAATGATATAATGTATGTTTTAAAGATATCTTTATGAAAATAAGATGTGGTGTGATTGCTAACGAGACCGTCCACATGAGTCCAAATGATAAGCATATAAGGAGCTAGAGGTAACTGTATAATCTTCAACAATGAGCAAAACGCCTACCATATCAATACTTATTAAACCACACTAGGTTTACATAAATGCACAATCTATGATGAATATACACTGACAAGCATATGTCTGAGTACTGCTATGTTAGACACACCTACTTCTGAGATGTTTGTGCTTCTAAAATAAAAGTATAAGAAACTTATAGCAAATTGAAATAACAATGATAGAATGTATCTTTAAAAAATGTTATAATGAAAATAAGAAGATTTGGTGTGATGGCAAATGAAACTGTCCACCCAAGTCCAAATTGATATTCCTGAGCTATACAGAAGTTTAGCCTTCAACAATGAGCAATGAGCAAAACACCTATCATATCAAATACTTATTATAACACTAGTTTTACATAAATGCACAATCTATGATGAATATACACTGACAAGCATATGTCTGAGTACTGCAATGTTAGACACACCTACTTCTGAGATGTTTGTGCCCCTGAAATAGTTATAAGTATATGAAACTTTTAGTGAAGTTACACAACAATGATAGAATGTATGTTTTAAAAATATCCTAACGAAAATAAGGAGATGGAGTGTGATTGCTAATGATACAGCTGTGAGGTCTAAATCATCTTCTTACCTGGGACAGTGTTGTTATGAATTTTATATTGAGGAATGTATTTCAGGCTGCTTTTAATGCTGTAATGGAAATGTGGAACAAGAAACCTCTGAAAATTTATGGTGGACGAATGTCAGAGTCCATGCTAGCAATACTTAGTCATATTATAAAAGGAGAAATCATAGTCCAGGTAAAATATTGATGAAACGTATGAGTTAGTTCAATTAAGTATGGACATTTGTTTATTGTTCCAAAGAAAGAACATGCACTATGAAAGGAATATTTGATTTTTGTTTGCTCTAGGATTGAGATTACTATTTGGTAAAAAGAATTGCCAAACTTGGATTAATTACTGATCACATTTTATTTCAAAGGCTCTTTTTAGTTAAGTATTCAATATTAATATTTTTCCCTGTTTCAAGAAATGAGTTGTTTGACAGAACACATTTATAATTGAACTGTTTACTGATAGATATATCATAAAACATTATAAAAGTATAAAATACATGCAAATAGACTTTGGTGGAGTACAATTTTGCTTTTCGACCAACTTATTAAGGCTGTTAATTTTAGGAATATTTGGCTAAAGAAAAAGCAACAATTGAAGCACAACCAAGCAGTGCAACTCCTGCAACCCCTGGACCATCAACAGCCCCAGCAGCTGCAGCAGCGCCTACTGAACAAGAACCCCAGGTTCATCAACTTTACTTACAGATGGTATGTAATTTGGTCAAATATAATTGTTGATGTTAAGTAAATAACTAGATACTTTTTGAAAACCATGATAGCTTTCATCATCACATTTTAAAATGGATGTTACAATTTTGATGTCCTGTTGATTATTTTAATAATGTCATTTAAAGGTTAACTATGTTTGTTCTTCTCATATATGTTATGATGGTATGATACTAAACCCCTAACGGGAAGGATTGTGCCTGATGTTCATATGATGAAATCATAATCTTTCAGTCAGTTTAATTGAAGTCTGGAGCTGGCATGTCAGTTAACTGCTAGTAGTCTGTTGTTATTTATGTATTATTGTCATTTTGTTTATTTTCTTTGGTTACATCTTCTGACATCAGACTCAGACTTCTCTTGAACTGAATTTTAATGTGGGTATTGTTATGCGTTTACTTTTCTACATTGGTTAGAGGTATAGGGGAGGGTTGAGATCTCACAAACATGTTTAACCCCGCCGCATTTTTGCACTGTCCCAAGTCAGGAGCCTCTGGCCTTTGTTAGTCTTGTATTATTTTAATTCTAGTTTCTTGTGTACAATTTGGAAATTAGTATGGCGTTCATTATCACTGGACTAGTATATATTTGTTGAGGGGCCAGCTGAAGGACGCCTCCGGGTGCGGGAATTTCTCGCTACATTGAAGACCTGTTGGTGACTCTGTTGTTGTTTTTTATTTGGTCGGGTTGTTGTCTCTTTGACACATTCCCCATTTCCATTCTCAATTTTATTAGGTATGGATTTAGTATTAATCATTCAATACCAATTTTCGTGGATTTTGTTTGTTATGGATGGACTACAAAATCAAGAGTTTAAAAAGGCTCTTATTTTCTGTAGGTGTGTATGCAGACTTGTAAAGCTATGCATTCTAATAAATGTTCACGAGAATACAATTTTTCCCTTATCCAACAAAATTGGTACCAACTAAATGAAATGAATTTATAGTATTAGAAATAAAATGTTTCATTCATGTAAACTATGTCTCCCAGAGCTCCAGATAAGCTGCGTATTTGCGTGATCACGCAATACAAATAATAAAAAACCCAATGCAATTGCACATTGCAGGGTTCAATAACCCAATTAATTCAAAGGAAAACCCAATTATATGCCAAAACAATGAGTTCTCAACCCTTTTATTGGCTACCATTTGCGTTACTTACCCTTATCTGTTTACAGGCGTCACGTAAATTATTTTTATAATATTTTTATTTTAATTGGAAATTTCCTTTCGTTCTAAAAATAGATCCCTGCATCAAGTAACTGAAATGGGTCCCTGTTAGAGTTTTCCGTTGCTCAATAGGTACACGTGTTTTTGAAAACATTTCGATCTTCTCGTCGTTTATCCAATTAGCGTGTGTCATGTAGTCAAATTTTTTTCGAATTGCTCGGGATTTATCAGAATATACATTGAATTAAAACGAAAGTGAATGTCCGGTAAAAATATTGAATAGAAAGAAGCATGTTTTCTGCTTCTTTTGAAAAGCTGAGGGAAAGTTATGATGATAACAAGACTCAGTCAGTGTTTTTAGAAAGCGTCCATCGCCCACGGGCGTGTGTGCGTATCTTAACGAGAACATTAATTGCTGATAAAAACGGGGTTTCCTCAAAAACGAAATCAGTAGGAAAAAGTGAAAGGCCAAATCAATTATGACATGATAAAGCATCAGAAACCAAAAGTTCTAATAAAAGACAACTAAACCCATATTTATGAAATTGGAATAAAACAAAAACATTCAAGTATAATAAGAGTTTATATAACTATTTTTTATACGACCGCAAAATTTGAAAATATTTTCGTCATATATTGCTATCACGTTGGCGTCGTCGTCGTCGTCCGAATACTTTTAGTTTTCGCACTCTAACTTTAGTAAAACTGAATAGAAATCTATGAAATTTTAACACAAGGTTTATGACCACAAAAGGAAGGTTGGGATTGATTTTGGGAGTTTTGGTCCCAACATTTTTTAGGAATTAGGGGCCAAAAAGGGCCCAAATAAGCATTTTCTTGGTTTTCGCACTATAACTTTAGTTTAAGTTAATAGAAATCTATGAAATTTTGACACAAAGTTTATGACCACTAAAGAAAGGTTGGGATTGATTTTGGGAGGTTTGGTTCCAACAGTTTAGGAATTAGGGGCCAAAAAAGGGCCCAAATAAGCATTATTCTTGGTTTTCGCACAATAACTTTAGTTTAAGTAAATAGGAATCAATGAAATTTAAACACAATGTTTATGACGACAAAAGGAACGTTGGTATTGATTTTGGGAGTTGAGGTCCCAACAGTTTAGGAATTAGGGGCCAAAAAGGGACCCAAATAAGCATTTTTCTTGGTTTTCGCACCATAACTTTAGTATAAGTAAATAGAAATGTATGAAATTTAAACACAAGGTTTATGACCATAAAAGGAAGGTTGGTATTGGTTTTGGTCCCAACAGTTTAGGAATAAAGGGCCCAAAGGGTCCAAAATTAAACTTTGTTTGATTTCATCAAAAATTGAATAATTGGGGTTCTTTGATATGCCGAATCTAACTGTGTATGTAGATTCTTAATTTTTGGTCCCGTTTTCAAATTGGTCTACATTAAGGTCCAAAGGGTCCAAAATTAAACTTAGTTTGATTTTAACAAAAATTGAATCCTTGGGGTTCTTTGATATGCTGAATCTAAAAATGTACTTAGATTTTAATACGACCGCAAAATTTGAAAAATTTTTCGTCGTATATTGCTATCACGTTGGCGTCGTCGTCGTCGTCGTCGTCGTCCGAATACTTTTAGTTTTCGCACTCTAACTTTAGTAAAAGTGAATGGAAATCTATGAAATTTTAACACAAGGTTTATGACCACAAAAGGAAGATTGGTATTGATTTTGGGAGTTTTGGTCCAAACATTTTAGGAATTAGGGGCCAAAAAGGGCCCAAATAAGCATTTTCTTGGTTTTCGCACTATAACTTTAGTTTAAGTGAATAGAAATCTTTGAAATTTTGACACAAGGTTTATGACCACAAAAGGAAGGTTGGGATTGATTTTGGGGGTTTTGGTTCCAACAGTTTAGGAATTAAGGGCCAAAAAAGGACCCAAATAAGCATTATTCTTGGTTTTCGCACAATAACTTTAGTATAAGTAAATAGAAATCAATGAAATTTTAGCACAAGGTTTATGACCACAAAAGGAAGGTTGGGATTGATTTTTGGAGTTGAGGTCACAACAGTTTATGAATTAGGGGCCAAAAAGGGGCCCAAATAAGCATTTTCTTGGTTTTCGCACTATAACTTTAGTTTAAGTAAATAGAAATCTATGAAATTTTGACACAAGGTTTATGACCACAAAAGGAAGGTTGGGATTGATTTTGGGGGTTTTGGTTCCAACAGTTTAGGAATTAAGGGCCAAAAAAGGGCCCAAATAAGCATTATTCTTGGTTTTTGCACCATAACTTTAGTATAAGTAAATAGAAATCTATGAAATTTAAACACAAGGTTTATGACCATAAAAGGAAGGTTGGGTTTGATTTTGGGAGCTTTGGTCCTAATAGTTTAGGAATAAGGGGCCCAAAGGGTCCAAAATTGAACTTTGTGTGATTTCATCAAAAATTGAATAATTGGGGTTCTTTGATATGCCGAATCTAACTATGTATGTAGATTCTTAATTTTTGGTCCCGTTTTCAAATTGGTCTACATTAAGGTCCAAAGGGTCCAAAATTAAACTTAGTTTGATTTTAGCAAAAATTGAATCCTTGGGGTTCTTTGATATGCTGAATTTAAAAATGTACTTAGATTTTTAATTATTGGCCTAGTTTTCAAGTTGGTCCAAATGGGGGTCCAAAATTAAACTTTGTTTGATTTCATCAAAAATTGAATAAATGGGTTCTTTGATATGCCAAATCTAACTGTGTATGTAGATTCTTAATTTTTGGTCCAGTTTTCAAATTGGTCTACATTAAGGTCCAAAGGGTCCAAAATTAAACTAAGTTTGATTTTAACAAAAATTAAATTCTTGGGCTTATTTGATATGCTTTATCTAAATATGTACTTTGATTTTTGATTATGGGCCCAGTTTTCAAGTTGGTCCAAATCAGGATTCCATATCAAGTATTGTGCAATAGCAAGAAATTTTCAATTGCACAGTATTGCACAATAGCAAGAAATATCTAATTGCACAATATTGTGCAATAGCAATTAATTTTCAATTGGAGTTATCTTTCTTTGTATAGAATAGTAGTTGATAATATATGTTGGAAATTTGCCAGACATGACTATGATGTCATTTTCTATTTTTATTTGCCAATAACTTTATGTAAATAACTTCATTGGAAATTTGCCAATATAAAATGTTGCTGATGAAGCTTTTTTTCCTTATCTTATCTAAAATGTTTTAGATAATGTATGTTGGAAATTTGCCAGACATGACTATGATGTCATTTTCTATTTTTATTTGCCAATAACTTTATGTAAATAACTTCATTGGAAATTTGCCAATATAAAATGTTGCTGATGAAGTTTTTTTTATTGTTTTATACAATAAACAATGTATATTCACTTTTACTAGCAACCAATCTTTACCATTCAGTGATAACAAGCACTTTATTTTACATTTTAATATTTTATGATGTATTTAAAAGAGTAGTTATTGTTGCAAACTCCATTAGAAATTTGAATTGATATCAGTTTTGGAAAAAGGGAAACAGGGATGTGAAAAAAAGGGGGGGGGGGTTAAATTTTTCTCATTTCAGATTTCATAAATAAAAAGAAAATTTCTTCAAACATTTTTTTGAGAGGATTAATATTCAACAGCATAGTGAATTGCTCAAAGGCAAAAAAAAACTTTTAAGTTCATTAGACCACATTCATTCTGTGTCAGAAACCTATGCTGTGTCAACTATTTAATTTTAGATTTAAATAAGAAGAAATCTTTAATTGATTTGTAAAATCTTGACATTTGTTTTGTGTAAAAAAAACCATGTAATGTCAAAAATTTGATCACAATCCAAATTCAGAGCTGTATCACGCTTGAATGTTTTGTCCATACTTGCCCCAACTGTTCAGGGTATGACCTCTGCGGTCGTATAAAGCTGCGCCCTGCGGAGCACCTGGTTGATTATTTTCAAGTTGGTCCAAATCGGGGTCCAAAATTAAACTTTGTTTGATTTCATCAAAAATTGAATAATTGGGGTTCTTTGATATGCCAAATCTAACTGTGTATGTAGATTCTTAATTGTTGGTCCCGTTTTAAAATTAGTCTACATTAAAGTCCAAAGGGTCCAAAATTAAACTAAGTTTGATTTTGACAAAAATTGAATTCTTGGGCCTCTTTGATATGCTGAATCTAAACATGTACTTAGATTTTTGATTATGGGCCCAGTTTTCAAGTTGGTCCAAATCAGGATCCAAAATTATTATATTAAGTATTGTGCAATAGCAAGAAATTTTCAATTGCACAGTATTCAGCAATAGCAAGAAATCTTCAATTGCACAGTATTGTGCAATAGCAAGAAATCTTCAATTGCACAGTATTGTGCAATAGCAAATATTTTCAATTGCACAGTATTGCACAATAGCAAGAAATATCTAATTGCACAACATTGTGCAATAGCAAGAAATTCCAATTGGATTTCAATTGGAGTTATCTTTCTTTGTCCAGAATAGTAGTTGAATCAACTTAAATCATTGTTTTATACAATATACATTGTATATTCACTTTTACTACCAACTGATAGATTAAAACAATCTTTACCATTCAGTAATAACAAGCACTTTTTTTACATTTTAATATTTTATGATGTATTTAAATGAGTAGTTATTGTTGCAAACTTCATTAGAAATTTGAATTGAGATCAGTTTTGAAATAAGGGAAAGGGGGATGTGAAAAAAAAATTGGGGGGTCAATTTTTTTCACATCAGATTTCATAAATAAAAAGAAAATTTCTTCAAACATTTTTTTGAGAGGATTAATATTCAACAGCATAGTGAATTGCTCAAAGGCAAAATTTTTTGTTTAAGTTCATTAGACCACATTCATTCTGTGTCAGAAACCTATGCTGTGTCAACTATTTAATCACAATCCAAATTTAGAGCTGAATCCAGCTTGAATGTTGTGTCCATACTTGCCCCAACCGTTCAGGGTTCAACCTCTGTGGTCGTATAATGCTGCGCCCTGCGAAGCAACTGGTTTTTCATTTTACGGTTAATTAATGAATACACACACAGGCACTGGTCTCAGAATTTATTATATAAAGGTATAAGGGAGCTACCATTTGATTTTTATGGGGGGGGGGGGGGGGATGGCTAGGAAGAAATTTGAAAAAAATAGGCAGGACAGGAGTTTTGAGTAAAAAAAACATGAAAAAGGCAGGATGAGGAACTTGTTAAAAAAAAAGGCAGGATGACAATTTGTGTAAAAAAAGTCAGGATAAACTAGTAAAAAAAAAAGCAGGACCGAATAGAGTAAAAAATAAAAAGGCAGGACAGAGATTACAACTAAAAAAAAAGCAGGACAACATTTTTCATCCTAGCCCCCCCCCCCCCATAAAAATCAAATGGTAGCTCCCTAAGACGAGTGTCTGTAAATACACAGATCCCTTTTTAATAGTTTATATGAGAAAATACAAAACTGGCAGAAGGTTTGAAACGGAACACAAATTAAACCTACAATTGCTCCTCAGTGAATAAACCAAATGAAACAGCTAGCAAATAACCCTAACCCTAACCCTAAACCAAATAAAACAGCTAAACAAAGAAAGAAACATATTTAAGATGGACAAAAATCTGGGGTTGATATTGCCTAAATATTCAATATTGTGTTGATGAAAAAACCCAATACATTAAGGAGCTTGGTGGTGAAAAACTCAATTTGATATTGACATGAGGGGTGAATATGAATTGATAATGCAATTAAAAAACTTTATCACCCAATTATATAAGAAAAAGGTGGGTAAAAAACCCAATTTGTGAATTCTTATCTGGAGCTCTGGTCTCCCATTTCTTGGTTAGCACAAATAAATTTTCCCCACAATGTAGGTATAGTCTATAAATTTTGTTGATTTAGCACACAATAGTCGTATATATATTTTCCTCTGTCATGCATTGTGTATCTTCATTTGTGTCTTGTCATGTGACATATGTGATTGTTTACAATGCTATATTAATGTAGTGATTGGCATCGTTGGGTAGAAGTTTGTTGTAACTTTAACCCTGGTATTGTAGCTAGACAGATTCATTAAAAGTAAACAGAGTTAATAATTTAAGGGTTGCATTGATCTCCCAAATTCAGTAAGCAACCTTTTTTTAGCCTTAAATATTTTTGTTTGATGATGCCCAGTATCTGTTGAAAAAAAATATGTGATAATTTACTGTACTGTCATGCTTTGTCACAATCAGGGCTACGATATTAGAAAAAAAACACAACATTATTTAAGGATAAATCACTTGGTAAACCTCTTCAGTACTTAGTTTATATGCTATTATATATAGAAGATGTTAGGGATATGACATTGAGACAGCAACCCAAAAACACAGTGTATCCTGTAAAGACATCAAGGGGTGAATATATGTTATATGGGAGACATTTCTACAATGCTAAATACATTAATTTTCCTTCCAGCTGATTGGCATGGGTTTTACTCCAGAACAAAGTGCCGAGGCCTTGCTACATTGTAACAGTTTAGAACAGGCTACAGAATGGATAGTCAATCATCCGTCTACACCTGCTGCTGCACCTCCAAGTGATGCAAATGTTACTGATGTAAATATAACATGTCTAGACATAGACCTTCAAATTATTTATAGCCTAAATCCCTATTAGAAGTGTCATTAAACGAAAGTTGTTAATAAACAAAAGAAGTTAACTTAAGGGAAAAGAAAATTGACAGCTTTGAAATTTAAAAGAACAAATGCTTATGATTAAATGTTCCTTCAGAAGAATCTTACTTATAAGCACAATTAGAGATATATGAATGAATGTGTATATTTTTATATAAGTAGAAGCAGATCTGTTGAAAACTTTATGAAGTTGTTGTTCTTCTTTATCATGGCTACAGTTGTATTCTCTATACTTGCAGCCCTTTAGTAATTTACTTGAGATGTCTGAAGAAGATCAGATGATGACAGCCATTGCCATGTCTTTAGGACAGAACGCAACGATGTCCACTGACAATGTAAATATTTCATCTTTTTATTTTTTTTTAATTTCTGTAGATTTTCCCCTTTGCCTCAGTTTATGTTTTTCTTTTCTATGATGATTTTTATTGACAAGCATATATCAGATTATTTGTTGTTGATATTAGAAGTCTGAGAGAAGATATTTTATTGCAAAGTCTTATCATTCCGCAAATGAGCTATTTTAAAACCTTTATAGCCACACCCAAGATAAAAACTAGAATTGTGTTTTTTATCCGTCTGTCAGTTGTTTCATTGGCCTGTCTGTGTTGATCCATCTTGTATCAAATTAAAGTTTTGGTTTACAGTCATTCAAAGATTTGGTTATTGGTAGCTTGTAGTCACATCTCTTGAAACTTAGTATACATGTCCATTATTGTGTAAACTGTTTAATAAATACAAGCCAAAATAGGGTTCTGATCAGGATATTACTGTTGACTTAACATCTTTGTAGAACTGAACTGTTGCATTAGTTAATGGCTTTCTTCCTTTGTATTTGTTAAAGGTGTTTTTATTTTGCTATTAACAAAATTCACCCACTCGAAAATATGTCATTTTGATATTTTAGCTTATCTCGTACAATATGAAGTAAAATTATTATACTTCAGTGTGTTTTTTCTATATAAAAAGTAATGAAATAGTTGTGCTATTTCATTCCACAGAACCATTTGCTAGTCAATAGTTTCAAAGACTATTACACCGGTTAATAGTTTCATAATCATCTTTCCCGTACTTTTCATGCTTATTTTTCATTGGACGATAATGATGTCATTGACTACTCTGCTTGGTTACGTATGCTTTGCAACGTCAAACTCCCGCTTATATTGTAAACGGTGGAATCTGTTTGTGTTGATTGTAATTTCACTTATAAGAAGCAATTATAAAAAAGAAAAAAAGATCTTCACTGGGAATTTTTTAAAGATCTAAAATATAATACCTTATTCTTAATATGGGTTTGCTCTCCGTATATAAAAAGTGAATTTGCGTTTGGTGTATTTTAGCTAGAATTTTTTTTTAAGCACAAAGTTTAACATAAGTATTTCTTGTCTTGATTGAAATTAATGAAATATTTATTAATACAAAACGAATTATAAAAAAAAGTATAGTTCATCATGTGCATATAAAGTTATGTGACATTTTTGTTTTCTTTCAGATGATATATATATACACTTTTAGAAAATTATTTATTTGGTATATATATAAAATACTTAATGGCTGTGTTGTTCAGTATAATAAAACACCTAATGACTGGGTGTGCGGGTAATAGCAAGTTTGTTGTCCCTTCGCATACCAACTATTGCTCTCGGCTTTGCCTCGAGCAATAGTTGGTACCTCAGGGACAACAAACTTGCTATTACCCTCACACCCAGTCAATAGGTGTATACTATTTCTCACCTTATTTTATTTACAAATATTGTTGGATCTGTATATACATGTATATCTATATATGTGTGACTGATATGTATATTTATAGATCAGTCTGTTCATCAATACTTTATACTTTATTGGTGTGGTCTTTTCTATGATGATGATTATTGACAAGCATATATCAGATTATCTGTTGTTGATATTTATAGTCTGAGAGAAGATGTTTATGGTAAAGGATGATCATTCTGCAAATATACTATTTTGAAACCTTTTTAGTCATACCTATGTTAAAAAGGAGCATTATGTTTTTTCCAGTCTGTCAGTTGTTCCATATACCTGTGCTAGTTCATCTTGTATCAAATGAGAGACTTGGTTTCAAGAATTGTTATTTGTGGTCACATGACTTGCACCAACTTGAAACTTATTATTACAAGTGTCCTGTATTTAATAATCACTTATCAAATTTAATAGGGTTTTCACCATTTACTGAATGTCTTTGTAAAACTTTACTGTTGCTTCATGGTAGTCTTCCTTTGCATCTGTTTAGGGTGTTTTCATTTTGGTATTTGCAAAAGAAAATAACACAATTTACAGCTTTTACATTAATGCTAGCAAGACAAATCTTTGTTTGGCTTGCTTGCTTTGTTTGCATCAATGTTTGCTCAAGCATGGCAATTAAGATAGGCGGGGTTTCAGCTTGTATACATCATACTTAAATTTTATTGGACGCTATGTTTGAGGTTAAGGACACTTAATTTTAAAACATCACATGACAAATATTCTCACATGTTGCCTTACCTGTAAATATACAATACAGGCAGGATTCTACTTCGTAAAAAATTATCTCCCCATTAAGCCAGTTCATTTTCACAATCGTAGAAATGGAAGCCAATTTTTTTTTTTTTTTTTTTTAAGATATGCATTTTCATCATCCACAGTGGCGGATCCAGGGGGGGGGGGGGTTCCGGGGGTGCGCACCCCCCTTTATTTTTGCCGATCAATGCATTTGTATCGGGACATATGTTTTGCACCTTTGCCCTGGGTGCCCTGGGTTAGCACCCCCCCTTTCGAAAATTCCTCCATCCGCCCCTGATCCAACTTAAAGAGTGTCGTCAAGTACTTTTAGTAAAATAGCTATTCGAACACACCTACTCTGATTTTGTGATTCATTGAATAGGTATTTCATCTTTTAGTACTGTGATTTTTTTTTATGTTATAAAGTCAACCTGTAGCTTTGCTATATAAAACTGATAGAATTTGAAGCGAGATGATGTATCAAATACTCTTGCTTTGTACGTTTTCAAGACAAAATATTCATCTCAAACACACCCTAACATATTTTTTCTTGAGTCACATAATGGAAGGGCAGACACGGTTTTAAACTGAACTAATAGATTGATATGTTATAAAAAAAAACAATATTAGGTCAATGTCACAAAAATATTTTAAAAAAATTGTACTCGGCGCAAAACTGTGGAAGGCCAGTTTCAAGAAAAAAGTTTATATTTTTCTTTCATTGACCAATTATTGTATTTTTACAGGTGAGGAAACATGTGAGAATATTTGTCATGTGATGTTTTAAAATTAAGTGTCCTTAACCTCAAACATAACGTCCAATAAAATTTACGTATGATGTATACAAGCTGATTAAGCCCCGCCTATCTTAATTACCATGCTTGAGCAAACATTGATACAAACAAAGCAAGCAAGCCAAACAAAGAATTGTCTTGCTAGCATTAATGTAAAAGCTGTAATACAAATTAATTTTTATAGTATATTTTTTTTAATATTTCTAACTTAATGTTTATTACAAATACTATCAGATCTGTTGGTATCTATACATATTAAACATATATTTAGAGATCAGACTGTTCATCAGCACTTTATACTTTCTTGGTTTGGTCTTTTCTATGATGATGATTATTGACAAGCATATATCAGATTATCTGTTGTTGATATTTGAAGTCTGAGAGACAAAGTTTGATCATTCTGCAAGTATATTGTTATGATTTTTTTTTATGCCACACCTACAATATAGAGGAGCATTATGTTTTTCAGGCCTCTCAGTTTTTCCATTTGCCTGTCCTTGTTATTCCTGGCATCTTGTATCAAATGAAAGTTTGTAGGTTAAAGATTTGGTCATTGGTAGTTTGTGGTCACATCACTTGAAACTTAGAATACATCTCCGTTATTGTGTAAACTGTTTAATATGTTCAAGCTAAATAAACGTTCTGATCAGGATTTAACTTTTATTCTGAACGTCTTTGTTGAAATCTACAGTTGCATTATTATCCTGTAATTATTTTCTTCCTTTAATTCTGTTGAGTGTTCTCATTTTGGTATTTTCTGCTTAAATTAGTTTGATAGAATTACTTCTGATATTGTCGACTATTTTCAAGGATCTGTTAGTCAGATGGTCTTTTTTTTAATTTCTTCCCAACAGGTGAGACATATCTGTGGTTAAACAGTGTATGTTATATTTAAATAAACAAATATGAAAATATTATGTTGCTATCTATGAAGAGTGACCATTGTTTAGTGGTTGCTTGTATTTTCATTATGATAGCTAAATTAATACAACATAATCAAGCCATGACAGAATGTCTCATATCTGCATGGTTCAAATTGCTTGTAACATCAGATTTAAAAATGCATTATTTTTTTGTTTCAGTGGTTTTTTTTACTAATAAAAATAAATTTTGATTATGAACCAAATATTCGATTAATTTTATATTTCTCAAATTTCTTACAATATTAAGTAACAGCTATATCTAACTGTATGTTGTTTAAAATATGGGCAGATCTGTTTATACATGCATATCTATGTATATGTTACTATAATATGTATATTAAGAGACCAGTCTGTTCATCAGTAATTTATACTTTCTTGGTTTGGTCTTTTCTATGATGATGATTATTGACAAGCATATATCAGATTATCTGTTGTTGATATTTCAAGTCTGAGAGAAGAATTTTATGTCGAAGTCCTACAACTGTATATTCATTTAATTTTCAGGGTATCCATTTTTGTGGTTTCAGTTCCTTGATATCTAATTTCGTGGATTGCCACAAAGTCTGCATACAAGCCTATAGAACATTTGTTTTTCTTTGAAGATTTGAATTTGTGGTTTTCGAAATCCACAAAAATTGATATCCCATAAATAATATTGAGTCCACAGTATTGTATAATGGTTCTTTTCCTTTGTATCTGTTTAAACCGTTCTTATTGGGAATTGAAAGAAACAGCAATACCAAAAATTTCATCCATTCCAAAAGTTTTTTTTGAGTTCATCTCTTACAAATTAAGCAAAAGCTAGGTGTAACCTAATGTTGTTTATGAATACAGATAACATATATATATATAGTCTGTTCATCAGCACTTTATACTTTCATGGTATTGTCTTTTCTATGATGATGATTATTGACAAGCATATATCAGATTATCTGTTGTTGATATTTCAAGTCTGAGAGAAGAGTAATATTTTGTTCTTAGTCTTGATTTTAATAAGTTGTGTTTTATGAACTTTTGTTTGTCTTTTATTCTTTTTTTTATACGACCGCAAAATTTGAAAAATTTTTCGTCGTATATTGCTATCACGTTGGCGTCGTCGTCTGTGTCGTCGTCGTCATCGTCCGAATACGTTTAGTTTTCGCACTCTAACTTTAGTAAAAGTGAATGGAAATCTATGAAATTTTAACACAAGGTTTATGACCACAAAAGGAAGGTTGGTATTGATTTTGGGAGTTTTGGTCCCAACATTTTAGGAATTAGGGGCCAAAAAGGGCCCAAATAAGCATTTTCTTGGTTTTCGCACTATAACTTTAGTTTAAGTTAATAGAAATCTATGAAATTTTGACACAAGGTTTATGACCACAAAAGAACGGTTGGGATTGATTTTGGGAGTTTTGGTTTCAACAGTTTAGGAATTAGGGGCCAAAAAAGGGCCCAAATAAGCATTATTCTTGGTTTTCGCACAATAACTTTAGTTTAAGTAAATAGAAATCAATGAAATTTAAACACAATGTTAATGACTACAAAAAGAAGGTTGGTATTGATTTTGGGAGTTGAGGTCCCAACAGTTTAGGAATTAGGGGCCAAAAAGGGACCCAAATAAGCATTTTTCTTGGTTTTCGCACCATAACGTTAGTATAAGTAAATAGAAATCTATGAAATTTAAACACAAGGTTTATGACCATAAAAGGAAGGTTGGTATTGATTTTGGGAGTTTTGGTCCCAACAGAATAAGGGGCCCAAAGGGTCCAAAATTAAACTTTGTTTGATTTCATCCAAATTGAATAATTGGGGTTCTTTGATATGCCGAATCTAACTGTCATGACTGTGTATGTAGATTCTTAACTTTTGGTCCCGTTTTCAAATTGGTCTACATTAAGGTCCAAAGGGTCCAAAATTAAACTTAGTTTGATTTTGACAAAAAATGAATCAGTTAGGTTCTTCGATATGCTGAATCTAAAAATGTACTTAGATTCTTGATTATTGGCCCAGTTTTCAAGTTGGTCCAAATCGGGGTCCAAAATTAAACTTTGTTTGGTTTCATCAAAAATTGAATAAATGGGGTTCTTTGATATACCAAATCTAACTGTGTATGTAGATTCTTCATTTTTGGTCCTGTTTTCAAATTGGTCTACACTAAAGTCCAAAGGGTCCAAAATTAAACTTAGTCTGATTTTAACAAAAATTGAAATCGTGGGGTTCTTTGATATGCTGAATCCAAAAATGTACTTAGATTTTTTATTATGGGCCCAGTTTTCAAGTTGGTCCAAATCAGGATCTAAAATTATTATATTAAGCATTGTGCAATAGCAAGTCTTTTCAATTGCACAGTATTGCGCAATGGCAAGAAATATCTAATTGCACAATATTGTGAAATAGCAAATTTTTTTTTAATTAGAGTTATCTTTCTTTGTCCAGAATAGTAAGCAAGAAATATCTAATTGCAAAATATTGTGCAATAGCAAGATTTTTTTTTAATTGGAGTTATCTTTCTTTGTCCAGAATCAACTTAAATCTTTGTTATATACAATATACAATGTATATTCACTTTTTACTACCAACTGATAAATTAAAATAATCTTTACCATTCAGTGATAACAAGCAGTTTTTTTACATCTTAATATTTTATAATGTATTTAAATGAGTAGTTATAGTTGCAAACTCCATTAGAAATTTTAATTGAGATTAGTTTTGGAATAAGGGAAAGGGGGATGTGATTAAAAAAATTGGGTTCAATTTTTCTCATTTGAAATTTCATAAATAAAAAAGAAAATTTCTTCAAACATTTTTTTGAGAGGATTAATATTCAACAGCATAGTGAATTGCTCTAAGAGAAAACAAAAATTTTAAGTTCATTAGAACACATTCATTCTGTGTCAGAAACCTATGCTGTGTCAACTATTTAATCACAATCCAAATTTAGAGCTGAATCCAGCTTGAATGTTGTGTCCATACTTGCCCCAACCGTTCAGGGTTCAACCTCTGCGGTCGTATAAAGCTACGCCCTGCGGAGCATCTGGGGTATCTATAGCGTTGTCAGTTTATTTTCAATTTATGAGTTTGAATGTGACTTTCAATTGTATCTTTCGCCCCTGTTTTATGTTGGAGTTTATTCATTCTGCAAGTATACTATTCTAAAAAAAAAAAAATGATTTGACATTTTATACTGTGAATTTGGTTCTAAGAGGTGCATAAATGATTTATCAGTTTGCCAAGTGTCAGTTTCATCTGTCTTGGTGCAATTGTTTAAGGATATTTATAGTTCTTTCATGGTTTGAACCACTCAAAACAATTGATATTTATAATAAGTTCATTTATACATTTGAAATATTTCTTTTCAATGGCTAATCAACCTATTGCTTCGTATATAATTATTAGTTATTCTTGGTATAATCATTTCTATGATGATTTTTATTGACTAGCATATATCAGATTATTTGTTGTTGATATTAAAATTCTGAGAGAAGATAATAATGACAGAATCTAATCATTGTGCATAGAACCAGTCTGCACCAAAAACTTTTTTCAAATACTAGTCCAAAGACCAATATTCTGACATTTTTCTTTAGGGCCAAACAAAGTTTTGCAAAAACTCACTAGCCCGAATGAAATTTTACTAGTCTGGGGCATCGGACTAGTGGCTAACCTTGCAGACTGTAGAACAATTAAAAAAAGGAAATTTTGAAACCCAGAAGTTGGTTCTAATATGTGCTATTCCTGAATGATTTCTCAGTTGGTCAATGTCGGTCTATACTGTTGGTTTGCAATGGTTGTAAGACATTTGTAGTCCTTTCATTGTTTGAATCACTTAGCAGCATGTTCATTGATACAAACAAAATATGTTCACTGAAATATTTCTTTTTAAAGGCCAATCAACCTACTTCTGGTCAAGCAGCAACAGATGGACCAGCAAAAGTTAAAGAAAAAGAGAAGGAAGAAATAGATGAAAAACAAGAGAAAGAAGAACCATTGGATAAAGAAGCATTAGATAGTTTTACTAATTCTGTCGTAACAGGTTAGTTTGTAGAATTTCTACTGCTTTAGTAGATATGACTATTCTGTTCAATAATTTTGTGTGGTAATAATAGTGGACAAAACCAAATTCCATCAGTGTTAATGACTGGTTCAAAATAAAATCCTATCTAGAAAAATACATTGGGGAAAAGTTTGATTTTTTTAAAATTACTAATGATGGATGAAACATTCAGTCAGCTGAAAGGACTATTGTTTTTCTCAACAAGTACTGATGGATACCTATTTACTTTTCTCCCTAAAAATATGATAATTATAAAAAATGTAAAGCCTCAGTACATTTTGGAATAATTTAATTTCGGATGTAACGCATCTTCTGATTGGCTGACGTTATTTTGTTATCAGCCCATAGACATAATTAAGGCATGTGACTGACGTCATCAAAGTTTTTTCATGGTTTTCTACGGTTTAAAATGGAATTTAGAATTAAATTATAAGAAACGACTGTAATATTTTTTCTGTCTATTCGAAATAACATAAAAATGTGGTGCACACTGTAAAATAACCAGCTACGTGCGTTATTCAGTGTGCACCAAATTTTAATGTTATTTCTTCATAGACAGAAAAAATATTACAGTCATTCCTTAAATAAAGACAGATTTTAAAAGTACTTCACCAACATAGAGTTGTATTTCTTAGTTCAGTGAACAGCCAATGAAAAAATTATTTGTACCTTATATACTTTCTGTGATGATTCATTATTGACAAGCATATGACAGAACATAATTTGTTGATGCCTATAATCTGAGAAAATACTATTGAGAACTTCAATTTTTTAAATGGGTTATTTAGTTCATCATCATCAAGCCGCAACTTGTACACACTAACTTAAATTTGAGGTAAAGGGTTGTTTTGCTCGGGAAGAAGAGGGATGGGTTGTTAGTATGTAGGAATCTTGAATAAATGCTCCTTGGGTTGTAAGAAATGGAAAATGAATAGAATTTATAAACTCATTTTATGGGTAATTCAAGTTTTATAAAAGTGCCTCATGACCTATAAAAACAACATGGCACACTACAATACTCCACACAATGTCAGTAAACAATGGAATCAAAATACTAAGCCCTCAATATTTAAAAAAAAAATTTGAAGTTCAGTAAGTTTTTGAATATTTAGTAACTTACTGTTTATGCTTTCTTTGTATTAATGTTTAATATATTTGTGAATTTACTTTTCTGTCACAGGCTGTTTGACACTGTTAGATTCATTACCAGAAACCGTATACAGAGTTTGTGATTTATTTCTTGTTGTAACTCAAAGAAATGGAATAAAATGGCAAAAAGATGTGTTATCAACCATTGTACAGGAGGTATGTTTTATTTTTAGATAGAAATTAGAAGATGCAGAATGAGTGCCAATGAGACAACTTTCCATCCAAGTCGCAAGGTGTAAAAAGTAAACATTCAGTGTTTGATCGATAAATACAAGAAAATAAAGAAGCTTAAAAAAACAACAAATAAATATACAAAAAATCACCAACTCAGTTAAGAATGATCTTTCAGCAGTGATAGATATATTGATGATTAAGATTCATAATTGAATGTTGGATCCCCCTATTGTGATGAGTATTTCTGTCCATCCGTAACAAATTGAGTAGGCTCTATATCTAGATAACATTATTTACCAAACCAGAGGGTGTGTCATAATGTATGTACAACTTCCTTGGTCAGAGCTCAAGGTAAAAAAGGTTTCAGTTGACAACTCCATGTACTAATGTAAAGATAACTTAATTTTATGTTATACAAGATATAAAAAGTGTGTAACCTTTCATAGTTAAGTCTCTTAATGAATTTAACATTTTTTTCCAGGTAAAGGACCTTAGTAAGCTGATTTTGAATACAAAATCAAAGGAAGATAGACAAGCAAACATAGATAACTCATCTCGATTTGCTGCAAGGCTTCATCTTTTTAGCCTGTTGTTTGAGGTAATTACATTATGAGTTATAAATTGTTTGTTGGATATAATTTCACTATCATTGTAATATATCATGCACCCACTCTAGGAATGGGGAGCTATAATGCATTTAGCTTGACTGTGGATCTGGTCCGTCTGTCTGCTTGACAAAAACACTTAAGTTTCTGTCAGATGCCTTCTGTTTTTCCCGACATTTTCAAATTGTCATAGTATTTTAATTACCTACTGTTGCCATAGTATTTAATTATGCTTTCTTCAAATGAGTGTCTTATATAAAGATTATAATATATTATAACATTCAAAATTAATAGTTGTGATTATGGTGACTTGAATAACACCGGTATCACTCAGATTACAATTCTACCTGACGGGTAAGTTTGTATTTAGCCTATAAAAATACTTATTTAGCCTTGAGAATTGAAAGGTCAGTTTATCTCATTCATACAATAGAAGTTTACCTATAAGGGTCTGAATGGGGTTTACAGAATAGAGAATAAATGTAATAGCAACAAATAATAGAGAATAGAGAAAATGAACAACAAAATAAAGAATAGAGAATAATGCGGTGCAAAAGTATAAAGAATAAATGTGCAAAATAAAAAGGTAACTTAGGTAACTGTAATGCAATACCGATAATATAATGATCAATGTGCATAATTGATAAATAATCTTGTAACAGAAAGACTATATAGTAAAATCATTTCCATGAGAATTTGCTTTACAGAATGAGAGTTAGTTTTAAGGCTATTAAAAGAAAAATGCCCTAAAAATTTAAAGAATACAGATATTAAAAAAACCCATGCAGGTCCTCATGTCATTTACATTGTCAAAATATAGGACACATCTAGTCAAACTGGTTTTAAACTAGACATCTAGTCAAACTGGTTTGGTATAACTGACTGTTTCTTGCCCTATAGTGCCTAACAAGATTTTGTGAGGTAGACGAAATTGACATTAACAACGATCGTATTGACTTTTGATGTGCAGAAATAGGCAGATTGGACATATTTTGACTTTAGTTACTTACTTCTTAAGTTCGGGATTAATTGTAATCAACATATTCCAATGAGACTGAAAAATGTTTTTTTTTATTATGGTAATTAATAATTTTACCTGCCGTAGTCGTGCGTAAAATATATTTCGGTATTTCTCTTACGAAAATGACTTGTTTAATGGAACAAAACGTATTATTTGTAAACTTTCTCTTTACTCTTCACAATAGGCTTTTAAAAAATAACCTTTCAACTGTATATTCCGAAAATTTTGTGAAAATCGAATAAGTGGCAATTCTTACCTTTCATACCTTAACTTTCATTGATAAAACATAATATTGACTCGTCCAGTGTCCAGTTTGAAGGTCATTTTAGTTACCGTACACATTCATGCACGTTCTAATTAATCAATAGTCATGTATGAAAAGCATAAACAAGTTTGAAGGTAAACTAATAACAACTTAATCCAATCAAATTGCCTACGATTCAATAACAATGACCAGTCCACATCATAAAAATGTATAGGGGTAAATTGGGTAGGGAGAAAATGTCAGATATATTAAGTTCATTATTTTGCAATAACGAGTAAAAATTTGTTAACCAATAGATTTGTTATAATTTCATAAACATGTCGTTATGTATTGGTATAGTTTTTGGATCTTTCATTAGCGTATTTAAGGCTGTAGAAAGTTTGGCCTTCAAAAGTCAACACAATCATTGACTTTATAAAGAAAATTCGCATTTTTAAAACATTGAATGTTTCACAAATAATACTCGACAACAAAGCAAAATCATTTCTTAAAACACTGCAAAAAAAATAATTCTGATTGATGCAGTGGTATTGTCATAAATTGCACTGGAGTGAACAGTGGTACATCAAATGTCGAATTCCCTCACACAATGTTATCACACACTATAGATGTCTATTTCACAGTGACCTTATGTGTTTGTGCTAAGAGTACATTGTACTGTCAGATTCATCGATTTTCTGTTGGGACATGACCTACATTGTAAACATGCAAAATAGTGGCTTGAGATTTCAACTGATATTAGTATAATAAATTAAAATTTGGAATATTATATCCTGGTTGATGATGTTTTTTTTTTGGGACCAAGATGTTTTCTTCATTCTTGTTCACATTATGATTATTTTAACCTTCAACATTGTTCAATGCACATTTAAAGATAGAAAAAATTTCAGCTCTCATTTAAAATATTTTGCAAAAATAACCCCTAAAATTCAACATTAACAGATTTTTAACAATTAAATCAAGATGCACAAAGTTTTAAGTATTGGTCAGAATATAGGGTTCTTTAGTACTTTAACAATATCACAATAACAATAAAGTGACCTTAATTTTGGACAAGGTAAATGGCATGAAGCCAAATTTATCAACCTCTATTGTATGAATGGGATAAACTGACCTTTATAATTCCTGTGGAATACTTCTGTTCTATTACTGATAGATAGAGTTTCAGCCCAAACGGATGGTGGGATCACAGCACTGTGTCATCAACATATGTGCATGGCTAAAAAAATTATCAGCAAAAGCTTCTATTTTCTTCTCTTTTTTTTGGCATATCTTGTATTAAATATTCAGCAAAGCAATAATGTTTCTTCTCTCTCTGTACATGGACTGTCTAATGCACTTCAAGTCTCCAGAAGCTCATTTTCATGGTGAAATATATCTCCGAACATATAATACTTTTTAAGCCAAACATAAGAATAAATATTAATCATTAATATTTATGATATACATGTGTACAGGTAAAGTGGCGCAAATGAGTTCCGAAATATTGGCGCAATTGATACATTTGGAAAACAAAATTTTGGCGCAAATGATACCCCTGAAAAACGGTAATTGGCGCAAAAGGAGTGTTGCCCAATTCTCAAGGCTAAATAAGTATTTTATAGGCTAAATACAAACTTACCTGTCAAGGTAGAATTGTAATCTGAGTGATACCGGTGTTATTCAAGTCACCATAAGTCCTTTCATGCATTGTGTATCTTCATCTGTGTCGTCCAGTGACATATGTGATTGTTTACAATGCTATATTAATGTAGTGATTGGCATCGTTGGGTAGAAGTTTGTTGTAATTTCAACCCTGGTATTTGTAGCTAGACATTAAATTTTGATTTAAAAATTGATACAAGGATTAAAGCGATGAAAAAAAAATAAAAAATTGCAATTTCATACTTGGTCAGCATCTTGACAGTGGTGAGTTGTAATGTATGAGCACTTTTCTGAGATGTCAGACAACAACTTCCTGTTTGATGATGCCCTGAATTTTTATACGACCGCAAAATTTGAAAAATTTTTCGTCGTATATTGCTATCACGTTGGCGTCGGCGTCGTCGTCGTTGTCCGGCGTCCGAATACTTTTAGTTTTCGCACTCTAACTTTAGTAAAAGTGAATGGAAATCTATGAAATTTTAACACAAGGTTTATGACCACAAAAGGAAGGTTGGTATTGATTTTGCGAGTTTTGGTCCCAACATTTTAGGAATTAGGGGCCAAAAAGGGCCCAAATAAGCATTTTCTTGGTTTTCGCACTATAACTTTAGTTTAAGTTAATAGAAATCTATGAAATTTTGACACAAGGTTTATGACCACAAAAGAACGGTTGGGATTGATTTTGGGAGTTTAGGTTTCAACAGTTTAGGAATTAGGGGCCAAAAAAGGGCCCAAATAAGCATTATTCTTGGTTTTCGCACAATAACTTTAGTTTAAGTAAATAGAAATCAATGAAATTTAAACACAATGTTAATGACTACAAAAGGAAGGTTGGTATTGATTTTGGGAGTTTAGGTCCCAACAGTTTAGGAATTAGGGGCCAAAAAGGGACCCAAATAAGCATTTTTCTTGGTTTTCGCACCATAACGTTAGTATAAGTAAATAGAAATCTATGAAATTTAAACACAAGGTTTATGACCATAAAAGGAAGGTTGGTATTGATTTTGGGAGTTTTGATCCCAACAGAATAAGGGGCCCAAAGGGTCCAAAATTAAACTTTGTTTGATTTCATCCAAATTGAATAATTGGGGTTCTTTGATATGCCGAATCTAACTGTCATGACTGTGTATGTAGATTCTTAACTTTTGGTCCCGTTTTCAAATTGGTCTACATTAAGGTCCAAAGGGTCCAAAATTAAACTTAGTTTGATTTTGAAAAAAAATGAATCAGTTAGGTTCTTTGATATGCTGAATCTAAAAATGTACTTAGATTCTTGATTATTGGCCCAGTTTTCAAGTTGGTCCAAATCGGGGTCCAAAATTAAACTTTGTTTGATTTCATCAAAAATTGAATAAATGGGGTTCTTTGATATACCAAATCTAACTGTGTATGTAGATTCTTCATTTTTGGTCCTGTTTTCAAATTGGTCTACACTAAAGTCCAAAGGGTCCAAAATTAAACTTAGTCTGATTTCAACAAAAATTGAAATCTTGGGGTTCTTTGATATGCTGAATCCAAAAATGTACTTAGATTTTTTATTATGGGCCCAGTTTTCAAGTTGGTCCAAATCAGGATCTAAAATTATTATATTAAGTATTGTGCAATAGCAAGTCTTTTCAATTGCACAGTATTGCGCAATGGGAAGAAATATCTAATTGCACAATATTGTGAAATAGCAAATTTTTTTTTAATTAGAGTTATCTTTCTTTGTCCAGAATAGTAAGCAAGAAATATCTAATTGCAAAATATTGTGCAATAGCAAGATTTTTTTTTAATTGGAGTTATCTTTCTTTGTCCAGAATCAACTTAAATCTTTGTTATATACAATGTACAATGTATATTCACTTTTTACTACCAACTGATAAATTATAATAAATAACATTCAGTGATAACAAGCAGTTTTTTTTACATCTTAATATTTTATGATGTATTTAAATGAGTACTTATTGTTGCAAACTCCATTAGAAATTTTAATTGAGATTAGTTTTGGAATAAGGGAAAGGGGGATGTGATTAAAAAAATTGGGTTCAATTTTTCTCATTTGAAATTTCATAAATAAAAAAGAAAATTTCTTCAAACATTTTTATGCCCCACCTACGATAGTAGAGGGGCATTATGTTTTCTGGTCTGTGCGTGCGTCCGTCTGTTCGTTCGTCCGTCCGTTCGTCCGTCCGTCTGTCCCGCTTCAGGTTAAAGTTTTTGGTCAAGGTAGTTTTTGATGAAGTTTAAGTCCAATCGACTTCAAACTCAGTACACATGTCCCCTATGATATGATCTTTCTAATTTTTATGCCAAATTAGAGTTTTTACCCCAATTTCACGGTCCACTGAACATGGAAAATGATAGTGCGAGTGGGGCATTCGTGTACTGAGGACACATTCTTGTTTTGAGAGGATTAATATTCAACAGCATAGTGAATTGCTCTAAGAGAAAACAAAAATTTTAAGTTCATTAGAACACATTCATTCTGTGTCAGAAACCTATGCTGTGTCAACTATTTAATCACAATCCAAATTTAGAGCTGAATCCAGCTTGAATGTTGTGTCCATACTTGCCCCAACCGTTCAGGGTTCAACCTCTGCGGTCGTATAAAGCTACGCCCTGCGGAGCATCTGGTTCAAACATCTTCTCCTCTGAAACTACTGAATGGATTTGAATGAAACTTAGCATGATTGTTCCTTAGAGTATCCTGCACAAAGTGTGTGCTTTGATTTTTGATCCGTCAAAAAACATGGCCGCCGTTACTTAAAATAGAACATAGGGGTCAAATGCAGTTTTTGGCTTATATCTCAAAAACGAAAGCATTTAGAGCAAATCTGACATGGGGTAAAAATGTTCATTAGGTCAAGATCTATCAGCCCTGAAATTTTCAGATGAATCAAACAATCCATTGTTGGGTTGCTGCCACTTAATTGGTAATTTTAAGGAAATTTTGCAGTTTTTGGTCATTATCTTGAATATTATTATAGATAAAGATAAACTGTAAACAGCAAAAATGATCAGCAAAGTAAGATCTACAAATAAGTCAATATGACCAAAATTGTCAATTGACCCCTTAAGGGGTTATTGTCCTTTAATGACAATTTTTCACAATTTGTTCATCATATTTGCTAACTTTAAAAAATCTTCTCCTCTGAAACTGCTGAATGGATTTGGATGAAACTTAGCATGATTGTTCCTTAGATTATCCTGCACAAATTGTGTGCTTCGATTTTTGGTCCGTCAAAAAACATGGCCGCCGTTACTTAAAATAGAACATAGGGGTCAAATGCAGTTTTTGGCTTATATCTCAAAAACGAAAGCATTTAGAGCAAATCTGACATGGGGTAAAAATGTTCATTAGGTCAAGATCTATCAGCCCTGAAATTTTCAGATGAATCAAACAAACCATTGTTGGGTTGCTGCCACTTAATTGGTAATTTTAAGGAAATTTTGCAGTTTTTGGTCATTATCTTGAATATTATTATAGATACAGATAAACTGTTAATAGCAAAAATGTTAAGCAAAGTAAGATCTACAAATAAGTCAATTGACCAAAATTGTCAATTGACCTCTTAAGGAGTTATTGCCCTTTAAAGACTTTTTTCACAATTTGTTCATCATGTTGACTTACTTTAAAAAATCTTCTCCTTTGAAACTGCTGTATCGATTTCAGCCAAACTTAGGCTAAATGAGTTTTAGAGTTTCAGAGTATCTAGTATAAATTTTATATTTCATTTCCTTGTATGTCAAGAAACATAGCTCCTATGGCTAAAATAGAACATAGGAGAAAATGATTTTTTTTTTGCTTTTGAAGAAAATAGGACGATTCAAAGAACATTTAAATAAATTGCAAAGCCAAAATAATCATTGATGAGAGATTAAACCAAAAAAATTCAGGTGAGCGATTCAGGCTCTTGAGAGCCTCTTGTTCTCATTTGAAATTTCATAAATAAAAAAGAAAATTTCTTCAAACATTTTTTTGAGAGGATTAATATTCAACAGCATAGTGAATTGCTCTAAGAGAAAACAAAAATTTTAAGTTCATTAGAACACATTCATTCTGTGTCAGAAACCTATGCTGTGTCAACTATTTAATCACACTCCAAATTTAGAGCTGAATCCAGCTTGAATGTTGTGTCCATACTTGCACCAACCGTTCAGGGTTCAACCTCTGCGGTCGTATAAAGCTACGCCCTGCGGAGCATCTGGTTCATTTTGTTGAAAGAACTTAAAATTTTCCACACACATCACTAATTTACATCTGTGCAGAAAGACTTTTATATAATGTCAGCAGCTTGACTAGCTAACTTCTTAAAAGCTTATATATTTTAGAAGGTGGAAGACCTGGATGCTTCATACTTTGTATATAAATGCCTCATGTTACAAAGTTTCCGTCAGTCACATGTCCAATATCCTTGACCTCATTTTCAGGGTTCAGTGGCTACTTGAAAAAAAAGTTAAGATTTTTTTAATGTTAAATTCTCTCTTATTATAAGTAATAGGATAACTATATTTGGTATGTGCGTACCTTGCAAGGTCCTCATGCCCGTCAGACAGTTTTCACTTGACCTCGACCTCATTTCATAGATCAGTGAACAAGGTTAAGTTTTGGTGGTCAAGTCCATATCTTGGATACTATAAGCAATAGGTCTAATATATTCGGTGTATGGAAGGAATGTAAGGTGTACATGTCCAACAGGCAGGTGTCATTTGACCTTGACCTTATTTTCATGGTTCAGTGGTAATAGTTAAGTTTTTGAGTTTTGGTCTTTTTTTCTAATACTATATGCAATAGGTCAACTATATTTGGTATATGGAAATATTTTTTGATCTATATATCAGTCGCCCAGGTTTTATTTGACCTTGACCTCATTTTCATGGTTCATTGATCAGTGTTAAGTTTCACGTTTTGGTCTGTTTTACTTATCCTGTATGCAATACGTCTACCATATTTGGTATATGGAATGATTTTTAGATGTACATGTCTAGTTAGTAGGTGTCATCTGACCTTAACCTCATATTCATGGTTCAGTGGTCAAAGTTAAATTTTTGAGTTTTGGTCTTTTTTTGTAATGCTATATGCCATAGGTCAACTATATTTGGTGTATGGAAATATTTTATGATCTCTATGTCAGTCGCTAGTGTTGGATAATCGGTTGAAATTACCAACCGATTATCTATTACAATCGGTTGACAGCAACCAACCGACTATCGGTTATAATCGCATCATAATACATTTTGTACCTTGCCCTTTTTTTTAAAATGAAATCAAGCATTTAGTCTCATTGTACATGTCCAATGTGTATATTCCATATCATTGCAAAGTTCATATATTCATATTTGATCTTTTGTTTCCTTTTCATATTCTGGCGTACTAAATTATAATCCTGGTACCTTTGATAACTATTTATTTAGCAGTTAAAACAATGAATTAATAAGAATCAAGATTCAGATTGAACATATTTTATCTCATAATTACAACATTATTACCATTACATTATTACAGTGACACTAACATTTCTAAATTTCAATGGTGTAACTCACAATAAAATTTCAATAACATAGCTGTTTAAACATTTGAATGCTTCTAATTAAGAAAAGATATATAAAGTTTTAAACTTTAAGAAGTTTAAAATTAACAGAAAAAAATAAAACAGTGCATTTGCATTGAAATATATACAGTAAACAAAGGGGAATAAGCCAATGTCTGTTAATTCGTGTAGAATGCTTTTTTTCACTGTTGTGATCATTATTTTTCTGTCAATTGTGTCATTCGTGCGTCTGAACTTATAAATGCAAGAATGCGGAATTATTACATAGTTGAACCGTTTCCGATTCGTGATTCTTATATTTTTCAATGGCGGACAAATTTCGGAAAATTTACAAAAATAAACGATGTTTGACAAGCAATTTGGAAAGGAATATGACGTTTTTGATGCTACAAATGGATAAAACCTTAATAAAAGGCAATTTGCAACACGTTCCAATGAAGCAAAGAAATTATTTTGTCTAAAATCAGAATGATTTTATGTACGCTCTTAAGTAACAAGTACCGGTATTGAAAGAAAATATTTCATACAAAGTTATTAATTTTAAATAACTTTCCACCAATCTGCAAATATTTATGGTCAATGCTTTTGTCATGTTTATAAAGAAAGAAATTGGCCATGTCTTTAATTATAGGATGTTTGACATTGTTATTGTCATCGACTGATATTTTTTGTTATTATTTGTTTGACTGCGCACATAAAATGCAAACCGCAAACGGACCGGAAGTTGATAAGCTAAAAGTCCGGAAACTATAACGACAATCGATTGAACAAAATCCCAATCGATTATCGACATCGCCAGTCCCAACCAACTGATTTCCGACTTATTCCGATCATCGGAACAACACTATCAGTCGCGCAGGTTATATTTGACCTTGATCTCATTTTCATGATTCATTGAACAGTGTTAAATTTTTGTGTTTTGGTCTGTTTTTCATAAACTATAAGCAACAGGTCAACTATAATTGTTGTTTGGAAGAATTGCTAGCTGTACATGTCTGCCTGGCATGTTTCATCTGCCCTTCCCTCATTTTTATGGTTCATTGGTTAATTTTTAGTTTCCTTGATTAATGTTAAGTTTACGTGACAGTGTAATAAAGCTTTAGATTTAGGACTATCAACATTAAAATATCAATGATTAGTAAAAAAGGCTAAGACATTTCAGCGTGTGCACTCTTGTAATAATTTGTTTGGTTCTTTTTATTTCACAATTAGATACTCATGATACTGTTGTCGTAGTATTTTGTATTGGTTTGAAAGGATGTTTGAATGCCTGTGTATACAAAAATTATCTATTTTCATGCATTGTGTATCTTCATCTGTGTCGTCCAGTGACATATGTGATTGTTTACAGTGCAATATTAATGTAGTGATTGGCATCGTTGGGTAGAAGTTTGCTGTAATTTCTATCCTGGTATTGTAGCTAGACAAATGAATATTTTCAAATGTAAAACAGTTTTCTCAGACAACTTCATCTTTGCTTAGCTACCTAAAAGTGAGGAGTAGTAATGTGTGAATACTTTTTGGAGATGTCAGTCAGCTATATCATGTCGCCCATACTTTGAATTTTGTCAAGATGTTGAAGGAAATTGAATTGTCCTTACACCTTACTTGCATAAAATTGATCAGAAGGATTTGTCTTTGATCTGAAACTTGACAGTGATGAGTTGTTGGTGAGAGCATTTTTTCAGATTTGTCAAATATCTTCTTTCTGCTTTCCAATTCTTTGCTTTACAAAAGAAGTATGCTAAGCCCCACATCACAATGTTCTTGCTTTTCTTACAGCTACATAAACATATTGTTGTCCTAGTATTTTATAATGGTGTGACAAGATGTTTGAATGCTTGTAATATAAAGATGATATACAATATGTGATATTTGTGATTAAATCCTTTTCTTGCATTGTGTATCTTCATTTGTGTCTATAATGTGACATATGTGATTGTTTACAATGCTATATTAATGTAGTGATTGGCATCGTTGGGTAGAAATTTGTTGTAATTTCTATCCTGGTATTGTAGCTAGACAAAATGCATATTGATTTCAAAATTAATACAATGATTGGAGAAATAAAACTCTGCCCTCATGTGCAGTTTCATATCTGGTCAGCAGCTAAATAATAAGTTGTTATGTGTGAGCTCTATTGATAGAAGTCAGAAAACTGCTTCCTGTTAACGAATACTTCAAATTGTTCACTATGTTAAGTGAATTAAAAAAATAAATTCCAACACATTTCTCCCACTGTACAGAATGATTTTCGTTTTAGTCTGACACTGATGAGTTGTGTAAGTTTGCATTTTTCAGGTCTGTTGAATATCATCTTGTTTTACAATACTTTTGATTAACAAGTATGGTAAAGCCTGACAACATATGTGTTCTGTTTTTATTACAATTTCATACTGTTGCCATAGTACTTTAAGCTTTGACAAGACATTTTTATGTCTGTGTTTTAAAGATGGTATTCAAACATTACATGTTATAGTTGTGATTGAAAGATTTCCTTGCATTGTGTATCTTCATTTGTGTCTTGTCATGTGACATATGTGATTGTTTACAATGCTATATTAATGCAGTGATTGGCATCGTTGGGTAGAAATTTGTTGTAACTTTTACCCTGGTATTGTAGCTAGACAGATTTTATTGTCGAGCCTGCAACTTTTGTTGCAGAAAGCTTGACATAGGGATAGTGATCCAGCGGCAGAGGCTACGGCGGCGGCGGCGTTAGCTCACTTCTTAAAAGCTTTATATCTTAGAAGGTGGAAGACCTGGATGCTTCATACTTTGTATATAGATGCTTCATGTTACGAAGTTTCCGTCAGTCACATGTCCAATGTCCTTGACCTCATTTTCATGGTTCAGTGACCACTTGAAAAAAAAGTTCAAATTTTTTGTAATGTTGAATTCTCTCTTATTATAAGTAATAGGATAACTATATTTGATATGTGCGTACCTTGCAAGGTCCTCATGTCTGTCAGACAGTTTTCACTTGACCTCGACCTCATTTCATGGATCAGTGAACAAGGTTAAGTTTTGATGGTCAAGTCCATATCTCGGATACTATAAGCAATAGGGCTAGTATATTCGGTGTATGGAAGGACTGTAAGGTGTACATGTCCAACTGGCAGATGTCATGTGACCTTGACCTCATTTTTAGGTTCAGTGGTCAAAGTTAAGTTTTTGAGTGTTGGTCTTTTTATCTAATACTATATGCCATAGGTCAACTATATTTGGTGTATGCAAATATTTTATGATCTTTATGTCAGTCGCGCAGGTTTTATTTGACCGTGACCTCATTTTCACGGTTCATTGCACAGTGTTAAGTTTTTGTGTTTGGTCTATTTTTCTTAAACTTTAAGTAATGGGTCAACTATATATGTTGTATAGAAGCATTGTTAGCTGTACATGTCTGCCTGGCATGGTTCATCTGACCTTGACCTCATTTTCAAGGTTCATTGGTCTTTGTTTAGTTATCTTGCTTAATGTTAAGTTTATGTGACAGTTGTAATAAAGCTTAGCTTTATACTGAGGACTATCAACATAATATCAATGATTAGTATAGAATGCGAGACATTTCAGCGTGTGCACTCTTGTATTAATTAAGGAATGACTGTAATATTTTTTCTGTCTATGAAGAAATAACATTACAAATTTGGTGCACACTGAATAACGCGCGTAGCGGGTTATTAACGGTGTGCATCACATTTTTTATGTTATTTCGAATAGACAGAAAAAATATTAGTCATTTCTTAGAATTTAATTTTAAATTCCATTTTAAACCGTAGAAAACCATGAAAAAACGTTGATGACGTCACAGTCACAAGACTAAATTATGTCTATGGGCTCATAACAAAATAACATCAGCCAATCAGACGAGGCATTACATCCAAAATTAAATTATATTCAAATGAATTATTATAATGATTGGAAGTATAAAACTCTTTATCTCAGGTGAAGTTTTATATTTGATCAGCAGCTAAATGATAAGTTGTTATGTGTGAGCTCTTGATAAATGTCAGACAACCACTTCCTGTCTGCTAATACTTTGAATTGTTCACTATTTTAAGTGAATTAAAAAAAAAAAAAAAAATCCAACACATTTCTCTAATTCTACTGTACATACAGAATGACTTCATGTTTTAGTCAGACACCCATGAGTTGTATAAGGTGTGAGTATTTTTCAGGTCTGTTGAACACCTTCCTGTTTTTATGGCCCCTGCAACAAGGTTAACAGATTAACAATGCTATATTAATGTAGTGATTGGCATCGTTGGGTAGAAGTTTGTTGTAATTTCTATCCTGGTAAAAATTAATAGTTGTGATTAGTTCCTTTTCATGCATTGTGTATCTTCATTTGTGTCTTGTCATGTGACATGTGATTGTTTACAATGCTACATTAATGTAGTGATTGGCATCGTTGGGTAGAAGTTTGTTGTAATTTCTATCCTGGTATTGTAGCTAGACATTTAAAATATTGATTTTGAAAGTTAAACTGGATTCTCAGATAAGATTTCTTCTATGCTCAGCCTCTAGACAGTGAGGCAATGTCGTGTGTGAGCACTTGTTCTGAGATGTTATTTCCTTTTGCCCTTACTTTGATTTTGTCACCATGTGGAATGAAATTTTGAAAATTGTCTTCACACCTTACTTGCATAAAATTGATCGGAAAGACTCAGAACTCAAAAGCTTTACAGAGATGAGTTTGTGTTTGGTTTGAGCAAATTTACAGATCTGTAAGACAATTACTCTCTGCTTTATAATTCTTTGCTTTATTGGTGTGGGTATGTTAAGCCTAACAACACAGTTGCTGTTGTTTTTCAGACAATAACATTGATTCTGTTGTCATAATATTTATTAATGCTTTTACAACACAATTTTATGCCTGTATTATAAAGATAATATACATAATTTGATAGTGATGATGAATTCCTTTTCATGCATTGTATCTTCATTTGTGTCTTGTCATGTGACATACGTGATTGTTTACAATGCTATATTAATGTAGTGATTGGCATCGTTGGGTAGAAGTTTGTTGTAACTTTTACCCTGGTATTGTAGCTAGACAGATATGATATTGATTTGGAATGTAGTATAATGATTGAAGGAGTCAAAACTGAAAAAAGATGATCTACATTATTGCATTTATACTATGTTTTTGCACTTAATATTTTCTTGCATTATATTATATTAAATTAAATTTTTCTTCACAGGAAATGATGATGCCATGTGCAGAAACCCTGGATACTTTCTATCTGACTGATATGTTGGTACAAGTTCTCAACAGCGAGCAGGAATTTCTATCTGCAAACAAAGAAATGATCACACCTAGGTAAACATATACTTCACATATTGCAACATTTATACAGTTTCTAATTGATTTTGTATGAGTAAGAAAATATAAATGAAGAGAGATACTGGTATGCATCAATGAGACAGCAACTCAACAACGCAAAAAGATAAAGACAACTAGTGTTTAAAATATGTTTGAAGGGGTTGCAATTTACCAACTTGTTTATTATTTGAATAAGTAAAACAAATTGTTCCAAATAATCTCTTTGTACATGTACTGGTTGAATGTTGATATGAAAATGGGGAGATGTTGTATGATTGCCAAATAGAACACTGGAGTTCAAATGAAGTTGAAGTTTGCAATTATAGGCCACTGATCAACCTTGAACAATAAGAAAAACTAACCCTGTTTATAGGCTATAAAAAGCCCTGCCACGAAAAAAGGTGAACAAATAAAACAAGAGAAAAAAGTATGGAAAAAATAAATCATCTAAAATGGTTGTATGTTGCAGTAAGCTGACTTGAAACATGAAATTTGTCATGCAGTTTTAATTTTCATATTCTGTATGCGTCAGAACTAGGAAATTATTTGGCCATAGATGCTTAACAATGCACAGAAAAAGCATGAATATTTTATTTTATATTTTAGATGGCTTGCTCCCCTGCTTTTACTTCTTGACCTTTATGAAAAAGTATCTGTGATATCCAAGAGGAAAGCAGAAGCAGCAAAGCTTACGGTAAATATTTTAGACTGTAAATTAGCTGTTTGAATTGTTCATTTGGAATCTCTCACACTCCCAAAAGTCTAGAAAGCCAGAAGATTTGTGTTTGGCTAAATGATAATTATGTTATAAACCCACCTGATGAAGTGAATGGTATATATGCAATCACCTTTTTTACTAAGTGGTCAAATCACAACTGATGGCAAACCTTAAGCAGATTCTGGTTGAAACTATGTGCCAGGAGAGCAATGAAAAATACATTGTATTGCAGGAATACTGCCATTTCAATATGTATTGGAAGTTACTTTAGGGTCTAGTGTTCAACCTTCTTTCTTTTGTAAAAGTTTGGCATTAAGCAAGAGGGATTTCAGTTTTCATAATAGTTCTTCAAAGAATGCAGAAATTTTAAACATTTCATTATACATATACCAGTAGAAGATTGAACAACTACACAGGTTTTAAGATAGATTTGAGGATAGTTTATCACTAACAATTTGTGCAATAAATATCACTACAATCACTTTTATAAAGTGAATATGAAGCACCTTTTTTCAGCATTATTGAAATATTCAATAGTTTGCTAGTAGAGGGTGCAAAATTAAAAGCTGGTTATTCCTTAACTAGAAATACATTTCTTGTTAATTTATTCCCCAGCTTACATTTAAATGATCTTCATTGCTTAATACAGTAAAAGATTTCCCTGCCAAATTCTAAATTAGGCACTTGTCCAATGTATGTGAATTTTCAGATGACATCATTTGATTATATATTACGGACAAACTAGATGCTACATTCTGAACTGACAAGGCTTTACATTTTCCACCTTCTGTCTATATTACTATGTACATTCTTCAACCATTCCAATATTAATATATCAGTTTAGTCACCTATTAGGTTTTTCTTAGCCTTGATATTACATTTTTAAACATTCAGGTTTTTGCAATGATTTCTTATATTAACATTACTTACTACCTCTTTAACCAGGTTCAATCCACCATTTTCTACATTTGAAAATGCCTGTACCAAGTCAGGAATATGACAGTTCTTGTCCATTCGTTTTTGTTGCATTTTGTTATTTGATTTTGCCATGTGATTATGGACTTTCCGAATTGATTTTCCTCTGAGTTCAGTATTTTTGTGATTTTACTTTTTGCAAAGATAAAACGAAGGAATCACCTATGGATGCACTTGGTACCTTGGTTTGAAATCTCTGAAATGTTACCAGTACCTAGAGAATGAGCACATTTTTTTTTTGGAGTTGATGATTTGTTCAAATCTTTCTTGTCCAGCTGCATTTGGGGTTATAGTTACATGAAGAATTTTTTGCATCAGATCTTCTACTGTTTTGCTCCTAATAAGATTTGTTTGCCAAAATATTGTTCTGTCAGGAAAAATACAAGTTTTATATGTTTGCTGCAAGATTTGAACACTATTGATCTAAAGCCGTTGTTTTAATTTAAAGTGATGTATTACTTGGCTGTTCACACTGCACCTCTTTTTCAACACATTTGTACTTTTGCAAATGATGGTAGTATAAGGTGCTACATAAATGTGGTGTTAATTCCTCAGTTAGAAATCATTTCTTCCTGATTTATTCCACATCCTACATTCACCGTTAATTATCTTCATTGGTTGTCTATAAGGATGCTGACTTTAAGAGGGAATAAAGTAGTTGGCTCCATCCCTGGCTGGTTTAGATTAAAGATTTTAAAATTGGTATTTGCTACTTCTGTTCTGAGCACGCTGTTTAATTTCTAAGTTACCCACTTTTTCCAAGAGAATCATCTATGGATGCACCCTGCTATCTTATTTGAAACCTTGGAAACAACCTGTTCCTTGAAGGCATACACACATTTTTATGGATCTTCTGATTTCTTCAAATTTTCTTTCTACCTACCTAGCCGATTGTTAGATTATATATACAACACAAATATGTATTATTTGGCTGTTCAAACTGCACCTCTTTTTCAACACATTTGTACTTTTGCAAATGAAGTTAGTATAAGGTGCAACATAAATGTGATGTTTATTCCTCAGTTAGAAATCATTTCTTCCTGATTTATTCCACATCCTACATTCACTATTAAACCTTGTTGGTTGTTCAAATTAAAGATTTTAAAGTTGGTATCTGCTACTTCTGCACCAAGCACATTGTTTAATTTTAAGATAAACCACTTCTCCCTATTTAGATCAAGAGTAAACACCTATTGATGCACTCCCAAGTCTTGTTTGAAACCTTGGAATAACCACCTGTTCCTAGTATTTTTATAAAGCTTATTATTTCTTTAAAATTTTCAACCACATTCCTGAGTGTTGGGTTATATGTATACAACAACAAAAATTGTATTGTTTCACTATGTGCATTTCTTTTTCAACACATTTGTACTTTTGCAAATGATGGTAGTATAAAGTGCTACATAAAAGTGGTGTTTATTCCTCAGTTAGAAATCATTTCTTCCTGATTTATTCCACATCCTACATTCACTATTATTAAACCTTATTAGCTGTCTTGCTCAAGTCTGTTGACCTTAACATGGGAAAGGTAATTGGTCCCATCCCTCGTCATGTAAATTTAAAGACTTTAAAGTTTGTATTTGCAATTTCTTTAAATTTTTAAATAATATTTAAATAATATTTTGTTTGTTTTTCAGCAAAATAGCCATACATGGAAATGGTTTGATGACAGCAGTGGTAGATGGTGTAAATATAGTCTTCCTAATAACAAAACCATAGACGACGCTTATCAGTCCGGTGATATCAATGTTAGGTAAGTTCATGGCTATAGCCTAGCTTAAATACTTTCGTCATGTAGGTAATATACTGTCAAGCAAGATAGTGTATATCATATCTCTCTTTTGTCATTTTCTATGACGGGTAATTTAATAGATGATGAAGCTCAATAGTGGAAACATTTATATCAAGTTTCACTGCAGACATCTTTTATAGCCAGTTAAGGTCGTTAAAAACTTCCATCTTGTCATCTTTTACCACAAACAAAACATGAATTTGAAATATTTTTTTTTAATTTAGAAAGCCCAGATGAACATAACAACAAATTACTCATAATGAAAAAAAATTAGCTTAAGTAGGATAATGTCTGTATAAAACTTGCTCAGATTTCGAAAATTACATGTAATGAAGATGCTTTTGTAAATATAAGTTTGTTTAGGGGTTCATGATTTAGATAATACTTCTGTAACAAAAATGCATTTGACGGTAAAAATATACCATTTTAAATGTAAGATAAAAAAAAAAATCATCTTTTTAACAGGTTCTCAGCTGGAAGAAGAAGGTACACAATTCATTTTAACACCATGGTTCAGGTAGGAGTTCTTTATTATCATTTGTTAAGTAATCTTCAATTAAATATGTCTTGTGGAAATAAGAAGATGTGGTATGATTTTCAGTGAGACAACTCTCCACAAGAGACCAAATGACACATACATTTACAACTACAGGTCACCAGTGGCCTTTGTCTATAAGCAAAACCTATCCAGCAGAGTCAGTTGTAAAGGGCCCTGAAATGACAAATGTAAAACAATTCCAATGAGCAAACTATATATTGCTAACAGCCTAAGTTTATGTACAAAATACTGAACAAAAGCTAATATGATGCAGAGCAACAAACAACTACCACTTTTCATTTGTCAGTCAGAGATGGGTAAAGCAATCAATAAATCATTAAATTGTTTAAAAAAGAATTATATCAAGTGACATGCTAACTTTTGTATGCTGATGATTTTAGTTTAATATTCAGAAAGATTGTACTCATATTTTTGAATATCTTTGTAGGTTAATGAGGAAACTGGTAACAGACGACCAATCATGTTGAATCTTTCCTCACTTGAGGAGAAACAGCAGGCAAAGGAGGAACAGAAAGTTGCTAATAACCTTGATACATTGTCAGTTGAATCTGGTTCTGGTAGGTTGTTTAGGTAGTATAGTGGTTGGAGTAAACTCTGGGAATCATTTTCAAATAACAATATGTTGTTTGTCAAGATAGAATTGAGTTCTAGTTTTGAGTTTGTAGCTCACATGATTGATTGAAAAATGCTGAAGTGTATGTAGGTTTCAGTAAATAAGATGAGAATCTTCAATTTGTTAAAATGTTAATATGCTGGGTTTATTTTTGACGTAAAGAAGGTTATGTTTGTTCTTAACAATTTTCATTTTTTTTTTTGGGAGTTCAGTTATGGTCCTTTACTGTTTTAAAAAGGAAGTTCAGAATTTTTCATTCAACTTTGAAATCTGTATTCTTTTTAATGATATCAATATCAGTTTAAACAACTGTGGAATGGATTATAATTGTTTTTAAATTACATGTATTATTTTTCTGAAGAAAGAGCAATATTTGATGTGTTATTTTATTTTCCAGAGAGTAAAATGGAAACAGAAAGTACAGAAAAGAAAAGAGAAATACCACCTGTGGTTAATGGTTTAAATCATGACCACATAACAAGTATAATTAGGTAAATTCATATTTTCAATGATTATAAGTACTTTTGAACCTCTTGACAATGCACTTCTATGAAAGGTATTGCTTGCTTACTTTCAACCACCATGAATTTTGGTCATGTACGAACAATTTGGGAAATACTATGTTATAATTGTGTCTCCTACTTTTCAATGAATGCTTAATGAAAGTCAAGTAAAGGTTACCTCCCTTGCAATTTTTGAATTGGTTGTTATTGATTCGAGTAACTTGAATTGAAATACTTATATTTGTTTCAATGATGAATTTTAAAGACAAGCATATAACTGAATTATGCATGTTGAATATCTAATTCTGAGTTTTTGTTTTTTTTTAAACCATAATACAGTACAATATATCTAAGGGTACATTGTCATGGTCGAAAAAACTTTCCCTTTAAGAGAAAAAGGCTGATACCACAATATGTACTTTAACACCTGAACAAAAACAGAATCAATAGTCTATATTATATATGGAAACAAAATTAGAGCCTAAGATCTGTATTCTAATCCTTAATTCTCCTTAAAGAAACATACAAGATAATGTATTATTTTCTGTCTGGGGTATTCAAGATGCATATGCACTTAAAATTGTCAATAGGTAGGGTGGTTCCATGCATCTACAGAATAGAAACAGTTTTTATTATGCCCCACCTACGATAGTAGAGGGGCATTATGTTTTCTGGTCTGTGCGTCCGTCCGTTCGTTCGTCCGTCTGTCCGTTCGTTCGTCCGTCCGTCCGTCTGTCCCGCTTCAGGTTAAAGTTTTTGGTCAAGGTAGTTTTTGATGAAGTTTAAGTCCAATCGACTTCAAACTTAGTACACATGTCCCCTGTGATATGATCTTTCTAATTTTAATGCCAAATTAGAGTTTTTACCCCAATTTCACGGTCCACTGAACATGGAAAATGATAGTGCGAGTGGGGCATTCGTGTACTGAGGACACATTCTTGTTATTTGTGTACTATCATGCTGAAACTACACTTGACCCAGTTGTTTACATAAATCCATGATGAATTATAAATTGACAAGCATATGACTGAATTATGCATGTTGACATATACTATGGTTCTGAGTACTTCTGTTACAGCTAATTTTCTTTTGTTTGTAGAGTAAAACTTTGGTTGCCTTGCATACTTGTTTTGTTTAAATGTTTGCTAAAGCATTGTTATAAAGATTGACATCTGCAAACAATATAAATAGGCAGAGATAAACCTGTACACATAAGTAAATGAATGGCCGTTTAAATTTCTAGGATAAACTACCCTCCTGTAAGAGGAGACTAGTCTTACAGATAACCAATCTGTCTGTAGGACTAGACAACTTGGAAAGGAGGGTAGTGTACCTACCTTAATGATGACTTCACGGTTCAGCTAACAAGCAAGCTTACCAAAAATATTTCCTTTACCTACACAATCAATGCAATCAGCTGTAAAACTTTTTATGTTAGATTTTGATGTAGTGCACTAAGACAAATACAGGACCCAGTCTAGTATATAAATCCATGATGAATTATAAATAGACAAGCATATAACTGAATTATGCATGTTGATAAATTAGTTCTGAGTACTACAGTTTTAAATTCCAATCTTATAACATACTAAAGCTGACTGCGACTTCAATGTATATGAATACTAGTTGAATTTCTGAAGGTTATTCCAAAAAGGATATTTGTTGTTTGGTTTTAAAAAATAAATTTATTGGACAAGGAATTAGGAGAGAGCTAAATATACTTGATATTGTTCTTCAGTTATATTATTTAAATGCAATTTATTTATTGATATGAAGATTGGATAATTATTGCATTGTTTTGTGTTAAATCATGCATTGATGATGAATTTTATAATGACAAGCATATGACTGAATCTTGCTTGTTGAATTTATTATTCTGAAACCATTGTTGGGAACATTGATAATTTTTGACATTAAAATTAGGAAAAATATCAGACTTCCCATATAGGTTTTGAAAAATATAATATTGCCCTGCCCCACTTAAAATCTTAAAATATAAGTTTATGGTATCAATATCAGTTTATAATGTATTTGTATACATAGAATTGGCTCGTGACCATTTACATGAATCTTTATTTCATTTATGTGTTGTTTTAATATTATAATTATCTGTATTTGGATCACGCCTCTATTGTGCTCTTTCCAATAAAATATTGAATTGAATTGATATTATCCATAAGAAATTTTGGACTTATTTTCTTTGATTGTTATTCACAATCACCTAAAATGGGTTTGTTCAGTTAAAATTCAGGACTGCTAGACAAAAAGGTTGTTTAAAAAGTATGAATTGCCTAATATTAGATCTGCCCCCTGATTAAAATTTTGTATTGGATAATAGTTTGTAAACTTCCAGTTTTTAAATTTTCAAACTAGATGAATTATAGTAGTATTATTCTTGTACTTGTGTCAATTAGACAGATTTATTGAATATATTGGGTCTGAATATTGATCTTTACAGTAGTCTCCTAGGTATGTCGTGAAGAATTATATAGAGACGAGCTAACCTGAATAATTCAGTCCCTCACTGTAATCAATCTCTCCTACTTGCAAGGGCCTGAATTCCTTACAAAATAAAAACTATTCACAAATCCTGGATTTTGATTGGTGCCCTGTAGAAGAGGTGACCCATCAGCAAATTCCGAATGGTTGATTGAAGATTTTTCATTGTCTATGCATTCAGGCGTTAATGTAGTAATCGTAGATCAGCGGAATATAACAACTGAATTATAAGGGTTAGAGACGAGCTGTTGATAAGTTTTTTTTTTAACATTGCACCTAGAAAAAAGAAGGTATGCTGTATTGGTTGCTGAATTAGGTGGACCCAAACTGTACTTATCATTCATGCATTGTGTATCTTCATTCGTGTCTATAATTTGACATATGTGATTGTTTACAATGCTATATTAATGTAGTGATTGGCATCGTTGGGTAGAAATTTGGTGTAATTTCTATCCTGGTATTTGTAGCTAGACATAGAAGATTGATTTATAATGATTGAAGGGGTCAAAACTGAAAAAGAATAAAATAAAAAATAAAAAAATATATAAAGCCAGCTTTCACAAAGTTAAAGAGAATTCTAATATTATGATGATATCTTTTTATTGCATTGTGTATCTTCATTTATGAATTGTCATGTGACATATGTGATTGTTTACAATGCTATATTAATGTAGTGATTGGCATCGTTGGGTAGAAGTTTGTGGTAATTTCAATCCTGGTATTTGTAGCTAGATATAGAAGATATTGATTTCAAGAGTAATATAATGGATAGTGGGATATTTTAGTTTATCATATAAGTTTTTGATGGGGTTATACTTATCATTCATGCATTGTGTATCTTCATCTGTGTCTATAATGTGACATATGTGATTGTTTACAATGCTATATTAATGTAGTGATTGGCATCGTTGGGTAGAAATTTGTTGTAATTTCTATCCTGGTATTGTAGCTAGACAAAACTTGTCTTAGATTGAATAAACATTTAATAAATTCAACACAGAACAGTTCTGTCAGACACCAGTAGTTATGAAATTGTTAATTTTTGTTTGTAAAGATATCTATATAATATTTTTTTTATTTTTTGCAGGTCGGTTGTAGTGTTAGTGGGTATACCTGTAGAAGCAGATACTTTACATGCATCCCTTCGGTTAGTGTTACGTCTGACAAGAGAACATAAATATGCAGTATTGTTTGCCGATTTAGGTGGACCAAGACTTTTACTTGCTCTTACTCAATCCTCATCTTTCCAAGGATTTATTTCATTAGTGACGTTAATATTCAGACATGTAATGGAAGAAAAAGATTCACTGAGATACTGTATGGAGAAGGTATGTCTTTGGATTTTGTAGATAATTTGTTATAGATGAGATTTTAAGAAAGATGGTTGAAAGTGAATACTTTTTATACGACCGCAAAATTTGAAAAATTTTTCGTCGTATATTGCTATCACGTTGGCGTTGCTGTCTGCGTCGTCGTCGTCGTCCGAATACTTTTAGTTTTCGCACTCTAACTTTAGTAAAAGTGAATGGAAATCTATGAAATTTTAACACAAGGTTTATGACCACAAAAGGAAGGTTGGTATTGATTTTGGGAGTTTTGGTCCCAACATTTTAGGAATTAGGGGCCAAAAAGGGCCCAAATAAGCATTTTCTTGGTTTTCGCACTATAACTTTAGTTTAAGTCAATAGAAATCTATGAAATTTTGACACAAGGTTTATGACCACAAAAGAACGGTTGGGATTGATTTTGGGAGTTTTGGTTTCAACAGTTTAGGAATTAGGGGCCAAAAAAGGGCCCAAATAAGCATTATTCTTGGTTTTCGCACAATAACTTTAGTTTAAGTAAATAGAAATCAATGAAATTTAAACACAAGGTTAATGACTACAAAAGGAAGGTTGGTATTGATTTTGGGAGTTTAGGTCCCAACAGTTTAGGAATTAGGGGCCAAAAAGGGACCCAAATAAGCATTTTTCTTGGTTTTCGCACCATAACGTTAGTATAAGTAAATAGAAATCTATGAAATTTAAACACAAGGTTTATGACCATAAAAGGAAGGTTGGTATTGATTTTGGGAGTTTTGGTCCCAACAGAATAAGGGGCCCAAAGGGTCCAAAATTAAACTTTGTTTGATTTCATCAAAATTGAATAATTGGGGTTCTTTGATATGCCGAATCTAACTGTCATGACTGTGTATGTAGATTCTTAACTTTTGGTCCCGTTTTCAAATTGGTCTACATTAAGGTCCAAAGGGTCCAAAATTAAACTTAGTTTGATTTTGACAAAAAAATGAATCAGTAAGGTTCTTTGATATGCTGAATCTAAAAATGTACTTAGATTCTTGATTATTGGCCCAGTTTTCAAGTTGGTCCAAATCGGGGTCCAAAATTAAACTTTGTTTGATTTCATCAAAAATTGAATAAATGGGGTTCTTTGATATACCAAATCTAACTGTGTATGTAGATTCTTCATTTTTGGTCCTGTTTTCAAATTGGTCTACACTAAAGTCCAAAGGGTCCAAAATTAAACTTAGTCTGATTTTAACAAAAATTGAAATCTTGGGGTTCTTTGATATGCTGAATCCAAAAATGTACTTAGATTTTTTATTATGGGCCCAGTTTTCAAGTTGGTCCAAATCAGGATCTAAAATTATTATATTAAGTATTGTGCAATAGCAAGTCTTTTCAATTGCACAGTATTGCGCAATGGCAAGAAATATCTAATTGCACAATATTGTGAAATAGCAAATTTTTTTTTAATTAGACTTATCTTTCTTTGTCCAGAATAGTAAGCAAGAAATATCTAATTGCAAAATATTGTGCAATAGCAAGATTTTTTTTTAATTGGAGTTATCTTTCTTTGTCCAGAATCAACTTAAATCTTTGTTATATACAATATACAATGTATATTCACTTTTTACTACCAACTGATAAATTGAAATAATCTTTACCATTCAGTGATAACAAGCAGTTTTTTTACATCTTAATATTTTATGATGTATTTAAATGAGTAGTTATTGTTGCAAACTCCATTAGAAATTTTAATTGAGATTAGTTTTGGAATAAGGGAAAGGGGGATGTGATTAAAAAAATTGGGTTCAATTTTTCTCATTTGAAATTTCATAAATAAAAAAGAAAATTTCTTCAAACATTTTTTTGAGAGGATTAATATTCAACAGCATAGTGAATTGCTCTAAGAGAAAACAAAAATTTTAAGTTCATTAGAACACATTCATTCTGTGTCAGAAACCTATGCTGTGTCAACTATTTAATCACAATCCAAATTTAGAGCTGAATCCAGCTTGAATGTTGTGTCCATACTTGCCCCAACCGTTCAGGGTTCAACCTCTGCGGTCGTATAAAGCTACGCCCTGCGGAGCATCTGGTTATAGTTTTATATTTTCAAGTAAGATTTTGTTTTAGGATAATGAAACTACCAACATTCAGCATGTTTAACGCTTGGAAAAATAAAGATAAGAAAGTATGAAATGATATAAAACAAAAATCGTTATAAATTTTTAGGTTGCCCGATGAAAGCGTCAAGTTTTCACTAGTGGCAAATAAGGATCACTTCTGTGGTCTCCTTTGTTTTATGCACATTTTGTTAATCTGCAACTTCTTGAAAACAGCTGGATAGATGTCAATATAATTGAACTTCTTTTACACACTTACTTTCTTAACTTAAGGTCAGTGATTTTTTCTATGCAAAAGCATGAACTTAGTTAATTTGGTATGGCAGGTGACACATCGTCTTCCTCGGGAGAGTTACATTTGTTTATGAATAACTGATTCATAATGGATCATGCTTATGTATGTCCAGAGTATCCTCTTTAAAATTGCTTTTCAAATTACATTGATTATGGTTTGGAGTCAGGACTGACATAAAAGCTTTGATATTTTACTATTTAAGTTTGTTATTTAAGATTTTGATGGGTTTACTTAACATCCATGCATTGTGTATCTTCATCTGTGTCTATAATGTGACATATCTGATTGTTTACAATGCTATATTAATGTAGTGATTGGCATCGTTGGGTAGAAGTTTGTTGTAAATTCTACCCTGGTATTTGTAGCTAAACAGAATTATTTCAGATGGAACAAACAGTCTCTGAAATAAAATTTTGATAAATTTCACAACTGTAGTTATGAAATTGTTCATTTTAGGTTGTAAAGAAAGTAACTTCTGGCTCTGGTTCCAGTACAAGTGGTGTGTCACAGGGCAGTATGGGTTCCAAAGAATTACATTATGTCCTGAGAGTCCTGGGTCCAGCAGCCTGTCGACATCCTGAATTGTTCACAGAAGTAGTCAAATCTATCTTGCGGGTAGCCTTACCACCACCTGCTAAACGAGGTTTGTAAACATTCAAGATGTAAAAACAGGGGGAGGTATAGTAAGAGCCACTATATGACCCCTGAAATTCATATTGAAAATTTGACATGCACAAAATTTCCTGATATACAGATTAACAGCTTGCACCTCGTTTTAATAACACAATCTTGTTATTTTAGTAAACAGAATATTTTAAATGCTGACCACGAAGAGAACCCAAAAATGAACAGTTGTCCAAAAAGAAATATTCACATAACTGTTTGCCCATTTATATTATGGAAACAGAGTAGCAGAAGACATTATTTGTACAAATAAAGCCAAAATTTATTTGTATACATGTTATTTCTACAATAGTTGGTTGAATGCAGGATATAATTCTTAAATGTGAGATGTTTTTTTTTAAGTAAGGGCTGTTCCAATACTTAAATGCATAGGAGGTACTTTCATAAGACCATGACTACTCATAAAATAAAAATTCTCATTTTACTTGTAATTTTAAGGTAAATGCAACAACCATAAATATTTATTTAATTTGAGTGCCTCCTGTCCCTCTTCCTGATTTATTTTTAAACAGCCCTGATTAGACTGATTTTGTTTTTTGGCAGGCTTTTTTTTTTAACATTTATATTGTTTATTTACAGTAAAATATATATTTTTTAGATGAAGACGAGATGAGGTTTTATGGTCCCAATAGTCCTCAACTTCTGAAGTGTATAGCCAGTAAACATACCATCAATTATACAGTAGAATCTCCATTGAAAGAAGTTCTTTTTGATCTCTTAAATGCTCTTATATGCAAGTGTCACTATGCAGAGGAAGGTATATATACAAATCACTCTAGATACAGTAAACAATAGACATATGTTCTTGCTCAACATATTTTATTAATGCAATGTAATCTCTTGTTATTTTTTATTGTAAGTTCAAAAGAATTGCATATTAAAATTGTTGAGAATTAACCAATGAAGGAATTATAATGAATGTATTGGGAATAAGTTTGATGCTTAGAAAAATGTTATATCAGAACATATGCATTGTACAAGTTCAAGTTCAAGGGTGTAACATGCACATGTGATATTTCTTGATCTTGACTTGAGCCTCTTGTGATCTGGTAAATATTGACATTAAATTAACAGACGGTCTGTTTCTACACTAGTGGACATAGTATTTTAAATATCAGCAGAAAGTAACAGCTAATTCATTATGCTTGTAGAGTTAAACTTTAGTAGGATTATATATATATATATCTTTATTCTGACAAACCTTCGTCAATACAATGGTATACAGAAGTTCAGTGTTCTCCCCAGGCCGTTTTAGCGTCGCGGTACCGCGACGCTATATGTTTTTACCGTGATGCTATAATAATTACCGCGACGCTATAATTATTCCCGCGACGCTATAATTATTTTGAAGATGCTTATTTACTTGTCCTCAATTTTGAAATTTCATCTATTATCGATTATGATCATAAACATTATATCACCTTTAATTGTAATCCCTTTAAGCCGGACACTACAGGCAATTAAGAGATTAAATAGCTAGGTGTTAATTGCCTTCAGGGTGATAACTGTTTGGATGCGAATATCCCAAGCTTATGACATGACTAATTCCACGGCACGTGTCTGCAATCACCAATTTCGACATGGAAAAATGCAATCACAAAACAATTCGAAATCTACGTTTTGTATTACGAAATTTGCAAAGATTGGAACGATTTTTATTTTTTTAATAAAAGGTCGTTTATTTGTGCAACTCTCCAAAAATTACTTTCTTTCTCTTCCGAGAGCGAGAATTTTGGTTTAGAGCTGAAATAAGTTTAATACTTCTTTCAAAAGTTATCATAATTGGTTTAAGTTTATGTTTAATCTATTTAATGCATTAAAAGCGTCTTATTCATTCACAATCTCTTGTCAAACAATGTTTATTCTCGGACTCATTTTCGTAAGTTTTTCCACAGCCGCCATTGCACATTTTTGGGAAAACTACGGATCGGAACCGGACCAGATATGACAAAAATCCGCATTTTCACGATAATGACAATAGATCGAAAAAATATACCAAGAGAAAAAACTATGCATTAACAGACTTAGTATTTGTTAGATAACTTTGTTAAAAATACATATCATTTTGATGTAAAGATAAGAATCAACTGGGACTAATTGATTGAGTGCCATGAAACAATGAATTTCATAAACAAAACAAAAAAAAGTTTTTAAATTGAGTTTTTTTTTGCCAGTTTTGCTACTTTATCTTTATTTAATATAATATAAATAGTTAATTTTGTGTACTAGATATTTAGTTTTGTATATATACAGCTTGCACTATAATGAACCATTCATTCATTTGACTTATTGTTGGGTAACTGAAACCACATATTTATTTTTATTTGGCACAAGAGGAAAAAAATAATTCTGTAACTATAAATGAATAAAGAAAACATAAACTGAAACAACTGTTTTTGTGGTTATAGTTTAATTGTATTCTCAGTTATGAATATATAACAATATAAACTAAAACATATAAAGGAAAAAGAGCATCGACGCGACGCGACAAATGACATTAAAAAAATAGTTTTGTTTTTTTTACGCAAAATGTGATGCTATCCAAAATTTCTGGGGAGAACACTGGAAGTTACATGTAACAAATAGCACAATTATAAATTACAGAAAACATAATATGTACACTATTTACAAATATAAGTTGAATTTAGCCAGGAGAACACACACATGAATTAATATGCCTTATAAATGTACATAGCTTTTTTAAATATGATTGTTTTGCCATATTCATTACTTCCTTAAATTTGATTATATTTGGATAATCAATATACTTTTTAGCGATATACTTTTGTCTTTCTATAGACATAAATTTACACTTCATTACATAGTGGAATTCATCTCCAAGATCTTTTAAGTCACATAGTTCGCATATTCTTTTATCTCTCTGAATTTTTTTCCATCTTCCACTTTCTATAGGTAATCTGTGGTTAATGAGTCTAAATTGACATAAAGTATAAATATCTCGGGGTTCCAAAATGTCTAAATACTTTTCGAATCCGAAAAGTTCCTTAAAAAGGCGATAATTTAATGTTTTCGAGTTCGTTTGAATATCTGAATACCATGTTTGTTTAAATTGATCTTGGAGAGATGTTCTTACAATAGTCTTTAACCAAATTTCATTTATACAAGTTTGAGTTAACCATACATAAGATAAACCAGTTTCATTAAAAATAGATTCTATACATTTCATCCAATAAAGTTTAACATTATTTCCATGATATAAACTAAACATTAATTTGTATGCAATTGCTGATAATTTACTGGGTTTGCTAAAAATCAGTTTCGCCCAGTATGAAATCATGCGAACCTTGATATCTAAACTAATAGGATAACGACCTAATTCTCCATATATAACACAATTCGGGGTAGAAGATTTAAGATGGAGTAGAAGTTTACAAAATTTCAAATGAACCCTTTCTAATATATCATTATTGCCAAATCCCCAAATTTCACAGCCGTAAAGTAAAACAGGTTTAACCAATTTATCAAATAAATCTAATTGACAGCTTATGGATAACCCATGCTTTCTCCCCTTTTTGATAACTTCATACATGGCTCTCGTCGCTTTTTCTGCGAGATGCTTCTTGTTTGCTTTAAATGAGCCATTTTTAGAAAAATAAATCCCAAGATAATTAAACTCATTTACAACTTCTAAATCAGAATTACCAAAATTAAATTTAAGATTAGCAGGTTGTCTACCACTGCAAAAAATCATGATTTTAGTCTTATCTACATTGACTTTCATTTTCCAAACATTAGAATATGATTCAAACTTTTCTAATAACAAATTAAGTTCTGTGGCTGATTCAGCCATTAATACAGTATCGTCTGCGTAAAGAATTGCAAACAATTTAACATATATATCTAGTTCGTCTTCTAGGGCATCTGATATAGTCTTTAAGCCTATCAAATTCCCTTTACAAAAGAAATCTTCCAAATCGTTCAAAAAAAGCGAAAAAAGAAAAGGGGATAAATTCTCCCCTTGGCGTAGACCAATGTTACTTGGGAAATAATCAGATTTTTCACCATTGTATGACAAGCATGATTTAATATCAGCATACATGTTATGAATTATTTTATACATATAACCATTAATATTATTTACTAGCATCTTATACCATAGAGCATCTCTAGTCACTGTGTCAAATGCTTTCTCAAAATCGACAAAAGCACAGAACATTTTTTTCTTTTTCAATTTCAAAATTTCAAAAAAAGAGTGTAATGTAAAGATACAATCACAAGTTGAGTAACCATTTCGAAATCCACATTGATTTTCATTGAGTAGTAAAACTTCATCAGAGAACTTTCCAAGTCTATTACTTAAAATAGCTGTAAATAATTTACCCATACAACTTACAATAGTTATGGGTCTATAGTTTTTAGGATCAAACTTATTGCCTTTGTTTTTATAAAATGGCTTGATCGTTCCAATCACCCAAGATACTGGTACTATTCCGGTTCTAAAAATCAAGTTAAACAATGCAGCATAAACATCAATAAAAAAATCGCCAGAAGTATTAATATATTCGTTAATAATCATATCATCACCACAAGCTTTGTTATTTTTTAAATTCTTAATACATTTTAATATTTCTTCTTTCGTAATTGGACTATTCAAATTATCATTCAGTTCACTCATCAAATTTGTATCATTAGTTGGCAAGTCAATTGGATCTGAGTTACTTGAGTTTAGCTCTTTGAAAAAATTGAGTAAATCCTCAAAATTAATATTCAGTTGTTTTAAATGTTCGCGTTGGTTCAAAATTTTCCAATACTCTTTGGTGTTTTGAGATCTAAGATTTTTTAATTTTCGAGTCATATCTTTTTTATGTTTTTTAATAGCCTTGTCCATGACCTTTTTATATCTTTTCTCAGATTCTTTAACTTTATTAGATAATAAGGGTGAAGGCCTCGTCTTCAGTTTGCGCTTTAATTTCCTATAATTCTGTCTCTCAAATTTACACTCAAGGTTGAACCAAAGTTTATCTCCCTTGTTTTTGTATGCTCGTTTTTTCGGCTTGTCTGATCTCGTTCCTAAAGTTTCCCTTGCGGATTCTATTAGGATTAATCCGATCTCATCCACAAAAGAGTTTATCATGTCATCACTAATACTTTCCAAATTTACATTTACTAAATCATGTAATAAACTGTGTAGTTTTTCAAAATTTAAATTCTCTCTAAATTCAGGTTTCTTTTCGTGATCCCATTTATTAACTTTTTTATTTGATTGACTAGTAAAATTATTCTGTTTAATACTTTCTTTTACAGATTGATTACAATTCAAACATATAAACAATGGACAATGTACATCTGAATACAAATGCGAAAATTCTAAAACGTTCAAACTAATAATGTTTTTAATAAAATTAACATTACATAAACAGTAGTCTACTACACTTGCGTTTCTACAGGTAAATTTTCCAGCTATATCAGTAGCTAGTCTTCCATTCATAATAAATAAACTGTTACATTTGCATAACTCAAGTAATTGATTACTGTACCGGTTTGCTTGGTCTGTTTGTATAAAGGTTAATTCAAGCTTTGTAATTAACATTGACATTTTCAATCAATATATAGGCATATTTTAACCTGTATATATTATATTTAGATTTAAGTGGACGTTATCCTTATTAAAATTGTACAATATATACAAACAAAGAAATCAAGCTTATTAACGTATTGTTTTACATGAAGTAGGAAATTAGCTGTAAATTGACATAGTTTTCTTTTCTCCTAACATTAGGATTTGTAATTGATCACAATTGTCAGATATATAATAAAAAAACAAACTGTCTGTATATTTCTAGAAAATAAAGTACAAGAACCAAAAACATTGGCAGAGGCAGTAGCCGAAGCAGAAAGAACAATAGCCAGACAAAACAGTGCAATAGATATGGTCACAGAGGATGAAACATCTGTAAGTAGGAAACTTGTTTCTGTTGTCATGTTTGTATTTGGGATTGGAAATTATGTTACAGAAAGAAAATATTAAACTTCTGGCCTTGTGGACATACAAATTTTGACCAGGATCATCATATTCAAAATCAGATATAAACCAATCAAAATACTGGATTTGGTGTTTCAAACACAAAATTATACTCCGAGTACAGAATAAAGTGTTATAACCAAGGGCCAATTTTTTGTTGTTGCAATTTTGAACTCGCTTAAATGGAGACTTAGGCATGCTATTTTTGGTGTCGATGGTGTCAACCATTGTTAAAGTTTATGATTAGGATTAAGATGAGACATGTCTCAGTGTTTTTTTTAATAAAGGATTAATTAACATGGTAAAAAGTACAAGCATGATATGAAAAACTGTTAAGCATACAGGTGATAAAAGAGTTTTTTTGAGATTGAAAAAAACACATGTCATACTGCTTTAATCACAGTGAAGCAGGTTATTGCACCTTTTTCTAATTGAATATGTCAATGATGAATTTTATAATGACAAGCATATGACTGAATTATGCATGTTGACAATTTTTATTCTGAGTCTAATACACCAAAAGAAGTATATTTTCGAAACGAAATGGAACATTGCACACCAAATTGTTTATTTTTTTGTCCTTTTTTTCAGCTATTGTTTCTTCTGGTTTTATTATTTAACTTTTTTTTGTGTAAGGAAATAACAAGCTTACTGTTAGATATGGGTTTTGCTTATTTGTAAAGGCTGTATGGTGACCTAACTTTGCTAAAATTTAGGTCACTGGCAGTAGATGCGTCCTTAGACATCATTCCACATCTTCTTATTTCAGTATTTGCTAAAATTTAGCAGTAAAATAATTTAATGAGGTAGTTGATCAACACTACAAATTCCATTCTATTGTGGGAAGTCAACATTCATTAGAGTTAGGAAATTTGTCTTCAATCGTACAAATATGAATTTCTATTTTAGAGTCAAATTGATGTCAATAATTCAGAAGCAGGCACATCCAAAGACCAGAAAGAAACAAAAGAAGACCTAAAGAACCAGAATCCATTGATGCCAAAATCTGCAGTATTACGATTGTTATCTGAAATGATTAAATCTTATTCTAGTTGTACAAGGCTAATTACTAACTACACATACCATAGTGGACAGTCAGAATTAGTAGTAGAGGTAAAGAATGTAGTTATTGATAATTCAAGCAGAAAGTTTAAATGGGAATAAAGATACAAATCATAGTATTTGTTACTTCACAAAAAATACCAACCTCAAAGAAAAATGGAAAGTTCAAAATGGTATTTTTCTGACGTTATAAAAAAGATGAATACACTCAGATGAAATGATTAAAAAATTTAAAAAAAATATAGCAACATAAACAACAAATATTATTAAATTGAATATTTAACTGCTTTGATATTATAATGAATGCATTTTAAAGCGAACTCAAGAAAAAAAGTATATCAAGAATTTGAATAGAGGAAGATGAATACAAAATCATAATAAGTTCTTTGAATAACTGAAGATCAGAATTTTTTTAGTTTTGCTGTACATTAGCATTCTTGTATTTGTTTATTAATACATGTTTTCTTCTTTTTTTTTAGGATTGCACTGTGTTAGCATATGTTCTGGACAATTTATTACCACAGTGTCAAAAAAGTGGAGACAAAGACTGTCCTGCTTATTCTAGGATTTTCTTAGCTAGCATAGCTGCTTGTAATCACAGTCCAGATGCTCAATTAACTCTTGTAAGTGAACTGAAAGCATCCATTCAGAGAGCTTTGGGCTTGCCTGAAAGCTCAGAAAAACACACAAAGATTCAATCATTGACTAGTTTAATCAGTGTGATTATTGAATCGTGTCCTAGTCCCGGTCAGATCCCTAATCAAGTTTTCAAAGGACAACAGACATTAATCAATAACATTGTTAAGAGTCTGTTGAAGAAGGGCATTGTAGCTGATTTAGCCAGGATACCTCATAGTTTGGATCTTTCTAGTCCGTATATGGCTAATACAATCAACTCTGCTCTTAAACCATTGGAAACCTTGTCTAGAAGTGTGAACCAACCGGTGCAAAATGTTACAGCTAAACCTAAACCAAAAGCTGAACTACCACAGATTGAACCAGGAACTGGACTTGCCTCTGAAAATAATACAACAGGTACATATTTTATAATACCTCATGAAAAAATTTCACATGTCCAGCAATTTGTTATGGTATATAGATAAATTGTATAATGCATTGTATGTCTAGCATTCTTGTGTACGGCTGACCTCTTATCAATGGGTCATTTAGGAAGGGAAGACTGTTATATAAACTACCACTACTAGAGACTCATTAGAAATACATGTATCTTTTGTGTGTTTATTGTGGTTACAATTTAACCTCTCATAGAGTTTTGTTTCTTTAAGACATTGCATGACTAAACCAATAAAAAAATCTTTGAATCAGTCAAAGTAGGTGAAATAATATGTTGCTAGAATAGTGTTCTTCAGATAATACTTGCATTGACTATATAAGGAAAGTTTTTAAAGATAAAAATATATATTTTCGATATACAAATGAGACAGTAGCCCAACACCATAATTGTCAGCTTAATATCAATTAGTTAATAATGTGTTATTTTGAAATCTCTACAAGGTACACTATGTGGTGTTGCAATTTCATGAAAATAGTGTGAGCGGAATAAGTTCAGCCGAAAACCCAGCCTTTCAATTATTATTTTCATAAATTTATATCCGAAACCAGGAATTAATATTAAAAAAAATATTTCAACTTGTCATTTAATTGTCCATTTTTAACTGCAATGGCTCAGCTATAAACATTCTTTTATAGAAATTGCATGCAAACTAGTATAGCTTGTTTTGAAAATGCCTTTGTGGAAGAGCTTTAATTTTATCACATCTCTTATGAGTAAATATGACAATGAAGGTCAATAGATTAATTATATAATGTATTGTATGTCAAGCATTCTTGTGTACGACTGACCTCTAACCAATGGGTCATTTAGGAAGGGAAGACTGCTATATAAAATACCACTACTAGAGACTCATTAGAAATACTTGTATCTTTTGTGTGTTTAATGTGGTTACAATTTTATTTTGTATTTTTCTTAACATTTTTACATAAATGTATCAGCTGAATATTTGACATTTTTTATATGAATAAGATAATTGTTTGAAGCATTTAGATCTATTGTATACATTTTGTTATTTATCATTTGTCTTGCATTCTTGTGTAAGACTGACCTCTAATCAATGGGTCATTTAGGAAGGGAAGACTGCTATATAAACTACCACTACTAGAGACCCATTAGAACTACTTGTATCTTTTGTATGTTTATTGTGGTTACAATTTTATTTTGAAAAGATATTACATGATAACATTCTGACCAAATCTAATTTTATTCATGTCAACAAAATCAAACAAACAACTAATAAATTGAAAACATATATACTTCAGAAGATAGGGTCATACAATTAGTGTGTGATTTTAGAAAAGTACTAATAATCATACTGATACTAGCATTCTTGTGTACGGCTGACCTCTTAAACCATGGGTCATTTAGGAAGGGAAGAATGCAACAGTCACATCAGCATTTCATTTATAGCATACTTATTTGTAATTATGTTGTCTGTTGCTGAAACATATTTTGAAGGCATATGTTTCTGAGTTTTCCAAATTTTGCATGTGTTACACCAATGTTATAGGTAGTACATAAATTTGGAATGCCATGACTTTAAATTTGCATCATACTTAAACATCAAATATTTATTGTGAAAATCAAACTGATTTGAATGAGGCTTTTATTATTTGTACTGTGCAAGTCTAAAAAAGCATGTTCTGGAAGTTATGAAACTTTGCCAGACAATGCTGCAAAAGTTGTTTTTTTAAGTATTTGAATAACCAATGCCACATCCATAAAATATCAGTATTTCTATAACTAGACTGAAGCTCAACCTTTGTCAGTGTTTGTTTTCATTTGTTATGCTTGGGTAAAATTCCCTTGAAAACTATAACCAAATTAAAGTAAACTTTTATTGAACATGTTATTGTAGAATAGGCCTGATTATACAACTTCTCTGATGTAACCATATGACATGTGTGAGGAAAATTTTTAGATTTCAGAAGAAAAAAAAAGCATTAGCCATTTTGTAATTTATCATTTGTTTTGCATTCTTGTGTACGACTGACCTCTAACCAATGGGTCATTTAGGAAGGGAAGACTGCTATATAAATTACCACTACTAGAGACTCATTAGAAATACTTGTATCTTTTGTGTGTTTAATGTGGTTACATTATTTCACCCTTAGCAGAGGTTTTACTACTAGATATTTTGTTAATATAGAAGCTAAGTTATCTTTAGACTGATTGTATGTCCAGCATTCTTGTGTACGACTGACCTCTAATCAATGGGTCATTTAGGAAGGGAAGACTGCTATATAAACTACCACTACTAGAGACTCATTAGAAATACTTTTGTGTGTTTAATGTGGTTACAATTTTACCTCTCCTTTTACCATTTTACTACTAGATAAATTTTTTTAGAAAAGAAGCCAAATTTTCTTTAGTCTTTTGTATTTTCATATTTACAAAATCTTTGAAAGAACTGATTAAAATCAAGTCATTATGTTTGTTACTTCTAACTTGTGTCTTGTGACTTCAGTCAATGGTTTAAACTATACTAATACTAGCATTCTTGTGTACGACTGACCTCTACAACCATGGGTCATTAAGGAAGGGAAGAATACTATAGTAACATCAGCATATCATAAAGCATACTTTATTGTAATTTATGTTGTCTTGTGCTGAAACATATTTTGAAGACATGATTTTTTAATGTTCTTCAATTGTAATAAGATTTAAATATTTTTTAAATTTGAAGCTCTTCTTATATATAGCATGTGAAAAAACTTTAAATCTTTGCAAATTTCATGCATTGCACATTGATCAAACTCTATTATTTTCTATAACCAGACTGAAGCTCACCTTTGTTCTTGTCTGTTACTGTGAGCGTCTATTTTAATTGCATTGCTTATGTGACACTATGAAGATTACTTTTATAGCATTGAGATTAATTGTATAATGTATTGTATGTCAAGCATTCTTGTGTACGACTGACCTCTAACCAATGGGTCATTTAGGAAGGGAAGACTGCTATATAAACTACCACTACTAGAGACTCATTAGAAATACTTGTTTCTTTTGTGTGTTTAATGTGGTTACAAGTTTTCACCACATGGTAAAATTTAATCTGTATTAGAAACCAAAAATGTTGTTAAAGTAGCAAACTATTTTAAATGAGCTTTTGTTCAAATAGAACAGACATATTCCAAAATGGATTTATCCTAATTTAATTTAAAGTTTTGTTATTGGGTTTTAAACTGGAAAAGAATATAATGTATAGTACATGAGACATGTTGACGGACAGAAAACTAATGTTTAACTTTTTTCTTCATTTAAAATAGTTGAAGAGGCAGCACCTGCAGAAAATGAGATTGGAGAGGTCACGATAGAGGATATAACTGAAGAACAAGAAGAACAAAACGAGGCTCTTGAAGAGAGTGAAGCATTTGATGCTGTTGAACCAGTCACAGAAAGCCAGGTATTTGTGCTTTACTGATTTACATGGTTTTGATCTTTTGCAGAGTAGGTTTGTAAATAATTGAAAGAAAAAAAATATTTAGTTCATAATTGATGGTCATGGAGGGGGTTTATCCTCATTATACCTTTGGTCAAAAAGAGGAGTGATTATGATAATAAGGCACTGATGCCTGCTTAATCATGTTTTTGTTTATAGCTATAAAAAAAATGCATTCTTGTGTACGACTGACCTCTTAAACCATGGGTCATTTAGGAAGGGAAGAATGCAACATAATATTCAGCATTACTGGCCTGCAGTGACTTAATAGACACCTGTAGTATGCTAAAGCTGGAACAATTAAGCTTATCATTTTTTTAAAAGGCAAATTTAGGCTTTGAATCTGCCACTGTTCGTATTTTTGGTTTTCATATATACTGTCCATAACTCATTTCTGGCAAATGGAATATGAAATTATGAACAACAATACAAAATGGCAAAAATGTATATCAACAAAAACATATGGAAAGGTGTCTATTTGAAAATTATTTGATTACTACTTCTATTTTTGTAAACAGGCTGCTCAGGAATTAGACAACATACTAGATAATATGATTAATAGAGAAAGAATCAGAGATCCTGAAAGTGAAGTAATTGCAGATATTATTATGGATGTCTCAGGTACTTATCACAGCATGATTTTATGAAGTGAATATTAAAAAAAACCAAAAAAAAAACACCCAACAACAATAGATTACTGTGGATTCATCAATATTCTTGTGTAGCTAAATTTTGGTGAATGTTTAAATCAGCATCTGATTGTTACACAAACAACACATTAAAAAAATAGAACTAATTTGAGGTATGCAAAATAGTATCTTGATGAATCTAGAATTTTTACTGGAGTGTGTAAATGGTTTGAAATTCAGTCATTTTCAGTTTGAGATGTTGTCCTTAACATTATGGAAGAGTTTTATTGTGTCAAAATCATTGCTTTAGCAGAATAGTTGGTGTTGTAAAAACGATCAGTACTTGCCTTCATTAGACAATATTCACTTTTAGTTATTACTACCTATGAATGTTAATAATTATATGTAACCTTTCAGAGGAAATAAATAGAGCATCAGAGTCTGAGGAACATGAACATGATGATGTTTTAATTGATGTAGAAGTTGGTGAAGATGATGACATTGATCATCATGATTCACAGATGGTCAGTCAAGAACTATCCATTGATGAAGATGACCCAGATGAAAATGCACATGGTAAAATTGTATTTCTTGAACTTTTATTAAATAATTTTGTTGGTGACTCGCTGTTATGTTTTGTTTTCTATTTGTTCTAAGGCAAAAGTAAAGTTTGTTTCAGTCTTATAATGCTCATATAGTGGATAGTATTGAAAAAGAAAACAAAAATTATAGTGACACCCTCTTTATTCTATCGATGAAATTATTTTTCCAGTTTAAAAAATATATTTGCCTTCTGTTTTAAAATAGCACAAAATATTAAGGTATTCCAAAACATTTACTTTTTTTATTGGACCATGAACATATAAACCCGCACACAATTTCCATGATAGTTTTGCACAATGCTTGAAAATTGAAAACAAACGAACAGAAATTTGTCTTTTTTAGTGCATGATACTCCTGACAGTGAATCCAACAGTTCAGATGATGATGATCATGAATGTGGTAATGATGATGAAGACGATGATGATGTCGATGAGGATGACGATGAGGAGGATGAAGATGATGACGATGAGGTACTGTTGCCTGCTCTTATAGTTCATAGGTGTAAACAATGCATTCTTGTGTACGACTGACCTCTTAAACCATGGGTCATTTAGGAAGGGAAGACTGCAACAATAACATCCAGCATTACTGGCCTGCAATGACTTTATAGACATCTGTAGTATGATAAAGCTGGAACAATTAAGCTCATTCTTTTAAATTAAAATAGCAAATTTAGGCTTTGTATCTATCACTGTGCTCATGTTTTGTTGTCATACAGCTTTTAATTTATCATGAACAAATTTAACCAAGCCTGATCTAAACAATTATTGGTAGCTTGAGTCCAGTGACTTGCTTCATTCAGTCAAGTACTTGAAATCAATAAGTTACGGAATATTTATATTTTCTGTTGTGTTGTTATAAAGTATTTTAAATTTGTAGTTTTACAAAACTTTTATATACAGGACTATAGAAAATTTCATCTCATAAATATGTTAAATGTAGGTGTTTCTTATCCCTCAAAATCTATGAAAATCAGTATACCATGAATGATAATGAATTCAGTGTTTGAACATTTCAGCACGACTACAGACAAGTAAAACATTTATCTTGATTTTATCATGTTTTTAATTTGCATTTAACCTAGGGTTCTGATATGGAGAATGGAATAGAAGACGATTATCAGGATATAGAACCTTCAGTAACTACACATTATATAGATGATAACTTCTTCCATCCTGATGATATGTTACTCCCTGGTAAGTAGTCAAATGTGTTATTCTTTTGCCTGTCAGAATTTAGATGTGTACATTTAACTCAAAAGCCTGCAAACTAACTATCATTGTTTTGAGTCGGGAATTGAAAATGTTATGATAGAGATGTTTGAAAATTCTCTTACATAATATTTTTTATTTATTTATTTCTTTTCTGTAGTAATGAACAGAAATGTTGCTATAAAAATGTTTGAAATTCTCTTACATAGTCAATTAGTTTTTTTGGGGGTCTTTTCTTACCATTCTTGAATAATGACTAAAAAAATATGTTAACAGGTCAAATTTCTGATTTTCTGATAGTTAGTTTTAGCAGGTTTTTGAGTGCCTCTCCTTTCATATAACACAACACCTATATCTATTCCATATTTTTGCTTTTGTTCAGTTCAACATCAATTTTACAAGATCTAAATATAAAAGAAATGTTCTGTTTGAGATAAGAAAACAAAATTTCAGGGATGAAACAGATTTATTATGCTGACTCCCCCAACTTATTAACTGTGACTATTTTTACCAGTTTGATTTCAGCCTCAACTAGATTATAAAAAAGTCACGATACATAACTTGTTGATAGAAAATATGGATTAGGTTTTCAGTATTGCAATTAGCTAAACTATAGAAGTGAGCACAACGCCTTCTTTTTATAGATGTTCTTTGCTAGTTTAGGTTCTGATTCAGTGGGTTCAAGCATTGTCAGATCGATATTCAAATGTTTCTTGTTTTGTATATATATATAAAACTAACAGCCAATTGTACTGTCTATGTTACAGACGGAGGTCAGCACATTATGTTCAACACGATAGACAATCGACAGTTACAGAGACATGGCCTTCCCTTCCCTATTTTTATGGACAATGACAATGGCAATGAGGCTTTGAGTATGTATGAGATTTTTTTTAATGAAAAAATCATTTTTCTTTTCTCTCTTTCTTCTTGTTGTTGCTGTCTTTCATTTTGCAGATTTTGAGTCCAAGCTGTTTGCATTGTTTTTATTTTGTATTCTTGTATGTAAAATGACTGATTATTGTATGCTAGCTTTAAGGGGACTTTTTCTCACTAGAGATAAGCATTAAGAAAGATGCCTTCATTATTTCCCTTTTTACAGAACAGGCTGAGAATAGACCAGATGTCAATGTTATTATTTTATTTTTATTTGTTTTTTAAATTCATTTTGAAAATGATTATTTTAGGTTTGAAGCCTTCACTTTCAGACCTGATAAGGGTACATAATGATAAATTATTTAATAAAATTGAGATGGAAATGGCTTACATTTCTGGAATAAAGTACACATAGATACATAGAAATGTCTGCCTTGAATGAAGGAAAATTTTCACCATACATTACAATAAAACTCAATTTATGGTTATGCTCAACTCAGTGAAAGCTGAGGAAGACAATTATGTATCAAATACATTTAATACTATTGTGTACATAAACCGGTAGTTTCCTTTTCAGCACCATCTGTGCCACCAGCACCGAGTAATGTGCTTCCAGCTCATCCATTGCTAGTAAGACAACCAGACCAAACTTTCATTTCTGGAGTTGCTAGAGTGAGGGGAGGGCGACAAAGAGGAACGTGTAGATACAATCCCACAACACAAACTTTACATGTTAACTTACCTAGACAGCCTAACCCACCAGCAATTTTACAAAGGTATGATTTTATTATACTTCCACTTAGGAGCTTTTTTGAAATCTCATTGTTAATCCATCTGTCCAACAAATACTTTTGTCCCCCTTTTCTGAGGAACACTGAGTGGAATAATTTCATATTTGGTAAGCAGCTTGACAGTGGTGTGTATATAACATGCTAGCAGTTTTAGGATCTGTCAGACACAAACTTCCTGTTTGCCCATTCTTTAAGCTATGAACAGGTTTGCTTAGCCAGACAATCTGTAACACTTGTACTAAAGATATTAATTTTTAAAATGCATTCTTGTGTACGACTGACCTCTACAACCATGGGTCATTTAGGAAGGGAAGAATGCAACAATAACATCAGCATCTCAAAAAAGCATACTTTATTGTAATTTATGTTGTCTGTTGCTGAAACATATTTTGAAGAAATGTTTTGGAGTTTGTCATGTTTTGCATGTGTTACCAATGCTATAGGTAGTAAATAACTTTTGTAAGTGAAATGACACGACTTTTAACACTTTCACTACTGAATTTATTTTTTTCGCGGGATTCCCTGGCCGAAATTTATTTGCACGAGCCGTTTGCCTGACCGGGATTAATTTCACATGTGCTTCATCAAAAACGACCTCGTAGTTTTGGTCATTGAAAACTCGGGAACTGTAGCGAGTTGTGCGGTCAAATTTTGATAAAATGTAGATAAATATCATAGGTTGAGCGTCCGTAACCTTTTCATAGAGTGAAAAGCAGTTTACCTTAAAAACGCGTGTCGAAAACGTAGATTGATTGAATCGGAAGATAAGTTTTGTCATTGCCTACCATATATCACTTTCACTTCCATTCGGCAACATTTCTTAAGCACACGTGTGTTTCAAAATTCTATTTCTATGAGCTACTGAATTATTTTCTTTCAAAACCCGTTTCCGTTTTCGTTTTCTTGGCAATAATACTTGTAAATCGAGACTGTCGTTCACGTAGATTTTGGCCGCCATTTGTTTACGGTTTCGAAAGAAGAAAGATAACTCGGGCTCGATAACGGACAATAACTCTTCGAGACGAGTTGTATAATACCCCCAGCGTTGATGTGCGATTACTGAACTAATTAAAAATAATTGTTAACTGCAATAATAATCGATGGGACTTCATTACTTTATGACTTAACCCCAGTAATGCCTTAATTCTTCCACATGTGAATGAGATAAAGCTTTCCAATAGATAAAATAAATGAACCCAAAAAGTGATTTTTTTTTTAAAGTTCTAAATCCATGAAATTTCCAATAAATTTGATTTGGGTCATGGGGGTTGTATAATATAAAAAAATATTTAAGCATTAATAAATGTACTACAAATAAGCAAATATTCAGCTGTATCTCAAGATAAAGAGCCTAGTGAATTTATTTTTTTTGAAAATTGTTGAAATTAAATTTGAACTTACTAGTCAAAATTTAGGATGTATAAGACAACATAAAATTGACAAATACATCAACTGATGTTTGTTAAAGCAGCACAAATAAATACTAAAAGCTGGCAATTAATATTTTATAAATTTATTTTCATCATAGTTAAATTTATTAATCATATTCAGGAGAGGTAAAGAAGATAATATATGCAGACAACTACTGGGTACTGTTTTATTTAAACTCATGATATGTAGACACATATGCAAGTCGTTGAAAACTATTGCCAAAAAGGGATTAAAATACATCATGTACATGTTTTACTGCAAAATGCAGTTTTAAAATTCATTGATGGAAAGCTACACCAGGGAGCTGCATGATATAGTTTGTAATAACATTTGGAAGCTATGCAATTTGTTTTAGTTTATAATGCTGCATACTCATTGAATAGGAGGATTCATATCATAAATTTTGATTTTAAAATTGAGTGAGGACAATGGAAACTATTTTTTTTTTATTTTCTGTTTATATTGTTGGGTTATTTAATGGAATGGTTTGTCAAAAAGTGAATAAAAATTACTTGAGTGAGGTTGTTATACTATAACCATTGTTACCAGTCTATTAATTAATCTTTTACATCCAGCAGCAAGTGTTACTTACATATAAGCCTATATATATTAATGTGGTATGAAGATACCTGCTTATGTGTACTAGTCCCATAAACAGTGTTAATTTAAGAAGCTGACTTACAAGGTGACAGCTACAAGACCCTAATGTGGTCCCATTATCCCATTTCCAATTTGATCAGTTTTTTCTCTTACTCCTTACTACTACATGTATATGACTTGGCATCTGAGAGAAGAAGCAATTTATATACCATTTGAAGTCCCTTTTTGAACACAAAAAAGATGTTTCCTAGTGTTAAAAATGGTTGCTTATATTTGCATTACATATTGTAATAAACTTTAGGCACTGCCGCACTGGTCATTCATCTTTTGTGTTAGTGTGCTACATGAGGGGGAGTTCTTCCTCATAATTTCCATAACAAAAAATTTAACCCCTATATTGTTTTCAGAAACATACAGGAACAGTATTATTTTACAATAATAAATGATGCCATCTCAAGATTAATCAGAAGCAACAGACAACACCTTATGTTATTTCACTTTGGGGAAAAAAAATCACTTCCCTCCAGCAAAAAAAATTTTTTTTCCCCCCTTTCCAATTCTGAAAAAAAAAAAAAATTTCCCTTCCCTTCTAAAACAAATATAATTTTTTTCACTTCCCTTCTTTGACAATGTTTTTTTTTTTAAATGAGAAAGAAAACAATTTGTTACATAAAATAATCATCTTGGCATCTTTCAGGATTTTTTTACTCTCTGTCAACATTATTTGTTTTTCAAAACAACTTTTAAAATTTTTGTATGCTGAACAAGACTTTTAAAAACCTCTGTCACAAGACGAGATACATCATGGAAAATAATTTACACTCGATTAAAATACGAATAAGATTGCAGAATATTGTCTCATCTTTCGAAACCACTTTTATGTAAAATAATAAATCTATGAGATGTAACAACACGTGTTTTTATGAACCGCACTATTTATAGACTCAGCTGTCAATTTTGTCAATATCCGGTTCTATTTAAAATAAAAGTGGACTTTCGTTTTGTCGACCTACATACTGCAGTACAGCCTTTCAATGTAAAGAAATAAAACCTGTAGCACTACAGACTCCTGAGAGTGTCTAAAACGATGATAAAAGACTCTGACTCAATCGGTAATGAAAGGTTGACTGTCAAACGGCAACGAGAAATAATTATTTACAGTCGTGCACCTGATGGCGACAATCAAAGTCTCGATTTCAGGTTGTTTTACAAATATCCTTCTCACAACTCCAAAATATACGTACAATCACTACTTTTGTTCAATTTAAACGACTTTCATGACCGCAGGTTAAGTTTTCTCAATGTTTCAACTCGAAATGAAACTCCTGACCACGATTGTTTATGATTCCGCCATTTTGTTTTTCACGAGGTTTTTTTTCTCTCAACAATCTTTGAAAAAACATATTTTAACAGTGTTTTTACGCCCGATACTAAAATATCGAATGCATTTGCTGTTTATCATAACATCCATGGAGCAACGGGGCCAAGAAACATGTTTAAACGTTATTTTTACTGTTTGCACTGTGACCGTCTAAAAATAGAAATCTATGTATCCTTAAGGATACATTCGGCATCTACACGGGGGTGCCAAAAGGATACATTCGGCATGCGCGCGGGTGTGCCAAAAGGATACATTCGGCATGAAAGGGTTAAGTAATTTTTGTACAGGTTGTAAATTTGCATCATATTAGTACTCAATAACATCAAATATTTATTGTGTAAATCAAACTTATTTTAATGTCCCTTTCAGTATACCCTTTACGCTCTTATCTATTATCAGGCATAAATGAATACAATATATACAGTGTTGCCGATAGCCCAGCAAGCATAGTGGACAATGGAATTTATTAAATTAATACATACATGTGTCTTTATATATATATATAAATTTTGATGTCACGATATCACAGTAGCATGGGTTCGAATCCCGGCGAGGGAAGAACCAAAAATTTGCGAAAGCAAATTTACAGATCTAACATTGTTGGGTTGATGTTTAGACGAGTTGTATATATATATATATATATATACTTATTTATAAACATATGAAAAAAGCAATAACCACAATTACTCCTAATAACTAAAAACCATGAAATATACTATTAGGTACAACTTAGCTAGAAAAAGTAAACCTTGTACGAACAAGAGCTATAATATGGTTGACATAAATGTAAACTGAATAAATGAATAACTGACGAACTCGATCATGAACGACCTCGCCAGCAAGAAACAACCAAACAAACCCAATAATGGGATAAACTGGAAACCTGGGTCCAACCCAATGCGACAAGTCATCTCACGAGACATAATTGGACGTGTATTGTTTTGAAAAATATATAAATGCATGTATCAAAGTATATTCATAATATGAATGGAACTTGAATGTTGCCCTGTCTATGGCGGGCTAAAAAGTGATAATCTAAGGGAAAAAAATTCCTGCAATAAAGTTGGTCACGTGTCTAATACCTAGTGACGTTAACTTATAAAACCCCACGTGTCTTATACCTAGTGACATTAACTTATAAAACTACTACGTTAGTACCCTATATACAATAGTTTCTCCCTATACTGCGAAACGTGAGAAATTTTACTTATTTTTACTGTGCAAAATTCTAATATAGCATGTTAAAAAAGTTTAGAACCTTTGCTTGCCAGACAATGTTGTAAAAGTTTTTTTTGTTATTTGAACTACCAATGCTACATGGATCAAATTCTAGTATTTTCTTACAAGCAAAGTAACCAAACTTTTGTTGAACATGCTTTTGAAGAGGTTTTGACTTTACAATATAAAGATAATTATTTGAAGCATTTAGATGAATTGTATATATTTTGTAATTTATCATTTGTCTAGCATTCTTGTGTACGACTGACCTCTTATCAATGGGTCATTTAGGAAGAGAAGACTGCTATATAAATTACCACTACTAGAGACTCATTAGAATATTGTATCTTTTGTGTGTTTAATGTGGTTACAATTTTTCCTCCCATTCAACAGATGTTTTACTATTTGATATTTTGTAAAAATATAAATTTTTAGACTTTTGTAGTTTCATATTTTCAAAACATTTGAGACAGTTAGACTAATTAAAATCATGTTGTTCAAATTGTAATGTTTATGTCCCATCTACGATAGTAGAGGGGCATTATGTTTTCTGATCTGTGTGTCCGTCCGTCCTTCTGTCCTCCTTCAGGTTAAAGTTTTTGGTCAAGGTAGTTTTTAATGAAGTTGAAGTCCAATCAACTTGACACTTAGTACACATGTTCCCTATGATATGATCTATGTCCAATTTTAATGCCAAATTAGAGTTTATACCCCAATTTCACGGTCCACTGAACATAGAAAATGATAGTGTGAGAGGGGCATCCATGTACTTTGGACACATTCATGTTAAGTCCTCTTACAGATTTGATCTTTACATATTTTATAAGGAAAGTCTGATTTAATAGAGATTAGGGAAATACAAAGGAGACAAACACAATGACACAGTTGTCAACTCATTATCAAACAATAGTTTTTTTTTAAATTTTAGAATATATAAGAGTGACAATATAACTGTTAATAATACTAATATTTCAGTAGATTTTTGATTGGTATTCAACAATCAATTTGTAATTTTTGAAAAACTAATTGCAGAAAGAATAAATTGCTACATGTTATCTTACAGCCGATTGTATTGAGTGTGTAGGCAAAGGTAATATCTTTTGTTTGCTTGCTTACTAGCTGAACCATGAATTCATTACTAGATTAGGTAAACTACCCTCCTTTAAAAGTAGACTAGTCTGACAGATAACCAATATATCTGTCTGTAGAACTAGCCTACTTAAAAAGGAGGGTAGTATATCTTACCTAATAATGACTTCAGGGATCAGCTAGCAAGCAAGCTAACCAAAGATATCACCTTTGCCTACACACTCAATGCAATCGGCTGTAAAACTTGTCACATAACACCTCCAGTCAATAGTTTTCAACTTTACTTATACTAGCATTCTTGTGTACGACTGACCTCACCAACCATGGGTCATTTAGGAAGGGAAGAATGCAAAATTAATGTTCAGCATGTCCTGACTTGATGACCTCTTGTGTTATCAAAAATGGTCAAAAGCTGTTACATTTAACAGTTAATGAATACAGTAAAACCTGTATAAACCGGCCGGCTACGGGACCATGAAAAAGGGCCGGTTTGGACAGTGAGCCGGTTTATTCAGGTTTCTGTTTTGACCGGAAGTTAATGACTTGTGACGTCCGACATTGAATGAAAAAATTCTCTCTGATTGTAAATTATATCTGATAAATTAAAATACTTTCACTTCATTTTTCATTGTTTGCATTTGCATCATAATGCTCGCGTTGTTTGGATTGTAAGACCAGAGTTTCGATTTACTCCCATGATCAATAATTTGAAATGTTGGAATGGCCGTTTAAAAAGCCAGAATATTATCAAACGTAATGTCATCACTTTCGAAATGTTGTCGTACAGTCACTGTGAGTGTACAATATCCATTGATTGTTGTCATCCGGGTGTTTTTCATTATGAAGGTCATTTGTTTAGGGGTTCACAACAAGGAACCAAGGATTTCGAAATTACGATGTGAACTTTTTACTTCTCGATTTTAATTTGTTTATCCAAGTTAAAACGTAAGTTCTATTCGAGATATATATTCGGTTTGTCTTTTAGTTTAATTGTTTTAATAAATAATACAGCTCACTACTGTACGATTGTAGGTTCACAGTTTGACACCTGACTAATTGATTATCACGAAAAGTTATATTGTATCAACAAATATGTTTTGATTGCATATCGATCATTGAAATTAATAAGACAAACCGGTTTTGACAGGTAATAATTAATGTAATTAAGAGTATTGGGACTTCATAATAGATCATAATAAGACCGGAATTCGGAATACACAGGGTCCGGTTTACAAAGGGTATTTTAACAAAGACTTTGAATGGAAAAATATGGGACTTTCATTTTCGGCCGGAATGGACAGGAAACCGGTTTATTCAGGGTCCGGTTTATTCAGGTTTGACTGTATATAGATCTTTCTAATAAATAATCAGTTGTAGACATTTTGGTGATGAAGAAAATATGCAAAGGATTGTAAAATTTTTGGGAAATAGTGCCATTTGAAAATACTGGGGAGAAAACTGTATAAAGTAAATAAAAAAATTACCTCTCTGATTTATATGAGAGTTGTACTAGAAAAATGTCTGTTCATTAAATACATGGTTCTGTCAGACTGCAAGATATGACAGATATCAATCCTTTTGAATGGCTAAACAACTTATAACAAATCTTAAAAAACAGGTGAGTGAAAACACTTTATGCCCTTGCTGCATGGCTAAGGTGGCACCCAATTGGTACCTTCCTCTTTATGTACGACCCATATTTCGTTTCCTCACTCGTAACTCAAGTCTCGTACTAATTTTATGAAATTCATACAAAAGATAATAAATGCAAATTGCAGACAGAGTTCAAATTTTTCAGTGTGTCATTTAAGTTTATAGATTAACCCTTTTGCCGATGAGTCCCGGTTTACCGGGATTCACGCTTCAGACAGCTGACGATGAGTCCCGTTTTACCGGGATCGGAATACCTCTTTTATATTTCCCGCTTAAAACAGTGCAAACATGAGTTATCTTTCTTTGATGAATACCTGGATGAAAGTGTAAACATGGCGCTTCCGTTTGTTGAAAATCGTGTCAAAATCAGAGGAAATTTACGGAATTTACGAGAATTTGAAATGAGGGAACATTTTTTTTGAAAGAATATGGAAGAATTGAAGCCAAACTAGTATACTTTTTTCACATAAAATGTCGTTTTATGTACAAAACACTTGGAATGGACATCGTTCAGTGTGAGGAATTTGTACAGCCTCATAAAAATTTTCAAAATTTTGCCGTTTTGGGTTAAAAAATTACGATTTGGGGTCAAAGTGCGGAATTTTGAGAATTTCACCTAATAAATGCTGAAAATTTGAAAATTTGAACATTTTATGAAGAA